>NC_080632.1:40976364-42216364 GCF_027887145.1 Ammospiza caudacuta
AAGCTACATATCTGAAATGTGATTATAATACTGCATTTTAACATAACTAAATAATTAAAAATTTGATAAGATTATGAGCTTTTATAAAATAAAAAATTGATGTATTTTTTAAAACTAGTACTTTCTAAAGCAATTGGTTTCATATTATATGTATCTCTTAAAAATAATCATTATTCTGTAGTATATTTTCCTTGTTTATAATGAAATATTGTATTTGCACTGTCTATTCAGAGTCTGAAAATAACTTTCACCTGTAGTAAAAAAGTCTGGTACTGACCAAACTCAGTATAACCAATAAAGATACGGTAATTGGTAGTTACAATTTTGTATAAATATATAAATAAATATATACCGTTTTCAAATGCATTTCAGGATACACAGCTCAATTTGAAGTCAGGAGCAGGCAGTCAATTTCTTTGAAAAATTAGACACTTTTTATTTGCTGATCTTTAGGCAGTGAACTCACCATCTCTGCTTCTGGAATAAACAGCTTTTATCAGAAGTAGGTTCAGAAGTAAACACATAACTTGCTAACTGTGTGTTTTACTGTTAGGGAAAACTGTGTTAAAGTATGAGCAGAGATAGCTTCTGAAGAAGAGAAAACAAATTATGTAGCTATTTCCTGAATTTTTTCATGCTTGTTCAACATTCTGAAACTCAGGATAATTTGTTTTTTAATACTTGAAATCAGAGTTTCACTACTAAGAGGAATATTAACTTAGGCTAACAGCAAGCAAAATTACTAATGTATGTTTTTGTAATGAGTAGATCCAAGTGGCCTTACAAGTACTGAAAAACTGAAGGATTTTTTTGCATGCCTTTAACATGGTATATCCTGAGAATATAGTTTTAGTGTACTTTAATGTTCTGATGTCACACTTGGAAAAATTGTTTCTGTATTGGAAAGCTTATTTAGAAACAAATTATTTTGTGTTTTGGATGGAAATTCTTCTAGCAATTATCTAATTGTGGAATGAAAAACAAATACTCAAAAAGCATCCAAAAATGAATTAAGCCAAAGTCTATACTGACAATTTGTTGACTTAAAAATTAAATTCCAGCTGGAGATAATGCCCCAAATATGATTTTGAAGACTACTTAACTAAACTTAGAATATTACTACAATAAGATAGGCAAATATATAATGAAACAAAAGCTTCTCAGTGCAGAAGAAATTAATAGCACAGTTTCCATGGTTTGACTTCTGAAAGTGCATTAACTTCTGCATTCAGTCACTTCTGTAATTGGTTCTGTCCCCTGCATGCTAACAAAGCATACAGATCTCAAATGTGATGAGTTGTAATGGTCAGTGTAAGAAAATGAACACAAGTACTCCACTTTCTTGATTTGCTTGGAATAAGAGAGCATTTGCTATGTTTCCTCAAAGTTCAGAAGTCCGCCTTCCTTTAATTTTGAAGAGGACTTGTATGTTTTGATATCTGTCATCTATTGATACTCTCTTTTTTTCTATGTCTCCATCTGTGCCTTTTAGCCCACATTTTAATCCTATGAAAGGCATTTTCACAAAAGAACAGTTTTAACAGGCCATACAACAGTTTTTACTTAGAAAATTAGGAAATACCCTAATTGTTTCTACTCTGAATTAAGAATCGATATCTGTGTGCTTGTGACAGATTCCTAACTATGACGTTTGATCAAAAGCCACTGTTAAAGGGAGCAAAATCATGGTCCAGGTAGCAGTTTTAGGGGATAATAGGGTAGCTATATATTAATCCATCCAAACTAAATTTGATTTTTTTTCTCCTGAAGTTTGAACTTAGATCAATAAGGTTAGTCTATTGCAAGATTCCACACTAAAATGTGACAGAAATGAAGTAAGTTTCATCCAATATTACACAGTATCAGTGAAATGTACCAAATTTATCAAGGAAAAGGCTCTAAGCAAGATGGTGTAACCCAGAATTAGATTTAAATGGGCTATATAGAATGTGCCAAAAATCATCAAGGAGTTAAGGGTTATTCACCTTTATTGTCCATATTTTTTACTGTTCGCCTTGCTTTTGTTTTGTGAAAAATGCCTGGTTTTGTTTTGAAGATGCTTGTTCTTTGTTGCAGAGTTAGGTATTCTACTGCCAGTGTATTAATCAAAATGCTTGCATGTGCTGTGTGCAGTCAAATCTATGACATAGTAACAGATACAGAATAATTGAATGGTATAACTTCCTTCAGAGGACCATGAAAGAAAACAGGGGCTTAGCAGTAACAAGGTTTACTTTGGGGAAATACATGTTTACAGCACAAGTTGCCCACATTCATCATATTTGTTACAGAAATAAATAAAGTGCCTAAAACATCCTGATCCTTTCTGTCATTTGTGCTCAACTGGCCTCAGCTGTTAGACTTACTTTAATATATCACAACAACTGTCTTTGTCTCCATGAATCACTGGGGAAAAAAAGGAGAGCAATTCCAGGGGGAGCCTGTTCTGGCCTGAAGGCACTACTCTTTTACCACTTTAATTCTGTTGGGTTTTTCTGGTTATTACGTCTGACAACCATATATCCTGAATCAGTATCATTTGGAGCAGGATTGTTCTGGAAAAGGGAGAAGTCAGTCATGATAAGGATGCCAAAACTAAGCTGTTTGTCCTAATTATAGGTATGAACCCCAGGAAGTACATGCCACCTGCAAGCCACAAGTGCCTCCACCTCACTCTTGTTTATCTGGTTGTGATAGTACGTATGAGCATTGAGGAGAAACAAGCAAAGTCGCTTTGGAGAGTCCAGTTTGGGCCCCTTCCTTACTATAGGAAAGTTGAAAATCACAGCTCCTTCCTATGTGCTTTGGAGTTATTTTATTGCTGACTCCATGTCACTGCTTTTAAAAGAAGGGGAAAGCACTTATGTGGATGGATAAAAACAAGATTGTTTCTGCATTACTATTAATTTTCTTAATCAGCCTTGGACTTCATTATGCAAAAATGCATGGATTTCTTAACTTTTTCAATTATGAGCTTTCTTAAGATTGAACTGTTTTCTAAACTGCACAATCCTCTATTGAAGGTAACTGGATAATGCTCATGCTTGTTCATCAATAACATTGATGAAGTGGTATTTCCCATTTGTTGCAGAATCCTGTACGATACTAAGCAAACTTTAGAAATGCAGTAAATTCATGTTTGGACAGCTTTCAAAAGCTAAGTTTTCCTTTCAAAAGTGAATTGCATGAATTTGAAATAGAGTCTCTGGAAAATGTCTAATGAAATCAGTAAGTTTTTGTCTTACTGCTGATTTTCTTTGTCTGACACTTGTAAGTCATGGGAATAAGGCTTTAATTCAAGGTATTCAAGGCTACTGAGATATTGGTAAAGGATATATTTTTTATTTAGCCCCCAGTTTACATGAAACCTCCTTTACCTTCTATAAACTTTGCTATTGCTCAACAGATTAATAATTTGGTACAAGGAGAGAAGTAGTGCAATTATCTTTACCTTTTTTTAAGAAATTTAAAGATAAAAAGTACTTGCATTGAGCCAATACACTGGATGTACTTGCCTTGAAGCATCCTATGGATCATGAATGGAAATTAGTTTCTTTGTCCTGCTGTTGTTTTTTCTTCTTTATAAAACAAACATTAGGAAGTCATATAGTTACTTCAGATTTGTTAAATTTACATTACATCTTCTTCCGGATGTTTTGTTTTGAATAGTAGTTTTTCTAGTCACTCAGGAGGTACCATCCTTCATGCCTTGTCCTGGTAGTGCTTTTTCACGTTACTACAGCTTTTCAGACACTGAAAACAAATATTTTGTCTAGAAGACTACTTAAAGTCTGTGCAGAAGTCCACCTGATGTGACGGTATTTTCAGAAAAAGTCCACGAGACCAACAAAATCAAGGTACTGCTCTCAAAATTCAAGTTGTAATCACTCCTGCACAACTTCTGTCTGTAACAATATAGCAGGTATGACTTCAGCTGAGGGAGGAACAGATCAAGATTTTGTTCTTCAGGAATTTCAGATTAGCAGACTCCTGCAGATTGCATCCTAGCAACACTCTGGATAATGGTGCCTACTGTTGAAGAGGTACTACTGTTTAAACACTTAAGACTGGACCAAAAAGAAAACTGTCCAAGTTTTGGCTGGGGAAGATTTTAATTTTTAATTTGGCTGAGGTAGATTTTAATTTTTTCGGTGGCTAGTATTGATCTGTGTTTTGGATTTATGCTGAACACATGGTTAATAATAAGGAGATGTTTTTGTTATTGCTGAACAGATAAGACCCAAGGCCCTTTCTGCTTTTGGTACTGCCACACTGGTGAGGGGACCAGGGTGCTTGTGAGAAGATACAGCCAGGACAGATGACCCAAAATGACTAAAGGAATATCATGCTGGTATATGAAGTGGGGGGAAATGGAAGAAGGAGAAAGAAGCCATGGCATTTGGAGCCACGGCATTTGTCTTCCCAAGATGGCTGAATGCCTGTCTGCCCACAGGAAGCACTGAATCAATTCCTATTTTTCTTTGCTTTTGTGTGCAGTTTTGCTTTCCCTATTAAACTGCCAGGACTTTTCTCACTTTTCTAAGTCTCTCCCCAGTCATATTAATGCAGGAATTAGTGAGCAGCTGCATGGGGCTTGGTGGCTGGCTCGGGTTAAACACAACTTTGCTCGCTATTTTAGCCCTGCATAGCTTTGTTCTAGATCCAGATCAGTGTAAAACACGCAAGTCCTCCTTGAAAAGGAGAGTGGAGTCTGTAACTTCTCTGCCAGCACAAGTGAATCATACACCTTTGTACACTACTCTGTAGATGTATGTCTTCTCTGTGCTCTCCTTCAGGATTGAGTTTTGAGGGATTTTTATAAGCCAACAATACTCAAGGGATTGAAAGCATAGCCTTCGCATGAAAGGATCTACAGACAACAGCTTCAAAGGATTATAAGAGAGATGAACTTTTCTGGTTCTTCACAGTATGACTTCTTATAAAAGATGACAGCAACCACTTCTTGTCCTGTCGTACTGGGGAAAAAAACCAAATAACAACAAAGCCAACAAACAAATCCAGAAGTAAAGTTTACTTTCACAGGGTGCATAGCTCTGCATGGAGTCCAAAGACCACCACTCTTGTCAGCAAGAGCCTGCTGGGCTCTTCAGGAGACACGCAAATGTGGAGCTCCAAATCTCTAGGATGCCCACACTGGAGCCAGGGTATCTCTGACACTTGGATGCCTATGGCTGCTACTGAACTCAGGCCTCCAGTACAACAAACCTGAGAGGAACCCAGGCTTTGAAATCCCCCTTCAATCCCCCCACTTCCTTGAAAGGGCATTTATTTTACTTCACTTGTTTCTGTCTTTTTTATGTCAAGACAACATTTTTAGGACACAGACGTAGTTTTGGAGATTCTACACCTACAAAGGAAAAAACAGTCGAAATTAAGTTTTTCACGTTTTCAAAACAACACGAAAGGGCATCGGCACTCCTATCTGGCCACAAACAGGCCCAGAGCCGGCTGAGGCCCAGAGCTGGCTGAGGCCCAGAGCCGGGGCGTCTCCGGGTAGGTGAGGGCCGGGAACCCGAGGAGGGAGGCCGAAGGTGAGGCACGGCGGCGTGAAGAGCCGGGACAGCTAGCAAGGGCAGAAAGAGGGCAAAACGCTGCCCGAGGGCCCCTCGACGGCTGTTGCAAGCACAGGGACGGCCCGGCGGGAGACGACAGCCGCGGCACCGGGGAAGGGGAGGGGGCCGGGGCCGGGGCGGTGACTCAGCGCCGCTCGCAGCGCATAAAAGGCGGGCGGCGGGCAGCAGCGGAGCTGGGTTGGCCGCCGCGGTCGGGGGCGTTGTGGCGGCCGTCGGGTCTGCTGGGAACGCGCCCGCGGGACACGACGGCGCGATGGGGATGGCCAAGCTGCGAGTGCTGTGCGCCGCCGTGGCGCTGCTGTGCGCGGCACCCCCGGGGTACCCCGGCGCCGTGCTGCCCGCGGGCGAGGGGGACGGGTACGGGGTGAAGCTGTGCGGCCGCGAGTTCATCCGCGCCGTCATCTTCACCTGCGGCGGGTCCCGCTGGAAGCGGCTCTCCCTGCTGGCGGTGGAGCCGGCGCCCGCGGCCGGTGAGTGTCCCTGGAGCGAGCAGAGCGGCAGGCGGCTGTCGAGGCGCTTCGCTCGCCGCCGAGCCACGGGCTGCGAGGAGGGATGGAGAGAATGGGAGGGAATGGGGAAGGGTGAGCGCCCCGCGGCGCCTCTGGCTCCTCCCGCCCTGCGCCGTTGAGGGAAGGTCCCCGTCCCTCTCTCGCTTTCCCTCTAGATCCTAGTTGGCATTTCCGAGACTTTTGGAAGGACGCCGTGAGATTCAGAGGGAAGGGGACGGCAGGCGCCGGGGCATTATTTGCAGGGATAATCCGCAAAGTTTTTGGTCAGTTCGGAGATGCTGCCGGCCGCAGAGGAGCTTCTGCTACAAAATCCCGCAAAATCCCACTTTTCCCCTCTCTTGGCCGCGTAGGGAGGTCTGTGGAGAGAAGCCATAGCCTGTCGCTATGGCTTCTCTCCCTTCCCAAGGCTCCGTAATTCCTGGGGCGGCAGAACGAAGTGGGGCTCCGGCGGGGTTTCCCTCCGGACGGGAGCCCTGGCGCCGCGCAGCCCGTCGGAGCTGCCGGGATGCGCGGGAGCGCACGGACGGGGCATCGCGCCCATGTTACCACTCCCCGGTGCTTCCCTGCATCAGAGAGTTGGCACGCTGGGGAGCGTGCACTCTGGTGCTCCGGGTTACAGTCTTTGGGCTGTGCTCTCAAGCTGCGGTAAACGTAACAGTAATTTTAAGTTATTAATTTATGTTGGTATTTTGAATACTGAAAAATAACGTTTTTTAAAAGGACAGAAGTTGTAGTTATGACTAAAACGTGCAATGGAAGAGATTATTTTCTTCTGATTATACACATTTTAGTGAAATAACCTAAGAATTCAGGCAGCTAATGAAGCTAGTATTCTGGGAATTTTTGCCACTTTTTTTCTCTCTCAACAGGTTGAGTGAAAGATAAAAGTAACCTTTGTAATTAAACCAAATTACTTACACGCAGCCTCTGTGGGAGTTATGTCCTTTCCCCGCAAATTTTGCTTTCCTTTTTGTCAACAGCAGCTTCTGATAACAGCAGTCACTAAGGAGCCTCTGCTATGCTGCATGAAGTCTAACTAGAAGACTTCACCCCAAAAGAGTATTAAATGGCAGTCACTGTCTAATTACTAAAGTAACTACAGCTACTTATATTTTTGCACATACTCAGGCTGCTGTTCTATCTGAAAGTTAGGTTCTATATACTAATTAGCCATATTTAAGTAAATATTGTGTGTTTACTTGCTGGATATTCTCATGTTCTTTCAGCTTTCTAAAACAAAAAAAAATGTATTAACAGCATTAAGATCACAAGACAAAGACTTGTTTCGGATTCTTTTAAAATTAGGAATTGAAGAAGATGTTTTTCTTCACATTAGCTGAAGTAAGCAATGCCACTTGCCTTGCAGAAGTAAAATCAAGAGAAACAGTGTAAGGTGAAAGGAAGTAGGGCTTTATTTTTGAGAACACTTTAGTCAGTGAGATGAAGAATGTTTCATAAGTAAATTCTGCAAGCCCCTGATATGCCTTGAGAAATGAAGGAAAAGAGAGTAAAGCATCAGTTTAAAATAGCTATAGAAAAATACAATCTAGGACTCAGTTTACATACAATCTTTGCTTATTTAGTCCTCCCTACATTTGTTCTTCACATGATGCTACTTTGTGTGATTGTGCATAGGAGAGGAGGGGTCTGATCTAATGCATCCAACAAGACACAGCTCTGTGGTGTTTCTGGATATGTGCCTTTACAACAAAATTCTGTTTCTGTGGAAAAATTGAGACTTCTCCATCAATAAAACTGCAGTTGTGACAGGATGCCTTTACTTCAGTTACAGTTGTTTCTGTGCATTCTGCATGTCTAACAAGAGGTATAGACTTTAAAACACAGATTCTGCTAAAAGTAAGCTACAAGTAAATCATGGTGGGGAGACTCCAAGTACTGGCAGTTCTCCTACATAACAGTGTTCCATTTAAAACTGAATGGGTTTTGTTGCTGTTTGTTAGAGCTGTGTAATCCTTTTGATGCTCCTACAGTCTGAATTTAAGATAAGTTTTCTCTTTAAAACAGATTCTGCACAAACAGCAAGTAACAAACTACTGGGAAGCTTCAACCTGCAATCAGTTTTGGATCCTGAAGTGGAGCAGCTGCAGAGAAGCAGCCCATTTCTTGGATGGGAGACGTTTAAGGACTTGTATAGTTTAAATTACTATAATGAATATGTACCTGTGGCAGGTGACTTTAAAAAGCTTGTTCGCCAGGTAGAGGAAGCTGTTCAGAAGGACAGAGGGGGAAAAGGAAATGCAAATCCTGTGGAATCAAGCAGCTACCTTTGGGCCAGGTATCCCAGAAGAAAACGGGAGTCTCTGGGTTTGGCAGGAATGTGTTGCAAATGGGGCTGTACAAAAGCTGAAATTAGTACTATATGCAGAGTTTAAAATCCTCTCTACACTTATGCATGAAATCAGTGTTTGTTGCAGTACTACTTGATTGATTACTTCATGGAGGAAGAAAACACTTGCTGTATTTTATCTTGTCTATATGTGCCAGTCAATATAGCTGGTTTTCTTTAAAAAAAACCCAAAACCAACAAAACAAACAAAACATAAATGTAATTGCAATGAGTTTGTTTTGCTGCAGTAACTTCTAATCTATATTTTTTACTAAGTCTTTTCATTTTAATGTTGAGCCTTTACACTTATATTACGAATGTATTATATCTTTGTAACACTTTAAGAAGAACTTCAATATTTCAATAAAATGTAATTATACTAAGTGTTGCCAAATTATTGTTCCTCTGTTGAAATAATGAATATAGAATCATAGGATGGCTTTTGTTGGAAGGGACTCTAAAGATCACCCAGTTCCATCCCCCCTGACATAGGCAGAGACCCCTTCCCCTGGATGAAGTTGTTCAGAGCCCCATCCAACTTTGGCCTTTAATACTGCCAGGGATGGGGCATCCACAGCTTCTCTGGGTAATCTGTTCCAGAGTCTCAACTCATAGAGAACAATTTCTTCCTCAATGTCTATCCTAAATTCTCGCTCTTTTAGTTTGAACCCCTTATTTCTACTGCTACTAACTTTCTAATGAAGAGTTCCACCAGCTTCCTTGTAACATCCAACAATAATAAAATGGGATTCATGGTACAAAGCTGTAGAGGAAGAATATTTTGCCACTTGAAATCCCACTTGACACTGACTCAGCTTGCTGATTATTTTGACCACATGTTTTCCATTTCCTTGTAGCTGCAGAATTGTTTTTATGCAGTGTTATCTTTATAGAGACTTTACTGCAACACAACATTTGCAGCCTGTTTTTTTTTTTTTATATTGATGTCTAGGTTTAAATAGTTAGAGTATTAACACTTCAGTCATTCCTTGTTTACTTTACTTCCCCATTTTTTCCCTACTGCTGCTGAGAGTGCTGGATGTGCATCAAGTAACTTGCTGTACAGACACTCAGACATCTTTCTGTGCATTCTTAAAGTATGCTGGTCTACACTAATTCGGATTTTCTTCTAAGTTGCTAATTGGTACTGTATTTATGAATAGCTGATTTATTCCTTGTAGTTTCTAATCCTTTTGCCTTCCTGCAAAGAAAGGATTAGTTTTTCTCAGCTGTAAAAAAAGTTATATTTCTAGCAATATGGTTCCTGAGGTGAGGGTTTTGGTTTTCCTGACCTCTTTGTGATGCTCAAGGTAACTTTGTACCAGCAGTTGACTCAGAGTATGCTTCAGGACTTAGGCTGTGTGGTTGATGCCTTTGGCTTTGTTCTTCAAATTATCTTTTGACAAGTATTCATTGATTAGACTACTGCTCTCTGCAATTATTGCATATTTTTAAAAAGCCTTTTCTTAAGATATTATAGTTACTGCAGGAATTAGGCATCTATCAATCCTTTTTATTTTTTTAAGACACGAGTTTAATTCAGTAGAGATTGGGCAGAATGGACATTCAGTATGAATGCTGTTATCTTCCACGTGAAAAGAACCATCTCTTCTGTCCTTGTAGAAATATTTATGAAGAAATGAGTTGTCTTCTTAAATGTCTTAGTTGTAGTGACTCTAAGATGCTTTTTGCCACTCTGAATGGAAACAGCAACTGTGTGACATTCTGCTATAGTTTGGGTGGGTTTGTTTTTGCAACAGATTAGCTAAATGTCTATAGCCTGGCTTCCAGAAACTTCTCTCCACAGATAGTTTTGGGGTTGGGTTTTGATTAGGATTTCCTATAAGATTACAGGAGGAGTTTGAGGGGAAGTACTCCTTATTTTTGAGCAGTTTCAAGAATTTTTGGAGTTAAGATTACTTAGTAGCAAGGTGAGGAATAAGAGGTAAATAGAATCCCTACGAAAAGCCACAATATGAGAATTCCATGCGAGAAGAAAGTGAAAATTATCCTGTATGCATTTGTCTTGCTAGAAAACTGTCTCCCAAACTTTTGAAAAGGAATATTGGAGAAGGTGAATGGTTATAGCCAGTAAATGGTTATAGCAGACTTGAGTGAAACAAAGATGTAGTTAAAACCTTAAATTTGTGAGTTGAATGGAACAATCTGGAGTTTAACTTGCTGGGTTAGATGTAAGCCATTGGTAAAACTATAAACAGTGTAAGTGAAAATAGTGTTTGAGTGGAAGTGTTTCAGGCTGAGATGGGATTATAAATAGAAAAATCAGACTGATATAAACAGGCTTTTCTCAGAGGCATGAGTCAACCCAGAGAAAAGGTGTAATTTGTGTTTTCATTTGGTTTCTCTAATAGGCCTTGTCATAGTCTGTAACAACTTTACCAGGCAGGCCATAGCAAAGGCAAAGGCACAGACAACAGTCTGTGTTTTATAGTAAGAAAATATTTGTGTACATATTACAGTGTGCAAATGGTTTCCTTTCCTTTTTCCTTCCCTTCCCTTCCCTTCCCTTCCCTTCCCTTCCCTTCCCTTCCCTTCCCTTCCCTTCCCTTCCCTTCCCTTCCCTTCCCTTCCCTTCCCTTCCCTTCCCTTCCCTTCCCTTCCCTTCCCTTCCCTTCCCTTCCCTTCCCTTCCCTTCCCTTCCCTTCCCTCCCCTCCCTCTCCCTCTCCCTCTCCCTCTCCCTCTCCCTCTCCCTCTCCCTCTCCCTCTCCCATGGCACTAGGCTGTATTTTCTAATGGTTTCTTTGCCATGTAGCCAAAGGTGACAATTATGTGTCACTCAATTGAACAGGTCTTGAGGATGCCATCTGCCTGGTGCTCGTGTCACTTGGTGTCCAGAGGTACTTTTTTAAGAGGAGAAACAAGGCTTTTTTGTAAAATGAGGTGTCTGACTATTTGGGTGGGGAAAGCAAACACACTTTGAAGTAAACATACTTTGGAGCAGACAGCTCAGAATGTAAAGTAATGATTGAGTTGGGTACTGATCCAGATAGCAGAGCACAGGGACACTGCTGAAAGTGCCTCTGGGAGTGCTGCCATGTGTATCCAGCAGCATAAACATGAGGACCACAGTGTAAGGGATCACATTCTGCTTACCATCACAACTGTTCAGAAACATACACTTTTTAATGAGGAAAAAATTGAGGTTTTTTCCAACATTTCTTTCACACACAAATTAGATATTGAGGAAAACATTGTTTTAGCAACTTGCCACTTACAGAAATTCCCAAAGTCCTGTTGATTATATCTTAGTATACGGGAAGTGTCCAATTTCTGGGTAATCTATTAAGATGTGTGAGCCAACTTCTGAACAGCTGTTTTTAGTTGATGAGCACAAAGAGGTATACCAGCACATTCCCATATTAGTGCTGCCATTTGTGTCCTCATGAGTGTATTCTGAATGTTTTGGGGAATTTTTTTCACTACGGGGGTAGTCTGAATCAGGTCTGACTATGACCTCCTAGAACAATGCCCAAAGACATGGGAATAATTCAGAGCAGTATGTAATAACAGGTTTCCCAGCTCTGTTCCCTGCTATTTCCTTGTTTTAAATCTGATGGAAAACTCTTAATGCAATTATGCAATGTGTTGATTGCCGTATAGCTAGAGCCCAGTACCTCAAGTAGTGATGATATGTAAGAACAAAGATGGCTAAATGTGCTACAGAGAACTGTGTTGCAAGTCCCAGAGACTTGAAAGATACATCTCCCTCCTAACTCTAGTCCTGTTTGGCCAATTCTTTATTTTGTCGGTTGTTTAAACCATAGAGGAAAATGTCCAGATTCATGAGTTACTGAAGATCTGCTGTCCATTTTTTTTTCTTTTTTAGCCTCCACTTGCAGGCAGGAAAAACACTGACATTTATTTTTGCCTTCTGGCAGAGCTGGAGACAGACTCAGAGTTAGCACTCTGAGTTTTAGGGAGACTTCCTGAGACTACAGTGTTTCCTACTCAGCTGGCAGTAGAGAAATGACTGTAGAAAATGACAACTCATTTCCTACTCAGCAAATGGAACATGGATAGATTTGTATCCCACCTTCTGCTCTGCAGTCACTCACCTGTATAAGCAATTAGCTCAAAGGGGGTTCTTTCCTAATTTTTGCCACACTGCCACCGCACATTGAATGAATTCTATTCACACAGCTTTCATGTATCTTGGGAACAAACACCTGGGAAACCTGGGCTCAAACCAATGAGCAAACTTAGTCTGACTGGGTGTGAGTGCAGAGAGTCAAGAGGGCACCCATCGGCTCTCTGGAGATGCCCACTATGGAGGGGCTTTGATCCCAGCTGTGAAAGTATCTGGCCACACCTGGTCAGTCTGGGAAATTCATTAACACAATAATCTCTTAAAATTTATCTTTGAGTCTAAATTTAACTATAAACTTAGATTACAGATAAACTAAATTAGTTGACCTGAATAGGTGGTTGGAGATCCAAAAGATCCCTATGACACAGTCCACTGCTATCAATGAAGAGGCCATCAGGAAGCTAGGCTCTTTACAGCAGTATGTGGGGAGAAGATGAGAGAAAATACTGATAAAGTGAAACATGGAGGCACAGGCTGGAGATGAAAAGAAGCCTTTAGCCCACAAGGGTAATTTTGGCAGCAGGGCCATGACCCAGAGAAGTTGCCCCCAGTTTTGAGGAATTTTCAGGCCTGTCGGGGTAATGCCTGAAGGAGCCTGGTCTGACCCTGCAGCTGAGCATACCATGGGCAGAGTGTGGGACAGGAGCCTCACCCAGCATGCATTCCTCTGAGATTTCTCCTTCAGGAGTGCTGACCTGATACAAAACAGTAATTGATATAAAGACTTAGATGTGGAAGGAAGTATTTTCCTGGTGTGATCTTGAGGGAGCTAAACTGACACATCTTAGTTAATTATATACAAATATTTATTCATTGTATGATATTGTTCATTACATACTAGCAGATAACTAGCATTTATATATCTATACTTACACTATAATTAGGTTATTACATAGGAATAGGACAAGGACAAGGAAGAGGACAGGAAACAAAAAATGGCTTGATGTCTTAAATAATATTTAAAATCATGTATTAATTGGCATGCTAGAGACTTGGTTGGATGGTGGACACAGGCATGTATGACCCCTTCAGAAAAGATCTTTAACACTAAAAGGGTATTTCCAGGATGTTTATTCTTAGACCAGAAGGGCTTTTGGAAACTGGAGTGACTAAACATTTCTCAGTAAAAAGGATATTGCTGTTATGCAGGGGACTATGGTAGGCTGCAAATAAAGTTGTTAATGGAGATGAGTCTTTCTCTGTGTGATCAAAGGACTTAACAGAAAAACGTCATACTATTGGGAAATTTAAATTACCATTTTGATGAGAAAGTGATACAAAAGGACACAAACTACATAGAAAATTCAGGAAGGTGTTGAAGCACTCTGCAGAAGATGGAGAAAACAACTGGAAGAAAGTGTGCTACTTAAGAAAAGATCTAGCTGAGAGTGTGGACACAGTGGGCACCATAAGAAAAGAATTTACCAACATAGAGTAGCTACAAGGATTAAAAGTATTTCCCTGATTTTAATTCATCACATTATTAGTCACTTACCAAGGATCTGTTGTTGATTAATGATCTGCCTCAGGCATGGCAGGATCTGTCAGTGTCAGGTAAGGAATCTGAAATCCCAAGAAGTGTCCCTACTCATGGGGACAGTCATCTGTTGCACAGTCCAGCTGCAGTTCAGGCAGAGCTGCAGCTGGGTCCATCCTGATGGTGGTACCTATTGAGTGAAGTAGTTGGCTGCTGGCGAACAGTAGAGGCTAGACAGATGCCCTAATTTTAGCTATGGTGTCCTGTTCCCTGCGTTGGATTACATGCATTCTTAGGTTTGGAACACCATTTGAAATCTGGAATATTTTCCAGACCACATTTATGCCCTTTTATGAGGGCCAGGGCTTGTTAAGTTAGGTGTTTGCCTCCCCCAGGCTTAGACTCCAAAATTGTTAATAGTTATCTGTGGGAATTCAAAGAAGATGAGAGAGGTTTCCAGTGGTAGGAAAAAAAAATATAAACTGTGCAAGACTGGACAGAAAACTACAGATCAGAATTTAGTCTAATTCAAAGGGCAAGAGGAAATGTAGCAAACAATCAAGTGAACAATATGAGTACTTAGATGATGAAGTGCCATCAACATGGATTAAAAAAATCAAATCAAATATTGTGATTAGATGTTACATTTCTTGCTATCAAAACTTATAGTATTCATAATTAAACCAGGGTAAGACAGAACAAACTTAATTACTAGAAAAGATTCATTCTGTCAGATCCTCTTTGAATCATGTTTCTGCTATTTAACAAAGGTGTGTTTTCAAGGCAGAGAGACAGATCATCTGAATTCACAGCATCTTCCCTTTGGTATAGTATTATTTGACATTTCTATTAATTGCTTACATGGAGTGAGACAGTGAAGTTGCAGAAACTGGCAAACAGATGCAGAGGAATTTACAAACAGTATTGAGAAGGAAGGGACTGGAATTACATTGGAAGGCTTCAATCTGGTCTTCAAAAATTAGGGAAATTACTTCCTATGTTTAGGAACAATCAAAATCTTTTGCTATCAAAACATTCTTTTAAACAGCAATGTCTTTGGCTGGCTTTGCTGGCACACAAATGAATAGAGAGAAAGGACCCTTATGGTAGTCCTTTTTTTCTTGAAGACTGAAGTCAAGCTTAAGTTCAACCTTAAACGTTACTTGGGATCTTCTCAGAGGTATTTTCAGAGGTAAGAATCTGCTTATTTGTAAGCGCCACACTCCCCATGCAAAAGCTGCTGTATGCAGACTAGATGTTAAGGCTGATTTACCTTTTTCATTTATAGATCAGTATCTTTGAGAAGAAGCCAGAGCTAAAAGTGACCTGATAGTTAGAAAAGTCCATTGATCTGACCAGATGTAGCTCAGGAAACACATCCAACATCCACATTTAATAGCTGCCTTTTTCAACTGCTCTTGATGTAATTGTTTAGCTTTTTGTCATTTTGTTGTTCTTGTTAGTTAAACTCAATAACAGATTAATTATTGCTAAGAGAAGTTCTTGTTGGGGAGAAATTACTGCAATTTTAAATGCATTGCAATACCCTTAAGCTAGATACTCAGATAAATTTAACTATTTTAAATAATTGATTTGTTAACATTAAATTTCTTCATGAAGTCTTCTAAAAGTTATGTGAAATTTGTTCTATACAATGTAAAGACCAAAGCTAAAATGACTTGTCTAGGTTCACTAGAAGAGGAGACAAGAGTACAGTGTCAAAGTGAAATCACTTATACAATTACATTTGTTGGACACTTATTCTTTTTTTAAGAAGACAGTAATATGATTCAGCTGTATTACAGAGGAGATGAAACAAAATGATAATTTTCTTTCCCCATGCAACATTCTACCAGATATCAACCAGATAAAATTGATTGTTTATATTTAAAATATTTGTACTGATCACATACTTTGAACTTAAACAGAATTTTTTTGCTACTCTTGTTTAGGTAGTCTGATTTATGGCAGTTCTGATACAACTCTGCAATAGTATGTTTTTTTTCTCCTGACATGCTTAATCTAGCTTTTGATTCTCTTCACATTTCCATTTCTTCTGAGAGTCTTTTCCAGGGTGGCAAGTACCTTTATTGAAGTCATCTGACAAAACTGCAATCTTACTATTGTCCCTTATTACAATGAAACAAATTGAGATGTGTGTAATCAGACTTATCTCCACAGGTACAGTAGTTCAAGACCGAAGATTGACTGAAAATTATAAGTATTCTGTTCTGTCATTTTTTATGCAAGCAGAACATGCTTGACATGTTCCTCTCTGTTCAATCATTCAATTTGAAGATCCTAAAACACAGACAATAGAAGAAAATGGTGTTTGGGGGACATCCAGTGTGTTGGACCCTGGCTACTATTTATTGGACACTGCTCATTACTAGACAGTGCCCTCAGGGGGGAGGAGGAAAGCAGACCAGAAGGCACTGTGGCCACTCAAACTGCAGCTGAGTCAGGGGAGTAACCCCTGCTGGTAGCAGCTGCCCCTGCACAGAAGAAGAAATCCGAAACCAAATCAGTTTACTTGGTGAGAGATGAAGAGGAAGCAGAACCCTCACCACAAGAGGAAGAGGCAGGGCCAGAGATAATTATGCAATCCCCACCCCTCGGTGAGCTACAAGACATAGGAAAAAATTTCAACCACCGAGCGGGGAGGCTCTGTTGGTCTGTTTGCTCCAAAGCTTTTTATTGTGTCACATGGTATGAAACCAGATGGTAGCAAAGCCAAGGAACTGAGATCCCTGTCACAGAATTTGGGCAATGACAAGGGGATTGGGAAGAGGACAGAAACTCTTAGCCTCCAGAGGTGATTTCTGTCAAATGGGAGGGAAAGGTGTTCTTTGTAGGAAGACTAGTACACAAAAGGGTGTTTGCTGCTGTGAACAAAAAAAAAAAAAAACATTCCACAAGATAGTGCCCAAAAGCAGTAAGGTGCAGAAAGCTCACACAGCTTTATGTCCCTTCCCTCCGCCAGTCTGAAAACAACTAAGAGCTGGAATAAAACAAACTTGGAAGACAGATCATCCATGTTGCGCTGCTCATTTCTTTTTTTTTTTCTGGATTGCTGAGCTCAGCTGTGTTTGGCACTGTTCCCCAGGCTTAGCTTAGTCCCATGTGGCTAAGGGCAGCACCAGTGGGGCTTGTTTTGGCTCAGCTGGAGCTTTGGGCTCTGCATGGCTGCTTCTGCTCTGCCAGAGCCAGGGTGTTCAGTCCACTGGGCCCAAAAGAACAGAGAAAGGACCAGGGTGACAGAGCAGGGCTGAGTGCACCAGGTGATCCTGACACCTTCTTGGCTAGGGAGAGCCAAGATGGCACACCTCCCCTTCTTGCTGATCCTTGGCTTTTCCTGCTGATACCATATCCCCATTGATATGTGTGTGGTTTGCAGTAAACTGTGTTGTCACACCCACACAGTACTGTGAACTCCATCCCCACTCCCTGTAACCAGGGCGCTGTGAATGTGTGCTGCAGTCCAGCAGATCAAGCAGGTAAACCCCTGTGGTATGGTGGATGATGGTCAAAAGAAAAATACGGGGGGAGGCAGTCTGCAGATCACCCAAACCTGCCAAGGCAAGCACTATGTGGTTATAAATAGTGGCACAACCACCGGATGGCTGGAGAGGTGCCCTGTGCCTCCTGCCACCAGCTGGAACTCCACCTTGGCCCTTGAGAAACATGTCCTGTTGGGACATGGCACCCCTGAGAGAAGTCAGCTGGACAGTGGGACTCATTTCAAAAACAACCTCATAGACATCTGGACCAGAGAGCACAGTATTGACTGGGTGCCCTGCCCAAACAAAACCTCCATATACTATGGAAAGGAGTAAAGTCCCTGTGCGCCATACGGGGAATGTGTTAGGGAAAACTGGACTAGTCCTGCCTCAAGCAAAGGCAACTCATCTGTGAGACTGGTTTTGCTCAAGGACACAGGTATAATGGTTGGTAACACCAAGGGACCAGTTGTGTATTTGATAAAAGCATTCAACTCGGTTCAAGGTAAATGATGGTAATTTTCATTAAAAGTGGTGGTAATTTTCCCATAAGTTAAGCAAAGTCAAATGGAAAGATTGTAAAGTAATGAAAATCAAGACATCAGAATTTCTAACAAAGAAATGTAAGGTGGTGTAAGGCACTTCTGTCTTAGAGACTTGCACCGCTTTAAATACTGAGAACAAAAGGAAGTATTTCTTCATCCCAAATTAATTTTCTCAGTAAAAATCTTCGTTTAAAAAGAGATTAAAAGCCCTCAGTAGGTAACACCTTTACTTTGGTACATCTAAGTTTCTTCCAGTAGATAAATGCTTAATATGGCTATTCTAGGAAGGTTGGAAAGTTGTATGTGCTGTATTTTACCTCATCAAATGGAACGGCTGCCTTCAGCAGTGATTTAAATACCAGTAACAAATTTTAGTGTGCAAAAGAAAATGTTGGCAGGCATGTGTCATCCATTGTATTCAGTTTTTATTTTATTTTCACTATCCAAATGCAAAAAGAAACACACAGTTAAGTTTCAGGTATGGATACACAGTTTTCTAAAAATATCCCTTTCATGCTCTCTTGACTAAACCATGTGTTCAAATGTTTACATTTCAATCATAAGTGGCAGGTATCTTTTCCTCCCTGCTCCCTACCACCAAGGGACTTTTTCTACTTTAATATAAAGTACTGTAAACCTCTTATTCAAAAAGAAAAATTCAGAACAAAACTTCTTAGTCAAGCATCTGTTCAGAATTGTTTTCTGGCATGGCACAACATTATTAGTTTATTTTGGTATAGTAATGATTGAAATTTTTTCAGCCAGGTTAGGTGTCTGTGAATATTTCAGACTTAAGGCAGGCAATACACAGTTTAGAAATATATTACCACATATTTGTCACGATATGGCATTTTCAGTAGAAAAATCTATCAGTTTTTCATAATTCATTGTGCATTTCACATTTCAGAAAGCTTCTCCCATGCTGAACATCATCCTTCTTCCTTTAGTCTTGTTCTTCTATACCTCTGCTTGTGCTCTCAGAACTCTCAAACACCTAGAGGTGTTTGTGATCCTACATTCCTGAAAAGCTTGCTTTCTTTACACAAGAATTACATTTCTTCATACTTAATACAGTAACATCTTTTCCCATACATTTCAGGGCAGCTGGTCAACATCTTAACTAAATGCAACAATTAAAAATTTAATTTTGGGGAAAAAATATAATTCTTACATATACTTTCACAGTTGTATTCATCAGCACATTTAACAACAATTATCTCAGCTATGGAAGCTTTTAACCAGTACTAGGACTTGACAAGAACATGTGTTTCTTTTCCTGAAAATTCATTTCTCCTCTGGCTTACTACATGACTGTTGCAAGTTTGTGGAATACTGTGTGGAATATATTTAAAAACTAACTTTGAAACTTAACATATTTATACTGATAGACAACAAATCAATACTACACAACACAATACTTGATTGCAGAGATTCTATAAGATACATTGTGCACTTATTAAAAAATTCTTTCACTTACAATGTAAGTGCAAAGCAGTAGTTAATATTTTAATTCTACACTGTAGTAGCAGTCATGTATACATAAACCAGCACTTTTTCTACCAACAAAATCAAACAGCATGTTGGGTAGCATAATGATTACACTAATGTATTACAAATGCAATGCCAACTGAAGACATTTTCTAAAACAGAGTACTTAGTCTATTAATACAAATGCCATGTAAAAATATGACACTATCAATGCTACTGTAGATCTGAGAGCTTTTAAAATAAAAAATACAGTGTTTTTTGGTGGTGTTGTTGTTTTGTTGGGTTTTTTTAAAGGTTACACAATTGGCAGTAGCAAATTCAGCAAAATCACTACATTTACATCCTCAACAGCTTTTTGAGAAAGTCACCAGGTCTGCTCTGGGACCTAAATATTGACACTACACATACATCTCTATAGACTATACATCTCCCAAGTCCTAAGCACTACTTGGTCCTATTCTCCCAGCTAAGAACATTAATCCTAAATGCTCAAGCCCTTGGCACAGGCCTCTGGTTGTTAAAAAAGACTGTCTCTGGCCAACAGCACACAGTTACACTGCAGTGTAAAGATACGGCTTTCTCTTAAAATGATATAGTACTAAAGTAAAAAAAAAAAAAAAAAAACTGAACAAAACCCAGATCAAAACAAAAACACTCCACAAGACACTTACAAATAATCCTTGAATTCACCACTACATTTTTGCAATCAAATAGACTATGTAAATAGTCAAACTGTAGTAGAACAAGAAAAAGACCTTTAATTCACTTGAAAAATTAGCAGACTGGAAGATTTCTTCATTGCATTACACAAACTTCCCTGAGATTTTTACATAAATTATGTTTAGTCTACTATGTATTTGAAACCAGTGAGCTACTGAGTGTCATACACTGCAAATGTTACATAATTCCTGCCTATGTTATTCAGCTAAAATGCTGTCTTGATACTTTAAAGCTTTATCTCCTTTGTTACAAAAATACACATACACAGAACTGAGACTACAAATGCAAAGACATCGTTTGCACAAAATTTCAAATCCTCAAAGCAATGTATAGAAATTGAGAAAACATGTTAAGTTGAACATAGCACTTCAAAGTTCTTTGCAGCTTAAAAACTGACTGTGAAATTGTTTTGAAAAATCATCTATGCAAATGCTTGGTGGCAAGAACACTAACAGAAATAGTTTTAAATGCAATAGGCAGAGAGAAAGTTGATGCTGCTCTCCATATTTAGCACTCTCTTATACTATAAAATAGTAATTTTGAGGGAGTGACTGTGGGAGAGAAACATCACAGTGGTACAAAATACTGCTATACTGGCACTTTATTACACCAAGTGAGGATGTTTTCGTTTTGTTTTTTTAGTTTTTTTTAAAAGCTGAGGTTCTTCAATTTCTGATAAGATGGATGTAGTTCACCCCAAATATTAAGGAGGCTCCACAGTGAAAGTAACCTCTGTTTCACTAACTCACTGCCACAAATTTTAAAAACTAACACTTCATTTTAAATATAAATCTGGATGTCAGGTCAGTTTCCAAGCTGTATATCCCCTTAACTGAACTTCTCTCAGCAGAAGTCCAAAAAGAATCAGCATTATACTTTGCAAACAATAATGCTTAAGTAAAAACAAAAACAAACAAACAAACAAGATTATTTGAACTAAAAATAAACAAACCCTGCAATTATACTGCTTTGACATATGAGATTATCCCCAAGTTTTTTGCCTCAAGGCAAAACAGAAGCATTCTCTTCTCCAAAATTTTTTGTTGCTTATTTCAAAAGCTGAATTATACAGCATTCAGGTAGCTCTGATCTCCTTCCAGTTCTCAGTAACTGGAATCCTGTCCTTGCCCTATGGTGAGTGTGAGCAATTGCACTTGCAACTCCTTCCAAACAGTCTCATGTTGGGTATTTCCACAGAAATAAATACGCTTGGGCCACTTCAATATAGAACAGGCTTGATGTGGTTGTGACTGGCCATATCAGATACTGAGTTGTAAGTATTCTTTTTCTGTGCTGGAAGGAAGATATTTAGATGATCATCTTAACAGCAAAGTGAGGAATTGAGAAAGTGAGGGCCTTTTTTAGATTTTTAATCCTGCTTTGAAAGTTTCAATTCATTCACTTATGACTCCATGAAAATTACAAGGATGGAAAGAAAAAAAGAGCAGCATTTAAAAGCAGTATACTTAGCTTTTCCTTATTTACATTGAAGACACTGCCTTGTGTAAAATGAATTCCCTTCTATGTGTTATCGCTGTATCTTCAGTACTATAAAGGCAATCTAATATTCATCAAGGGAGGAGTAAGAATAAAAGGATAACATCTTTGCTTTTTCATTTTTAAATTAAAATTTTTGCATGGATTAGTAAGTTGTCTGTCTCTCCCAGTAAAGCGCAATTTGCTCCCTGTCCCTCAAAATACTTACAGCACATCACACAGCTACATCTCTTTGGATATACTGCTGGCTGATAACTGATTCAGACAGGCACAGCAAACCACTACTGTTTTGTTACACAGAGAAGCCAGTTCTGCATCAACAATGAAAAAATCATGAAACTGTATTAACAGACAAAAGTCTTTGTGCAACACACAAAACAGGGTGCCTAGTCACTATTTCTCAGTGTAAAAGCATTTCTAGAAGTCTTTTCTGGGCATCTCTACTTCAACAAAGAAATACATTGGTTTTTTATCTGTTAGTTTTGTCAC
Source organism: Ammospiza caudacuta (assembly GCF_027887145.1). Taxonomy (NCBI): domain Eukaryota; kingdom Metazoa; phylum Chordata; class Aves; order Passeriformes; family Passerellidae; genus Ammospiza; species Ammospiza caudacuta. Next base: position 40,998,640 of record NC_080632.1, read on the forward strand.
ATTTTAAGTCACCTCTTTTTTGTACTGCCAAGTAAGGCAAATAATGGTGTTGCTGAATGACCATCCACTTTTAAATTTAGAAAAATAATTTCTTTCCCTATTGAGAATTTCAACATGTTCTCATAGTAACAACTATATCCTGATAAAAAAGGCCTAGCAGGATTCTCAGTATGCAGATTGAAATAGGGTATTTGCCACACAGATTTTACTTCCAGCAAGGATAAGATGTGTGCACATGTACATATGTCAAATATACACAGCTGACCAAGTACATTTTGTTCTGCATTCCAACTCATCCTCTGAAGGAGTTTTTTCATCCACCCATGTTTTCTCTTATATGATCCACTCGCTGAGCAAGATCCCGAAAGGTGGGGCGCTGGGCAACATTATTGTTCCAGCATTCTTTCATGATAGCGTAAATCTGGAGAAGAAAAAAAAGGTAGTAGGTAAACAGATACCATACATATTTACTTGAAACTGGACTAAAGAACATCCAGCTTAACTTTATGCTTCCAAACAACAGCTGCAGAAGAGTATACCTGAACTCTTGCCCAGTGACAGCAAGAACCTAGGATAGATGGCTCTGCAAAAACTCTTATAATGAAAGACAATTTTTTAAAAAGTTAGCATGAAAATTCATTCAGCTGCTTTTTGAAATTTTTACAAGACTTATGTTACTTTGATAAGTTTTTATATTTTTTTCTTGCTCTTTTTTTTGAGAAGCTCAAAAATGCTTTAACATAACAAGCACCAGTATGACCAGAAATCAGATTTACAAAAACAGTAATTCTAAATAAGACTTCCCCTGAGAAGTTACCATATATTTCTCCAGAATTTGTATACTAAATTCTTAATTATTCTTCATATATAATCAGAAATAAGCAAAAAAAAAAAAAAAAGTTACTGTGCAAACTGAACCAACATTGAAAGATGTTTCTGCTACAGTAGTTACATGGCAACAGTTTTCTTTTTGCGCAAAGATGTACCAGATACCTGGTCTCATACAACTTGCCAAGCTCTTCACCTGTACTTTTCTCATTCATTCAATCTAGATTGTTATTACTAATTTCTCATACTTTCAACAGTTTTCCACATATTGCTTAAGAACAGTCTGTACAGCTACCAGGAAAAAAATTAGAAACTGTTCCTTATCTTTCAGCAGATTTGAAACACCTGCATTGACCAAGCTGCTTTAGAACCAAGTCTCAAGCAGCTTGTAAGCTGCAAGATAAGCTGCTGTAAGCTACAGGTATATGGAAGATTTATTATCTGTGATGACTGGCCTTCCAGGATCAAAAGGGGATGAATACGGCTTCTGACAGAGACATTTCCATCTTGCTTTGATAGCTGGAGAAATGTCAGATACCGAAACCTTTGCGTTAGTTAAAATACAGTTTCAGTAAAACAGATTTATTATCTTATACATATGACATTCAGGTTATCTACAAAAAGCCAAACCTTTCCAATTCAACAGTTGCTGTACTGGTACATAAAATGCAAGAAAGGTTCTTCAAAGACTTCTCTTTCTATTCTCTATATATTTTTTCCTCCCCAATGGCTTCCTGCCTCATTTGTACCATTCTTTTTCTCCTCTATTAGATCACTTGACCCTGATGTTTTCTCTTTCACCAGTTTTAACTGTATTATTTCTTGACTTACTGCCAAGTGTGCTTGACTTTAAAGGGATGCAGCAATTAATCTGAGCTGGCAATTACATATGTAAAGAACAACAACCCATAATTATTTTCCTTCCATTTTTTCACTACTGACTCACCTACACAGCCCAACCAGGTTAGTTTGACCGAACCAGGCTTTGTGCACCCTGCTCTGAAGAATAGAATACTAGAAGATGTAGGAGTGGTATGACAGTATTTTTAAAAGTATCTGGTGTATAAATAAAACCAGAAGAACACTGAATTAATTTATGTGCTCTGAAGACAGCTCTACAGCTGTACTTTAGTATCTACAAAGAACATTAATACAAACCTGAAGAGTCTGAACATAGAAAATCTGATTCATATACTTAACTGTGCCTAATGTCTGCAAGTTGAAAATGCTTGATGGTGAATAATATACATTATAAACATGAGCCTTCCACACTTGAGAAGGGAACAGTAACAGAAAGGCAGTAATCAAGATAAGAAGCTCTTTACATCCTGGAATTAAATGTGAAAAACTTCAGGTGGATATTAAGATTTTTTTGCTGAATATTACATATTAAAAAAAAATTCCAAAGTTCACAGCTTTGAATGAGAATCTCTACACGGGACTTACACAGAACAAGTTATATATACACTAATCTTGTTGCCTTCATACATGTATCTTTTTGAAATAGAAGTGTGAATGCCCAAGTACAGCAGTAAGTTACAGCAGTCCCACTTCATATATTCAGCAAGACTACAGTCTTGCTCCTGAGGGAGTACAAGCTAAAGAATCAAAAAAAAAAAAAAAAGATTATACTCATCATGAAACTGATAAAATTACAGCACAGCCATTCCACTTGAATAAGTACTTTAGTGGTCCAAGCAGAACAAAATGTAAGTTTTGCACTTGCAGGTACTCATGCTAACTGAGCACCCTTCACACTACAGTAACATTTTAACACAGTACATCACCTCATCAGGGCATCCATCTGGTCTTGGCAGTCGTCCATTATTCTTCAAAAGCTCTATCAAATGAAATACAATCATCTGCCCTTGTTTATCATTGCCAATCATGCGCATGAATTCCTGGAACAAAAGGCCAATTGTAATATATAATCTTTAGAAGAAAAAAAGATGCTGCAATATTCTTACCAAGCCAAATTATTTAATAAGAATAATTTATATATATATTATATATAAATAAGAATGAATTGAATAGCACATAACAATGATCAAATTATAAATTACATGTCTAGAGAATCTATCTTTTGTGTGTGTAAAATTAAATAATGATATGGAATAGAATAAAATGGAATGATACATACACAATTTAAAGCACTAGGTGAAAAATCTTTAAAAATGTTGATCATCATCTGATGATTTGACTACCCTGGATAAAGAGAAGACTGAGGTTTTAAATTGCTTCTATGCTTGAGTCCTCAAAGGCAAGTGTTCCAGGCACACTGCCCAAGTAGAGAAAGGCAGATGGAGGGACTGAAAGAATGAAGACCCTAAGACCACTGTAGGAGAGGGTCATGCTCATGACCATCTAAGGAAACTGAATGTGCAGAAGTCTGTGGGACCTGATGAAATTTATTCAAGGGTCCTGAGGGAGTTGGCAGATGAAGTTGTTAAGGTGAAGTTTGTGATGACTGGAAAGAGGGGAAGATAACCCTAATTTTTGAAAAGGGGAAAGTGAAAGACACAATGAACAACAAGCTAGTCAGTCTCACCTCTGCCAGGCAAGATCATGGAGCCAATTCTCCTGCACATCATGCTAAGGCATATGGAAAACAAAGAAGTGACTGGAAACAAACAACATGGCTTTACTAAGGGCACAAATTTTTTTCCTGAGAAATCTAGTAACCTTCTAAGATGGAGCTAACTAGACTTATACAAACTTTGGCACTGTCCCACATGATATCCTTGCCTCTAAATGGGAGAGACATGGGTTTGAGGGATGGGTGCCTCCGTGGATAAAGACCTGGCTGGAAGGCTGCACCAGAGCTGTGGTCAATGGCTCACTGTCCACGGGGAGAGCAGAGATGGGTGGTGTCCCTGAGGCTCAGCACCAGGGCCCAAACTGCTCAACATCTCTGCAGGGGACGTGGACAGTGGGGCCGAGGGCACCCTCAGACGTTCCCTGGCCGCGGCCTGCGCGGGCAGCCACGTCCTGCAGGGAAGGGCCCATCCTGAGGGACCTGGGCAGGCTGGAGAGCTGGGCCCATGCAAACCTCATGATGTTCAGCAAGGAGAAGCAAAAGGTTCTGCACATGGGCCACGGCAATCCTGGACACACCTGCGGGCTGGGAGGGGGTGTGATTGAATGCAGGCAGCCCTGTGGAGAAGGACTTGGGGGTGATGGTTGGTGAAAAACTCCATGTGACCCAGCCATGGGCACTGGCAGCCCAGAAAAGCCAAACGTGTCCTGGGCTGCATCCAGAGCAGGGTGGGCAGCAGGGCAGGGAGGGGATTCTGCCCCTCTGCCCTGCTCAGACCCCACCTGCAGGGCTGCATCAGCTATGGGCTCCCAGCACAGGAGTAACATGGACCTGTTGGAGCGAGTACAGAGAAGGGCATGAGGCTGATAAGAGAACTGGAGCATTTCCTCATGAGGACAGACTGAGGAAGTCGTGTCTGTTCTGCCTGGAGAAGAGAAAGTTGTGTGGAGACCTCACAGCAACTTCCAGATCTGAAGGGGGCCTGCAGCAAAGGTGGAGAGGGACTCTTAATCAGGAACTGCAGTGATAGGACAAGGAGTAATGGGTACAAACTGAAAGGAGAGAAACAAAGGCAATTAGGAAGAAATTCTTTTACTGTAACGATGGTGAGACACTGGAAGAGGTTGTCCAGAGAAGCTGTGGCTGCCCCATCCCTGGGGGGGTTCAAAGCTGGGCTGAGGGCTCTGAATAACTTCATCTAGTGGGAGGTGTCTCTGCCCATGGCAGGGAGGATTGGGATGAGATGATCTTTAATGTCCCTTCCAACACATAACATTCTGTGCTTCTGTGATTAATTAGTTTTAAAAGGATTAAACTCACAGCTGATTCTAAAAAGCTCTGTGGAACACTAAAAGAACTAATGCTTTGAAAAATGCTAAATAGAAAACAGATATCGTCATGCTGATATATAAAAAATGGTTAGCAGGACTAATCAGTAACGACACAGCAGAAAAATTAGTATAATTAAAGCCAGAAAAACTGGCATAGATAAACCTTGCTCTCCAAAAAACCAAAATAACCCAAAAAGCAGATGAAAACCTCACTCAGACTGCCAGACATCCAAAGTAAATGAGGATGTAGTATTAACTGAAATAAATTTCTAAGCACAACATAAAGGACTTTTTTATTTTTCCTCCAATGCTTCAAAATTTCTTTAATGATCCTTGACATGAAAGTGTGAAACACCCATTGGCTGAATGTGTAAATGGCCAGGTTTTGAAAACAATATAAAAGTATAAAGACTACAAGAGTTGAACAGACCACTTTGGTTAAATTTACCAAATTACCTTTTCTTGATGCATACCAATAGAATAACCAACCTGATGAAGTGGTGAATGCACATGTAGAATTGATTCATTGAAAGAATAGTCCACTTGTGCTCCTAACTTACTCGATCACTTTTCATTTCACAATCCTTCTGAAGAACTCTAGGGGTCTTTATTTATGTTCTTATGCTGGAAGAGCTGTCCTGAGTTCTTCCTTGAAACCTCTGATAGCTCACTGTATGGAATTACTGAGAGGTCTACTGAGGCCAGTGCTGAGGTATCCTCCAAATGCATTTCTGCCTATCATCACTATTCGGTTCTCAAAACCAGATTTGCCAGGACTGACAGTTCTGGCCAAGGGTGAGGCCAGCTACAGTAAATACAGAAGCCTGAACTCTCCTCTGTTATGCCCATGGTTACTGCTAGGTGAAAATAAGATCATGTATCTTATTTTCAATTGGAGGATAATAGTATCTTTCTTCACCCACTGTAAATTTGACTTCAGACACCTGTCAGCAGTCTGCAAAAGGCCACTCCTTTTTTTCCTTGAACTTTGCTAACTTACTAACTTGGGTTCTGCTAACATAAAATACCTTAAGTTCCTTATGTAAGTTAACTTAATTTCTATATATGTGTTTAGCTCAGCTTTAAATTTGGAACAGCATTAAAAATAAATGGACTGGTTGCAGCTGGGATAACTCTCCACAAAGGATCAGAAAGAACAACCTATAACAAGAGATTTTAAAATATTTTTCAAACAGAAGTTACAGAATGAATAAGATATGCACAGACTATGAAGTAATTTTCAGATCTTCTTTCTTTCTTATGGCTTGATACCAGTTACCTTTTAGTTACTGCTTCAGACTGGATGCTGTCTCAAACACTAAGGTATCTCCAGAAAAGGATCAGTAAACATTAACCTATTGACGTACACGACAGTCTAGGAAATTGAAATAAACAAATTCTCTGAGATTCATTAACTATATACTTACAGCTGGTGGGCTTTTGCTTTTGTCAATATAGGTGAAGAGTTCATACAAGACCACACCAAAGCTCCACACATCTGAGGCCACAGAAAATTTGCTTTCTGTCAGAGATTCTGGAGCGTACCTGCAACACACAGTACAAGGAAAATTGCTCTCTGCAACATGTGCCATTTTGATTTTGAAAACATTTGTTTTAGTAAGATATTTCTTTTTCATGAGTAAGTGTTCTTTATTCATTGATATTAGCATGTTCTCATTTCCTTTTTGTACCTTCAATTACTAACTACTCCTTTAATAATAGTTAATTGGTTTTGAAAACGAAATCCACCTTAAACAAACACAGTTGGTGATAACTATAACCAAGTTTGATTTTTTTTCCAACAAGGTTGTAGATATATTTCTTATTTGTAGTGCAAGTAGATAGGAATTTGATGTGATTAGACCTGTAAAGAAAGACAATTACAGCCTTCCATCACTTTCAGTGAACTGTGTTGCAGATACTTTTGGAATTAAACTGTACTTCTCCAATAACACCTATTAAGATGCCATTTTGTATAATTTATTCTTTAGGTAAACAGTGCCTGAGTCAGAATTAAAATACAGACTAAAATTGCATGTGTGGAATGGCATTTTCTCTTGGGGTTATCCAACTGATCTCAGCTGGAAGACATGAATGACCAGTTTCTAAGGAACTAGAATACCTAAAAACTTGAAAGAATCCAGGAAAATGGGCCCTTTTAGACTTCCTTTATATCTGAATATGTTTTCTGTTGGATGCTATTTCCTTTAAATTTTTTTTTTTTGGGGTGTTTTCCTGGGTTTTTAAAAAATATGTTGAAAAGTTCTAGATGCCACTCTGTGAAGTGAAATATCATGCAAGTGACTTTCACAATGCTGGAAAACTGACACGGAGCTTGCAAGTAAGAATTCCACAACATGCAAAATGAATTGGCTGAAGGGTAAAAACTGAAAACATGCCATGATTTCACATACCAAAAGAAGACTTACCAAAATATAGGACTTTCACCAGGTTCTTTCACTTTGTAGTATTCTTTGTCTTGTGGCAAAACTTTTGTCAATCCAAAATCTCCAATTTTAACTCTGTTCTCATTCTCCACCAAGATATTTCTTGTTGCTAAATCTCGGTGAACATATCTTTTTGTTCCTAGATACTCCATGCCCTAGGTGTAGAGGTTACAAACAGAACAGGAAAATAATTATTTTTACCACTACATAGCTGCACTTTCCCTAAGGGGATGAATTAACCTCAAAGTTAAAACCAAAACCAGGTTTATCTTCTCTGAGTCCAAGCTCAGTGAATTCCATTTAACAGGAGGGAAACAGACTAATCACCTGTCAGATCCAAATATTTTTTTGATTATGTAGCTGGATAGATGCTACTGCTCCTTTCTGTGCCCAAATGCAGTTGGCTGGTGATATGTAGAAGGAAAAATTTGGGCTAAGCTACACAATCCAAAGCACATGAGAAGATTGTCCAACATATCCATTTCATTTAGCTTTTTTCTTCATTTTCTGCATCTGCTTTCCTGAATGCTTCCATGAAATTTTGTATTATGATTCCTTGAATTTGACTATTATTCACTGATTCCCAACAGTGTGCTTTGTATCTCTTTCGTATGGACAATTATTCACCAGTACAGTTCTGCTTATTGCTACATTCCCAGAGATTGCTGTAACAAAGCACGGTCTGAAGGCATGTTGTCTTTTGCTGCTGCTGATCCCTTCTTACCCATGCACTTAGTTACTTTCACTAACAGTGAAATTTGGAAAAAGCCAGCGTGTGTAGTGGCCTTACTAAAACAAGAAGGTCTTGCTAAGACAGCAATAAATGGAGGACTGAAAGTGATGCTGCACAATGTCAAGAGATACCCAACTCATACATGAAAGTAATCACCAAGCAAGTTGTCAGTTTCATAGTTTTGTAAGAAAGCATATCACCCTTTCAACACAGTGGAAAAGTTAAATTACACAAATAGCATTGGTGATCTCAAAAGTTCTGAAAAGCAATGTTATTACTAGTCATGCCAAAAGGCTTATTTCCTTCTCTTATTTTTTTTTCTTAATGTCAGAAACCTCAGAGTTTGGCTACAAAGTACAATCTTTCTCTCAGATTCTAGTACCTCCTAGTACCATTGGGTGGCATTGGTGTTCTCTCACAGCTCGTTCCAAAACTGTTCAAATGCCCTATTCCTCATTGCCAGCTTGTTCACTGCCATAAATACCAAACTTTACTTCAAAGTGAGGGCTCTATCTTACTGGTACAACTAGCCTATGAAAATGCTACAGCTTTTTCTTACGACAATGTACTATTCTGAAAACAGCCCTGAAGTTTGATGACAGTAACTTTTCTGTTAGCCTGGAAAACACATAAGACAGATCTTTAACTGAAATCATGCAAATTCTAAGTGGATATCACAATCCTGTGGCTCTAGTCTAACAACAGAGTTTAAATGTGATTTAAAATGTTTCTGTCTTTAAAACTGGTTCACCAGCAAGGACACCTGAAACACTTCAAACATTAAGAGAAGGAAAACCCTTTCCCAGTATAGTAGCAAGGAACCAAAACACAATAAACAACCAAACACATTCATCTTAACTCTCAGGTAAATGGGTGTGCCTTCATTTCTCTCATACACTTCAGAGGAAAACAGCAAGGCAGAGGTTGAAAGGTTTTTGATGAAAACCCCCAAGATTACAGACTGACAGAAATGCACAGCAGAAAGATGAGATGTGAGGCGCTGAAAGAGCAAACATTGCAAGAAAAGCAAAACCAGTTGAAAAGTGTAACACGATCAGCTAAACAAAGAAAAAGCATTCAGATTCCATTTTCACAATATCAGGTACTGACTAATTATGTTGTTTTGGAGAAACAGAATGCCACAGATTAGAGAAATCTTAAAGCAATTGATATAACCTCTACTTTGCAGATTGTACAGCAAAAACACTCCAAAGCAAGGCACATACACTGTAACTCTTAGATTTCACTTTTCTTAGAAATGAAAACGTTTCTTTAAGAGCAAGCTCTAGTCTATACAGATTTCCTACATTTTCATACATTGTCCCCATGTAATTATCAAAGCTGAATGTTTTCCTGCTTTAGTATCTGCAGGATGCATATTTTATCTCCCTTTCTCTTGGCTGGTGCTTGGTATTTAGGAAGGAATAATCTCATCTGCTATTTCAATTTCTCACCATCCTGAAGACCTGTAATATTTTCAAAGTTCTTTCATGTATGTGTATGTACATACACACTAAGGTCCTTTTTCTTTGTAGTTTCTGAATACAGTTCCTTTCCCAAAGATTTCTACCACATTTGCACAGCCCTCAAGGGTAAAAATCCACCTTCCAGTCCTCCCAATGGACACCTCAGACCAGGGTCCTGAGACATGTTGCCACTGTTATTTCATCAAGCTTTGAATGAAAGCCTGAGGACTTCTACATGCTTTGCAGCTTCTTATGAGAGTGCACAAGGCCAGCACCTTGAGGTCACAGCAGGCTGAGATGGAGACAGAATATAACAGCTAACTGTCTGCAGCCTTTGTGTACTCAAAAATCCATGTTGGGTCTTACTTCCATGAAAGATTTGGTCACCACCCTCATAGATGGTGCTGAGTTTTAAGATTATTCCAGGTCTCTGCTTGAACAAAGATTGTTTATAATGACTCACCAGCATAAAAACGTAATTTTGTTGCAGAAGTAATTGTGAGAAAATTTCTTAGGCCTGTTACCGGAGAATGACTTCCTGTTTTGGAGACACACATCAGAGAGCTCTTCAGCCCTCTGAAGTGGGTGGTCACCTGTTCAATCCTTTCTCTCTCCAAAGACACTTGCCATAGACTTGCTAACTTTTTTTGTTTTTCTACATTCCGCACTGCTTGCCCATGAATGAGCTTCTCCCAGAGACCACCCACATTGTTGTGCTTCAGTGAAGCACATGAATAGGTGAGATAAGCTGTTAAGGGTGCAGCATTCCTTGTACATGCAAGAGGTGCAGCAGCTAAAAGGTTAGTCCAGTTTCAAGCAGGGAACCAGCAAGCTCTTTTCATCATGAGAAAGTTTGAATGTCAGGAGGTGGTCTTGGCTCTGGCAGAGATTCTCCCCTGATTGTCAGACCTTTTCTGTAGATATAGCAGAAGCTAAGTCTTAGGATCTTAAGGTGGCAGGGCACAATTACCAGACATAAGAATATTTGCGGACAACATACTCTAATAAACACCCTCATCCATCATAGTGTGATGAGGAAGTTGACAGAAGATCTCGCCAAGCCACTCTCCATCATCTGTCATCAGTCCAGGCTCACGGGGGATGTCCCAGATGACTGAAAGGTGGCCAGTGTGACACCCATCCACAAAAAGGGCCAGAAGAAGGATCTGGGAAACAAAAAGGGCCAAAAGACGGATCTGGAAAACTACAGGGCAGTCAGCCTCAGCTCAGTGATTGGCAAGGTTATGGAACAGATCATCTTGAATGCCATCACACAGCACCTACGGGATGGCCAAGGCCTCAGATCCAGCCAGCATGGATTTAGGAGGGGCAGGTCCTGCCTGGCCAACCTGATCTCCTTTTATGACCAGGTGACCTGCCTGGTGGATGCAGGAAAGGCTGTGGATGTTGTCTGCCTGGATTTCAGCAAGGCCTTTGACACTGTCTCCCACAGCACACTCCTGGAAAAGCTGACAGCCCCTGGCTTGGACAGGAGCACTCTGTGCTGGGTTCAGAACTGGCTGGGTGGCTGGGCCCAGAGGGTGGAGGTGAATGTGCCATATCCAGTGGATGGCTGGTCACCAGTGCTGTCCCCCAGGGATTTGTGTTGGGCCCAGTCCTGTTTAATGCCTTGACTGATGATCTGGATGAGGGCATCGAATATAACCTCAGTAAATTCATGGACAGCCCAGGTAGGGTGGGAGTGTTGATCAGCTGGAGTATAGTGGGCTCTGCAGGAGGACCTGGACAGGCTGGATCAAAGGGTTGAATCCAGCAGTATGAGGTTCAGCAAGACCAAGTTGTGGGTCTTACACTTTGGCCACAACAACCCCAGGCAGAGCTCCAGGCAGGGGAGGGAGTGGCTGGGCAGTGGTCAGGCAGAAAGGAACCTGGGGATACTGACTGACAGCAGCTGAGCGTGAGCCAGCAGTGCCCAGGTGGCCAAGAAGGCCAATGGCATCCTGGCCTGTGCCAGCAATGGTGTGGCCAGCAGGAGCAGGGCACGGATTGACCCCCTGTACTTGGCACTGGTGAGGCTGCACCTCAAATCCTGAGTCCAGTTCTTGGGCCCTCAATTTAGGAAGGACACTGAGGTGCTGGAGCATGTCCAGAGAAGGGCAATGAAGCTGGTGAAGGTTCTGGAGCACAAGTTCCTGTGAGGAGTAGCTGAGGGAGCTGAGGTTGTTTAGCCTGAACAAAAGGAGGCTCAGTGGGGACTTCATCCCTCTCTACAGCTCCCTAAAAGGAGGCTGTAGCCAGATGAGGGTTAGGCTCTTTTCCCCAGGCAAGCAGCAATAGGATCAGAGGACACAACAGCAGCAGGGGGAGGTTTGGTTGGACATTAAGAAGAAATAGTTTACAGAAAGGATAATTGGGAATTGGAATGAGCTGTTCAGGAGGATAACTGGGAATTGGAATGGGCTGTGGGGGAGTTACTGTCCATGAAAATGTTTAAGGAAAGACTGCATGTGGCACTCAGTGCCATGGCCTGAATGGCTGCGTTCATTCATAGGTTGGACTCAATGATCTCAAATGTCTCTTCCAGCCTAGTTGGTTCTGTGATTATGTGATCCTATGTAACCTACTGCTTCCATGTCTTTGATATAGGTATTGAGAAAAGAAATTTAAAAATATTTCTGGTACATGCCTTGAGGGGGTGTGGTTATATTTTTTGTCTCTCTCACCCTCACTCCCATTTATTTTTCTTTTCTCAAATTTCTAAATATGCAATGAGATCTCAGGTCTCTCTAGTTTCTAATATCTAAAACATAATTACAGAATAAAAATAGGGAAGGTATAAGCCCTCTTTTTAAGGAAAATGAGATCACAAGAAAGATCAGATGTTTACAAGAAAGATCAGATGTTTGTACCACTTTTCAGGATTTTATGAATTAGGTTTGGTACCAAACAATTTATTACAGGTTTGGGTACTTATGAGGCCTCTAGTTCTGCATACAGAAGTCATGTATCTTTGCTCTTACAGTTTAAAGTAAATTGTTTAAACATACACATGTTGTTATGCTGTTTTTATAGCTGAATGTCAAATTTCTGAAAATTCCATTATAGAATGTTTTGCCTGAGTGAGTATACTAACTCCTACAATACTTTATGTCAGGTCACCTTAGGGAGAAAAGTGAATATATTCTGCCTCAGTCAGAAGATAGACCAGTCTCAGCATCCTGTGTTAAGACACCCAGAAGTTTTTTCAGGTCTTGATTACATTGCTACTTTTTCTGAGGGTTATGTGGTGCTAGCAGCACAACCACATTATAGAAGATACACCAAAATAACCAGTTATTGTTGGTTTGAGACAAATGGGATGGAAAAAGGAGAAAAAACTTCATTGAAATATATATATAATTTGAAATGTCCTACCTTGCATATCTGAGATGCATACAGCAAAAGTTTCTTGTGGTCCAGCCTCTCCTTGTGTTTCTGCAGATAATCTCGTAAACTTCCATATGGTAAGTATTCCATAATTAATCTTAGATTCCTCCGTCCTTTTAGAGCAATAACAAAAAGTAAAAATGTAATTTTTTCTGTAATTTTCCAAAGACAAGTTTTTTAACAGAAGCGTTTTAATTCCTCTATCAGTATCCATAATATAAAATGGACTTAATACAAAAATATTAATTTATGATCTATACATCACTATGCAATGTTTCATATACTAATTAACTGCATTTCTTCCAAAAATGCCACTTATTGAAACTCAACAACAATGTGGATATGCTTGGAAAATTAATATATCACTAATCAACATCATCTCATCAATACTTCAGCTACTATTGCTAAGGCAAAGTAGAAGTCTGTATGTCTGTGTTGTCAAGATGAAACTCAGAATGGTAAGATCAGCTTGTTACCAATGTTATCATCTTTCAAAAAACTTCCTTTGTTTTGTACTCTCTCAGTCCTGGCAAATTTATAACAAATGAGTGACTGTCATAAACACTTACCTCTCTGAACTTCTCAGTATGTATATTTAGGTGTATTCAGTACAGCACATACCTGCACTGTAGCATACTCCTTTGTATTTAACGATGTTATCATGCTGCAGTGATTTAAGTATTTCAATTTCTCTTTCAAAATCCCGAAGATGCTCTTCTGTGCTATGTTGCAGCTTTTTCACAGCAACCACCTCCCCAGTATTATCCTGCAGCGGGTCATACCGGCACATCTCAACACTGCCAAAATTTCCCTAGGTCACAAATGGAAACACTTGGGAATTAGAAACAAGTCCACATCATTTGCTCTTTGTGTTTCCTAGAGAACATGTTTGTTCATGTAGAGTGTAGTCTTTGTTCAGTGCTCACAGTACTAAGCATTAAGGTTATGTGATTAATTATTTAAGTGAAAGACCACAAAACTTCCCTGAGATGAAAAGTGCAGGACTGAGGGTAACAGTTGAAAAGAAATATATTCCATGAAAGGAAGCAAACAGAACAAGAAATGAGGACAAGGAAAGAGGGTGATGTCCATCCATTTTCTCTCCTTTCGCAAATTTCCACTTCCACTGGACTAATAGTTTTCCTGCACTTGCATAAATGCCTTTGTCTTGGTTCTTAATTCTGCTCTTTTTCATTTTGGCTCCTCTCCAATTTGTTTCAATGTTCAGGTTTTGTCTCTTTCTTCATTTATATTGTCTTTTGTCTTCCTTTATGCAGCCACACCTACCACTCTGCTGTTCTCCCTATGCTATGCTATCACAGTGAACAACTATCTGCAAACAGAAGTACTTCTGCTACTTCATTTTCAGGCTGCTTCTGTACTTGAAGCCAAAAGAATACTGGTAAAAACCAAATAAAACAGCAAAGAACCATTCTAGAAAAATACTGCCAGCTGCACTTGGTCATCTGTCTAGGTCTGCTTTCACACAGCCAGGCTGCAATGACTTGCAAAACTAATAACCAAATGCTGATTTCTAAGACCAAAACTTCAAGGCCTACATGTATCTTGAAGACATATATTTTCCTTTTGAATTTAGAGGCTGTATATTCAGATTTCTCAGAATATGCATGCAAAAAAACACTAATCCCACTAGTTCTGCACAAGAATGCTCCAGAGTGTTGTTAACTGAATATCTAGTGCATGTGTGTATCCATCTATCTATCTATCCATCTATCATTTATGTCAGGCAGCTCTGCATTACTTAAAAGTACTTAGCCTTTTGGTGTGACTATATTCATTGTGGAGGTTAGCTAATTTTCTTCTAAGAATACTGTGAAAGTGAAAAAAAGAGCTAGAAGGAACTGCACGTGTTGCTCAGATATGACTGAAATTATTAACTTTTAAAACAGAAATTTCACTGCAAATAATGGGGTCATCAAAGGTTAACTGAAAACCATAGTTATTTCCTAAAGTATTACAGAATTTTGAAACATCTTACCTTGCCAAGTTGCTGTAAAAACTTAAGATGTCTTTCTTCAAATTGTGTTGGGTCCCGATCTTCAAAAGCGCCAGAAAATCCAAGTGCTCCAATTCTCATATTTGGCAACATATCACTTTCTGTCAATAGCTCATAATCTGAGAGGTAGAAGGAAGAAGGGAAGAAAGGGAACAGAAGGCACAGAGTAGTGAACAAGAAAAGGAAGAACCTTATTATAGTCATGGCCTGTTCGACTTTTGTTAGGCATACTTCAAGCTCAGTAGCATATTGACAGCCACCTTTATTTCTGTGCAGTAATTTGCAGTCAAATACAATGATGTATTGCAAAAAACATACTAAAAAGAACGTGAACCAATAGGAAACAGGAGTCTTTTTGATCCTATTATATCGCAAACTCACCTGGAGTGAACAAACTGTTCAAATCACGTATAATTGCTCTAAAAGAAGGCCTGAAATCTGGCTCATAATCCATGCAGTTGTTTATGAGGTTTGCAAGTTCTGTCCAGTTGGGGGCAGGAAGCTGGTGCCTATCTTCATAAAACTGTAGTTTCTGGAATTAAATAGGTACATCATTTTGCATTTTACAACCATGAAGAGTTGCAGAAGCCTTAACATTCTCCTAAGAGCAGCCAAAAATTACAGCTCTAAACCTAGACTTGTTATCTCACCAAATGTCCATCCCACCAATTTTAATCTAAGGCAAAGCTAGTATAATTTAGAATGATCAGTTCAGAAATTTCCAGCCAATTACTGGTAGAAGACAAGATGATAGAGAAAGATGAGAAAAGTAGTGTCTCCTTTATCGGCACTTTCATAAATCCTCAGCTGGGTTCATAAATCCTCAGCTGGGTAGGTCCAGCAGAAAATTCTACTGACCTGTGAACTGGCTGCACTGACAGTTGTGAAAAGCTTTGTAAGCATTATGGAAGAATGTAGGGCAACTTCTGAAATACTTAGGTATCTATAAGTTAGGTCTAGGTAAACCTTGGAGATTATTATAAGAGCTGATTAAAATACCTGAGAAATCAAATCAGGCTTTATGGGAAGGTTAAGTACCTTTACAAAAGTAATTCTACTAGTACATTTGTGGCATAGTGAAGTATTCTTTTTGCTTCCAACTAAAGAAGCAAATACATATGAATTAGCTTTTTAATGGAATATGTTTCTCCTCCATCTCCTGCCCCTACCTGAGATAAAAGTTAACATTACTCATTTAGCTAAAATAGTAGAATTGTTGCAACACACAAAGTCCTGCTGTATTTAAGATGTCCAATTACAAGAATGCTAATTAAAATCCATGCACACTGTTATGAGTACTTTTCTGTTTAAAGTGATACACACTGCTGCAACAAAGCAACAAAAATATGAACTAGATAATACTGACAATTCTTTGTCCCCCTAAAAATCAAAATAAACAACATAAAAACAAACTTCAAATCATCTCTTCTGGTTATTACCTACAAGCAAATATGTATTTTTCCTGCAGTGGTCATAGGCCACACCACTTTACATGCTGATATGGTTACAAAGCAGATGTTCTAAATTAGAAGTGTTCAAAGAACTTCTATGATTGCAGACCCAGTAATACTTACTCTTGAAGAATCTAGTGCACTCAGGGGTTTGTCTCCTCCACTGCAGATTTCCCACAAAGTGGTACCAAAACTCCATTTGTCTGTAGCTAGGCTCAGTTGTTTGGGATTCTCAATACATTCAGGAGGAACCCAGGGTATTCTCTCAAGAAGAACTGTGCAATCACACAAAGGAAACTTGTTAAGATAAACAATAATACCATAAAATTCCCTAATATATTTGATTTGGCAAAAATTGCTTTAAAACAGACAGGTATTTTGCAATGTATTAATAATATTTTTCCAAGTATTTGTTCCCACAAAGAAAATCAAATTATGGAATGTGGACAAAAATTAAAATCATGTTTGTGAATCAAAGAGGAGGTCCATTCGTTTTACCGTAAAATAAGCCTAAAAGTATAAAATTGCCTTAATATAATTTCCATGTTATATTTGTTCTGTAATTTCTCTATTTTCCCCATCTTACCAAGACTCAACAGCTATCACAAAGAACTAAGACATCAAAGAATAAAAAATACTTTGCTAATGGTTGGCATATTATGGCACAGCAAAAGGCACCATGAAAAGGAATATTACACTATGTGATTTTTAAGCTATTGCTACTGACTGTAGTAACAAGTTAAAACATGGGATTGTACTGATTTGGATTAAGAGGTCCTTCAAATGAGATCTCATAAGAATAATGTAAGCTTCATATTAAAACAGGGAGAATTTAAATAGTTTACTGGCAAATAATGACACTGCATTATGTATAAGCTGTTAGATACATTACTTCTTTAGACATCGATAAAAAGTACCAAGTAAGAAGTGTTTTTATTAAAAAGAAAGACCATAAAAGGAATAGTAAGGTTACTTCCATTCCATTAGCATAACAACCTTGCACACATTTTCCATTTAGTTAATTTTGCTGTTTGTAAAGCATTGGAACAGTCTTAAGAGTGGATGATAACCCAGTATTTTTAACATCATCAAACAGCTCTAGGTAGTCACTAAGAAATGCACTGAACATGATTTTTAACTGCCAGTCAGCATTTTCAAAAGTGCATTTGGTTTCAGTTCTGAAAGTTCTTGATCAATTACAAGACACTAAGTTCAGCAGCTATCTGTAAATGTAAGAGACTATACTATATATTTACAATATAATGTAACAATAGTACTACCAATGAAACATGGTTGAAAATGAGAACAGCAGAGAAAAAAGCTCACACAATGGAGAACTGTGGCCTTATTTCCTGTAGCTGTTTGCTAATTTAAAAGGTACACTCAAAACTGCTTGGCTAAGACTGTAGCGATAATTATAAAATGACACACAGATCAAGGAACTTACTGTGACAAAATTAGATTAGATGGTGGTCAAAAAAAACCCCACCCTTAAACTTATTTTTCAAGTCAGAAGCATTGAACAAGAAAGTTGATGCAAAGACTTACTGTCTCTTGGCAAAACTGTAATACTGATGCCAGGATCACTTAGCTTTATAAATGGGAGGTTTCCAGACTTCCTGTCTTCCTCTCTGATAAGCAAGATATTTTTTGCACAGACATTCCCATGAACAAGGCCTTTGTCCTCCTATAAACAGAAATCCATCTTTTACAAACTGACCAAAAGTCTTACTGTTGAAGAGATATTTAAAAACAAATACTGTACAGCATGAGGGAAACATCAGCAATTAAAATAATGATCACAGATTAAGTTGATCAAACTCCAGGTACACCATCAATTTCTCTCAAACTTACAGTTTTCAGCCAATTTTTGTTATTTGCTTAAAGTCTGAAACAATTTGACATTTTTGAACTCAGAAGAATGCTCATCTATCCATTTAATATAAGAATATTTAAATCCTGTTAAAGAAAAGACTTATCTAGTCACGTGTCCTGTCTTGAATAATGGCCTTTATATTTAACTGGAATGACTGTAAGGTTCAGACCTAATGCCCAAGAAGAATGCAGTAGAGGAGTGAACAGTACAGTGTTTTCCCCTCCCAGTGGTTAAGTATTAATACTACCAGGAAATAGTTTATGTTCAACATCGTGAGCTGAGGTGGGAAGCCCAGAAAGGACTGATTTGTGGGGAGGATGGGGGGAAAGCATTACTGCAAATGTGTTTATATTTCATGCTAAAACATTAAGCATTAAAAAAGAATGGACATTCAACTACACTTTGTTCAAGATACAAAGTCTGTCTCTGGATATCTACTAAATAGCTGGTATATAGCCAATCCACTATCAAAACCCTCCAGAGTTTTAAGAATTCAGGTAATAGCTCAGCCTTTCTACACACATTAGTCAGAATCACTTGAATTCTGCAATTAACAAAACTGAACCACTTACCAGAAAATGCATGGCTAATGCCAACTGTTTGGCTACTTCCAGCTTCCACAAAATATTGATAATATTTTTGTTCTTTTTCAAGTATGTGTCCAAGGATCCAAATTTTACATATTCTTGTACAAGGATGTCTGATTCATAATGATAAAAAGAGTAACAATTAAAATCAACAACAAATAATAAAATTTCAAGACAGATTAATGACTTTAGTAGTACTCTTCTTTTGATACCTTGTTGGTGATCTAACTACAAATTTCAAGTTCTGTGGTATCTGAGTACCACCAAGAATATTCTATGTTCTTTATACTTTTTCAGAGTGTGGAAGTCCACCTAATTTCTTCTTACTAGATTTAATCTTTTAGGGTTAATAATTTAGATTTAATCTTTTACAGATTATCTTAAAATCCAGTGAGCATCTTTCCACCCTCACCTGAAAGGCACAAGAATGTAACTGTTGATGAAGCATAGTAGTGTATAGCACTATCAATGTGGTGAGCTGAATAACATTCAAGTCATTCACTTCATAGTTGTTTACTATTTATATTCTTACTGGAAAATGCAATGCTTTATTGACAAAAGATGCTTTGCTTGAAAACAGACAAGTATTTGCCCTAAAATTGTGCATATGTGTATGACATATGCCTTCATGCAGCCATCTAGCAAATTACTCCAGAAACAAGAACTGCCATCTTCATAATTTTCAACACAGTAATTTCAAATCACATGACTGAATCCTTGCTCTCAGCTGCAAGATGCTCACATTGAAGCTACTAGTATTATCTGACTGTAACAAAAATAACCCCGATTTTTTTAACAAATTCATTTTAGAGAGAGCAAATACTTTTTTTTTGCAATTATGTGAAAAAATTTTTATCAAATTTGTACATCAAGTGTGTAAACCACTGAATCAATAACAGCCTTAAAATGTAGTAAGTCTCTTGCCTTCAGAAATAGAATCACTCCTACAGGACAGCTATAATCTAAAGGTGAAATGTGTAAATAAATGTATGAAATATACCTCTTGCTTTTCAATTATAAACTTGATCTACCTGAAATTTTATATATCATCCCTGTGTGTGGTAAAATGAATAAAATACAAAAAACCCCATGTGGTTGTCTTGGCCAAACATAATGCTGTGCCTTTTCCAGCATTCTATGAGAGGTAATTTCTGATTACAGAGGTAAATTCTGATTACTGAATCCACCGTCTGTTTTGGAAATTCTTTCTCCCTAATGAAGGTAACCACCTATATAATATGCCCATACAATTATAAAATGCTTCCTTTCATACAAATTTCTAATCACAGAAAAAAAAAGGGTTTTGAGCAAACTGACATCTCAGCCCAAAGACTGAATGAAGAAGAAAAAATGTCAAAGTGAGATCCAGCAGTCATATTTGAAGTCACATTAGCATATGGCAACCATCCAAACTTAACATTTCATTTCAAGATGGTATAAATGTATTTCAGGTATTCTTAAAAAAATCTTATTGATACACAGTCACAAAGCTGTAAGCTAAACTGGAAAGACATTAAACTTTTGCAGACAACGCAAACATTTTATTGCTGCTACAATTTTGTAGTGTGTTTGCTGAATTACCAGGACCTCATATTTTTCAGAACGGGATCTCTAAACCAAACTTCCCAAAGTTATATTTGTTTTCATAAAGTCAGCACAGGTGGAAAAGGGTGGCAACGTCTGTTTCTAATCACAATAAATGAAGATTTTTCTGGATAACACAGTACCTCCCTTTCTAGCTAACCACAGCTGATGCAATGTAAGGATGCAATTTTTCTGGCACTTCAAAAGCTCATTCCAGAGGCACAGCAAAACTCATCTCAGACAGAACAGACATGACTGAGTCATCTACAGAGGTTACTATTCACACTGACTGTACTTTAAACAATTTTCCCTTTTCTTTTTTTTTACTATTAACTAGCTCTCAGATACCACGGCTAATACTGCAGCAGCATGAGCATGTATTAGCTGTCCAGCTGGTGTTGAACTTCTGCTGTTTTGATGGTTTTTCTCTGGTTTTATCCAAAAACAATGTCAAACTCTAGTAGAGACTTATAAAAATTAGTAAAAAAAGAATTAATTTCTACTCACTCTCTTCTCCACAAACACAGACTCCATAATTTAGCACCAAGTGTTTGTAAGAAAGCTGGCTCATCATACTTGCTGCTTCAAAAAAGGACTTTTTGGAAGGAGAGGGAGAGATTGAGAAAGAAAATACATCAGTAAAAACAAAGCCCCGAAGTTCTAATAAATTTACTAATTTTTTTCAAAACATTTCAACTATCTCTTTGCAAAGACCCTATGTAACATATTTTATATTGTTGTTGGTTTGTGTTTGGCAACTGTTTCTTGTTTGGTTGGTTTTTGCTTCAGTGTTTTTGTCGTGGAGGTTTTTTCCTAATTTTCTTTTTCTAAATAACTGGCGGTACACATTCCAGATAGGTTAAAAACCTCTTTCTCTGCCGGCAAGTGTATCTCAACATTTTTAAAATAATCTTTTCTTTTTTTTCAGCATCAATTACCTAGGTAAATTGAAGGCAAATTTATCATACACTATTCACTTTCTAATTTATTCTGCGATATGCACTGTTCAGTTTCCAATTTATTTCTTTGTAGCACATTATTAAGTTAAAACACAAAAATTATTATGCAATTCATCCACTACAGCAAGACCTTCTCCAACCTTTTCAGGAAAGTTTCAAGTACTTTTATTGCTTGCTTTATTTTTTTATTATGTTCAGTGGCATCTCCACCTACACTTCCTTGTGTACTGGTTACTCACCCAACAAAGTGAAGTGAAAATGAGAACATTTTCCTTCAGGTGACTATATCTTTATTTATATCCTCTGAACTTTTAGTAACTGATTCATACTTTAAAATATAAATTTATTACCTATGTTATCAAAAGCAGTTTTATAAAGTTACATTACTATAATAAACATTACTACATCTTGTGAAATTCAGTTCTCACATACAGAGCCTTGGGCTTTATTACACTACCAGTTTATTAGTTTGCGCACAAAAGCATTTCAGGTCTGCTAAAAGCACCACTCAAAAAGTGAGAGGGCTCAGTATTATGGGTGAATCCATGTATGCCGAGTTTTTCTCATGCATAAATACTTCTGATTACTTGATTTTATTGGAAAATCTGAAGACACTCTATCCAGAGGAAGTTTTTTCCATAAATGGTCCCTTGTCTATAAATAATGAATTTACTGGTTAAGACTATCCTGTGGCCATACCACCCCTCCTCTGGTACTTTAATTGTATAAATTACTTGTTCCTCAGATCTCAGTGGGTAGTTCTGAATTCTCTCACAGGTGGTGGGAACAGGGGAAATAAAGTACATAGGTGTACTTCCCAAAGCCAGTCTCAAATCCATATTCCCAGTGCCACAAGTCTAAGCATGAGCTTGGTTCAACAAACAACTCTACCACACAAATACTCATTTATCAAGTAAATGGGTAATGCTTATGAAAAGAAGACTAATGCTCAGCATAGCATGGACAAATGTTATATAGCAGTCAACAATCACACCAACCTCAGAGTAGTTTCTGTGCACTTTATCCAGCACCTTTAAAAGAACTTCAGTTTGATGGAGCTGGCCATAGTCTCCCACTTCTTTCCTTACACCTTTGAAAATCTTAGTAAATGTGCCCTGTCCAAGACTCTCCTCCTAAAAGGAAGGAAGGATACAGACAGAATAAAATCAAAAATATCTGCCTGTTTTAAAAGATATCTTTGGACCCCCCCCCCGCCCTGTATAAGCATATGCTAGTCTTTAGAGGTGTGCTGGCTGTAGAGTCCAGCTGAGAAGGAAAGGGAGCAACTATATGAGAAACATCTAAATTTTTGCTTGTTTTTTATTGATTACTCAAGGATCTCAGAAAACAACTTGCTGCAAGAACCAGAGAGGAAGCAATTCCATTATTTAACGGAATGCTATGTATTTAGACATCTCTAGAACCAAGTAACTGTTATTGCTGTCCAAACAATGCTTCTTAATTATAAAAAAATAGTTATTTGCATTACTGAAAAATAAAAAAAATTATTTTCCACAACTCTAAGGAAAGATTACAGCAAAATCTCCCAGCTCAGGTAAGATTCTTTTAAACACATGCCTAGGTTTTTAAAAATCGGTGCATATTAAACCCAAAATCTGCAGTAGAAAAAGCAACAAACTGACTTACGAATATCAAGTCCTCATTACGGATTTTGTGAAAAACCATTTGATTGACATTATTGTGTCTCTGTAGCATAGGTGATGAAGGTACATCAGAAACACTATTGCTTCTGAAGACTAGGAGATTTGATTTATCTGGGAGAAGAAAGAGGGAAAGGAAAACCAAAGTAAATTTGTAAAATATAAAACTAAACCAATAGTGTTTCAGAAGGGTTCATAATGAGGGGCTCCTGATTCAACACAAACAAGATAGCACATTGAGATCAGTGTATTTTAAAAGCCACACAGCATTAAACTGAAATCAAAGTCTGATATTTTCTAATCAGCAAAATCATCTAGGTTCACTCATGAGTTTTGTGTTTCTTTTGACAAACATAATGAAAATATTCCTAGCCCCTTTCACATTTTAACTGCTGCATTATTTGTAATAACAACTGGGGATGGAAAAGGGGACGTAAATTACCTTCTTTTATAATACAAAGTCGAGCAAGTCTTATACTAAAACTAAATCTGAAAAGTATGTCTTTGTGGGTATCTGCTCATATCCATGATTATATTTATTCAATAATTTATCATTCTGATGCATATAAATTTTTTATTTTAATGGAATAATGTTAAAAATTTATTCTCTATAATGTGCATACATATTTACTTGTTACATCATTTCTAAGGTTTTGAATCCAGTGGCTACTTTTAATCAAATTTGAGAGAAGTAAAAGTTATATCATATAGTCTGTTCTGGCAAGTTTGTCTTTAAATAAGAACTTTGATAAAGACAAAGACAGTATTAAACTGTATGTAGTACTACTTAGAAGGGCAGATATTTAAAGATTTCATAAAGGAGGAAGATATGAATATCAAAGACAGGGGAAAAAAATAAATGCAAATGCAAGAAAAATCCCCTCCTCAGGCAGACGCCCTATTCCATGTGTAATTTTTAAGTATTAAAAAGGAGCTGAAACCACACTGCAGACTTGACATAGCTCAGCTAAGATCAACAATGACAGAAATTCACTGACATTGTTGGTTCCATTGCCTTTGGAAGTATTCTCAGTGATAAATAATTCATTTAGTAGCTCTTTCCTTCTCAAGACATGAAAATACTTGATGTAAGAAGAAATGCTGCTGCACACAATCCACTGCAATTAAGAAACCAGTTTTGCTTCTAATCACAAAACTGGTTACCATGATTACTTCTGAAAGACTATCTTACACCAAAATTTTGCAGACCGCGGCTGGAAACTATGAGTAAGAAGATGAATAAATAGATCAGTGAAATAAAAAAAAACCCACACAAATGTATCACAGAATCACAAAATATTTTGAGTTGGAGGGAACCACAAGGATTATCAAGTCCCGCTCCTGGCCCTGCACAGGACCATCCCCAAAAGTCACACCACATGCCTGAGAGCATTGTCCAAACACTTCTTGAGCTCTGTCAGGCTCGGTGCTGTGGCCGCTTCCCTGGGGAGCTGTTCCAGTGCCCAAACACCCTCTGGGTGAAAAAGCTTTTTCTAATACCCAACCTAAACCTCCCCGGCACAGATTCAGGCCATTCCCTCGGGTCCTGTCACCGTCACCACAAAGAAGAGATCAGTGCCTGCCCCTCCTCTTCCCCTCATGAGGAAGCTGTAACTGCAGTGAGGCGTCTCCTCATTCCCCTCTTCTCCAGGATGAACAGAAAAACTGACGTCAGCCACTCCTCATACAGCTTCCCCTCCTTTGGACGCTCTCCAGTAGCTTTATATCTCTCTTACACTGTGGCACCCAGAGCTGCCCCCAGCACTCGAGGTGAGGCTGCCCCAGTGCAGAGCAGAGCAGGACAATCCCCTCCCTTGCTTGGCTGGCCATGCTGTCCCTGATGGCCCCCAGGACATGCTTAGCTCTCCTGGCTGCCAGGGCACTGCTCACCCATGTTCAGCTTGCCACAGACCAGAGTTCCAGATCCCTTTCCATGGCACTGCTCTCCAGCAACTCATTCCCCAGTCTGTACATCCAGGGTTGCCCCATCCCAGCTGCAGGATCTGACATTTTCCTTCATATGAAACTTCGTATGGCAGGTGATTGCCCCATTCTCTGAGGTCTCTTTAAAGGGCTTCCTTGCCTTCAAGGGTACCAATAGTTCCTCCCAGTTTTGTATCATGCATTTACCTGAGAGCCATTTAGTATTAACTTATTTTTAAATCTTTAATCTAGAAAATAGAAAACTTTCTGCTTAGAAATCTCTCTCTTACCTTTTGGTTTTGGAGGACAGCATTTGATGAACTGGAAAATTATGCTGTCTGAACGGACAGTTTCTGTCTGGTAACAGGTCAAGAGATCCTTAAGATTACTAAAACTTCTCTTGGTTCCACTAAGATTATATTCTCCATTCTCATTCTTCGTAATTAAGCAGTGCTTATAATCTGTAGTACTGTCACGCTGCAGAAAATTTTTCCATTAACAATGAAATTGATTAATATTTAATATTTGAAAGCTTATCTAAATGTATAGCACTCTACTAATTAGAGAAAGGATGCTTCAGTAAAATATGATCATAATTTGTTATTTTGTTCTCACTATGTAATATTGATTCTGAGAAAACATGACTCTACTCCCATTACTGGAACTAGCATGTTGATGCTAGAGAAAAACAAATGTTAAAGAAATCTGAAAAGATGGAGCTGAGAAAACAGATAATGGATCCTAGGAAAAATCCTTCAGAGCTATTAAGGAAAGCTCATTCACCCTGACATGGGGTTACATCAAAGCAAAATTTTGCTGGAAGCAATAGCCCTAATGCTTATGCTCCATGTTTGTTTGGCAGATTTGGAGATCTCAGCTGTAATTCTGTTTTCGTGTCATCTCCAGCACAGTTCTAAGAAATTACTTCCTAATATGTGTTTTTAATATGCACTGAATTATTTTCACAAAGACTATTGAAAAGATACCATTAAACATTTTTAAGCAAGATGAACTCTTAACAGTGCTTTCGTGATGCTGTATCTCAATCCTGCAACAAACGTTTCAACAAATTCTGAATATAAAAAGTCTTCCAATGACTTGCTCAAGTCTCAGAAAAAGAAAAAAAAGTTGCAGTAAAGTCACTTAAAGGCAATGGTAGTCTTCTCTCACAAGCTTGACTCTCAACTTTGCCTCTCTAAGCTTGTTCAGGAACTGATTTCTTTGTCTACAAAATTCCCTACCAAACATACCTCACTGATTGGACACAACATTTCTCCATTCACACATCAGCATTACTTGGTCATTTTCAGAAATGTACCTATCTCTGACAGTATTAGCAAACTTGCTAGCTCGCTGTATACCAGCAGGAAAATTCTAGTATTACCTTTCCTAGCTAAAAACACAAAGGGAGCTCTGCTAATGTAATTAAGGATAAATCCATTCTTGAAAAAAGATCATGAAATTATTTAACAGCAATAATAAAGCATTATGTCATCACTAGCTGCAATGCCAGAGAGAACAGGTACATCTGGTTCTCTAAGTACCCATATGCATTTCCAGGGTGGTCTTCTCTCTAGCTAACAACAGAAATACCCAGGAGATTTGTGTTGATGTAACAGCTGCCAAATAATATAGTAGTATTGGGGATGAGGACAAGACCCAAACCCAGAAGAACCTGTGAAGGAGGCACTCTCAGATTGTCAAAGGCTGTATACCCAATCTAATGGAGCCCCACTTGTGAGGGTGGGGGAGGAGGTATGTGGAAAACCCAGGGAAAAACTCAAGTAAAAATCCCCAAATGTTAAAAAAATAGAAAACCCATCAGATTGCTCCAGCTCCATCTCCCAAATATTTATCCCAACATTACAGTCCCAAGATCCATGTCATTATCTCCAGAACTCTTAGGCTCTCTTCCCTTGGTCTCCAAGGCATGTGCATCAGCAATTCGGTATCAACTCTGACTTTTCTCACAAGACCCTGAAAATTGCCCTGTCTGACAAAAGTAGCTATAGAATATACATACCAGACAAACATTCTGGGGGAAAATTCAGAATCATTTACCGAACATCTCAGGCTCATTGATATATCACAACAAAAATTAAATAGGCACTAAGACAGAATACAAACCTCTATAGCAAAGGTAAGGAAGTATTTTTTAAAATCTTTAGGACTGCAGCGAAGGACATAGAAACCAGTCTGATTACCCGCCTTCTTCAGTTTACTGATAGCAAAGTCCATGCTGCAGTAAAAAGAAAATGTTTAATGCTGCATAATTGCAAAATGCATAAATATAAGATGTTGAGTAATGAGCAATATTAACAAATATCTAATAGAACAATAAGTAAAATTTTCAATTTTGTACAGCTTTAAGATAATCTCTCTGCCCTTTATTTTCCAATATATAGGGTGATTGCTTATGTAGAGAGCAGCATATTGAAATTTTTTTATACTAAACCATCACAATTATTTATCCAATAAGAAATGTTAAGGGCTAAAAAAATATATTCCCCACAGCTTATGATATGATTTTCAACATGCATTATGAAAGAAGCTACAATAAAATTACCTAACAAATAAGCTTAAATTAGCAAAACATTTGTGTGGCTAAAAAAGATGGGTTTAACCAGGAAAGTGGCTAACAAGAAAAAAGAGCTGAAATAAAACAACATTCATTATTATTATAAGAACTAATTTCCTCTTAAACAAGTCTTGCTAACTCACTATTTCTGTCCCTATCAAGGAATTATCTTTCCACTTAATTTTTATAACATGTCACAAAGGCACTGTATTTTACAAGTGAAAAATAAGATGAAAAATATAAAGCATTTTATGTTACATAAAAGCAATTAAAAACATTTTAAGATGCCTACCACAGTTCACAGACAACTAAAGCTCATCTTCCAAAAAAATATTGAATTATCATATTACTAAAAAAAAAAATACTTACAAAATTGGCCCATGACAGTTGCTTTGGATATTTTCAAGGACTGATGGTGGAGCAACTTCTTTACAGAGATAATGATGGGCATCCGCTGTTAATCTGTAATATCCATCAATTAATGATACAAAGGAGAGAGCTTCTCTTAATGACTGAAATTCAGCCTCCTGTTCAATTGCCAGAAAACAATGTGGGGTAGGGAGGGAGAGAGAAGTTCAGTTTTTAATAGGCAATAAAAAATTCCTGAATATGCTAATGATATAAAAGATATGCATATCTATGCACTATGCACATTAAAGACATTAATAAAAGCAGTTTTTAACTGATGTTTGTACCTTCTACCTTATTGTTATGATTCAAAACTTGATAGCAACCTTCAGTGTTCAATATTAAATCCAAACCAAAGAAAACAGAGAAGTTGTGGATGCCTTATCCCTGGAACAGGCTTTTGAGCAATCTGCTCTAATGAACTGTGTCCCAGCCCAGGCAGGGGCATTGGAACCAGCTGATCTTTAAAGTCCCTCCCAACTCCAACCATTCCACGATTCCATGAAATCTGCCTTTAAAAAAAAACAAACCCTAGTCTAAGTAGATGAAACAGCAGAGTAATGCCAATATGAAAGCATGTGAAAGGGAAAAACAAGTAGATACAAGTCAGCATGCAGATACCTACTGCACTGCCAATACAGTCTGGTTCATTTCCCTAAAGGAAAGCCTTCACTTATCAAAGATTTATATGTCTGCCTTCAAGCAGAAAAGAAAAATCTCCAGGA
This sequence comes from Ammospiza caudacuta, assembly GCF_027887145.1. Lineage (NCBI taxonomy): Eukaryota > Metazoa > Chordata > Aves > Passeriformes > Passerellidae > Ammospiza > Ammospiza caudacuta. The sequence continues at coordinate 41,027,137 of NC_080632.1, forward strand.
AAGTACCTGCCTGAAAACTGAACTACTAGTCAGCAAAAACTGGCATCCTCAGGTGGATCATAGACAGAAGATGACGTTTTACTACTATGAAGACTGCTACACTGGAGAGAAGCAGGGAGAAAAATGGTGTGGTCAAAGGAAAATGGGTGTGAAAAAAGGTCTTATGCACAGTATGATTAACAGATAAAAGCAGGGGGAAAAATGCATTAATCTGCAACAACATATTAATTGCTGCAAATAAAACAAAAACAGAGAAGCATTTTCTGAGCCACCCTAGGTTTCATTCAGTAGTGTAACCCAAGAGAACAGGCCTTAGGATGTCTTTGCCTGAGACATACTTAGCTGAGCACATTTGGCAAGTTCTTTGCTAGAGAGCAATAAAAAGAGGTGTTTTTGACTAAGTGTTAAGAATTTAGTGTCTTCAAACTCCTTTTTAAGAGGACCAGGACCAGGACACAACTGCAGACCATGGTGCAGACCATGGTGAGGCAGCTATGCCTCTGCAGCCCATGGAAGTTCATAGTGCAGCAGAGATACTCCTGCAGCCCATGAAGAACCTCATGTCACAGAAGCAGGATATGCCTCAAGGAGGTTGTGACCCCATGGGAAGCCTACAAGGAAACATAGATGTTGGCAGGATTTGTGGCCCCATGAGCCACTATGGAGCTGTGGAGAAGCCTGTTCCTGGAGAACTGCACTTTGTGGAAGTGACCAGCACTGGAGCAGTTCATGAAGAACTGCATCCTATGGAAACAATATGCATTGGAGAAGTTCATGAAGGACTCTCCACCATTGGAGGGATCCCTTGCTGAAGTAGGGGATGAGTTGAGGAAGACTGAGAGGCATAGACAACACGCAATGAACTGACCACACCTCCCATTCTCAATGCTCTACACTGCTGAGGGGAAGGAAGTAGAGAATAAGGAATAAAGTTGGTCCATAAAGAAGGGAGGGGTGGTGGGAAAATATTTTTAGGATTTTTTATTCTCATTACCCTACTCTGAAACAAATTCAAAAAATTTCCCCAAGTCAATTCTGTTTTGTCCATGATGGTTAATACATCAGCAATATCTATCCTTATCTTGACCCACAAGCCTTTCATTGCATTTTCTCTCCTCTGTTCAAGCTGAAGAGGGGAGTGATTAGAGCAGATTTGGTGGGCACCTTGTGCCCAGCCAGGATCAGCCCACCCCACAATTCTGTGATAGTTATACCTGCTGGAAAGCCTAACTCAAATGCAAGGTTGTAGTTCAAATAAAAAGCTTTTTATATTTGGGCATAAAATACTTTCTTAAGATCTTCTTCAAAGAATTGTACACAGTAAAAGCAGTAACATTAATTTTGTCCTGATACTTATTTTGTATCATCTTTCTTCAGAACATTTTGAAGCCTTTTTGAATGTGTTGGTCTCTAGCAGACAGCTTATCAGGACACCATGGAAACAGCACACTTGAGAAATGAAACCATGGACTCAGGTTTAAGACTAATAAACAAAAGAACCAATCTGTGTACCAGAAATTTTCCTCAGATATAAACATCCATTTCTATTTCATTTCAAGCACATAGCTTTGAATGCAGGAAACCTTTAGTATTCTGATAACACCCCTTACACTGCTGATAGTGTTTAGTTTTATCTCATGCTTAATTAACATAGTCATGGATTATATAATACTATGCATACAATAATCACACAGCTTGCTCAAAGCAGTATCTATTAGAAAGAACAGCAACCAAAGTAAACAGACCAGATTCTTGCTGTCTTGTTTGTGAATGGTGACAATTCTTCTCTCACTGGAGCCTTCTTGGCTCGCTTGTTTAATGCTGACATCAATGATATCAGGAAAATCACAGTATGTTTGTAAATCCTGCAACAAATATCATACAATTTCAGTAATAACATAAACAGCAATTAAAAATTCTCACCTATTTGCAGCATTGGAACTTCTACAACTCTGAACTCGTAAGCTAACAACAAAGAGGATTATAAAACCTTAACCATGCCATTACAAGCAAATAAAGCATTTTTTCCTTTATGGAATCATCACTAGGAAAATAAATTGAAGAACAGACCGAGATCCAGGAACCATGAACAGAAATATCCACATATGGGCTTGAGTTTTTATCATTGTAGATATTTCTTCACTCTGTAGTATTTTATGAACAGTGGAACATTTAGATTACTTTTGTGAGAAGGTTTTTTTTTTTTTTGTGAGCTTATTATTGGTATCCTGATTAAACAGGTTTAGAAAGCCCGTTAACAATACAAAATGTCATAACTGCATTCAGAGTGATACAAGCTGCAAATCTAGCTGGATGAAGAAAAAGTGTACGGTAGTCCTCTCAGTCCTACCTACTTGTTCTTCTGGTTGGTGAAAATGTAAACTTGCAAAACAAATTTCTTCACAATCTACTCCACCCACGTATGGCATTACATACAAATAAATAAAAATTATTTTTCAGTTCAGTATCTAAATAACAATTCATCAGTAAAGCTTACCGAAACGAGTTACAATCATGTTTACAAGCATCCATATTAATTAATCCAATTTTCAAAACCAACTTTATACATAGTTTCTTTACCAGTAAAAATATATGCAGTGTCTGTCAATAATAGGATGATAACATTTTATTTATGAAAAAATAATTTGGCAATCTATACAAAAACATCATTCATTCAAACACTATGCCTACTAAAGGCTTGGTTGCCAAGCTCAAACAGCATAGTATGCATACACTGTGTACACCTAAAACTGGAAATTGCAGAATCTGACATTTATGACAGCTCCTGTCACAGCACTTTGCATTTAGAGGAGAATTAAGGAAGGCAGAGGGCTGATACATAGCAACTATTAATGAAGTAATTGTCAATCTACAAATATTCCAACATCACACTTCAAAAAATATGGGCATGTAATCAGATTTACTTTTTGCTAAGTATTGAAAAAACCCACTAGCATATAGCATTTTTTACAAATTATTACAGCACACTATAGAAATGCAACTTTTTGTACTTTGGTCTTGTCTGCTACATATTACAAATCAAAATTACCAAACCAATGAAATGATTTTGAAAAGAACACACATACTCCAGTTTGCCTTTACTTTTACCTCTGCATAACTCCCACACTCTCAATGTACACTGTTTTGAGTTTCTATCGAGTTTTGGTAAACTCAACATAATGAACAGTTGTGATGGGAAATCTCACACACACACGCACAAAAAGTAATACCAAAAAATAAAAATGCAGCAGTACATGATTACTAGTGCTTATAGGAACCACTAAGCACCTATTCCTGAAGAAAGACTATAGGGACTCCACAATCACACAGATGTCATTTTAAATTTGCTGAGACACTGGTAGGTGTCTAACTGCAGCAGGAAAGAGATAGAAGAGAATTTGCCTCTTGTTTGGAGTCCTTAGATCACAGCTTTCAAAGAAGATTTGGGGGATTTCTGCATTTTATCTACACCTGGGGGCACAGTCATTACATTTTCACATTTTTTGTATGCCATTGTGAAGTAAAATTTGCCTACCAACTCTGCTTGAGGTAAATCAGAACTTCTAAAACAAGCTTACTACTCTGTTCCATAAAAAGTTATTAAAATAGTTTTTTAAAATTACCTGCTCTCCAAGTGTCTCACAGTCTTTAAGTTTTCCCCTTGAACACTGAATTCCACCATTTCCAGTTATTACAACGGTTGCAAAACTTTCCTCTCCAGAAGGACCTCCACCAGGTTCTTTTACTTCAAAAACCTCTGAATAGAAGGCAGGCTGAAGGGTTTCCAGATTTATGAGATACTTAAGTTTCAAGTTTCTGGCAGTAGCTTTGCATTGGCCAAACTGTTGTATAAATTTGCGGAACCTGTACCTTATTCTTTTTCGCGTCAAAATGTGGTAGTCTTGGATTTTTGCTCGCACACACTTAGGTAAAAACATTTTGTAGCTGTGAATACATAACCAGACAAAAAAAGCTACTAATTTTATCCATTAAATCCAGCAAAGATAATTAGTTCTGTGGTAAACAAGACAACATTGAAAACACCTTTATCTCTAAATGTACTGTTATTTTTACAACTGTAAGATAACAAAAATCCTTTCTTAGATCTGTAGTATGTTCTTTCAAATAGAGCCCCCCTTCCATTTTCCATTTTTTCCTTCATTCAATTGCAACATAAACTACATAACACCATTTTCCATAATTCAAAGATGTCTGTTCCTTCATTAGTGAAGTTCTAAGGTAAGGCAGCAGAAGTTACAAAATTGCTGTTTGGTGTAGAAATTGTAAAGAGGATACTGCATGTCAACTACATGGATAAAGGACAGATTTCCTGGCTGAAAAACAGGTGGTAGAATAAAAAACTGTGCTTGGTTGTCACTGAAGTTCCTATGGCAGGGACAGAATTAACTCAGCTGGAGTAGAAACTGATAGGATTGATACACCCAAGTGAGTTGATAAACTCAAGAAAGTTTAGCAGAGATCTGCCCAAGATGGTTAAGAGCCATGACATGAGAGAAGAGGCATATGGGAACTTGATGTGTTCCGCCTGGAGAAAAGTAGGCTCAAGTATGGTGTTCTATTAATTGTCATCTACCAATACGAAAGGACAAGAGAGGATTATGAGTATCATAGAAGAGACTGATTAGGTACAGAGAAAATCTTTCACACTGACCATGGTCATGCAGAGGACAAAGGAGTTACAGGGGAATCTCCATATCTGGACATTTTTAGAACTTGACTGGATGAGGCCCTGAGTCCCTTCATCTAACTTTGAATTCGACCCTGACAGGAGCAGGGGCTTGGATCTGATGACATACAGAAGGTGTCTCACCTAAAATTATTGCTTACATATTTTCTCACACAATAAGCTGCTGCCTTACCTTTCATCAAGAGAGTCAAATCCATGTCTCCAAATCATGAATGGCCATCACGACACAATTTTTTAATTCATTTCTATTTTACATAATAGGTAAAATTATGTAACTATTTTACATCAACACATCAACTGCCAACAGGTGAACACCTTCTCCTTGGCACTAATGCAAAGAAATACAACGTTTAGGCACGAGACAGATGTGAAACGGTTACAAATTGCGGAATCACCTGACTGAATTGTAAATAGCCATTGGGGTTTGGTCCTTTTCTTTGGCCACTCTCATCATATCTAGAACAGCCATTCCAAGGCATTCTTCTTGTGTTTCGTGAGTAACAGGCATCTGTACCCATCCATCCAAAAAATCAGCTCGCCACTGAAAAAGAATGCAAGAAAGCAAATGAAACCTGGGGTACTGCTGCTTAACAAGAATGGAGGTTTGGGGTGCAGTTATTGGGGGAGCTGTGATTGTGTTGTTTGATTGTCTATATTTGGTTTGTTTAGAGGGTTTTATTGGCTTGGTCTTTGAAGACTGAATGACCTACTTCATCCACAAAAAGATGTACTTATTCATAAGGAATACCAGCTGCTATCATGCTTAGAAGCACTGTTTTGAACTTCATTTCTCCAAATACACAATAGGGCATGGAATTTAATTTCCAGCTTGAGAGGGCTTCAGGCTTTCAAGAGCCTACAGAGTTACTAGGAGAAGATGGAAAGGGAATAGATGCTAATAACCCTCACCAATCTGCATTTAAAAACAGGAGAGTAAAGCATACCTGTGCGAATAGGTAAGACATGACAAGATCGTCAAGGACGGGGCTTTCTGCACCTCGAAGAACGCCATACCGGTATGCTCTGTTGCTGCCACTGCAATACCAGTGGGGAAAATAAAACCTGGTAGGAAATAAATTCAAGCAAATAATAAACAGATAAACAGATATTTTGGTTACCAGTATCAGACATTACTGCTCTCAAATACATGTAACTAGTGCTGCTAATCTGGAGGAGCACTATGAAACCCCAGTTACTCAATGAAGACTTCAGATCCAGTTCTTGATGTTTTAAAGTACTATAGTACTCTAGCAAGGTGATCAGCTGTACTGAGAGGAATGAGAACCTTTGCTAAGTTATTCTCACTAATCAGAATACAGAGAATTTTATTAGTACCTTCCAGCTTCTTTTGAAAAACTGTTCCCAAAAAAACACTCGGTCCAAATTATAGAATGTAAATAAATTAAGCAGTTTACAAAAGTAAAACTGTGACTACAGTTTCAGTTCTCCACATTCAATTATAAGGTTAGTGAAAAATGGCTGCATTGCAAAAACATGTCTGACTATGCAGGACAATTACTCTGCATTTCAGAAACTACTACTTATTTCAAACAGGCAAGCACAGAGGAGATGAGATGTATCACTATTATGAAAGCTTTTTACTTCTAGTGTGTTTTTATTGTTTGTTTCTTCAATCTGACACTGGTTAACATATTGGATAGAGAAAATTAATAAAGAATACATAATTCAAATCACTGCAATATTTTTGATTCTTTTAGCTCCCTATTTTCCAGAAGAAGCCAGCAAACTGTCCATAACTTCTAAGAGACTACAGTTCAACTAAATATCATACTGGTTGTGTTCTCTCACACAGTCTTGTTTTATCATGAAAAGTGCACAACATTTTATTTAATTACCTTATGCGGTAAATTAGGATGAGCCTGGTTGTTTCATCCACATGGAAGATGTGATTTGGGGGATACCACATTCTGTCTGTTTCACTCATGAGTGCAAACATGTTATGATACACCGGCATGATACCTACATGAGGAGCAGAGAAGCAAATATCAGCAGGAAACAGTTTTCACAAAATATTTTTAAAATATTGTGGGTTAAAAGCAGCAGATTGCCACAGTGCTCTACTACTACGGGCAACAGGCATCAGTACTGCCAACAACACTGCAATCACATTCCCATAACCTGCAGGCTGCTTTGCTGGTTAAATTTTTCATTCTTCCTTTATGCTGTCTGACTGAAGACCATGTTCACCTGTTGTCCTATACTCACTGTTAGATAACAAGATTTTCTCATTTTCTCTGCATGACATTTAATAAAATGTCTTCTTAGCCTCCCAGTTTAGAAACAGCTTACAACAGTAGATTTCTTTTCCTGCCTTTCCAAAATCAGATCATTTGATTTGAGCATTGATTTTACAACTAAGCATTGATTTTAAGATTTTAGACTGATTAAAAATTAGAAGTAAAGCAATACAAAGAAAATTGTAGTGACTAGGACAACCACTAGCCATTTCCATATTAGTAACTCAGTTTGCAACAAACCCAAACATATACTGTTAAAATAAAACAGAACTGGAAAATATTATTTTCCCTCAACAACTCTGATTTATGCTAACGGTAACTGACAAGCAATCCTACTTAATCAGAAACTAAAAAAATCAGTTGAGCATCAACTCTTCAGCAGCACCAGAATTTTAATTTGACTTTAATGCTCCCAGCTGAAACATAGCCTACGACTCATCATTGTACTGTGCTGCAGTGTTATGCATCCCTGTGATGCCAGTGTTAGATCTGGAAAACAGGTTAACTGCCTGAAAACTGACAGCACAAAAGGATGAACTGCAGGTATTGACTCACATATTTTGAAGACAGAAAGAGACACAGGTCGAAAGGCCAGAGAGTAGGATGAAAAATTACAATGTCAAAGTTACAGTAGGTCATATCTAAAGAAAACTTTACATTAAAACAATATACTTTGGGGTAAGAAGGCAAAAAAAAAAAAAAAGGAAAAACAAACAGGTAATGACAATAAAAGTAACTTTAAATGATGTTATGAGACAAAAGAATTCTGGGAAAAGGCAAAATACCAACACCCCTGCTCAAAGACTTAGAATGAAGGAATAGAAATTCTCACAAGAAACCAGGAGAAAAAAAAACCTCCTTTATTTCTTTTTCTGTTCTGAAACACATGTAGGTAACTACTGAAAGGGGCAGACCCCACACTTCTTTCATCACATCTAAACAGCATGTAAGACAATCAGAAGAAACAACCAACCAGTTCCACATAAAAAACCACATAACCCTTTGGAATAAAACATATTTCAGTCTTAAACAGCAACTAGCTTATTAAATTTGATAAAGAAAAGGGTTTGCCTCTATAGGGGTCTAGTAAGAGGGCTAAGAACTAGAGTTCTATTGTGTATTTGTGAAGATTAAACTGCTGAAATCTGTAGGCTAATCATCTGACACCTTCTTGAACTAAAGCTCTACAAAACATACCAGAACTGCAGGTTTTAACACATGATTTTCTAAGAAAAGGAGTCACAGACTTACAGGAAACTAGAGAAACGGAAAGCATTATATAAGGCAATGAAAGGGAAACCAAAACAAAACCAATCCCCCACAGGAATAAAACTGAAGGGATAAGTAACTGAAAGATTGGCTGTAATTCCAAATGTTGCAAATTTATGGTAAAGTATTACATATTTGATCCATCCAAGTTTTGAGGATTTTTTAATGGAGTTAAAAAGAAACCTACCCCATACAACTAAACATGGTTCTCATTTAATGTGTAAAGTGGGATGAACCATACTATACTACATGTTAGCTGTCCATAAAGCAGTAACTTGGCAGTTTTACAGCCGTGTGGTGTATGTATCCCAAACAATTTCAGATCAATTACAGTGTAATGTACGTGAGAGTCACTAGCCTGTTTCATGACTATTGCTAGGTGCTAAACACCATTCAGGGCAATGCTGAATATTTACTATATAGCTAGTGAGACCTAGCTAGTCTCCCTAATACATTTACCCAAACTACTTCCTGTGTATGCTTACTGACCAACATTTCAAAACCATACTCTTAAATTCAAATGCTAAGCTGCTGTATTTGACCAAATGCATTACAGACACCACAATCACCATGCCACTCACACCTCACACTCACCCCACAGGGATTTCAAGATCCTACCATTGCCATTCTGAAACTTTAACCAAGACATGACTGTGGAACTCCCCCTACGAATCAGAAGTACTTATATTTAGCCCTCCCCCTGCCACTGTCTTCCTTTGTATGAAAAGCAAACTGCACTCTTCCATCCCTCATATTTTGGCATTTATAGTTCTGAATGGTAACTTGCACCATTCACTGGCAGTATTTAAGGACACAGAGATCATGCATATTTTTCAAGAAAATGAGTTTCACTTTTTTATCCCTTCCCCTTTAGAACTATTAATTTGCTTTACTCAACAATTGCTCAACAATTATAAAACAGAGCAAATCCCTTTATTAAATAGAGTCTTGAAAATTGTCCACAAAAATCTGACAAAAGCAGAGAGACCAGAAACTTCTCTTTTCTTGTAATTCTTACGACCACTATTAACTGCAGGGTACTTTAAAGTGAAGATAACTGCAGTATTTAAATGTTTTCTCTAGAAACAATGAAAGTCTAAAAACTGGAGTGGGGAATAAAAGTCTTCTGCTGAAGCCTAGCTATGTCAACTATAGCGAAAACTTAGGAGAAATATAAATGTACATGAAGGTAAATAAAATCATAAGAGCCATTCACAAAAGGTACTGAAAAGCCTCCCCTGGATTTTTGTGCCTCATTAACCATGCTATCAGCTCAATCTGTGAGGAATTAAGAGAGAAGATAGTGACTCAGACATAATTAATCAGAATTTTTACTGCTTTGTTTCTCCTGCAAGGGATATCAAGTAAATTTTCTGGAATATTTCAATGACAAGATCTCTTTAAAATTTATTTACTTATTTCATAAGGCTAAATAAATGAGTATATATATATATATAAATTAAATATATAAATATATCTATATATATAGTATATTCATACTATATAGTACATAGGATATATACTTGAGTATAGTCAAGTAACATCACAAAAGACTACAACACAGCATAAGTTTATACTTCAACACAGCATAAGTTTATACTTGTTTCAAACCTATAAAAAAGTAGAGTCTTCTTTTCCTCATTATGATTTTAGAGCTTCACATCCAGACAAGTCTCACTACTTCATTTATCCTGAAGCAGCTAAGAAAATACAGTTTTTCTGTATCTCCTCCTTTATTGGCATTAGGAACCCCTTCTCCCACACAGTATATATTCATAAGAAAAAATAAAAAACAGGAAGTGTAAATCACAACAAGCCATGACACCACTATGAAATGTTAAAGTCAAGAAGAGTCTGCAATAGAAATACTGCTGTATGAAACTCTCAACTCAAGCGTGTAAGTTATTAGATATAAAAAGATGAAAGCAATTAATTGAATGACTAATAAAAGTCTCAAATTTTCGATATAAAAAGTCTAATACATACATTAGTTCTCATACAGTTGGAAGTAACTGTTTAAAACTTATATAGCCCCGCATATACCATTGCTTGCCTTTTCTGACATAAAAATAGTGTCTTGCATTATCATTCATACAAAGTGGAGGCTAACCAAACCCTAAATATCACATTCAATGTCACTATCCTGTCAACAAAATGGTTTCTGAATGGTCAATCAAAGCTTCTATTTCTTTTCCTGGAAAAACAGAATTGCCCGGAGTTCTGATTAATTCATTCCCCAGCTAGGGGGAGAGCAGGGGGGCTGCATGTTCTGGGTGGATTTTCAGGAAAGGCTATCATCTGAAGGAAGACAAACAAAGAAAAACCAAACAACAACACGACCTCACAATAACAAGCAAACACACACACACACACACACACACACACTCACACACACATGAAAAAAAAAAACCCCTAAAACCAAACAAAACCACCGAACAAAAAAACCAACCCTCAGTGAACAGTTACACTCAGTGACAACTCTGAGCTACGTGAACACTGAGTCATGTCAATTCTGGAAATTCAGCATGCATAGAATTCCCTTGTTAACAGCACAGAATCTCTTCTCGAGCATAGAAGCAAAGACTACAAATCATATCATTATGCAATGCACTCTCTGCCTTGAAAACATTTCATTGACTGCAAACATTGCCACCATTTGTCACATTAAACGCTTTGAAACAGTGCTTTTACTTACTTATTAAAAACTCTCTGCCATTTTATGGTTTTCCAAGAGAGATCAGAATTTTTCAAGGGTTGTACGATGGAAATTCTGACAAATTGCAAATTTGCAATTCAGATGGGTGAGAATTAAAATGAAGATACACCTAACACAAAGATTCTGCAACCTCTAGAATGATTTCTATAATATATTTCATTTCCATCATCAGTTAGTTCCTCTAATACCACTCTCCCCCTCAGGGTAAGAACAATACCTTTTCTTCAATTTGGTGTGACATTTCTAATCTTTTACTTAACAATTAACTAGCTAACATGCAAGAACTGAACCATGACTAACTCATCGATTTAAATTTAATTTCAAGACACCTTATTTATTTTTGCATTTCTGCTTGGAAAATGTGATAGTCACTTTTATGTACAGTTTTCCTTATAAAAATACAAACCCACAAAAATGTTTATATTTATTATATTTTCCCAAACCAGAAAACTGTTTTTAAATAAAGTTTTAAAAAAAATGGCCAAGCTTTTGCATGCATGTATGAAACTGGCAGAAAAATATTTAGACAGACTAATATTTTTATAGCCAGTACATACCAGATATAATGGATCTAATGTCAAATTAGCAGTGACTGAAAAATTTTCAATTGTTTGAACTGTTTAAAAGATACGTAACAAGACTCTGACTGCTGATGTTTGCCTAGATCCAGTCCTGCTTTGCCTCCAACAGCAGTCAAACTTGGATATAATCAGCTCTGCTATCAAAAGATCCATCAGTTGTTCAGATCACAAAATTCATTAACAATTACCAAATTTGTTATATTTCAGTCTTGCTTACTACCCAAATAATTCCCTTCTTAACCAAGTATTCTGACTCACAGCTTACTCCTGAAAGATGAGTCTTGCAAACAAATATTACATGACAGTGTGGAGTCATATGTGTTCTGCTGTACAACCAAAAAATCCTCTCAGAAAAAAAAAAGAATAATAAACAACAAGAAGCAATGCCTCATGATTTAAGCATAAACGGTTGCTATGAAAGAGAAAAAAGAACAAAAAGATAATCACTTTCATACCCAGAGATTATAGGAAACGAATTTGTTTTATTAAAAAATTCAATGTACTTTTGCAAAGAAAGATGTATGCACAAAATGCATATTTGAATTATTTTACTACAGATTTCAGCATTGGTGTATGTTAGACTCTACGTAAATGCTACAATTCAAAGGCATTCTTAGATATCAATGTATTATTTATTTATATTACACCACCCTGTTATTTACATACTTTATTTCCCAAACCATTACAAAGAGCATCAACCACACACACAAGCATTCATGTTATATCTAACAGAACAGTTTCCTTCTGCAACGTGATTAAGCATGAATAATATACAACATATGCACATAACTTCCAGGACCAATCTGTTTTGCAGGGCTGCATCAGGAAGTAATTCATGCTATTTGCAGCTCCTGCTATGATTTACTATTCAAACTGTATCTTAGCTCAATGAAAGAAGACTTTCAGTTACAGGATGGTGTACCTTTAATTTGTTTGAAAAAACATGGCAGTCACCCAATTCAGCTTCCCAGCCATTCTAATGGGAACAGTTTTACAGCCTGCTGCTAACTACATATGACAGAACAGTGAAATTAGCACTTCAGTCTAAATGCCACCATTTTTATGAGCTTTGGATTGTTGAAAACTTTCTTGTAGGAAGTTGGATTTCATGGCTTTATTAGATAAACTGTTAGGTATATACTTACCACAAGCTTTACAGGCAACAGCACAAATCTCTTCTGCAACATATTCTCCAGCTGAAAATTGAAGGTAATCTCCTTCCGTCTTCCCAGGAGAATGATAAAGGTACACTTGAAGCAATGGTTCTGTCTGCTTGGGTGCACTGCTATTTCCACGGACGTCACCATTCTGGTGGACAGTAGAAGTGGCTGTACTTTCCATATTTGTCATTGTAAGACAAGCCATAGTTTGTTCTGGTTCTGTTCAGAGCATCTGTCTGAAAGAAATGTAAGAAATACTTCTTGACTAACTGTTCTTGGTATTATTTGTAATATTCATGTTCAGTGACAGTACTGTTCTGACATTGAAAAATCATTAGAACTTGAAGACAAGCAAATAGCTTAGGTGATTTATGAAAAGCTACGTTTCTCTTCAATTTACTACACAGCCTAAGAGGAAAAGCAACTGACAGTATTAGAGGAAAAAACAAAATATAAACTTGGGAGTCCAGATAGAGAATTATCACTTCTCACTGGATTTTAGACAGCATGTGCTCACCTGCAACATGCTAATTAAACCTGAAAGCCAAAAGAATTGTTTTAATGAGATCTGTACAACTCATTTTACTCCCAATTTAAATTTAGAAGACAAAAAGAACTAGCACTGATGAAGAGAAGGATAGAAAAAGCACCTTGCTGCTGAGTTTTCCTTGTAAGCAGACACTTCAAAAAAGTGCCGAGGTGAGAATCTAACAGACATGGTTTACACCTAGGAATGGGAGATCTTCCAAGACCACCTTCTTTCAGAAAAAAAAATCATTTAATCTGCCATCAAAATAACAGTCCTCTCTGATAAATGTAATCAAAGAAGATTAATAATGTAATAAATAACCACAGATATATCTGATAATGAAAAAAAAGTTTAAAAATGTGAGATTAGACAGCATATTCCAAAAGCCAGTTGAAGAATATTTCTGCTTCTCTGTGACTGCATCATAATTTTAATTGGAATAATCCCTGCTTATAGACAAAGGCTTAGATAACAGTCGAAAAGCTTGCTTTTTATTAGAAGTTATTTCAAGTAGCTACCACCTGGAATTCTGCATTTCTTATTCTGAAAATGCAGAATAGGTTCAAACAAGACAATTAAAAATATTTTATTTTTTAGAATCAAAGTATGGTTTGGGCCACAATAATGTTGCCCTGATGCCTCCTTCTCTTTGAGCTGAACAACCCCAACTGGCTCAGTCCTTCCTCACATGCAGAGACAATCCAGCCCTCTGATTGTTTTTGTGGCCCTTCTCTGGACTCACTCCAAATGTTCCCTGTCTTTCCTGTGCTAGGGGCCCCAGGGCTGGACACAGGACTCCAAGTGCAGTCTCACAAAAACACACCAGAGGAGGAGAATCACACCCCTTGACCTGCTGGCAATGCTTCTGTGAATATGGTGAAACTGATTTCCTGGGGTGCCAGTGCATATTGCCAGCTCACACCTCAGTTTTTCTCTACCAGGATCCCCAAGACTTCACCCACAGGGCTGCTCTCAAATCCATTCACCCTCCAGCCTGTACTGATCCTGGAGATTGCTCTAACCTAGATGCAAGACCTGGTGCACATGGCACTGTTGAACTTCATGAGTTTCCCATGGAATCACTTCTCAGGTCTGCCAAGGGGCCTCTGGATTGGTGTCCCTTCCCTCAGTCCCTTCAACTGCACTAGTCAACTTGGCGTCATTCCCAAACTCACTAAGGGTCTACATGTTGCTGCTTAATATATTGAATGGTTAATAAAGTTATTGTACTTGAAAATGTAAATGTCTAAGTTAAAAATATGTTGTTCTGCATAGGCATATGGGTGTTACATTGTTAATGCATTATGTTCAACAGCTTTTGTTTGTATTGAATTATGTTGCTTTATCGGGAAATAACTGCTTGGAACATATTCTAGGGTTTTTAAAAAAATTTTTTGTTCCTAACTAGAATTATCTATTATTAATGTGGGCTTAGAATTATCTAAGAGTATTAATCAATGTGGGCTAAAGATGATGTGTGCTATGGAAACCACAGCAGTTATATCAGCAGGAAAAAAAATGCTGAACATCTTAAATAAGGAAAACATTAACTTAATGAGTTTTGAGATGACAAAAATATTCAATTACATAAACAAGAGGATAAGACTGTGCTACCATTATGCTAATTCTGGGAGAAAGAGAAAAGAAAAAAGATACCATCACCAAGTGAAAAATCTATTCTTTTACTTCCCAAACTAAGCAACACAAAGAACCAGTGTGTTATAGATATTTAAACATGAACGTCTAGACACAAATGTCATTCACTACATTGCTTACGCCCTTATGTAGGGGATATACAGATTTCCTGTGCCTCATTTACAAAGCCAGCCACCTTTAACTGAAAAGATATGTGCTTTTAGCTCCAAAGGTAGCACAGGTAACAAGTCCATGTTTAACTAAGGAAAAAAAGCATTCCTCCTCACTCAATAAGGAATAATCGTTTTTTAGAAGAAAAAAAACACCACATGACTATAAACATTATATTTAAAAGATTTCTCACTACCTTTGTCAACGTTATGCAAGACATAATGCTTGTGCTCTACAACTTGCTTTTATATAAAACATTCACAGCTTTAATAACACAGAGGGCCATCTTTAATTATTACATCTTTAATTACTACAGTAGTTTTCCCAAAATACTCCAAAATTAACCCTCTTTTTATTCAAACCTTAACCTGAACTGACAGATTTTTCATTGGTCACTCGGCTTTATGTCTATCCAAACTGAATGGAAATGTAATTTGCCAACCTAACCGAAAACTTGTCCAGTTTCAGAAGTGTACTAAACAAATGTGCTTGTGCCTGCCTCTCCTTCATAAGGTCTGTGTATTTACAACATATTTGTCCTTTCAAAAAACTCCCATCATTCCCTCTTTGTTTCCATAATTAAAAAAAAATCGATAAACCAAGAAGGGAACCTTGCTTAATCACACCTAAGAATGTGAAATAGCAATAAAATGCAGTAAAAAAATGCAAAGTAAATACTCTGTGCTATTTGTTGCGCTAATTTCAAAGAGTCCATGTGACAATGGGAAAAAAAACTCAAGAGACACTATTTGTAAAAAAGTGACATCACTTCAAATTAAATAACTTTCAAGTTTGTCTTTTATGTTTAAGTGCAGACAAAGCAGGTGAAACCAAGAAATAGTCCTACATTATTTTCTTCACTGAAAATAGAAAACATGTTTTCTTGGCCTCTTACATGTTTACATGTAAGTAAAGCAGTTTTATGGGGCAGATTCTCACCTGCAAAGTAACTGAAACAGAAGGTCACCACTCACTAGTGAAAACAAAACAAAACTCCTTTCACTTGTTTTTCTCACCAGACAAGTCTCAAATTGGACACACTCAGTTTTCCCTGCTTTGGTCCATTCAGAGACCACTATCTTAGCACAACAGAAACACTAAACATGGCAAAAAAATTAACTGCTGTTGATCGAGTATATTTAAAATATGACCTATTCTTATGATGGAGCTAAGCATTTTGAGACTAAATATACTGGGAGACAATAGCCTACCTGTTCGCAGAACTCACTGAGTATAATTTTCTGGGATATATAGATTTGTTCATATTGTAATTCAAAATAATTTCTGTGTTTTTGTAAAGAATGTAAATAATTCTCACTGTTGTATGAAAGGATTTAACATATTCAGAAAGCAACTTTTGTAGATAAGTTACTCGGTACCACAAAGGTATTTGTTTGAACAACAAAAGCCCCTATACCAAGTCCAAACACATTTTAGAGTGGATGTCTGACATAACGAAGGCTCAATAAAAAAATTGGCTGAACCAATTATCCAAGTAATAAATAGGAATAGGTAACAAAGTCTGAGGTAAGGATGATGTTTTGGAGATAACTACTAGGTGTAAGAGATGTGATTCTGGTACTGATGAACAGAGTAATTGATTCAATAGAATTATTTTATATTCCTAATACAGATAATATTTTAAGCCATGGCTTCTAAAGGATAAGATTAATCATTCTATACATTGCTCTAACCACAATCACCAGCATCTACAACAACACATGTCTACATACAATCCTCTGTTGATGTTTGTATCAGCAATGCACCTGAAAATTATTTTCACCAGCCACACTGTGCTGCAATAATTCAGTAATTTTAAGGTAACCATCAAGAAAATGGTTACTGAAATCGAAAATCATGACTCAGAGAAGACATTTCACTAAAACAAGGCGGACATACAAAATTCTCACAATTTAATAATATACATCATTCACAGCCTTCAAAAGATTGGCTTTCAACTTACAGGGTTTCTTTTTGGGGAGGGGGTGGCGGGAGCATTTGAGGCAACAGGTGGCTCTTGAAGGGAAGCCTCCCGAGCCAGAGTCTTTAGCCATACCACTTCAAATGTATAATTTCAAAGGTTTAAAAATGAGAGCATCCTCTCACTACAGATAAATCCTCAACAGTTAATTACCTTTTTATCACTTGGGAAATCTCTGTACTAAACATGGGAGTGACGAAGCCCTTTAAATAAGCATGTCACAAAACATCCACTTGCTGCAGGAATCCACAGAAAGTCAGACAAAGCAGGCACATATGCAGAGGTGGACCATAATGTATCTGCATTAAAAGTAAAATATTAAAAAATGTTAAAGGCTGTGAACAATACATAATGCATGATTATTGAAGAAATCAAATCTTCTTTTAGATACAGATGAAGTGATCCCCTCCTGTCTTATTTGCCCAAATTCCTGTCATCTTTGCCAAGAACGTTTTAAATTTAGGCTTTTTTAAATACAAAACTTTTATAAAAATTAAACCACATTTTTGGTACTGAGACTGCTTCTCAGTTCTAGCAAGAAAGTGGTATAGAAGCCAGATACCTGACTTCAAACATTATCACCAGGGTTTTTTGCACACGTTTTTCTTTTCTGTGAATACAGCACAAGTTAAAAAAAAAACTGCTGATGGCATTACATGGAGAAAATAGAAACGAAAAAGGGAAAGTAATCACAAAAAGAGACATGGTATGTTCACTTTATGTAATAAGCCACAACAATTAATTCTCTTTGAAAACTGACAACATCCACTCCTTTCAATTCATGTGGAAGTTAAGATCAACTGTCTTGCAGCAGGAAGGGCAAGGGCACACCCACCCTTTGCTCTCATTGCACAACATTTCTGTGGTTGCAGGAAACTATTTGAAAGTGCTTAAGCACAACAGCAGCTTCCTGCAGCAATGGAAAAAAATATATATTCCCTTTGTGACCCTCCCAACACAGAAAGGGCCTGACAGAGGACCAAAAATTGATTTTAAAACTGAACAAAGGTGAGGGAAATAAAATGGAAGCTTGAAGGGGGGCAGAATTCAGAATGGAGAACTCTTCAAATTTTATGTTGGATGACTCTTCAGACAGGTATCATCCTGAACAGGAGTGAAGACTTCAACACAGCTTCCTCAGTGCCATGTGCTGTGTTGACTGAGTCTATCACGAATACCACACTACCTTCTTCCATCCCCAAAAATGAACCCATCTCAGTGAGCAGTAAGTTCAGCTTCCTTCCCCACAGAAGTCAGACTGGTGGCAATGACTAGCATTTCTCCTCTTGCAATACTAGCTTTAGAGACAGAGTTTTGCCTTGCTTGGACAGCTGTGTATTTTGTACGCACCTCTTCAAGGTGCTTCAGACCACACCAGGATCTGATCTGAAGGTCAGCACAGTCAGCACAAGTTTTTTCCAGACCTGTGCTGAAATGCTGGAAGGAGAGAGGAAGGGTTGTTTGGGGGAGAGCTGTCTATCTCTGACCTATTGAGCACACATTCCATGCACACTGATCTGAGAGCACAACCTTCAAACAAAGCAGAGAACAACCACCTGTTCATGCAGGTTTCAGATCAAGGGGCCTTGAGGGTATTCTAATTTATCTTCTATTTTTAAAGTATTGTTCCACGCTCAGAACTGCCTAGCATTTGTAAGTCCTAGTCAGGCTCCTGAATTTAACCAAAACTGCATGAAGATTTATCTATGTTTAACTATGTTGTTTTTCCACAAATCCAGCGGAATAAAGATTGCAACATTTTGAATACCTTCGACAATACTGTAGCCTGTGCTTCACAGGCAAAAAAACCAATGAAGCAGCCTAATAGAAAATCTATTCTTCACACGACGAACAAAAGTAATTGCTTGTTTATGAAGGAGCAGCTTACAGCTGTGAACAAGAAGCATGGAAACTCAGAGATCAAAAACTCCAAGCTCAACAGGTACATGTGACATATTTCTCTCTCCCTCACCCCATCTACAGGATCTGCATTAAGGCCTTATAAAACTATTCAGTTCACACACTCATCTAAGACAAATTACTCCTTTAGAAGCAGAGCTGCTGCACCAATCTCACAGCGCACCACCTTGTCAGTGATCTAGCTCCCCTATTTCCTCCTTCCTTCTATTTGTTCAAGTCTACACCATCTTACATTTCTGGTAGCTGCAAGGATGTAAATGCCAAATTCCAAAATGAACTTAAGAGACTAATGAACCTCAGCCAAAATAAATTACTCCATCATCTCTGATTTGCCACTGTCTGCAAAGAGCACAATACAGCATTTGTTATTTCAACAAGTCTTCAGAACTGCTATAAATACAATTAATGTTTGTGCCTGCGTCACCAACTGCTCAGTTTACTAGTGAAAGAAGAAAGATTAAATAGTATTTTCTATTGACAAGCAAGGCCTTGAAGACATAGGCTGTCTCCCAATAACTCAGTTTGTTTATTGCCAGTAAACCAAAGATGACAGCAATGCGCACACTGTCCATCTGCTTATATACATATCCTTCTTTCAAGGAATTTGAATGAATATCAATAATGAAAGCCTTCCCAAGTAATGGTGGGTAGGTGGTACAGTAGGATACATTGCCTGGAACGGGATGAACCAACCTGAACAATGCTCTATTTTGCAAAGCTATCTGTAGTGAACTAAAAAGGGTGTCATGCTGCTTTTGGTGTTGGATTATGCTAAAACCAGCTTGATTCATCAACACCAAAGTTTAACATGCTGATAATGAGGTGGAGATGTGGCAGATATGGTAAAGTACTCTTATGTAAAAATGCTAAGGTGACACAGTTGGCGATACAGGTAAGTAACATCAACCTCTACTTAATAGTTTTTAGGGGGTTTCTTTGCTAGCTTTAGTGGAATTGCTTTAATAAAATTGTTTTGACATAGCACACACTAAACTATCCTAGTTTTAGCTTCTATAATGCATAGTAAATAATTCTAATTAAGATCTTCATGTCTAATCATTTATTATAGTAAATAATTCATTTTTATATTACTAGATCTGGTTTGCCTCCCTTAATCCTGTGGGACAAAGCTGTACAAAGTTCAATCACAACCCTATAATTTCTTAGACCTAAAATTGTTAGTTTGGCATTAAGACTGGATCTAGCCACACCAGGCTCCTCTTTGAGAAGGATTTAAAAGGCAAGCACATACCTTCTGCACCTCATGACTCAATGGGAACTTTTCTAATAAACTTTGTACAAAGGTCTCACTCTACCTGTGACAGGAGATTAAGATTGCAGCAAAGTATCATAAAAAGTACTAACAAATCTTACATTAGCAAGCAGTGATAGAACATCACAAGGGTATTATGCATCTTGTTCCAAGATGACCAAAATCAAGCTTTTACTTCTAAATCCAAACTTAGACTGAGAAAAAAAGTCAGTCAGCTTCCCACTTGCCATACTTTTGGCTAGTTTGTTTGATTTACACTTAATATGTATAATTAATATTTAATTACAGTCTTTGCAGTTCAGTTTGAATACACAGACAAATGGAGCACAATTAAGCTTGCCCATATTCTGCATATATGACATGAGTTATCCTTGCAAATCTGAATTTCTTTGCATGTGCAAGCTTGTTTCAGTGGGTTGCTTTAAAAACAGAAGTATACTAAATTCAAGGAAGCAAATGCATACACAATGCAATAAATGCATACACAGGCAATAAAGTATTGCATTTTTAAAACATCGCCTGTTACAGAAGGACAGCGCTTTTTAATGGACCAACAAAAGGTTACAAAGTCCTTGTTCAGTCCAAACATGCCACATCAGTGAGAATTTCACCAAAAAAATCACAGCAACAGATTCATATATTTCCAATATATATTCATAAGAAAATATCCTCCTGAGTAACTTTGCCAAAATAGTCAACAATACTTTTAAAAATACTACGCAATCTGGAAAATCTGAGAACTTTTTTCCATTATTTGGATAACAGGTGGCAAGTTCATAAATAAAATTAACCTACATTTTAAATGCACCATCTTCTGCATTAAAACTCTGTTGCCGTTTCTCAGGTAATATTTATTCTGACCTTAAAAACAGTTTTCACAAAAATATAAAATATTCTCCTAAAGCATATTCAAAGATGTTTAGTTAACAACGAGTGCATTTTCAGTTTTCATGGTCATTTTTCTGATATGCTCTGCCTATTGTTCCCCTGCCATGAGGTAAAGCCACACAAGAAAACAACTGCTCCTACAAGTAACAAGTGAAAAATTAAGTAATTCCAAAGGAGTTTTCCTGTTTTATCAGCTGTGTACTAATAGCACACAAGAATTTTTCATACACCAAAATTTGAATGCATGTGGTAGCAAGCAAATACATACAGAAGGTGGAAGATTAACATATCAATGACAAAACATGCTCAAAAAAAAAAAAAAGGTAGAGAAGCAAAGATAACATTTGCTTACAGTTTTCACTTGGAAAACCACTCCCAGTATCCACAATTCCATGAACTTGTGTGTAAGAAAAGAATAATGGTCCTGGCCTGATCTGCTTGCATGACACACAGGGACTAAGTGGATAGCTGTTAATATGAGGATTTTAAAAATTGTGATTTTTTTAGTTCTTCACAAGAGAATAAAGTAATTGCTGTACTTATTGAGGAAGAAAACTACCTGGGGCTGCTGTCAGAAAATGAATGAGGACCGTGCTCAGGTAGAAGCCTCAACACCACAGTAACATGCCAAGTAGGTGAGATACCAGAGAAGTAATCAAATCAAAGACTTGCCCAGAAGCAACAGCTCTGTTTAGATTCCATTAGAACTTTGGAAAAAGTTGGTCCATATCTGCAAAACATTTCAGTTTCACCATGGTGACAAATTTCAGCAAAAGTCTATTTCATCAGAAAATTTCTAAGCAATTCAAACAGTTGCCCAATCATTTGGCACAGATTATGTCCCAAGATAATAGTATCTGAGGGTCCTTAGTCCATTCAGAGCCACCATTCTCTGCACATCTTTATATATGCAGAAGACATAGGAAAAGTACCAATAATGGGTCAGGAAGGCCTTTTGCATGAAGCATGTGAAAAATACCACCAATTTACCTTTATTCGCCTACATATCTCCCAAATTCTTTTAAAGTGATACAATAAAAGATGACAACACCAAAATTAGGACTAAGTGATGTTTTCACAAGTATGCTACATCATACTAGATTTTTTTTTTGTTAACGGTACTGAAAATTGAGTACTGTTTAATAGCTCAGATCACGGAACAAAAGATTGTTCCAAGTTACTTACTAAAGCACCGGTCTTCCTGAATTGGTTCTTTGATTTCTTTCAGAAAGACATTAAATAGGAATTCCCAATGCTCCTGTGCACATGAAGGAAATTAATTCAAGGTAAAAAGCAGGATTTCTCGCTACTGGTCTCATTCTGCCTAGCTGGATTTTGGTTACAAAAACTATTTTACAGTGAGCAATCAAAGCACCAGTTTCTACACAGGAAAAACTACCAATGCATTATGAAGAAGTTAAGAAATGATAAAAAAAGATTCAATGAAAAAATATCAATGTTAAAAAGTATTCCAACAAACCACCAAAGAAGAAGAAGAAAAAAAGTATTTTTCTATTAAAAGTCATTTTTGTTAAAAATACTGTCTTAGGGAAAAAGCCTTCAACAACCTCTAGAGAATATATAAGACAGTTACAGCCTCACTCACAAGTTAAAAAATACTGGAAGTGCAAACAAAAGCAAAAATTACAACACCAAAGTAGTCTGCGAAATTACTTCATTTTCTTAAATGTTGCAAGACTGAGACAGTCTGGAGGTGATGCTGGAAGACACTTTTGAAAAGCTAGCTATTCTTTCCCAGATGCAATTCCTGCTGTCATAATTGAAGAGCCATTTGTGAAAACATGAACCAGCACTTGTCTCTACAGTACTGCAGGGCCAAAGAATAGCATCAGCAGCTGCAAAGCAGATGTTGGCCTACAGATGCTGTCAAGAGCCACACAGGCTGGTGCTGAGCTATCACAAGTCATACACATTTCACACTGCAGTCAGCAAGTGCTGAAGAGGGGCACAGCAGGCACCAGCTGTGTCACAATGGAAAAGGTTTCAAACCAGTTGCTCTTCTCTCAGCCTTCTGTGGCAGGCAGGGATTTCCCAGGTACATTCTGGTTTTAGCAGCTTACCTGTGGAATAGATAGAACAGAGAACAGCCAAGACCCACCACTTTCTGTGGTCTGGTACTTCTGAAAGACGTCTGACTTTTGACAAAGTTCTTTATCCTCTCCCTCTACAGATGGACTCCGGAGTTCTGAGTCTATAAAAAATATTATCCTCTAAGTAAATATCAACACAACAGTTTAACCAAGCAGAGTTATTTACTGATAGATATTAAAAAGTTCTCTTCCTCACAGAAGAGAGAGAGTTTCTCAGAGCAAACACTTCTGTGGAGAAAACCAGTCATAACTCTTTCCAGTTGCCATTGGCTATTAGTATAAATTGCCCTGCTTGCATTTGTTCAGGAAGCTTTTTCCAAGACCTGGGTTTTAAAAAGTTAAACTCTTTGGGACTTTCCTTCTGAATTCTGTCATCTCCATTTTCATGCACTCTTATCTCACTTCCCCAGTCTGGCAACTTCCCTTCTCAGGGCTTAGTAACAGTACAGCCTCTACAGTAACTGTCATATGTGTTTACACTACATGCAGAGCTCAAGAAGGCTGAAGAGCTAGAATTTTCCTGAGAACCAGGAGCAGAAGATTATGTAGTAGGGGGAAAGGGCAGTGACATCACTAAGTATCCTCTAGGCGTGTAGGAGGTAAACAGAAAGAGGAAGAACCATTCTGAAGGCAAATGCCAAAACAATGTTTAAAAACATGCTTTCCCCTTCACGGTTTATTTTGTGGCTTTTCTCTTTCAACATAGATTGCATTTAGTAACATAATAGAAAAAAGAGACAAAAAAAAAAAAAAAGAGGGAAATTAATGATTCTGATTCCTACCCAAGAATCAGAACATCTTAAGAAAAAAATCTCTTACTCAAACCTCAAAGACTGTTTAATGAAATTTGTAGTCACTTAAGTGAGAAATAATTCCATGGAACAGTATCACCAGGTCTCTTCATTCTATCATTCTAGGTGAAATGGTGCCTCCAGTTTCAACTCCAGAATATCCCAACTGAAACTACTACTCTTTGCCAAACTTCTAAATATCTACCATTAGAGATTAAAGGTACACTTTTACAGTCTGTCATACACAGTAAAGTACCATGGAGAATATAATAATCATAACCCCAACCACCTCTTCTGTCTACAAAAAGAAAAACCACAAGAAGATCCACTATGCTCAACATAACACAATGTTATGTTTGTAAGATGTCACTCCTGCTGCTCCCAATTTCACACATTATTTGGCTTCTTTCCCCCCCCAGTTTTCATCATCTGACCAAAGCAAAGGGTAAAGTGGTCTTGGACAAGAAAATTGCAATAATAGGCTGTGATAAAACATGCATTACCTTGATTCCTGTAACATTTTTTTCTGGGAAAAATATGGGAGAAAACAAATCTGGTAAATCTGAGACAGAGAGACATCAAAAATGTGAAAACATCTGGATGAAGGAACTACTCCTATGCCAGCTACACTATCTGAACAGAATCTGGAAACACGTGCTTTAACAAATTAGCTCTTTGCAGAAATAACTGTCAGCATGTAAACAGGATAACAGTTAAGTCAGAGTGAATCAGCAAACTCTTCCAAACAGGCAAGAGCAATAGATGTCAGTGTCTCCTCTGGACTCTCCGAAAATACTTTCTTCAGCCTACCCTGCTTTTTCAGCTTCAGTTAAGAAACTGCACTTCAAAAGGTCAGATCTAATGCAAGTTTCATTGTACAAATTCCCTCTTCAAGTTGCGGGAGTTTCTAGGGGATTTTGGTGTCATTGCCCTCCTTCCTCCTTGTCTTTGGAAAAGTGCCTAAAGTCTTGTAAAGGAAACCAAGCTGGCTCTTTACAGCGACACATCAGTTACAGGAACCCAGGCCACTAATATTGTTTACAACTCTGCCTTAAAAAACACCCTCCCCCCAGAAAACCAAGCAAACAAACAAACAAAAAAATCCCCCCAAAAATACAGCCAAAGGAAAAGCCAACAAAAACCCAGAACACTCCCCTCCCTGCTCTCCAACTTAGACCCCATACAGTTTCAATAAGGTTTTGACTAGGTACTTTTATGAAAGTAGAGTCAGGGCCTGATTACATAAAATGAGACAACAAAACATAACAAAGACCATCTGAGACATGCAAGCAACAATCTGAGATATTTAAGCAACTGCCATAGAAATATTTCAAATAAAATTATTTTTGTAGAAGTTTGATTAAATAGTAAAGTCAGTACTATGTAAATGTATTCACAAACCTATCAAATAATGATTCAGAGTTCAATTACTGTATCAATATATAAATACTTATATTAATATATTAACATTGCAATTATATAGAAAGATATTATAACATATAAATACTGCAGCTTCTTGTTACTCTTTAGGAGAAGAGCTGAAGTATTTTTGCAAAAGAATACATTCTTTTTTTTAAATCCTATGTTAATGCTTTGTATTGCTGAATAATTTATGACAGCAATGTTGATGCTTTATCTTTACAATTCAGGAAAATGTACTTGCTTGATAGTTCATTTAGTGTTTCCTTAAACATCAATGGCCTGCGAGTCCTCCACTTGTTCCCTATCTGAAACACCAGACAGCTTTTGCAAAGATACTGCACTACTTGCTTTGCCAAGATCATGTTATCTCCATAAACGCAGATTGTCAGAAAAAAATGCTGACCAGAAAACCCAGGGCTCTGAAAGCAAACAAAGGTTTTTCATAAAATATACCACTAGCAGAGATTCTGCAGGAGTCTAATAGAAGTGACAAGGAGAAAGAAACATTACGTTAAGCATATTTTCACAATGTAGCATTTCAAACAGTCTGTGTTCTCTTGAACGTTTTAAAAAAAGAACAGACTGGTGCTTCCCCAAACACTGCAGAAAAGTCAAATTATCATCATGTGTATCCAGTATTTACAGAACTCTGTTTTGAGTATGATTAAGCATTCAATTGTGCACTTCACTTTCAAAGAGAAAGAAAATATTCCAAAATAAGATAAACTTAGAACTTCCTATATTCACATTAACTGTTCCCCCAAGCTCTGAAACAAGAATGACACAAACCTTTTTACATGATTTTTGAAATGATATCCTGAAATACCATAAGAAAATTGCACAAGACAAGAGCATGAAAATTGTGCCCCAACACACTAAAAAGATCTAGCAGACTACCTGACAGTCTCAAGAAATAACAAACATAGTGGAAAAACAAGGAACTGTTTAAATGAGATATACAACAGCTTTAGAATAAATACCTATTTAAATAACTTTTTTTTTTCCTTTCAGAAACAAGAGTGTCAAATTACTGAAAAAAACCAGTTAAGAAAGACATAGATTCTGTATTTCCTGATTTTAAAACATAAAGAGTAGATGCACTGTTACAAAACAGGTTTTAGATAATCCTATGTTACTGAACTTGATGAAGGGAGGAAGAAAAGCCCAAGTGTAACTGACTGGTTTATGATATATAAAAGATTAGACAGGAGGATACAGTGTTCTTTTCTGGATTTTAAAATATGCTGTTACAGATTGTGCTATTATCAGTTCCTTTATGACAAAGCATTATAAAATAAAGATTAAGCATTTATAGCTCAACAGTATTTAATAACTGGTAAGTTGTTGAAAAAATGTTACATTGCAAAATTCCCACTAAAGAATTATTTAACTCCCACTAAAATTATTTCTGATGACAGAAAACTAAAAAGAAATCCTGAAAACACTCAGATGTCTCAGTACCTAAGTCAAACTCCAACACAAGTTTTGCCTCTGAGCCCTGAGGGCTTTCACCCACCTTTCAATGTCCTCAGCATTGTGGGAACTCACCCAAATGTTCTGCAGATGTATGCACTCACTAACACGAACCAGGGCACCTCAGATCTCCCTGAAAGTCCCCACTCCAACTCAGCAATCATACTGCTCTAATCTTGTCTAAAAGCATTTTTTTCCAACCCACTCATGGATAGGAAATTTGAATCTACCTCAGGTGATCTGTTCAACATCTAAGATATTCCATTCTCTAATTTACAGAAGAACAACTCTTTCCTAGACCATCTCAGACTTACAAGTCACTTAGTTTTTTACAGAACTTTTCAGCAAATTTGGCATAGTTATTTCCCACTTCACCTCAGCTGTGATGAAAAAAAAATTTCATCTCTCTCTCCAGGTTTTGGAACCAGCTGTTGCACACAAGTGTGGACTTCAAGAACCACTTCCCAAAGTAAAGCAGAACGACTAATGCAAAGTTGACAAAAGCAAGCTGTGACCATGAGGCAATGAAAAATCCAGCTAGGCTCCCTAAAAATGCCTGTAAACAGTACTGCAGACTCTTTGACACTTTATTTCATTGAATGCAATATTTAGACAAGCTGGAGCTAAGTCTAGAATACAAGTGCGACACAGTTTATTACACCCAAGGCTCTTCATAATTTGCTAATTATAATAAATTCTTACTCAAATACTGAGTAGGAATTGTCTCCATCTGAACTAGCTGCTCTAAGAGATAAAGTTTTGTACATACATTTACAAGACAAATTGCTTGAAGCCCACTGAAATGAACTCAAAGATTAAAACCAACCATGGCCTCTCCTCTCCTTATGCATGCTTTGAGCCCCCAAAGGTATTCCTAAACAAACTACAAATCACTATAAATACTAGTAGTTCTTAGATTTGCTAAATATAAATTCCAATTAGCAAACAAAAGCCAATTAAAAATCCTAGGCAGGAATTAAAAATGTCTGAGCAGACCACTTCTGACAAGGCATTCCAGCACCTATAAATGGACATCCCTCTCCCCTCTACAGCCCTTTTAGAGTTTATCATGTCTACCAGTAACTAGGCTTTTAAATACTTTTTTTTTCCTCAATTGGGACTTAGTAAGAACTTTGATTACTAGTAACTGCAATAAATAGGCCACCCATATCTAGGCCCAAACTACACATAACAATATTTGTCTGTCAATCCACCAAATAATAAGTGAATTAAGTTTCAAGCCATTTAAGTAAATACAGATACAGGGCACTAAATCCCTTTGACTGGCACACAGACAAAAAGAAAATATAAAAAATCCCCCAGTTAAATGACAGAAGAAGTCAGACCAAGGCCTTAATTTTTTAGATCACTGATCTAAAAAACTCTTTAGTATCAAATTTGGTTAAAAACAAACCTCCACAATGTGGCTTTGCCACAAAAGAGAACATGCTTCTGTCAGTGACAAAGGTAGCATCATTGTCACCAGAACCCTTCCCCTATTCTAGATAACCTCTATATATTTGAACAAGTCTGTAACGACACATAATAATGCTAATATTTTCAGTTTCCACTGGAGTTCAATACCAGGATGCTTTACATTAAACATTGTCACTTCTCTTACTTGCCAAATCTAATACAAAAGTATTTAAGAGAAAAAAAATCATTGCAAAGGAAGCTTTATCTCCTCATTCTTTTCATATAAGGTAAATAGTTGAAAAATCTCCAAATTGCTTGAATACTGAAAAAAAAATCCATTTTAAATTTCAACTCTTATTTTAACTTTTCCCAAACTGTTCCTCATGTTTGATCTTCCAGTTTTAGTATACAGAGGAAACCTTAGGGAGAGAAAAGAGAAAAACTCCTCTGAACACAGAGTTCACAGCGTCCTTGGAATAAGGAAGAAACCAAGGAAAAGAAAAGCACAGAGGGAAAGACATAGATGCAATATATCAACATATGTAACACCTCTCAAAGTAACTAAACACAGTGATTCTGCACAGGGTTTATTAACTCCGTTTTCAATTACTCTTTAGAGTTCAGAAAAGATATATAAGTAGGTAACAAACGTTACACTACTGTGAACAACTCTATCGAAAGCTGTAGGTGTATTATGCAGTACCTCATAGGTGAGCAAGATATTCTTCATGCCTGCAACAGAAACAAAATGCTTAGTGACTGTGGTCCTGCTCCACTCTAAATGTCTTTACTATGCAGGACGTAATGCCCTCTACATTATTTCAAGCAGTAAATAAAACAAACTCACAAAAACATGGTCTTGTTATTATTCCATCTGCACTAAGAAATGATAAGTTTTCATTCACCAGATGCATTCCCTTTCCACCTCCCTGAAAACTGTTCACAAAGATCACCATTGAACACTTGGCCTAACTGCAGGCACAAGCAGCATATGTCAGGATAGCTGTAGGCTGGGATGGATTCTGCCTGTCACTTCAGACAGGCAGTCAGAATCGCAAGAAGGGGCTGGTGGCTTGACCTTGGCTGGAGGCCAGATGTCCACTAAGCCACTCTACCACTCCACTTTGCATCTGGACAGGAGAGAAAAAAGATGGAAAACAACTCATAGGTTGAGATAAGGCAGTTTAGTAAAGCAAAAGCGAAAGTTCATGCATGCATGAGCAAAGACAAACCCTTATTCTCCACTTCCCAACAGCAAGCGATGTGCAGCCACTTCCCATGAGGCAGGGCTGGAGCACATGTCACAGCTGCTCTGGAAGGCAAACACTGTAAACAACCAGTGCTCTCCCTTCCTCCTCCTTTACGTAGCTTTTCCGTCTGAGCTGACATCGTATGGTAAGGAATGTCCCTTTGGTCAGTTTGGGTCAGCTGTCCCGGTTATGCCCTCTGCCAAGATTTTGCCCAGCCCCAGGCTGCTGGTGGGAGGGTGGAACGGTGGAGAGACAGCGCTGGTGCTGCGAGAGCCGCTCAGCAGCAGCCAGAACTCTGGTGTGTCACCAACACATCTGTAGGGGCCAATGCAAAGCACCGCAGTGTGAGGGCACCTGTGGGAAATTGAACTCCATCCCAGCCAGACCCAAGACAAAGAGGTGCAGCAGAGGTTATGGCAGTTAAATAACTCTGGTACTTGACAAAGGATTTTAGAAACCTAGAATCTGAAATCAAAATAACATAAGAAGTGGTTCTTGAGCTTCTTTTTACCAGAAGCTTCTGCGGACAGCAAGACAGGGTAATGGAAGGATGCCTTCTCTGATGAAGGATCCTATCTCATCTGATACGGAAACTTCCTAAAACCAAATTATCTCCCTCTCAGACTGTGTCCTGTTAGGCAGCATAAGCACAGCAGCTGAGTCACACTGAAGATTTTATGGCATTTTATGTGTTGTACACAATCTCCACCAGAAAGAAGAAAAAGAGTGGGCAACAGGTAGAACAAGCAAATCTTTGAGGGAAAAAATGAGAGTGAATTGACAGAGAAAGGACAATATGACCTGTATTAGAAAATGACACATCAGAACTTCCAGAAAAATCTGAGTACCCCTGACTCTAAAACCTGGATGTTGCTTGAATAGTCTACAAGTGTAGAATGCATTACTAGGTCGTCAAAAGCACAGATTAGTACGCCAAGTCTGAGCCCAAACTTCTCTCAAAAGCAGCTGCTTCATCTCTTTCCTCATCCCCGCTCCCCCTCCCAACTAAGCATTTCTAATAAAGAGAATTTCTCCTCTCCTCTCTCACCTACAATTGGGTACAAAACCAGGTTCAAATTTTAGCTGAAATTACCTCAGTGATTTAGCACTTACTCTACTCCTTTTAAAACTAATTAAAAATTAATTTAACTTGTTTAAAACTAATTAAATGTTCATGTTTCAAAGGCAGGCATAACCTTAATACACACACGGTGAAATCAATGCTTGTGCTTAAGCAGATGAGAAAAAGGTTGGAGCCTGCTTCATCTCGATTGTCACAGGAAAACAGTAACTACTGAACATGACCGAACACCTGGGTGCCATTTGATTCCTAGAAAAATCCAAAAAGAGGCATCCTGCGAAAATTAAGTTCTTCCAGACCATTATGTTTTAAACTTAGGAAACACAACTGAACACACATGAAAACCTGGGAAGAAGTTCCAAGTACTCCTGAGAAGAAAGTATCTTCTCATGGATTATTTGCTGGGAGGCAGTGACAGGTACCAGAGGAGGGGGATACTCCATGACCAGAGGAAAATGTAAAAGCATGAGTCTCAGTTCAGGTGGAAAATGAAAACAGTGCACTGAGTCACATGGTGAAAATCAAGAAAACCAAGAAAAGCATAGATATTTTTCCCACTTAATCTTCTACACCTCTACATCATTGTCTTGTACAAAAGAGTACTTAGGACTCTTCTATTCCTCTTCTACCTCTGGCAAATATGGTCTCTCCTCATCAGGTCCCAGACTCATCCAACTTAACCAGTGCTATGTCACTCACCACCAAGGACACTCTTGTTCCAGTTTTTGTTGGTTCTATTGAATATGCCCTGCATTGCCAGTCTAACAAATCAGATACTGCAGAGCATACGGTAAAGAACACTTCCCATACTAAGGTTAAGAAACTCATTGACTTCTCATTTACATGGTGTCCAAATAACAGCTACACATGAGGAGAAATAAGAAGCATGAATAGTTGAAGTTTAAAATATACCACAGGTGGTTCAGTGCATTCTGTTCCCCTCCTTGCCCTCATTCTCCCCCTCCCCATCTACAGGGAAGGAGGACTGATTATTTTAAGCCTTAGCAAATGTTTCTTCAGTCACTCTCCAAGCAGCATTTACTTATTCTCTCAATGGGCTGGAAAAAGTTGATGGAGGAGGAGATCACATTGCTGAGTGTCAGGGGTGGTGATTAGGAACTTTAAGCTGAAGATTTTAGTCATTATTCCCTCTTTAAACATGGAAGGGAAACGTCAAGAGGTAGCCCATGCCTTTGAGCACTACAACTGCAGCCTTCAAGCATTAAAACCCATTGCCAGCCTCCTATTGCTGAACATCTTCAGGCTGTTTTTTTCAAATTAAATTAGAACAAATGAAACCTACAGAAATCCTATTTTAAACTGACATAAAATTAAAGGAAGCAGAAGTAAATACCTTAATGGGGAAAAAAAAAACCAAAAAAATCAAAGACTGCAGGAGCTAATCTGGGGAAGAAAATAAAAATGCGGAGGTTTAAGGAGTCTTTCAATAGAGCCCTTGAGCTAGACCAAGTTAAAACAAATGTTCAAATCACTGTTTTAGTCTTCCCATTGTGGGGTAAGAAAAAACACCACTAGAAGTGACTGCTTTTTCTTAATGAACTTCAGCCACCACAGCACAAGAGGCCGTGGACCAGCTGGAGCAGAGCACTGACTGTCCCCTGTACTTGGCACTGGTGAAGCCACACCTTCAGTCCTGTGGTCAGTACTGGCCCCGTCCTGACAAGGACATCGAGGTGCTGAAGCATGCACAGTGAAGGGCAAAGGAACTGGTGAAGGGTCTGGAGCATAAATTCTTGTGGGGAGCAGCTGAGGGAGGAGAGATTCTTCAGCCTAGGGACAAGGAGGCTCAGGGGTGACCTTATCAGCCTCTGTAGCTGCTATGAGAAAGGAGGTTGTTGCAAGGCAGTGTCCCTTCTCCCAAGTAACAAGTGACAGGACAAGGGGAAACGACTCCAGTTGTGCAAAGAGAAGTTCAGGCTGGATATAATGAAAAAAATTCTTCACTGAAAGAGTGGATAAGCACTGGAATAGGCTGCTCAGGAAATGCTGGATTCACCATGCCTGGAAGAGTTCAAAGGAGTAGAAACAGCACGTCATGCTATGGTTTTAGTGGGCATGGGGGTGTTCAGTCAAATGTTGGACTTACCTTGGAGGCATTTTCCAACCTTTATGATTCTATGTCTCTATAGCATGCTTTGCATGCTCCAAATGACAGAATAAGTCAGTCTCAACTACTGTTTAGTCTCAACTACTGGCAAATGTTACCTGTTGCACAGCCAACTAGCCTTACTGAAAGAAACCAGAACAGTAAATACTTGTAACAACACAATCCTCCAGAAGAACAAAGCAACTCTAATCCTGTGGTTCCAGCTGTGTACCCTCTGATCTGCCACT
Organism: Ammospiza caudacuta; assembly: GCF_027887145.1. NCBI lineage: Eukaryota > Metazoa > Chordata > Aves > Passeriformes > Passerellidae > Ammospiza > Ammospiza caudacuta. The sequence goes on from NC_080632.1 coordinate 41,060,125, forward strand.
CTCAAAAAGAAAGGACAGAGAACAAAACAGCTATGTTATTTCTTTACCACCAGCAACATACAATGAATGAAATAAAAAACTATAAACATCTGGCTTTCTTGCAAGTACACACAAAATCGAATTGAAGGAATAGTTTGCATAGTCCACAAACTCACAGGTATGGATTTCATACTTGTTCAGATTTTTCTTGAGCAGTCTATGCAAACACCTTGCTCAGATAAACCAGTTTTGCTTCCTCCTGGAAAGAAAGTACATAGTTTTTCTACAGAGCTTTTAAAACACCCAGTCTAACAGGGGGGTAAAACTTGTCCCAGCTTTTATAACATTGGTTTATAAAATACATCCATGCCAGCCAACTTCTTTTCCAGTCAAAAAAAAAAAAAAAAAAACCACCAAAAAACACTACTACCAGTTTCAATGCCCTAATGAAGTGCTGCTGGTCTTCAAGGACAGCTCCCAACAGCTTCTGAAGTAGTTTGCCATTTCCTCGTGTCTTGTCACAGCTTTCACCCCACATACCTTGCTTTTGTAAAATGAGTCTGAAGGCTGTGCAGCCATAGAGAAGTTGAAAAGGTCAAAGCACAGACTGCAGAGAAACAAACCTAGATGTTCAGAAGCACTAAAAGCAAGAGCAACACAATTAGCTGATTCTCACCTGTCAATGCTAAGTTAATACTGGTCTTTCTACAGCGTGATTTCTCGGTCATCCTCTTCATTTAAGTTTGAAAAGGGCTGTACTACATCAAACACACAACAAACTCTCCCACAATGTGCATGTGGAATGTTAGTGCATGTTTTATCTATTCAGCCATCAAAATTAATTAAATACATTTGCAGTATATCTCCTTCCCTCAGCTCTTTTACATACAATTAGCATAATATATATGATGAATTTATGGGAAATTAGAGACAAGTCTGCCTTTAAAATAGTTCTCTTTCTTTCAGTTTTTCAAAATAATTCAAATTAAAGATAACTGCTTTTCTACTTCAAGTACTTGTCTATATTGCAGAAGTTTTCCTTGTTAATAGTATGCAGTTCTACAGTTGGTGAAGTACTTGCTTTGTGATCAGTATCACAGCAAGAAACAGTTTATCACAAATGGTTTTGTGATTATTAAACTTCCCTAGACTAGCAATGTGATGAGTTTGAAAAATTTAATTTCCCTTTAGTACCAGTATGTGACATAAATTTCTTACTGACTACTGCCCAGATTCAACTGTCTACAGAACAAGAAAAGAAACTCCAGTTTTGAAATATCTCTAGAGAATTTAGCAACAGCAATTAAGGTTCTTTTACTTATTTATGAAAAAAAGCCAAAAAAAAGCCACTTTGGAGTGGCTTTGACTTAATGCATGCAAAGCTAACTAGATGTACTTAGTCATCTTCTTTTCTAAACATTTGTTGTGGTTAAGGAATGGCACTCCTCAGTTCAGTGCCCCCACCAGTACTCTCCCAAGCCAACACCACTTGCTTGATCTTCCCTTCCCACTCTGGCAGAATGGAATTGAGAACTGGAGACACAAAAGGGGACAATCACAGGTTGAGATAAGAACAAGTTACTGGAAACAACAATGAGATAACAAAATTAACAGTAACAGCAACAGAAGTTCTACCTGGATACAAGGATGAATTTCTTTACTGTGCAGGTGACTGTACACTGGAACAGATTGTCCAGAAAGGCTGTGGGGTCTTCCTTAGTGGAGATATCCAGGAGCTGTCTGGACACAATCCTACGCCATGTGCTCTGCAATGGCCCTTCTTGAGCAGAGAGGCTGGGCCAGACAACCCACTGCGGACCTTCTAACTTTAAACACTCTTTGAACCTTGTCTTTTCTCAGCTACTGTCATTGTTTAGTGCATTGTTAGACTAATTTTTAGACTAATTTTCAACTGCCCATGAAACAATTCTGATACTTGTGTTTTTTCTCTACCTAAACTACAACAGGCAACTTGATTTTAAGAGTTAAACCTGTCTCAGTACATGTTTTCCAGGCCATTTGTTTGTTCACTTGTTTCAGAACAGGCATTCAGGCTGAGACCAAAGGCACATCTAGTTCTAGTGGCCAGTAAAAAGCAAAGTGCCCAGAAAAGAGCTAGGAGCAGAACAAGCCCACAACAGTACTTTCCCAGGGTAGTTTCATAGTGATCCAAGATTCACAAATATTTTAAACCCAGACAAATTCAAAAAAACAGCTTTGTGATATTTACCTGAAAACAACCATCTTCCTCTCTGCAACTACCTGAAAGAAGGTAATAGTGAGTTGGGGTTTAGTACCTTCTTCCAGGTAATAAGTGACAGAACAATAAGAAATGGCCTTAAGCTGCACATGGGGAGATTTAGATTGGATATTGGGAAAAATTTCTTCACTGAAAGGGTAGTCAGGCATTGTAACAGGCTGCCCATGGAGGTGGTGGAATTACCATCCCTGAAAGTGTTCAAAAGGCATATGGAGGTGGCACACAGGGATATAATTTCATGGTGAACATAGTGTCCTAGGTTAGTGTCCCCAAACGATTAACCTTAAGAACATCCAATCCTCATTTCCATGTAATTTCTTCTGTTTCCTTTCTCCATCTTTTCTTGTCACCTTCTACAGTTTACTTCTTTCTCCCATCCTACTGACTAACACTCTTCTTCTGTGACCCAAAAGGGGAAGGGAATTAGAGTAACTTACTGACTTAAAAGACAGATAGTCATGATCAATTACTCAGGAAGTCAACTTGCAAGGCAAAAAGCAAACTCAGAGCAGCGTATCTGATAGGTATTTTCAAACAAGAAAAATACATACATGAGCAGTCATTGCATGACCTAGGACAGACAAGTCATAATAAAATAACAATTCCACACTAAAATAACTGGGTAAACAGGGCAAGAAAGGAAAAGAAAGAATGCAGGCCGTTTTGCTGCCAGGTAAAACACAGATTACAGCAGCAAAATTAGGCAGGACTGCAGACCCGTTTGGCAAGGACAATGACTCACACTGGAATACACCATGGGGTGAGGCAGAACTACCTAAGTTAATTATCTAGAGATCTTTAAAGGACTTGAGGAGGAAGGCAACTGACCTTCTCCAATGAAGCCTCCTGACCCTTAAGTAGGAAAGACAGACATACACTAAAGAAAAAATCCTGTCAGTGCGTTTATTGAGGCATAACTGATTATACAGGCTGACCACCAGAGAGAGCTGCATGAACTGGAAAGCCTGCCTCCCAAATGGGGCACCAGACAACACAGACCTTCTGGAACAGCAGTAGGGGCAGCATTTAATTAACAATGTAAGATATAAGGTATGCAGATTGGTACACACACAAACTGACAGACCACAAGAGAACTGAACCCACACAAACACATTAGTTCAATTTTCATACAGAAGTGGTAGGCCTCCTGGCAACACATGAGAAGAATGCAGTTATGGAAAGTTCTTACATGAAAGTGGCACTTCAAAAAACATCAACACAATTTGGACTACTGAAATCAACACAATTTACACTACTACTTGAGCTGCTGGCAAAACTGTGGAAGCAGAGGAGGTAAGTGTTAACATTACTGCAAATTCAACTAAATCTTTTGAATACATGAGGGATCAACATGTAATTTATGAATTCCAAAGAAACCTCACTTCAATTCTCAGCTTTCCAATTAACTCTTCTACATGCTATTTTTCAGTACATAAACAGATATATTTAACCATTTAAATCCCATTAAAAACCAGAGAAACTCTGAAAGATGTATATTCTATAAACATGTCAAAGAAATAAAAGTTCAGTGAACCAAGGGCATTTGCTGGAAAATTCACCTGTAAAAGGGCTATGTTCAGAACTTAACAAGCAGCTTAACTAACTATGAATGCTTACAAAACAAGCCACACTGCTATTCTAACATCACCAAAATCTAAGATTATGTATTATTATGTATAATTATGTATTTATTATATAATTAGTACAGTCTAGTTTTTAACTACAGTGGTTTCACATTAGCTTAAATCTGTGAAAATCTGGAAAGCTAAAGTCTTATTCTCCCTTTCACCTGGTATTCCTAATTGGTCCCTACTTCCTTAGCAGTTGTCTTTGTACTCGGACAACATTCAATAAACCAGTTTCAGTTGGTACTATTCAAAAGTTTTCAGCATTTACTGAAGTTTTCTGCACTTTTTTCACTCCAAAAATTGCTAGCACAGATGCAGAGACATGTATGGGAACATGCTCCACTCCAACTGCCAAACGTTGACTTGAAAATGTATCCTACTTGAAAATGCACCACAGGAAACCGAAGTTTCTCTAAATCTGCAGAAAAACCAGCAGAGTTAAGAAAAAGCTGATTTGTAGCCAAAAACTTCTATTTTCTTAGGAAGATACTCAAGGAAAATCTGAAAATAAAAGGTTTCATACAGAAAAAAAGACATGAGCATACTTTCTACTTAGTAAGGCATTTAATTTAACCACAAATATCCATACAAGTTCAGCAGACATTTGCAGGGATTTAGACTTAGTATCCCATTGCATTCCACCTTCAGAAACAAGAATAAACCCACACTTTAGAAAGCTTGTTAGACACACCAATTAGAACCGCAAAGTAATAATAAAAAGGGAATCAAAACCAAGCAATATTATTTACCCTAGTGTTATGATTATTCATACACAGGTGCAATTTAAGCAAATATTTTCTTTGGTGTGAAACAATACACTGTTCTCATACAGCAATAAAACTGAAAGTCACAATTATTACATGAGAAAGTGAAAAATAATATACATGAGAAAGTGAAAAATAATAACACTACTACTACTAATAATAATAATAGATTAATATAGTTGGAAGGCACTTATGGTGGTGATTTGGCTTGTTATCCCTGCTCAAAGTAGGGTCAAATTATACCAGGCTCAAAGCCTATATAACAAAATTTATACCATGTTCAGAGGTGGATATTTCACAAGTTCTCGGAACAATTTTTTCCAGTGTTCAGACTGTCCTCCTGCTGAAAAAGATTTCCTTAATACCTAACAAAAATTTCCCATGCTCCTTGTGTTTGTTTTCTCTCATCCAACACCCTGTGCCTTCAAGAAAAAGTCCAACTCTGTATTTTTTATAGCCTTCCATCAGGTAGCTGAAGACAACAAACTGATGTCTCCTTAGACTTCTCCAAATGAAAATACACAATTCCCTCAGCACGCAGTACAGCATGTACTCCAGCTGTATTTATCTCTGGCAGTACTTCACTGATCTTTTTCCAGCATGCCAGTGTTGGAATGATCTAGTATTAAGAAGCTTTGAACTGGAATCACAATCAGACAAATCAGATAGAAGCCTTTCAAGTAGAACTTTCTTTTAAAAGACATGCATTTTAATGATATCAGTGTTAAGTTAGATACTCAAGAAAAATGCAGGCTACACTTGGGAAATATATGAGCATGCCCTGAGTAGTAATCACAGTAACTCCTGCTATAGTGAGATCTGAATTTAATATAAATTTTCAATGTATTTGAGCAGAAAACACATCTCATAAGCACTACTTATATATATGGAGCAGATTATGTGTTCTTTATACATACACACATACAATAAACATCAAGTACATTCAAATTTATGTATATACTTCAAATATGTAAAGGACTTAATCATTGTGGGTGGAGACCTTACATACAACCTGGCTGAAATCCAAAACAGAAGTACAGTTTTATAGTTTCTGCATTTATTTAGGATTATTCTAGTTTAAAGACTATCTAGACAACAAATTACAAATGTAAAAATACTTAACAACTGCAAAAATTCAGGACTACATCAAAGAATAAATCTATCATTCATAAACATTTGTTGTCTGTTAAAGTTGTACATATTTGATACAACCACTAAATCTGCTGGAAGAGCTTCTAACTTGCAAAAGTCAGCAAAACAATTGCAAGATCTGCATGTGAAAGAAGGCACAGTAATCCAAAATTTTATTTTTATATAGGAACTTCGCTATGCAACAAAAACAAACACAAAGTAGCTGGTTCAATTTAAAGTTTCTTCGCACTAACATGATTTTTTTTTTCCAAGCAGTGCAGACCAAACTTTAAAATGAGAGAACCCCTTTCCTCAAACCTGAAGGATGTTACACAATGCTAGACTACATGAAAGACAGCAATATTTTACTCCAAGTAACGTCACTGACTAACGAACTCAATCTGTAAATGCGGAAAAAAACCTACACACAGATGCAGACTGATTCCTGGAAAGAAATAGCTTTTTTCTGGGTTCTACATAAAGATAATAAAGGACTTGGTTGCGTTTTGTTTTTCTTTTAAACTAAGATACCTTGTGGGATGATTACATCAACCAGCAAGTAATGTCACTTAGACAAAAAAAATTCAGACAATCCATTTTATTATTGGAAGAGATGTTACTAATTGCAAATCGTTTGGAGATTAAAGGTTTTTCTTCCCTTGCAACTACTATAAAGTATGTCTCTGCAACCCAGTCTGCCAATGAATACAAGCAAGGAGTATAATCTCTCTCATGCTGTCCACTGCCTATCCTCCAGCCCCTAGTCCCCCGTTACCTTTAGAGGTTTCAAGAGGAAATGGACACTGGAGTTTTCCCATACCTCTTCTCAACATTTAGCTTACATTGCAAGAGTGTTCTGGGACATAGGAGTTTGTTAAACTTAGACCAAGAACTTCAAGATTTGAACAATAAACAGGACCTGCTACACAGAAATATTGTCAAAGTAACAAATCCAGTGGGTGCTAAATGGTGGCGGCCTCCAAAATGCTCCATCTGATATTTTATCTAGAACAATTACCTTTTAGTAGTCTACTTAGCAAGAATTAACTCAGAAATCAATCTAAATAAAAAGATAATATACATAAAACCTGCTTTGATTTATTAAGCAACTATCTGAGCCACATATTACTCAAATTTGTACCATGTCCACATACCTTAAAATGAAAATGGTTTACTTCAAATGAATTCAAACAAATTTTGCTGATTTGACAAGATTTGAATGAGATCCCAAGAAGGGAAGCATCCTCATACCAAAATCCTCATACCAAATTCATTTTGGTATGAATCTTCATACCAAAAAAAAAAAAAAAAAAAAAAAAAAAAAAAGTAGAACTCAAACAATTTGAGCTCAGTGTGATAATGCAGTCAAACATGCTTGGTTGTTGACTTGCTTTATGCATATTTATCTAATGTAAATTTCAACTTGAATGCCAAAAGATCAGAAACCAGGTTTCTAGTGATAATACTGAATCTTTTGCATGTACGTATCTGGTTATTTTTAAACACAGAGAAACGGAAAAAAAAAAGTGAACCAGATGCAGATCCTCTTTAAAAGCACTTCAAAACATTTCCTTCAAACCCACTTCAATGGCTGTAAGCACGTTTCCAGTTATGACTAGTCTTTCATTCTTAGTATTTTAGGGACGTTATTTTATAGTGAATGCAATCAAAACTCCTTGTTTTGATGAAAGCCACCTATATGTTGTACCTCTGGAACAGTATTTTTTCAAATTACTTCAAGTACTGTAACAACACTGAGTAACTAGGTGTAATGATGATGTCGGTTTAATCCCCACATCTTCTCACTGCAGCAGAAGGACTAGAAATAAAACATGACAAATAATAACCTACTGGCATTCTTCACCTACACTACACAACTCCAGTTAATTCAGTTGTCCTTTAACTCGGTCAAAAGAGGATCACTGCAGCACTGAAAACCCCACCTCGTGGAGCCCTTCAAGAACGTGCCTGCTATGCCTTTAACACAGAAGAAAATGTCAGTACTCCAAACTTTTAACCCCCTCTCACCTCAGTGCTCTCTGCTCAAGGGCCTCAATCCTCCTGTTTGTAGGAGGTGCTGGTAAGAGTGACAGCAAGCTTCCACACACTTTCTCATCTCAGCCTTGCCAAACACTTTCCTATTAATGCTGTCTACCTCACCCTTTAAGCAATTCTACTCTAAAACCAAACACAGAAATACGTGTATGGTTGTCTTCCTTTTCACTCTGCTTCTGTGTGTTGGTGACTAACTGGCAGATTGGGTAGGAAACTTTTGCCAATTCAGTAATACAGGAGGTACCAGCTAGGCAGCCAAAAGCTTCACACATCAGAACTCGCATTCTGGTGAATGGACACATTATTGAAACAAGCGTGTTTTTCATTGTGACCAAACCAGATTAAGTATCATTACATCTTATTCCTTTTACAAATCCAAAGCGGTCCCATATGCAGCCCAATTGCCTTCCTACAGCTATAGCTGCTCTCTAATCAGTCCTTCCTGTACTGCCTTTGTTCAGCCACTGAGGGCTGCCCTTCTGGCCCTTCACTTCACAAGCTTTTTCAATGTAGTAGCTTGACTTGGGCAAATGGTTAAATATTTTTCCCCTTACCACACAAATGCAAATATATTGCTTGTACTGGTCCTGCAAAACCTCTAAATACTTCTCAAGCTGAGCATTTAGCCCAGCAGAACTATAATTATGCTGGTAGCTAAATTCCCTTCCATTTTTTTCTGGTTTTGTTCCTCCATTCTCTTTTATACATCATAATCCTCTCCCTGCCCTGAAAAAGACAGAAGGAAAAAAAGGAGGAGAAAGAATCCCACTCTTCTTCTTGCCACTTTACTCTATATCCCGGATCTATTCTGTATTTTGTAAAAGCTCTCCACTTTAAGTTCCTTTTCCTTTGTTTATTCAGGGTATTCTCCATTTCCTATTTCCTCCTTCCTTTCCTAGCAGCTGGACTCCTCAAAGGAACTGGTTCTGCCCCTTTGAGAGGTTTGGGCTTTTTTTCCTTTTGGTAGAAGACAAAAGAGCCAGCTCTCCCCAGTATTTCATTTCTTTATCACTCAAGAGCATACAAGTTGCTTTTGGAGTTGATAATCTTCCATGTCTTCTTGTATAACGGTTCTCAAGTCGATAATTTTAAATAATCCATTGCAAGTAGAAATTATCGATAATCTGCAAACAGGCAACCCTCAAAGAATGTCTTCTAATGGGGAAACAAGTTAAAAACTTATATAAACCCTAGAACATACAAGGAAATATATCTAGAAAAAGATTTTAGAAAAGTCATGTTCATGTAATCACTAGAGGTAGTATTGCCACAAAAACTGACAATTTTTTCTTACCTCTGCACTGCAAATTACTTCATTTCTGCCTGTGATGAAGTTTAGATTACCAATTTCAGAAGTTTCAGCACTATGAGTGAGCTAAAAATTACATAAGGGTTTTTTTTCATCTTCTGTTTTGTGTGTGAAAGAAACACACCATTGCATATGTCAGATGATGTGTTGCTGTTATCAAGTCTAGATATCCTGCATCTGTTCTAAATAAATGGTTTAGTTATCACAGTAGCCTTGACAGTGAACATGATGTTCCTAAGTCAACCAGGATTTTAGGTTACAAGGACAAAAATGAAAAGACACACAAATTATCAAACTGACACTCCCACATAGTCTGTGTAATCCACAGCTGACCTGCCATTTCTTTCATTACTTGTACACACAATTTAACACTTTAAGTATGGCTGTAATCATATAATGAGATTTGCTAAAGCCAGACTTTGTGTGAACTAGTCCAACAGTACATTTTGATGATCTACTTGCTGAACACCAAGAGTACTTTTGAAATGTTTTGAAACTAGCAGAAACAGTAGCATTAGCCATACACATTTAAAATGCTCTATCACATTTGGAAGGCATATGAATTTCTAATAATTACCTAGAAGTGACTCCAATATTCAATGAAATAAAAGCACATCATAATTTAAAATACAGAATGACTAACGTTCTGTACATATGCAATAACAGCCTATTAAAGACTCCCTCTCATAAAAATAACAGAATTGTATAACATTTTGAAGTAAACATTGCGCTTACAGCACCGTACTTATGAGTATGTCATTGTTTCAGTAACAAAAAATATAATGTAGCAGTTCACCCAGTGAATAAGTACTGTGATCCAGTATTTTAATTATGACATCAAAAGGGTCTCATCCATTACACAGATAAAATGAAACTTTAAAATAAAAGAGAAAATGAGACATCACAAACTGTAATTGCAAAACCAATCCTATGCATGATCTGTGTCAGGAGATGGAGGCATCATCAATAAAAGGTTTATTATTAAGCTGATACTTTACTCCATCACATGGCCTAAAAAATGAAAGGATGACGTTCGAGTTCTAGATATTGAGAATTTTAGACTGAAATACATACTTCTGCTTATTTCCCTGCCCAGAAACTATAAAGGTATTGGTGAAAAAGTAGTAAGGGATATATGCACACACATGCAAGATCCAGTATTTCCTGGAGAAATGAACACTAGTTCAGAGAAATTTTTAGTTTAAATTATGAAATCTTTAATGCTCACATACAGCTAGAGTGCCACACCCTTAACCATGGGAAACCAACACTGAGCAAAACACTTGCAGATAGCATGAATGCCTGCTTCAAACACTACCAGATGATCAATCTTTTCTTAGATCAATTGTCTATACTGAGGTTATAAAAGAGCATTTCCAAAGTCTCATCACAAAGGACCTCTCCACTGTCAATACAGCAGCCTCACTGAAATTTGACATTACACAGTACTTTCCAACAGTTACTACTGCTGGAATAATTAAATATGTACAGCAACAGTTAAAGTTAACAAGACATACAAGGATTTGCACCCATTTCTATTTCCATACAGAACCACTCATCTACCCACACCTTCACAGAACACTCAGTTCACTTTTGTGACACTTCACAGACAAAGAAACAAGGACGCTTGTAACTTTAAGAACCACTAAATATTCCGAGTTGGAAAGGACCCACAGGGATCACAGAGCCCAAGTCTACAGTGAATGGCCTGCGTGGGGATTGAACCCACAAGCTCAGCAATACCAGCCTCATTCTCTAACCAACTTGGGTTTCTTGCACCTTCTTAATTACCCATCATCTGTATCTTCTTTCCCTCATTTGTAATACATTTTGACTTCCTACCATTATCCTTGTATTCAGATTAAACATCAGTTCTGATATACTACCAAGCAACCTGCCAGTTTCTGTTTTCCTTCCAGACAAAATACCGATACTTCTCCTTCCTCACACACCAAAAAAAAAAAAATTCTAATCAAAATACTACACCCTTACCCACTGAGGCTAATAGAACTGAATCTTTTCACAATCTGTTTTTCACAAGAAATTTGGTTTTTCCACTAAAAAATCAAAACTAATTTCTTCTTCAAAACCAGCAATAGTTCTCCTCCAACTGAAAATCAGTTTTCCAACTCCAAAAAAGATAATCTTAATATAGCTTTGCCCAGCTTGCAAATCTAATCTTATTTAAGGTGCTGTAAAGTGCTTTTTGGTTATCTTATTTTCTTCCCATTTTCTCTCCAGAGGCACTCAAAACTTGGCCAGGGAGTTGGCTATAGTAAATCTGAGGACAACAGATCCAGGAAGACAAAAGGTTGTTTCTGCAATGAAAACTGAAAGACAAAATACTTGGCTAGATGTGGGCCATGAAGGTTGATTCCAAGTAGGTCAGACATTGACTAGTGTCAAGATCAGAAAGCAATCTTAATACCTACTTGATTCAGAGCAGAATGGCTAATGGTTGTTTTATTAATGTGATCAGACGAAGAAATGTAAGAAAGCAACAAAGCCTCAACAGGAGAGATGTGGCTGAACATGAGAGAAAAGTTCTGAAAAAAAAAGAGTATAGAGATAGTAAGAAGGTAACGAACAGAGGCCTCTGGAAGGATGATGAGACAAAGCCGTTTACATTCTTGCTCTCTCCTTACTTTAAGCCCATATTATTTCCAGAATCCTATTGAGTTCGGGCTTCTGCCTGTAAATTCACCTCATGCTCCACTACTCTAAGAAAGGAATGCAGAAGTATTTTTACTGTTGTGATAAAAGAGGAAAATTCCTTTTCTTACAACACTAGAAATATAACCATTTAGAAACATTAAGGTTATATTATGCTTATGACCTTATATATATTTTATAATATATATATATATTATATCCCCATGTCTTTGACAAAGACAATCTTCTTTTATTTCTAAGTTCAAAACAGTTATCTTGTGTGTGGTGCAGTATCATTCATATTAGAAAGTTCAAATTAACAATTTAAACAAACATTTTTTCCTACCACTTGCTGTGTAAGCTTACCAAAATCTTACCAAATGAGTCTGCATGCCCATTTAACCTTGTTGCTGCATTATGGTTTTGCCACAAAGGCTTTAATACTTTCTTCCCTTGGTTTCTCTTTTTTCTCCTGTAAACGTCATCGGTGACAATGACTTACCACCTTAATTCCCTAACAGCAAAAGGATGTACAGCAGTTTTGTTTGCTCAGTTTCTTCCTCTAAAGGCTTAGTGAGTAACTGGAAATTATGTCTAGATAAGAAAGATACTGTACCAAACAACAGGTAAGTATACTAGAATCACTGTAATGCATTATAAAGAACAGTTCAATGAGAAATTAGATTTTCTTCTTAACCAGAAGTAAGCAAAATATTGTTTCAACCAATAATACCATAGTGATAATTCCTGCATGTTTACTGCCTCTGAAAATATACCTCTGCCTAATAGGGGAAGTAATTAAGATGTTATTTTGCTTTACAACCGGATTTCTTAAAATTTCTTCTTTCCCCTTAATATTTCATAATCAAGAAAGCAGCCTAATAGTTTAGGTCATTATAATACGAAAAGAGTGAGTAACATGAACTTTAAAAAGCAATAGAAACCAAAAAGAAGTGGAAACAAGGCAAGTATTCTAATATTATGTATATACTTAGCTCCTCAAGTACAAGAGCAAACCTCAGTAAGAAATGGAAGAATTTTAGGCACAAATAATATCACTAGTACAAGCTCTTATTAAACAAATTTTGAGGTTGTTAAATGGTGCAAAAAAATGGCACACTGATGCACAATAAATTTATGTTTCTTAAAGGGAAGAAAACTGCATTCCACAATTAACTTTATTAGTATGCAATGAGATCACAGAGAAACAGTTAAGAAAGGCAAATATTAAAACTTGTAAACTTGTATGCAGAAATTCAGCTTGATCAAAGAACCAAACTGCACTGGCACACCCTTGTAACCAGCTCTAGAAGACATTCATTCCAGCAAAACAGAATGCTTTGGTATCCACAGGTTGAAGTTTAATGACCTGACAAAAACAAATGACTGAAACACTCCAAAAGTTCCAGCTGGTTTAACAGTCCATGAATATTACAGACTCAAAGATAAAATTAAAAGAAAACAAACAACAAACAAAAAATACCAAAAAACTACCAAAATATAAATACATGTGTTCTATTCATGTCATGTATACTTAAGTACTCAGCAATCTAATGGCCAGACAAATTGATTTATTCAAATTAAAAATATATTTTTGAAGTTATGACAGAAATTAAAGAGAGCATTTAATATAAACCATTCATGTAGCACGTTTACTTTTTAAACTGTTGTTCCATGTGTTTTATACTCAAGGAATCAAATAGTTCTCTGCACTAATGTTTTTAATTAAACAAGACACATTATGGTGCATTTTTATGTAAGAAGAGATGGAATTTAATGAGTTCAATCTAGATTTTGAATTTTAAGTAATTAAATTATGCCAAAGAGCACATTGGCTACAATTTTCAACTACAGTAATTTTTAACTTACTCTTTGCACACTGCATTTGTAAAATTGAAATGTAACAAAAACATAGGAAACCATCAAAAAAAATACAGCTGACATTATTAAATATAATACTTACAATGAAAAGTTATAGAACAAAATAAATTTATATAAAACATACTACGTTTTTCAAACCATGCAGTTCAATAAAGATTGAACGTTCAGTCAATTACATGAGCTGAACAGCCTGGGTCACAGTATTTTTCAAGGATTTAAACCAATCATCGTTCATCATCGAATGGTTATTTTTACACAAACTGGGGGAAGAATATATTCCCAGTTTGGTTGTTGGAAAGTCTCTGGCCACCTACTGTCCTGGCCTTTATTTAGCAACTCATCAGCATTCAGATCTTAGCTGAATTTAAAATTCTGAATCTAGGTCTTATTCCACTGCCCTAACATAGAAAAAAAACCACTGGCAAATGGGAACAAGTTCTCAGCAGAGGCCACCAACACTGTTGGAGGCTGTAGCACAGACCCTATGAGGGCAGACTAGGAAGCAGGGTCTATCCCACCTGGATGAGACTGGGGGAGCCTAACAGCAGTCCCCAGGACCAACAGGGAAGTTATGCACAAGATGGAGCCAAGCTTTTGTCCTCCATCCACAGGACAAGAGACAACAGGAGCAAGTTGAAACACAAAATGTTCAGAGAGGAAATAAAGAGAATGTTTGACACCCAGATGATGGCCCAGTGGTTGACATGTTATCTCCACTCTTGGCTATTTTTATGACCTTCCTGGATACAGCTTTGTACCTGTTATGACCCAAAGTTCTACTTCATGCAGAACTTTGAAACAGAAACCAACTGAGGTCCCACTTCACTAAATTATTCTGTGGTTCTATACAGTATCTGTCTAACTAAATGTTTAACTAAAAGTTACAACATTTGACTAAATTTAGGCTTTAGCAGAATTGTAACTACAACCTCCAAACAGTTTTCTTTAAAACAAACAATAATTTAAAGAAATCCTTTTCATATCTATTAGCTGCTTGTCCACTGAAAATCAGGGATGACATGCTCTTGTTTTCATTCTGCGCGTCCCCTGAGCATGAAAGGGGACCATCACTTTTCCTGGCTTCATGGATATTTAACCCATTAAATGCATGATAAAGGACACTCAAGGCAATTTCCCTTTAGGCATTCTCACTTAGAAACACTTAAGCTATGTTGCATCAACTCAAAATAATACTGAGTTTTCTACCCAAGACATACTACAGATGTTGGAGAGGGAGCAAAATAGTTTTACACACTAGGACAAAGCACCAAGTGCCCTATATGCTGTTCAAAACTAATACTTTTTCAGTATTTGCAGAAATGGTTTCAGAAAACCTAAATATAAAGCTGCTTAAAGGCCTTTCATAGAATTTGGTTGAGCAGTCCACAAGTCTACTGTAAGGATAAGAAACCAGACAGTCAATGCCTTCTAGCATATTATGGCATGCAGATAATGTATATCTGTAATATCAAGTCATGACAAACTTCAAATATCCTTCTAAAAAGTCTGACTAAAAAATATTATTTCACCATCTTGCATAGTTATAACAACCGCACAACCACATCACAGCATAACAAACTACAAGAAGAGACATCATGTATTATCAACCTACCAAAAATTTTTACATCAGGTTCAAAAGTTTGAAAAAATTATGTTAAAAAATTATTGAAAAAATTATGTTAAAAAATTATTGAAAAAAAAACATAAAAATTGCCAAATACTATGATCTCTTTCAAAAAAACAAAGTAAAAACATTTCTGCATTCCAAAGTGAATTTAAAATTCAGCTTTGTGGGTTAACTGGCAGAATTATTGATCAGTGTCATAATTTAGGAATAGTATTCCCAGTTTGGAATTCTCACTAAAAAGAAATCTTGGCTGTTCCCTCCATGTCCCCACTCCAGTGAAAAAAACAAAAGGCAGAGATTGCAGGTTGATGTAAGAACAAGTTACTGGAAACAGCAATGAGATAAGAAAATGGACAGTAACAGCAACAGTATTAATAACAGAAGTGTACAAAAGAGGGTGATTTACATGCAAAACGCTCCCTAAAGACCCCAGGTTCCCTCTTCCCACCACACTTCTTCTTGACCTGATGCCACACCCTTCTTTCCAGAAGTGAGATCACCCTACTTCCAACAGGATGAAGTGCATGGTATAGAATAACAACCTAGACACTGCCACATGGGCCCAGGCTCTACCCCCTCACTGCCACTGCAGAAAAATTAACTCTGTCTTGGCTGAAACCAGGGCAATAAGATAGCAATCTCAGCAAGTGGCAGAGCTCTTTGGAAAGAAACCTGGAAAAAATACCAAAGCCCAAGAAAATTATGGCACAGCTTAAGAGTGCTGCAGTCTAAAGATATCCTTCAAACACTGCTTATACGTGTGCATCCCGTTGGTTGGCAAAGGCCATGAGAAACTTTCAGTGTCCTGTATGGTTTAAGCTGCTGTGGCTTCCAACTGCTGAAATATGAACAAGTTCAGGTACACCTATGTATGCTACAATCACACATGCAACTACATTGCAAACCTAGCTTCAAATTCATTTGTTTCTGAGTGATTCTGGTGTAATCTCATTACACCTCAGCCAAATAAATTCTCTGGTTTATTTATTCTCCACTTTGATGTACACCTATTTCATCACACTGATTTTAGGTCTGCCAATGCGTAACAATGAAAACTGAAGACTCCAGTTCATTTTCACACCTACTTTGCAAAGCACCTGTAAGTTTTACTAAGTTTTGCACTGTTGCTATCACAAACTTCAATCTAATATACTCATCCCCAGCTTCTGCAAGCATGCTTATGAAATACTCACTGAAATTCAGTATATGTCCATCTTCCTCGCAATGTTCAAAACATGGTTTTAGTGGGCTAGTCTCCAATTTTAGGGAAGAGAAGATACATAGGAATAGAATGCCCTAATGTTACCTTGAAATCACCTTTAACTGAAGAAGCCAGGTTAGGAGAAAAGCAGCCAGAAGTACATTTTCACAAGCTCCCTGACAGAGAGCACAGTTACAAAGGTTTATGAAAACCCAGGTATGCGGCAATTAAAAGATAACCGTGCACCTATTTACATAGTTGTTAGAGTAGTTCCAAAGTCTGTCTTTTGGGAGCCAGCTGTTGGATTGACACAAGCTTTACTGCCCACAGCTGAGGATCAGGGTCTTGTGCAATCCAGTGCCCTCCAATTCCACTGGGAACCCAACATTTCTTTTGTAGCTCAGTCCATCTTTGGGGTTGTCCAGGATGCGATTACACAACATTTTCTCTGACACTGCAAGCCAGCTTAAGAAGTTTTCCTGTCCGCTCCCTTTCCCTCATGCCACTTGTTCCAAATGAGACAAAAAAAATTAATTTTAACTTAGGTCACTTGTGATACAGTTTATAGCACAGACCTATAAAAAGCTGTTGTGTTTACACAACCGAGGAAACAGCAGATTCCAGTGTTTGTGAGAGGCTAAGGAAAGAAAAGTCTTGAGAACAAAGACAGCTTAAGAGAACAGTTAATACACATGATAAAACTACAACTCCACCTTATTCTTAGATCTTTGTGACTTCATGGTTTGTAATTCTCTCTCTATAGTTTATAAACCTCTCTTTCATTAGGAATTAATG
Organism: Ammospiza caudacuta; assembly: GCF_027887145.1. Lineage (NCBI taxonomy): Eukaryota > Metazoa > Chordata > Aves > Passeriformes > Passerellidae > Ammospiza > Ammospiza caudacuta. The sequence goes on from NC_080632.1 coordinate 41,077,407, forward strand.
TTTGTTTTCCAACTGTCTTTGTCCTCAAATAGTCTTACATTAGTCTCCCAGTCAAATTTTACCTAATACATAACCCAAACATCACCTGCAACCCATACCTCCATATCTGAATCCATGCAAGCAATCCCATAATTTCATTTTGAAATTAAAAGGCCTCCCAATTTAAATGCACTTGAATAACTGAGGCCTCTAAAAACTGTTTGATAAGTACAGGTACCAAATGAACTGTATGTTTATGTATCAACACTGGATATTTAGAAGGCAAAGGTTTCTTACTTTAGAAATATCTGACAGTACTAGAAAACCAAACCATATCCAGTATTATGAAATAATGAATAGTGATGAACATTTTTGTGACAACTATGAAATCCTTGCAGACAAACAAGACTAACAGATATCAGAGATGGAAAATACTCATTTAAAGCATACCAGACCTGTACGCTAACACTATTCCTCTAACATATTATCCACTCACCAAAAAAAACTCTCAAAATTCTTGCACAGTTTCTGGTAAACAGGATGATATAGACTGTGCAAAAAAGGTCTAAAAAACTGATTAAAACTGATTTGATAGTTACTCTCACTAAATACTACAAAAAATGAATCCTTGAGACCAGTGAATTCACAATAAGAAGCATTTTAAAAGTTTTAATTGTACATGCTAATAACTTTAATCACAATACTTTGAACATGTATAATAAATCCATTTAATTAAAACATCTGTAAAGGACTATCTTAAGTCCTGAAATATACTGCAGCTGCTCAAGCACATAAGCAGAATGATAAAGGTAATACCAGCTAAATCAGCTCCACTGACCTGTCGATAAAAAACCTTACACCATGAACAACACATAGATTAAGAACTGGGGTAAACATCAGAAAAGATCCCACGTGGGGCTGCATGCAGAGCAAGAAATACCACACCATACACATTTATGCAAGCATATAAGCACTTTCAAAGTCCTAGCCTAAAAACAACTTTGGTGATAACCGGCTTACATGAGACTTGAGCAGGATCAAAACTGAGAGCTAGCCAAGCAAAAAAAAACAAAAGACAGATAACATCTGATGTCAACAAACATAAAATAATATACCCCTGAAAAAAAACTTGCAGTTATTCGCACGTGACATTACATTTTAAGCCAAATATAAGCAGATAAACAAAACAACCACTCACAGGATGTGCAGCTCAGCAGAATCTCTGCTTAATACAGGCACACAAGAGACAAGAAAAAATGCTCTGATGAAGAAAGGTATTGAAAACATTCTCAATTCACCTGGAATATTGTCTTTTGTGACATCGTAAAAAACACAGAAAAACAGAATTAGTTCATAGATTTGTATGAGCTGTGAACAAATACTAAAGACTCTAAGAAAAAAGAAAATGCACACATTTACCCCTCTTCCCCCACCCCTGCAAAAAAAAGCACCACACAAAACCAGAAGAAAACCAAGAAGACGGAAAATTTAAGCAGCAAGAGTACACTTCCCTTCCTAATACAAGGAAATGTGCAACCATGATTAAAAAGCAAACTACTAACAACAAAAGGAACCACGTAATGCTGCTGTGGAAGTCATTGTCAAAGACAGATGCAGAGAAAACTCACCTCAGAAAGGGACAATGTTTCTATTGATTTTAAATCAATAGGTGCCTGCACCAGACTAGACAGGTTTTTTTCTACAAATCAGATTTAAAGATTTAGCTTTGACTGTGCGAAACAGTAACTACACAACCAAAATTAGATGGACAACTGCCTTCTAGGCAAGTCATTCTACATAACACATGGGGGTCATCATTGTCCACGTGAACCAGACCTCTCTGCATCCAGTATTGCATAAACCACAGAGCTTGACATTTGAGTGAGGCACCACCCTCTCCCTCTGAGCATCTTACAGGTTGCAACTGACAGTGACAACCTACCTTACACTTGTACCTTGTCGCTGTCACTGTACTGTCGTGCACAACCAATTCAAGTGAGACATACGATCTACTCTCTAGATGAGCACAGTATGCAGCAGAAAGCATCTATGTGTATGCAGCAAATAAAAATGGATCACCGTTCCTTCAGCAGAACTACAACAAAGAAGCTTCTTTGTATATTCACATTTTTGTACAGTTTTTCACATCTGCATGAAGACTGATCTATCTCACAGAATAATTTTAAAATGCCATATTCAGAAATTCAAGAAAGCTCCTCGTTCACCTTTTGATAAAGAAATTGTAAGTGAAACAAGTTAAAGAAATACAAACGTAAGCATGAGCTCAAATGTTGACTCAGATCATGTTAGTATTACTCATATTAGTCATCTTACTGGCCTCTTGCTGAGAACCCCATGGGACACATGAATACATAGAGAACCCACCAAAATCAGTGCACAGCCAGGGTCGGAGGTTTTGAAACAGCATCTCTATTAAGTCAAATGAAAAAATATAACTGCGTGCTTGCCTAATGACAGGGATAACATTTGCATGCAAGCCTAGGTAAAAAGTAGCAGGTGTGTTACAAGAAAAATGCTAGCCTGTAACAGAACCGGAGCGCTAGGACAGGATAATTCGGGTTGAAGGGCACTGCAGAAGGTCAGCTAGTTCAACCCCCTACTTAAAGTTCCAGTTACTTTTCTAAGAAAAGCCACCAGATTTTGGTTGCCTTTTTCCAGTTGTTTTTTTTTATTTTTAGAATAACATCTTTTAGAACAAATACTTATTTTATTATTGCATGGTCAATTCTGTTAACTGCTTTTTAATTACTGTCTCTGTTTAATACTACTACATTTCTGAATTGTGTTTATTTCCCTTTTAAGGCTCTTTCAGATGAGATCTCAGGTTATTTCTTGTAACTGCAAACATCGCCACTTAGCTTTTGTTTACATAAGTCATACTGTAAAAATGTCCCAAAGCTGAAATAAAAAGAGACCAATGGCAAAGCAACAACCTCATTCAGCAATTGCTTTTCTCCTAACTTCAGAAAGATGATGCCACTGCTGGTACAACATGACAGTAACACTCACTTTAGTGCTGTTCTGTGGGGTCATGCATAACACTACCTCCACATAGTTTGGAAATGGTTATTCTACAGAGATTTCAACTTTTTATTAGCCTAACCATAATTTTGAACAGCTACAAGTAAAAAGCAGTAGCAACCTCCTTTCATTTTCCATTCTGCAGTTCTAGTCAGTCTGATTCAACCAACAAGGATGTTGGACCATTTTCTGCATTCCATGTACTTCTTACTCATTACAACTTCCCCTCCCGGCAGCAAATACTCCTTCCCCATGTTGCTGTCATTGGTGCTTACAAAAAATGAAAATCTGCAAATAGGTCAAATTTAGTCTTCTCTGGAACGTCCACCACAGCTTAAAATCCCTGCTATTTCATACAATAATACCGAAGTTTTTTAGTTCAAGAGTCTAGACTTACATCATGTAAGTCACTCAGGATGCATTCTCATCAAGCAGAACACAATAGTGGCTACTGTATTCCTACTGAATCCTTAAATTACTGCCACAAACTCTAAAAAGGGAAGAAAAGTGCGCATGCCCAAAGAACATCACTACAGTATTAGCACCATATCAGTTATGAAGACTGAGATGCAGGGAAGGAAAAGAAAGTTAATCCATAAAACTGATCCAAAATACCTTTAAGTGTGCACAGAGTCTCTCTATAGTCATCTGTCAATGCTGATTTTCCACAAAACAGAAACTTAAGAAATACTTCTCTCTCACCTACTTACATACATGTTACATTTAATTAGTAACAGAAAAAATTAAGAGATAATAAATTGGTAAGCTTTACAGAGCTAAGATGTCAGAAACAATGATCACAAAGCAAATAATCTCAAGTACAGAATTACACTCAAAATTGTCAATAGCCATTACAATCTTCCCAATTAAGTTTTCTTCTGTACAGCAACCAGAAGGAATACAGTCAGCAATTCCCAGCATAAAACAATTTATAAATAACCAAAGGAAGGTGGTTTTTTTTTCTCACCTGTCGCTGACTGCAGAAGTGAAAAATTTGAAGACAATGCCACAATCAGGTTCTAATTAGGCTTCAGTCGCAAAAAAAAAAAAAAAAAAGAGAGAGAAAAAGAAAAGGAAAAAAAATCTGAGGAAGTTTTTTAGTTTTATCTGAAATTCTTTTCTTAAAAGAAATATTATCTTCTGCAAATTAATCAAATCAATTAATTCACAACCCACACCTAACGGAACACTTCCCCACGCAGAAGCAAATTCAATAGACACAGAGAAAAACCACAAGTGTGGTTTTTCGTGACTGTTTGCCCTCCTTCTGCGAAGAGATTTTTTTTTTTAACGGCACAAATAAGTATTCGCGAGGAAGTTCTCCCGCAACACACGGCACCTCCGCCGAGGAGGCGCGGCAGCCACCCTTCCAGCTCCCCGCCGCCCAGGTCGGCCCCGGCCCGCCCCCCGGGAGCCCTGTTTACGGAGGGGGAGGAAGCCAGCGCGGTGCCCCGCTCACAGCGCCCGGCGGGCAGGGTCTCCCGCCCCCCGAGCGCCCGCCCGCCCCCGCCCGACGGGGCTGAGCCCCCGCCGGCGGGACGGGGCTCGGGACACGGCGGTGCAGCCGCCACCCCGGCCACCCGCTGGGCCCCGCCGGCGGGCGAGCGCTGCCGGCCCCACTCACCGCGGCCGTGGCTGTGCAGCGCGGCGCGCAGGCAGCGTCCCGCCCGCTCCCTGCCCATGCACGGCGGCGCCGGCCGGGGAACGCGGCGGCAGCTCCGCGCCGACCCGCGCTCTGGCCGCTGCCTCCGGCTGGGCGGCGCTCCCGCCGCTCACGTCATCGCGCGGCTGCGGGCGGGGCGGGTCCCGCCGCGCTGCCCCGGCGAGGCGCGGCCGCTCCGGCGGGGCTCGCCGTGTCCCTCGGCCCGCGGGGACGCCGTGCGGCCGCAGGGCGGGTGGCGCGCAGCTCTGCCGTGCTCTGCAGGCGGCAGCCCCTTCATCGCAGAATCGCAGCACGCTCTGAGTTGGAAAGGGCAAGGGACACACGTGGGTCATCGCGTCCAGCTCTTGGCCCTACACACAGTACCATCCCCACGAGCCGCGTATGTGCTTGAGATCGAAACTCATCTTCAGCTCTGTCAGGTTCCGTCGGCACTAGAGAGGGCACCAGGATTTTGTCGGTGCGAGTAGCGGAACCGCTGCCGAGCAGGCGAGCGCTGCTGTTTGCCCCCGCTGCCTGCTCGACAGTCGGTGTGGGCAGCGAAGGCTTCTCCTGTCTGCCACAAGTCTCCGTGTGTGGGAGCCCGCCCAGGTGAAAGCTGGAGGGCTTGGGACCAGCACCGGGAGGGACAGAACTGGCCTTGTTCAGCCATGGCAAACAAACAGTGCGTCCTTGCTGCGGTCTGGCTGCACAGTAGTTAGTGTGTTAGCTGGGCCAAAGAAAAAAAAAAAAATGTAAGGTTGTTTTTTAAGCAGAGTGTAGAGTGTGTGTGTGTGTGTGTGTGTGTGTGTGTGTGTGCGCGCGCGCTAGTTCTGTCCCACCTCTTGGGATTTATTGCACAGTTCTGACTTCTGAAATGCACACTTTTCTGTCACTTCCTGTTTCCGATGAGTTTGTTCCTTGTTTTCTTGTCCTTGCCTAGTAAACATGCTTCACCTGAAGGCTGAGGAACTGGGTTGTCTGTTAGACAAAGGATAAACACAAGCTGGGACAGGGAAGAACTAAAAAGCCATGTAAAAGTCTGATGGTTGATGAGTCTCAGACGCATGCTAATAGACTCACGCTCGTGACATTCTTGTTTTCAAAGCAGGCTGTTATGGGTCAACTAGCAATTGGCACTGTTAAAATGTAATTCTTTAAGGACAATCTTACTTTGTCATGTCATTTCTGTGACGTGATGGATGTTCTTTTGCTCTGTACAGAAGAGTATGACCATGTGCTATAACATCATCCCAGAGGTCTCATGTCCTTTAAGGGCGAGATCTAGGCCATTTCAGAATTGGAAATTATATCGTTGGTTACGTTGCTTTGTTTTTATTGAATGTGCAGTGTAAAGAATACCTGGTGATTTTGAAATAAAGTCAATTACAGCATGTTGTCTTCGATAACATCTAGTCCTTCATCTCAAATAAAGTTTCTGTGGTATTACATTCTCTAATAATTTGCTTTTCATGTTTAACGTCTCTCCTTAGTTTGCAGTGTGGAAAACTCACACAAACATGCTGCAGCGACACTGGAAACTTCTTTGAAGCAGAGAAAATAAAGAAACCCCAAAATAAAAATATTCTGATGCCTCCTAAACATAATTACCTAATATGCTACTGACATCCAGACCGCTCAAAAGATAAGGAGAGTAGTGTACTACATTGGTGCTGCTCACTGCATGACATAAAACTTTGTCCATCAAGATTTCTGTGGACAGACCCCTGCAAATGCAAAAAATTTGACTTAAATAGATGACAAATCCTTATATTGTTAAGTTTCAGTAGTTTGTCAGGGTCAGGTGTAGTTGGACCTGCAAAATTTCTCAGCTTCTGGAGTGATAAAGCACACCATCACTTGCTTAGATTTTGAAAGTCCAATCTGTGTTAGGACTCCAAACTTTATAGCTTATCTAGTGATACCTGGTACTTTTGTTCGTCTTCTATTATAATTAAACACATTTTAGTATAACATAGCAAGAAACAGAATTGTCCTATGAAGTGTCCTTTTTCTCTGATCTATTCAGCACTATTCATTACTTTTCATCAGAGTTCTTGCTACTATATCAATTTTCAACAAATCCTTTAAAAGGCATCTGCACTCAGAAACTGTGAACATCTCAGGTTTGCATCTAACTGCCATTTAAGCACACCCTTCCCTTTCTAAATTATCATACAGTGTCCATACATTTGCATGTTAGTATGCTTGGATGCCAGGGTCTGTCTGTGGCAGGGAGCCGAAGTACCGTTTTACCTCCACACTGTTCACACATTTCATTTTGTGTGTTCATTTTGTGTACGGCGTAGTAACACAGGCATAGCCACAGAATCCAAAAACATGGGTTCTAAACAATAAACTTAGTAAACATATGCCCAAATAACGGACAAAAATACCACTAATTATACAAAAAAACATTATTTCTACAGGTGGTGTAGCAGCTTCAAATTTAGTTTACTTTTCAAAGCAAGTTATGAACTTGCCATCTGTGCAAAAGGCTTAATTTTACTTACTTGATTACTTCTGTGTTCCAAATTCTGAGATTAGTATGCTGGGCAGGATACAGACTTAGTTTCATTTTCATGTTCAAAAAGCTGAAAATTACAGAAATAGTTCTGTAGTAATTCCTTCAAAAATTCTCATAGTTGTCCTTTGATTTATCATTTTCATCTGAAATTAAAATCAAAGCATATTCTCTGTTCAAAGGTAGGGACTTATTTGCAAAACCTTTGCAAATTACAACATTAAGGAAGTTACTTATTTTAGTCAAATCCCTGCATGTATTTCACTTTTCTTTCTACTTTTGTAGTAGGATGTGAAATTCATACTGTTTAGTAAAACATATGTCATCATGTTTTTTCTCATTTTCTTTGTGTAGTAGGCTCTGCCTTGGACAAAAATATATTTTGGTTAAAAAGCCATGCTTTCCCTTTAAATATATGGTGCAAAGAACAGTCTTAAAAGAAATGTTTTCATTTTTTATAGTCATTCTCTGAAACCTTTTTCCTGAAGTTGTATGAGTGATTACCTCCTTCCTGGAGGAGAATGGAAGAAAAAGCACCTGTAAATACAGGTTTGTGTATGACTCAGCCTGCAAAAGGACACACTTCTAATTCAATTCCCTTTGGGAAAATCTAATTTAGGAAAAGAAGCGATGTCTTGGCTTTGAGGGCCCCAACAGGAAGCGCAAGGTTGTCGCCTTCCGGACATCCATTTGATACTGTTCCTCTGAGAGACAGTAGAAAGTACCTAAGAATACCTTCTGTAATGCATTTCTGCAAAGACAGCTTTTGGAGCATATACCTAAGAACGCAAAAGGCACTCAATTGTACCTCACTGGAAGATGCACTTCTTTGTCAGCTCCTTCTCCAACAGCCCAATGTGTTCTTGATCAGGTACAAAATGCTGCATCACACAATAATCCCATAGGAAACATTTTTGAAAAACCCAAACAAACATAGAAAAGCCCTACAAGAACAAGCATGAGTTCAGTTGCTGAGCAAGTAAAAAGCACTCAGAGACTACAGTGACTAATGCAGGACAGTGACTTCTATAAACTAGAGGAATGGAAACAGGTAATGCTCCCTGTGTGTCCAAAACTGCTCTGTTTCCTTTCCCAGAAGTTTCCAGGAGTTGGATAAGCTTTCATTTTCCAAGAGCTCTCTGGAATTCCCTCCAAACTATACAAGGAGAAGACAGAGAAGCCTGCTTTGTAGGCCACAGTGATCAGGAATAGTTCTCTGCCTGACAGATTGTATGAGATGGGTATGTCAGATGTCCAGTGGCATTAAATCTTGGATTTAAAAGGATTGCATAGCAGTATTGCTGCCTTTGTTAATCAACATTGGTAGCATATGCAAAAGTCACCCACATGTAGTGCATGAGATTTCCCTCTGCACCTTTCAAATTTAATTGTTCCAGTTTTGTGGATTTCAATAGTGTCTGATAGGTTTTCTGCAAATAAAGATTAAATAATTTGCTTATTTACTGTTTAGTGAAGCTAATTGCCTCATGTGAGTAGTAAGGTCTGCACTGATCTCCATACCACTTGTGGCTCTATTAAATGTTGCAATCCTTTGAACACTGTTATCCGTGTGGCTCAGCACAGGTTGGTGTGGATCTGATACAGAAATGGAGTAAATTCCTTTCTTGCCAAGTTAGTTGAGTCACAACAGAGCAGCAGCATGGGATTTCCTTTTAAGGAACATGTGCCTTTCTCTTATTAGAGGATAAAACCTAGTGTGCAGCCAACAATTTAGTAGCTGGAAAAAGCAGGCAGGCAAGTAAGCACAAGCAATTGGTTTAACTGTAGAACTTCAAAATAAATTTTTGAAATGCAGTCCAAAGATGGGAAATGGCTTGGTTTAAATGGTATTACAGGGGACAACAAATTTACTGTCACCCTATGACTTTTTTTGCTTAGTAAACATTTAGGTATACTAGTACTGCACAGTGAGGAAAAGGGTCAGTAAGCCTGAATTTCTACTCAAAATCTGCTAACAGAATTAATAAAATTAATAAAACTGCAGTCTGAGGCTGAAGGAGAACCTTCAAGCACTGAAGACTCAGCTTGTCTTGAGTTTGTTAGTGGCTCTGCTGTCAAAAGTCCTAGTGATTACAATACAAATGCTTCAGGAGTCCATCAGTGTGCCAGGACTCCATCAAGTGACTGCTTCCTAACCAACTTTTGCTTGCATAGGTTCTGTTTTGCTTTGTTTTCCCTTTCATCTTTAAAGCAGGGTATCTTCTGTACCTAACTGGTATCTAAATACAATAACATATGCGTTTGTCCTAGATTTGCGTGTCCAGGTTTTGGTAGTGGGGGAGCTACTGGCTTCTGTCGGAATATGCTGGAAGCATCCTCCATGTCTGCTAAAGCCAGTGTCAGGACACCTTCAAGACAGACATGCTGCTGGCCAAGGCTGGGACAATCAGAAATGATGGTAATTCCTTTTGGTAACATGTTTAAGAAGGAAAAAAAGTTATTGGGTAGATGTAATTGCAGCCAGAGAAGAGCAGAGTGAGAGTGTGTGAGAGGAACAGCTCTGCAGGCAGCCAGGTCAGTGGAGAAAGGGAGGGACAAGGCAGACACTGTAGCTGGGATTCCCTCACAGCACATGGTGCAGCCCATGGTGAGGCAGCTGTGCTCCTGCAGCCCATGGAGATCCACAGGGATCCATCTGCAACCTCTGAAGGAGACCCACACCAGAGCAGAGGGATGCCCAAAAGAGGCTGTGACCCCAAGGGAGGCCTATCCTGGCAGGGACCTGCAGACCCAGGGAGAGAGGAGCCTACACTGGAGCCGGTTTCCTGGTAGGACTTGTGACCCTGTGAGATCTCATGCTGGAGCAGGCTGTGCCTGATGGATTGCACCTGTGGAAGAGCGCAATCTTCCTGTGAGATGAGCTCACACTGGAGAAATTAATAGGGAACTGTCTCCTGTGGGAGGCACCCCCCACTGGAGCATGGGGAAGACTTGTCTCCCTGAGCACTGGGAGAAAAAATGTCTGATGAGCTGACCATAACCCGCGTTCCCCTTCTGCCTGCACCAGTGCAGGAGGAAGTAGAGCTAGGAAGGAAGAGAAGTGGGGAAAACTGTTTTTAAGGTTTGTTTTACTTCTTGTTATCCTGATCTGATTTTCTTGGTCCTAAATTCAACTAATGACCAAATTCAGTCTGTTTTGCCTGAGATGGTAATTGGTTTACCAGTCTCACTGACTTTATCTCAAATCATGAGCCTTTCACTATATTTTCTCTCCCATGTCTAGTTGTGAAGGAGTGTTAGAGTAGCTTTGTTGGATACTGGTATCCAGCCAGGATCAACCCCCTACTGAATTCAAAAGGTTTTCAGTGCTACTCTTATACAAATTGTATTCATATTCATAATAAAGATAAATTAAAGTGCCTTCCTAGGTCTACCTATCAATAGGAAAATAACTTTTGACAAAGAAATTGTCTTTGAAAATCCCATAGGAATAGGGAAGTCTACTAGATTGAAAACCTCTCAAAATAGATTTTGAAGGGCCCAGGTCTGTTTTTCCTTTTGAAAAATCAAACCAAAATCACCTCAGCCTTTCTTACCCTAGGCAAATGTGGGGAACAGCCTGCTTTCCTCATATACACAATCTAGTGTTTCTCTATTCATTCTTGGGGTTTCCAGATATTTAAAGGGACTCAGAAACTGACCAGAAGTACTCTAAGGCACACTTATAGGTTTCCAGCACAGTTCACCTTCTTTGGGACTTCGTTGTGTACAGTGTTCATGACTATGTAATGACCTGGCATCAATTTGTGGAAAGTAAGATTGTTCTTTGAATAGTGTTTTCACATGTATATATATATATATATAAGAATTATTTTCTTCTATCTCAAGACATGAATGGAGATTTAGATGAGAACAGTTGTTACGGATTCTTAAAATTAATATTTCTAGAAGTTAATTATGTACTGTTTAATAATGTCTGATTTTAAATGCAATGGAATGCAGCTCCACACATATTCTTTTACCATGCATTATTATGGAAAGTTAACTTTCCTGAGCTTGTTTGGCAGCAGTTATCTATCTGTGAAAGCCAGGAAGCTTCAAAAGTTAATGTTTATGTAAATTCATTTCCATCAGTAGTGTTTCGTCCTGTTGGATTTGGGGTTTTTCTTTGTGTTATTTAACTGTTGTGTAATTTCATCTGCTTTTGTATGTAGCAGGATGTGAGGGTGATACAGCTAGAAACTAAAAGGACAAAAGACAACACAATGGAGTAACAAAAACCCTGTTACAGTCAACTGTTGAAGTTTTTGAATTTCCTCACTCGACTACATTTAAGATACAATTACTAAGCTACTTGGATGCTACACAGAAAATCAATGTCATGAAAGTGAACCAAGTGTACCTTGCAGATTTTCCTAACTGCCTTCTGTACTCACATCAATCACCAGAGACCTCAATTAGGGTTCTTGAGCTAGGATGGGGAAGAGAAGCTTCAGGGAGAAGGCTTCAGGGAGACTTTAGAGCAGCCTTCCAGTTTTAGCAACCTTCCTGTAAAGGAGTCTTACAGAAAGACCACAGAGACTCTTTTTACATGGGCATGTAGTGACAGGACAAAATGGCTTTAAACTGAAGAAAGTAGGTTCCGCTTAGATATTAAGAAGAAATGCTTTATTGTGAGAACACTGAGGTGCTGGAACAGGTTTCCCAGGGAAACTGCAAATAGTCCATCCCTAGAAGACGGAAGGTGAAAGTTCAAGATTAAATTGGATGTGACTCTGAGTGACTTGGTATAGTGGAAGATGTCCCTACCTATGACGGGGGCATTAGAACTAGATTATTTTTAATGTCTCTTCAAACCCAAAGCATTTTATGATTCTGTAAGAGCAAGAAACTTTGATATACACACACAAATATACAAACAAGAAACTTTTATGAAGTGATTCTAGAAGTCTCTACTTACAGTAAACACAAAGTGAAAAATTTGTTTGTAGTTAATTTTTCCACATGGTATTCTCATCTTAATATTTCACAATGAAGTGAAGACACTGAATTTCACTTTTGTTTCTACTCAGTTTTACTTCTGATTAATAGTACATAGGAGCAGCAAGTTGTGTTTTGATTCATAGCTCTGGAAAAGGATGAGCAGAGCTTAAAATCAGAAACCTATTCCAGTCTGAAATACAATTATAAAAATATGCAGTCTGCTGATTCTTCAAATGTGCTAAGTAATTATTAATTAAAATGAATATATTAATTAAAATGAAAATAGATATGAGACCTACTGCTTTATCAATATTTCTGGGAAAGTTATTTCAGGAAAAAGCTGGATATCAATGTTGGTATCAAATATGCACACTGGCAAAACTGTAATACAAAAATATTTTATGTTAAAAATAAATTATTAGGTATCTTTAACATAGTTGTTTTGCTTTTGAAACGTTGGCCCAATTTTAGTTAAAACTAGCAAGAGTATAGGGTTTTCACAAAGAAGTAAATTCCTAGATTCAAAAAGGTATGGACCTCTACAAACCAGCTGAGAGAGGCCTGTCCCACATGCCACTGCTTTAGTAATAGAGCTTTAATTAATTAATTGTGGGATCAGACTTTACATAATTTAACTACTGATTTTCACTATTGCTTTGTATTTACAATGGTACAAACAACATCAAACCCATGTCAAATCACTGATTTCTTCTCCTCCCTTATTTTCAAATTCCAAGATCAGTTAAAGATCTTTCTTTGTAATTAAAGCAATAAATCACATTCAGCTTTTTAATTTCCTATATTAAAAGAAGCACCCAGCAACTATTAAATTTGAAAATATTGATATCTTGTTCCACTCTTTATAGCGTAATGGAAATAAACTACATACTGGAGCTCTCTGGGACAGCGTTTCAGGATCTAGAAATAGCTTCCTCTGACTCCTTCTCTTAGAGGAGGAAGATTTTAAGATAAGCGATTCCAGTAAATATTCCCTGACACTGAGGCACACGTACAAAATACAGCAAAAAAGCTCTCCCTAGGGCAAAGAATACATATCACTTGCCATTAAGCTTCCTCAAACTTAGGTTATAAAAGATATTGTCAAGGTAGCTGTACCTCAGGCAGAAACAGGAGTTAACTTGATCCTTCCAGGGAGTAGCTTCAGAGTGTGTCATTCCCAAGATACTTTTCATGTATTTATCTAATTGCTTCAAAGAGCAGAACTAGTACTCATCTACAGAAATGAAGGAAAGCTAGATGTCATGGTTTTCGATCAATGCCAAGTAATGTTGAATCTGGCATTTCCAGGACCAGAGAAGCTGCAAGAGTGCCCTGAAGCCCTGGCACTGCCTTCAACACAGCTAGACCTGTGGAGGAAACCCAGTCCTCTGAGATGAGTCACAGGGTGTCCAACCCTCCTGGTTTTGAACCTCTTCTATTCTGCTTCCTCTGCTGCTACAGAATTGAGTCAGCCATAGACGGAAAGCCTAGAGCTACCAAAAAACACAGATGGATATTTTTGGTTACCAGAAATTGTGACAACAGGAGCCAGTTTGTGCTTAAGAAATGTTTGAGCAGGCAACATAAACAAATATTCTACTGACCTATGGAGAGGTTACCACTCAGTAAATGGCAGAGGAAGCAAATTGAAAAGATTGCAGAGGGAATGGCTTTTACTTGGAACTGCTACTGTTCTGCTTACCCTCAAAAGTGAAACTAACAAGCCCCACACAGAGCTGTTTGAGTCTAATATTTGGCTAGCAGCTGCAGTAACACCAGAAGAAGTGGATTGTCATGAAAGTGGTTGGTGAGATGGAACTACTGAACTATTATGGTTAGCATCTGTGATTTTTTTATATGAGCTAGCTCTGCAAAAATATGCTGGCAAGGGTGTGGAATTATTTTTTAATTCCCTAAAAAATGCTAGTGGGCAAAAGAATAATATTTTAAAATAGCATTATAGATTTTAAATATAAACAGATAATTGAAACAGTAGCACAGTTATATTAGTTTCTTCAACTGCATGCTTCTATATATTCATGACTTTTATTCCCCACACTGCTTTCTTTAGCAAGAAGACAAAAAGTAGTATCTAATCCTCAAAGCTCCTTCTTTTAAGCTAACCTTGTCTTTGTGCTGGAGATAGTCTTTGCAGTAGCAATGGTAGACACCTTATACGATGAAATGCAGTAAGGGTTTTCACCAGTGGAAAGTTAATGACAGAAACTCCCAGTATTGATAAGCAAACACAACAGTAGGCTGGCTTCCTTAACAGAAGGTCTTAAAACAATAAAGTATTTCAATTTCATAAGACTGGAGCTTTATATCAAGATTTTATCTTGTACAATTCAGAAACATAGGACTTTATAAAAATGTGCTCATTGTCCATTTTGTAGCACAATATTCCACCAGTTTTAAAGCAGGCCATACATGTTAGTGCCAGTCAGCAAGAAACTTTGATTCTGAGTGTTAGGCTTAAGTTCCTTTCTTGCTCCCCTTTTTTCCAAAAGTCAGAGGATTCAGCCAGAGGACTATTACTTTTCAAGATGGCAAGCCTTCAAGGAGACCTCTGAGACGGAAAGATGAGGAAAATGCTTTGTTTCTACAGCAGGAACTACTAGGGCAGATTTACTTAGAAAAAATCCAATCTGTCTCTTCACTCTTCTATTTCAGAAATCTTGGATGAAAATCCCTGTAGTGAGACAGATCAATGACCAGTGGAAAAAAAGAGAGGAAGCTGTCTGGCTGAGTGGCCAGGGGAGGATTCTGTGTGCATAGAGGGAACAGAGAAGTGAAATTATGTAGCAACTCAGAGTCCCACTGCAGCATAGTGGGGATTGTTCTTCCAGCTAGTACAATACAGCAAAGATCATGGATCTAACAGGAGTGAGAAGAGATCAGTGGAGAAAGGGATATATCACAATGGAAAGCTTTCTCAAGTAAAACTGGCAAAATTTAGTCTTTAGAGGTAAACAAAATAAACCAAACAAATTCTGTGAAAAAAGCAAAAGCAAGAATGTAAACTTCACCAAAACAAACAATCAAACCCCACCACCCTCAAACCAAAACCAACGTTAAAAAAGAGCAGAAATAGAATAGGGAGATTCAGACTTGTAGAGCCCAAAAAAGCTTATAGCCATCATAAAGTGAGGCAAATCTGAGGTTCTGTGAATCTTGATATTTTCTAGTCCAGCTCCCTGTGGGATAAAAATGAGTAACTTTATTCTTCTTTACCACTGGCACAAAACACAGACTTTGGAACAGAGGATAAAAATGCGTGAAGCCAAGAATTACATTGCATGTAATGCAAAAAATGTACCTTTTAATATTTATATGCCTATGACTTGAGAATAACAATTCAAATAGTATATTAATTGATTGTTATCAATCAATTAATATACGATTATTGCCTGGAGAAGACATAAGACAGAGGAAATCAGTGAGAGACTTCCCTGAAATCACACTAAAAGTGTGAAAAGAGACATTTCGGACAAGTTCTTTCATAGCAGCTCTTTCTTTGAAAGTGATTCAGTGAAGAAAATGCCATGAGCATAAATATGATTAAGTTTTCACTCCATGTGTCAGGCAAGTGACAATTTTGGTAATTTCTTGTATTTTCCTTACAATGTCTCAACAGCTACTCAACAATTTCTGGCAAAAATTTGCTCTTTTCTGTGCAAACTTATGAGACTGAGAACGGAAAAGAAGGGTAATAAAATTCTATAATATCCTTCTCCTTGGCTGTTAGTTATACTCTCTTTTTGCTTCTTACTGTAATTTTCAAGTTTTTAAAAAAATCTGCTAACAATTTTTATTTAACTCTGCAAACTGAAACAGATGTCCATTCTTTATTTGTACTTTAAACTAAAATGAAGAATTCCTCTTTAGGCAGCTGCCATACCCAGCCTCTGGTGATGCAGCTTTAGACTAGCCCCCCTCACCCTCTTGTTGACTAAGGAACTCAACTGTGTCTTGTCTAATAGCCTGCTCTTCTAAGATGCTCTACATAGCATGGAAAAAGCCAGATCTTCCAGAACAGCTCCTCTCTTTGAATTCATGCATCATTGCTTAAAAAAGTCTAGAGCAAGATCTTGACACTGTTTCAAGACAAAACTTGCTGCTGACATAAATGGTGAAGTACAGTATTTTTGCTAACAACCTGACAAACACATTCCAAAAGAAACAGAAATACCTTTTTCTAGTCTGTCTTATTTAGCCCTGGACTCACTGTGGATGTGTTCTTTGAAAATATATTATGTAGATTACCTATGTGCAAAAAACCAAGTGAAAATAGGAGATAATAAACTTGTGGCATGAATTATTAAGTAGATTTTTACAAACAATGCTCAGAAACATTCTTCAATAGAAATTCTTTCCAAGTCACATTCTGAATGTTTAGATGTGTTTCTAAATACAAATAGTTTTATGAATCTCTCAGGAAGCCATACTGTTTCAAGCACCTTCTGAATGCTGGCACACAAACAAAACAGTATGCCTGTAGTTTTCTTCTCTTTTTTCCCCACTTTCATGATGTTAAAACCAAAAAAAGTGTAAATAATCAAAATTCATGCATATTTTGATCTAGATGCATCTTGCAAATCTTTAGCATATTATACAGAATCAAAACTTATTTCCAGACACGCAAAGAAAATTGTTTATCTTGATGTGCTGAGGGATGATGATTTAGAACCATAGTCTTAACTTATGGAATATATCCACATTCATCAAAGTCAAGAAAATATACCTAATTTATGCAAAATTTGCTAAAGCAGTTTTTTTCTTATCCTTGGAGACAGTTTAGGACTGAAAAAAGATTTAAGTAACTTTCAAGGAGCAACATGGCGGCAGGTTAAAAATGCAGTGGGAAGGGGTAAGGCATTTTGTTCTGAAGCATGTAACTTCTGAGGCATCCTGCAAAACTAAGTGCCCTCCTGGCCTGTTGCATTTTGTAAAGTGGAATGTGTCATTGCCATGTAGTGATGACCACTGGAATCAAGCCCTTAATCCTACTAGTTCATCTGTAATTAAGCACCAGACACCTTCAAGGCCCTACAGATTTTCACCATGGGATCACTGTTGAAGGAGCACTGATGTTTGTTGTGTGAGCAGCACAGCGGAGGCTGCCAGGGAAGCATGGCCAAACTGGTACTGAGAAGAGGGAGTGACAATGTGGCAAACATACAGCATGAGGACAAACACGCAAAGACACAGCCTACCTCTGTGTGCTGTTGTGCAGAGCAGTTGCTGCTTCAATTTCCGTGGGCACCCAGCCACTGCTCACCCTCATGTAAAGAATTTATTTTGGCCTTTGTTTTCTTGTTGCTACATCCTTGATCAATACCACCTTAAACCAGGTTTCTTCTCTGGGTCTCCTTATTGCTACATACACAGAGTTTTTCTATACTCTCTAATACACAGGGAATACAGGTCTGGCCACTCTTCTTAGTGTATATACATAATCTTACTATTCCAGGAAAGAGATTAGCACTAACACCTGACATCTATTGCTACAGATTTACTACAAATCACCCTAATAGTTCTGTCTTGTAGCAATGTCACAACTCAATTTATATCTAGTCTAAGTGCTATTTGGACATTGTGATGCTGTGACACAGTGCATGACTTGCTTCTGTTACTCATCCAACACCGTCACCACACAATTCAGCCCACACAATCTCTTCCCTGCAGGACTTTCTGTCTTTTTACCCTTCTCACTGACAACAGGTTATAGGTGTTTTTCAGAGCTTGTCAGTGGTGCTCAGAGGCAACAGGCACAAGGAAGACACTACAGTCCCCATTGTGAATGCTCTTTTAAGATACAGCTTACCAAGACCTAAGCAGTAACTGGAAAAGATGCTCCTTCCACATTTTTGTTTAGAGTTGCTGTGACGCAGTTGTGTGTCTCACTTGAGATCCCTTAGGAGCCAGATTAAATAGAAGTGGACACACATCAGACACACAAAATAAAAGCATGGAGATGGCCATACAATATTAAAAAAAAAAAGGGGGGGGGGAAATTAACTCAGACAAAATTGTGCATCCTGAAAATTGGTTTCTTCACTTGTTTGTCTTTTTTTGCCTCTGGTTTCTCAAGAGTATGATTGAGAAACAGGGAAGTGAATGTCAGAATTTGCAAGCACAGAATTATGCCTCTGTGGACTGAAACAAATCTGTATTACCCATGGGGAAGAGGAAGAAGAGAGAAAGTATATATGCTCTGGCAGTAACAAAACACCATTTTGAAAACATTACCCAAGACAGCCATGTACTTACTATTTTGGCCCAGATAAATTACCTACTGTGTGCTTCCCCAGACAGTTATTGCACTGGCTTCTAGCCATATGCCTTTGATAAAGTGCACTTGGAATGAAACAATTTTGCTTCCAATATAATCTCTTCTACTCCAGAAGCTGTCCCACACAACTTGCTACAGCAAGTTAGCATGGATTTTGTGACATAACCACAGAAGGTGCAGTCAAACTACAATCATAACATCATAGAAGAAAGTTTGACAACAGGTATTACAAAATTGGCAGGAGATGCAAGGTAAAGGCATATTTTACAAATACTTTTCACATTATCACTGTGACTGCAACTCTCATGGGACTGCACCTGCAGTAGTGCATTCCGCTCTGGGGACTCCAAAATAAGACCTGGACCTCTTAAAGCAAGTCCAGAAGATGCCCACAGTAAAGATCTGAGGGTTTGAGCACCTCTTCTCCTCATGAGGACAGGAGGGTTTGCTCTCTCCTCATGAGAGAGCTGGGTTTGTACAGCCTGGAGGAGATTCTGTGGAGACCTTACAGCACCTTTAAGTCAGTACCTAATGGAACCTAAAGGAAGGCTGGAAAGAACTTTTTAAAAGGGCTTGGTAGTGACAGAACAAGTGGTGATGGCTTTAAGCTAAAGAAGGTATGTTTAGATTAGCTATTTGAAGAAATTCCTTACTGTGAGGGTAGTGAGCTGCTCTAACAGCAGCTCAGTGCTCAGTAGCTGTGGATGCCCAACCCCTGGAAGTGTTCAAGGCCAGACTGATTGGGTCTTTGAGCAACCTGGTTGGGGGGATGGTGGAACTAGATGATCTGTAAGGTCTCTTCCAACCAAAACCATTTTGATTTTATTATCAGAGCTGTTCACCCAAAGGGATTAACTAAATTACTGATGGATTGTTCAGAGCACAGGATTATTCATGTACAGCTAATCACTTCAAGTTTAAGTTACCTGAGTATTACTCTGCTATAGATGGACTGAGATGAAAGATGTGTCTCCTAGTAACTATCATCTTCACCATAAAGTCTGTGGCTACCAACACGATGAATTTTTTTCACCAAAAATTGATTTCCTCTGTCCAGCTCTAAAATTAACTATCTTACTGCTCGTGTGATCAGACCACCAAAGCAGATGTCAGTTGCTGTTCTGCCGATAAACAAACAGCTTTTATCTGCAGGATTTCCTTCTAATAAGTACTTTTCCCAGAACATGAAGGTCATATAATTTTAAGACAGTTCTTACCTAAAACCTCCTCTGGAATTGTTAATATTTCTCCAAAGAGTGACTGTTCTTGAAAAACTTACCAGTTTCATATACCATTCCTTTTTTCTGTAAGGCAACAAGCAAATTCACAGGGCTTGAGTTGTTGCAGAAAGTGTTGTGCTGTAGAGCTGTGCAATTTGCAGCAGGGCTAAGGCTTACCACTCCAATTTTAATACTGAGGTTAAGTACAGGTAATTGTGTAACATAATATCTGCTGCTTGGGCAACTTATTGCCATCTCTATGCCTGGTGCAACTGGAACATTTGGAAAAACAGCTTTATAGTTAAGCTTAAAAAGAATAAAGCTTTTAATTTTTGAAATTGTGACAATACTTGCAAATTTTTATTTAAGCAAATTTTGGAAATTGGACCTGTGGCACAAACTTGAATCTTTAACTAATGTAAGGTTTATATTTTTATTCAAGTGGCTTTTAATTTTAGTTTGTACATTTCATCTTTTGGATCAGTAATGACTTGCATTTTGGGTAATTTTAATTTATGAAATTTCTAGTTTTTTCATTACATAGCGACAGAAGGGAACAAGGTAAATTCTTTCACGACTGTATTCCTTCTAACTTAAAATGTAAAAAATATAGTCAAGTTATTTTATTTCACATCCTATTGTTTTATTTAGGATTTCCTTAGCTGCAAGTCAAATTTTGGAAAGCTAATAAATTACAGGAATGGCTTCACCCTTTCCTCCCTCTCTGGAAACTCCCATAGTTGGTTTTTTCATGTATTAATTCAAGATAGCCATTTATATTATGAAGGGCTTAGGAAAGACTTCCAGGCTTTTTTTTTTTCCCAATTGTTGTCTGTTTTACTTCAAAGGGAAATAAAACTTTATTTAGGAAAAAAAACAAACTTTATTTTTTCAAATCATGTCTGACAGATTGCAACACAAACAAAGTACAGTAAAAAAATTACTCACACGGCCTGCAAAAGTTAACAAGACAGTAATCAAATAATGAACTTCTGTCCAAGTCCTTTTTGTGTCCAATATACATTCTTCGTACTACAGAGTAATGCCCACTTTACAGTGGCATCAGATAAAGTTTGTGAAACCATTTTAACACAGTCACTGGTATCTGCTCTCTCTATATAGCAGCTTTTGACACAGTTTTATATTCCTCCAGACACATGAAGGATAATCTGAAGTCAAATATGAATTTCTTCCCTTGTGTCAGGAGTTCAGCATTAACTTCCACAGGTTTGCCTGGAATCTACCTGAGGCCTTTCATGGGTAAATATATACAACCTGGTAGAAACTGTTTTTGCGTCTGTCAATCCATCCCATACAGCATTATTGGCACTTTAAAAAGGGAGCAGACGCACAAAATACGATGGTGAAAGTGAATAAATTTTTCTTTCTCAAAACCTACAGCAATTTTTGCTACTTTTAACAACTAATTGTGAGCCACGTGTATAGCATGCCAAACAAACCTAAAAAGAATATATGTGATAAGTCAAAAGCTGCCATGGAGGTTTCTCCTCCCATGCCCATCCTTGCAAAAGAGGCTAAAATACGACAGTATAGGCTGTGATCTCCTCTACGGTATTCTAACATTAGGAAAAATAGTAGAGAGATATTTTAATCTTTCTTTGAAGCTGCAACCCTGAGATGAGCTCAGATGGTTAAAGCACAGTGCTAATAATGCCAAGGTCATGGGTTTCATCCCTGTATAGGCCATTCACTTAAGAGCTGGGCTCAGTGATCCTTCTGGGTCCTTTCCAACTCAGACTATTTTGTGATCTGTGAATTTAGTAAATGTAAACAGGAGTGGAGCATTGGACAAATTCTACACACACACACAATGTATAAACAAAGAATTGCTGTCATACCTTTAATTTTCATGCCAATATTATCTCTGCAATTACCTCAATAATCTAATATTTCCGTTCTGATCATTTGTTTCGCAATGCAAAGCTTGTTTTTGTTTTCCCTCTCTATCTAAACCTTTCAGAAAAAGCTACAAGTGAAAGCAGTAAATACATAAAACCAGAGCACTCACCTCATTAAGGCCTGAGAGCACAGCGACATGAGGCACTTGTGTCCCATTCAGTGGAATACAGTGCAGAGAGTCCCAAGTCAGCTGAGACTCCAGAAAGCCACTCCAAGCAGCACAGAATACTGGCATTGCATTTATAAATAGCACAGATCTAAATAGTCTGAAGTCAGCTTTATTGTTTACATGCAGTGAGCTTGGGTAACCTCGCACTGGAATCATCACAAGTCTCCCTACGCCAGAGTAAGTACAGAGACAGGTAGGGTTTATTACATCTTTGCAGCATTTTCTGTCTTTCACAGAGTCTGTAGATGTTTTTTATCTTATAGTTTTACTGAGGTTGCAAAATCCAATGCCAACACAGGTCATCAAGACTTTCTCCCCACCCATGTGCTCTTCCTCAGCGGTCTTTGTTTCCATTTTAAACATGATCTGGAAGAAGCTTCTGAGGTGTCGCAGAAACTCAATTCTGAATGAGAGAAAATAATACTGTTTAAGAAACAAAACAGAAAGTCCAATAGCATTATGTACTAACACAGATTCCAGCAATGAGCATGTGAATGAAATAAGAAAATAGTACAGAGGAACAGGGCTACAAGCTCCAAACACTGTTCTCACTTGTGTTGTAGAAGTTGCTAGTGACCCTTCCTGAAACCTCTGCATTCTCTGCAGAAGCAGAGAGAGGAATGGCTGGTAACACAGCAAGACAAAATGGTGAGGGGAGAAGAAAGAAAGGAGAGAAATGTAGCTAGGCAAGTTATTTGCTCCTGATGCCGACTCTTCATCAGAGCTATACGAACCCCATACAAACTCGTGATTCTCCTTTCCCTTGCCCAATGTTTAAAGCAGAAATAAAACATAAACAGGCTTGGGTACATACTTTAAGAGAGATCCCAAAGCATGTGTTTGATTTCTGACTGATTACTGACTTCTCCACTTCTCAGTTAAATGTTTCATTAGGATTATATTCAGACTTAGAATTCTTCCTGTTTTCTCATTTTCAGGAAAAAAAAATTCCTTTCATAATTTCAGACAGAAAGGCAACAAGAAACTGAACAATCACACTGATCCTAAACAAACACTGATTGGAGGGTGAGTAACACGAAAAACTATAAAGAAAGAAAAAACCAAAAACATCCAAGAAAACATTTTTGCTGGCTTCTCCAAAAGAGGGAACATGCAATTGCACCAAAAGACTACGAAAGAAAATTTGTAATTGCTTCTGACAGAAGTTTGGACTCTTCCAGTCATGGCCACAAGCAAGTCTGCAGTCTTGAACAAAGATGTAATCTCCTCCAGCAACTGATATGCACCTTTCTTAGTTCAAAGAAATGGAATGTGGATATCCAGTTCACACATTACCTTGTCTGCTCTACGTGCTGAAAGCATAACTGCAAGCTAATCACACATACATCATTACAACAAATCAAGAGTAAGTATCCACAAAATGGGAAGAAGGAGAACAAAAGCCTAAGCCTGTCCCACTGTGGCATCATGAGGCCTCTGAAAGCCTCTTGGCAGCTCCTATCCACAGAAATTGTGAAGGAGTACAAGGAAAATTGCAGGAGCAAAATTGCTTTATACACTTCAGCTGGGCATGCTGCTGTTCCTGCACTCAGATATATGCATGGGAGAGGAGGAAAATGGCAGGAGCTGGAAAAAGAGAGGCTGTGCCATCTATACTGGTGTGTGCTTGGGATGATCTCAAGTATCTCTGGGGCAATCTGCTAAATACCTCTGCAGGATGAATGTGGGCACATTCCTCCCAATGTATCCTTTCTCCTGCACCTTCCTGGACTGATAACTTGCTTCAGCACACACACCAGCTTTCTCATCTCTCGAACTGGCAGTTGAAAGAAAGAACTGAAAAGCACCTTTTCTTCCATGCCTCCCCAGCTGCAAGGTTTCTTGTTGCAGCTATAGTAGGCAAATGGGCATATGCTGGCACAAATCCTCAGTAAAGCAGACAGACCACAAGCTCTGTATCAGCCTTCTCCTTAGCTGGGTCCTTTCACAGGCTCTGGCAGTGTGACAAGAAAGCAGCCAAGCCCAAAACAGGAGAAGTGAACTGCAAGCAGGCGCTGCCGTATAAACTGTAAAAATGACAGAGGCCATGTGGAGCCAGAGATTCAGGGAAAAATCCTAAAAGGTGATCAGGAAACTGCAATATGTTGGTGGGATCAGTTCAGCCCACACCTCTCTGCACGTAGCTGGGCTACCCTGCATCTCTGCATCTTTTCCCTTTTGAATAAAAGCAGTGAGAAAAATATCAGCCCCTACACACATGGGAAAGGCTCTCTGGGGTGCGAGCAAGGGGAAGGCTGCCTGGGGACACCAGGGGAGAACGCAGAAGCACCAAAAGGCCAGCTTGGAAGCACAAGTGGTACAAACCCTGCAAACAGAAGAGAAAGAGGCAGGAAAGTAGGGGTTTGTGACAGAAAGCAGGTTTGTATTAGCTCTGAGGTTGGTCTGGTCGCAGGTGGGCACCTCAAATAATAGCACAGGGCACACCAACCACACAGGCACAGGCTGCAAGACTGAGGGAGGGCGTGAAAGGTAGAAAGAAGGTACATTTGGCTGAAAATTTACACTCTGTGTTCAGGCAAGAACAAGGCAGCAGCTGAACAGAGCTGCTTCTTAGGTGCAGGGACAGCTACATGAGCCACACTGGAGGCCTTGTAGCCAAAAAAAGTTTATCTTTAACCCCAAAGCCTGTTAAGAATTACCAACAAGTACACAAGAACTTCACATATTGAGCAAAGCAACCAACTAACAGAGCAGTGTAAGAGGAGACCTGTGCACAGCAGTGCATTCTTGGTTGAGCTGCACCGGGGCCTGCACAAGGCTTTGCCTGCTAGCAGTGGCAGCCCCAGCACTGCTCTCCTGAGTGCTGCCACACACCTTCCCAGGAGGAGACAGACTGAGGAGCCGGGAGTGAGCATCCCCAGTCAGGAGAGAAACTGGAAGTGTCAGCTTGGCTGGGCAGAGGCACCCTAACCCTTTTGCCCTAAACCCTTGCAAAGCCATGGATTGGGGCACTCGGGCTTTTGAGGCACAACAGGCTTTCCTGTTGCTTTCTTTCATGTACCCCTGGCTCATGCTAATCCACCTGTATGCAGACAGTTCTGTCCTGCCAGACTGACCTCTGTGAGTTAGTGGGAGGCCAGCACCCTGCATTTGATTTTAAGCTCAGCTTGACAGAAAGGCACTTGCTTCTGTGAAATACAGACACTAAGAAAGGGGTAATGCAGAGCAGCTGCTGGCCATGCAGACTGTTAGCTCCACTGCCACTCACAACAGCCCTACTCATGGTGTTTCATTTCCACTCCCCATAGTTAGCTGAGGCAATGGATGTCTCCTGTGAAAATAAGAAGTTTCCTCATTCTAATGGATGTGTTCCAAAGTGTTTTGTCCCCATGTGATGCTCTCAGCAGCCAGCTGAACTGTCACATTCATGCTATATTATGCTGGACAGGGAAGCCAATAATACAGCTTTTAAGTAACTTCAGATTCTGTAGGGTGAAAGTGTTACATACAGAGAGGTCACAGCTCTGAAAGAAAAGAAGGGACAAAGACATGGAACATGATGATATTGCAATTTACTTCATAAGCTTGTGTATCCAATGAGTTGCTTGGGAGCCAAATTTACCAGTCCTTTATAAACAGCCCTGGTTGAGGGCACAAAAAGCCCTAGTTGTTGAATACATAAAAAGCTGCATTCTATCTGAACAGATCCCATAGGATTGATGAGTCACAGATTCTCACAGAATCACAGATTTTACAATACGCTGCTTCAGTATGTGTACTCCTGACCTTTATCCCTGCTGTATACACCTAGCTTGGAAGAAGTGACAACCTACCAACTTGAATTCATCCTGCTTACAAAATAAACTAGTGTAGTTGCTTGATTTTCACAGAAGAAAAAAAGGGTAAAAAATTAAAAAATACTCACAATGACAAGTGATTGGATTGTCTCATATGCTTAACTGTGCTCTTCAAACACTAATATCTACTCTTCTGAAACCTTCCACATGAATACTTACTTTATAGGGGATTACTCCCTCTTTGTGCAATGGGACACTCCCTGTCTTCCCCTCAAAATCTGCTGAATGTTGTTTCCAAGGTATCAGGAGCTGAGAAGAGCAGTTAGGTAATTTTTAGCTCTCATGTGATGGCACCACCATTCTTCAGTTATCACAGTACTGTACCTTTCACGTATACAGCACCGGTACCATGATAACCGAAAAAGGACAGTTCATACTCTTACTATTTGATGCCATTTCCAGATAAAAAAAACCTCCCTTCATCTGGCTAAAGAATAACTGCTCAGTCTCTAGAAATAACTGTGATCTAATAAATCCCTTGCAAGTCTGAAAAATTAAATTTTTGATAAATTGTTTTGATAAATTTGTTTTGATGAATTTTTTTTGATAATTTGTTTCCCTAACTAGTTTCTCCTAGAAGTCAATTAGGCCGCTGCTGTGAAAGATAATAAAAGGTGTTTTTATAAATACATTAAAAACTAAAGGAAGACTATGGAAAATCTCCATGCTTGACTGGATGTGGAAGGGAACATTGTCACCAAGGATGAGGAAAAGGCTGAGGTCCTCAATGTCTTCTTTGCCTCAGTCTTTAACAGTAAGACTCATCTTGAGGGCAACCAGCCCCTAGCTGGGGTACAGGGAGCAGAATAGATCTTCTGCAATACACGATGAAGTACTGAGACATTTACAATTTTATGGGATTGGATGGAATTCATTCAAGGGTACTGACGGTGCCGGCAGAAGCACTCACCAAGAAAATCTCCATCATGTAGCATCAGTCCTGGCTAACTGAGCAGGTCCCACAGGACTGGAAGTTGGCCAGTGTAATGATCATACCAGCAGGGTTAGAAGGAGGAACTATAGTAATAGCCCATGGCTTGGATGGGTACCCTCTTCACTAGGTAAAAAACCATTTGTATGGCTGGGCCCAGAGATTAGTGGGGCATGGAATTACATCCAGCTGGTGGCCAGTGACCAGTGGTGTTCCCCAGGGCTCTGTACTGGGGCCAGTTC
This sequence comes from Ammospiza caudacuta, assembly GCF_027887145.1. Lineage (NCBI taxonomy): Eukaryota > Metazoa > Chordata > Aves > Passeriformes > Passerellidae > Ammospiza > Ammospiza caudacuta. The sequence goes on from NC_080632.1 coordinate 41,104,130, forward strand.
TGTTTAATATCTTCATCAGTGACATGGATGAGGGGACTGAGTGTCCCCTCTATCAGTTTGCAGATGACACCAAGCTGGGTGGGAGTGCTGATCTGCTGGAGGGCAGGAAGGCTCTGCAGAGGGATCTGGGCAGGCTGGAGCATGGGCCGAGCCCAGTGGTGTGAGGCTCAACAAGGCCCAGTGCTGGGCCCTGCCCTTGGGTCACAGCAACCCCAGGCAGTGCCACAGGCTGGGGCAGAGTGGCTGCAAAGCTGCCACAGGAAAAGGCCCTGGGGGTGCTGGTGACAGCAGCTGAGCGTGAGCCAGCAGTGCCCAGGTGGCCAAGAAGGCCAATGGCATCCTGGCCTGTGCCAGCAATGGTGTGGCCAGCAGGAGCAGGGCAGGGATTGTTCCCCTGTGCTCAGCACTGGTGGGTGAGGCCACACTTCAAATCCTGTACTCAATTTTAAGCCCCTCACTCCAAGAAAGACATTGAGGTGCTGGAGCATGTCTAGAGAAGGGCAACAGAGCTGCTGAAGGAATACAAGTCCTGTGAGGAACACCTGAGGGAGCTTGAGGTGTTTAGCCTGGAGAAAAAAGGAGGCTCGTGGAGACCTTATTGCTCTCTACAACTGCCTGAAAGGACTCTGTAGACAGGTGAGGGTTTGGTCTTTTCTCCCAGGAAACAAGTGACAGGATTAGAGGAAATGGCCTCAAGCTCCACCAGTGTAGGTTCAGGTTAGACATCAGGAAGAGTTTTTTCACTGCAAGGGCTGTTAAGAATTGAAATGGGCCACCCATAATGGTGGTGGAGTCACAATCTGTGGAAGTATTAAAGAAACAACCAGACCTAGCACTATGGTCTAGTTGAGAAATAGTGTTCAATCAAAAGTTGGACTTGATCCTAGACGTCTTTTCCAACCTTGATGATTCTGTGATTCTGTAACCTGTGTTTACAACTAGCAATATAAGAAAATAATTTCTTTTCTATCCCCTGAACAACTACCAGCTACAGACAAAGCTTTAGTAAAAACTGAGACTGAAGGACCAGATAGGATTCTGCTTCCCAGTAAAACCTTAAAAAAGCACATAGCTCCATGAATCAAAGTCTTAAGCTGTTTCATAGGAACAATCACTGGCTAGCTATTTGAAATACAACACTTAATGACACAGCTATAGAGAGATCACCAGGGAAAACATAGTAGTGTACACTAGGCAATAATAAGCCAACTGATGTACACATACATTCCACGTCAAGAACCATCAATAAACCCTGTCTCTGCAATTCTCAGAAACAGGAATAATATAGAACAGTAAGGGACTCATCTAACATGTAGCAACAAACCCTAGGCAACTTACACCACTTGTCTCATTTGAAGTCAGGTACAAGTTGTTCTATTTGTTACCATAGGCAAAATCTCCCATATACAAAAATAGCTGTGCAATAAAACTAGTGAATTAAAACAAGACTGTGTAATTGAACTGAACAAAACAACTTACGTGTATGGAGACAGAGGTCCCAACAGCACTTTGGAAACATCCCGCTGTCCAAGGGTCATAAGGAGCAGAGCAAGGCTCTGATTTGTTGAATCTACACAGCCTCCCTGCAAACCAAAATGTTTTAATAATTAATCTCTGTACAAACCAGAAATTGAGATGGGAGGAGAGTAACAAAGGCAAAAGATACACTTAAAAGGTGAAATACACTCCCAATTTTTAAGGGCCAAGAAGATAAAAATCTAGATTTTTTTAACAATGAAAAATCAATTTCACATGGCTAGGAAAAGAATAGCCATAAAACCTATAAGAAGATCATATTAAATATTCCTCCTAATCTGTTTTAACACCTCAGAATGTAAACACTGAAGAATTTCTTTCCAGTAAATTGAAAAGAGGTATTAGTTCTAGTTGACATGCATCTGAAGATCCATGAATTCCAGCCCTACATTATAACAGTTACATTTGGACAAATAGTTCAGTGTTAGCAAGTGGGAAACGGCAAGTTAGAATTTATTTAGCACTTATCCACAAAAACCCTTGCTGCCAACTTTTATGAGTTTACACTTGTAAAACATTTCCCCTCCATCATTAAAATAGAAGATTTTTTTATTGCTAGTGAAAGAGCCATACATAAAATTAAGTGGAACCACATACACTCTTGTACATATTTGACTGTAGTAAGTCATATGCAAGGTAAATTGTTCTGTATGTTGAAAATATTTACTATAATGCATACATTAATTAGAACTGGAAGGCTAGAATTAGAAATTAGAATTGTTTACAAAACTGGAATATAAATTTAAAGGGATACTTTCAGTCAAAGCTGCTGTAGAGACCAGGCACATGAAATCTATGAATAGTATTCTGCTGCATCAGGCCTAATGCTAAATCCTCAGAATGGACTCTCTTGAAACCAAAACCTTACCTTTTTAAAACCAAATTCTCTAATAAGGTAAACTGACAGCTACCTTTGTTGACAAGGAAGGTAACCTATCATAATTTCAAGACATAACACTATCCAAGAAGGCAAGGGAGAAAATATATTTTGGATTACACAGATTAAGAGAATCAGCCAATGTGACAACCTCAGCACATTTACTCAGTGAGAGGCAGAAAGGCACAGCCTTTCCAAGGCGGGATACTGAAGACTTAATTTTCAAGATGGCCTTGCTTCTGTGTGACAACCTGCAGCTCCATTCTTCTGAAAAAAACTCTGTGCATTACATGCAAGGAACTACAGCACAGCAAAATAAGTAGCTCTATTGCATTCACTACCATGACCCAACTCCTAAAACACGCTCTTACAACAGTACTTGCCCTCTTAACTGTGTGAACTTGTCACACCAAAATGAAGTTCACATAACCTAATGCTGCCTGTAGAACTGATAAAAATTTTGCTTTATCTTGAGTGAACAGGGTACTTGCAGAATTTGCTGGTGCAATCTAAAGCCACAGATCTTACCAGCTGTATTTGCCAATGAAACATATACCAAAGCAGCTAAGAGTTTGGTAAGGATATTCCTGACACTGGACTTTCTGCAGTTGTAGTTTGGTCAGTAATAAAAATGCTCCTTCTTACTTGGATGAAAACTTCACATTTTCTGAGCTTGTTTTATTTCTCTGGAGCTGAAAACATTATAAAATATCTACTTTTATATCACAATTTATACAAAAGCTTTAATCAGCATGGAGACTACCATGTCCTAAGAAACAAAAACACAATGCATCCATCCTGTCCTAACTGCTTACATAAACTCCCTACATTGCTGCAGTGAGTCAGTCACCCTCAGTACTGCTATGCAGTAGCAATCTGCTATGCACATTTGTGGTGCTGTCCCCTAGAGCCACTCTACCATCTCCTCAGGAATTCTCATTAGACACTAACCTTGATTAATGGCTCCTGGGCAGTTAAGCTCCTTTTTAGCTTACCAGAAACAGTCTGCTCCTAGGAAGTTCTGCCTAACAAACTGCAAATTCTAATGGACAGTGTTGGAACTTTTTTTTTTTTTGTCTAAATCATAGCACAGGTGGAACAATATTATTGTTACTGCACCTTTTGATGAAAATTCCAGTAACAACTGACCCAGATTATGGCCAGAATGGAGAATGACAGAAGGCTAAAGCCAAGCACCTCACAACCCTACTGGCAGCAGTACTAAGCGAGGGTCTTTGAGCTCTCCAAAGCTCAAAGAAGGGGCCACTGGCACCGCCCTCAAAGTGGTACAGCTCTTGAGGCTCAACAACCCTCAAGGCTTCAGTACATAGAGAACAATCACCAAAAGCTGTTGACAGGGCCTGTGCTGACACACTCAACCTTCAAAGCTTAACCCTTCAAGTGTTTACAGGTACAAAGCCATCTGAATTATTTTACTAAAATTGAGGGGAAATTTTAACCTTTTTATATACATCTTTATGTCTATTTGTGTGCATGTATGAATTGATTTAAATATACTACATCAAGCGTAGTATGAATGTTGCCATCTCTTAATTTTTCAAATAAGTTGCTACTAAGCTTATAGAAAATCTTACTGAATACTTTTGTAAATATTAGTCACAGAATCACAGAACAGTTAAGATTGGAAGGGATCACAGCAGGTCAACTAGTCCAGCCTTGCTGCTCAAACAGGATTGCCCCAGAGTACATGGCACAGGATTACATCCAGACTGTTCTTGAGTTTCTCCAGTGCATGAGACTCCACAATCTCTCTGGGCAACCTGTTCCAGTGTGCAATCACCTGCACTGTAGAGGATATGTAAAAATACCTTCCTCATATCTAGATAGAACTTCCCGTGCATCAGTTTCTGTCTATTGCCTCTTGCCTTAATGCCTGGCACCACCAAGAAGAGCTTGGATGCATCTTCCTGGCACCCTCCCTTCATAAGGTCCCCACTCAGTCATCTCTTCTTAACACCAAACAGGAGCAGCTTGCTTGGCCTTTCCTTGTAAGAGAGATGCTCCAGTCCTTTAACCATCTTTGTCATCTCCTCTAGACTTGCTCCCGGAGCACCATGCCTCTCTTGTCCTGAACACGGCATTCTATATGTAGCCTCACCAGGGCTGAGTAGAGAGGCAGGATCAACCTGCTGTCAGTGCTCTTCCTAATGCACCCCAGTGAATCATTTGGCCTTCTTGGCCACCAGGACACACTCTGGCTCCTGGACAGCATGTTGTCCCCCAAGATACAGACAGCTATTCCCCAGTGGGTCAGTTCCCAGCCTGTTGTGGTGCCCAAGTTATTCTTCCCTACATACAGAACCCTGCATTTGCCTTTGCTGAATTTCACAGCTCTTCTCTGCCCATCTCTCCACCCTCTCAAGGCCCTTCTGAAAGGCAGCACGACCCTCTGGGGTATCAGCCACCGCTCCCAGCTCTGTGTCATCAGTGAACTCACTGAGAAAACATTTGTGCGTTTGTTCAAGTTATTGGTAGAGAAGTTAAATAATACTGGACCAGTACTGAACGTTGTGGACATCACCAATGACAGGCCTCCAGCCAGACTCTGCAATACTATTACAACCTTCTGGGATGTCCCATTCAGCTGGTTCTTAATCCACCTCACTGTCCACTCATCTAATCCACATTTCCAAAATTTGCCTATGAGGATGTTGTAAGAGACAATGTCAAAAGCCTTGCTGAAGTCAAGGTAGACAATATCCACTGCTCTTCCCTCATCCATTCATCTAGTTGTTTCATTACAGAAGAGAAGCAGGTCAGTCAAGCATGATTTACCTTTAAAGAATCCATGCTGACAACTCCTGTTCACTTTCTTGTCCTCCATGTGGATAGAAATGGCCTCCAGAATCATCATGGATTAATGTGAGGCTGACTGTCTGGTAGTTTCCTGGGTCCTTCTTTCCCTTTTTATGCCCAGTGTGATGTTTGCTTCCTTCCAGTCCTCAGGCACTTCTGTTCACCACAGCATTTCAAAGATGGCTGTAAATTGCCCACCTTGGTGTCTATCAGCTCTCTCAGCACTTGTGGGTCCATCCCATCAGGGCCCATGGACTTGTGGATGTCAGGTTTGCCTGACTCCAGCTTGGTCCTCCTTGGGCAAGGGAAAGTCTCCACTCAAGCCTTCCTTGTCCCCAGTCTCCTGGGTCAGAGATCCCTGAGGGCTGGTCTTGTCAGTGATGACCAAAGCAAAGGCAGCACTAACTCTGCCTCCTCTGGGTCCTCTGTCAACAGGGTCCCACTTCCATTTTAGTATCAGGCCCATATTATCCTTTTTCCTTTTGTTAGAGATAGGATTTTTCAAATACTTCTTGCTGTCCTTAACATTCTTTGCCGAACTTAATTCCAGGTGAACCTTGGCTTCCCTTGTCTCTTTTCTACATACTCTGACAATCTCTCTATATTAATTCCAGGTAACCTGACCCTGCTTCCAGTTCCTGCTTACCCTTGATAATGAAGGGAGTTCTTTATTTATCCATCAGATCTCTTCCCCTTTGCCCGATTTCTTGCACATTTGGAAGCACTGTTCTTGAGCCTGAAGGAAGCGATCCTTGAATATCAACTAACTCTCTTGGACCCCTCAGGGTCTCTTGGACACTCTAGGGCTTGTTCTCATGGCATTCTCCATGAAGATCTCCCTGCAGAAGCTCGGGTTAGCTCTCCCAAAGTCTCTGGTTGTGGCTACTTGCTACCCTGCTTTCTCCTCATCTGGAGCTGAGTTCCACACTCTTACTCCAGCAAGGCCTTCTCTGTTTGTTAGTATCAGTTGAGCAGCACACCACTGCCTGGGGGATCCTCCACTACCTGTGTCAGGATGTTGCCATCCGTGGTTTCCAGGAACCTCCTGGGCTGTTTGTGTTTCACTGTGCTGGTTCTGCAGCAGATGTCAGGGGAGTAAAGTCCCCCAAAAGAACCAAGGCCTGTGACTTTGAGTCTGCTTCAGATGCCTGCAGATGGCCTCATTTGCTTCCTCCTCCTGATCAGGCAGCAAACACCCACAACAGCAAACATCTTTACTAGTCTGCTGTTTTATCCTGATCCATAAGCCCATCATCCTCATCAAGACAGTGCTCGACACTGTCAGGGCTGTCTCTCCTGAACAGGGTGTAGCCCTTCATGCCAACATTCCAGTCACATGAACTATCCCACCATGTCTCTGTCACCACAATAAAATCAAAGCCCTGTGACTGCATGCAGGTCCTTGGCTCATCTTGTTTGCTCCCCATACTGTGTGCACTGGTGCACATGCACCTTACAGAAGTATTTGATTGTCTCAGCATTCCAGGAGTCAACGATTAAATGCTGCTACGTTCTTCAGACAAATTGTTGATCAAGTCTGAGGCTACATTTTGCAAGGGATACACTTTTGTGACCCAAAGAGAGGACCTCCCTTACCCCTTCTGCAGCCTTATCCTTTTCCATCCTTACCCTTTTTGCATTCCCATTCTCTGTATAAATCATTGTAGATTCACTCTAACCCAATTTTTCTTTGCATGATTCAACTATGTAATAACCAATAGCGAACCTTGTCATCAAACTTTGCGGCACGTCAACAAATTTATACAAAAACTTGCTTTTGACAATATTTTGCCACTGATTTAAGTAATCTAAACCACTCATTTGCAACCATTCCTACAAAGGCAGTTCCCAGACAGTGATATTAAGTGATTGCTTGTAATCTAATGACTGAACAGTAACTTCTGCCAAGTGGACTTAACATTCCCAAGGAGGCCAAATTTTTTTCTTGTCAATCCACCTGCCACTTATTCAAGAATCAAAAAATTAGAAACAACCCTCCCAAAAGAAATAGGGATAGGCAAAGTCAGAGCCAAGGTACATTTGTTCCAAAATAGCTTGTGCTCATTACCAATGTAGAATGCAGCTTCTACACTGTATCAATTCATTCTATGGCAGTTTCTCCATTATTGTTTACACTGACTACAGAGCCAGATCCAGTTAGTTGTGACAATTAGACACATATCCTTTAAAATCCCATCCATTTTAAAATGTTGTACAAATACTAAAGCTGACATGTACATACAAATATCACAACTCTGCGTATTGGACAAAAGTGTTTCGAAAAGATTTTTTCTTCTGAGTTTGAGCCCGGCTTTGACTAAGTGTTAGTTAGTATTTTGGGATACAGACAATTTCCTCCATTACATGTGTGGTACATATTTGCAGGACTCAATAATTTGTTATGCAAAAGGTAACAAATTATTGCAGATGGTTTGTATTTTGGTTTTTGGGGTTTGGTTTTTTCCCCAGAAGAATGGAGCAAAGCCTTACTACACTGAAGTAAGACCATCTTGAAAATTAAGCCATCTAGAAATCCTTCACACATTTTAGCTCGAGTTCAGTAAAACAAACAGCTTTAGCCCTCCTGCCCCTTCAAGGTGCCCTAGCAACTCGGCCTTTCTTCATTAAAGAATTCAGCCTTAAATAGGTACACGTACTCCCCTATATTTCATGAGTACCAAGAATGTAAAAATTAAATCCTTTTCCAGCTCTTCCATATTTTCCATTCTGCCAATTACTCTCTAAATAAAGCTGCCATAAACAATGTCTTTCAAAGGCAAGAGTTAAAATCCTTACTGGCCTTCTACAATTAAGCTTCAGAAAGAACTGCATATGGATTTGTAATGATAATGCTAGTCAGTCACTCCATTGCCCCCTCTTGCAGAGCCACTGCATTTAAGGCACTGTGCCACTTATTACTACTCTATTAGCTCTGACATCTTTCCATCAACAAATGTGCATTAAAACATCTCTGCTGATTCCAACAATCATGCAACCTAATTAATATCTTTTTGAAGGCTTAGTAAAAGGATTTTAGCAAAACTCAAATCTTTAGATTTTCCAGGTTTAAACTTTACACAATGGCAAGCACTTTCCCAAATGTCCCCGAACCCCTTTCAACAGTAACTGCAACTCCAGCAGATTTGTGGGTGATCCCAACACCTAAAGCCTTTAAACAGAGAATTGTCTCCAGTGCTCTCAGGGTGCCCTGGTCTGGTCAACCCTCCCTGGCTCCCACAGCATAGTACCTCCTGGTAAAAACACAGATGGTGAAATAATCCCATAAAGAGAAGATCTAAAAACAGGAAAATAAATTCTCCCTTGAGCCCTGTATTCAACAAGTAGATGACGCAAAAAGATGTGAGACTTAAAGATTGCCTGTTCAGAGTAATCTATTCTTGCTTTTTTTAGATTTTTAGTTTCACTAAAAATCTTACCTAGGCAAAGAAACATAAACAACTAGTACATTAAACCTAAACAAGCACTGTGTACTTTGCAACATGTTTTTATATCCCCTCTGTGTTCAACACTAAATCAAACTGACCTAACAAAAAAACCAAAAAGACCAAACAAACAAAAAATCACCCCAAACCAAAAATGTGTTTGGTTTGAAAACCAAACACCCTAAAAAAGGCCATCCCAAAACAAAAACAAACTAACCCCCAAAAATACAAAAGAAAGAAAATTAAGAAGAAACCTTATCTTTCAAAATTCAGGCTAGTACTGTAGGACCACATGTATCATAGATAAATTAAAGTATGTATGATGAAAACTACATAACAAAACCCATCATACTGCCCATGATGGAGGGAGAGGTGAATTCACTAAATAATGACTAAGCACTGCAGTGAAAAAGAAGCACAACAGCCAAAAACTAGCAAACTGGAACTTTCCATAGTGAGCTGCTACAGTGAAGGACAAATAGTCTGTACACTGCCCAGCATTTTTCAGTCTCTCTTGGACAGAAATCATCCACACATAAGGGAGTCTTCCAGCAGCACCATAGCAAGCCACAGCTAACAACCTCACTCACTCAGATTCTGATCTTCAAAGACACTGAAACCTTACAGCCTATTTGTAATTCAAAGACTTGTCCAACCCTGCTGCCTCCTCAAACATTTTCCCTGTTATCTTAAGATACTCACTGTCCTTTGCAGAATTTGACTCATCATATTCAAATGGCTGCCATACACTAAAGCAGAAAGTTACTTGCTTTAGGCCTTTCCAGCTCTCTTCATTTTGTAAATTCTCTGACATCTGACTCTGTGCAAAACATATTATCTGGACAAACTGCCTCACTATTTTAATCTATCAAGTGCTAAATGGTTTCCAAAGGGGAAAAAAACCCTATTGTTGCTGATAGAAATATGTGGAAACTGGATTTTTGATGTGTCTGGACATATGACTACCAGAAGATGTTTTCCAAGACATGTACACAAACAAATGCACCAAAAGATTTTTGCAGTTCACGCCTGAAATAAAAATAACTTCATGACATACATCAGTGCAGAAACAGACAGATGTTTCCGTCACTAGCTGTGACTACATTCTCCACACAGGCCAGAGTTTCAAATACAAGGGGTCTAGATTGTACCCAGCAACCCTGGAACAACATTTTGGCATTGGCCTCTACGTGAGACAAGAAGCCTGGGCCAGAAAAGTCCTTTAGCAACACGGTTTATATGCTGAATAAACATAGACAAAATATTAATGGAAGACTGGAAAAAGGGGCCAGCTGGTAATTCAAACAGATAAAAGATTTGCAACAGGGAAAGAGAAAAATAAAATGGGTACAGATGAACAATCTAACACAGGTATGGATGTGATTTATGAAGTTCAGGGGCTTTTTTTATATTTAACTGCATTCCCTAAAATAGAATCTCAATAATGGCAGTTTAAACACTTTGTGAAGTCATATACCTTATTACAGTTCAGAGTAACTACTTGTTTTTTTAAATAATGAGCAAAATTTGTAGATGACTGCCTCCTAAAGGCCAAACATGTTTTATCAATGCTAAAACATAGTTATTTAAACATCTGTGGAGACAGAAAACAAAGCAGCTGGAAGGTTCTTTATTAAATCGGAAATTCACGTTTGCCAAATCATTTGTAACACTGAAAGCTGCTTTTCCACTGAAATTCTTGCCACGAATGAAAATCATTTTAATAAAGAAAAAAATCTATTCTGAATAGAACTGTGATGCACTTAGGATTCCTAAGTAAACACCATCCTAGCTCCCTTCCAACAACCCATTAATACAATTCTTCATACAACCAGCAATTCTCAGCACATTTAACTTTGTCGTCATCATCATTACAAAGCGATCAACACGGAGGCTTGACAAGTTTTTTTCCCCTTCTGCCACTCCTATGTTCTTCCACTCATAATGTCCCATTCCAACCACTGGTTTCGAAGCATGGATTATGGCACCCATCCATATTATTTAGAAGAGTAACAGCCCATGTGAAGCTAATTGAATTCTGTTGCAGACAAAAAGCAACAGAAGAAGAATTTGCTGCTCCCGTGATTCATAACAACACATATCAGACATTGGAAACAGTATGCCCCAGTAAGTCATTACACTGTTAAAGGAACCATACAAAATCACTCTTTACCTGGATGAAAAAGACACTGGCAGCATCAGATCCTTTCTCCGCTTGGATCCGAGCTTGTCTGAGGGTGCCACCAAACCATCTATCCTTTCACCTATTTTATCATCTCCTTCCCTTACATCTATATACAAATATACAAAACATATTGGCCACTTACTCTGTAGACCTCCTCAAGCAGCAGCTTAGCACAATTCTGGCCCAGTTCCTCAGGAAGCACAGCTGCTCCCTGGCCCTGAGGATTTGAGGCTAGCTCAGCACTGAGAATAGTGCCATTGATGGTTTCTGCAGTAAGGCACATGCCAAAACCTGGTGATCTGAAAGAAAGGGAAAAAGTGCATTTGATTTAAGGACAAAATTGCAGTAATGAGCCAAGAACTTCAAGTCATAAATGGCTCCTCCCATATGATGACAAACATCCTGTTTGATGCAATAGATTGACGCTGGAAAAAGAAAATTAACAACTGTACTTAAACCCAGTACCAGTTGCCACAAAACACTTTATGTTGGTTTTTCCTGGACTAAACTCTTTAAACATGAAAATGAAAAAGAAAATGAAGAGCCATATAAACCTTAGAAATGTCTGGGGTTTTTTTAATAGAGGAGGGTACCTTTCAGATGTATTTAATTTGTGCTTGATAAATATTTCAAAGGTATCTGGTGTTTCTTCTCTGCAACATTCAAAACCAAAACTACCCTTCTTTAAGGCTTCAGCTCTTTCCCCTGAAAGCTGCAATATTTAGCAAAATTAGACTAACTAGTTAGTATCAAGGATACTGCTATCATACTGGATTCATATTTAAGGTGAATGTCACAGTAGCATCAGAAACCCAGCCAGCCAGATTGAAAGTGATTCAGTTCCTCTGCCATGCTATTATTTATCTCTCTGCATGAGCTGCATGTAGTAAAAATAATGTTGCTACCACAAATCATTTGAGTTTTTAAATTTCATAAACAGATGAAAAACTATGTTGAGACTACACAGCTCCCAGAAATGTTTTTGCAATTCTGATCCTGTAAGCAGTTTGGAGCCATTAAAGTTACAACCCTGGCATATTAAATATGATGAAGGATTGGAAAAGACAAAAAATACTAAAAGTTTCTTCAACAATTTCTAGGTTCATAAACATTTTAATTTAACAAAACTTGACAAAATATTTCAAAAAGCAGAAACAGTGAAAGAAAACATGCATGCCTGCATTTGAGCATACAGACAGAAAACTGTCAAATGAGTTATCCAGAATCTTTCAACCCCAAGGAAGAAGACATCAGAGATGACAGACACCAGCAAAATTGTCTGAATCGCATCCACTGCTTCTGTGCTCTGTCACTAAACAAAATCTGTGGAAGTAAAATAAATTAATTTTCCAGTCCTCGCCAGTGAGAGGACACTCCTTCAGCCATTCAGCAGAAGACAACCCATATAGCTTTAACACTTCCTTAAGACACCTCAGTCCCATCCTTAATATTATAATTTCCTTCAGAAGGTGTACAGTCAACTTTGAATCTTGCTTCCCTGAACATATCGTGACACCTTGATCTTAATCTCTTTTCAAAGCAACAGACTTAAAAATGAAGGGAGCTCAAATTTAGTGGCAGTAGTGATGTATTTCATTCCTTGCTTAAGAAAACACATCTATCCCTGTTATGTATCTAGTGAAACACCCATTCTTTCTTTGTGAGAAATACTTATTTCAAATCAACAAAATAGAAGGCTGTGATCTAAAAACTCAGTAAAATTAGATCAGGACAGCCTAGCAAATGAACAAATCAGAATAACATGTCTGTTTCCTGTAAATTCTGGATACTCACTTTCCAGAGTTGACCCCCTTCATATGGTCTGTGTAGATATAGATGTCTGGGAGGAATTTATTCAGGATGCCCCTTGCAGATTCCACCATTCTATTTGCCATCTGTGGTGACACTCGGACAGAGTATCTACATTTCTGAGCTAAGAAATCCATTGTGATCACAAGAAAAAATTGAAAGCACAGATTGACAAAAGTGAAGAGGCACCAGTGCATTATTTCAGAAAACATCTGCTTTATACAGCTATTTATGAGCTTTTGTCTATGTTCCTGTACCTAGAGAACCATATGCATGTAAGTGCTTTCTACAGTCTTTTCATTGATATACCTTGAAGTTAAGTACACATAACATATGCTGAAGAACAGATTACGACTAAGTAAACATCTATCTTGAAAATGCCCTTCATTAAATTTAAATTGCTGTTCTGTCATCTTGCACTTTCTGGAGGAAGGTAGGAAGGAAGGAGGAAAGGAGGAAGGAGCAGGAAGTAGGAGGAAGTCCCACGTGCTCTGTTCTTCATAGTTTATTAAAACACGATCCTGAGTGAAGTTTCTGTGAATTAGCAGAAAAAAAATCCGGGGAAGATGAATAAGAAATTTAAGACAAATGTTCTAACAAAAAAAAAAAAATTAAAAGGCTCTAAGAAAAATACCTTTGCTATCTCCAACTTTGCAGTGTTTTGAGGCTATCAAATTCACTAGTTGTCTAGTCATTCATCACCTGAAAGTTCCAGGAAAGAACCTACCACCTTACCACCCACCCCGACCCACCCCCTCACAGTCCATATGAGATGAACAGCCTTTCTAATGTTGTACTCAGGTGCTGCTTCAGAAGAACTCCCAAAGATCTTCAAACGTAGAAAGCACATTATGCTTTAAATTCCAGCTCAACTGTAATGCAGACTCACCCTCTACCCATCTGCACATACATTCACACAGCAATGCAAAGAAATACACTCCCAAAACTCCTAGCTGGCAGGAGGAATTTTCTTTTCTACAAATTTCTATAGCATCTTCTGTGAAGTAGGCAAACTCAAAACTTTGGGACCTTAGAGCAAAATCACTAAAAAATACTCAGAAAACTGTTTGTTCTGCACAGTTGATGCACTCAGTATTTTGGATTATATAAAAGGCTGCTGTAATACAATCTCCACAGCTGTGAGGAAGATTTACTCAGATGAATCTTGGAGGAACAAAAGTACACATAAAAAAGACATAAGGACTTATCCTTCCAGATGTTTTGTATTCTATTGCCTTGAAGGACCACCTAATAGCTAAACTGAGTCTGCCTCTCATCATGCTTAAAGGCAAACCTATATCCCTGAGAAAAGGCCCAGGAAAGCCTACACCAAGTTCAGAATTCAACCAGGTATATCAATCAAAACCTGAGCAAAGGCCCAGGAAAGCCTACAGCAAGGTAGAAGTCCAGAATTCAATCAGATATATCAGTCAAAGTGGTCCAGAATGGTGATGCATATTAATGTCAATTTAGAACAATGGCAGTAAAGTCATGATCATTGCTTCCTCCTCCACACAGAAACATATCTACTTACTACAGAGCAGAATGGAGGCATAAGAAAATTACTTCCTCCACCAATATACCACAGCACTTATCACCAAAAGCACAATGAGCTGCCTCCTTTCTGTTCTACAGCACATGTATCCAGTAAAACAGCTCTTGCTTGGCACTACTGCATCTATCTAAATGCTGCAATTGCACAAGGTAGTCAAAACATCCAGTTTATACACACAGTTGTGATGGGATGCCATAAACTAAAAGAAGAAATAGGCTGCAAATCTACACCTCTGGCAGAAAACATGACTTCCTTCCTGCTTTGTTTTTGAGTAATCAATGCCAAATCATGTTTAGGACTCTCAAACACAAATTAAACTACATGTTGGCCACTGCTTAATACAGGTTCATGTAAGGGATTTCTACCTTCTTTCTACAGTGACAGCAGATTCATGACAGATACCATACAAAGGCCACAAGAGAAAAAGAAAGTCAAAAATAAATAATCCAAAACATTGGCTAGATTTGCAGCTATTTGAAAAAGTAAGGAGTTCACAAGAGTGTTCTGTGCCCTTATCTCCAGGTGGAATAAAACCTTCTCCACTTCCACCTGCACTGGTACCCCCAAAGGTGAAGAGCCAAAGAGTTTTCTTTCAAAACACACCAAAAAGCTCAGTGTGTGCTGCAAGGTGTAAACTCAACTAAGATTTAACTATCACACTAAACTATCACCCCATCTAACTCCCGCTAGACTAGTAACTGCCTGTTCAATGCACAACTGAACTACATTGGTTACTACTGAATTTACACACAAAGTAAGATTACTTTAAGTGCTCCTACATTATGGGAAGGAAGGTATTTTAACTTTTTCTTGCTATTGGAAAGATTTTAAATAGTGCCATTCAGCTTTGAATTTATTCAATAGCCTACAGATGCTTTTTGAATAGCAATGTTTTGAACACAGGAGTTTTGAAGCACAGTCTTGAATATGACCCCTCTGTGTAATGTTGGCCTGTGTTACCTAGACACATGCTCAGAAAGGTGGGTGCACTTCTACGACTTCTAAATTAGTTCTTTTTAATAAGCAAACCCATTTAAAAATAGAAAAACGGACAGACAAACAAAAAGGATACGCAGTTCCTCTGATGCGCTTGATTTTTCCAGGGTCTGTGAACTGAACAGGCTGCAAGACCTTTCTCACTGGGCAAGAAAACAGTATCTCTCCACCCCCTTTGGGAGGCATTCCTCTTCGGTTGATCTAGAACAAACAATGGAGGAAAAAAACAGGTTAGTGAATAGTACAAAGAATGTACCTATACACCCCAGAATTACACTTTTGTTTCTCAGAGAATAAAATGTTTTAAGTATTGGGGCATTTTGTAAATACAGGCAAGAAAACCACATCCTAAAAGCAGAAATGGATTTCGCATGAAAACTAAAAGCAGGCATTCATTTCTTTGTTCCTCTCAAGTAAAGTAAAGCATGGCTTCTCAATAGGAAACAGTGCAAAACCAAACAAAAACATCTTTACTAAAACAACCTTGGCTTAAGACTTGTCTCTAGTAGCAGACTGCCCCTCGTTGCTGAGGAGACAAGAACTATTTGATTTGAGCTCAGTTGATTACAGCATGGTGCTGATAATGCCAAGGTTGTGGCTTTGATTCCCATATGGAACATTCACTTAAGATTTGGACTTGATGATCCTTACAGGTCCTTTCCAACTCAGAATATTCTGTATGTGAGGGACGAGAATGAACTCATTCCCACTAACAAGTCTGTCTAGCCTGACCCAGTCCCACCATTCCAAGCTAAGGATGGAGCTGGGACATGGTCTGGTGAGTGGGTCTGGGTAGGGAGGCCCACAGCCAGACAGGGCAGGGCTGTGGCCAGCTGAAGGCCAGCCCTGCTGCAGGGTCACAGGAGCAGAGGTGACAGTGCCAGGACAATGACATGGGCACTTGGGCTGTGGGCAGGGTGGGGGTTAGGGGTGAATCTTTGCAGAGAAAGGCACCAGCAGGACCCAGTAGTGCAGCCAGACCTCTCACATATTTCTCCCACCTAAAAGAACCCAAATGTTGTTTTGTATCCAGATTTACTGGGCCTCTGAAGACTGTAGTCTTCAAGAAAAATTTCATTCCTCTATTTTCCAAATTGGAGACAAACCTCAACGACCCAAACACAGATTCAGCTCTCCTACAGGTGAAACGGGTTAATGATATCATTTTTAATTCTTAGCCCTAAGCACGGGACAGAATGAACAAGTAGAAACGAAAAGATAATAAATTAACTGAAAGGCAACAAAAAGCAAAAAGGTTTCTAACTCTTCTTTGGAGACTCGGGAAAGTCACTACTTTCTCCTTACCCTCTCTATCACTGTGTGGCTCATAGCCACAATGAATTATCTGTTAGAGACAGAAACCCACAGCAAGAACATGGCCCCAGACTTTTATGAAATTATGCAGGAGCATAATTGCAACACATGCTTGAAAAGAAAGGAAAAAGCTGTCTTACCTTGATTTCTAGACTTTCACCATCAATTCCAAACTTCTTCAGAAGGGGTAGAGCTGTTGCCTTAAGGACATCAACCTATGTGGAACACAGAATTTTAAGAACAGACTTTCTATTGGAAGTTAGGTTAGTCAGTAATTTAAACAATCACCAAATTATGAGGTGACTAACAGAGACAAGTCTTCTTCATAGAAGGTATTTTATGGGAAAACATGGGAATGCAGCACAGAGAGCTTAATCTAGTTAGCCTACCACAATACATCATTACTAAAAAAAAAATTCCTAAAACAAATTACTGGCAGATAGAATTTCCTGTTCTGGCTTTCTTCCTCAGCCTGATTTTGAATGCCATTATGTAAAACACAGTACTTATTTCTCTGAACAGTGAAACATTTCTCTGAACATTCCTATGTTATTAAGTAAACAATATTCTTCTGTCATTACTAAAAAATTCCTATATCTAAACAAATAAATGCAAGGACTGCTGCATTTTTTTTCAATCATCACTGCAAGAGCATGCCCTTGATTTGGAAGAAAGATCATTCTATCAACAACTTCTTTTTACCTGAGAAACAGAAGCTTATAGGTAGCTTCTATTCAAGCACTTAAAAGAATCTGAAGAGGGTAACACATCATCAGTGTATTCCCTTTCAAGCCAGGTGCTCACCAGGTCCAGGTCTGAACAGAATTATCCTTGCCATTGCTCTTCCTAATTCCTAAGACTACAGGGACTGCCCTCTTCTTCCCTCTTCTGAAACTTCAGTAGTGTTACCAAACATGATATAAATTATTTAGCAGTGCAACAGCACAGGGAGTTACCCAAGACAAATAGCTGTGGAGAGACAGGATCAGGACAGCATGACCAAAGAAAAGATAAACACAGATGAAGGAAACAGTCATGAGGTAGACAGCATTTGAGAAGGCAGATAAAAAGCACCCTCTTTCCCACACCTTTAGCCAAAATTCATAATTCTTGAATTTCATTTTCTCTGCTTTGAAGAGAGCACAAGCCACTGACAAAATTGCAGCACATACCTCACCTAGAAATCTGTGAACATTTTGTTAGTGGTACCTGAGGAGCTATGAGTGTATGTTGTAGTTCTTGTTTTCAAATCCAGCTGGACAATATATCTCCTTTTTTACAGAAAGACATTTGGTGTTGTTTTTAGTATCACTATTTGAATGTGTATATTAAACTAAACAAAATTGCAAGCCAATGCTTAACTTCTTTTATCTTAAAAAGTTTACTGTTTTTTAAAGCCAAGGTACCTTGCTTTGGCCCTTCAATAGTATTCATTAACTATACAAATTTGACTTTTGGAATAATGCCTTTACTAACATGCATGTGCGCAAGCATGTGGATACCACTGGCAGAAATCTCAACAAGCCAATCTGGTTCAAATTAAAATTACCCAATGTTTCTTCCTCCTTCTCATGAAACAAAACATACCAGTAAAAAATAAAAACTTTACTGTGCAGGTTAAGAACGCAAAAAACTTCAAGACTACTTGTAGTTTTCAGTTCTCAGAAAAATTCCAGACATAATACTTAGAGGTACCAGACAGACAAATAATAAGACTGACTGTTCCAATTTTGCTGCCTAAACAGAGGAGGCAATCAGCAGTATTTGAAGAATGGGAAAAGGCTGTTCTGCCTCCCAGACAAGTAGGGAGTTGGGCAGGATGTGAAGCAGTTCACTGAAAATTACAAAACAGCAGCTGAACTGAGCTGTACACCTGCTTTTCTATCCTTTTGCCTATCCTCAGCCATAAACCCCATCACTTAGCTCCCCTTGGAGGGCAGTTATTCCACTTCCAGAACAGACAGCATAACACCAAGTTGCATCTAAACAGATGCATCATACAACTGATGGTATACCTCACCACAAATGACAACATTCTAAGTCACATAAATATTGGTTATTTGCAAAGTTGTGTAAATGCAAATCACGTATCACTTGCCTTTAAATAAATCTACAGTAGTTAAGAAAAAGGTAGAAAAGTAACTTTAAGAATCCCTTATCCAGTACAAAGATATTAATAAAAAACCAACAAAAAACCAACAAAATAGAGACTCTGCAGCACACGGATACCTGAGGAACGGAAAAGCACCAGTTGGCCTGTATATCCATTGGCATTGCACATATCATTAAGCCCACCTAACATATGGTGTTATGTTTCACAACAAAGGGCCTAGACTGGGAGAAGGGGAAGGGGAAAAGCAGAGTTTAACAGGGAAGAAAGAACTGTGGGAAGAAAACTCAGCAGAAAAACCTGCTTGTTTTCTGTAGACAACTGTTGAATTCTGATTAATTACTGCTCCTAAGATAAAATTTCATATACTAGTCTCATGTCAGCATGACAGTCATTTGAACTCAAAGCCCCCATGGTATAGCTGTATAAAACTTTAACACATGGAAACACAAACATCAATAATGATTACTCTAAAACAGGGTACTGCAGCTACATCTAAATGTCAGAATAACAATAAATAGAGAAGGAAAGAAAAAGGAGCTATCAATTGTGTGCCACCTCCTTTCCCTTCAAAAAGGCGCCTTACAAAGGGCATCCTCTGTATACATAATCATTAGACAGAGAAACTTTTAACTGCCTTAAACCAGTCCCACATGGTTGGTCCCACAAGCTACCCAGCATCGGATCTCACCAGTGGCAGCACAGGAAAACACACTGCAGGTGTAGGCTGCCAATGAATAGTCCAGACTAGTATTCCAAAGGCTTATCTCTTCCTGACAAGTGAGAGCAAGTAGTATTCCTTTCACCCGTTCAGGATGTATCACTCACACAGTAATACTATGCAGTATTATCATACAATCATAGAATGTTTTGGGGTTGGAAGGGACCTTAAAGATCACCTGGTTCCACTTGCCCCTGCCATGGGCAGGGACACCTTCCTCTAGACCAGGTCCCTGTCCAACGTGGCTTTGAACACTGCCAGGGGTTGTGGCATTCACATCTTCTCAGGCTGATTTGTTCCAGTGTCTAATGAGGCATCAAATAATAGGGATATTATTATTAATAATGTCAGCACAGTCCCACTTGGAACAAGTGCATGTTCCTTGGCCACGGTACTCTTTAGGAGTTATGCCAGTTGTCAAAGAGCTTTGCATTGGGCCCTGTTGGAGGGTTATTAATGTATGTAAACAAACACCACAGTAAACACATGCTCTTACACTCCAGGAACGCAGCCTGACCTGTGCCTCACTGAACTCAGCTAAAGCTTTCTTTCTACAAGATGTCCTTTAGAAACTCTTCCTCTCACCTGAATCTCTTCTACTGTCCTCACAGCAGATCCACAATATTCCCTTGCATGCACCTGACAAGAATGTCTATGGTAAAAACTCCAACAACACAGCAATTACATCCCACAAATACTTCTGTGTAAATGGCTGTGTAAAAGCCAAGATCTCAGCGCTGAAAGCAGACTTCACAAAGCCCAGTGGGTCAGCCTACCTGCTCACTGCCACCATGAGAGCAAGGTCACAGTCCCCTGGCTGCACACATATTCCTGCTACTTGCCTCCCACTGAAGAACTGGCTACAGTTCCTCAAAAACCGCTCCAGTGCAGATTCCCCATGGGTTCACAAGTCCTGCTAGCAAACCTGCTCCAGCATAGGCCCCTCTCTCCACAGGCCTGCAGGTCCTGCCAGGATTCTGCTCCAGTGCAGGCTTCCCATGGGTTCATAGCCACATTCAGGCATCCACCTGCTCCACCTGCAGCATGGGGCCCTGCACTGGCTGCAGGTGGACATATGCTCTGCTGTTGGCATCTATGGGTGGCAGGAGGACAGCTGCCTCACCATGGTCTTCATTATGGGCTACAGGGGAATCTCTGCTCCAGTGCATAGAACTCCTCCCATTTTTCACAGACCCTGCTCTCTCCAGGGCTGTTTCTCTCATGCATTCTCACTCTTCTCACAAGTTCCAGATTATTCCACTCTTCCACCCCCTCACTTTTCCTCCTTAAAGCTGCTACCCCAGCAGTGCTACCACCGTCACTGATGGGCTCAGACTTGGCCAGCAGTGGGTCTGTCTTGGAGCCAGCCAACATGGCCTCTGCCAGACAAAGGTGAAACTTTGGTCAGCTTCTTACAGAAGCCACGTCTGTAGAATCCCAGCTCACAAAATCCAGCCATGCAAATCCAATACAAGCTACTAGGCTGAAATAGAGAAGTTGCTACATGAAGAGCAGCAGGTAAAACACCTAAGCTTCCATACTGCAGTCACACTGGTTTGCCTTTCCACCTTTGGAAAGCAGAAAACATACAGATAGATAAATTCAAGCACCTCTTTTTGGACAAGCATAGGTAATAACTGTTCACTGAGTTTATATACCCCCTCTGTCTACTGAAAAATAAAAACCAAAATTGATTTAAAACCAAATTTCCATTTACATAAGCATACAAATAAATTAGGGTAACATTTAAATTTGTGCTTTTTGTCTCAGAAACCACCAGAGACTTATGTTATACCAAACAACTTGGAGAAGTCTTCTAAGTACCTTATTGGTGTGCACCAGGATTAATGTTTACTCAGGCTAGTTAAACAGAATAAGCCAAGGTGAAACCAATTTTAGGACCTGGTATTCAGTTACAACCACTTAACAGCAAGCAATTATGAGCTGAGTCACAGTAACTGAAGTTTGTTACTGTGTTGTCACTAAGAACAAAAACGTAGTCTCTAATATAGCACAATGAACTTAAGATGTAACTCTTTACATGCATGTGATTTACAATCAGCATATAGAGCTTGGGAGTCAGCTGAGGTATGCCAACCCACTTGTCTAAATTTTGGCAAGAACAAGCACCCTTCAAGTACAAAATGGCCTTAATTATTGCACCCATTTGAATTCAAATAGTTTAATCTCAGGCCCATGAAACTGATGCCCAAAAGGAGATAATTCCCAGAATCAAGACCCTATTGTTTAGATGAGTGTCCAAATTTACTTGAAAGCAATATGAACATTAGACCACTCTTCATCTCCAGATTACTGCAAGAATTTCTCCACTGTGATTAAACAGTTAACAAAAAAGGACTTTTTTGATTCTTAATACTTACCAGATACAATAAGTACTTTTAATCATAATGACTGAAAGGGTAGCAAAAAATACTTCTTCTTTTTTTCTTATAGTGCTGTGTACAACCCACTTTGGTCATCCCTTGACTCATGGGGATGTCTCACAGAGCCACAGGTGAGAGAGTGAGATTTTTAAATGAACAGAGAAACACAGCAGAAAAGTCATAAATTCGAGCAGGACTCAGGGGCTGGTGTACTATCGGCAGTTACACTTTGAACGACCACAGGTATTTGTATTCATTTAAACTGGTTACATTTTCAGATTACAATGTGTCCTTAATTTACTCAGAGGAAATCAGGCAGTGTCCAATCACCATTCGAAAAGTAAAGAGTAATGCTGTTCTCTAAAGGTAGAAGTTTATGTTTGGAGTTTTTTGAGAAAAATAAATATAGCATGTGACCACTAATCATTACTTCAGCATTCTGATCACGTCTCCCACAGCTCATTTCTGTAACAACACTG
This sequence comes from Ammospiza caudacuta, assembly GCF_027887145.1. Taxonomy (NCBI): domain Eukaryota; kingdom Metazoa; phylum Chordata; class Aves; order Passeriformes; family Passerellidae; genus Ammospiza; species Ammospiza caudacuta. The sequence goes on from NC_080632.1 coordinate 41,126,356, forward strand.
GTACAAAACAAAGGACTGCAGATCAGTAATAGAAACCAAGGCAAGCATTTCATAGCCATTTCACCTACCACACCTTCTGGCATGTTTCTGAAGAACCAGAGAGTTATTACATACTTTTGCTACTGTAATTGCCTAATCACTATGTGACTCCTGTTTCTAATAGAAAGAAGGCTTGAAGCAGCAGTGGTATGACTATGTCCAGATCCCAACAGAAGAGAAAGATTCCTTCCTTTTTGCACTCATACTTTGAAGACACTTTCTTCTTTATAGAGTAAATACAAGTGTGGGGCAAGAGAAATAATCCATTGAAATTCTAAGAGAAGAGAAGAACCAAACCTGTGTTAGGGCCTCACAATGCATCTAAAAGGAGTTTGCAGGGGAAAAGACAGAAGCCACACAGAACTGAACGTCAGTTCAGTAAGGGGGATTACAAACTGAAGTTCAGAGTGTGATACACGCTAGCTTAGCTAGTGCTTCTTTGACTCAGAGAGTTTACTAATGCAGCAACAATAGATACTTCTGGATGTGAGGGATGCTAAAAATTCAACATGTTTTATACACTTCTTCCCAATTTTGTTATTTTAGCGGGAAAAAAAATCCTTCTTCGATACTTAAACTTTATTACTTACCGAGGGATCTACTTGATCATTTGTCACTCCCCTCAAAACAATCTTCAATGGATGCTTCATGAAAGGTGCCAAGCAGAGCAGACTTTCCAAGTAGTAGCCAATACCACGGCTGGGGCTACAGTCATGTTCCAAGGAGCCTCCGTAGAGAAGACCAGGCTGATAGTACAAGGTCGTACCTGGGGAAGGGGCCAGGGGAGCAAACCAAACGAGAGCACTGTAAAACACTGCCCATTAAAGAGCACAAAATACTTTGTAACAACATATGAGGCAAATTGGAGACAGGAGACTATATGGAAGGCTAAATCACTTCCAGCACACTATTTACATGTCTGCAACTAATAAATAGGTCAACACATGAGTATCTGTCTGTCCTGCACACCATTTTCTTCCTTTCCCCTCACCCTTAAACCAAGGAGCTCTTAGGAATCTCCAAAATGCTGATATAAGCAATTATTATTCTCCACAGAAGCTAAACCTTCATCAGTGTATTAGGTCATTGGAATCTTGGCATATTTGATGCTAAGTAATTTGCCTTACTTGCCAACTAAAGTTTTTACAACCCTTAAAAAAAGGCAAAACCTCACACCAAGCGAGTCTGAGTTTTCACATGAAATGCTTTTCACTCTAATCAAACTCTTTTCTAAGCATGAATAAGCAAGCAGTCTGGCTAAGAAGTTTGCCTCTGCAGAGGATAAATCTTCTTTTTCTTCTACAAAAATCAATTCTGGTACAGAGGAATGTTTGCCTACTGTGAAATCCTGCATACCTAACAAAATACTAATTTTACTAAATTTCTTGGGCAATAGAGCTTCCTTAGCTCCCTGAGTTATGGTAGAGCACTGACCTTCTTGCATGTGATCAAGTATTACAAAACTTGTCAACTTTGTTATTTCTGATCTTCTCAGTCAATCTTACCTGAAGACCTACCTCTATCAAGACAAGACTTCCATTCTACTGCAGAAACTGATAAATCCTGGAGACCAAGCAGAAAAAAAACCAGATCTCACCTGTTTGGTTTATTTCAATCCGTGAGCCATTGGTCACTTTGTCAATCAGGCGAATAAAACTTGCTTCAAAATCTAAGGAGTAGAGCACAGACAGAATTGTAAAGTTTCTTAGAAGTTCAACACTTTACTTGTTCTTTTACCTTTTCCTGCCTTTCACAAGAGTAAGAACGCTCTTCAAGTTGTGCTATAATGCCACCACTTGTGAAAAGGCAATTCTATGTAAAACCAGAGATGTTAATGTGAGCCTCATAGGCATCTCAAATCAGTTGAGATGCCTTCAGATGCAGCAGCTAGACTAGTCACACTCCTCTCCCCGGCACACAGAACATAATAAAAGTGGACATTTCTGACCACAGTGGCTTGAGGGATTGCTCTTGTCCAGGACAAAACCTTTGACAATTTACATTTTAGTCAGTACAAAGCAAAACAGACAAATCATAGCAAACAGGACCCCATATACCGAAGCTTGACAAGCTAATAACAGCTTCATATTATTCTCTGTAAAAGTATTAGCTTAAAAGAAGGGGACACTTAGATGTGAAGTGCTGTTGCTGCATATCTGTTCCATAAACAGAATTAGTTGTTTGTGGACTCTAAAATTTTCCATTTCCAAAACAGTTATGCACATACTTAGGGTAGAGAACCAAAAGTCATCCCACTGCCTCTTTTCTTGCTTACTGTGCTCACTATACTATAGCAGTTTGTGTGGAAATGATTCCTCAGTTTCCCTCAATTGTGTGGACTCTCATCCAGAGACAATGAAAAGGACAAGCAGATTTAACCCTAACTAAACCCAAAAGTACCAATCAACCATAACCAAAAAGGAAATAACACACACCAAAATAAACAAACAAATAAAACCCCCCAAAAAACAAAACAAAACCAAAACAGAAATACCTGAAAAAAAAACATCCCAGGAAGAATATGTTAGCATTCTAATGTTAGTATCCCAATACAGTACAGGCTCAGTATTAAGGAAGATAGGTGAATATATGCAGAATTCAAAACCCAGTTAGTTTTAAGAGCCCACAACATCTGCATAATTGTTTGTAGGCTGCAGAACTTGCTTAGCAATAATCCTGTGTTACTTCTTACACAGTAATCAGGTTTTTCTTTCTACATGTGATTCTAGGATGTAATAGATATTTAAACCACAAAGCCACCTGCAGAATTTACAGTTTGTCAATATTTGCATAATATGATTTATGTCAGTATTGAACACAGTACTGGTTCTGCTCTCTTTCTAAACTATGACAGCTTATATGCTTACAAAGTTTTTATCACTTTATAAGTACTGGGGCATCTTCCAGTGCAAGAGTGCATGTGAGCACACATTTCACTCTTGGAGAACACCAGTTGCAGAGTTTACAAAAGCTCTAGTCATGAAAAGCAAAAAGAGCTGCATGCTGAATTATCAACACAAATCAGGATTTATTGTTATTATTTTCCTGTTACATTCATAGTTTATGCTTGAACCCATACTTAAAAAAGTAAATTCAAATACTCTTAAAAAAACATGGCAATAGCAACAAACTTCATCACCACCAAACGCTCCACAGTGAAAACAAATACTTTGGATCGTGGTAAATGTTAAGTCAAGCACACAAGAATGCTTTGGCAGTTTTTGAGTAGAATTTTTAGCTACACACCCAAGGCTCCTCAGGAGACAGAGAACTATCTACCCCTGTTCTGAACTTTATAACAGGGGGTCCTTGCCCAAAAAATAACTGAACACTGCAATAATGTTTCTTCCTCAAACTCTGTCCTATTGTTTTATTACTTAGTTATGATGGAATTCATCAAGGGATGCCAAAGGTTTTGTACGAGAAGGACGATGGTACTCTGTAAGAAAGATTTCCCTTAAACAAATCTGCAGAAATGCAGAAATGACAGTAAATTATTTCACCTCTTTCACCTTTCCTGTTTCGGCAAACCCTGACAAAAATCAAAGTATAAAACGTGACCTATTCAAAGTGCATGAATGCGAGCTCCCACCAGCACAGGGAGCACACGACGCTTGGGCACGAGAGACAAGGAATTAATTAATTCTGCCATCCCGACTGCCAAGGCTCCGCCACGGGAACGAGAACCAGCTCCGGGGCTGTGGAGAGGCTCCCGCACACGCAGCGAGCCGGTCAGAGCCCCGCCAGCCCCGTCCCATCGGGGCGACCCGGCAGAGCAACGCCAGCCTCGTCCCTTGACGGCCCGCTCTGAAGAAAAGGCGTGACGCGCGGAAGGCAGGGCTGCCAAGCTAAGCCGAGCCGAGCCGGCGGGACGGGCATGGTACTGACCCGTTCCCCTCTCCCCGCCCGCCGGGCACCGAGGGAGGCTGACGGCAGGAGCCGGCGGGTGCGTGACAGCCCCCCTGCTCCGGCCTCCTTCACCGCCCCTGCCGCTCCCGCGCCTTCTCCTCCTCCTCTTCCCCCTAAGCCCCGCGACCCACGTGTGACAGCTACACCCGAGACGGTGCGCGGGCGCTCAGGGGAGAGCGCATCCCCGGGAAGACACCGGGACGCAGCGGGGTCCACACTCCTCGGTGGGGCCCGCCCAGATGAAGCCCGGGCTGTCCCAGCTCGCAGTGGGGGCCTGCCCCTGCCCGGCAGCAGGTCCCGGGCACAGCCGGAGCTCCGCCGCCCCCCGACCTCCTGTCCCACGGCCGCCGGTGCCGCCGCTCACCGCGGAGGCCGGGATCCTCCTCCTTGGCACGGATCTTGCGGATCTTCAGCGGGCGGCCGCTGAGCGTGGCCAGCACCAGGCGCTGCCGCAGGAAGTTGCATCCCGTGTAGCTGAGGCACTGCGCCTCGCCCGCCGCGCCGCCCGCCATCCCGCTGCCCACGTGGTTGGGAACAGGAAGCGCTGGGACAGCGGCGGGGGCAAAGGGCAGGGGGCGGGCAGGGCTCGCGCCGCCCCCCGCGCTTGGCGGCCGCGCTCGGCGGCGGGGCTGTGGGGGGGAGGGCCGGGCTGAGCTTGTCGCGGCACGGGTGGCAGCCTCTGCCCTTTCCTCTGCTCTCCCAGCCGGCATGTTTTCAGTTGAAACTTAAGGAGTGTGGAAGTGTCGGGAGATGTGTCTGACCGGAGCCCGGCCCGCTGCTCCTCCGGGTGAGGTGGGCTCTCCTTCGGCGGGCGGGTAAGGACAGTCCGGAGAGGAACGTGGTGCCCGCACACGGATACTGCCCTCACATCCAAATGAGTCGGTTTCTGGGAACATGTTCCTTAGGCAGTACTTTTCAGTAATTTATTTCCTACCTTAAGGAAAACGGCGGAGGAATGAGTCCTGCTCGCGGTCCTTGGGACAGCCTGTTTGCTTAATTATACTGACAGAGTCCTGCTGTCCTGAAGGAGGAGACTGACTAAAGCTTTCAGTCTCTTACTTTAAGAGAAACATCGATTACAGTGGAGGTGTGACAATGTTAATTGTTAGGCTACACTTATGTGCACATGAAGTTTATTGGAATGGAATACTGCAGTTGTAAGGGATGTACAAAAATCATTTAGCCCACCTGCTTCACTTCAGGGCCGACTCAATGGTAAAGCAGGCTCTTAAGGGCTCTGTCCAAATGGCCCTTACACATTGATAGGCTCAGGGCATTATCAAGCTTGACCACCCTCTCTGTAAAGAAATGCTTCCTAATGGCGAGTCTGAACCTCTCCTGGTGCAGCTTTGAGCCATTCCCCCACATCCTGTCACTGGGTCCCAGGGAGAAGAGATCAGCACCTCCCTCTCCACTTCCCCTCCTCAGGAAGCTGTGGAGAGCAAGGAGGTTGCCCCTCAGCTGCTTTTCTCCAGACTAGACAAGCCCTCAGCCCTTAGCAGCTCCTCACAGGCCACGGTGTCCAGTTCTTCCACCAGACGCCTTCTTGCCCTTCTCCAGATGCCTTCACAGACCTTCCCATGGTTCTGAAATGGTGGAGCCCAGAGCTGCACCCAGCTCTGGACAGGAGGCCCTGCCCTAATGCTGGACACAGAGAGACAGTCACCCTTTAGAGTGCCAAGGTTGCTGCACTCAGGATGGGGTTTGCTGCACCCAGATGGGGTTTGCTGCACTCAGGATGGGGTTTGCTGCACCCAGATGGGGTTTGCTGCACTCAGGATGGGGTTTGCTGCACCCAGATGGGGTTTGCTGCACCCAGATGGGGTTTGCTGGACTCACTCAGGCTGGGGTTTGCTACACCCAGATGGGGTTTGCTGCACTCAGGATGGGGTTTGCTGCACTCAGGATGGGGTTTGCTGCGCCCAGATGGGGTTTGCTGTGCTCAGGCTGGGGTTTGCTGCACCCAGATGGGGTTTGCTGCGCTCAGGATGGGGTTTGCTGCACCCAGATGGGGTTTGCTGCACCCAGATGGGGTTTGCTGCACTCAGGCTGGGGTTTGCTGCACCCAGATGGGATTTGCTGTGCTCAGGCTGGGGTTTGCTGCACCCAGATGGGGTTTGCTGCGCTCAGGATGGGGTTTGCTGCACCCAGATGGGGTTTGCTGCACCCAGATGGGGTTTGCTGCCCTCCTGGCTGCCAGGGCACACTGCTGGCTGCCACAAAGCCTGCTGCCAAGCAGCACCCCCAGAACCCTCTCTGCAACCCCAGAGCCGCCCCTCTCCCAGTTTAGACTTGTGTCTGGCATTTCTTTATCCCAGGTGCAGAATCTGGCATTTTGACTTGTCATTTTCATGTCACCGGTGATTACCCAGTGCTATCCAGATCCCTCTCTCTGTAAGTCCTCTTGTCCCTCAGGAGAGTCAACAGCACCTTTCACACTTGTACAGCAAAAGTCAGACATTTTCCTTACAAATGATAGTACTTTTTATTTTACTAAATTGTTTTCCAGAGACTAAAAGTTCTTTTCGAAACCCATGATATGCACACTTTACAGAAACTGAAGGAACTAAGCCATCTATTATTACCTGCTTGCTGACTTTTGTGATCAACATGCATGAGGATTTTTGTTGTGTTGATACACTGGCCTGCAAGATTTGTATCACAGAAAAGCAGAATGATTTCATTTGGAAGGGATCTTTAAAGATCATCTAGTCAACCTCATGCTATGGGCAGGGACCAAGTTGCTAAAAGCTCCACACAACCTTGCTTTCAACACTTACGGGTCCCCACTGGGCATCCACAACTTCTGTCAGCAACTTGTGCCAGTGGCTCACCACCTTCACTGTAGAAAAATTTTTCCTTATGACCAGAGTAAATCTACCCTCTTTCAGTTTAAAAACTGTTAAAAACTGTCACTATTTCTTGGTAAAAATTCTCTCTGTCTCTCTGATAAGCTCCCCTAAATACTGAAAGACAGCAGTGAGCACTCACCAAGGCTCTTTCTTCTTGGCTGATCAATCTCAGCTCTTTCAGCCTTTCCTCAGGAAGAAATTATTCCAGCCCACCATAATTACTTCCAATTACTTGCTATCATCTGTTAACAATTTGCAAGTATCTGCTTTATGTCAAGGCTGCTGTTTTCCATGGGAAAACAAAATTGGGAGAACAAAACAGAAAACAGTCTTCCCAAAAAATTATTCCATTGGCAGTCAGAATTTTCTCATGTAACTGAGATAAGATACTTCTGTAAAAAATCACTGGCCTATATATTCTGCTGGTAAAATCTAAGTATCCTTGTAATGAAAGCTCTATCTGTCATAAAAATATCCATTGACATAAAGGAGGGGTTTTGTTTCCCTGGGAATGCTAGTGGCTTGCTGTGCTAGAAGTTCAAGGATTTCTGGAGTCAGTAAAATAATTTTTATCAACTGCCTAGAGGTGGCACAGAGATACTGAGTGGGACCTCAGAGATATATACATGTCATGATCTGGACAGCTGTTACAATTTAACCTCAAAATGTAAAGCTATTACTGGCTTACCTTAGTACTCAGGGAAATGTTAGTTTTCATTTACTCAGTGGAGAACATGACAGTCCCCCGATAGTTTAATCAGTTGAGATAAATAATACAGAAAAGGTCATTACAGAAACTTTCAAAAGAGATCTGCCTTCTGCTAATGTATGGGGGCTCCAAGAATGCAAAAAGATAACACTTTTTTCTGAATTTCTGTTAGTTTATGTACCTCCCAAGACTTTCTGAGACACACAGTCTCAGAAATACAGCTATGTAACTTCTCTTTTACTTGAACTTAATTTCTTTTCCTATTTATGTTTATTTTGAGGGATTTCTAAACAATCTGTGATAAGTGCTTTTTATAGCACTTATTACAAACTCCAAATACAGCTCAAAAGAACCACTGAGACAACAGAAATGTTTTCCAAATAATAAAAGTCTGTATTTGATTATTATCAACTTGCGACTTCAACAAAATATTGTCATTGCTCGTAACCGGACATAAGCCTTGTACTGAGTTTCCAAGGCATCAGAACAGAAGCTAGTCAGATTTGCACTGTCTGAATGTTCTTTGATCTGCTTTCAGCTTTGGCTGCTTCTTTTAATTGTGAGAGCAGTTTTGACAGATTTTCAATGGGTAATTTATTTTTCTTGTATTTATTTTTTCTTTTCTTGGATGCAGGTCTGGACCTGGACACATTTGGTTTAGCAAAAAAGACAAAGAAACTATATAACATAAGTGGAAGTTACTATATAAAAATTCAGATGTAATGTAGAGCTACAGACTAGGGAAGAAAAAGCAAGGTGCAAAATTGTGTTAGCAAGCAAAAAAACAATTTCAAGTGAACCCTACAGGGATGAAGAAGGAACTGTCAACAGAAGCCTGGCATTCTTCCTGGTGAGGGAGTCCAGATGCTGATGACTCACCATAACCCCACCACCCTCACCTGAGTGAGACCATGACCTTGGGGCCCAGGCAAAAAGGGGAGAGATGTAAACACAACACCAGGGGAATGGGAAAAACTAATGTGTGTATGGAGCAATTAATTATTCCTATAATAAAGAATAAAACTAAGTAATGGTAAGTTAGCATAAACTTTCTGTAATAACTAATAATTCTTGAATGACACTGCTAAAGTTTCAAATATATTAATAGATTTTTCACTTTATAAATAATGTGTGTTTTACCTTTGTCATAAATAAGGTTTTGAGTGTACACAAGCTTGTGTACATTGTGTTCATTGCACAGGCAATGAATTTCTGTCTGAAGAATATACATTTCCTAAGAAACTTAGTTTTGGAACAACCCATGCTATGTATAAATGTCAATTTGCTATACTCAGCCATCTGGGAAGAATAATTCATTGGGCTTTTTACTAAAGGTAGAAGTGACACCAGAAAAATGATAGTGTTTTATCCCTCTTTGCAATAAAACACTATTTAAATCCAAATAAAGAATCACAGCTCTACATTTTGGGTTTGTAAAGAGTCATGTCTTTGCTACTTTAGAGGACAGTTCAAGAGCAGCATTTCATTCTCTGTATTTCAGCTTATATCTAATTTAAAAAAATCTGCTCCTCAAGTGTTCTTGATGGTATGTATTTATTGAGGGAGAAATTTCAGCTGTGTTGTGTATATATGTTAGCCTTCACTGGATAAGTATTTAATGCATTATTTTAAAAAACATTATTAATGGGGTATCTTGTTTACAAATACAGCATCACAGCCTTATCCAGGTAGCCCAGTCTGGGACCAAAGCAACGTCAGACTGGGTTGCTCAGGGCTTTATCCAGTTGTGTCTTAAAAACATCAGGGAACTGAGACTACTTAAATTCCACTGCCTGACTTACTGAGTCCTGCCACTCATCTTAGTAAGCAGCCTGGCTCTGCCTTCTCAGTAACATTCTCATGGGTGCTAGAAGGCTGCTGTAGGTACTCCTGAACCTTCCTTGTCTCCAGTTTGAACAAACATGGTTCCATCTGTCTGGGGCAGTGTCTCTTCTCTATCCCCTGATCATCTTGGTCACTCTCTGCTAAACCTGCCCCAGCTGATCAATGCCTGGTGTGTGCTGGAGGGCTCAGTACTGGCCACAGCACACAGATGTGGGCCAGGAAGTGCCTAATACAAAGGGATAAGCGTTTTCCCTGATGTAGTGGCTACCCTCCTGTTAATATGGCTCAGGATGTTAGTGTCCACATGCTGGATGGTGCTTAGCTGGCTGTAGGCCAGTTCTCCCCAGTCTTCTCCAGCAGAGTTTCTTCCTTGCTGGTCAGTCCCCAGCCTGCACTGTTGGAAGCAGTGTCCTGGATGCAGGACTCTGTACCTGCTCCTGCTGAATTTTGTCAGTGTCCTGCTTGGCCCCTTTCCCCATCTGTTGTTGCTGAGCTTCACCTCCTGCCCCTAAGGCCATGTGCTCAGGCCATGGTTTGGTGTTACTCACGAAACTAATGAGGGTGCGCTCTCTCTCTTCTTCCAGAGTTATTCACAGACACTAGACAAAACAAGGCGCCAGGACAGGCCCTGGAAAAACATGATCATTAACAACTTTTGGTAGGGTACAAAACACTAAGCACTACACTTCTATTCCAGCTGGACTTATGCCCATCAAATTGTCCACCCCTCCACCAAATGAGGCACAGAAATTATGTGGGAGACCATGTTGTAGTACCGTGTCCGGACAGCTAGGGTACTATGACTCCTTCCTCATGGAAGTAACCACTTTATTTTGATACAAAGTACACTTGGGAAGTAGTTACCCAACAGTACTAAAAGAATTCTGTATCAAACTCAGAAGAAAGGACTCAGATCTCCAAGGAGCATACCTGACAGAAACTCTCCTGATGGTTTAAGGCCTAAAAAGCCTCTTCAAAGCATCTCTTATGTTTGAAAAAATGCTGAGTAATATGAAAGATTATTTATTAGTAAGAACATTTGGATTTGTTTGAAACAAGATTTTGATTACTAGTCACCATGAGGGTTACTTCTATACTCACTAAGCAAGAGTTAAGTTTTTAATTTATACCAGTACATTAAATGTGTGAAAAAAATAAATCAGAATATAGTGCAAGTTGTGTTACATAAACATTGACTACTCTGTTAAGATGTGAATAATTAACTCTGAATGAAGATGATGAAATGTCATTTTCCGAACATCATAATGAGGCTGCCAAAAAACCACTTGCATGTCTGTAAATACAGAATAGCTGTATAAAGACTTCTATACAAATTAGTGAACCATTGACCCCATTTCTTCCATTATTTCCTTTTCCACTTCTCAGTATGTCACAACTACTCACAAAACTACTAGAATGAGGTTTGGACTTCAGGAAAGATAGCTAAGGAAATGGGAACAATAATTTCTTTTACTACCTATTTTCTGTAATCTAAGTACCCACTTCAGTTCTGTAAAGGCCATAGCTTAGTAAGAACCTGTGTGTGTGGGAGAAGTGCCTTTCTATTCTTTACCACCCCTTCCTCATGAATCTGTTATGAAGTTCAGAAAGGTTCTAAATAGTCTTTAACAAAGTGATTGTCTTAGCATTCCTGTCTGGATTTCTGAGCTGCTCAATAGGCCTGTACAGAGGCAGAACCTCAGGCTTCCTTTTTATCAGGCAGATAAATTGTTGCTGCTTTTTATGCATGGTGGCATTGGAGATTAGATTTAATGATCTCTCTGACAAGTCTAGTTATTTGCTGGATATATATTTCATACAATACCTTCCATTTTCCCATATATTTGCTTTAGGAAGATTTAGCAACACATTTTGTGGACTTCTGCCATTCAGAAGTCTCTGAAGTGTGGAGCTTAAAATGTACTGTTTGGCCTCTAACATTTAATGGGCCTTTGCTGCCAAATTTTGTTTAAGGCTGTGGTGCTTTGGCAGACTGATATGTTGCCCTGGGAACACTGCTAAAGCCCCAAACGTTTAACTCTTGGTGTCCTAGTACAATCTGGAATAGAGATACTATCATGTTCATTTTTGAAGGTTCTCATTTCTCAGGGTAATGAGACTTGTGCTCAGAGTAAGCTCTATGAGCTAAGCCATTGCCTTCCTACTTAATTGTTAAGGCAATTAATTTTATTGGCTGGGGAGTTTGGGGGCTATATTCTTATCTCTTTACTGTTTCAAAATACCAAACAGTCATTTGAATATTTTCTTATGGCTTTAGTTGATTCAGTGTAAAACTATTGAAATGAAACAATGTTTTAAACCAGGAAGTTGAATTTAATTGATATTTTGACCCTAGCTCTGCTTTTTGCTCACTTTTCCATGGTGACCTTTCTGGGACTGTGATTGAGATCCATCAGCATCTCCAGAACCTGTAGCAGAAAGACCCACTTCTGCTGTGGACATGACTGTGAATACTCAGGAAATGGGACAATCTAATGTTTTGGCAAAATATTGTGTTCTGATGTAGCTGGGGATCATCAAATAATTTCTGTGGGAAAGGACATCTTGGTGTTTGGAAGAACACTACTCAAAACAAGGACAACCTGCAGCTGTTCACATTCAAGTGTCACAAACAAAACTCAGGCCCAGCTCATTAAAACACAGCTGCCTGCTGCTAGACAGTGGGAGCTTATTTGTGAGAGATCAGCAAGGGCAGGGCTGCTGCATGGGGGTGAGGGAGCACAGCAAAGTCAACCACAGCCTCAGGGCACCTGGGCAGTGCAGTGACAATGCCAGCAGCCAAGCAGTCATTAGGTGACGGCCAGGTAAGGAGCCACGTCCTAGTTCAGTTTGGGAAGTGGTGGAGTCACCATTTCTGAGGATACTTAAAAGGTGGGCTTGTGTCAATTTGGGGCATGGTTTAGGGATGGACTAGCAAAGCTGGATTACTTGTTGGGCTCGGTGACCCTTAAGGTCTTTTCCAAACCAAACGACTCTTTGATTCTCTGTATCTGAGGGAGGGCAGGAGCTGACGGCTTAGGGAGCAGCCAAAATGGGCCTGCTGGGCTGAGGGGTGCGGGGAAGCTGGTCATGGCCGGTTGAACAGTGATGCATAAATGCGGCCTGATGCGACGCTCTAAGATTCAATTTTCTTCATTTATCTTTTTATTATCGTTATGAATTTATCCCTCCCTCCCCCCGTGCACTTACGTAAAGGATCTTTCCTTCCTGCTCCTGATTGACAGCCGGAGAAGCTGCCGCCGCCGTTCCCAGGGAGGACCGGGCTGGGCCGGCCAGCGGGGCGAGGCGGCTCTCCTCGGGAAGGCGGCGCTCCCGCCGCGATCCTGCCGCGATCCTGCCGCGCCCCTGCGCGCCCGCGGCCGGAGCAGCGGGGACAGCGGGACAGCGGGACAGCATGGTGGTGCGGCCACTGCTGCGCGCCGTCATCATGGGGCCGCCGGGCTCCGGGAAAGGCACCATCTCCGCTCGGATTATCAAGCACTTCGGCGTGAAGCACCTCTCCAGCGGCGACCTGCTGAGGGACAACATGCAGAAGAAGACAGGTGGGCGCGGGGACGCGGGTGGGGATGTGTGCGCGGCGCGACGACCCCTCCTCCTGTCCCCGTCCCGCCGGAACCGTCCCCTCGCAGCGCCGCGGGAGCTCGGCGTGACACAGCTCCGCTCCGGGAAGGGACACACGCTCCCACCACGCATTCCTGCCCTTCCCCTCCGAGAAGGGAGGGCGCTTCCCTAATGGGGTTTGCTGCTCCCCACCTCCGTGTGCCCGCCGCGCAGGCGGAGGTGGGGTGACTTCACACAGCACTTCTGGAGGCCAGAGGCCACCGAAGTGGGCCTCATATCGGTAGCCCTGGGTCCTCCACACGCTGACACTTGCCAGCCTCTTCATGAAAGTGGACGGGGTTGTCCTGTTTTCGTTGTTTTGTTTCACCTCATTCCTTCCTTGTCTTGGGTGCTTTTAGTAAGCACTCAGTGGTTTTTGTACATGTTTCTAATAGTTCTGATAGCTTCTCATGGTTTCTCCAGCTGGAAGCATCTTAAAAGAGAAAAATATTCACATCTTTTAACAGGCAGGTCCAGAGGAGGGGGAAGTAGGGGTACCTGGAATTGTTAACACCTACTCCAAAATTACGCCTAGTCCTGATCTGGCAGGCATAACATAGTGACGCTTTCAAAAAAAAAAACCAAAACAAAAACAATGTGCAAAATTTTCAAACTGCATAGCTTTTAAAATTATTATTGTCTTATGAGTTCATATCATGATTAGGTTTCAGCAAGGTCTGTGTTTACATACAGTGATGCTTATACTAGATAAATAAACTAATTACTCTTGCTGAATAGGTCTAGCTTGGCCTCTGGCCTCAGCTGAGATACCACAGTCCTTCTCTCTGGTGGATTTTTGCAGTATGGAAGGTTCCCTCCTGACTTCCACATCTGCTTTTCTATATGGTGGGGTGAAAAGCCTTGTAAGAACCATCTCAGGCTGTACAACTTCAAGCTGTAGAATATTCCATTCACTTGTGTAAGTATCACTGTAGTATTATGCCAAGGTAACTGGCAGTCTCAGTTTTGGAATACTCATAAGCATGTTTGGAGGCGAAGCAGCTGTGATGTGATTCCCATGTCTTCACACAAACTTTATTTACTCAGTAAGGATAATGACTTCAGTACAATGACTGACTTTACTGTAGTTGATATTGTAGATACTGTAAGTTAAGAATTTGTGAGGAGTACACCTGTGTAGACAGACCCGATTATATTCATGCTATTTCTATTTGGTTTCTATCATATGTTTTTATTTACAGAGGGTCACAAAACTGTTCTGTTATGAACTTTCAGTGGAAGATGTGGTGGGTAGCCATTCCAAGAAAACAAAGGAAATGTTATTTTACCAAGTGTTTTGAGGTTTAAAATATTTACTAAATTCTTTTGGTTTTGTGCAAGACCACAGAGCACCAGAATCATGATAAAGGTTGTGCGAGAAGAGGAAATTCCAAGTGGAAATATCATATTGCTTGAATTGAGCTGAGAGCCTGAAGTGATGCAGAGAAGTGATTATGCAAAGAATTCTAGGTGGGTTGGACAGAGGAAGGAGAGCAAACATGTGAAATGGAAGTTTAGCAGAGACATTAAAAACCAGAATATAAGGAAAGAAGTCAGCGGACAGCTTAAGAGGTGAAGTTTGCTCTAAATTAGCTACAGCAGAATTAAGCAGAATCTGCTACAGAGTTTCTCATTCACTAGTAAACCTAGATGAAACTCTATTGCAATTTCATTGAAAGTCAGTCACTAGTTTCAGAAATGGTTCCCAGAGGGTTGACATGAAGTATGAGGTAGGAGGACTAGGTAGTACACTGAAAATAAGAGATCAACTGAGAGGCAACTGAGAGAGCCTAGACAGTCAAGGCAAAGATCCATGAGTTTTGACAACAGAAGAGTCCTGCAATTTCCAGTTCTTTGGGAAAGGAGTTACACTAAGATGGGCAGTTAAAGCCCTTGGAAAATTAGATATAGCTAATAGTAGTTTTATGGTGCAAATTTTCTATTTGCTGTCTTGTGAAAATGGACATTGTTGAAAAGTCCTGTTGAAGATGAGTGTTCTTATCATTCTGCAGTTATTATCATGTTCTTTTGGACAGTGGAGAGTCTGTGACCACTTCTCTAATGCTAAGGTAATTATTGTCTGGTTATGGCTAGAGCTTGACTGCTGTAATGTGGTTAGAACCTGCTGATCCTTTGTAAAGCCATGGAACATGGATACCTGTCATCACCTATAAAGAAAAGAAACCTGTGTTACCTGTAATTCTGAAGATTGCCATGCCTTTATGGTTTCAGATCCAACCTGTAAAAAACCCTAAACCAAATAAAACCTACAAAACCCCATGAAATCCCACTCCCAATAGCAGGAGTGGGGACGGGGAACCTGCTCTGAGCTAGTGCATATAGATGACTATTTGGGTATGGTTCTGCCTATTTTTTCCCCTCTGTAATAGCGACTTTCTAAATTATCTGAGTTCTGTAAAGGGAGGCAAAAGGCAGTGTTTTTCAAGCTCTGTTGGTCTAATAATGGCTTGCCATATTCTAAACATTTCTGGGCCCAAAAACTCATGAATCTTTCTAAAGTAAGTTAGAATTGCTCCCTGTGAACCTTGTCTTGTAAATATTTTTAGGCTCTTGTGGCTAGAGCAATGCTGCAACATAAATCAGTAGCAGAGCCAAGCATCAAGTACACATTAAACTATCTAGACATGATTTATTCCTTCTCTCAACCCACTTTTTTTTTTTTTTCTCAACCCCAGGGTACATGGTTCAAAGCACACCAGAATAATAAAAAAAGATATGAAGAAGGGAGGTAGGGAAGAGACACTTTGTACACAGACAGACAGTCATCTTCTTTCCAGTTTGTGATGTGCTGGAGGACTCAGGCACCACAGTCTGACTCTTTTCCATATAGTGAGCACGTTTTGAAGTCTGGACAAGGTGCACAGTGCCTGTTTCTAAATGGTCTTTGTACTTTTCAAAGCCTGACTACAGATATGAACAGCCAGGAAGGGAAAATTGTTTTGTTTTGTTTTGTTTTTTCTCATCACCAAATGCAAATCCTATTTGCATTATTTGGGGTATGTACTGCTTTTCAGTTGCCTCACCTGAAGAAGGGCCTCTGTCCTGTTGTACATTTCATCCACTGAGTGATGGGTCTGGCCTTCTGCTGAAAGTGGTCATATCTGCCTGGGTATCTCCATCCATCTCATTCTCTCTTTAGTTTTCTGTAACTAGACCTTAACTGGTTGCAAGTAAAGGCTTCTGCAGACCCACAATAAAACCAGTCTAGCTGCAATTCTGGGTTATGTAACAGAATTGGGTAATTGCTTTATAAATGAAAGATATGGCAACTTTGTGCCTAGGACACAACCCAGGCAACTGAATTTCTTCCTGGCTATATGCATGATTTGGGTGAACTACAGCATGCTACTGCCTGCCATGTAGGAGCATAGTGTGATAGCTGGAACGACAATGCGTGGATGGGATTTTAGTGAGCCAGTGGGATAAATGACTGGTACTAAATGTTAGTCAGTTCCATGGGAAAATACTAGTGTCTGTATACTCCCATAAATAGTGTATACTATCTATAAACACGCTCTTGCCACTCTAGTAATCATAAAAATACATATCTGGCAAGCATGTCCCACTGCATACTGTCAAAGGCATTTATGTTTGTAATGAAGCCTAAGTGTAAGTTAATAACTGGCCACTAAGCTAAGAAAATAAACTTTTTTTCAGGAAGTCTGAGGGCTCATATCTTAATAAACTTGTTTCCTTTCTATTTTTTATTTTGAAGACTCTTGGTTAACGGTCTCTCCTCACTTTAGTTTTTAGAACTTCATATTTCGAATACATACTAGTAAATTTACTCAGAGGGTGTGTGTTTTGCCCTACAGGTGGATCTAATTAATCTGATATGTATTTGTATGGTCAGATCCTAGTTGATCATCTTGATATTTTTTAATTTTGGTAAGCATGCTGTCTATCTTGTTTACAACTTTTCTCTGTCACCCAATCAAAACAATGTTTTTGCAGGCTTGTAGCTTTTTCTCACTTGCTGGAGGTCAGAGATAGTGTAATCCAACTTTTACTTTTGCAGAAGTGGGAATCCTTGCCAAGTCCTACATTGACCAAGGGCAGCTTATTCCAGATCACATCATGACACAACTAATGCTGAATGAGATCAAAGGTTTAGACCAGTACAACTGGCTATTGGATGGTAAGTTATCATGTTGGATATCACTGTATATGGAGAGAAAATCTGCTCTGGAAAACTTGGGACTGCTTTGGTGGCTGCTAGCCAGCTTGTTGTGAAACTTTCAGCAGATAGTCTGCCCCAGTTTCTTTGGCTGACAAATGCTTTGGATGTACTCTGCCCTCAGAACATTACAGGGATATTTAACTCATGTTAAAAAAGGTAGTTCAACACTACAGAAAAATTTCAAAACTGGCAATTCTGGTATTTTTTATGATAATTCATATGGTATTTCCCCATTAAAATAGGCATTGAGAAGTTTCTTTTTTAAAGTATTTTCTTATTAAAGTCCTTGGGGAATGGAAAACTTTTGAAGGATGAGGCCTTGGAATTATCTAAACAGCAAGGCAGGAATGTGATGCAGTAACAAGGTAAGTATGGAAAAGTACTGCAGCAGTGTGGAGTGTAATTAAAACTATTGCTCAATTGCCCTAAGAGGTCTCCTTCATTTGCTGTTTGGTTCTGTTCTCCAGAATGAACTGTTTTGCAGTTCTGCAGTGTAAGCTCATTGCTTCAGCACTCTTGCTAGAGAAAATGCATTTGCTGTTGTCTCATGAGCTGGATGGCTCTTGTTATTCCAGCCCCTGGGAATACATTTGGATGCCCAGCACATAAATAGTGTCTGGGCTGGATACGTGTTTTTTCAAACTCTCGTCACAACCTGCCTCAGTAGATAAAAAAGTTATTGGTGTGGCTTTCTATTTAGAGGGAGTGAAAAATCCACAGTGGCCTCTGTCCCTGAGTGCTTTATTATAGTTATATTTATATAGTTGCTCCTACATACAGTGATATGTTCTCATGGCTTTAGTCACAGCTGGGCTCCTTCCTGAGAGAAAGCCTTTATTCCCACAGTGAACAGTACAATGAAACCTACACCATAAAGCAGAGAATGGCAGATATTGGGTTTTTTTCCTTTAGTTTCAGGTCCCATGTACACACAGTTCCAGTCTTGTGGATCTGGATGTGTAGCAGTATAGTAGTAGTAGCTGTGCCCGCTGGCAGCTCTCAGCAGGAGGATTGTGTCAAGACCATAAGAGAATAAATCAATTTCTACTGCATGTTAATGTGCTGCCTTTAAACTTATGCAGCAGAAAGTTTGTCTGCATCAGCATTTGTAATGAGACCCAGTAAATTACTCTAGGGATAGCTCTGGCATAATGGGCTTCACAAGAACAACACTGTTCTCTTGAAATGTTAACCCATAATCTTAAGTTTGGTAACTGCAATGCAGAACAAACAGATGGGGTCAGTTATCTCAAACTAGAGCTGCTGAACCGCTTGCATGTTCACTTAGCCAAACACCCATTTACTGCCTTACAACAGGTTGGTGGCTTCTGGAGTCATAGCAGATGTAGCAGTCTGAGTCATATGTGTCTGTGGGTATAATCCATTTAGATTTACATGCTGTATAATCTAGAGCACTTTTCTCTGTGTTCCTGGAATCTTCATAATTCCTCACCTCTTGCAGATCTTTTTCTGTAGAGAGAGAATACTATGTAGAAAATATCAGTTCAATTTCAATGAAATACTTTCCTAAAAGCACTTCAATTTGTTGAGGAATTTTCTCATTACTCAGTCCAGAGCAAAATAAAATTTCCAGCTGCAATACTTAGAAACATGGTGGCTGCTAATAGCAAGAAAGAACAGCAGTTCTTGAACAGTGTTCAACATCAGTGTTGAAGACCTGGCTCTTACCATTTAGAAGCACTTTCATGCAATAATGTGAATGTGTGAGAAATAGAATGAGGGCAGCTCATGACTGTGATGCAAGCCAAGTACAAAAGACTTAATACACAAGCAAGGACTTGGTCTGAGTTAATAAACTCTGTCTTTTTGTAATGTTTTTCCTTACTCATGCAATGGACAGATCAACACTATGCAAGAGTTTCTTAAGTTTGTGTCTATCGGTGCTTGCCTTTATGAAGAAGTTTACTTGTACAGTATGATGCAAATTAGAAGCTACTGAAGAAAATGAGACTATTCTAGAGCTTTTTGAGGAGAGGAACTGTTCCAGTGAGTATAGGACACAATAGCATGTTCTGCAGTAGCTTTGACCACTGAAGGTCTTTGCTCAATACTTAATTTCAAATTCTTTGTGGAGATGTTGCCTGTCTTGTTCTTTGTTCCCACTGCACCCCTCTTAAGTTCCACTAGATTATCTAATAGTTTAAGGCATAGAATAAGGAGCCACAGAGTTCATGGGGGAAAATGCAGCACCTTTGAAGTGAAGAGACAGATTCCTGATCAGCCTGAGTGTTCTCACAGTTATCATATCTGAGGGCAGTTTGATATACTAAAACTTTCACAAACCTTCTAAATCCTGTACTGCCTCTGGTAAATATATTTGGCTTACTGCAACTGAGTAAAACAGGTTTGTAATGGCCACTACCTTAAGCCAGACTTACACAGCTCTGAAAGTAAGATATATCACAAATGTTTCTAGGTGGTTCTGAGGGAAACTCTTCACTGAATGTTTTATTATTCCAAATGTGTATATAGTGCTTTTATTCAGTGTAGTGGTATATGGTGTATATATAAATACAGGGTCTTTTTGCACTTATTTTTTGCACTCTTGGGAAGATTATTAGCTGAAATGAAGAAATAAAAGCTTGGAGGCATTTAAAAAGTTAAAATGCCATGACACACTGAAAGATATTGGAAAATCTAATGTCTCTTCCATCTTTATAGAACATGACAATGCTTTTTGGTTTTTTTTGCCGTGTAACAATTATTTTCTTTAATGACTCAATCCAGGTAATTTTTGCTATAACTCTGCTTTCAGAATTTTATGAAGTTGTTTCCTTTAAAAAGGTTTCCCCAGAACAGTTGCTCAGGCAGAAGCGCTCGATAAAGAATGTCACATAGACACTGTGATTGACCTAGACGTGCCATTTGAGACCATAAAGTGTCGGCTTACAGCACGCTGGATCCACCCTGCCAGTGGCAGAGTTTACAATCTTGAATTCAGTCCTCCCAAAGTGCAGGTAAGCAATATGCATTGCTGATGGCACTAAATAAGTACTGCATTGTGTTTGCTAGCTGCAGTAAAATATTGTTTGCATAATGTGTTTCAAAACACAGCAGCTCAGAACAAAAAGGCTCACGTCTTGGGAGTGCAGAATCTTTCTGTTAACACCCTGCTGGTATTGAGGGTATGTTAGTGACCTGGCAGAACCTCAAGGTGTTGGACAATGTTTTTTGTCCCCTGCAGAGCAGAACACCATGATGTTTTGTAAGTACTTGTTAGAGCTGTTCACTGATCTGGAATACTGTCTGCCTTGTGCACTGGCACAGGATCTGGGCATGGTCTTAGCCTGTTTGCAGCCTGTACAGTCCAAAATGTAGATTTCTTTTCCTTCCTCCAGAGGAGTAATGCTTTATATATAGGAAACCAGTCAGAGGAATCCACTTAATGCTTTCCCTGTGTTTATATTTAACCAAGATGGGTATTTTCAAGGGAAGAGCTGCAGTATTGCAAAACTGGATCTAGAAACTTTCAAGTCAGGGAAGCTTTTCAACAGATTAATTTTTAACAGATTTTTATGATTGAGATATCCTAAAGAGAAGATTGAAGATAAAGACTGTACATTGTTACCTTAAATTTTTTCAAGAACAATTTGCTTTAGTGCAACTCAGCTAAAACTGTATTTTATCCTTAACTCTAAATAACTTAGCTGTTGTGACATCACATTTCACTTGGAAGCTCTATTAATTTACATCAGATATACAGCAGGCCCTGGAGCTTTCGAATTTCAGTGTTGCAGGAAAAGAGGCCAGCTTGAAATACCAGGTAAGCACTGAAAGTGAGCAACTGAAAATATTGCCTTTGTTTTGTTTAAAACAAGGTGCTTAAAGTCATGGTTATTTTCAATTGCAGAAAAGCACAGGCAAGATGGAACAGAGAATTCTCAGGCTTACCAGAGTAGGCTTCAGCTGCCAGAGCTTTGCTGTTTAGGATCTGTCTTCCCTTTCACTAATTAGCAGACTTACCACGACACAGTGGACTGCAATACTTAAATTGAAAACATGGAATAGAGCTAAACGGGTGAAATGCAGTTGTCTCTATTATCTTAATAAACCTGCAAAATGCTTGCTTACTTAGTAGGAACATTTACACATTAGGTCCCTACCTCTGTAGGGAAAGCTTCAACTGACTCTCATGCCAATTTTTTGTAGAGCTGCTGTTAAATAATAACTCTTCCATCTTGCAACTTAAAATCAAAGGGCCATTAACTCTTTGCCCATTTTAGTATTGTCAAATGAAGGTCCAATTGGTCTCTTATTTCTTGTTATACAGGAATGTATTACCAACAGTATTGTTTTCTCTTGTACGTGAAGGTTTTGTCTTCATATTCCTCACGTTCTGTGAATGTTCCAGAGGACAAATTAGTCAAGTTACTATGAGCTAATATTCATTGGCAATACTGAAAAAACATTTTTAACTGACAGACTGTTTTACTGGAAAGTCAACAACTTAACATTCCAGACAAGAACACATGCAGCACCCTCTCTTTATAAGCAGAAATCTACATCCTGATTAAGTGGAAATTGATCATTATTTCAATAGAAAATTACATAAAGCATGCTTAAAGAGAAGTAAAAAGTATACTCTGGTATTTGCTTTTAACCATGATTAGGGCATTGATGACATTACTGGCGAGCCCCTTGTTCAGCGTGATGATGACAAGCCAGAGACTGTCAGCAAGAGGCTCCAGGCTTATGATGCACAAACAAAACCTGTCCTAGAATATTATCGGTGAGTAGTAAAATCTGTTCTTCCACATTCCAAAATATTACTGTGCATCAGCATAGTGATGAGCAGATCTCTCTGCTACAGAATATATTATACCACAACAGTGAGTGTGATGTGAGTAGCTGTGTAGCTTTCATGAACTCAGTCAGAAAACCCAGCAGAATGAGTATGATTTTCCAGGGCTGCATGAGACCTCCTGGAACCTGTGTGGTAAAATAACCTGTCACTGCAGCCAGCCACATTTAGCTTCATAAAGAACGCTATGCATTACTCAATACCTCCATAGTACTGCTATGAGCAACAACAGCTCTGGTGGGTGAAGTAACAGACAGTTCCTACTTTTGCAAGAATTTACAATATTTTGTTTTCTGGACATATAAGTAGAACACTGCTAATAAGTGCAAGGGGTCAAATAGAGAAACTGTTAGTGAGGATTTAAATGTGGCTGTTCTAAGAACATGACTGTGACTAGACACAGCTAACAAGACTCTTTAGGAATAAGTAGCTAATTCAGAATTATTTGCATTGTGGAGTGGAAATAAATTACTAGTTCTTTTAAGAATCAAAATTATACACACTTTCCTAACGTAAAGCTGCAAGCATCATACTGCTGATATATAGATTCGTAGCAGGTCACCATGTAGAGCTCTAGTCTTACCTTGCCTAGACAAAGAAATCAGACTCTGACAACATCAATGGTTGTCCTTCTTGTATTTCCATATTCACCACCCTTCATTGTATTCTTCCAGGACTGTTGAGCAGAAATCAATGTCCAGCCTGCATTTCCAATGCTACAGCTTTCTTGGTGTTACATCACATGCGTATTTTCACACTCCCGCCAGGGTAATCTTCAAGTGAGGTGGAGATTTTGGAACAATTAATCAATTTGACATCTGTAATGCTTTCTTCTTTTTCTTCCTTAGGAAAAAAGGGTTATTGAAATCATTTTCTGGAACAGAAACCAATAAGATCTGGCCACATATCTATGCTTTCCTTCAAACCAAGTTGCCAGATGTGAGCCAGAAAGATGCTACCAACCCCAGGTGAAAATGGGTCAAACTTCTGCTTATCTGTCATAGCTCACTCCCAATTATATGACATTCTGCAATCAAGGATTTGTCCAAGTAGTCTACCAGACTCATCAATAATTTAAGTCCAATGCTGTCCTTAACTTACACTGAATTTTGTTGCCTGTGGTTACCACTTCAATGCTGTATTTTTTTATATTAAATATACCTAATTTCAAAAATACAGTAACTGTCCTTAACAAAAGCCAGTACTCTTGTGTCTCTAATTTGGCAAACACATTTGCAATATTGATTGATGAAGGAAACACATTTCAGAATACATCTTAATTAGAAAGCACATTGACTGATTTACTCAATCAGTAAATAAAGCAATGACAAGAACATGCAAGCACATTCCTTGAACATGTGCCTAGCTGGAGCTAGCCAGAAGCTGTGAAGAACAATGACTGGTCTACAAAGAGTCATTTCAGACCAGAGCTCCTGTGTATGGAAACTGATCTTATGGAAAGATTAGCTTCGTGTTTGCTTACACAGATGTGACTTGATTTTGCTCACCATAAATTACACTTGTACCAGGGTAAATTATCTAAGCAAGTATTATGTTTCTATTTTTGCCCTCAGAGCAACTATTTTGCAGAAAATGGGAGTTTCAATGATGTGTAACACATTTGGTAAAGCCTCTGATTTTGTGTGACCCGGCAAGACTTCATCAGTAAAAAGATACTGAACAGATTGTGTAATCTGGTAAACCTGTAACTAGCTAGCTATATGATGTTGACCACTGAATGCCTTTTGTACTATCTTTGGAAACAAGTGCTCACTGATGCCAGCGACATGATTTCCAGTGGTCAAAATACTAACTTTGGCACATTATTGTAGCAATTTTTATTGTAGCAACTGGACTGGTTTTCATGTGGTTCTTGTCTCTGACCAGCTCTTGTGTTAATTCACTACATAACTGGAAATACAAACTTCCACAGTCCACAGTTCTTAACAGTCCAGGGACTGCAGACACTGCTATTTTTCAGTGACTCCTCCCAGCCCTTTTTTAATGCTCATCAGAGTGGAAGTTTCAGGAGTCAGCAAAATCTGAGGAACAAATGGTCTAGGTAATGTCTGAAGTAGCTGTGTCCTAATAATGCAGATTCCAATCTCCTTTAGCAGTGACTGTAAACAGCTACAGAGCTGGGGTGCTGACATACCTTGGACTGCATCTGCACATCGAGTTTTAGCATTAAAAATATTCAGACATATTTCAGTCTAAAAAGAGATAGCCATTGTAGAATTTGTGAAGTTTTCCCCTGACTATAAATTAACAACATAAACAGCAGCTACCAGTACAATCAGTTTTCCTTTCATTTAAAGAAAGCTTGCCAAGAAGATTGACCACTTGTACTGTCCTCTTGAGGAAATACCTGCTGCTGGTATTCTTACATTTTGATTTCAATTAAAAAGTCAAATTTTTTTCATCAGCATACATAAATTTCAGTGAACCAGAAGGAGGAGGGGAAGGAAATCTCATTATTTGACATGTATTTCTGCAGCATCCAGTTTTACCCCCTTGGAAACTTAAGAAATAACTTCTACTGTGTAACAGGTTGTTAGATCCACTGCTAAGGGTAGCAAGTCACTGTGCTATATTGCCCTTACTACCCTTGCGTATAACATTCAGTTAAAAAACAACCTGAAGTTACTTGTTTTCCTTTAAGTTTCCTTTAATATTTAACTAATTATTAAGGAGGAGGCAGTATTTGCTTACCCTTTCCTGGAGGATTTGCCAAGTTTAACCAGATGCAGTAGAAATTTGTATTTTTTGTCTCAAATTTGCATGTGGGACAGAACTGCTCCTTGCTCTATAGTCTGTTTGCAAAAGAAGGCTAGAGAACAGAAGTCATATGGAAAGCTACTTCTATGAGTGTATTTGCTATTGCATTGGTACTAACACTCTGGTATATTCTGCAGACTTGGCTGTAGGTAAAACAAAATTACTGGAATCTATTTCTCAAATCACATAATAATTAAAGTTGGAAAAAAATTCCTAAATCATTGAGTTCAACCTCTAACCATCACCACCCTGCCAAATAACTCACAGCACTAGGTGCCATGTCCAATCATTTCTCAAAGACTCCCAGGGATGGTGACTTCAACACTTCCATTTTAATGCTTGGCAAACCTTTCAGTGAAGGAAGTCCTCCTGATGTCCAACCTGAACTGCCCTGGGCACAGCTGGAGGCCATTTCCTCTTGTCCTGTTACTTCTTACCTGAGAGAAGAGGGCAAACCCCACCCAGCTATACCCTCCTTTCAGGCAGTTGTAGAGAGTGATAATGTGCCCCTGGAGCCTCCTTTTCACCATCCTGAACAACCCCAGCTCAATGAGCTGCTCCTCACAGGACTTGTGCTCCACAGCCACACCAGCTCCACTGCCCCTCTCCAGACATGCTCCAGCAGCTCCATGTCCTTCCTGGAGTAAAGGGCCCAAAACTGAGCACAAGATTTGAGGTGTGGCCTCACCAGTGCAGAGTACAGGGGGTCAATCCCTGCCCTGCTCCTGTTGGCCATACCATTGCTGGCACAGGCCAGGATGCCATTGGCCTTCTTGGCCACCTGGGCTCACATTCAGTCGATGGCACCCCCAGGTCTTTTTCCTGTGGGCAGCTTTCCAGCCACTCTGTATCAGCTTGTGGCACTTGTGGGGTTGTTCTGCATGAACTAAAAACAAGGTAGGCTATGACCACTGAACTTTTGAAATCAATATGTCTTCCAAACCTACATAAAATCAGGACAATTCAGTAATGCATGAAGAATATGTATGGGAGGCATAAGCTGTCTTTGCTACTTTTACAATTAAAGTATACATGACTAACTTGCTGTAATAGTAGCACGTTAGAAAAGCACAGCAGAGTTCTGGAGTGCAAGATTCTGTTGTCTATAAAATGTATTTGGATTTCCAGCTTCTTAAACAAGAAGCTTTTAATGCTTTTCCACTTAATGTTTGAGTTGACAATGTCAGAAACCCACTTTGGTGGAATAACATATGAAGTAACTTTCAAACAGTGCATGACACTTCACCCTATGTGACTTGTAAAAAGCTTTTTGTTTAAACTGAGGTCTTAGCCTAAACCTTGTACAAGTTCCCTTCATCAATGACTTCAACCATAACAAGACTTGGGTATAAAAAAATAATCTGAAGTTAGCCTGATGAACAAGAAAAGAATCAGACTCCCAGAAATCATACAACTCAGCATTCATTTGTAGACAAGTGATGTTATGTTTTAGGATTAAACCAAATTATGTTTAATGAAAGTACAATATAACATTTATATCCCCTTAGTAGAGGTAGAAAGCCAGTGTTTTAATCTAATCCATTCAGATCAGAAATACTGATACCAGATACTGATTTATTGCTATTAGTGATAACCAAATTTGAGAGCTTATACTGTCAGCAAGGTAGCATGAATACAGTTGCAATCTCCAATATTCAGAGTAAAACATATCCATATCTGTAGTAAGACAATAGCAGATTCTACCAAGAATCTGCTGCTTCTTGTAAACATTGTACTTGTGCAGATGTTTAATTTCTAAAGTCATGAAAGGCAAGGTTAGTAGCAGAAAACACATCCAGTTTCACATTCGGCAATATAAGAACCCTGCTCTTCAAGGACAACTAAAAACCTAGCAGCACATTTCAAACAATATTACAAGTTTTTTCTTAATTACTCACCCTTCAAAATCCCTCCCCCAAACCAAATCAAAACAACAAAAATCTGACACCAAAAATAAAGTGCAGTACCCAGAAAAATAAGTGTCAAGAAAATAGCCATGTTTGTTTCTTTGGGGGAAAAAAAAAAAGGGAAATAAAGGAGTACTTGGCCTCAGTCTTAAAAGTACTATAATGTGTCCATCATTTTGGATTCTTCTTCATCTCTTTGTATCACAGAATTGAAACTGCAGACATCTCTGTTTATGGAACCTTGTAGATCTCCTGTGTTCTGCAACAGATGAAAAACTGACAGCTTAATGCTTCATAATTACATAGATGGAGGGAGAAACAGAGAGAGAGAAACAGAGACTGTTTCCATTGTCCATGTTATAATGAGACAAATTTTCAATAGAAAGGAAGTAAGATCTGAAAACATCCTCCACCAGTATTTTGTCACTGTGTCAAGAATTTTTTTAATTTGCTAGCATAGCTTGTATTTGGTCTTAATACTTCTAGCACCTAACTGCACATTTATATAAAATTCAGCTGTTTGATCTACCTCTGAGAGGTACTTTAATCAAATTATTTCAAACATGTACTTTCAATTGTGACTCCTTTCCTAATACATAATTTGTGACAATCTTTTAAGTTGTTTCTTCATTACAGAATGTGGCCCTAACTGCAACTGCAAAAAACACCTAAGTATACCCTTTTACAGGAAGACTTTCCTTAAACTTGACTCTTCTTGCCCAAAGAAGTTGTGAGGTCCCTGGCAGCGTTGAAGGCCTGGCTGGATGGGGCTGTCCGGCCTATGAAAGGTGTCCCTGCCGTGGCAGGGAGTTTGGAAACAGATGATATTTAGGGTCTGCTCCAACTCAAACCATTCTATGACTCTATAACTTACTTGACTGATCCCATGATTCTACACTGCTTCTGGTGATGACTGGGAATACAGTTCTAAGATCTGATCAGATTTATCATGCAGTGTTTATTTTAGGAAGGAAAATGTAAAGGCAATGAACAAACATATACTTTTGAACTTTTGCTGATGCTGTGAATTCCAGCAAGTAAAAAGAAAGGCCATAAACGCCTTGTGTATTAATAACACTGCATTATATATCCTAAGCACTAGCAATTCAAGAAATAATCCTCTTTATATCTCAGAAAGGTACAGCTTCTCTAGGCAGGACCTAATCTTGCCTTAGTTCAATTGAATTTTGGAAATAATAAACCTACCTGTAAAAAAGATGTCCATTCTCCCACACAGCCAGGACTGACATTGAGATCATGGAGTAACATGGTCTGAAAGCCATGTGATTGTGACCAGATTCTCACTCTCGCCTTGAATGCCTCAAGTTCACTTTTAAAGGCCTCAAAGTAGCCTTCTCCTGTCTGCAAAGAAAAAAATGAAGTATTCGTTCTTTAGCAATTTGTTCTTTTGAATTGTAAGCTTACACAGTGCTGAAAAAAAAATCCAGGCAGTAATGACATGTTATACCTTTTGGGGAATAACAACTGTGAACAACTCAGGGATAAAGTTAGTCAATTTAAAGTTATGTTTCGTGTAGATTTCTTTTTAAGACAATCTGTAGCATTTATATGCATAAGTAAAGTAGCTGATTTGTCTGAGAACATGTAAAACCAAACCTAATTTTAGCCTGTAATTTATTCCAACTCAGAAGGTATCCTTACAACAGGTGCTTGTTGAAGCCCTTTGATCAAAAGTAAAGCACAAACTAACCCACATTTTAACTATACTAGTTTAGGTAATATTAACATCCATTAGAGTCTTGAACAACTAAACACAGTCTATAACAAATCACAGTTTCAGTTTTCCCACCTTTTTCCTACAAAGCTCTGGATTGTCCTATTTCAGTCATGAGAAAGGGACACTTTATATAGCTGCCTCACAGTAAGGGGAGACTTTGAAAACGTTTGTAATTAGTTACAATAGTCAGACCAGTTTAAGATCAGTTGGTGTTTGCTGTTGTTACTTAGTTATTACTTGTCTGCGACACACCTGCATTTTGCTTTCCACCTACAACAAGCAAAATTCACTAAGCTTTCATTTAAGCAGAACCAGAATTATAACGAAATGTTCTATCTAGAAAATAATTGCTATCAAAACTCTTTCCCATAAGCCTAAATCAGTCAAAAAATTATTTAGCCTCACATGGTTGGAAGAAATCCCTTCTAAAACACTTGTACTGTATCAAGAGTTTCTCACATTATTACCCAAGTTGACTTACTTTGGCTTTTTGGAAAAAGAGACGAAAACATCCTCTTGGATCCACATTGCAGCTTCTGGCAATTTCTATAATAAACTGCATTACAACTGCTTGGTGTGCTACTTGCTCCATCAGAGCTCTTTTCTGAAAAAAAAAGAAAAAAAGTTAAAGTTATGATTTAAAGATATATTTCTAAAATTCAGCAGAATTTCCTTTTGTTCCAGTTCCTAAGCAGATGTGAACTGATGCTTACAGAAACAAGAGGACTCATAGTTAGCTATAACTAGACATAAATGTGACAATGCACTATCAATAAAGTAGAGGGGGCTGGAAGAACAGTTAAACAGCTAATGAAATTGGTCACATTTCTACTATGCAAATAAGAAAATGTGCGCTTCTAAGATTTAAACATCTTCATACCTGTTCAGCTTCTAGATGAAAACACCACAACATGAGATACCTAGATGTTTCTTCACATACAAGGTATGGGTGATCAGACAAAAACCTTTGACTATCATCCCATCTGCTCAGCATGCCTAATAAGAGAAACACAGTTAAGATATTCTAAAAAGATAAATTATTTAATGCAGCAAGGAAGTTACCTGTATTGATACCAAGGATACATAACAACTTGGCAATTTACTAAACTCAGAATAATAGCATGCAGCTAAATTTGGGGGTTTTATTTATACATCTAACCAATGCTGAAAGAGCACTACTAGAAGGCATAATTAGTCTTTGAAGATACTAAAAGTAGATTATAACAGTCATGCACTTCTAGTAATGCTGATAATTTATTTTTAATCAGTTTTCACAAGCTAACAAAATGGTGCAGATATCTACTAGTTACAACACCAAATAGCTTAAAAATTTTATGGACAGATATTTACATTAAGTGATTCTAACAAACACAATTCCTCTAAATGTTTGCAAATAAAAGAACAGAACCTGTAACCTGTCAAAAATTAAAGTGCTTCTAAGATACAGTTTGCTAGACTTTTAGAGAATTCAAATTAATTATACAAACAGTTTGATTACAAAAACAAACCCCCACCAGTATTGGAAAGTTAATTAGAACTTTGAATGGCAGTATCATGGCACTAACTTCAAGTAACAAGCCAAATGTAAAAATCAGAACTCAATACTCATAGCGCTTCTTCAAGTTGTCCTATCTCTGACAGTCATTATTGGCAACAGGTACTAGATGTACAGCTTCACCTGTCCATCAGCACATAATTACAACAGGGCTGAAGATAATTCAATGGTAATGACCTGAGCTAATCTTAGTTCTAGCAAACAAATGCTGAAAGAGAAAGCAACAGGTTGTATTTCTTTTGACTGTTTTCAAGTTACTCTGTGTAAGTTCTTCATTGTTTTGAAGCCAGAAGAGGATCCAGAAGCAGGACTCATGCAATAACGAAGTCCACACTGCCGCTCGGCAGCAGCTAGCATGCAACAAGTGACTTCAGAAAGCATTAATGTACTGTGGCTTTCTACAATGGACTTGTGTATCACAAATTAAAATAATAACATGGCTTTGAACACAGGAAGTATAAAAAAAAATTACCTTCTGTAATAAGACTGCTTCTTTAACAGTCTAATTTGAATTTAGACAAAGAGTAATTTTGCCCAACTCTCAGCTAGGAAGCCTACAAGATAATATCCTCTTTTTTTACCTGCTGAAATGAACAGCAGGAGAGATGTTTTCTAATTCCAATATCATTACACTGAACAGTTAAGGTACTTAAAAGAACCTGTGCCAATTTACTACTATTTGCATACTCTTGACAGTGTTTTGCCTTTACTTGATACTTGAAAGGCTTGCTAAGGTTAACAGCCCTTTCTTTAAAAGCCCTTTTCTTTTTAAAGCCCTTTCTTTAAAACAGCTTTAAGTCACCCAGAAGCCAAAAAAAAAGTAAAAACAACTTTGTAAGAACAACTGAATTCTGCCAATACAGTCTTATTCTTGATTGTTCCAGAATTCCAAATATGGCTGTACAATACTATAGCATGAAACCAGTCCGAATGGCAAGCACTTCAGAGAACCATAGAAATTTTACATTACGTTACAAGATCAGCTTTGTGCTCAGTCGGATTTAAAAATTACAACAGAGCTAAAGTGACACCTAGCGGATAACTAAGTATAGTTTTAAACACACAATTCTGAGCATACATACTCTCAGTGCAGGTGTTAACAAATATGTCCATTTAATCAGCCATTACCCTTATAAATTAACAAGTAACAGAAAATAATTTAATAAAACATTTAACTTAATCTCCTTCAAAAAAGGAGAGAGCCATGGATTACCCATGCACTTTTATATACATGACTTATATGTCTAGGAATGTCCCTGCCTTTTCCCACTGGTGTGGGATATCCCTGGAGTCCTGATAAAATAAAACTGAACAGTCTGTCATTTAGGTCTTTCATTTATTAGCATTCATTCTGTACAAGAAGGAGCAAATCAACAAATTCTGTAGGAGCCACAAGATGTTGGAAAAACACACTCACCGAAGTGTCTAATCTTTTGTTCATGTTTTTGCATAAGTGGTTCAGACACAGCCTCATCTTCAATTTCTTTTCTTTTTTGATTAATAAAACTCTGAGGAAGAGAAAGATTGTACTATCACATAAAATCCACACATACTGTTTAGTGACATAAAGGAGTTATTATACTTTAATATGTTACTATTTAAATGTCTATGTTCTAATTTTAGAGTTGTATCATATTTGAGGAAGATTTTTTTCAGAAAGTGTCTTACCTAGTAACAGAATTTCAAAGTTTCCTTAAAATCTCTGAAAAACTTCTGTTTTCATATAGGAACTTACTGATTTATTAGTAATGAGAATCATGTACATTGCAGTCTGGATCAGGAGAAATTAGGAGATGTGATAGTGATGAGAAACTCATTTTTGCTTTTTTATGTTCTTCATGTCCATTTGTAGCTCTGCAGCCTATTATTGTATAACTATATAGATTCATAACTACAATTTTACCTACTCAGTTAGCAAGAAAGACAAAATACATTCCTAAAAGCTCAATCCTCATCTAGTTTCTTCTGAAACCAAGGACAACACTCCACCATAAAGCACTAGACAGGAATGGGGGCTTCAGAAGAGAGTTGAACAAAGAGGGGGAATTATCTCAAAATCTGTGTTTTTAATTGGACATTCTTCTCAATTATGCTAATTTGCTACACTCATAAAACTGTAGTTTATGTCACATGTGCACCTTCAGTGCATTTTTCAGTGTGTATTTCGGTGTGTAGCGCATGTGAAGGGACCCTTCACAAAACGTTAACCAAATTTATCACCCGACTGTGTCTTGCTTGTGACTTTAGGGCTCAGGAAAAGGCAATGATAGCTGTTGAAATTAAATTGTGAAATCAAAGATAAGATCCTCCTATTAAAAAAAGGTCATGCTAAACAATTTGTATTACAGTAGACAGTATTAGAGGCAAACTAACAGTTTCATACTCTGGGTCAGATAGGACATTTAAAGACCAAAGAGTTTTAACCATCCCTGCCCAGGCAAGAACATCTTCCACTGGATTAGGTTGCTCCAAAACCAGTCCAATCTCTTGCTTCTAGGGATTGGGTATCTACAGCTTCCCTGGGCAACTGGTTCCAGCGTCCTAATATCCTAATAATAAAAAAGAATCTTGCTTACATCCAATCTAAACCTACCATCTTTGAGTTTAAAGCCATTTCCTCTTGTCCTTCAGCTCAGGCTGTGATAAAAATGTTCTCCCTCTTTCTTATAAGGCGCTTTAAGTACTGAAAGGTCACATGAAAGTAAATTAGGGCTACCTGGAGCCTTCTTTTCTTCAAGTGAACAACTCCAGCTCTCCAAGCCTTTCCTCAAAGCAAAGGTGCTCCAGCCCTCTGATTAGCTCTGTAGTGCTTCTCTGCAGCTGCTCCAACAGGAGTCCTTCTTGTATTGGGGACCCCAGAACTGGGTGCATTACTTTGGGGTGGGTTTCAGCAGAGCAGAGCAGAGGGGCAGAATCCCCTCCCTGCCCACCCTGCTCTGGATGCAGCCCAGGACACGTGTGGCTCTCTGGGCTGGCAGTGCCCATGGCTGGGGCATGTCCAGCCTCTCAGCCACCAGCACCCCCAATTCCTTCTGGGCAGGGCTGCTGGGATCTGTTCATGCCCAGCCTGTGCTGACACTGGGGGTTGCCCTGACCCAGGTTCAGCACCTTGCACATGGCCTTGTTAAAACACATGAGATCCCCATGGACCCACTTCTGCATCTTGTTCAGGTCCTCTGGAAGGTTTCCTTCATGTCTGATAACTGCACCACTCAGTTTGATATCTGCAAACTTCCTGAAAGTGCACCCAATCCGTCGGTTTAATTTTAATGAAGACATAACACTGGTCCCCGCACAGACCCCTGACGGACACCATCCTTGTGCCATTGGACTCTGAGCCATTGACCCTTTGCATGCCACCAACCAACTACTTCCTTATCCACCTAACAGTCCACTCATCAAGAGAAGGATGCTGTATGAGAACACATCCAAGGCTTTGCAGAAGTCCAGATAAATGACATCTGTAACCCTTCACCTATCCACTGATGCCACCGCCTCGTCACAGGACACTGATAAGGCCACTGAAGAATTGGTCTGGCAGGACCTGCCCTTGGTGCAGCTGTGCTGAATGTCCCGAACCACCTCCCTGTCCTACAGGTGCCTGAGCACAGCTCCTAGAAAGGTCTATTCCATGGTATATTCCATGACCCTCCCAGGCACAGAGGCAAGTGACATATTGTGTTTTTGTGCTGTACATGACACAGAAGACACTCAGAGACAAGTAACAACTGGAATGAACAAAACAGGTTAGTACTTGCTTCCATGCACAATGATGTAGGTCATACCTTATTAAAAACTTCTTTACTAACAGGATCTGTGTTCCATAGATTCTGTCGTTCTCTCTGGTTTAGCGCTTCTTCTTTTCTTCTCCACTCTTCCTCTCTCCATCTCAACTCGGCAGCTTCAGTCCTTGCTTGAGCAGATTCCTGATCACAGGATTCTGAATTATGCAGTGCTAAACTACCAAATTTTTGCTGGGCTTCTGCTAGGTTCCATGTGCATTCTACAGAGTGCTTCACAAATTCTCTTTCTTTTTGGCAGGCTAATTCAATCCCTTGGCTGTATGTCTGTGAGGAAAATCAGACATGCTATTTATGGAGAGAAAAATGTTGATTTACAGTTTCTATAGAAGCAGACTGGCCTAAATCCCAAAGCTAATAAAAATGCACCTGGAAGGCACCTTAGATATGCAGCATTATAACAGCAGAAGTGATGAAGCATGGCAATGTACAGCTATGTCTTCCAGAAAGAGATTTCCAATTTGAGTCACCCTAAGTTTATTTGCAAAATCATGGATCATATGCTGCTATCAGCAATAGTCTCCAGACTGCAAAAATACTTTTGACACAGCTGAAATCCCTCTGGCTGTCTTAGGACTGGAACATTAGCAGCAGCCAAGTGTGAGAATACTCTGAATATAAACTTCTGATAAGAAAGGATTGGGCTTACGATGTCAGATCACAACAGTAAAGTAACTGCTGCCTGCATTTCAGTATTAGTACCCAAACAAATGGCCAACATCTTCTCTTGAACTGGCACAAGAAGTGGTATTTAAGTTATAAAGCAGCCAAGGCCCAGCACAAACACGTGCTCCTTCAGGTCAAATCTGTTGAGGATGTCACCACTCATAGCTGGGAGAGAAAAGGGACACCTTAAGCAACCCTATTTATATTATTTCCAGGTGTGTGCTCAGAATTCACACTCACTAATATGCCAAGCCTTTCCCACCAAGAGTGAAGAAAAATGCATCCATATGCATTAGTTCCTCAGCCTTCCACTGCCACGTTATGAAATCTTCAGTGCTGATAGCCTCTGGCAGGGGCATACGAAGGACAATTTGTGAAAGACTATCTGAAGGAAACTTTAACGCAAGTAAATCAAACTTATTGTCCCAACTTTGTTTGAGAATTACAGCATTTTTATTTCTGCAGTAACAAGAAGAAAATTCCACCGTTGGAAGGGTAACGTAATGGCAGCTGCTTGCGAGACCACACAGAATTCCTCACAACGCGTTTACAAATCGCCGCCTCGCCCCGGCCAACAGAGACACATACCGCCTCCCTATCTGCTCCCTGAGCACGGGGACGCCGGGATAACTCCATCCCAGCTCCTTCCGCATCGCCTGCCCGCGGTGGAGCTGTTACCAGGGCGGCCCGCCAGACCCCACCTGTCCCCACCGGCCCTCGGAGCCCCGGCGGGCGCTCCGGCACGGCCCCGTCCCGACACGGCGACCCCGCTCCCGCCGCCGCCCCTCCGCGGGCCGCGCCGCCCGGCACCAACCCGCACCGCGCTCCCGGGCGCCAGACGCGGGGCGGGGGGCCGGGTCTGCGGGGCACGGGCGTACCTGCACCTCCGGCAAGCGCTGGCGGAAGGCGGCAGCCTGTGTCCGCTCCTCGTCCTCCTCCTCCAGGGCGCCGCCGTCCCGGGAGCGCGGCAGCCACAGCGCCATGCCCGGTGCCGTCCCGGCGGCGCGACCCGTTCGCCGGAACTGGGGTAGCGACACTTCCGCCGATAGCAGCGCGGCTGGGAGCGCCCGCCCTCGGCGCGTCGGGAGGAGCGAGTGGCGGGCGCGCCTCAGGGGCGGCACTAGAGGCAGCGCGGCGGGCGGGGCGGGCCCTGCCGCGGGTCCGCCTCGGCCCCGGCTCCGCCCCGGCCCCGGCTCCGCCCCGGCCCCGGCTCCGCCCCGGCCCCGGCCCCGGCCCCGGCTCCGGCCCTTGCTTTGGCGGGCGCCCCTGTCCGTGCGTCCGCCTTTCTCCCTGCTTCATCGCTGTCTCTGCTGCTGGCCCGGTCCTGTGCCGTCGGCTGTCCCTGTGCCTTTCCCTAATCCTGCCTTTTCCGTGCCGCTGAAAGGCCGCTCACCTCTCTGCAGGCTGCTGCACGGCGCTGGCAAACAACCACGTGTGTGTATGTGTGTACATATATATACGATCCTTCAGTCCTAAGAGCTCCTGGGGTGCTGTCTAGGGTGTTGTAATAGCTTGGCTCTCATCTGGGAATGGAAGTTAGGATATAATGAGGCCATACCTTTGTGATAGCGCCCCTGCAGAGATTAAAATGTGCCCTCGTTGTAGCCCAACTTTTTTACCCATGGATTGGCTGTTTAGCTCTTCTCCCAAACACGAGGTGATGACTGATTCTTTGGGGGTGGTAGGTGTGGAGTCTGCAAGAAAAATACGCCAGGATAACTTTACATTAAATGGGAAGGTAGGGGACCTGTTGCTGTGTGTTGTTTATATAACAAAAGGATTACTGCTGTGGCCAAAGGGATAATACTAGTATGTTGCTCACAAAAGTCCTCATCAGATAGAAGAAAAAGAAAATAATGGTTTTCATTCAATCATTTTCTTGTAATCAAATGTTTCTGTGTAATGCTAAGGCCTATGAAATTTAGTCCCTGTTACAGGGGACGATAAAAGCCAAAAATACAAAATGAAAGAACTCCCAATGATAGCATTTTGAAGTTATCAGTAATAACACCAGGGGCCACTGAGTCCATTCTGAGATAGGGTCCTGCAGACCTGGACTGGTGCACATGCCTAAGACTAGACCAAGGAGTTTCATGTGAAAGTATTATTTTCTTTCATAAGATTACATTTTCTGGTGTGTTTCTGGCTGAGAAACCAAGATATTTCTCAGTTTGTGCATCTTGGACGAACACAAAAAGAATGAATACCTTCCCCCTGTTACTCCTCTCTTGTCTCATAAAGTGTGCTTTGAAAAGGTATCTTTAGTTTGTTGTATGTTTTGGGATAGAAGTGGATGTCTCAAGTCTTGTATGAGATGTAATTCAGGTGTAATCTTATTTATCTTTACAAGTGATAAGTTATTGTTCTTTCACATGTATCTCAGCATAATAAGATGCATTATTAGGCCCATTCCTCAAATGGAACTTTACATTTCTTTAAGATTTTATGATCTGGAACGTTGACATAAGTGGTAATGAGAGGTCACCGCCCACATGGACAGTTCTTACCTAATATTAGTAACAGCAATAGTCTATATGAGGATAATTGAAGTTATTTTGATTCAGATATGATTGATCTGGGATCCATATGATGCCCTAATAATAATATGGCTATTGTCTGTTGAGATTTCTGTCTGTATAGAAGACACATGATGTAAATGAAGATCTAAATTAATGATGGACTAGTGGTTTTAGTGCCCCTTTACATACCTGGAACTGATCATAAGAGGAGTCTCAGTGTTTTTCCTGTACCTTACTATATGTTAATGTATGTTGTGTTTGAAGATTGTTTTTTAAGAAATGGTGTAGGCTACTGTGGCTACTGACAAGCAAGCCCATGCTGAAGCCATCTGCAAAACAGGTATGCAACAAGTTTAGAGGAACAGTATATTTCTTATCTATTTGATCCAAAGTCTTCTTGATGGTTTTCCAAATTACTCTTACTACCTGTGTGTTTCTCTAAAATTGTTTACATCTGGCTCTCAAGACGCTTTTCTTTGAGTAGCATGATTGCTTTTCCTTTCCCCTCTGGTTGTCCTTGACACAAGTGGAAAACTACACATGGAACTATTATTCTCATTAATGCCTTTTCCCAGTCTCAAGGCAGATGCAGCTCTGAGCACATGACTCTTCGATGTCTATGCAATGAAACCCCACAGCCATGTTATGACCAGAAGTGGGAAATATAACCACTTCCAAAGAGTAGTTTCTTACACGTTTACTAAACCAAGTAATTCACATGAAGTACGTCTTGTTAGATAAGTTCATCTTTTTTCTTACCACACATTAGGGTTTTTTGTGCCTGTCACCTTCATCAGTAGGTGTTGACAAACAGTGAAGTAGCACATTTTCTTAGAGAAAACGTTGCTTAGGTCAACCATCTTTAAAAAAGACTATTGCTAAAATATTGTCTGAAAACACTCCTGTCATTCAAAGAAGGACGTTGATGCCTTAAAAAAAAAAGAGTAACAAATATTAATAAAACAAGAAGAATGCAGTTGAATGCATCTTCTCTAAATAGGTAGAATGTCTGACATTTATGCCCAAGTAAAATCAGTGGTAAAATTCCAATTTACTTCAAAGGGGTCAGAACTTCACTCCAGGGTGTGCAAAGAGCATTTGAATAAGACATAATTCATTGTAGCAAAATAGACAAGAGCTAAAGGCAGACAAATTTGAATTTGTTTCTTAAAAGGTATTTCACAGGTGATATCTTAACTGATTTTGTTTTTATATGACATTCAAACATACTTTACATAATACAGAGAAACATAAAGGAAAACTTCCTTACATTTTCTAATTTCCCCATAACTTCTGTGGAAAATTACTGTCCTTTAAGGTGTTTACAGTTACAGCTTTTAATATTTTAATTTGAGATGTGTCCTATAGGATTGGCCAAGAATTCAAGTGTTTTTCAAATATATATTTCCCAATTGTACTTGTGGTTCTTCTGGTTTACAGTTCAAAGAATTTTACTCAGGGTACTGTAAACCTGATATTTTTTCCCTACAAATTACAGGCTGTTCTGAAGTTGATGCCTATATGAATGAATATAAAATTTCAGCTTTGTTTTTTCCAAAACATTGCATATCTTAAAAAATGTAAATCACATCCTAAAATACTCAGTAACTTATAATATTAGCTAAATGTTTTGCTCAGTGGCAGCTTGGCAAAAATATGAGAATTATTTTTAATAGATATTAAAGTGTTCCTGTGAATGCTGGTTTGTTTAATGAGTGTTATAATTAATTTATTTGCTTCTTACTGTTTTTCCATAGATATTTGAAGGTGCTTTAGATCCTGCTGCGGAAAGGAAAATACAGAAAGTATGATATTTGAATAGGTGATAATTAAAATTGAAAAAGTAGATCCATGTATTCACATAATGAGTCTGACTGTCTTTCTAGAGTACATGACCTGGTACATGTTGGTCCCCCTTTATGTTGCACTTATTTGAGCCACTTGAATGTCAGCCTTTATAAGCAAGCTGCCCTCAAATAAATTACATGATTTTTCCATTCTTAGGACAGGCTGTGTCCTGACACCTAGTGTGATACACTAGGCTGACCTGACACTGTGCTTTTGATTTTTCTATCAGCAGTTTTGCATTTTGAAGTCTGACAAGTCATGTCACATTTAATGGTTAGGCAGTCTTTTAAAAGCCAAAATCTATTGCTTGTAGGGGGATGTAGGAGAGAAAAGAAATATTTATAACAATGGCCTGTCTACATTCTGTCTTGCCATTGCTAGTAAACTTTCAACAGTCAGTCATACCTACAGAAGCACATGTTTAGTTAAAATATTTTCATCCCTTAGCTTTAATTCACTTGGAATTCCTTTGTCTTAAAAGGGTTTCAGGTTTTTGTCTTTCTGGAGCAAGCCATTCCTGTTAAAATCAACAGAAGCTCAAGCAGAAGCCACTGACTGTCCCATTGTCCTGATGGATTTACAATCCATCAGGTGTCAATCACAGAGATCGACTGTCCTGATATTACTTTTATGTGTGTATCTATTCTAGTAATAATGAAAATAATATTAGAACAAACACTTAAGGAACCAAAGTAGAAAGTAGCTCTGCATCTATCTCCTTTCTCATCTATCATTTATCCACTCTTCTCATTCCTTTGCTGTTCTTCCTCCATTCCTTTCTGTATGGGTAGCTTTTGATTACAGTCCCAGGTGTAAACAGTACATCTATTCTATCATTCAGACACCCTGCTATATTTTATTTTTCATCTCTCACTTAATGTAATAAAATTTGAATTAACTCATCTTGTGTCTTCAGGTAATAGGCAAGTAAATATTTTTCCATATACTAATTGATTTGTTACTGTAAAAGATATTAGTATCAGGATACTAAGGAAACTGTGTTAGTTTTATGTCATGCCCCCTAGCTTTCTCTCCCTTATAATTTTAAGGACCTCCTCCCCTGGTATTTCTTTCTACTCCATAATTTCTTGTATATTGTGGATACACACTTGAGTAGAAAAAAAATTCTTTTCTGATTTGAATAGTTTGAATGATTTGTTAGGATCAGTCATGATATTTATTTTCTTCATCCTGATCTTCTTATTTCTGATAGCAGTCTAGTTTTCTGGTTACATTCAACCAGAACACAAAAATGTAAAGTTCATCTTGTTAGATAGTCATCTTCAGGCTTCATATAGTGTGTTCTTGTAAGATGGAAAAAAGGCAAATGGACATCGGTTGGCAGGTGAGTGCTACTGTTGAGGTCATGGATTATGGAGCATTCATGTATGTTCTAAAACTGCAGGCTATTTGCTAAAATTGGTTATTATTCTGTTACATCAAATAAAAAAAAATGCTTTATGTTCCCCATGTAACAAATATTTCCTGTACATTTGGTATTTGTTTCCAAGATATTTTGCTTGAGATAGTAATCTTTCCCTTTCCTTTTTGCTTTATGCTTTGAAGAGTTGCTGATATATTAAAGGGTAATTTGTGATATTATTCCTGGTTCAAAAATCTCAGCGATACTGGAGAAGGATGCAAAAACTAAATTGAGATAATCTATTATTATTATCTCTACATAAAAGCCTAAACAAGGGAAAAAAAAGAGAGTGATCTAGCTTAGTACAGAGAGTGCTCATTTTCTTGTATGATTACTTTCATGCAAGCTTTGTGGGTATCATGCTGTCAGATGAGTAGGTGTAGTGTATAAAGGTTGTTTGTCCCCTGGGCATAGCATACTTTTTCTGTGTGTCAGGACGGAAAAGACTGATACCTCTAAAAGGGATGAGACTCTTTTACGTAATGCCAAAGGATTTAACAATATCATCACCATATTCTGGCCCTTTAGAATATCTGTTCTTTATTCTGCATAGTACTGACATGTCCTTCATCCATCAAATGCCATCTCTTTTAATTCTTGTTGTTGTTTGGCTCTACAAAATTATGCAGCTTTGAGATTTGGCTTACTTATTGTACTGTGGGGTATACTATCTTCTTTCAACTTTTTAAATTTAA
The DNA here is from genome assembly GCF_027887145.1 of Ammospiza caudacuta. Lineage (NCBI taxonomy): Eukaryota > Metazoa > Chordata > Aves > Passeriformes > Passerellidae > Ammospiza > Ammospiza caudacuta. Next base: position 41,167,283 of record NC_080632.1, read on the forward strand.
AAGATATTGACAAACGCAAAGTCTATTCCTCACAAGAGGAACCAGTGCCTGCCTATGTCCTTGGTACGGCAGAAGTCAGATCTCATATGGCAAAACTTAGTATTGCCTTCTTTTCAGAGTGTCAAAAGCTCACAAAAGTTTTTCTTGGTTGTTGTAAAGCTGGGATCCATTAGAAAGGCAGAAAAGCGGTGCAACTAAAAAAGATGAAACTTTGAATACAATCAAATGTGGTAAACTCACTATTAACTTCTACTGAAAATTGTCAGCCTTGTAGCATGGTTTGCAGGGTTTGCTTTTCCTCTGATTAGAAGTGAACATGTCCCCGCTTCTGTAAAGACACAGAACCTGTCCAAGTGAAGGCAGCAGCTTTTTTAGCAGAATATACATTGTGGCCATCTTAGTGTCACACCTCAGGAAGGCTCTAGTTTCTGCTATAGTTTATAAACCAGATGCTTGACAGTGTGCCATATAGCTTTTCTCCTGTGCTGGGAGCTTATGAAAGTATTTTCTTTCTCTGTCTGTGCCACCTGTATGGCGCAGCACTGACCTCCTTTACTCAGAACACAGTTAATAGGCTTCTGAAGGGAAAAAAGAGCTAAAGACAAGTGTGTTGTAGGGCTTGACAAGACTTTGCCATGGTAACCCAGGATGATTCAGCTCCCTCATCCAAGTATGTACAATCCCAGGTACATCATATCTGGTCATGGTAATCTGGGGTACCTTACTTCTCCCCATCCACATATGCAGAGTCCCTCATATGCTTTATGTTATAAAACATAAAGCATGTTTTATCTTGTGAAAGTAATCAGGATAGCTTGCTTCCTTCATCATCTGCACTCAACTTTGCACAGGTACCAGTGTGATGACCAGTTCCCAGTCTTGGAATTCAGACAAAAGCAGTGAGATCCCTGGGGAACAAAACAGAACTTTGCGCATATATGTAAGTCAAGCCAGTTAATCAGTGCAACTTTTATTATCTGTCCCTGCACTGCTATCTTTTGAGCTGTACTCCCATGCAGTTCCACTGGTCCCCCATTTGATTAGGATTTGTGTACTGATAATGCCATACTTTCAGCAAAGCCAAAGTTGTTGACTGTTGTGCCTTGTCCTTGAGAGACTGGCATCACCTTTTTGCTTGTAATGCATGGATACTTACACCCTCAGTTTGTAGGACACTGCTTGCATGCTGTATGGCTCGTTGGCCAAATTACACAATGTTCATTTACTACATGCTGGCTCTCTGGAGGAAATACATTTTGAAAATTATGGTGATTATCTTTCAACACTACTTTATGATGACACATCTGCTGAACAAACATTGAAGTGTTGTAATTTCATATCAAAAGTTTTTATTTTATTCCTGCAGTAGGTGGATTAGAATATTTAATTCTTTTCCCTGTGTGAGACAGTTTCTAATTGTACTGAAAACACTGAAAAATCAAGATCAAGATTTAGTAATCTGTGTATAAACATATGCCTTATACATATTTTATAAAATATGCACTAGCACAACATCCTCTATCACAGCTGTGGACATTCTCTACAACCTAAATAAGTAGTGTGCCTTCAAGTCTTGTAGTTGTGTCCATCCCCAATGTACTTTTCTTTAATGCTTTGAAAGTTAATGACAGCATCAAACTTCAGGACTGCTCTGCTAAACCAAATCTTTCAAAACCAGTGCAAACATAAATGGTTTCCCAACCTCTTACCCTCTTAATTTCCTGTTCAGAAAACAAAGTAATCAGCTGCAGCAAAGTAAGAGTTCTGGGGATATATTGAATAAGCCATTTTCTGGAGAAGTAGTTATCTTTTAGTCAAGCAGGCAGAAAACCCCTGATGTTGTTGTGTTCTTTCCTATATACAAATACAGGACCAAATGGTTTGGGCTTGCTGTATTTCTCTGGTTTTGTTTGCTGTGTTCAGGAATGCAAACTGAAATGTTCCCTGACAACAGAGAAGGACAGTATGCTGATTTCCAACATCTACAGGATTCTTAATCCTGTAAATATGTGCCATTCTTGTACCACGCTTCCTAGGCCCACTAATGTTCCAACCACCACCTGCTTCTGAAAGCATCACTGTGCGCGAGACGAGCAGCATTCTGTCAAAAGCATTCACTCATTCATTCACATTTATAAATGTATGAAGTTTTCATTGCACAGCAATGGCAATTCTATATAACAACCCTGACAGCTATTTTTGATAGGTGTCTCTTTCTTCTTTTAGTAGAGGATGACTGCGCATTTTTTGAAGGGAGTACAGGAGACTTTCTGTTCCCAGAATGCAAGCTGACTCCTGCCTGTTGTGATATGGATAGAGAATTAGCGATGACAGTTTCTCCTTATTTTCCGGTAAGTTGCCTGAAACTAGTGCTTATCATACGTGTCTGAAGAAGGGACTGGAGTGGCAGTGGCAATTTTGTGTGGAATGGAGTTTGACTCTCTTTTTAATTTTCTTGAGCAGAGGGGAGTGCTCCTGCGCGCTTTTGAATATAGAAGTGCTGAGAGAATGTTCCAAGTACAGGCCATCCTAACAATTAAATTTGTTAGTCACACCCTGTAGGCTGGTAGAAGATCTAATAACAAAACATTATGTTTAGCTATATGCCTTCCTCCACAGATAGTGTGAAAGGTCCAGTCACTTAAAAGATTTTCAAGATTCTTTGTGCCAGTGGCCCTTGGGGATGCCAGATTGCTGTCCATTTTCTTTATCTCATGTACATGCCTTGTTTTTTTCACTTTGCCTGTTCTCACTCTTCTCTTGGGGGTATTTTATTTTTGTAAGGCCTCCCACTGCCTATTTTTTCTAGGGTTCATTGTTTCCAGAAGGAGAAACAGCAGCCTAGAATAATTATTTTTTCATACTTCTCACTACATTATGGATTAGATTATGCAAAAGAAGCAATGAAACTGACTTCAGTTTTATTAATATGAGTGTATTTCAGCATACAATAGCTTTGAACAGGGAGGGTCATCTTTCCTGTGAACTCACTTTTGCACTGATTCATTCAGAAGGTTCTCATGCTTACTCTACAAACTAGTAATGGCATTATTTCACATCACAAAATCAGGTATTATATATAAATTGCAAGTATAGAAATACTGGACTTAAAAAAAAATCTAACTGTTACAAAGTTCTGCCTAATACAGGAATACTTTCCATACATTTGGAATAGAAATTTAGAAATATATGCTCAGGTTAACTGAACATTACATTGTACAATTTTTTAACTTGGTCCTTAAGAACCTGATGAAGACAAAGAAGGTGGTGACATGTTTTAAAAGAACAGGTGATTTGAGGGTACCCTCAAACTAGCTTAGATCCAGAAGGAGAAATGGCAGCATCACCTCATTTCTCTGGCTAGGTCTGGGCCAGCCAGATTCTGCATTCAAATTACTAATATGTCATCATATTTCCTTCCAAGTGTACCTTACGTCTTTCCTTCTTTATCACTACTGCTTATATATTATCCTCTTTGCATAAGGGTAGGGGCAAATGAAGTTTGAAGGTACCGTACCATGATTTCTCTGTCATTCTTGTGGAAGAAAGAGACTAGCTTCTAGAAATGCACAATTCAAAGTCTAAGGTAAGTGAATGGCTGTTGTTCATTAGTGTCTTTACAGTATTTTTCATGGCATTACCTGCCTTGAAAAGCAAATCTGAATTTCTTTTTCACATCACTTTAGAAAGTGTCTTTTGGGTTAAGCTAGTCCACCTCCACCATGGTACAAAAGGAGCTGCTACTTACAATTAAAAACTGTATGTGTTTTTTGTAGATCAAGGGTTTCTCCTCCCCTTTCTTCACAATACTGGCTTTATGAGGAAGTGTCAAAGTCACTACCAAGTGCCTGGGTCAGTGCCTCAAGTGTGTGTTTGGAACATGCTGGCCTTGTGCATCGTGTTCCCCTTCTGGTACAGTTTATACCAATTAAAAGAGCAGACTAAAATCAAAGTGCTGCTTTTCACAGGAAAACTGCCACTGTTATTTGCTGGTGAATTTGCTGTAAGGCTTCTTTAGCTAAAATGCCTCCTTTAGTAATTTCTGATTATGCAGTTTCAATGGAGGTTTTGAAGTGTTCTGATTATAAGAGTGATGCATATGCAGTGATTAACAGTTATTATCAAGGGAATAGCACCAAAAAATAGAGTTCTGCATGAAGACAACTATTGGAGAGCTTCCACTTCAGTACAGAAGGAAAAATTAGGTAAGCATTTATGCTAAGGATGAAGGTCTGGTTCCAATTTTTACAACCTATTACTGAGTCTGAGTCTACTTTTACTATTGCATTTGTATCTAGATATCATAGACAAATTTCTGGTGAAAATCAGGTTAATGAGTTAGGAATATTTAGGAAAGGAAAAGATATTCCTGAATTTCAAATTCAAAAGACACATTAAAATATTTTTTCTTTTTAACCTTCTCCTTTTATTTTGGACATAAACCAATCTGTACATTTCAATATTTGGTAAGGATTTAATGAGCAGGTTTTTTTCATATTTTTGAGCTAGGCCTCCTGTTTCCTTCTGAAATCTCTGGGCCTGTTTGCACTTACTGACGGGCCAAGTAGGCTGAGGCACCTGGTGATATGGCAATGTTTGTCTGTCCCCCTTAGATCCATCAAATTCTTTTTTTAGTCATTAAAGTTAATGGAAAAGGTTTCTGGGGTTTCATCTGTAAGCCTTTGAGTTTAGTCAGTGGGGTGTTCCATCTGAATGTTTCAAAGCACTAAAAATTACTAGGACAGTGCTCTTCTGATTATTTATATATATAGAGGAACATATCTCAGGTGATCAGCATTTCCAATCTAAAATGATAGCTAGCTAGAGTAACTTGCCTTTGCCTAGGTCCTGGTCTTGTATTCCTCAGTATGCATGTTTTACCAACCCTATATTTAAGAGTCATGTGTATTTTAAGTGCTACCACAAATATGTTGAGCTGTTATGAGTTACATTTTTTAAATCCAGCCATGGAGAATCATGAAATGCTTCAGCTTGAGATGGACCTCTGGAGGCCACTTAGTCCAAATTCCCCTTAAAGCAGGTGTGGTTAGAGTAAACTGCTTGAGGCCGTGTGTGGTTGAGTTTTGAATATTTCCAAGGACAGAGGATTCATAGCTACTCTGGGCTGACCACCACCATGGTAAAAAAAGAGTTTTCCCTCCATCTAATTAAAAGTTACACCATTTATTCTTGCCTGAAAAAAAGCCTGGCTTAATCTTCCCTATATCCTCGCATTAGATAGTCATAGACAACTGCACAATCTCAGAATAACAGAATTGTTTCTATTGGAAAACATTTCATGAGACCAACTCTCTTGCTCACAGCTAGAACTTGTTACTCAAAATCATGCCCAGTTGCTCATTGAATGTCTTAACCTTTCTGGGCAATGTGTTTGACCAGCCTCACAGTAGAACAGTGTTTTCTTGTATTCAGATGGAATTCCATGGTTTTCAATTTGTGCACATTGCCTCTTGTCTCTGAACAGCACTGAAAAGTGCCTGGCATTGCCCTCTTCATTCCAACCCCTCAGGTATGTGTACATGTGGGTAAGGCACCCCCAAGCCTCTCTTCTCCAGGCTGAGCAGTCTCAGGTCTCTCAGGCTTTCCTCATTTGGAAGATGTTCCAGTCTCCTAGTCATCTTTGTAGTGCTTCACTGTCTTATTTTTGTACTGGGGAGCTCACAGCTGGACACAGTGCTCTATGTGTGGCTTTAGAGATGAGTAGAGACAAAAGACCACCTCCCTTCACATTGCTTTTAGTTCCCTTCCTAATGTGGCCTGGGAGGCTGTTGGCTGCCTTTGCCATCAGCTTGCATCACTATATCATAGTCAGCTTGTTCACCAAAGTCCTCAAATCCTTTTCTGCAGGGCTGTTCTTCAGTCAGCCAGGCCACAGCATGTATGCTGTGTTTTTCCTCCCCAGACACAGACATCTGCATTCATCCTTGTTGCTCTTTAAGAGATTTCTCTCTGACATCCTTTTTCTGTTGGACCAAGAGCCTCTGAATCTTACCTTATCTCTGATCTACAATCACCTTATAGATCAGCTAGTCCTTCTAGTTGTGTACTGTGTACTTGCTGAAAGATGTACTCATGGTTATTGGTGAAGATGTTTAACAGTGCTGGTCCCAAAACTTGGATACGCCACTAATGTCTTGTCTCTAAACCAGGGATCACAGCAGTCTGGGCATGGCAGGTAAGCTGTTTTAATGCACCTCTTTGTATGCTTCTTTAACCTGTATTTTGCCAGCTGTTCTGAGTCTGTTAGGAGAGCCAGTGTCACAAATCTTACTGAAATTGATGTAAACAACTTCCACTGTTCTCCCATCATCCACCAAAACAGTTACATCATCCACATTGTGGAAAGTTATCTGGTTAGTCAAGCATGGCCTCCTCTTCATAAATCCATGTTGACTACCATGTTGTGCTTCACCTGTTTGGAAAAATGGCTTCTAGGATTAGTTGTTCCTTTATCTGCCCAGAGATTGTGTTGAAGCTGCTCTGCCTGTAGTACCCTTGATGTTTCATGTTGCCACTCTTGAAAATAGAGGTAACATTTTCTTTCCTCCACTCTTCAGGAATCTTTCCCAGTTGCCATGGCATTTTGAGGTAATAAAGAGTGAACTTGCAGTGGCATCATGCAGCTTCCCCAGCACTTGTGGGTCCAACTTCTTATGCTTTAGGAACTTATATATGTACTGTTTGTTTAAGCTCTCTTTAATCTATTTTTCCTTTTGTGGAGGGCCAGGCATGTTCCAAACTTTCCTCTGTCTTCTAGCGCTTGGGATTCCTCAAGGACAGTTTTACTAGAAAACATGGAGGCAAAGAAGTATTGAATATCCCAGACTTTTCCATGTTCTTTTTTATCAGCACCTCTACCCCATCCAGGAAGAGTTCATATTTTCCCTGGCTGTCCTTTTATTCCTTTTGCTATTTGCTACAACTACACATAGAACTCTCTTTTGTTACCCTTCATGTGCAGAAATGTTGCTAGATTCATCTCCAGGCTGGCCCTGGCTTTCCTGGTGCTATCACTACAGCTCTGTATCCCTCCTGCACAATCTGTCCCAGCTTTCACTGCGGTGTGTGTTTCCTTTTGAGTTCAGTTAGGAACAACATAGTCATTCCAGTCTCCAGCCGCCTTTCTTCTTCTACTTGTTGTGATGGCGCTTGTTGATCTTGTAGGAGGTGATTCTTGAATATCAACCAAATCTTCCCTTCCCTTCCCTTCCCTTCCCTTCCCTTCCCTTCCCTTCCCTTCCCTTCCCTTCCCTTCCCTTCCCTTCCCTTCCCTTCCCTTCCCTTCCCTTCCCTTCCCTTCCCTTCCCTTCCCTTCCCTTCCCTTCCCTTCCCTTCCCTTCCCTTCCCTTCCCTTCCCTTCCCTTCCCTTCCCTTCCCTTCCCTTCCCTTCCCTTCCCTTCCCTTCCCTTCCCTTCCCTCCAAATCCAGAGCTGAAGAAGTTTCCCTGCATCTTGCACACTTCTCTACCATTTGAAGGAGATCCAAAAAAGGGAGGGAATTTGGTAAAAACAACAAAACCAACCAAATAAAACCCCAGTCCACAATCAAAATAACCTAAAAAACAAACAAATAAACAAAAACAAAACAGAAAACCTTTCCAAAACAACAGCAACAAATAACCCTAAAACAATGACAAAAACAACAACAACAACAACAACAACAAAACAACTCAGAAGAAAAACAAACCCCTCCAGATCCTCAAAACTTGAGCAAAACCCAGCTGCCTGCATCTACCCAGTTACTTGCATCAATGTGCTGACACTCTCAGCTGTGCTTGGAGAGATGCATACAGGCAATATCTGTCACTCATAAAAGCTCTTTTGAGTTGAAATTTGCAATGTTTATATATGAACTTTGCATGATGTGCCACTCGTGCTCTTGCCTGTGTTATTTCAATAAATTGAAGCAAACCAGTTTGATAAGCTTTTATTAATGCCACAGCCCTATCAACACTGTGCCCAAAGCACAGGCCTTTCTGATCCTCCAGCTCAGGGGTTCATCTGTGCCCCCAAAACTGGTCTTGATCCTCATGGTAAGAGGATTTGCAAACCCTGAAATCTGCTGCAAAGCTGTAATGTGAGGATGGGGCTATTTCACCCCAAATATTGGCAGCAAGTGTCCTGTGGGGTGGGCATTTTGGGGTGCATGTTTGTCAGATGGAGGCATCGCTTTTCTCTCCATCTTCTGCTGTCACAGAGCAGAGAAGGAAAGGCTTTTTTTTGCAAACCCACTTGTGTTTAGCATCACATCTTTTAACCTCAAAGTCCTTGGCTCTCAGTGTCCCACACCCTTCATCCATCTCGAGCATAGAGGTGCCAAGCCTGTAAAACAAAAATTGTGTTGCTGAAGAGGAGGAAACTCTCCAAATCTTGCAGAAAAGGAGATGTGGGGTGGGGTTGTTCTGCCCTTTTCCTGCACTGTCTCACTGTGCATGCATAATTTCTTGCTGGAGGATGACCAGATTTGAGGAGAGTTGCTGTACCTGCAGTAAGATCTATGAGGACCACGTGTGGAGCATGAAAAGCTCCACACATTTTTGCATGGGTTTGGTGGGAGCTGTGGGGTTACTGTGCTCCGGTACAGTTCCCCAACCTTTGTTCTACAGAACTTTGCTGGGGGGAATATGAGACTCTTGCAGAAACTCCAACATCTTGGAGAGATGGGTCAGAGCATGAATTGGGTCTGGAATGGAGCAAAGCTGCTGTTTACACCAGCAGACTGTGGATATACTCACATTTTGTGGTTGAAAGTTGTGTTGTCTACCCATCTCCACACCTTCTGATGTGACCTTAATCCAATCCACACTGGTGGTGGGCTCTTGCCTGTAACAGTCTTGATGTGCTCCTGGAAAATAGAAATGACCAGTTGCTCCCAAAATCTCCCTCTGGAGGGTTTCATGGCAATCAAATTCACAGAGTAAATCTGACTCTCAAATTCATGAGACATGAATTTCCCCTATACTTTGAATGCTTCTCCAAACCCTCCTGTTGATAGGCACTTTTTTCTTCCCTGCCCACCTAAAAATCAGGACTTTTGTGTCCTTTTTAAGCCTTCTTCTCCCTATTTACCTTTTCTTTCTTGTCCTGGAGCACCACCAACTGGGAGTCCTGGTTCTCACAGCTTTTCATGCCTTGAGTCCAGTTTCCCAGTTCCTCAGAAAGCCAGTAGCATCTTTCCCCGTGAAGCTGCCAGTCCTGGGGACACAGCTTGCAGCCAGCATAAGCTGAAGGGGAGAAAAAGCCATGAGACACTCTGAAAGGCTTTCAGGTTCTTCCCCAGCCACCAGCTGAAGGTACTGAAGGTACCCCATCCCACACCCCAGCTCTTTCCCCATTGCTGGGTTTTTCACATCGATGTGGTTTTACCAGCCACTGGAGAGAAGGAAGGTTACTGAGGCTGGGTGACCACAAGGACATTATTGGCCAGTGGAGGTGGAGGAAGAGTGGCAAGGAACCTCCTCCCTAGGGCTGATGCTGCTCCTCCATGGAGGAGGGATCAGCACAAATTGCATGGAAAAGAGGATTCTTCCTTGCAAGACTCCTCTTTGCCAAATAACTCTTGTGGTCTCACAACCCCAAGGGTCTCTCTTCTTGCAGTAGAAGATCCCCACAAAGGTCTCACCTGAACATCTCCCAGAAGAGTCAGATTGACAGGGGGATTACCTGTGGGGTTGTCCCCTTGGGGCTTGCAGAAATACCGCACCAGGGGTGAAAACATGCACTGCTCCACTTGGTTCCTTCCCTGGATCCCACTGCCTAGCTGTGGAGCGCTTCTCACCACTGGCTGTGGGGACCCCTGAAAAACTTGGAGCAGTAATCCGGGGTGAGAAGCTGCAGCCATTTGAGGATAAAAACCACAAACCCCACCAAACTGGGTTTCATTTTCTTATACAGTTGCTTAAGCCAGCCTGAAAAACATGGCTTGTATTCTTCACTCTTCTTTGATAGCTATGGGTATAATCCAGGTTTACTCAGAATGGGCTTATTCTTGATGTCGCATCTCTACAGGACAACCTTGTCCCCTCCAAAGACTTAAATGTTGAAATAAACCCCAATTTCCCCTCCCTGGCTGCTCACTGGAGTGTGAGGTGTAGATAAGAGCTGGTTACTCACCCCATACACTCAGCACCACCACCAGGACCAGCAGGATGAGTTGCCCCAGCCCCCCAGCTATGAGAAGGAGCCTGTGCCACCATGGACAGAAGGCAGGTGCTGAAAGAGGCCACATTTGCTTTAAAAAATGAAAGATGAAAATACTGGGGGTTTAGAGGAAAAAGAAAGCCCCTCTCTCAAGCTGGTGAGCTTGAGCAGAAGTTTACAGCTTCTTTGCTTCCTCCAAAGAAGTAAATCACCACTGATGTGGTCTAGGGTGAGGGTGGCTTCTCAGGTGGAGGAGGGTCTGCAGGAGCCTCAGGAGCATCCTTGGGCACCCAATGATGGATCTTGGGGGATGGGAAACCATTCTGAAATTGGCTTAATTTAAAGCTCCTGCTAGAGCTGGGAGTTGGTGAGACAAACGTCACTCCAGCTCTCATTTCCACCAGGATTCCAGACAGGATCTCAGCAGCTTTCCTTCCCATCCAGGTGTGTTGGCTCATGTTAGGTTTCTTGGCATGCATTTTGCCCACCAGGTGAAGAGTCTCAGAAGCAAAATGGCTTCCAGATATCTGTCACGCTCTCCCATCCCTTCCTTTCTCTTATTCTCCTCTTTTCAAGCCAGGATGCTACCTTAGAAGACATTTCACCCACAACAATGTTCTCCATGATCTTGGAAACCTTAACATGGAGATGAAGCAAGCAAGCAAACCTAAAAGTAAACAAATCCAAAAAACTTCCCAAAATTTGAAACAAGCATTTTCTCCCCAAAATAGCACTTACCATGATGCTTCTCAGCAGAAGAACTGTCCCCAGGATGCCTTAAATCAGCATAAACAATTTCCCCAGCCATGGTTGCGCAGAAGGTCCCAGAAGCAGCCCAAAAGTGACACTGTCCTTGGACAACCCCTTGCCTTGTGAACTACGCCCTCACAGCTGCATCTGCTCCAGGAAATGGTATTGGCCGGGGCTTTTATCTGCTTTTCAGTTTGTATATATGAACATATATATATGTGTGTGTGTGTGTGTGTGTGTGTATTCTACACCCTTCCCTTGTAAATGGAACTTGGTGAAGAGAGAATGGGTGTCCTGCAGCCAGGAAGAGGCGGCACACCTGGAGGTGTAGAAACATCTGTGGGTTTGGTGGCTGTGTTAAACATCTATAAAAGCAGAATTAATAAATAATCATTTCAAAAAGCCTTTAAATAAGGTTTTTGACTGTGAGGAGGTAGATCAGTGTGACCACAGGCAGGTGGGGAAGAGACAGGTGACATTTGGTGTTTCTTCCTCAGAATGTGGGCTGGGAGTGACTTGAAATGCCTTTTGCTCCATGTGACTTATTCTGCTGGTTTTGACATAATATTTGGTCTCTGTTTTATCCTGGGGCAAAGAGATCCAATGTGGTCAAGGGTTGCCCAGCTCCTGCCCAGGATGAGGTAAGAATTTGGATTTCCATCTGGCTGCCTGCTGCTAATGAATTTTATTTTGTTACTTTATTTTATTTTGACTTTTTCACCTGCAAGCCCATCTTCCCACTCCTGATGTGTCCTTTTACACCATCTAGACCTATGTTTCCTCCAGGTTTGGGATTCTTTGACTACTGCATGGAACCACCAACAATTTCCAGCCTACAGTAACCTTTCCCCCTCCCTTTTCTTAGGGTTTTTTGGTGTTAAGCCCAGGTTTTAGTCAGTGCCACAGTATCCCAAAGCAACACCTTTTTACAGAGGCAAAAATTACGTTTTTTTCCTCAAACACCCCCCCAAAAAAAAGCAAGCAAAATGCAGAAATTTTCCATGAGTAGCTACCACCACACAGAAATAGGGTAAATAAGAAGATAAACCCAAAGGCCTCAGTAAGAAAAGCACTGTGTTATTTTATTTTGAAATAATTTTAGAATTTTTAGTTAAAGTAAAATAAATAGTTTAATTTTAAATTTGTGTTTATGTACTTTTTATTTTTTATTTTTTTATTGTCTCATGATTATTTTTAGTTTCTTTTCCCCCCTCAGCCTTTTCTTTGTCACAGAAAGTTTTTGTGGTGAGCTGCTATCAGCCAGCCTTCCTGCCCTCTGCAAAGGCAGCTGCTCCAGTGGTGTGTGACCAGCGATTACAAAAATCCCCTAAAAATACAAAATAAATTAGGTTTTAGGGTAAAACCTGCAGCTGGGTAGCTTAATTGCAAAAACACTTATTTTTTTATAATTTTACAGTAAAAAACCTTATAAAATGTGCTGAAGGGAACTGTACTTCTCCCTTGTAGAATCCCTGAACGCTGTTCTGGGGTGCCCTGACATCCTGGAACAGAGTGATGTCCAGCAGTGTTTCCTCCAACTGCACACTAAAGAAAGCATTTTTGGACTGTCCATCTCCCTAGCTGAGAGTAAATTCCGGAAATGCTGGGAAAGAGGGTGAAGTGTTGCTGGGTGGAGCTGGAGGGGAACCCCTGGTTCCGTGGGTGGGCAGGTGGCCCCTTCTTCGTTGCCCTCGAGGAGGCACAGGAAAATCCCTAAGAGTACAATAAAATAACCCCAAACAACATTCTTTTTAAAATACTGAGTTTCTCTTCACAAGAGCAGGTTGTGCCTCAGCACTGGGCTTGTTCCCACAGAGCAGACACAGGTAACAGGGTTTGGGATGGCTTGGGGGCTGAGGGGAGGTGGTCTTAAATTTTGACTGGAAGAGAGAATTTCAATTGCAGGGAGAAGTTTTTAATTGCAGGAGAAAATTTAAATGAGGGGATATTAAATAAGGGAAGATTATTTTAAATGGGGGGAGAAAACTTTAATTTAGTAGAGAAAACCTTAATTTTGGAGAGAAAATATTAACTGAAAAGAAGATATTAATTGAGGGGAGAAGGCATTAATTGGGGGAAAACCTTAAATGGGGAGAAAAGTTTACAGGGAGGAAAATTTAATTACAGCAGAAAATTTTAACTGCAGGGAGAAAATGTTACCTGAGGAAACTTTAATTTTAATTTTTAAGATTTTAATAGGTGGGGAAAACTAATTTGGGATGAAAGTGTAATTGCAGGGAGAAAACTTGACATAGAGGGAGAAAATTTTAACTGAGGGAAGAAAAGTATAATTAACCAGATAAAACTAACTGGGGGGGAGAGGAAATTTTAATTGCAGGGACAAAATTTTAAATGTGCAGGAAAACTTCAGGGGGGGGAGAAAAGTTTAAATATGGAACAGGGATAAAATTTTAAATTGTGAGAAAATTTGAATTGAGCATGGAGAGCCTTTGTGACACCTCTGATAGATGAAACTTTGCTTGGCAGGTGAGGCAAGAGCACCTGTAGAGGTGGAACCCCAAAAATGGAGGAAATAAGAGTTTATTCCGGATTTTTGGGCATGGAAAGGAACAAGCGGGCAGGTAACTGTAGGGCAGTGAACTGTAGAATCATTGGGTTTGGGTTTTATTTTGATACTTCTGTAATTTGAGGATCAAACCCAGCTGAAGTAAGGTTGTAGGGGGGAAAATCTTTTTCTGGCACTTCCCTTGAGGGAAAATTTTTGCACTCAGCAGAAAGAATTTTTGCTCTAAACAGACCAATTTCAGACATGATGGGTTATTCAGATTTAGCATTAAACTTTCCTGAGGCTCTTGAGTAACTGATTCTTTAGGCATATTTTTTTACCCACAAATATTCCATTTTTTGGTTGATTTTTCATTTGTTGATTTTAAATTTTTTAATATAACTTTTTTTTTTTAAATATTTGGCTTCTGACTTACTTTCTAATATTTTTTCCAGGAAGAAGAGGTGAGAGGAGGGTTTTTCCCATAACATTTGGTTCATATGATGGAAACAAAAAGGGAAAATCTTAAACAAAAAATGGGGAAGTTGTACTAGATGAAAACACTAAGATTTTTGTATAAAACCTCTAGGAAAGAGAATTTTCTTTGCTCATGGTGAAGGGAAAGTGCATATTCTGGATCACAAGACACGGAAATGGAGGCACCATGACCCAAAGTGTGTTAGTTTAGGTGGAGAAAAAAAACACCACTGAATTTTAATAATGAGGTAAATCCCAGAAATTAAATCAGATTTTTAATTGTGGTACATTTCATGAGTTTGCATCTGGAGCTGGGGAGGAAACTGTTCCCCAAAGAGCTCCCATAAATTAAAAAATAGCTACTTTTGTTCCACATGAAGAAGAATATTTGGTGTTTCTCACACAAAATGACCCCAAGTCCGGTGCCATTGGCACAAGACCAACCCTTGACACTCCTGGCATGGCCTGTGGCGTGCTGCTGCCCTGGGAGCCCTTGCAGAGGCACTGAAGGTCTGTTCTCCTGCAGGTCACAGCATGGAGATGAAGCCAGAGGCACGTGTCGCCTGCCAGGTGATGCTGGCAGTGCTTTTCACAGCTCTGCTCATCACAGCCATCGCTTTTGCAGGTGAATGTCGAAGTTTTAGTCTCACAGGTAATGTCTCTGAGATATTTTGGCTTGTTGAATTTGTGACAGATTTATTTCCATGTTCCTGCGGAAGACAAAGCCCACCCAAGCTGCTGTAGTCTCTGAGAGAGAGAAGGACATTTCAGAGCAGTCTTTCTACAGAAGAACAAACCCATCCCCATGGTGTGGGAACTGATGTCATCAAGAAACCCTTAGAAAATCAACAGGAAGAGCCATTTCAGGAGTACAGTCACACAGAAGTATTCTTTTCAGAGAAGAAGGGGCCTGGAGATGTTGGCATGAGTCCCACCAAGTCAAGAAGTGTGCAGGAATAAGAGGACATTTGCCCTGTCTTTTTCACTACTTTTGCATTAATGACAGAGAGCAACACCCAAGGGCATGTTTAGCGATAGAACTACTCTGAAACTCCTCTTTAAAATGTGTTTTTTTGAAGTCTACCACCCTATTTCCTTCTCTGAACGTGCAGCACCTGTATTTCTTATCCAACATCACAAGCTGGGCCATGATGAGCTTATTTTCTCACAGGATCTCTCCTGGTATCTTAATTTTTCTCTTCTACAGTTGAGACAGGTGAAGACTTTTGGAAGCCAAGGGGTGGAGGATGATCTCTCCACCCCAGAGAGACAAGGGGAAGATGCTGCTCGTTAACGTTGTTCTATTCTTAATGACAGTGCAAGCTTTTCAGCCTCATGCCCAGCCCTGCTTTCAGTGCCCCTTTGACTGGATCAGGTACCGAGGAAAATGCTACTATTTTTCTGAGGTTGAAGGGAACTGGACATACAGCCAGGACAACTGCTCAGCACTTGGTGCTTCCTTGGCTATGCTGGACAGCACGGAGGACTTGGTAAGGAGACATGAGAACTTGCTTGGCATGGGGGGGAAAAACCAAAAGCACTGTATTTGAAACCTTTTGGTTTCTGTGACTGCTCTTCCAGGGTCTTTTTTGAAGATCTGGGGTGAGAATTTGGGGAAAATTTGAGAATATGTCATCATGGGTCTCTTCAAATTCCTCACCAAAGCCAACTGCTGCAAGGACTGTAGGGATAAACTCCTGTTTCTAGATGACATTTTCTGGTAGCAGATTGAAATGTTCAAGCCCCAAAGAAGCCCTAAAGCAGCATAGGCAACTGGTAAAATGGAGGGCTTTGGTTGGAAGAAGGTAAAAATCTTTCCCTCTCTTTCAGAGCTTTGTGATGAGGTACAAAGGCATCTCAGAGCATTGGATTGGCCTTTTGCGGGAGGATGAGGAGCAGCCATGGATGTGGGTGAATCGCTCACCTCTATCTCACCTGTGAGTCCATGTTTTTCATTATTAAGGTGTTGGTTGGTGTTTCCTCTGCCACAAAATGTGCATTTCTTCTTGTACTTGAGGTAGCAATGGGACAATATTTGGTAAGGGCAACATTGCATCTGGAACTGGTCTTTGTTTTCCCCTTTGACCTAAAAGATGGGAGTGATGCATTTGGTGAGAAAATCCTAAGTTTGGATTTTTTATTTTAAGTTTGTTTCTCTCTTGCAAAGCTTTGGGTTTCATATTAGAAATAGATCAGTGTGAGTATTTTGGCATGCTGGTGCCCATGAGGATGCCTGAGAACTGAAGGGGAGCCTATATGTTACTTTTCTCCTTTTTCCTGCTGCTCCATCTGAAATGGGTTATGTCCTCTGTACTTCCAGGTTTCGGATCCATGGTAGTGGGCTCTGTGCTTACCTGGATGACAATGGGCTCAGCTCCTCCCACTGCAGCACTGAGAGGAGCTGGATTTGTAATAAACATGAGCTGCAGAGCTCAGGCAAGGGCAACAGGATGAGACGGCCTCCAAACCTCTGTGTCAGCTCCTTGGGCGCTGCAGGGAGGCCTTCTCACTCCCAGATATCTGGTGCACCATAGGGACATGAAAGAAAATCTCAAGAAGACTTTGGAATCCCTGGGCAAGGGGTTATTGATGTTTCCAGAGGCCAACAAAGTGTTTCTGGGACAAGGCAGACTTTGGGGATCCACATGAAATAGTTCTGAGGGAGTGGGGTGGGGTGGGGTGGCAGGGCAGCTCTGGGGGCTCTTTTTGGGTTTGGGGCAACTTGGTGATGGCCTGAATACAGATTTCTTAGAGAAAAAGAAATTTATTCTATCTGGAGCATATTTACATGCTAAGTACTTGGAAATAAGTCTCAAGCATAGGGAACAGCAGAGGAAAAGAGTGGGGGCAGTGGATGTGAGCACATCCTTGTGATAACAAGGGGATTTAAATGATATAAAACAATATTAAATTATAAGTTTTAATATGAGGAATAGCTGCTGGTATTAATACAAAGTCTGCAAAAATCAAGATTTTTAATTTGTGCTGGAAGCCCAGCCAATCATAGGCACTGAGGTCAGCAAAAGGAACCTTCCAGAGGAAGCTGTATTTGGGAGAAAAAAAATGAAGATTTTAGCTCAAAACAAGCTCAGGGAAGTCCAGCTCCTTTTAACAAGCTTTGCATGAATTTAGCAACTTGAGATGAGCCGTACTGAGGTCAGACCCAATATCTCCATGGCACAACCCAAAACAGAGACATCTAAGATGAAGGAATGACCATGAACTGAGTTAGAAATTACTTCAAGACTTGGAAAATTAGAGTTGAGGAGCATCAACCAGCATTTCCAACCACTGTGATGCAACCAGCTTTTGGGAGGATCCTTTCAGGGCATCAGCCCTTGGGGGACAGTTTAATGGTTGAGAGGAGCACACAAAAGTAGGGGAAGACCCTCTCCCCACTGAAGGAGGCAGGAAAAGTGAAGATGCGTTGGCGGCTGCTGACAGCGTAGAAAGAGACCTGTCCCACCTCATAATCCAGGTAGACCCCAATCTCCCCATTGAAGAGTGGAACAGAGGTGTGGGAGGGAGCTGTGAGGGCAACACAGAGCTCATCATACTTCTGCAAGCCCCAAATTTCAGTGTTGGGCTTGAAGAGGACCCGGCCTTTCCTCTGAACTGACTCACGGGCCACCCCCACGGCCCAGAAGCGCCCATTGGCCTCCACCTCCCAGTAGTGGCGGCCCGAGGTGAAGCCCTTGCTGCCCAGCATGCACGGGTCTGTGTCGAACCGGCCTGGACCCTCAGGCCTCTGGCATCGAGGTCTGCCCCAGGTGGCTTCCTTGAGGTCCTCAGAGAGGATCACCTCTGGGCCCACTGTGGCTGGATCCAGGGTTACGTCCACTGAAAAGCAAAACAGAGAATGGATCAGAAGCCAAATTTAAGCCCAGAGAAAATGCACCCCCAAAATGCCTTCACTGGTGACTTTTCAAAGAGAAAGGGAGAGGAAAGGTGAGGCTGCAGATATAAGTGTGAAGAGGTGGAAGTAGGAGATGGAGGATATATATCCAGTTGAGGCTGGAGATGGAAGAACAAAGAGATGGAGGTTCGAGACAGAGGCCCTAGGGAGACAGAAGGTGGAGCTGGAGAATCTCCAACCCCATTGAACATCTCAGCCCAGAAAACACAAGGAATAGGTACTTTGCTCCTTTTGAGCTGCCTCTGATTACCTTCAAACTGTTTGGCGGTATGGTAGTCCAGGGCAAGGTCCCATGTGCATGGCCGTGGTTTGAGGAAGAAAGCCATTGCACCCTCAGAGTCCTCTCTTCCTGACTGGAGGCACAGAACAAGGAAAGAAAGGATAAAATCCAATTATCATCCTTCATTGCTATCTCAGCTTCTGCCCCTTTCTATGTAAAAAAATGTGTTTAACCACTACATTTAATCAAACTACTTCAAGAAAATAGCATTATTTTTCTTCAACAGTTGCAACATAGCTTGGTTCATTTATGGGAAGACCCTTGGAGATGGGTTAAATCAATTCATTCCCTAATGACTATGAAAGGAACAAGAGTAGCACATTAGAATGAACCCATCTCCATTGTAGATATTATTATACCCCCAAATCCTTGAGCTGGCTGAAGGCTGAATCTGTCCATCTTAAATCTGTTTCTGCCTCCACCATTCACCAGTCAAATCTGACAAAGTTATTTGAGTGAGGAAAGTCCCTAAAATTGAGATAAGCCACATTCATCTCTCATATCCAGAGAAATCTTGTGAGAGGGGAAGTTTGTTATTGATCTTGGAGAAAATGTGTATGGGGGAGATAAGAGCTGGCACCAAATGGCTTCAAATTCTTCCTCTGGAAGTCAGTGTGGGATTTTGCACGCAAACAAGGGATTGCCCATGCTAAAGGGCCCTGGCATGAGTAATAAAGCCCCAAAATGATTGAATAAACCATGCTGTGAGAGTTGAAAACAAACAGGTTGCTTCTTTTCCCTGTGTTTTCATCTGCAAATCTGCAGATAAGGGGATTAAAGCAGCAGGGTAATGAGTAAAAGTGAGAAAAAGGTGAGAAAATCACCCAAATGGAGATAAAATCAGGAGCCATGCTGTTTCTCACCCAAATTCCCTGGCTGGATTGTTACAGGTAGAAGAGAAGTAAATAATCATCATGACCCTCCATTGCAAAATACCTTTAAATCCAAAACAAAGATCTTGAGACAAAAGCAAGGGTAAATCCCTTCCCTTCTTGAGTTCATGGGATGGGGAGGGGGCTCAAAATCCCCTTTCTCCCCCCTCCCCAGACATCAGGGTGATGTAACCCCCCTATCCGCACTGGGATTTTCCCTCTTACTCAAACCTTCTTGGTATTTTCCTTGCTGTCCTGGTGCTGTATGTGCGTTCCTCCAGATGGTTTTCTTCTACTGGCTGCTTCTCCACTGCGTTTTTCTTGGGATTTTTTTCTTCCTCTCTCTGGCACAGGCTCAGCCAAAGCTCAGTCCTGTCTCAGCCTCTGCCAGCTTTTATCAGCCAAGAAGGGAGGAGCCCTCCAATCTCGTGCCTGCAGATGGGGCCATGACGTGTTTGGACACCTGCACCATCTGATTGCCCCTTTTTCCCCCATATCAGGGCCATTTATTTTCTCAACACAGGCACTGGGGAGGAAAGGGAGGAAAATTAAAGCACTGCAAAAAACCCCATTATTGCATGGCACCACAAAGGAAAAATCGGTTAAATTTTGCCTCCCTAGTTCCCCAAACCTGACTCTGGCCCCTTACACATGATGGAGGTGAACAAGGCAAAGTTTGGAGTAGCTTCGAGGTGAGGAATGTGACAGCAATGCCTGGAAATAAGACAAACTTGTTTAAAATTTGTTTAAAGACTACTTGTGGGTGATGACGTTTGCTTTTCCAGCTGGGGCAGCTTGTGAACTGAGCACAGGAACAATCAGGGGCGGTTCAAGGGCAGGCAGCTTCACCCCGTGCCATGGCCAACCCCCAGCACTCCTTTCTCCTCGCCAGGAGGGCAGCATGGCCACAGCAGCCACACAAAACCCCTGTGCTGACACTGGCCAGAACTTCATCTCTTGGTGCTGAAGAGACAAAAACCCCTCAGGAGGCAATGAGTGAGACACCACAGGCTGTGGTCATGAAGACTTTTGGAGGACTAGATGAGATCTCTGAGGTGAGATCACCTTCCTGTGACCCATCAGTCCTTCCCCCTCTCTCTCCCCGTGGAAAAAAGGGGCAAAGTGAAAATATTTTAATTTCTTCTTGGGAAAGCAAAGCTCTAGTGCCTGCTCCTAGCTGTGGAAGAAACACAAAATGAGTTGATCCCTGCTTTCCAGGGAAGGCAATGAGGGGGCTTTTTTAGGGGGATTATTTGCTTTCCTCCCCTGAATAATGTAAGATTTTGAAGTTAGGATTATAGAAACAAGCTGATTGTTTCACTTGTAAGTTGTTTTGTTGTTTTTGTTGTTTTTGGGTTTTTTGGTTGGTTTTGGTTTGGTTTTTTTTGTTTTGTTTTGGTTTGGTTTGGTTTGGTTTTTGTGTGTGTGTGTGTGTGTGTGTGTATTCAGGAGAAAATGCAGTCTCATGTGCAATCCTTAAGGAAGGTGTTGGCAGAATTTCTGGACCGGAGAGAGAGTGAAGAGACACCAGGACTACCTGATACAGGTTCTACGGCAGTCTGAATGAGCCTTTGGGTATTTATTTTTCCCCAAGCCCCTCTTGAAGAAACGGGTGGGATCATATCCAAGAGGCATCCTGGCACCCTGTAAAGCCCTACATCCAGTTGGAGTGGTTGGCGCAGATCCTGGGCAGGTTTGGCAAACACCACCTCCATGTGCAGCTGCTTATTATCCACACTTTAAATCAATGTAATGGTGCTGCTCATTGTCATCCCAGACTGAGTCACAAAGGGACATGTGTTAACATGGAATTAACACTCCCCCCTGCTTCTCAGGACCTGGATTGGTTTTGGACAGAATATAGAGAGGAATGGCAAAAAGGGAGGCAAAAGGAGAATCATGGGGTTGTGGTGGTTTGACTGAAAAATGGGAATTCTAGAATGCTGTAGTCAAACCAATGGGTGCTCAGATTTTAATATTGGCACCTGGTGTGGCCATTGGGACATTTGGACATGCCTCTGAGAACACAGGGGTTAAAAAGCAGAGCTGCTGCTCCGAGAGGCTCCAGAGGCAAAGAGGTCGGATCTCCCTGCCTTGTTCAGCTGCTGCTGCTGGGCGGGTGAGGGGCAGCCATGTGGTAGGCCTGGGGCTGGACAGAGATGGGGGGTGAGGAGGCCCTTGAGGATGGAAGGGTGGAGGAGCCCCAGGAGGCATCGGGCAGCCATTCCGCCCACCCCTCACCCCATGGGAGAGAGAGGGAGAGCCGGCGTCTGAATTTGATATCAGCCGGCGAGCAGGAGAAGGCGGAGTGCAGCGAGAAAGTGCCCGGCAGGGCATCGTGGTAGTTCCAAAGCTCTGGGACAGGCAGAGACTGAAATATTTAACCCTTTTCTTGCATGATAGAAATCTTGCAAATGCTGATCCTCCTGGAGCTGAATGAGAAGAGAGATAAGAGATGAGATAAGAGGGGATGGGCCACTAGGGAAGTGGAGAAGACTTTTGAGTGGGGGAAGAGATGACAGAGTGGCCTTTTGGCTGGACTTTTCTTGTGTGGCCATAGACTGAACCATTTTTTTTCCCTGTGACACAGAGACTGCATTTAGGGGGAGGCGATGGCTCAGAGCCAAGGGAGTGCAGTGATGTTATGTGTAAGAGTGAACGAACAGAGACAACAGGTGAGGAGCGTGGTTGGTTCTCTCACTTCAGTGGAAGAGAAGATCTCTGTTTTTGAGACCCCTCAGCCCCAGGGGGTGAAATTTGGGGGGGACAGGTGTCCCAAAAGTGAGAGACTGAGCTCTTTGTTAGAACTGGGCAAAGCATCCTTAAAGGGGAACCCTAGAAGCAGCTCTGGTCCATGTGCAGTGGTGAGAGCACTGAGCATGAAAGGAAGATGTCACCACGACAAAGGCTTTTCCGAGCGGTGTCACCTGTGACAGGAAACACAAAAGGTCTCAATGGTGTTTCTGGGGGAATCCTATGGCACAAGAAGGACTCCTTACTCTTGATAAACTGAAGATTGGGTATTCTAAAGGGTGGTGCTGGACTGAGAGTTGGTGATTTGGGAGATGTATTGTACTGGGAAATTTGGTGGGGGGAGGAGGAAAATGCTTTTGTAAGGTTTTTATTTTCCTTGTGTTTTTTTTTTTTTTTTTTTTTTCTGTCCTTGTAGTTTAGTTATTTTCTTGTAGTTTAGCTAATAAAGTTTTCTTTATTTCTAAGTAGGAGCCTGCTTTGCTTATTCCTGGTCACATCTCACAGCAGACACCAGGGAGAGGGTATTCTCATAAGGGCACTGGCATTGTGCCAGTGCCAAACCATATCAGGGTGAAGTACGTAATCAGTCGCTAATTAGCTGCATCCCCAGCCCTACCCCAGTGTTACAGCCCCCCCTGGCTACAGCAGAAGCACTTTGTCCTTTAACTCAAAAGGGGAAAATTCAGGTCTGAGGGTTGCATGCGGATTTCTTGTCTCCTCCAGGAGATAAGTGAAGCTGAGCGGCGCTGCATCGAGGCTGAGTTTGAGCGGCTGCGCCGCTGCTGGCGGAGCGGGGGCGCCCCGTGCTGCGGCGGCTGGCTGAGCTGGACGGCACCTCCACAGCTACCCACGCCGAAAAATCATTGCGGGTGGCTGAGGGAATTGCACAGCTCCATAGACTCATCGGGCAGCTGGAGGCCAAATGCTTGCTCCAGATGAGTGCCTTTCTTACCCAAAAGCTGTCCCAAAGTGCTGCCTATGGGGTCTTGAACTCCCTTTTTCCTTTTAGGATGTTGGGAGGATCCTAAGCAGGTATGTGGCAACTGGTTGCTTCACATCCTTATCGCTCCAGCTGTGGAGAGGTGCTTGGCTGCTACATCCATCACATAACACCTGTCCCTCTAATTTCTTTTCCCAGCTTGAGTGAAATGAGGCTCCACCTCCCCTCGGGGCTCCCCAAGCAGCTGGAGAAGAGCCTGAGCTCCTGCTGCCACCAAAGCGATGCTCTGTGGGAGACCCTAGAGAAGTTCAGAGGTATTTGGGTAGAAATCAAATATTTTAGGAGAACTCGGAGGCTTTGGGGAGGAATGCAGAGGTATTTGGGATAATTCAGATATTCAGATATATTCAGATAATTCAGATATTCATCTATATTGGGGGGAAGAATTCAGAGTTCTTTTGGGAGGAATTCAGTTGCATTTTGGGATCATTTAGTTATCTGGGGAGAAGTCAGAGGCATTTCAGGAGGAAGAGGATTTTGTCCAAGGGAAGAGCAACAGCAGGCTCTTCACCTCCTCACTCCCCACCTTCTTCCCTCCTCCCAGACACGGATTCCCCCATGGGTCTCCCCACAGCAAAGATGATGCTGGAGACTGGCACGACTCCTCTCCTACAGCTTTTGGCAGAGAGAAAAAGGGTGTAGTGGGATGAGAAGGAGGAGCAGGATGAGGCCAGAGAGCCCTCTGCTGGGGTCAGGAGCTGGCTAGTAGCTAGTAGGGGTCATTGCCAGGAGATGCAGAACGTGGACACAGTAGATGGACTCTGCAAGATGCCACCTGTGCATCCTCATTCTAGGTGCTGCCCATACTCCTAGGGAGACAAATGGTTTTATGAAAATTCCCCTCCCAGCTGCTATAATTATTGACCAATCTTCTGTTGCTGCTCATCATGTAGGTCATGAATTAAAGGCGAAAAAACCCCCAACAAACAAAAAAGCCACCCTCAATTTTTCTTTTGTGCAAGCGCCTGTTCGTGTGTGTGTGTGTGTGTGTATGCATAGGCTAGATTTTAAGGTATTTCTTGGTTCCGCTGGGCCAGGAAGAAGGGAGCAGGCGAGTAAGGGGCATACACCGGTCCCGGTTCTCGGGTGCAGGGTGGCGGGCCTGTCCCGGGTCCTAAGCTATACAGCCTTGACTGAGAACAGCACGTCCCGCTCTTCCCCGCCGCTGGAAGCGGCTGCCGCGGCTCTGGCTGTCGCCTGCCCTCACACGATAAGCGGCCGCTCCCCACGGGACCGCGCCTGTCCCGTCCCGCCGTGCAGCTCTCAGCGGCCATCCCCCGCTGCGGCTCTTTAATTCTATTTATTTTATTCTGCTCTGTACGTTCCATTCACATCTCGCCCCCCACCCCCGCCTCGGTGCGGCCCCTCTGCCGCCGCCCCGCCCGTACCGTGGTGCAGCTCCCGGGGTCTGGGCAGCGACCAGCGCGGCTCGCAGCTCGCAGCGCACCACCCGCGCGGTGCGCCTCTCGTAGCGCCGTCTCGCCCTCGGGGCAGCTCTTCTGGTGGCACCGGCACGGCTCGGTTCGGCCCCGGTACCGCCGCCTTGCCCGTCCCGCGGCGCAGCTCTTTGGGACGCGGGCAGCGGCCACCCCGAGGGGCAGCTCACACCGCATTGCCACCGCTACCTAAGGCAGCGGCCACTCCGAGGGGCAGCTTTTTTCTTTGCCTCGCCTCGCCCGCGTGTAGCCCCTTCACCGCCACCTCACCCCGAGGAGAAAACTCCTGGGAAAATATTTATACCTAGCATATTCCTGACTTTTCTTGCTGCTGCAGAATCCTTATGTAGGCTGAGATCCTCCTTTGAAAAGAACAGTAAGTGCCTGAAACAATTAAGAATTGACTAAGCATTAGGTTGGTCTGCTGATAACCAAAGTAATCTTCCGGGTGTTTCTTAGAAGTATAATTAAATTTTTTTTTTTTTTTTTTTTTTTTTTTTTTTTTTTTTTTTTGCCCCGAGACAGCCATCTTCGGGTTTGTTTGGGCTCGGTTTCGCAGTCCCGCCCTGTCGCGCTCCACACCCGGAGGAGGCAGTGGCGGGACCGCACAGCGCCGCTGGCCCAGATCAAACAATGACAAGGAGTTTTCCATGCTACCCCACGCCCCCGGCAGAGGCAAATCTGAGGCTATAAACGGCGGTTTTTTGCGATTTACGAATGTCCGGTGCGGTTTTTTTCCTCATAATTTCTCCCTAATTATTTTTCCCCGTGAAAAAGCCAAAGCTGAGCAGTTTTGGGGCAGAGCGGATTTTACAACTGTTTGGGAACATCAGACTGCTTTTAATGTTTTATCTACCTTATTCGTAGCTACAATTCCTGATTAGTATTTTAAATATTATGTGTTTCTTATTATTTTATAGCTCTATAATAAAAATTGCAATTATTTTTAAACATATATATGTCTTATATTAAAATGAGATATAGTCTATTGAAACTCCGTTAACGTTATTATAGTTAAAATACACACAGCGGTGGGGTTTTATTTCACTTTAACCCTCCCGCTGCAAGCTGGTATCCACATGAGCTCCAGGGAACTCTGCTCATTCGCCTGCTTTAATCCTTGTCTCCTGGAGCCCCCTTCTGGCCTCACTCTGCTTCCCCCGGCGCAGCCGGAGGGGTGAGAGTTCGCCTCGTCACTAACTCGTCCCTCCTGGGCCCCAGCTGCCGCTGCCTGCCTTCCCTTCTGTCCGTAACCATGGCTGGCGCTAGCCCGAGGGGCTGTTCCAAAGCGGTGGGAATGTCGGACCCGCCCGGGATTGCCTTTGCTCGGGAGGGTCCGGACGCCGGCCCCAGCGTCCCGGCCCGCCGCCGCCTCAGGAGCACCGGGCCAGGCCTCTTTCCGTGCACGCCTCCCCGAGCGCGTCCTGCAAACAGCCATGGCCGCGGGAAAGGCCGTCAGATTTCAGGTTTCCTCCAGGAGGAAACCACCTGTGCTGTCTGCTTGGATTTCTCCCGGGATCCTGTCACGATCCTGAGCTGCGGCCACAATTTCTGCCGGCGCTGCCTGTCGCGGTGCGCGGCGGGCGGCGCTGCGTGCCTGCAGTGCCGGGTGCCATTCCCGCACGGTGGTGATGCCTCAGGTTTTAGCTTTTATATTTTCCGGGTTCTGTACTGCTTTAGTGTGTAGTTCTGAACTTCACAGTAAAGGATAGTTAGCTGTCGTCACAGAATAGGTAGACAAAACAATAGCTGGGAGCCAAGGAAAACTGATCCAAATCTCAGACCCAAAAGCATAAACAACAGTGGACCGAAGAGAGGAAAACAAGAAGGATGTGGCTTCCAAACCTAGAGCTATAATTGGACAATTAACTCAAATATGCTAATGGACTAGAACTTTAAAAAGTGAGAGGTCTCGTGATCGGTCATCCATTTTGTGACTATTTAGGGTTGATCTTGGGTGTAGCCCTGGCTGGGCTCTTGTGCTGCCCAAGGTGTATCCATTGAGGCCTTTTAATAAATACCTACTTTATTCTTTAACTCCATCTAGCCTCTGTTCTAGGTCAGCCTTCACAAGGCATCAGTGGCTTCTGCCCCAGCCAGCAGCTGGCCAATGTGGTGGCAGGCGTGCAGGAGCTGGCCCCGCTGCCGGCGCAGGATCTGTGCCACAGGCACCTCACTGTCTTCTGTCACTGTGATGGAGTCCTCGTCTGCACTGCCTGCATGTGCATCGTGCCCACCCCACTGTGCTGCTCGAGGAGGCTGCTCGCTGCTACAGGGTGAGTGTATCCCCATCTTAGACACTCCCCCCCTGCCTGAACGACTCTAATTTCCCTTAAAACTCAGCCCCCAGAATATGTATTTTGAGCAGAGGCAAGCTGTCTTTCTAGAGAAAAAAAGCAATGCAAGCATCTAGAAGCCAAAACCGAACTGAAATGCTGCAATTTAGTGAGGGCTAAGTATGAAACCTTATAGTGGCTGGTAGTTTTGTGACCAAACCTAAATATTGGAGATTCCAAACTCCTGCTCTCACCTGGCACCTGTGCTGTGGAGGGCTCCTATTCCACTTCTGGGCGCAGAGGGGAAATGGAGGTCCCCAAAGAGGGTTTTGACCTGGCTGTGGGTGCAAGGAGTGGGGGAAGGGGATGGAAACTGAAGGGTGGTCAGTGAACTTTTTAAGGAGTGGTGGCAACTTTTTTACAGGAGACTTTGGAGAGGTGGGCTATCCCAGCCTGTCTGGGAGAC
Source organism: Ammospiza caudacuta (assembly GCF_027887145.1). Lineage (NCBI taxonomy): Eukaryota > Metazoa > Chordata > Aves > Passeriformes > Passerellidae > Ammospiza > Ammospiza caudacuta. The sequence goes on from NC_080632.1 coordinate 41,194,176, forward strand.
CTGTATTGCTCAGGTATCACTGTATGGATAAGGTGAGGGTGTGCGTGCAGCATAACTATGAAATTTGTTATAACATGGGTATGAATGTACATATCTGCTTCAGTGCAGCTGCAGAGGAGGGTGAGGATGGGGCCATCTGCACATGGATATGGTACTTTAGGGGTTCCAGTCCTTTCTCCTTCTTTTCTTCCCTTCTCCAGGAGTATAAACCTCTTTTCCCTGCAGAAGCAGTTTGAAGCTTCCCAAAAAACCCTGCAAGAGGAGGACAAGTGACATGCTGGGCTGACTGAGGCAGCAGAGGAGACAAGACAGGAGATGCTGGTGGGTGGTGCTGCCATCTGGGTGCGCCATGGGGGCCACACTGCTTCATACCCCCTCCAGCATCCTAGTCCTTCTCCTTCATCCCCCAGACTCGAGGCAGGGCTGACAAGCAGAAGCTGCAGGCCATGCTGAAGGGGCTCTGTTGGGTGCTGAGTGACCAGGAATCGCAGTTTCTTTCCTGGTTCCATTGCCTGTGCTGGAGGCTGGAGGAACAGCAACATGGTGAAGCTGCCGAGATGTCATGGATCCAGCAATGCCACGCAGAGCTTCAGGCCAAGTGCCAGCAACCAGATGGTGACCTGCTATGAGTGAGATGAAACTTAGCCCCAGAATCTGTTCCCCCACTTTTTGCTTTTATTTACAGGAAAGCAGCCCTAAGCGTCTTTCTCCCTTCCTCTCCAGGATGTCTGAACCATCTTGAACTGATATTGGAGCCAAAAATATCACCAGTTTTGGCCCCAAGCCCTCCATTTTTCGGATTATCTTCTCTCCCTGCGTTCTTTTCCTCTGGGATTTTTGCTTTGGAGCTGGAGGGGGTTGATGGTTAATCCAAAACTTGGTGGTGATGGGGGAATCTTCCATCATATCTTGCAGGCGTGGGAGCCTTGCCCACGTGAGTAAAGATGTCCCAGTGGTTTTCTAGCAATGGGGAAAGGAAATTTGGCATTAAACACCCCAATTTACTCCTCTCGAGGTGCACAGAGAGGAAGGTACAGCCATGACTGTTGATGTCAGAGCTGGAAATAGCTTGAGGATTTTACTTGAAAAACCAACATGCTGGTAGAGGCGGTGGCAATTTAAAGGTGCTCGGAGTGTAAAAACTGGGAAAAAGGGAATTAATTAAGCAAAAATGGGAAGGCAGATTTGGCTGGAAAGTGAAAGCATCACAGATGCTCATTTATTTAAAAGAAAATCAGGAATTTATTCCTGATTAGCCTTAAGGGATGGAAGACTGAAGGTGGGAGGTGCAGAATGCTGTTGATGCTTAATTAGCACCCAAATTAGGACACTAAATTGGGTGATGCCTGATGAAGGGCATTGTGTCTCCCACCTCAGGTGGTCTTGCCTTCTCTGTGCAACAGGGTGGATATGGAGAAGGCCCAGGGTGACATCCAGAGGTAAAAATCTTTGGGGTCGTCTTCTTTTTCCAAACATCTTGGAGTGCTCTCTGGAGGAAGACTCAGAGGGATATGGAGAGGTGAGTCTGGCTTCAGGGACTTACTGAACTCCCATTTGGGTTCAGTACCTGGAGCTGATGCTCTGGTGCAATTTTTGGAGGTGATATTCCAATGCATATAGGCTCATGAACATCCCTCTCCCTGTCAGCAACCATGACCCTGGATCCAGCCACAGCTCACCCCAAATCCTGGTGTCATTGGATGGCTGGACTGCAGGCTGCCAGGAATCACCCCCAGCTCCTCTGCCCTCAGGAATGGAGAGTTTTGAGTTCCTCTGCTGTGTTTTGGGTCAGCAGGACTTTGTGGGGGGCTGTCACTGCTGGGCCATGGAGGTTTGTCCTGCTCCTGACGGGGCACTGGAGATTGGCTTGGGAATTCGTGTCCCATAAGGGCTGCTTTGGTCTCAGCCCCAAATGTGGGGTTTGGGCCGTGGGGCAGTGCTGGGGCAGCTGCAGGCTCTCACCTGGCCCAGCCCATGTTTCTGCCCCACAGCCACACTGTCCGACACATGGAGGTGGATTTGGATTATGCTGGCGGGCGGGTGGCTTTCTGTGATGCTGATAGTCAGACTGAAGTCTTTGCCTTTCCCCCGCAAAGGTGAAAGACTCTGGCCCACTTTCACAGGTGAATGACTCTGGCCACTGCTCTGGCTGGGCAAGGGGCCAGCTTTGCTCACACTCTGTTCCTGATTTCCCCAAAAATCCACTCTGAACCTTGCAAGTGCAAACACTTCCACCACCCCAGCAAACACTCCACTCAACAACAAACAGCCCCACTCTTCCCCCAGACCCATTTCATTTTCCTTATAACATCTAATTTAACAATCATATTTCTCTCTTTTGCTTCTCAGTGGGAGAACAGAGGTATTTCCAGTTCCTCAGCTGTTTGTCAGTGGAAGAATGGACCAGAGAAACAGGGAGAATGTCCCTAAAAGCTTTCCAAAACTCATCTTGAGGAAGAAAATGGGCTTTGCTCGTGCTGCTAGATGTCTCATAATAAGGTTTTGCAAGTGGAAACTTTTCTGCTTAGGATTTGCAGAGAATTTAGAGGAAGTGGGTTAAAACCATGTTTTATGTCTCTGAGGATCACTCAGGATTGGGCCTTTTCAGGGTTTTGTATTCACTGCCAGGATGTAAGCAGGAAGAGAGGCCACAGACAGAATTTCATCCCCCATTTCACTGCCTGCAAGTGAATAGAAGGGGAACAAAACTAAATGAACCAGTATCTTGAAGCAGCAGAAGGTTGTTGTTAGGGTTCAACCATGGAATAAAGTGCTTTTATCAGCAAGCCCAGACAGGACTGGGCAGGTCTCTGCCTCTTGCAGTCCCAGTCTCTCCTTTGCTGCCAGAATTGCCTCCCCATCCACATGCAGTCTTCAGCTTAGTTTGAGGAAGAGGAGAAACTATCAGGAAAGGCAGAAACTTTTACCTTTGGGACCTGAATTTTAGACAAGGGTCCTGACAAAACACAGGTCACAGTTAAACACACATTACAGCCCTGCTCAGTTTTATAATTAGTTTTTTCCCTCTTTGGCTCATGGTGAAGTTGTCTTTCCTTGAAAGACAAGGTCCAGTGATGTGTAAAGCAAAACACTTCTTTGCAGCATCCTGCTTCAACAGATGAGCTTGCAACACTCCATCCACTTTTTGTCTGAAAAGTTTTTTTGATATTTAACTTGAAAGTCCATACAAAAAACCCCCAAACCTCCTTCCTTTTTGTGTAATTCAGTAGCCCCACAGCTGGCTCTCTGGCATTGTGGTGGCAAGGAAATCAGCCTCTTTTTGCTCCTGGGCAGCTCAACAGCATCCTGTCAGCAGATGGGAGGGCAGATGGTTGGGTGTGGAGGGTGCACAGCCCCCACTCCTTGAGCAGAACCAGCAGATGCACCTTGCAGCCCTGCCACATGGACCCTTGGACCCCAAAGCCCTCCTGAGTGACAGGCACACCTCATACCAGCCCATGAAAGAGGGGAGTACTTGAAGGTTTCTTTTTTCCCCCACAGGAAAGTTTTTTCCACAAAGCTGGAGCCAAGGGTGCATTTTGCAGGAATTTGGGGCTTGAGGGTGAACATTCCTGGGGGGAGTTTTAGCCATTGCCTCCTGCTTCTCCTCATGCTGCTCCTCTTCCACTAACACCTCAGGATCACACTGAGTGGGAACTGTGCATCCAAGGGAGGTGCAGCAGGCATGGAGGGGCAAACCTGAGTGAGAACTTCAGGCCCTCCACGATGGTGAGGGTGTTAATCTTCTCCTGCTCCTCACTGAGGTCCATTGTAAGTGAAAAGAGATGCATTTTGGGGGTGGGTTTACAACTGTTCAACTTTTTATCAACTGTTAATAATTTGTTGGTGCCGATGGGTGCTTATAAAAATGGAAATCAAAAGGCAATTTTAAAAATCAGCAGCTTGTTGCATCCAGAAGGCAGAAAATACAGCTCTAGTGCAACCGGGGGAGGGGTCTGTGTTTTTAATCATCTGGTTTTGGGTATGTTTGCTCTATTTTGGGCCTTCTCCCCAAGGGAGCAGCTGGCACCGCCGGAGATGGGGATTTTCCACCTCGAAACAATGCCCACAGGGAAGAAATCTCCAAATTAGAGAGGAACTTGTTAAAGAAATGGTGGCCTCTGCACTGCTGCCTTGAGGAGAAAGTGCTCCCCAACCCCTTTGTTTTTGTTGGGGGTTGATAAACACCCAACGCCTTTGTTTTTGAGACTGTCCCCTTTTAAGTGAAAATAATACTTGTTTTTATCAGCACTAGCAGTGGACATGGGGAAGAAACAGCTCCAGAAGTATCCCTAAACCCTTCCAGAATTAACCTGTATGCTGCCTGGGGGGGAGTGGAGGTTTAAATTTTTCATGTGTCACCGGTTTGCCAGTTTGCCCAATTGCCCCCTCCAGGGGCCTTTCCCCTTTTCCTATCCAGTTTGTTGGGATAAAATTTCATAATTTCATTTATTTTTTTCCATTTTATGTATAATTTCTCCTGCTCTGGGAAGAGGCTTTTTCTCCCCAGAATGAAGCAAAGCAGGATGTTTCTCCCTCCAAGTCCCTTCATTGCTCAAAATCCCCTTCAAAAAGCCACATCTGAGGGTTTATTTAAGCTAAAAGGGGCCTTTTTAAAGGCCCATAGGATGAAACACTGTAGTGCATTATAGGGCATCAGCAGCATTAATAGAGCTGATAGCTGGGATGAGCAAAAAAGAACTGAAGATTGGGTAATTTTTAGGTTTTGCCTTCTATTCTGTAAAATTGTCACTCTGTATGGGCCCATGCTTTAGACCTGAATTTCCCACATAGAGGAACTTCCCCCTGGAGCTATGGTGAGCCAGCTGTGCTTTGCTGCCCACCCAAATCCTCCGCACAAAAACTCACCAAACTCCAAAAAAAAAGTATGAACTGAACTTTATGTTTAAATAAGCTGGCTGAGCTTAGTGATTTATTGTGTCACGCATAACCCGGAACTGGTGTTTTAAATGAGGTGGTTTTGAGCCACACTGCAGTGTTGCCCCAGGTGGGACCCTCCCGGGAATGGAGACAGCCAGAGGTGAGGATATTTAGGGAGAAATTGACCTGTGAGAACAAAGACATCTAGGCTGGGGGGTTGAGGATCTTGGGGGGAAAGGGACCTCTGTGACTGGCTGGGGACCCAGCGGGTCAGGGAGCTCTGAGGCACGCAGATGACATGCAGCGTTGCAGGTCAGGGGTGGGTGACGTACCCACGATGAGGTGGGCCCGTACCCAGCTCCATGACCCTCTGCTCCCCCTGCATGCTTTTGCTGGGTCAGGGCCAGAGTTCGCCGCTCATGTCTGTCCTCTACAGCCCGCCCAGAGGAAGAATGAACTTCTTATACTGGCACTTTTGTTTGACCAGCAGTAATTAATGTGACTGCTAATGTGATATAAAATAATGATGCCAAGAAGCAGAAGGACACTGATAGTTCAAAGCAGGTCCAAGCTGTAAAGACCAGATTAATGCTGTGAATCCAGTGTCCTGGGAGGAGTCAGGAAGGTGCACTCTAGTTTTCAGGCCACGAGGAGGTGCTTCAGCTCACTCCTCACTCAGAGTGTAAATCATGGATGATGATGATGATATTAAATCCTGCCCTGAGCCTGATGTGGGAGAGGGAGCAGTGCTTCTTGGGCTCATCTCAAGTTCCCCCAAGATGTGTGGCGCTGCAGCAGCCTTGCCAAAGTTCAGTTCAGGGGCACCAGCAGCATAGGTGGAGGAGCTACACCTTTTGCACCTCGACAGCCCGTGGGTTGAGGCACCTCCAGCCCCTCCACGAGGCTCAGAGACACCCCCCACATACCCAAATGACCCAGTCTGGGGCCTCACCCCAAATTGTATTGCTCCTGTCCCCACCAAAACTTTGCCCTTCCCTGTGGCACCTGTCCAGCTTTAGGGTAGCAGCTCTGAAGTGAGAGGTTAGTTTTGAAATCAGTCTTGCTTAGAATATCTCAAACACAGCAGGTTAAAATATTTTTATTAACTTGAAAAAGAAATCCCTTTGGGCAGCTGTCCTGGTCCTTTATTTCATGCAGGGCTCCAAGCATCCAGTCACATCTAGCTGCCTGGCTACTAGTTCCATCCAGGGGAACTGGATTTGCAGTGCTTGGGATCAGTTTTTGACATCTGAAGCTGGCTGGTCCTCTTCTAAGGTGGTGGGGCCTGGGGATGAAGGACAGAGGTAAGTGCCTTGAAGCCCAGGGTCATCTGCATGGCCGGAGACCCTCAGGGACAGGGTACTGGCCCCTGCCCTCCAAAATATGGGCTGTTTTCCCACACTGGCCAGGGCCATCTCCACACTGCGCTCCGTCTTGAACACACCCAAGGACTAGTTGTCCCATCCACCAGTCACCCCCCTCCATCCTGCTTCCACCCCCCGTCAGCCTGCCCAGACCCCAGACCCTCCCGGCACCTGCCCAGGTGTGCAGACAGAGCCCTGCCCACCCATCACCAGCAAACAGCTGGTGCTCTCTCCCCCCAGCACCGGTAACCTGACAGGCCATACCCAGCTCATCCTGTGCCCTCTTTTCCACCTGGTCCACGCTGCCATCATCTCTGCTCAGCAGCTCAATCATGCTAGGCTGGGAAGGAGAGAATGGCTGGCTGCAATGTGGGGCTCAATTCAGCATCCCCAAGCAACATTCCCAACCGATCTCTCCTTGAGGAAACTGAGGTAGGGTGGCTTTCAGATGCTCAGCATCTCTCTCCCAGCCTTGTTCCTCCCTGATGTTCTTCCCTTCACCATCCCTACCTTTTTGGAGAGCTGTAGGACATGCTTGAGTGGTGCACTGGATGTGTCCTGACCCTTGCAGCTCTGCGACTTGAGGAACTTGCTACTGACCAGCTTCCTGAGGGATGGAGCATGGAGATGTGCTCATTGTCCATCACTGAGCTTCATCCCACTGTGCCAGAGAGGTGGGCAGAGGGTGCTCCCTACTGACAGGTGTCCCTGCTGACTCCCCAACAACTGCTGCAGGAAATTCATGCCTGTCCCACTGTGCTGAGTCCCCACCAAGCCTGAGGTCAGGCTGAGACCAGATACAACTGATAATACCTGGCTTCAGTGCCACTGAGACCAGGGCTTGAGCAATGCAGTATAGGCTTTAAAAACCCAGACACCTGGGGCAAGTACAGCTGACCCTCTGCTCCCCTACCCTACCCTGCCCAGGCCCCCTGGCGCCCTGTGCCTCCCATTCAGGGTCGAGATCTCCCTTGCCAAGGCAGGACTACCCAGCATACCAGAGGCCAGTGATGGGTCCTTATGTCCCCTACCTGTGACTGTTCTGTTGTGCTTGCTCCTCTGTGCCGCTGGTAGAGGGGTGTGGAGCATGGCTGCTGGGCAGCGATGGAATCAGTGGCAGTGTGTCAATGTGCCTGGGGAGGGCAGGAGCCATGGGTGGGTGACAGGGGACAAATAAGGCACCCCAGCTTGGGGCAGAGTACCAAAACCCATAGACTTGTACCCCCCAGCACCACTCTGCTTGCTGCCCTCAGAGAAGTGTTCCTGGAGGGAACACTCCACATCTGAAAAACATGGCTTCAGAGGGGGCTCAGCAGAGTCAAGCCCCCCAGACCCCTCAGCTGAGTCTAACCCCTGTGCCTGAGACAGCTGGGGACAAGCACACCCATCCCTGTCCCACCCACGCAGCCCCCCAGTATACCAGTGCCGGGTGCTACTCACGGGCCAGGCACCTGCACGTTGAGCTGCCGGTCGCAGGACAGGCACTTGAAAGGGACCAGCAGCTGCCTAAGGGAGAAAGGGCTGGGTGAGCTCCTGACAGGGCTGCAGTGCACACAGCCAGCAGCTCACAGGCAGCAACAGGTGCCAGGCACATTGCTGCAGGGAGCCTCAGTGTTTGCACAGGGAGCTGTGGCATGTTGAGCCTGGTTTTCTTCCCATCCAAGGGAACAAGGAGATAAGCTCTGGAACTGCTGAACTGTGTCTGTGGCCCATAGCTGCCCAGAGCAGGCAGGGACATGATGGGAAGGGGGCAGGCACCCACACTGCCATCCAAACCAGCTCTTCCCCTGGTGTCATCGCCTTGTCAGTACTCACAACTCCCCTCCATCTTGCCAAGGTGGGCAGGTCATGACTGAGGCCTGTGGCACCATGAGTTGCACCCTTGCCCAGGCAAACAACCCTCTGTTCTCCATCCTTGAACCTTTGCACCCACACCCCAGTTCTGGTTTGCACAGCTTCGTTTTGCAGATGCCCATTCTTGTGCCTCCTTTGATGTGGGGAACCTGATACTGATCGGTGAAGAAGGTGCAGCTGCTTTGTCAGCATCCCTGCGGTTTGTTGGCTGCATTGTTCTGATGCCAGGGTACCATACAGGAAGGAATGAGGCCAGTGCTGCTACCAAAGCCAGTACCATCCCACTGCACTCACTTCTTAATTCCAGCTGCATCGCCAATCTCTACTGTCAACTCATCCTTGAGATCCTTAATGATCTTTGCCCAGTTATCCTCTAGCTGCTTCTGGAAAGGCCCAAGCTCCAGGCGATCCAGCTGTGGACAGATGCATACCGTTAACCAGCTCCTCCAGGATGGAACATGGGAAAAGCCAGCAGAGGGGGAAACCTCACAGGGAGGCTGCCTCAGGCTGCAAAGCCCCCAAGGAGCCAGTTTTGTACCATGAGAATAAGGTACCCCTCACCTTGGAGTCCAGGGCATCACTGAACTGCTGCTGGGCCTCCTGCCAGCGCTGCTCCTGACCTTGCACACGTCTCAGCAACTCCCGCATCCTCTCCTCCAGATGCTCCATGGTTTCATCAAAATGGGCGCAATTGACTTTGCTGCCCAGGGCAGCTTTGTCCACTTTCTAGCAGGGAGGAAAGGCAGGAGAGAGGTGGGACGGGGCAGAGGTACAAGAGGCAGGGCCAGCCTCTGTGTGTTGGGGATAGAGGCAGAAACATTCCTGTGTGGCCTGCTTACGCCATCACCCCCATGGGGTCAAAGGGATTTAAAGAGATGGACAGAGGGACCTGGCAAGGGATCTGCAGCCAGTCTAGAAGTACTCACACCCTCCCCCTTCCCCATCCAGCCAGTTTGCCATTGCGTGCCCAAAGAGCAAAGTGCATTTGTCACCCTGCCCAAGATCCCCTGGGCTGAAGATGGACCTCTCAAGACCATACCAGCAGCAGCAGGTCCTCCTTGTCTGCTTTCTTCTCAAGACCCTCCAGGGACCGGAACAGAGCCTTCCAATGCAAAAAGCATCTCATGACACCACAGCAGGGTCAGAGCTGTGTTCTGGCCAGCCAGGGCTCCCTGCTCTTTGGGAAAGGCCATTTGAACCAACAAAGGGCTTGCGAGCAGGTGGGCAGGGGATCAGACCTCTGTGTGATCAGACCAGCCTTGGTGTGCCTGGGCGATACTTTGAGCCTCTGGGGGTCCAGCCACCAACCTCGATATCTCTCTGATGCTGGCGATGGTCATCCCGGAGGCTCCCCGTGAGGTAGCCGAGCTGCTCGCAGTCCCCTTCCACCCGCACAACAGTGGCCTGGATGCTCTTTAGCAGCTCCTCCTCCTGCTCCAGGGAGAAAGATGACAAGATAGTGTCATGCAAGAGGTATCTGGCTGCCCTCAAGGACAGATATGGGTTACTTGGCTATGAGCACTCAGTGCCAGCTGGACATTTGTATCAAGGCTTTAATTTCCTGCCATACTGCTGACCTGTCCAAACCAAGCTGGGGGGTAGCAAGGGGCTGCTCTACATTACAGTGAGCACAGACAGAGGGTCCTGATGCAGTCCTCCATGTTGCCAGCTGCCCACCTGGGTCTTGTCTGGCAGTGACTTCTGCACCAGCTGTGGCACCAGTGAGTCCAACTGCTGCTGGAGCCTTTCACAGCGGTGTAGGAGCTTCCTCACAAGCTTGTTGTCTGTGTGTGTCTCTCCCTGCTGCTGCCTCCCAGTCCCCATCATTGCTCTCAACTCATTCAGCTGCAAAAAGGGGAGAATGAATAGATTTTGAGATAGAATGGATGCAGCCAGCAGAACCTGGTGCCCAGATGGCCCTGACCAGGCAGGGAATGTGGCCAGGAACCCCACAAGGAGCAGCCTGCCATTCAAGACAACAGTTGGAGTGCTGCCTCCTAACCTCACCTGATCCTGAAGCTGGTCATCTGTCACCACCTGCTGCAGTATGGCCTTGGTAATATTCTGCTCCTGTCTCAGCTCCTTCTGCTCCTGCTTAATCTCCTGCAGTGCAGGCCTAGCCAACAAGATGAGGGCACAAGGCAGGCTGAACCTCCACAAAATTTGCTCCCCAAATCTGATGCTCCTGGATTGCCACCCTCCATTCCTCCTGGCTCCCCTGCAGCCCCATAGGATACAAAATCCTCTCCCCATCCTCTTACTCCAGCTGTAGGAGGCTCTCCTTGGTGCCACCCACGTCGTGCTCGTGCTCGGCTACAGTCACACCCAGCTTTCCAAGGGCATCCTGCAGCTGTCTGATCTGGGAAGGGTGGTAGTGGCAGAGTCAGAGCATGGACCCCATGGTCTCCTTTGCCTGCCTCCTCTCTGCCAACTCCCCCTGGCATTCTTGCTGCCCCCTTAGGGACTGATATGGGCTTACCTTCTCCTTCTCACCCTGCAGGTCTCTGGCCAGGTTCTGCAGGGAGGACATCTGGCCTTGGAGCTCAGATAGATCTCTGAGGATGCTCTCCATAGTTGGAAGGCCTGCTTGGAAACCAGGCTGTGTCACAGTGGTGCCACTCTGGACACTGGAGGTCCCTGTCTGCACCCCAGGGGTGGTGCTCTGCATAGCAGGGCTCTGCCCCAGCTTGTCCATGTCTGAAGTGTAGGGCTTGGCAGGGGCAGGCTGGCTGTGGAGGACCAGTGGCTGGCCAGCAGCATCCTGGAGGTTCCCCTGGAGTGGAGTGAGAAGAGGGACTGCAATCAGGACCCCAAAACATCCACAACTCAGCTTGTGCCTAAGCCAGAGAGACCCTGGGTGGGCTGTGGCTGCCAAGTACTGGTAGACCTTTACCTTCTTTCTTTCCACATTTTCCCTTTTTTCAGGACTGTTTAGTTCAAAATGCCTCAGCAACCCTTTGGCTGAGGCCAGCAGTGACCTCTACTGCCAGGTTGATCTGCAGGCAGAGGTGGGGGCCTCCTAGTGAGCAAGGCTGAGTTTCCATGCTTCCCTCACAGGACACCCTTCCCACTCTTCCCTCCCAGTGACCTTCACAGTGGGTGACACCCACGGATACAGGGCAGAGGAGGCAGGGAGGCAGAGAGGGCCCAATTCCCTCCCAAAGGCAGCAGCTCACCTGGCGAAGTGCTTCCTGGATCATCCGGATGTCTTCTCCCATGTGGGACTGTGTGGCCTTCATCTCATTGATCTCCTTACAGAGATCCTTGCAGAGATCCGTGGTCTAGGAGAGGGGTGTAAGGGGGATGAACCTCATGGCAGGGTCCCTGGGGACCTGCAGGACCTTTGCCTGCACCTGGGGGCACAGCCAGATAGCTGGGCACTGTGGGTTGCACCCTCCATTCGTCTGGCATGGCCGGATGCAGCTGAACCTCCAGTGCACAGAGAGGTCACTGGCTGCTGTCTCCCACCTGCAGCATGCTGATGGTGGCAGCTCACCTGGCCAAGCGCCTCCTTGATCCTCTGGATTTCCTTTCCCATGTTGAACTGCATGGCCTTAATCCCAGCCATCTCCTTGTGGGACTCCTGGGGGAGAGCAGTGGCTTAGGAGAGACACGTGCTGGGGGTGAGCCCCAGGCAAGCAGCACCCCAGAGACTCCAACTCCTGCCCTGGGGAGCCCATGGCACATCCTGGCTCAGCAGGAAAAGACCCAACATGGGAAGGCCCAAGGCACCCAGAGCAGTGTTTCAGCCCCAGATTTTCTCTCCAAATCTCCCTCCCTTTCCCACAATGAGAGTCAACATGCTGCTCAGAGCTTGGGCTTCACCAAACCCTCAAATAAGGGCACAGACCCCACGGGAGTGGGAGTCTTGGGCGGAGCACCCAGGGGGGTGGGCAAAGCCTCTACCTTGGAGATGCCACTCTCTTTGGCATCAGTCTTCTCCATCTGTACCATGTCGGCAGCCCCCGAGGTGACAGGAGAGCCGCTCCTGGTGCCCTGCAGCTCGTCCTCCCCCGGCGGCTGGGGAGGCTGCCCTGTGTCCCATGCCTCGGCGGCAGGGCTCTGCCCCGGGGCGGGCGCGGCTTCCTGGGCCCCCTCCTGGGGGATCACGTCCTGCAGACCCAGCAGGCTCAGGTGTTCCAATATGACCCTCAGCAGTCTGCGGAGCGCCTCCAAGTTAACATTGACTTCGGGCGTCCCGATGGCTTCATCCAGCAGCTGAAACAGGCTGCCTGACGCCATGGCTGCTGCCTTGCCCGAAAACACAGCGCCTGTCCTTTCTCCGTGCTACGAAGGAAGCTGCAGTTAGGAATGAGGGCACCCAGCACCCTCCTTCCTCCTCTTCCTCTGCCTTCCAGAGGCCCGATCGCGGGTCCCTGTGTTTGTGGTGTCGCTTGTTGCCAGGTAACGCCTGGCCCTGTCAGCCGGCTGTCGCGGAGCCATGGAGGATCCCTTCCGGATCGGAAGGGACTTCTTACAGATCATCGACTCCCATGTTTGCAGCTGTGGTGGCCCAGGGACTCTTGGCTGAAGGGGTCCTCCCTGATGGCCCCTTGTTCTTCAGTCACCCCACCTTGGATTGGGGGAACATGTGGTTAGGAGCCCCAAAATTGCCTTGCTCTCCTTGATGTCTATCTACATTCCACCTTGGGCTGGGAGGGACAGCAGTGGGGGTGCCCCGACCCCCCCGACCCCCGTCCCCTCAGGTGTCGCCCCCCCTTGGGCTGCCCGGTACAGCGCAGTTGAGAGCAGTGATTCAGCTGCCGCGGTGCCTCGAGCCATGGGCCCGAGCACGGGTCATGCTGGAACTCGAGTGCTTCAGTGTAAGTCCTGGACACACACATGGAGACATGGCCTGAGTTAGGGACCCCCTGCTCAGTCTCAAAATCCCGGAAAGACCCAGGCAGCTGGATGTGGGGGCAGCAAAGAGAGGTGGTTTTGTCCACACCTGCTCCCTCTTTGGGCTCTCAGGGACAGAGGACAGGTGGCACCCCAAAACACAAAACTCCCAGGTATTTGGGGTGTCCACCACAAGCAGGAGGAGACATGTAACTGGGCAGCTCCCCAAAGAGATCCAGATTTTGGTGTGCCCTCCTTGAGATGGTCTCCGGATAGGACCCAGATGCCCAGATGGCCCCTCAGGACAAGGACAGGATGGTGTCTGGGCGACTCCCTACAGCCAGGAGGAGATCTATGTGTCTAGGGTTCCCCCCACGAGGCCAGAAGTGGAACACTGGCATCCAGGCTGTCCCCTCACAACCAGAAGAGGACCCAGGCATCATTTGGGGATTCTAAGGGAAGGCAGTTGGGGGGCAGTGGGTAGGGGTTTCCCCATCACCTTCTGCACAGTGTAGTGGTTGCCCTTGGAGTCGCTGTTATCCTGAGGGGACTCCCACTCCAGCATCACATTGAACTCCAAAACCTCCTTCACCTCCAGGGCTCAGACATGGAGGGGGACAGCTACTCTGTGGGACAGCCTTTGCTCCATGACCCTTAGGCACCCCAAATAGCCCTCAAAACCAGTCCGTGGCCCACAAATATCCACAATGGACCACAAATACTCCCCCAAAATGCCTGGCCTAGCACATCCAGCCTCTAAACCACACCCCAAAACTTACTGCTTGTATTGCCCCCAGTGCCTCTCATCTCAGTGTGGCCCAATCCCAGTACCCTCAGCCCAGTGCTGCCAGTACTGCTACACTAGGACTCCCAGAACAGCCCATCTCTGTGCTACCAGCGCCCACTGAGAACACACAATGAGAATGCCCTCCCAGGCTGCCAGCAAGCATGTCCTACCTAGCACGGCCAGCCCATCTTTGTGCCTCCAGTATGCTCAGTCCCAGAGCTCCCACTAGTCCCTGTGCCACTTGTGACATGCAGTGGGAATGCAGCTGTGCCTAAGATCTGCTTTGACACCAGGATTTCAAATTTCAAGTAAGTCCTCCAGCTCCTCTGGTGAGAAACTTGTGAGTGATTCTAACACCCTGGCCCTGACCCTGTTACAGCAGGTTCCTTTGGGGGGAGTAGAGGGCCATGGAGCTGGGAACAGGGCCACTTCAGTGTGGGAATGTCACCTGCCCATGACCCTCGAATGGCATGTTCCCTGAGAGTCTGAAGGTCCCTGACCTCACAGGAACCCTCCTATACCAGTGCCCAGAGGTCCTTGTCCCCAGGAAGTCCCCATCTCCACTGGAGGTCTGCAGCTAGGAGCAGTACCCTGAGATGGGGCTAAGGGTCCCCATGGGTCTGGGGCAGGTCACCAGGCTATGGGTTCTCATGGGTCACCAGGCACCTCAAAGACCTTGACCCTGTGAGGAGGGGCAAGTGATGCAGAAGGTGTTTGTGTGGTGATGGCAGGATGAGGCCACAGATCCTGTGGTGTCCCAGCATGGGGGTCCACTGGCTGCCTCCTGCCTGCGCATGCAACACTGGTCAGTTTCTGGTCATATCAGAGAATATTAAAGAACAAGTGAATTGCATATGTCACAGTGGTTTTTATGCAATTTTAGATCTTGTGGATCTGATATAGCTCACCTGCGTGTGTATATTTATGTGCAAGTGCTTTCCTCGTTCAGAGTTGAGTCAACTATAAGTCCCTGAGTATTTTGGCAGGGATGGTGTGTGGGTAACCTGGTCCTCCAGGTCAAACACTATTCAAAAAATGCAGAGTCCAATCTTGTGCTAAGCTTCTGCAGCCCCAAAACCCCTACAAGAACATAACAACATGGTGTAAAGGGCCAAAATCTGCAGATGCCTTTCTAACAGTGATTCTTCACCACTCTTCAAATCTTCCAGACCAGGAGACTGTGGAAAAGAGGAGACGTTGCTCAAGCAGGGTGTTTCCACATATATAGAAGGTACACACTTGCAATACTGTGTCAAGAAAAGCATCCTTGGACTTAAGAGGATCTTCAGCATATGCTTTGGTCTCTTGGTTAGAGATGTAATAGATGAGTAGATGGCAAAACAATACCATCAACACCTGCTCAGTTGAATCTGATCCAGATGAGTAAATTATAGGTAAACAAACACCTGCTTAGCCTGTGTTTAATAATAGCATCGAATCCAGGTCATCTGTAGTTAGAGGGGTTTCTTGCAATCTCAGCACTCTGCTCTTAAGCTGCTATTTTATTGGAGGAAGAGAGCAATTCTTGCCAAAATTACAGCTAAATCACTAGAGACAATAACATAAACCCTGAATTTGATGGGGTTTGGTTTTCTTGTCATAGCTAAAGGAACTCTTAAGGAGAAGATAGTAGGCTAAAACAAGAGTAATGAGAGAAATTATTTATTTATAACACATTAGGAACACTTTTAACAGTACATCATTAACAGGGTGACTAAATAATAAAGTGATCATAAAAGGGTGACTTAAAAAGCTGGTTAAAGACAAGGCAGAGATTATAGGCTCGTCATGGAAACTGGTAGGCTTTTTCCTCCCATAAGCAAAGCTACACAGATAAAGACTGTCTCATACTATTTCTGCAAACGTAAAAGATTGATTTGCTTAATCTGTACATTTTCTTTTTATTGTATAAATTTACCAATACTTATATTAACATTTTCATATAGTTTTTGATGTTAAATTTAAATGCAGTATTATGTCTCATTAATTTAAGGTGCAATTTATCAAAATCTACAGTAAATGTTTTCTTCTTAATCAGTTCTCTTTGGCACACTTGTGGTCTGTCTAAATACAAAAGTGTAGGATTGAATCGAGTATATAACACTGCAGGTATTTGAAGGGTTTTTTGTTAGCAAATAAATGCTTATTTATGCTTACCACAAGCTTATTCACAAAGAAATAACTATATATGAATTTCAGTTTAAGTTATATATAAAATGGCTAAACTTCTTCAATGTGCAAGGCAGAAAAAAAATTGTTACATCAACTCCTCCCAAGAGAGAGTGATTTTTGCACCATGGAAATCTTGTGTAAATGTTATAGAAAATGGAGATTTTTAATGAGGAAGTTCTCGGTGCTTCTTATCTTACAGCAAGCCACCTGAGGAGATGATTTTCTAGGTCCAGAAATGGTTCATAAGATACAGTTTAGCTGACAGGTTGGCACTATAGTGGTGTTGCAGCTATAAACTTGCATGTTCAACTGACAAACTAAACCAAAGAGCCAAAAAACCCCAACCAGTCTGTGTAAAGAGTTTAGTGAAAGTGGCTTCTTTCTATGAGAAAAGTCTCATTCCTATGTTCTTGATATATGTATATATATCTATCTATCTGCTTTTATTGCAAGGAAGAAACATTTAGAATTTGCACTCTGCACTTTTGTTCTCATGATCTCTTCTTACTTTTGGGCTGACTAATATTTTATTTATGTTAAAATCATAAATGGACAATAGAAAATGAGATTCTGTTTCTGATGGAAATGTATGAGGAAGCCATCAAAGTTGACCTAAATAGGTAAAGTATAACTTTACAAAAGCTCTTCAAGTGCCAGAAGAGCAAGCTCAGAGCAACTTATTTCACATCTGGCATTCACATGAAAGGTATGAGGAAACTTAGCTACATAAATACTGGACCTCTTTCAGTGACTAATTATTTCACAATTGAATAAAAACTAAACCCTATTCACAGTAAAATGTACTTATTTCAAGGCCCTTCTGGTCTGTTTTTTTCCTGAATCATGCAAGTAGTATCCCCTCAGCTGCAGAAATTAGCATTTTGGCAAATGATCAAGTTACAGTGCAACCTGTTTAGAAGGCAAGGATGTAAAAAGGGATTTCATACAGGTACTTTGTGATGTGGTAATGTGTAAAATGCTGTGCTACTCCTGAGTAAAACACATTTGGCTGTCCCAGCTAATGACCCATTTATGAGCATGCTGATTCCAGAGAGGCATTTCACAGCTTCAGGAATAGTATATATTCTTAAAAAAAAAAAAGTATTTTACAACTGTCTTTTTCTTCAGCCTATCAGTAAGGACTAAAAATGATGAGTTCAAACTGTTGAGGGAGATGATGAGCAGGGGAAGAACCAGTAAGGAGAATCAGGGTCTGTGTGGTAAATCAGATGTGAGATGTAATTAATTCTCAATTTCCTTTTAGCTTTTTGAGATATTGCATATGGCCATGCTTAGTGCTCCTGTTTTATCTGAAAGCTATTGGCTTTAGAACTGGGATGTCTGTGTAAAGGATATGGTATCAGATTTATCTACAGCAAAGCCTCCATTGATATAAGATTCCTTGGCCTGTGTTTCATCATTATCAAGTATTTCTGTTTCCAAGGCAAAAGGATTGACTATGTTGACTTCAGAGGTGACATCCATCTGCTCCAGCTCCTTTTTTGAGAGCTTCTCCACTACTCCTGTACCAAAGGCATCTCCCAAGACATTCACCGTTGTTCTGAATCGATCCCTACGGAACAAAAAAGTTGTCAGACACACCATCCAGTTGTTAAGAAAATCCTTTTAGTAAAAGTAAGGTACTCTAGCTCATGCAACACTGTTTTCTTCCCAGTGCAGATTTGGGTAATTATTCAATTAAAAGAAAACAGTCTTTTAAAACAAGAATCAGAATTTTACCCACAGGTATTTGAAGAAGCCTGGGGTAATTTTCATGAGAAATTATTTTGTACAGGACATGCAAAACCGCAAGTCATGTCACTTGTCTGTTAGAGCCAAGTGGTGTGGTATAGCCTTACAAAATGTTGGAAGGATCACCTCTCAGGCCCTTGAAGTATGCTACAAAGCTGGTTCCCTCTTGTAATGATAGATTGTGGGGTGCAGCAGCAGAGTCTGCATTGTGCCTTTTGTCATTCTAACAGTCATGTCCTCAGCCAGAAGAGCACCTAGCCCAGTATGTCCAGTATTCTGGCCCAAAAGCTGACAAAGGGAAAGGCCTGTCCTCTGCTGGCTTCTCCTTATTTAAGGGCTGAAGGACAAACCTATACTAAAAAATTCACTTAAAGGAATATGATACTCCTGCACTATTGATTTTTCTCCAGACAGAAATGTGACATGCAGGCCTTAAAAACCTGCTGCTACTTGGCAGAGGAACAACAAACCCTTGCAACATAACAAAATTTGAAAATCGATGTGGAAGTATGGTATGGAGCATGGAAGGCCATGCTTCCCTGATTTTCTTTTCAGCTGCAGAGCACTACAAAGGTTCTGTGGCAGAACAAGTTTCTCTTTCTGTGCAGAGACCTTGAGGTGGATATATTTACAATATTTCCCAATACTTCTACAAAACTGCTGAATTCTAGTGCTAAAAAAGTTTTCTATGTGCAACAAAAATATATGGTAGGGAAAGGAAGAGAGAGCTGTAAAGATTCTAGTAGAATCAGTGTGACAAGTGAGGAAATCAACACCACTGGAAACTCATCGGTTATAATAGCACTATTCTATTTGATTTAATTTACACAGCAAAACATATCCTAGTCTGAAAACTGCCTTAATTAGAACCAGAAACATCTTGAATTATTTGTATGTTTCATGGTGGAACAAGAACCTTCCATGTACTAATACTGTGTCTAAAACCCACAAAAGCTACAGACTTCTAAAGTGGAGTAAAAATCAGATCCATAAAGTCATGATTGCTCTGAGAAATAGGGTATTCTCTTTCTCTCTCACTCCCATAAGGTAAGTAAAGGGCATCAAATGAAATTATTAGGGTGTAGATGAAAACAAACAAAATTCAATTATATCTCTGCATCATTAGAATGTGGAATTCATCTCCCAAGGACTTGTGGAAACATGGGTCCCAAAGCAATGAGGCATTCGTAGAAGAAGACAAAAATCACTTCTAACTCAGGAGCTCTCTGTTCTGCAATTTGCAGGAGGCTGGACAAATACTTTGGATAAAGGAACCATTATACATTTGGGTGGTCTTAGACTCTTCAGATACCTGCTCTGAGCCAGCGGTTTGTACTGATCTGCACTATCCTTAAAAACATTAAATGCCCACTAGGAATAGAAGAGAGCTAAAGAAAACAAAATTACTGTGGAGCACAGCAAACAAAACTATTAGACCCTGTTGCAGACAGCTGACTGGGAAAATTACTTGTGGACAGAACTGGTTCCTTTGGAGAAATTATGCTTATACATAAATGGAATTGATTCTTGGATCCATACAATAGCCCTGATTTTCTGGAGACTGGCATTTCTCTCTATTTGCAAAATTGAGTTATATAGTAAATAAATTAAATATATCTGTGAAATACATAGGTTGCCACCAGAAATCCTTCAATAAAATGACTGGAAAGGCCAGAGGAGGAACAGCAAGGCATTTATCTTGAATGTAAATAAACCTGAAGAAGACATGCAAATACTATGAAATTATTAAGATCACTGGATTGATACCAGTGAAATGTCATTCATGCAAACTGCAGGTGAAAAAGACCTTGGCCTGATCACCAAAGCTCACACAGTTTAGGAGGCAAAAAACCTGAAGTTATACTTGTTAACTTCTGAATCCTCTATATCATGGAACAAAACAGAGTATTGATAGCCTTCTGACCTCCAGAATACTCTGTGATTCTTTGGGCCTTTGCAAAATTGGCAGAGATACACACTGGTGTAACTTGAACAGAAAAGATTTCTGATGCAAAGGCTTCTCTCCAGAAAGAGCAGATGAATGTGACTGAGAGGTTTTGAAGTGTTCTGATATGGTTTAGATTAGGCATAAGAATCACTTTCCAAATTTAGATGTGTGCTTGTTGATTGAGGGCTGGGCCCTGAGTGCTGTCAGTGAAGAACAGTCCTAGCAAAGTAGTGCTGGCAGCACAGATCTGTGTACACCCTGCTATATGTGTGCACAGGGAATCCAGGGTCAGTTTTGCTTTGTTCATGTTGTGCTCCACTGCCAGTTTATGGATATCATGTGCTTTGCAGCTTGTGGCTACATTTCAGTTTTATGAATGATGTATGTGTTTAGCATAATGTGGTGGCGTCTCTGACACTCTAGAGATATTTCTTGGTACTATCAAATTTGCCTATCTTGAGGATGATGCTCATGATTTATTAGTGATGTGACCACTACTTTAAGGCAGACAGCATCTCTGAATGGGAGGTTATTCACTGCCATCCCATGCAGGACTTATCTCACAATCAAAGCCATTACTGCATTTAACTCTGAACAAGCCTGGCCATAAGAATAATCTCTGTCCATTTTCTGCAACTAAATGATGTTATTGCTTTCTTTCTCAGACTCACACATTTCTAGGCAACTTATGCAAACATTAAAAAAAAAAAGATAGGGAAAAAGAAAAAAAGATTAAATATGAGGTGCCTTAAACTTACAGAAGCCAGTCAACTGCAATGATCAGAGTAACATCCTCGGCAGGCAGGCCAATGGCACTCAGCACAATCACCATGGTAACAAGTCCGGCTTGGGGCACGCCTGCAGCCCCGATGCTGGCTGCTGTAGCTGTGACGCTAAATCCCAAATAAAACCCAGAAAAGGCATTCAGAAGACATGTTACTCTGTTTTCTGACACAAATAGTTTAATTTCACTGCAAGAAAGAAGCCTAAATGTTTCAGATTTCATCCTGAATAGTATTTACTCAAAGTCTGGTATCAAGTTTATAGGACAAGCTATGTTCTGATGTACTCTTATGGTTACACTACAGAATAACAGGCAACACATGTCTAGCAAGCAAACTGGATGGATCAAAGGTAGAGGCTGAGTTAGGTTTGCAGGAAAGAATAATAGCAATTTTCATAACAGTGTTGTATATCCTGATCCATCCTACCTCCCCATCAGGTTGCACTGGCTACTCCTTGGATCAAGAAATGAGAATATTTGTTATTTCTTATGCTGTGAATGATAGGTTAAACTTTCCCATGGGGTATCCGAATGTACCATTCACAAAAAAACTCACTTCCCACAAAATGTATGTGATGGCTTTAGTCTTACCTAATGGTAACTACTTGGCCAATATCCAGCTTTAAGTCATTCAGCTGTGCAATAAATATGGCTGCTACTGCTTCATAAAGAGCAGTGCCATCCATGTTGATGGTAGCTCCAACCGGAAGAACGAACCTTGTGATTCTTTTGTCAATCAAGTTTTTTTCTTCTGCACAGCGGAAGGTGACAGGCAAAGTTGCTGAACTGGCACATAATGAAACACATAAAATTAGTGAAAGCAACAACACACCATTTCTATTATGTTTCCTTTTGCTCAGAGCATGATCTGCTCTATGACTCAAAAGGAGATCTAAGGCAGGAAGGGAGGCTGCACCATGAAAAAGCAAAGCAACTTCTCTTATACCTTCTAAATATTGGAAGAAATAGCTAAGTGTTAGTTCTCAAAATTACATGGTAAATTGCCATGGTATATGTAGTCACAAAAAATGTTCAACCACTTAAATGCTTTCAAGTCTGCGGCTAATGAACTGAATGGCAAAGAACTGCCTCCTCCAGGGAAAGGCAGACTCTCATTTGGTGTAAGGCTAACACACTCTGTAGTGTCCTTTGGTTATGACAGAAATAACATTGAAAACAGTATTTCAGCCTCCAGCGGAGGGACTGAGAACTGTCCAGCTGATACCAGGGCTTTTAAAAAAGGAGCAATAAAAGCAGAGCACAGACCATGCAATACTGTTAGGAACACTACAGAAAAGATACTGTTTTTGTTTACCTGGAAGAGGTCATAAGGGCTGTAAGAAGTGCCTGAGCCATCCCCATGGCAAACCAAAAAGGATTCTTCCTTACTATTATAAAGTAGATAAGCGGCAGAACTATACCGGCATGGATTGCAAGTCTGCAAAATAAAATCAACTAGTTAAACAAATAGATCCATCTCATTGTCTTTCTTTACTAAGATGTTGATAATAGGTACCCAGCTCTGTCCTCAAATATAATAATGAAACACTAAAGGTGTTTCACCTAGGTGAAAAATTTAGAGAGAATGTAATAAAAAGCAGACTAATGCTGTTCTACACTTCCTTTTGGAAAGGAGACACCATATATGAATTGTCTCTCCTAAGCTGAGCAAGAATTGACTTGAAAAATTTTTAAACTGATAAAAATTAGAAGACTAAACTAATACGTAATATTTAAAGTGATGTGCAGAGGGTGATTTGAAATAACACTTAAACATTTCTCTTTTCTCCCAAATCCTTACAATGCAAACCAGAGTCAGAAAGCCAAGTCAAATTATTATTCTCAGTTTGTCTGCCCTTATTACAGAACATGTTTTAGAAATAAAGGTAAATATGCTTTCCAGTCAGGGTCAGCTGAAATGCACATTTTCTGCAGAATCTTCAAATATGGACCTTTAGAAAAATCAACATCTGCTGTGGGCAAAACTGGCTAAGCTCAGGTCTACAATTAAAATGTGGTGAGGTATTTGAGACTGTTTAAATGAGGTGTATATAGTCTAAGCATTTTTAATGTTGTAAGATGCTGAAATACTATGTTTTGAAAGTATTAATTTTTAAAATTAGGTGGGTTGACTCATAGAAGATCAACTCACTCTCTTGACTTTAGCAGCTCAGATGTATTTGCCTGGGCATTTGTATAGGTCTCAGGGATGAAATCATCCTTCAACCTATGCATTGATTTTGAACACTGTGCAGTAATCCTGAATGCACAGGAATGCAGAGCTTGTGGACATTAAGATAAAAGGTAAACTGACTGCTGTAAGTGCGTTTGAAATGATATGTATTTGAAGAGTCTGTGAATACTCCCTGTGTTCAAAGGCTGCAATTATAGCACATTCACTTTTCATGAAAAGAAATTATCACATAGCCTGGAAACATAAACCCAAAAACTGCTGTCACCTATGACCTTGGAATATTTACTCTGTTCTTACCAAATGTTCCTGTGCACATTCCTGAGTTGTAATAATGCTTTATGGTTTCAGAGCAGTTGATAAAGATAGCAATAAATAATGGTACCATTTGTTCTGCCAAAACCAGACAATTAAGAGACCAGTAGTCACAGTACAGAAATCCACAATGGCATGAAAAATCATCCACAAAACCTACATATATGTTTCCTTGAAAAATTATCTTTTTAAAAGGAACAGGCATTGAAGTTTTCATTCTGTATGGGAACATATCACAGAATTGTAGAATCATATGATATATTTAGTGGAATGTAAATAATAACATGCAACATGTCTTGATAAAATTTTATAAATAACTCTAGAAAGAAATCTAGCAAATTATACATGCACCAACACAAGGCATTATTGTATAAATTGCTAGGTTTGTGACATGCCTGAGAACAAACTGAATATAGGAAAAAAATAAAGTGGGATGGGTGCCATTTGCTGTCTTAACAAAATGTTAATGAGAGTAAGCATTTCGAGTATGTCTAAGTCTAAAAGCATACTGACTTAGTTATTTGAAAAATTTAGATTTGCATCTTTTTAGTAGTAGCATGAACATGACATTATTCAAAATATTTTTGTTTATCTGCTTTGCTACTACTGGTTTTCCTGAAACAAATTTTAAGTAATATTTATTTTTGTTCATAAGATGCAATTATCAGAAAGCAGCAGAATTTTTATACCAAAATCATAATCAGCAATTGAAAACAGAAATTCTAATAGCATTCATTTTTAAGTTAGGAAGAGTCATGTCCCTCAGAATCCCAAGCTACCATTCCATTCCATGTAGGAATATCTCTTACAGGGATGTAGCTTCCTTGCTGCATTAGGAAGAGAAAAAGGCACAGGCAAGGAGAGACAAGGAATTGCCGCAGCTTTTTTCTTTTCCTTTCTTTTTTTCTTTTTTTTTCCTTCCCCCCCCCCCCCGACCCCCTTCAGCTTGAGTTCCCTCTGGCACTTAAATTATGTCTCCACTTTGACTTTCCTCTGCTGTAACTTCTAATATGTCCTCATCCTGACTCTGTAACCATCAATCATGAGAGACTTGAGATACTTAGTGGGAAATTGCACCAAAGACACTGGGGGAAGTCTGTTCTCTCATGGTGGCCTGAACGAGACAGAGAGACTGAGATGAGCTGCAGACAATGGTGGATGAGTCCTGGTAGGGCTGAGGCTATGAAAGATCATGAATAATTAAGCTAGGAAGAAGGTGAGCTGGTTAGGGAGGTTAAAGGAAAGAAAGCAGAGGATAGGACAAATATCTTTAAAAGGAATACAAGAAACATTTAAGATAACCTGTTATTTTCAGGTTCAAGCTTAAAGAGAGGATGAAAAGCAGTTACAGAAGACACCAGTGAACAGAATACACTGCAGACAGGGTCAAATACATAAGAATGAAAACCAAACTGATGGTGGGAACTGCAGTTTTTAAGAGACCCAAACAAAGAGCAACATTTCTCCTTTTTCCTGAGAGGTAAGAATAAGAGGTATTCTTTCAGGCTGAAAAATGTAGAACAAGCCCCCTTTCCTTGTAGCCTATAGCTTTGTGTGTATGTGTTCATATCTGCTCTTGTGATCTGATTATTACATGCTCTCCCTGATGGTCAGTTTTGCAGAGAATAGGCAAAACAACGCCTTGAGCAGCACTCATGGAAGGCTGCTCTGCAGGAGGCAGAAATGCTGCAGAGGTCTTCTACCAGAGCACCCATCAGGGAACATGGTCATATTTGGAGGAACAGAGAATTTTTCTCTCCAAGGATGCAAATTAGTGCTCACTAATGTTTTTGATGGCACCTGGGGATCTACTTTAAATTGTTGTGCCTGTCAAACAAATGATTACCAGCTAAACAGGAGGCTATGCAGTGGCAGGTTACTTTGCAATAAAAGTGCTTTGGAGAAGGCACTGTGCCTTCACACACACCTTAAGGAAGACTTGCCTTGTCACAGTAAAATCGTAACCTATAACCAGTAATCGATAGGTAAATAGTCATAAAACTTGCTATCACATCTAAAACTAAAACTTACTATCTGATGTAAAACTGAAGTCAAAAGGGGCAGTAGTAATCCATTCAACATTCCTTTTCTGAATTAACTGGAGTTAATGACATAGAAAACCAGCAGAAGTAATACACTGTCATTCTGTCAATGATTTCTATCTACCTTGTGGTTGGGGTGTCATTTATAATTTCTATAGAAAATATTAGAGTCTTGATTTACCATCTGTTGGTAAATATCAGCTTTTGAAACCTTTAAAAATCTGACCTATTTTCCAAGTGCAAAGAAATACTCACAAAAACTGTATAATGCATTAGATGAAAATAACTTGTACTCATCTCTGTAACATTTTGAAGAAGTAATGAATCAGTGCTATTTCTGGAACAGTAATTCTTATTTAGAAATAAATTTTATCTCTGATTTTCAAACAGCTAGTCCAAACATACTGGCTTATGAATAAAACAAAACAACAACCTTAAAATAAATATGCTTATCTAGCACAGATTAATGCAAAAACCCCAGAGATCCTTCTTGACTATTTATAAAGTAGTTTGCATTTAAGACTAATATATTACCATTCTCTTTGGCTGTCAGAAAGTGTGTGAAAGACATTTGAAGAACAGCATGCAAATGCATAACGTGTGGGGAAAGAAACTCTCGAACAATTTTGGACTGAGTCTCTAGACAAAACATATATAAGTCCTTGGTATACTGAAGGAATTATAGGAGTGGATGCTAAGGTAATGGACCAAGACTGCCTAGAAGGCTATGCTTCACTGAATTGGAAACAGAAATTTAAGCACATTTATCTGACAAAAGAGTCCTTTGTAGGATAGTTTTCAGAGATAGATAATAACCTGGTATTATAACCTATCATTGGAGCAGTTAAGTTATTCTAAAATTCCACTGCTGAAAGGCTCCACATTGTGCAGGTGTGACCTCCTGCACCCAGACTGTTCTACATAGACAACTGCTAAAAAAAAAGAATAGAAAAAAAGTTCTGATGCTTGGCTATGTTATTCAGATTACAACTTCTCTTTTTGCAGCCTCACCATCTACTCTAACCTTGGAGGAGGAATTAGCAAACTGCAATCCCCAGGGCTTCTCTTGATGTCAGCTGTCTGCTCAGTACTGCGGAGGGAAGGGATCAGTCTCTTTAGCATCCTTTATTGTGCACTGCTCTTACTATGCATCTGTATTTAGCAGGGAGTTTGGTCTGTGCTGCAACACCTTGGGCCCAAAAATTCCCAAAAAGTTCCATAGAGGTTCGCAACATAATCCACGCATTTGTATAAGTTCGATAGGCTGGCAAGCCCCAATAAGAAATAATTCATAACCTCAGCTTTAATACAACAATATTTTCTTCAGCACAAGCTGTGAAGATGAAACAGTGAATACAATAAAGGAATTTACTTTTGGGTTTTAGGTTTTTTTTAGAAGGCAAGGCAGCGACTTTTTAAAACAGAACATGCATCCAGCAAAATGTGCATTCAAACCATCCTCACATATCCTCACATAATTTTCACTGATGAGAATTTTTGTCTCTGACCTAGAAGATTGGATGTGGTGGATAATGGAGTGGTAGTCAACTGAGCTCCAAAACTGCATACATATTTAAGAAATTACATACCCAATTATTACTGTAGCCATATAAAGACCCAATTTACGAAAGATTTCCCAGTCCTCAACTGCTATTATCTTCCCAGCAATTAAAAACACGATACCAATTGGCATATACCTAGAAAGGAAAAATAAAGCTATCAAAAATGCATTCTCAGAAATACTGTATGCTCACCATGAAATAACTTCTCTCCCAGAGTAATTTTTTTAAACAGATAAAAAATATGTTTTGATATCCTATTTCACAACAACAGATTTTTTTTTTTAAATTATGTTATACATTGGACTTAATTCATTTGCAGCAAGGCTACAACAGAGGTGATGAAAAAAACCTGGAAAATAAAAGTAAATGTGACTCTACACATAGTCTAGCTAGTATTGTATAACTTGGTGTCACAGAATACACAGAAGTCAGGAAGGGGTATGGGCATATAGCCTGTTACAGCAAATGTTTGTGTACAACCACAAGCTCCCTGGGGGTGGAAGTTTGCAGGGTTGAGACCAGTGTCTGTCTAGTCTGCAATCACACACAGATGGGAAAGGTCTCCTGTAGTTACAGGAGCTGCACAGCAGCACTGGGGGTTATATCTGTGTCACCTGTGTCACAGAATAAACCTGCACGAGGCCATGCCTCATGGATCTGAACAGCTGTATAGGGTATTGCCTATAGAAAATTCAAGGGAAATATCAGGAATTATGTTAGCACCAGCTCCACTGCATATTTTTATTTTGGTTCCAGAGAGCAGGCTGTCACAGAGACAAGTTATTATAGAATGTATGTGTGCTATCTCATAAACAAAATTGTATCTTACACCTGTAAAAAGCAGGTATACCTAGTTCCTCTAAGCACTGAACTTGATGAAAACAGTACTAATTCCTCATACTTTCAGCAGAAAACTCTGTCTTGTTTCAAACAACAGCTCCCATATCTGTAGAAACTCAGGGAGTCTGTAGCCACAGCTTCTGGCACGTGCAAGAAAATGGATAATCAATTTATAAGTAAATACCTGTATGGCATGTGCTAAGTCTGGAGTCTCATTGTTGGTAATTTTCTGCAGAGTGAGGCAACCTGTCTCACAGGGCTTTAACTTAGCCTGGGACTAAACTAGCTGCTTAGCATAGGACTAGTTGCAGAAATTAATTTACCTTTCTTTAAGGAAGCAAGAATTGTGCAAACCCTCGACAGGTTTGCTGTTTTACATACATCTCAGTATGCTGGGATGTAAGAAAAACCCATGGAAGAGTCAGATCTGACATGGTACTGGTATGAAATGTGCACATGAGCAGAGTATTGTAATAAGTGGCACAAGGCATTCCGCATGTAGGATCAAACTCTGGAAGGAGTTGTGTGTATTTATAGTCCTGATCCTGTAATTGTGATTTGCACATACAAAATTCTATTAATAGCTGTGAAGTCCAACCAAACACTATCACACAAGTTTCTATATATTAAATTTGTTTTTCTTGTTTGAGAACATTATGAGAATGCTGTCTCAAAACCTATTAGAAGGAGGTAAATGATACTAAGTTGTATTTTGCCTACCATTTTGAATTTTTCTCTGTGCTGTGGCTTGCATATTAATTCAGATTTCTAAAGGAAGTTAGATTCAATACATACATCCTGTGAACACGTCTTTCAGAGAATAATGTTCAAGACTCAGAAAGGCATATGAATGGTAGCGCTTATCCTCAAAAGAGGCCTCAAATGACTAGTGCACTAGTTTTTTGTAAACATCTAGCAAGAATGTCTAAAAAACTCAAGTTTCTTGGGAACAAAGAGGACTGCTCCTTTAGTATATATTAAGAAGCCCTGTTTCCAGTTCCCTCAAAAGGATCAAATTCTGTAGAAAGAAAAATTTTTACCAATCTTTCTTTGAAAGCTGCTTTCTGTAAAGCACTATGCAAAAGCAGACATGAGGTTGAGTCTGCTCTTACCTCTTCAGTGACAAACTCCATTTAAAGAAGTTATTGGAAAATGCTAGTATATCCTTGAACTTACCACATAATTATCTGAACTATTCTCATTGTAGCTTCGTTCAGCGCATTGAAGAAATCCATCAGCACTTGTCCTTTCTCTCCCATTTTCCCAATAACCACTCCAAAAACAAGGCAAAAGACAATCAACCCCAGCACATTGATGCCGCTGGAATACATCCCCACAATTTTATATTCTTGGGTTTTGTTCTATAAATTGGAATCAAGAGAAAAAAATACTATCTGAAAATAGTGAATTTACTTTAAAGAGTTCTAAAACAAAAACACATTTAGATTTTTTTGAAAGACATGAAGCTCTTTCCCAGCCACTCTACTGGCTTTCTGAAATAGCCAAGTGCGCAAGTTCAGGAATACACTACACTGAACTTGTGTATTTTAAAGCCGTGTATGGATCTGACCAAACCTCAGCAGGGAGTAAAGCACCCCTTAATTTGTTTTGTCCTTTCTATAGACTTCTGACATGAGTATGGCAAGGTCTAAGTATCCAGAGTCATGCTTTCAAGATCTACTCCTCTACACTCAAGATTTACTCCCCACTGGAAAGCAAAACACAGATGTAGAATTCTTGTGTTAGTTTCTGAGCAACTCAAGGGTTTGTGTCTGGATCTAAGATAAATTCACCACTGCCTAACAACTGGGACATCAGTGTAATTGCATAATTTATAGGAGAATTGTGTGCACATTACATAAAAATACTACTAAAGAGGTATTCATAAATTCTTCTGTGCAGCCTGAACATATCAACAAAAGGGTGCAATTCTTCACTACATTCTGGTTCAGGATTTAATTAATGTCTCTTCATATAGCCTATCTTCCCATGCTATTATTACTTTGAGATGAAATTTGGAAGAAGTGTAATAAAATGTATATTGATTTGGTATTGTTTATAGTTCTGCATTCACATTCTATTGAATTCCTTTCTCCCTCTCCTCCAGAGTAAGTCTAGACTTTATACACCATTAACACCCAAAAGCTTTCTACACTTCTAATGAAAGGCTTCTTAAATCTCTTCACTTTTTTTTTTTTGTACATTCTTTTTCAGAGTAAAAACTATTAATTAACAAATGCTTTATATTGTTTTGTTTTCCATTAAAAATATTTATTATTATTTTCAACTAATTTTTTTTTTAGTGCTTACAATTACAGTTATTGTTACTCAAATATCTCAAGGTGATGTACATCTAGTCTTTCCGCAGTGAGTGTTAAATTTCTCAGAAAATTTACAAACCATAAGCAGATAAAAGTAATCAATCTTCATCTGTTTTCTTTGGACTGGTCCATTACCCATGGGATCCTGAGATGTTCTTAATCCTACTGGAAGGACCTCTAGGCATTTACTAATTAACTTCTGTGCTCTTGCTAAAATCCATCTATGTGCTATTTCCAATCATTTCTTCATCACTAACCACATGAAATAAACAAAATTTAGTCTATGTTCTTTCTTCTTACTTCATATATTATGAAGGAATGAAAGGATAAAAGATCGTACCTCTGAAGCCTTTGCTGTTGTAGCCATTGTAGTGGGTTCCTCTCGAAATAGGGAGCTCTTTTTATCCACAGCAGTTGTAGTTTTAACTTTTTCACGTTTAGTTTTATACTGGAAAAGTTTTTAAAGAAAAAAATCCAGAAGAACTTACTTAGGAAAATGAGAAAACTGAAGAATAGACAAATGCTCAGTAAAAATATGAGAAAAATTAACCAACTGAAGCTGAAGGTAGCAAACATAGACAAAGACTTTATTTCCCAATTCATGTGAGCCATCAGGGCTCTGTTCCTCAGAAGCTATAGATCAAACAAGAGGTTCACAAATAATATCCTATGAATGCTGCTCCCCAGGATCTTGGATACCCCATGGATGTGCTGCAGTCTTGTGGGGCATGAGCTAGAGCTCCTGACAATGGCAAGAATTTTTTGCTGGAACAAACAGCCTGGAGAGAATTGCTGACAGCCATGCCAGGAGAGGCCCCTGGCGGTGTGGTCAGCATAACTAATGCCACTATGCTAGGCAAACAGACATTCTTAGTGGTCAAATGGCTTACACATTTCCTTTACCCCTCATTGCCAGGTCTTCAAGGTCCTGTGCACCAAGCAGACAAACCGAACAGACTTACTCTTCCACTCCCTACTAGCCTCCAGATTCCTGGCACTAGGCTGACTACCCCTCTCCTTATTTGTCTTAAAGTTCCAGGCACCCAGCCAGATGAGCAATGTTGATGATGCAGTCACCGAACAGGCAAATGTAACAGCATCAGGTACACTGTCCATAAAACCAAGCAGGTGTAAGTCCTAGTGAGTAACTTGGACCAAAACTGCTGCAGGACAGTGAGACTGGGTGGTCAGGGATGCCTCTGTCACTGTCTGCTTCCTCTGAGGACTGAGTGACCAACCTGCATTCTTTCATATGTTTTTCAAACCTAGATTATGGCTGTTATATTGATACAGCAAATTAAGTATTAAGATTTGAGCAAATATGCGGTGGCTCCAGGTGATTAGAAAACAAGTTAAATTGTGCTACTATAAAACTGTTCTACACTGATTCTGCTCACAGAAATCCTGTGATATTCTGATTGTAAGTTCTGTGCTACACTAATCATAATCCCTTAAGAAAACAAGACTTTAACAGTAACTACAGTTTAATGCCACCAGCATTCTGTCAAGGATTCCTAAAAGAGCCTGCCTGTCCCCTTAGTGTGGGGTGGCCAGTAATGATGACGAAAACTACATGGAGAAGTTTTATAAAGTGAGTTGTGCACAGAGCGTATAAATTTCTTATATAAATTTCTGGGGAAGGTTAGCTGATAAGTCTAATATACAGACAGAAATTTCCTCTTTCATCTTGCAACACTCCCTTTTCCTGAAAGATGTCTCAAATAGACTACTAGTTATCATCCTTTTCCTTCAAAGGATTTGGTCTGGGAGTTGATATTAGATGTGAGACACTTCAGGGTGAGGGCAAACTTACACAGACTTTATCAGACACAGAGGGATCTTAAGAACAAGGCAACTAATCCTCTTAAGATGGTTCTTCTAACTCTTGTTGTCCCAAAAGGAAACATCTTGTCTTACATGCTTCTTGGTTTCTGCATCCAGCTCTTAAACAGTGCCTTTTTGGGACTTAATAGCTGATAGCAGAGTGTTTATCATAATGGAAATGGAACCAAGATGCCTTAAACCCCCACCTTTTTATAGGAGATGAAGATATTCCTGGACTTCTCAGAAATAAGTCTTGCCTGACAACTTTTTTGTGACATATGAAAATAATTTGTGGTTAACAGTGAAAACTACAGAAATAAAGAGGAATGTGCAAACTTACCTGTTGGAAACAGGCCTGAACAAGGTTCTCTGGGAACATATTCCTGTTAAAAAGCATAGAAGCATTTCAATATGACAGCATACTAAGGAAAAGTTGTTTGCTATAAACAAAATGATAAAATTTGATGCTTAAAAACAAGATCATGTTTTGTTTCTTTTAGCAGAAAGAAGTACATTTAGCATCACCAGAGACAGATAGATAGATAGATAGATTTTTTTTTCCAAAGAAATTAAGGGTTTAAGAGTCTCAATGACTGTTTTCCTGCTAGCACTTGCTGAACTTTTGGGCTTATTTTTCAGTATTTGGCATTTCTGTTGGTAAGATACTAAACCCAGTGTATTTTATCCCTCCTACATTATCTCCTTGACTTCTGTAAGAAATATAGGACACACCATCTTTATAGGTTATGTCAAATATAGGCAGAAAAGAAAAATAAAAAACTTCTTACAAAGGCTGTGCTGTAAGAATAAGATATTTGGTATGCTCTTTTGTAGTTTTGGATTCAGAAATTAATCTTGGTTAATGGTAAATTCTCCTGTATTACTCTGGTGTCAAGGACAATTTTCAAACACTGAAAAATTAGGAGATTTAGTGCAATGCAGTTGTGTGACTCCAAATGCCAATTTCAGATTCAAGCAGTTGCAAAAAGAAAGCATTAATTAGGTATTTGGTAAATATCCAATCCAGTGCAGAAAATGCATTTGATACATATAATACATTGATATACTGAAGCAGAAGTTTTAAAAACTCCCCTAAAGACCTTTCACAAACTTCTGCCTTTGGTCTTCAAGTTTTAAAAGCAAAATCTATTCAAAAGCAAAATCAGTTTGTGCAAGTGTGGGTTTTTCCTTCAACTTTACAAGACTGTCTTGTGTTGAATCCTAAATCTATTATTTTTATCCATATTTTTGAATATAAATATATTGGCAATTCTAATTCCTTTAAAAGTGAATTTCAGATCTTTTAACTGCTAATTTACAGTCTTCAACTTCTTTGCAAGAAGTTGAGCTAAAATCTATAGCAAACCCCCAAACTACCAGATATGTGGCAGTTGATTCTTACATGACAGGTTATGTAAAAATTCTACAAAGACAAAATGGTGGGCAGGAATAGTGACCCAGAATAGAGGCTAAATATAGCAGAAGAAAAAAATAGAAATATTTTTGAAGGTACCACCTAGCCTCTAGCCTCTATTGGAAATGCAGCCTTTATTGATGTTATTTTTCTTCAAATCCTTTATACACAGTAGCTCTGAAAACCTGGACCTGTCTTCTGCAGACTTTCTAGGGGTTTCCTTCTTCTAACCACTTTAAAATATTTGTCATTGTCCATGATGCTAATGGGGAAAGACACATTATACGGTTGCCTTAGATACTGGTGATGCAGCAAACTTCTTGACTGTGGAACCCCTGGAAATCTTGGCATACTGCATCTGTTACTCTGCATGCTGCCTTGTGGAGGGGAACCACAGCTCTGCAATTTCAGCTGGTTGTCTATGCTGGATGACACAGAAGCTGCCAATCAGTAATCCACCAGTAATCCACCAATCCTTTATGGATCTTTTCCTCATAATAGATAAATCTTGCATGTCAGTTTCTGTGAAGGATGGATTTTCCATCACTGGTTTATTAGTTGAAGTCTATACTATAAGGAGAATTTCTTTTAAACAAACTGCTTTGAGTAAATTTTAAAATGTCTAATTTGTTGAAATACTACCCTAATTCATCCAAACAGTATCAGAGAGCATTTTATTGTATTACATATCACAACTTTATTTGTGTTTGTTTGAACTTCTGCAAAGGGGATATGGAAACTAAAAATTAAAATCTCACCTGATCAGATCCAGCAAGGCATCAACAGTATTGACTTCTGGGGTACTGCCCATTCTGTCAATCTCACTTGCTTTTTGAGTCACTCCAGGTCTAATGGTCACAACAAGGATAATCCCTGCAGAAGGAGAAGCAGAGCTCACCGTGCAAGCAGAAGCATTGGTGCATTCTTCCTCAGTATATCCTGTGTATCCAAACTCTTTGTGAACTCAACTCAACAAACACTTTCCCTGGGTGCTTCTGCTAGTATGTGCAGAAAAGTCTGCAGGTGGTGTCCTTAAATGTGTGGGTTCCCCTTGTAGAGGAGCTACTTGCAGGTTTGCCCCTAGACTTCATCACTTTAGCTTTGTTTTTGTATGTATTGTACTACATCACTATTGCTCACCAAGAGGGTACATTACTTCAGCTGCCTTCAGATGAGTGTGCTGCAACTTTTGCAGAGTGAATATATTTAATTGCTATTTCCCTTGTCCTTTATGTAGCTCTTCTTGTTACTAGCTTTCAGATATGAATACAAGTGTGCACCCCAGAGTCACAGGGTGTTTCATTAAAGTTGGGTAGCAATACAGTTATGTAAGAGAAGGCTTCAGAAAAAGAAAGAAATTTTTAAAAAGTAGATTAAGAAATACTAGATTTGACCTTGTAAATACTGAAATCAATGACAAATTTTTCATTTACTTTAGTGGCTCCATTTTAAGAATTTTTACTATTGTTATTCTCCAAATTCTCAAAATATTTTTTCTCTTTTTTTTCCCCTTATACAAGTCCAGAGAAAGCCAAAGAAAATGAAACTACTAAATTTCAGTGAAAGGAGAAAGAAGGGAGAAAGAGCTGTTTGGATGACCCTTCAACCAGGCAGGAACAAGTCTTTCTAATGAATGAAAGCATTATTGTATTTGCGTAGCTCTGCATTATGAAATAAGTAATGTCATAATGCCATGGAACAACTTAGAATAGCAAGGACCTCGGGAGATTGTCTGGTTTAACACCTCACCCAAAGTTGGAACAATTTCAAAGTTAGATATATACTAATATTAGTCTTTATATAATATTCCTTATGTATTTACAGAAATTACCATGACATATGAGATAGATTGGTTTGTATTGTTTATTTTTTAAGAAGGCAGGCTGACGATGTTTCTTTAAGCAAAACAAAACATGTCAATGTTGCTTGTCAGGAACTTCCTGTAACAGGAGATGAGAATTTTGGAGATCTAGGATTGGAGCCTGGCAGTCACAGAGGGGGAAAAAAACTTTTAAGGAAAGAAACAAGATGACAAAGGAACCAGTAATTTCTGTCATTCTTTCAGGTGTGACACACTACATATTTTTCAATACGAGAATCAGGAACAGGCTATCAGTTTTGCAATTGAGGAAATTCACTTTGTATTTAAGGTTGGTCTTTGACATTGATTCAGCTTTCTTAGTGTTGGTCATTTTTTATCTCAGCAGACAGCTCCTAATCCTCCCTGAGCTGAAAAATATGGTGAAATTGCCTGTGGCCTCACACTGGATATGAACACAGCCCAACCATGGACAGCAGGACAGTTCCTCTCTGTATCTGACTACAGGTAATGTCAGGTTGTCTGGTTTGATTCCC
Organism: Ammospiza caudacuta; assembly: GCF_027887145.1. Lineage (NCBI taxonomy): Eukaryota > Metazoa > Chordata > Aves > Passeriformes > Passerellidae > Ammospiza > Ammospiza caudacuta. The sequence continues at coordinate 41,229,421 of NC_080632.1, forward strand.
CATCTTATCTCCACATCCTGTCTTGAGAAATTAGTAATGTCACAGTGCAGTACATTTGTAATTAGGCAGTGCTGATGATTTAAAAGTTACAGAATCACAGAGTACCTAATATTACCGCAATGACTGTTGTGCACAAATAATATACAACTGCTCGCAAACCAATCTTCCCAGAAATGTTGGAATCCAAAGCAGCAACACCTGAAAAAAACAGCCACAGAAACAAAACAATAAAAACCAGTCTTACAAGAATGTTGTCATTTTTGTAGAGAGAAGTAATGATTGTCTCTTACTTGTTTGCAGAAAATCTTTCCTTATTCAAGATGTTTCTAAATACTTAATTGACATTTGCACTTCTGAAAAATATCTGTAGCTGACCAACATATTTGCTTCTGCTTCTTTTCAAAAATCTGTTTTCCCTGTCCCCCTCCACCTTTTTTCTAGAACAAAGACAACTGAGCTTTCTTGATTCCCTGATGTTTGTGATTAATTAGATTTCTTTGGTTTATAAGAACATGTCACAATTTATTTCCTTATTCTGTTAACTCATAGCTTCACTTTTTCCAGATCTGTAACATTTTGGCTTTAAAGCTAAAAGCCATGTGAAGAGAGTTGCTCAGGCCTGTTACCCCAGGTGGCTCAAAGACTTATCAGACAAGTAAGGATCATTTCTGGTCAGTTTGTCTTCATTACCAGGTTTACTGTTTTTAAATTTTTGACTAAAGCTTTTTCTGAAGTTTGGGTGGTCCACACTTCTCCACCTGTATATGTCATTGTCAAGAACTGATGGCAGATTTACTAATGAAAGTAGGGAAAGTGCTGAAACAGGTATTACACTCAGGTCAACTTAGCTCCTGGCAACAATACTAGATGAAACTTCTTGTGAAGTATTTATTAGTTGTTTAAAAGATTTATAAAACTTGTATGTGTAAAATCAGTAACCAGGGCAAAGTGAGCATTTTGACTCCAAAACTTGTCTCTTTATAACAACGTTAGCTAATAAATCACTGCTATCTCTTTATTATACCTTTGTGATCCATTAATACTTGTATGTTTATTGAGTCAGTTTATCAAAGACTGGCTGGATTCCTTTTCATACAAAAGGTAAACCATGAGGAGGATATTTAGCCTCAGAGAAGTGTGATTTTGTAGGGAAAAATAGTTTCAAAAGTGAAGGAAGAAAAATCAAGAGATCTGACTTACATGTAACTTATTGATCTTTGAGTTCAAAAAGGATCTTAGCAAGCACAGTTTAACCATGTGTTGATGTCTCATTCAGAAGTTATACTAACAGCACTGACAACTTGTGCTTAGAGTACTCATATAATGTCTTACTCGTTCTGTTAATTGTGATTCAAAATGCAAACAATACTCAGAGGGAAGAATGAAGGTTATTTTATTTCATAATCTGATTATCTTGGGGTCTTCCATGGCATAGTGTACCATAAGATTGAGTACAGAAGAACTACACATATATACAGAAATCATAGTTCAAAGATTCTCTCACTTGTAAAGCAAATAAAGACAATCAATGAACTATTCATATGGCAAAGGAATACAGATTAATGCAGAGAAAAACAATGCCACAGCTATTACACGAAACTGTCAGCAGTAAGGATATTGTTTGAGGCACAAATAGCAGAATAAACACAGAAGCTAAGCCTTGATTTCCATTTCTCACCTTGGGAATTGGGGGGAAAAAGGTAGAAAGGAGGACTTTTCCATTGGGGTGGGCTCAGCTGTGGAAGTCATGGCAGCATGACCATATCCTCAGAATGGATAGTTTTGGAAGGAAATAGTTAGAACTGGAAAATTTGGGGAGCAGGAGGGAATAGTTTAGACCTATATGACCTTGCAGCTGGGAATGCTAAAAATGTCAGCGTGGGAAAACTGCATTTATTATGCCTAGTGTTGTTCAGCCTGCGCCTCTTTTGAGAAGTGGAATTCCTGTGGAGAGATAACGCACTCTCACAGAGATGCAGGAGGCAGGCTGCAAGCAATTCCCCCACCCTGGCCACTAGGATGAGCCTAGCCTAAGGGAGCTCTGTCTCCATGTGCCTCGGCCAACTGGCATTGTTGGTGAGGTAATGAAATAAATCTACTCTTTGTGTTTCAGCTGTCACTTGGCGGTTCCCTTGGTTACCTGATTGTGTCAATTCACACCAATAATAACAAATAATGCTTTCTGTGGACAAACTTATTTTCAAAGGCTGTTCAATGTTGAAACTTCTGCACCTGATAAATTAACTTGGAAGAATTCACATACTTTTTTTAAAAGAGAGCAAGCGGGTATTGCCACCATTCTGTATCTTTTAATGAAAAGTTAAAAAAACCTTGGAAATAATGGAATTTTATTCTAAAACTTACGCCTTCCTTTTTTTTTTCTTTCTCTGACAGTCCTGTTGACTTAGTTAAGAGCCCAATAATCATGCAAGGTTATTTCCCTGGAGTAGTCAGTTATAAAGATCCTACAGTAAATATGAAAGGAGATTCCTGTGACAGGAATTCTTCTGGCTCCAAATGAAATCCCTTCGCAAACTGTTATGCTCAGTAGAGTTATAGAGGTATAATAAAGGGTAAACTTTGCCCCTGCCTTTTTAAACTGAGTAATGATCCTGTTAGTGAGCAAGCTATGCTAGGATCCAGCCTGTCCTTCCATTGTCATGTTGATGCTGCTTTGCTGGTAACCATAAAACCACACAAATTATTGACAGACGTGGCTGAATAAGTACAACAATGGTCTGGGGATGATAGGTGTGGGATTTGCATTTTTTGAAAGCTGCTGTACTCTGAAACATGCATTCAGAATGATGTTTCCATTTAGAGACTGAAATAGCATTCAATACAAGTGCCACAGACACAGGTTTACACTGGGTAATGTATACTACTAAGCTCCTTTTTTTTCATGTTAGCTTGTTACACATAAGAAAATATGATATATAATAATGGACTTCTATCCAGATATGTCCTACTGTCATGACTGAGCAATTGACAACATAATTGATAGCCACTAGCCTTTTTCTCAAGAAAACTGAAATTAAGATTCTCTTTGTAGTTACATCATGGCTTTAGTTTCATCATGTCTTTCGGTTTCTTTGGAACTGAAAGAGTTAATAGAAGATGTATTGAAGAAAGCACTAAAACACTGCTAACTACAAAGCTAGTAGTATTAAACTACTACACAACACCAATTTCAGTTCAGAAGAACACTAATTACTCAAACTAAGATGGCACACATGCTGCTTCAATAGGAAAGTCTGCAGTGTCATTCAAAATTAGATCACAAAAGCAGTGTAATTAGGTTTGGTTATCTACTTTGGATTACAACTAAACGTTTACAGCTCATGTATTTGTTCTTTCTTCCCTCAATCTATCCCCAAATTTAAACATGTTTGAACAGATAAACTGGTAATATAATTTACTGTATAGAGTTTGAACAGGCATGATAGATTCTCCTCTGTCCCATGGCATTTCAAAACTGCAGTTATTTCTGATTAGTCCCCTAAATTTTCCTATAAGATATTTCCTAATTCAGCTGTAGCCACTGAAGCACAAAATGCAATTCTGTGGCTGTGATACAAAAAGGCTTAAGAGTGAGATCATCACCAAAGACACTAACTGATGTTAAAATCTGTTAATCTATCTACCTCTCTGCCCATATGATTTTAGCAGAACAGAGTTAAGTTTTATTTACTGAAGAAAAATTTTAGAATCAATTGTCTAGTCTGCAATTCACCTCCCACATTTTCTATGTTTCAGTCTCCAGCTTGAAGCTCTTAGCACTCTTCTCTTTTTTTGCCCAGTTTTCTCTATTTTGTATGACATACACTTGCAAAAGAATACAACCCAAAAAATCAGTGAAATGAAGTCTCTCCCTTCTACTCTTTCTTGTATAAGGACCTCAAAACCCTCCTAAAGTGAAACGCTGCAGTGCAGGAATTTTTAAAAATGGTACATGTTTAAGACTACTTCCCTGAAATACTACTGGATAAAGCTATCTAAGGGAATAGTCTCATTTAAACAAAAATAAGTTTAAACATGAAACATGGTGCTCCAGAATTTTTTAGGAGTAGCCACTGAACATAAAATATGTTCACTTTAGAGGCCTGTAAAATGCCTATATACAAATGGGCAAATGGCTTTGCTTTGAGGCACAGCACTGTAATTCCAGAGTTGTTCACTATGCTCTTGTGAGACCACTGCTCGGTCCTGCGAGATCTGGGAGTAAAACGAGTTCTGTGAAGTACTGGAAACAATCACAGGGGTCTTCTGACTTGCTAGATATCATCTTCATAATTCCCTACAGGATAAAACCTACATCCTTAGAATTTCTCATACCATTCTACAGATTGGAATTCATGCAACTGTACACACAGATTTACGCTTCCAGGTGCTTTTTTTCAGTACATCATGAGAGCTTTAATCATAAATTTGGTGCAGTGGTTGACTCTGTTCAACAGAAATAATCATACGTAGACCTCCTGGCATTTTTTATTCCTGCTCTACAAATTTCAGTGCCATCATCAAGTCCATCTCTTGCAGTACTTAGCTGTTCTCAAACTTCCAGAGATCAGTGGAAGGTGACAGGATCATCACTTTATCTGCACAACACATTGATCATTATGTATAATGCATAAAAGCTAGGCTGTTTAACTCCTTTTGCAGCACAGCCACACTTGAGGATCAAGATGTGAGTTCTCTCAATGTCACTTAGCCAACTTCTAGCACTGACCGTTGTTCTCCTTAAGTGACCCAGGGCCTGAAGGAAGAGTCTGGCTCAAGGTCCTTCCAAGTTCAAACTACTGACAGACACATGGTATATTTCTCTATTAGTTTTAGAAGCTAATTCAATTCCGATGAAAATCAACTCAAGTATGGTGCATATCAACTGCACACCAATTCTCTAAGGGTTCTGATATCTAATTCCCTATCTAATCCCCAATTGTAAAAAAATTTAACAAAAAAAGTTCCTGAAGAATAGAGCTCTATGCCTTTTAGACCTTCTCAGCTATGACCACAATGCTGATTCAAAGGCAAAACACAGTTCTGAAACTGCTCCAAACTGCTAGCAGCCTTACTGACTAATTGAAGAACTTCTGAAGTCACTAGATAAATCACAAAATTATTCTCAACTTCTTCCAGGTGTTCACACTATATTTCTTCATGTCCATTTTGGCTTTTCTGGCTGCAATATGCAGTCACTACATCATAAAAATTATATGTAAATAAACTATACGTAATTAAATTAAATTACATTAAATTAAATGATGGTGAGCATCCAGGGAAGCAAAAAGTTTTTACAGAATGTTGCATAAGACATAAAAAACCAGAAAACCATAGGCAACTCTTAAAATGCATACAGAGAATTTCAATAGGCAGTCCTTCTAAGGGGATCACAATGTCTTATATAAAAGAAGTAATGTTACTTTATTGCTGGGATGAACTATGTTATGTGTTGTTGCAAAAAGGTAATATTTATTCTTTAAAAGCACTGAGTAGAAAAACCCAAAAGAGTGCTGACACTCTCTTCTGAGAGATCTCATTTAATTCACTGGTCATCACAAGGCTAGTGGTCAGGCCATAAAAACAATCTTTCTTAGATGCAAGTGAAAGTTCTGAATTAGTTGCCATCTTCTACTTGCAATGGGAAACACTACCAATGCTAAAACAGTATTTGGCCTTTACTTCAGAAGACCAACATGCTTTTTATCTGAGGAGTGAACACCAAATTCTAGCTCCAGTGTTGAGCAAGATTATCGCTTGCACAAGCAGTGTATAGCAAGCTTCCAAAGCCAGTTGTCCTCTGTCCTTATGTTCTTGGCCCAATATTTCCTTTTGTCCTTGGTCTATGCTCACTTTTTGAAGGGAAAATCCTTCTGCTTACAATTTGGAAAATAAGTGCAGTGAGGGAATCACAGTTGTGAATTCAGAGCCTATGCTTTACTGAAGACATTTTTGAGTCATCTATGATTTTCCCCTCTTCCCATTCCAGATTCTGAGTCCTTTCTGTCCCATTTTGCCCTTTTATTTGCATGATGTTGTAGTTAAGCCCTGACTGTCAAGTTTGCTCTGACTGTCAATAATCTCCTGAAATGTCATTTTCTTCATATTCTCCCTGAAATTTCAGTTTCCAGACTAGTTTAACAGCAATTTCTGTTGCTTCTTCCAAAAGCTGAATGGTGAATATTTTCTTTTTTTCCCTGATGCTCTGTGGAATTCTCTGGGAAATGTAATACCATGTTACGTGTGTTTGAACAAGACGACCAGGACCGAGTAAGTCATTCACAACTGTCTACTGAAATACCACCCACACACAGGACTTCAGACAGCACAATGTACTGTCCACTGCTCATCTGAGACAAAGGACTCAGGTTGCTATTGCCACTAGATCATTCTCAAATATCTTTCACTTGATATGCACCTCATAATTTTATTTTTTCCTCATGTTTACTGTGTCATGGGGCTTGGAAAGATCTTTTGCAACTAGTCTTTCCCCAGCTAACTGAATGACCTCTTTAGCTGTGTCTCATTAGGAGGACAGGTCCAAGTCAGATGTTGGCTGAGAAGATCAGGTAATGAAAAAGCTATGGCAAACGGAAACCCCAAACACACAGTGATTTGCAGTCTCTCAAATGAGATTTTACATTTTACTACTGTCTTTAGTGTTTTTACTAGAAGTCTTCCATTCCTATTCTGTCAATTCTTCTGTAACAGCAGTTATCCTTTCTATTCAAATGTCATTGTTACTTACTGTAAAGGAAAAGGATTTCTATGGCAGCTTGTAGCAATTACCTTTTCAATCGACTTGATAGAAATTTTATTATTGCTTTTCTTTAGAACAAGTGATTGTTATCCCACTAGTAAGTTGTGTCAGTGCAACAAAAGAATGTCTTACAAATGAAATGAGAAAAACTAGCACATGACAGGGGCACAGTGTTAGGGAGAGAGTGGGAAAGAGAGATAGATGCATGCAGGTAATGCCTAAGCAATTGTTCTTGCTATTTAAATATAACCAAAAATTCAAGTCAGAAAATTCTCAATTTCTAATTACATGATCTAATGAGACTTGGATTAACATGTCAAATATTGGTCTCTTAACTTTGGAGAGGCATTGAAAAAATATTATTTGAAAAAAAACCCCAACAAAGAGACTAAAATGTGGAATATAACAATAGTTGTAAGAGCCCAAATACTGAGAGATGTCTTGGTTCATTTAGGATGAGGTTGAAAAAGTAATTGTAATGAACCTTTCTAAATGCTAGATAGGGTGGAATGGGAGATGAACAGTTCATAGCAATGAAAGGGTTAAAGCGATTATAAAACAGAGGGAATTTCTGACCCTGGATATCAGTTTGCTGAGGGACTGTTGTGCTGTGTTCTTGGCAGCTGGCACAATCATTGTATCTTTCCCTACAGAGCTTATTGGAGACATGCAGAGAAAGAGGGTATTAGTACTGCCTTCTATTCATCACTTCTAGGAACATTTTAGTTTTTTCTCTAGAAAGCTCTTAGAGGTTATATAATCTGAAGTTAATGACTTTTCAGGAGAGATGATGTTCCTCAGTTGGAATATAAGAAGAACTTGAAAGGAAGGAAGATGACACATCTATCTGCCAAGATAGACAGGTGGACAGACTAACAAGATTCATTACAGAAATCAGATTCAGTTCAAGGATGCAGCAGAAATATAGCCCTGAACTGTTGCTGGTGATACATGTATGGAGTGTATACAGAAAACTGTAGTATTGAAAGTACTTGAATTCCCTCAAAATTACTGATGGCAAAATGTGTAGGTGGACAAGGTTTAACTTCCAAGCTATTAAAAAAGCCCTTTAACATGACACTGCATTTTTAATCGATTGTGATATCTGCTCATAGGGAAATGGAGTGAAAAAGATGAATGAAATCTGGTTTATCTAGTTGTATATGTCCTGCGTATCTAGTTGTATATGTCCTGAACAGTTTTATATGTCCTGAGCTCCACAAGAGAACCACAGAAGACACCAACTGACTTTAGACTCAACCACAGTGGTACCACCAGCAGTGCCCACAGTGATATGGCTACGCCAGGAGGCAGTGACAGCTGGTACCACAAAATGGCTGTTCTGTTGGAGATGTTTGCCCTTGAGAGCTGGTGGTAACTGTGCTCCATGAACCAGAAGTGCACTTCAAAGTTTTATTACCTTAATTTAAAACTTCAAATAATGTAGGGGCTGTCTTAGTTGTATAAGGTCAACTGATATTGATGGGAAAGGAGTAGATGACTATGACAGAAGTAATCTGAAGAAGAGGGGCACAAAGTCTTGTCCATTAATAACTCATGACTCTGCCATCCTGCCTGCTTCAATGATTGCACATGGACAGCAGGGACAGAGCTTCCAACATCCCTCAATACAGCTGAAGGCAGAACTCATTAACAGTACTGTAATGTTTTCTGACCTTCACACAATTAATGATACAGAGGGAAGAGGTGAGTCTCCTGTCTGAGCCCAGTTAACTAATTTACTAACACTATACAATAGATCTGATTTTCTTGGAAGCTCTTTTGGCTTAAGAAACAGCAAAGCATACAAAGAACATGCAGGTACTTCAGAAGACAGTCCCTGAGTATGTTAAGCTAGCCCAGTAATTTCCCAAGGACTCTGCTGGTGATGCACAGGGCCTGTTAAGGATGCCTAAGGATGTAAGTAATAGAGCATCTCCCAATAGCTGTGCTTCTTGGAATTGTAGAAATAGAAACTGCTGAGACAGATTTGTGGTGAAATCATTGCCTTTGTACCATAAGTAGCAAGTGCAAGTAAAAGTGTATATTTAGTATAGGGACAAATGGAACTGGCATGATGCTTCAGACTGCAGTGGACCTGGAGTGAAAGCAGGCCCTGGAGTAAAGCAAGAGTTTATTTCTACAGCGATGGAAACTTTATAGTTTTGCCAGACCCACAGCTCAGCAGACATTGTATTTATAGCTCACTTACAGCTGCCCTGAGAGAGGTAATTGAGACTGTCTTTTTTCCCACTGGTCCTGAAGTATGCCATGTGTACCTGCAAATGCCTCATCAATGGCTTTAGGAAATTTTGGTGTTACCCATAGCCGAGCCTGCAGAAATTCACAATGCAGGAAACTCTCATGCATCTGTTCTAGTCTCTTTGAAGTTGTCTGTGAAGGCTAAAAGTGCAGGGGAGGTTAGAAACATAAGAAAAAGCTTTATTAATATTTTGTCAGGGAGGAAATATAAGAAATGAGGCACAGATTATTGCAGAACTTGAAACAGATGTTGAACAGCTGATAAAATCATGTCATTAATTTTGAGATCTGAGACATGGACCTGCTCTGCTATGTGCCACATCTTTTAATACAAAGCTAAAATTTCTGGTATTTATGGGTAAGTCTGGAAACATCATCCAAAAAAAGGTCATTTATCACATATGTGATGTGAATTTTTTTGACAGAATATATTCTAGCCCTGAAGAAAGATCTCCACATCAAGACCCATGGCTTGCAGTTTGAAAATCAGTGTGGCAGGCAGCATGATATAACCTCATCTGAGAAGCACCAACTGAAAAGAGATGGGAAGCAGACCCATGGTATTCTCATAGTATCTGGATGTCTGGGGATGTTGCGTTAAGATCCAGATCTCCTGACACTAGCTACTAACCCAGAACTTAGGTGCAGGAAGTAAGGCCAGACACTTTATGTGGACTGATAAAACTTCAGACTAGGCATGTAAGTTTCCTCAGCTTGTAACCCAAGTAGAAGAGAACAACTCTTCAGGAAACTTGACAGTTGTCTCCAACCTAAGTTCTACTGGCATCCTGATAGGAAACAGATTTACAAACATTTCCTGCTGTTGCATACTGTGTGAATCTCACTTCATGAAAAAGAAAGCTAAAGTGATTAAAGAGGACTGATCTGTTCAGTATGCACCCTTAATGAAATACACTGCACAACTCCAGGGAATTTTTGTTCTCGGAATGAAATTAGAGTTGTGAATTTCTAAGACTTTCAAAGATACTTTATATGTCATAAGTACTCCCAAAATGATTACATTGAAGTATCAAAACTCCAATGAAGCACACAAGAGATTTCTCTCAATTCTTTCTCCCTACAGGATACCTAAAAATAACATATTTTTGTATTTGTCTAATATTTATTCTTTTAGAGAATTACTTCAAAAAGAGTGGATTTGGGGTGTGGAGCATTACACTCAGTACAGCTGTAGTTCTGACATCATAGCAATGATCTTGAATAACACTCTAGGCTTTTGATTTTCATTTTCAATTTTCCCATGTCACTACAGCAGAAGACAGAAAATACAAATAATTTCTTGACAAGAATGATGCAGTAGTATGCTATTAACTAATTTGAAGCATAGAAATCTCACGGGTAGAGCTCTATATATTGAACCAAATTATCAGGGGTAGACTTTTCGGTGAGAGTAGAGAACCCATTAAAATTATTATGAGAAGAAGAGAAAAATTAAAATTTCGCTCTGAGCTGGAATACTACTCAGACTATTCCACACCCAAAGCAAGGTTCTACTAACCAAGATTTTCAGAACAAATACATGCTTAATGCTTATGCCAGTTTTCTACTAGGCTACAGTTATGCTTCTAGGCAGGTTAGTGCAAAAATTCCACAAATTGCAACTTGTACGCTAAATAAGTACGTAAACAATGCTTTTCATCTCTAACGCTCAAAGGAGCTGAGTTTATGAATGAAAACCACATTTTACAAAGTCTCCTTCTCTTCAGGGGGAGAATTTTACCTTTTGAATCTCAAAATAGAGGTAAGGGTTTTTCTGCTCTAATTAAAGCTCCAAGGAGAAGGAAGAAGCACGTTCCTAATTTAACTGAGGAAATCAGTGAGGGTTTTTTTTTACTAAGATGGAATTTATTCCAACAAATTAAAATTATTAATACTTCAAATTTTGCAGAAAATCGTGAAATCTCAAGGAGTGATTCCAACTTCCACTCTCTTTGCCGTGGCTTGATTTACATCATTATGCACAAATGGATTGGGATCTGGTCATGGGACATGCATTTGTCCACAGCTCCCCATCTCTAAAGCATAACCTGATTCTTTTCAGGATGTGACATTACCTTTTTAATTATTTAATTACATTATAATCCTAAAAAAGAAAACCACAGACTGCATTTTCAAAAATGTCTTGGTGATATATTTTGCATCATAGAATCATAGAATGGTTTGGGTTGGAAGGGAGCTTAAAGATCCTCTAGTTCCAACACAGCTGCCAAGGGCAGGGACACCTTTCACTAGACAGGTTGCTGAGAGCTCCATCCAACATGACTTTGGACAATTCTGGGGTGAGGCAAACACAATTTCCATGGGTTAACCTGCTCCTGAAAAGTGCCACACAAACCTCAGAGCAAAGAATTTCTTTTCACTATTTAATCTAAACCTACTTGTTTCCAGTTTAAAGCCATTGACCCTTGTCTCAGCACTAGATGCCCATGTAAAAAGACCCCTTCCAGCTCTCTTGTAGACTACATCAAGTGTTGGAAAGCTGGAGTAAGGTCTCTCTATCACCTTCTCTTCTGCCCACTGAACAAACTTGTGAACTTGCTGAAGAAGCACTTAGCTCCATCATCAGTCATTGATAAAATGTTAACCAGGACTGGCCCCAGTATTGAATCCTGGGGTACATCACTACTGACTTGTCTCCAACCAGACTTGTGCAACCTTCTCGGTCTGCCCATTCAGACAGGTTTCAATTTGCCTCACTGTGGAATTCTTTAACCTGTATTTTTTTCAGTTGATCTGTGGGGATGTTATGTGAGAGTGTCAAAAACCTTACTACTAAAGTCAAGTTAGACCACATGTCTTTGAAATTTTGCGTTTTCAGATCAAAAGCAAAATTCACACTTTCAAAAATTACTGTAAAGAAGCAAACAAAGAGGGGAATGAAAAATTTATGGAAGATCCAGGATTTGTCTTTAGCTATGACTGTAAACAAGACAGTTTGCCTTACTGTTAGTGGCAAGGCCACGTATTTCTGCATTTGGCGTTGCCTTTCCTAGAATGAGACCCAAAAGCATTTTCCTCCAAAGAAACCTCATCATTCTTGATTAAATGTAGGATATGCAAGGAAAGCACCACAATCTGCATGATGGCTGGTGGTCTTTGGTGGGACCAGATGTGTTCTGAGGATGTCCACCTTGTTGGAATGCATGTATTATGCAAATGCCTATAGGGCCTGTATCTGATGATCACAGCTGTTGGACCTGTGTATGTGTTCACACCCTCAGTGGCACTTGGGGCCGTAATATATTCAAAGCTGCTGCAGTTAAAGTAGTAACAACACTTCAGCTGGCCCAGAATGAATGTCTTTTTAGTTTACAAGTTAAGGGGATGCAATTAGCTCACCACGAGAGAAAAAACATTGTCATGTTATTGTGCCTTTACAGAAGGTGAAGTGTGTGCAGCAGAGACAATTACAATGGCTCATTTGGTACATAACTCTAACTAGACTGTGATGCTGAGTCCAAAGGCGTCTAGGAAGTTTTGATGCCTTTGTAAATTTATGTCATGTCAAAATACTAGATTTTGGTTACAGGTAACAGCTTTGTGCATGAATTACCAAGACAAAACTGGGAGCAGTGGCTGATGTATGAGATAGTTATATGGTCACTCAGAGGTACCTGCATGGGCTGGTGAATTTGTCTGAGGGAAATCTTGTGGAGTTCAACAAGAAAAAATGCAGAGCCCTACATCTGGGCAGGAATATTGCAGGGAACCAGTGCATGCTGACGGCTGACTGGCTGGAACAGCTCTGCAGAGAAGGATGTGGGAGTCCTGGCAGACAATAAGCTGACCATGAGACAGTAAGATCTCACAATAAAGCTGGCCAACAGACTCCTGGGAAACACTGTGACAAACACTGTCAATGTGGGGGGAGGTGATCTCTCTAAACACATCTGTGAGGCCACACCTGGAGTACTGGATCTAGTTCTGGGTTCCCCAGTAGAAGAAAGGGATGGACTTACTGGACTTAGTCTAGCAAAGGGCCATAACAATGATGAGCGTTTTGGAGCATCTCTCACATGAAGACAGCTGAGAGAGCAGGGACTGTTCAGTCTGGAGAGGAGAATGCTCAGAGTGACCTTAGTCATGTGTATAAATTGCTGATGTGTGGGAATGAGTACAGAGCCAGGCTCTTAGCAGTAGTGCCCAGAAACAAGACATGACACAATAGTAAAAAATTTTAAAACCCATGAGATTTAATCTGAACATGAAGACACTGCTTTAGCTGACCCTGTGTGTTGATTTGACAGAGCCTGGATTATTAGGTAACAGCAGACAGCCACAGAAGTGGCTTCTGTGAGAAGCTGCTGGAAGCTTCCACCATGCCTGACAGATGCAGTGTCTGATGGCCCTGAAGATGGACATGCTGCTGGGACAATTAGAGAAGTTGGCAACACCTCTGTGATGACATATTTAAGAAGAAAAGCCAAACAGCATGTGCAGTTTTTTCCAGTGGTGGCAACGAGCCGTAGCTGCCGCCATCTCGACGCGGCCTACGGCGGGCCTTGCCTGCCTGGCCGCCCCTAGGCAGCCACGCCGTGGGCAGAAGGGCAGAGGTGGTGGTGGCCTTTCCTTCCCAGACCCCACATGAAGGGAGATGTTAAATGGTGCCAGGGCCACGGCATCCATCACTGCCTGTGCCATGGCAGGAGGGTCACCTGGCCAGCAGCAGAAACACAACGAGTGACTCCCCAACGTGGAACCTCTCGGCACTGTGGGATCCTGCAGGAATCTCAGAATTGGTAGAACTTGTTGACAATGGTACCTACAGGGAGCAGTTTTTCTTCTAGTCAGAGAAGAGGAGGAAATGAGGAAATGTGAGAGAAAACAACATGGTGGCATCAAGGTCAGTGATGCCTTGAGGGGAAGGAGGTGCTCCAAGTGTCAGATACAAGATGAGGACTGTGGTGAAGCAAACTGTCCCCCTGTAATGCATGAAGTCCATGAGGCTGCAGAGATCCACTCGCAGCCCATGGAAAAAGTGCTCACGCTAGAGTGGGTGGATGCTGGGATCCATGGGAGAACCAAATAGAGAGGGAGGGCTCCTGCTCCCAGAGGTAGAGAGGGCCCTTGCTTCCAAACCAGAGCAGCCTGTCCTTAGAGGCTGCAGCCTGTGGATGTGTGACCCACGCCACAGCAGTTTTGGGAAGACTCTTTGCCCGTGGGAAGGACCCCATGGCCAAGGCAGAGAAAAGATTCCTCTTCCTGAGTGAACAGAAAATCTCAGGTGATGAACTGACCAGATCCTCCACACCCTGTCTTCCTCCACTGTCAGTGGGAAGGAGGGAGGGGCTGGCAGGGGAAAAGGTGTTTTAAAGGTTTATTTTACTTTTCCTTATCCTCCTCTGACACTATTAATAATAAATTTATCTTATACCTTCAAATTTGAACCTGGTTTGCCCTTAGAGTATTTTTCTCCCAGTTCTTATCTCAACTCACAAGCCCTTTGTTAATTTTTTTTCCCCTCTCCTCTGCCCAACTACAATAGAAGAAGGCGAGTGAATGACTTTTGTGGCTATCTGGTGTTTAGCCAGTATCACCATGACATCCTGCATGGGCACTGGATTAGATAGTTTCAAGAGATCCCTTCCAACCTCAATCACTCTCTATGACTCTGTGTAAAAGAAGAAAAATGACTAGTATGCTTCATAACCATTCACAGGTTTACTTGTTCAATTCAAATGTGCATTTCTGATGCTTGAAAGGTTAACATACCTATTTTAAAAGAGGCAATATGTCATTAACATCCTGAGGATGGATATGGGTAAATAGCATCATGCACCGACATTTGTGGTTCATTTGCAAAGGCCTATATAGTCTATCGAAGTAGCTTCTGTTTTTACCTATCTTGCTTCCTTTCCCTTGCCTAAAATTCTAATACAGAAGTGTAGAAAAATATGGCCTTACTTGCCAAGGAAATTGGATATGCCAAGGTCAGAATCAGAGCATCTCGTTCTCACCATGAGATGCTGTGATTCTGACCTTGGCAATTCCAATTATACAGTCATTTTTGTATTTGACTGTAATCTGCAATCTGTAAAATCCAAGATTATGTTAGTAGTTACAAGGGCAGTTTACTCATACTGGAACATTATACATTAAGTGAGCACAATATTTTTTAACAGGATGATTCTTGTTTCCCCTCTAAGTGCTGGACAGATAGATTTAAAAAATAATTTCATGATTATCCTAATGATCCAATTTATTTCTGAAGACATGAGCCCAACTTCACTCACAAATAAAACCTTGTTCAAAAAAAGAAATGTCTTAATTTTATCTTGGCAGTTACATTTAAACACAATAAATATCCTGGATATTCATTTTCCTGGATAGCCTGACACAGACTAAGGTTCTCCTCACCTTTACACACTAACAATTGCTTATCCTCCTTTCATTCCTTTGGACATAACCCTTGACTATTTTGTGACATCATTTCTCACTCTGCCTTTGGCAGCTTTCCATTCTGGATCTTGCAGCTCTTGACATTCTCCATTTCAATTCTAACACTGGGTTCATCTCACCCTACATTACAGATATGAATATCTAGACATGAATATGTTGTCAAAATAGAAGTTTTGTGGAGATGACAAGGGACCAATGTGTCACTGCAAGAAGCTAAAAGAAAAGAGTCACAATCCTTGCACCCTCAGTAAAGACTTACAGAATAAAGAGAAGTTTACTTGGCTTTCCCTTTTTTGAAAAAAGTTATTTCTACGGAAAGGCTATTTGACATTCAGTTCTGTCTCCTTGCTTTGGGCTTTCTCCACCAAATCTTTCCAAAGTTTTCTCTGTGGGTGAAGTGCTAGCAAATTCTAGCACTTAGGGCAGGGTTCCAGCCAACAGCTTGCTTGCTTTTCCCAGAAGATGGAAGCTTTGCTTCTCTCTTCCTTTCCTGGCCACACAGTCTCCCAAGCACCTGCTTGGTTCAAAGGAGTTTTCAGTTTTGGGGAAGTACAAGTGGACTCGCAGAAGGGCTCAGTGAATGCTAGACTTCATGCAAGGTACCTCAGGGAAGTTAGCTGAGACCAAGGAAGTATAGGTCATGAATGTCCTCTTTGTGACAGAAGGCAATGAGATCAGCTCTCTCTTGCTTTTGAAATGGCATCATGAGACTGCTTATAACAGTTAACTCTACCTCAGAATATGTAGTTGCAGCTTTGGGCTTGCAATGTGCTTAACCCACTTCTGAAAATAGGGAGAGAAAGATACAAGAATCTATAGATTTGCAAAGTTATTAGCTCACAGCTCTATATAATGTTATACATAATAGTGCTAATCTTTCTAAATCTTTTCTCATTCTCATTATATAAAGAAATAATTTAACCTAAAGGTATGAAATCTCTCTTTCTCAGTATAGAGTTCCATCAAGTTGTTTTTAGGGGTTATACCCTTTAGAAAAAAAGCTAACCCACAATGATAGTCCCACAAGCCAACAGTACATTTTCAGTCATACCTGCGATCATACTTGATATGATTAATGGCAGAATGATGAGTTTGAGCATTCTCATCAGCAATTCCCCAGGAAACGCAAAGTAGACCTTATCCAACTTAGACAGATTGCCATATTCCCGTACCAGCACGCCAATCCCAATACCTAAAAGGGACATAAAAATGTTACACAAATTCGATGTAGTTTATAATAGAAACATGTGAGACAAGGAGAAAAAATATCAGAATAAAAAGAGAAAATAAACATATTTTCACAACTCTGGTACAACTTCTAAATCAGGTAAAATCATTTATTTCCTTTTCTAATAAGCAAAGTAATAACACATAATCCTGAAGCAGGATGTCTTTAGGTATGTCTTCAGAAAAATCTGATTAGGTGGTCTGATTATCAGTCCAGTCCAGTTCTGACTTTTTACCCACCTTCACCAGTTCTAGAAGACTCATAACTGGCATTTAAAAAATCAATAGACTATATAAACACTACCAAACACTAAAGAGAGATGGTGACATAAATACTTCAGATGATTTCTTTTGGTGAAAATAAGCCTACCCAGCAGCAACACACTCAGTAATTGCTGCTCTACATAATTAGGAAAGAGTGTGACTGTAATCACTAAATTAATTTAATAACTTCCAGGAAACAGAACAACAAAAATACACTCTGCTCATTTCACACTCATTTCACAACACAACCAGCCTAAAAATACCAGATTATAAATTCAATCAGTGATTGAGCCATGGCACAAGGAACCTTTATACATCCTCTTGTCTTTGGATTATATGAATTATCAGATAGTTCCCACTTCTGAGATAAATCACAGATAAGACTTCTACCAAAAGAAAAAAAATTATGAATCAAAAGACAAAATTCCTCAGTTTGACAGGCAATAGCTTTATTTTCCATTCCAACATGATTTTCAAATTAAAATGACTGTTACAGGATATGTGTAAAATGTTTTTTCTAGTCTAAAAAGCACTAGAACTGTTGTTTCACATAGAAGCTTGGTAATGCTTCAGTCCTGAATGAAAAGAGATCAAGAGATCCAGTTTCTAACTGGATCCAATGAAGGAACAAGTCAGAATTCTCCATCATCAAAATCAAGGTAAATGAAAATTAAAACAGATTAAAAACCAAGTCTTTCCTGTTAATAGAGATGGAAAATTAACCAGATAACCTTCCAAGAAAATGAGCTGCTCTAGTCAACTATTAAGATTTCTGATCAAGGTGTAATCTCTGCCAGTGAATACAGACAGCTTGAATTCCTTGGAGCAATCTTGAATCTTAATAGCCTTGAAGATATTTGCAATATTATGCAAATAACCTTGATTAAAGAATGATAAGACACAATGATATCTACTTCTCATCTAGGTACTGAATTAGATGAGTTGAAAATATTTACTCTGCACTTTTAGATAAGCCCAAGCAAGATAAAATTCCATTTGTAAAATGGTTACATGAGTTGAAGTTAGTTGCTAAGGCTTTGATCCTGAAGGCACCAGAGTAAATAGCTGAATCTAACCATACAGGTAATTTCCATGTCTTCAGACAATGCATGTAACTTAGAGTAGACATTTGCTTAAATTGCAGCAAGACTGAACTGCATGTTTATGGCAACTTGTGTAATGCCACTTTACTTTCAGCAGGTACGGCTAGGATGTGCTCTAACCATCTGCCTTTCATTCTATATGACTGCCATATTTGACCAGATGGAATTCTGATAATTGTATATTCAGCAGGATTGCTTGCAGGTTGAAAGATTTACCCTTGGTTTAATTCTTGAGGGGTCTATTTTCCACTTCTTCAGATTTCACTACAAAAACTTCCCACATGCTCTCAAAATTATAGCAGGGTTTCCTTAAGATGTTCCATCTATACACTTGTACCTGTTCTGTTTGATTTTTTTGTTGAGGATATTATTTATCTAATGGCAATAGCTGAGAACAGAGTTTCAACAACCTCTTGAAATTACATTATTGCTCTCAATTCCTTATTCATGCAATTCCTTTACCCAGCAGCGCCCTTATATCCATATTAACTCGTGTAGTATACCAAACTACAGTAAAATGCAGCTACTTTTTAACTGCAGTTAGCATCTAGCATATGCTGCTTGAATATATCATGGGAATATAAGAAATTTTATTTTGTAACAGTAACAAGAGAAGATTAGAAATTCAGCAGAATAAACTTGCTGTTGTACAGGTAATGGACATATGTAGAACTTTTTGATCCTCTTCTTAATAACCAAGTTTAACTTGGAAATTTCTTCTGGGAATTGCAACACACAAAAAGAAGTGTCGTTGCATAAACACATTTCTCATGGTAACCACTGATTTTAACATCACATTGATTATAGCAGCCCAAAGCAGAGACAATGTGTTATAAAAATCTCAATTTCTCTAGATGAATGCTCCTGATAACTCCCTTATTTCTGAAATTAAAATCAACAATTACTTTTAACAACCTTAAAATAAAGTCTTCAAAGCTGCTTCTATATATTAGGATTCCTTCCTTCTTATTTTTAATTTTTATTATTATTTTAATTTTATTTTTTTATTATTCTTTAATTTATGGAATAATTTGCTTGTACTTTTTGAAGAGCAAAATGTTATTTTTCCTACTTGCTCTCTTCATCTTTCCTGGAGGAGTTTCAACTACTCCACCTTTCTTCTCATCCGCGATAAACTGGTTGTATTTCTTTTCCATCTCTTCTTTTTGCTTTTCCTTCTTGTCCACATGGCTAAGTTAGGTTATGATTTTTACCACAAGAGCAATCCTTTACTTGCAGCTCAATGACACATTCTGCTTAAGCTCCAGATTTCTGCAGTCTTTGGCAGATGTGAAGAATGATGGTGGAATAAATGGTACAATCTCATACCTTTAATTTAAATTTTTAAGGAAAACATATCCTTGTAACTGAGAATAGTAGAGCACATGCTGTATAGCATGGGGTCTACATTTCCTCTCCCAGCAGCCACCAAGACAGCAAACTAAAGGTGCAGTCAGGTCCCTGAGTTTGCAAGCACAATGAGGCCACAGGACAATTCTCACATGTTTTAACTCTTTGCTACTGTTCTCCTAGGTAACACACAAGGCTTTTTATAAGCTTGGTAACAGACAGAAAATCCTTCAAAGAAAATGTGCAAATACAGACGAAGTAAGTGAGGGGTGAAGATGAGAAGAACAAGAAAAACAGAGCAGAAGAAAATCACTGAATATAAGCACACCAAGTGAAACCCACTGGCACCCAACTTTCAGGGAGTCCCAGCTTAAAAAGCCAGAGGGAATGCATGTTTCCCCTCTATAGGATGAGCCATTTTTCATTGTGCCACCCAGAAAAAGGGCAGCAGAAAGTGCTGCAAGGGGTTACCTAGCACCTGCAACTGGCTCCACTGTACATAGCACTAGATCCATTACATCTGCCAAGCCTGAGGCTTTACAGGACCTAGGAGATGATGGCTGTGTGTAGAGAGGTGGAAGAACCAGTCTTGCCTGTGTATTTATGGTCAGTGAGTCCACCACTGAAATTAGGTAAAATGGGCTTGGGAGACCATTATGTTGAGGTTTCTGTCTATCTGCAAAACAATTTCTGTGACATCTGGGTATGTGGTGAACAGTAATTTATTGCAATCTGATCTTCATCTGGAGTGTTTCTTTGCATATTGCTATTCTTTCTGAAATTTTATCTAAGGAAAAAGTAAATTCTTTGTATGGGAACGATTATAAGGCTACTACATTTTTCTTCAAGTACCTTGCTGAAGTTCATGACACAGATTTAGAAATGAGTAAAAAACCTACACACATTCTGTTCAAAACATTGGCATAATCTCCATGTTCAGTTATACTAGCACACATGGGGTGTGTCATAGATTGTCCGACGGCTATTGTAAACTTGTAAAAATATGCTGGCCATTCAGAAGCTCCCAAGCAACCCAACATGGAGACCATTTACAATTTTTCAGGAAGTCATAGCTAAACCCTGAACCCTTTTGTGTGAGGTCAACAAAATACAGATTTTGAATTTCAAAACTCAGAAACCCTGAGTATCTGAATCTGTTCAGGATATGCAGTATGACATTACAGTACTTATTTGCTTTACATCATTACTATTGTGGGTTAGTTGCTCTTCAAAACCTGATTACATCCCTGATAAGAATATGGTAAGATAGCATGCCCCTTTACTTTCTTTACCTTCACAGGTAGAACAACTCACAATTTTGAAACAGATAACCTAAGTCCACATATAGACATGCTTGCTTCTGTTTCTCACTGAAAGAGAATGTGAAACAGAAAAAAAAAATTTATCCAACAGGTGGGACTCCCTCATGTTATTTGCATTCATGGATGAGAACACTGGTTTGGGATGCACAGTTTCTATTGACAGGGAGTTCTCCATCAGTGTGCATGACACTGAAGAAACAACATATCACCTTCACCTCCCACTGACTTTATTATGCGAATGATCCTTAGGAATGAACCATAAAGGCAATGAGAAAAGGAATCCAGCATGTATTTTTGTAAAACTAATAATCTGTTTTGTAAAATTATCTGTTCTGTAGCACATGTATTGCTCTGAAAAAAAAGCTGTGGTATTTATTTTTCCTGTTTTCTTAAAATTTCATAATATGGAAACTCCTTCTCACTGAAGCAGTTAGTGATCCTGCTGATGCTGTTAGACAGTGTGGAAATTACAGGAATTTTGCTTTGACACAGCACTGAAAGAAGAAAAAAAAGTCACATTGTTCAAACCTGGTAATATTTAATTGAATTGTATCAATATCTATTGTGCTATTAACTAAGTGATTAGGCTCTTCATAATTTCACATTATATGCTGCACAGATGTGACAGACTAAAACAATTACTTCTATAATTTTGGTGAGTCTTAACTGGATTAACCTCACAGCAGATGGTTCATGGAACTGAAAAGGCTAGCAAACAAAGTTCACTGACTTGATTTCAAACACAATACAAAATATTCAATATAAACATGTCAAACTGCAGCACAGGCAGGAAGGAGTTTTGCAGTGTGGTACATTCTCAGTCCTTTAGTAATATTTTATAAAACAATTTTGTCTGCTCTCTCCATAGAGTTTCTCTTATCACTGGCTGTCTCTTAGTGCAAAGAAATATAGTGCCAACTACAGAACACTAAAAGAGAGAGTGTGGAAGAATATATTACAAAGGCTTATAAACATATTATTTCAGCTCTTTTGCATTGTTTTTAATACTTTCTAATGTTACACATTTTACTGTTTTACACTCTATCTTCCAATAAACATACTGATGTGGATTGAAAAAAGATGATTCTTGGAAAAACTGCAGGCAACCACTAAGGTATAAGGGGTATAATTACATGGTAACTAATCTTAACTCTATGGTTGCTTGTGTTAGCCAGACTACCAGCTTGCTTACAAAGACATGTGAAGAAAAGTTCTCTCAGAAATCTTCCAGAAGAGAGTTTCCATATCAGCTCTTGATTTACTGAAGAATATTTAGTAGCAATGTATAAGAGAATGCTTGTCCTCTGCCATGGTGAGACCCCCTGATGCTCTCAGATTATCCTGTTGAGGGTGCAGTGGTTGTAAACTCCTTCACACAAGTAGCACATTGTCATCTGACTGCAGTGTGAGAAAACTTCAGGAAGACAGTGACTCCCTGTGATGGACCTTCAGGAATGAAGGCAAGGTGGAATGCTGGCCAGAGGGGTAAAAATCAGCTGCTCCAGTGTAGGTGTACTCCCTTTACTCACAGTAGGTTTGAAGGCCACTGCAAACAGCAAACCCACATAACTCCTGCCACCTTCTGTGCTGCAGGAGCCTGGAACAGGGCTGATAACATATGGCAGCCTGTAGCAGTCACCACTAACACAGAGCAGCCCCTCTGCTAGGCAGCACAAGGCACACCTCCTCCTTCGTCAAACCAAGAGCAGTTAGCTCACTCATCCAGGAAAAGGGAAATAGTGGCTATTTTCCTGTGACTGTGTGACCACAGTTCTGCTGAATCTGAACCAGTACTCCCTCCAAACATGCAAACATAAACAAGCTGGCTAACCAGCTTGATTATTTAACAATGTCTCCTACTGGACTCTGGGTTTCCTCTCCTTTATCCAAACAGTGTAGATGAATTCCACCTGCACATACTTTCCAAATATTTCCCATGTGCAGATGAAACTTCCTTCAGAGAAAGCCAAGAAAAAAATATACAGGTGAATGAAGAAAAAAACCTTTCAACTGTGCTTCATCTAGCTAGAACTCTAGTAAAAGAATCTACCACTAAAAAATAAACTGTCATACCAGAGATAAGATTTTTTTCTTTCATAGTTTCAAAAACTTGTTAATTTATTATATTTATGAAGTAGTGTGCTTACAACCTTAACATAACAAACTTATTTATTTTATAAGCAAGGTCATGTCATAAACAAACAATCTGGGGAAAATGACAATTCTGTCCCAACAGCTATGCAACCTACATTTCTTCATGGATTTGGATGTGTCCTGGTGAAAGCACCTGTTCTGTTGGGAAATACTGTGTGAAACTCATTAAGGTTTCAGGAAAAGCAAAATCAGTGTCAAACACACATGAAGGAGGACTATAGGGTAATTAAAATGAAGAGCCTACCTTTTGAGGGGAGATGAAGGAGCTTATTTTGTCCACCATGGATGAGTGAGGTAGCAATATAGAAAATGGTTGAATACTAGTGATGGAGTAATATTTTAATTATTGGATGCATAAATAGCGAAACAGTACATTTACAGTGGAAGTCGTAAGGCTTTCAACCATCAGATTGAAGAATACAGCTTCCTAGGAGGATGTACAGCATCAAATGGCCTATATAACGTTAAGATGGAGCATGGCATTTAACAGAATTTTATCTACAATGGTGCAACCCAAAGCAGCAGAGGCTAGATATGATAACCCAGAGGGTATCCTTCTATCTCTCTATTCCTGTGCTTTACAGTAAAATTGAAAGATAACCTGACAACAGTAACTGGTCTTTCTTCTTTTGCAGACCTTCCTCATGACCCCTTTCATATATCACTTCTAAAACCATTACCCTTCTCCTTCATCTCATCCATCTATGATGTGTGAGCCTTCTTTAATTATGCAGTCATCCAGACATGTATAGGTCTTAGTGCTTCCACAATGTCTCCAAACGCACTACAATTTATAAAGCAGTGTTTTTGTTTAGACCCCTTTTCTCAATCGTTTCAGAAATTCATGTCTCTCAGTTGTAGCATCCGATGTTTTGCTTATATGGCCTGACACACTACAGTACCATGGGCACCATTACAATGCCACACACAAAACACCAATAATTTCTCCTCCTTCCTTGTAAAACCCCACTGATTTTCTGTTCTCTTTCCACAATGTTTGGCTTGCTATCCCAAAGCTGCATGAGCACCTTTGTACATTGATAGCCCAAGAGGTATTAGCTCAGTAGAGCACATCAGGAGAAATGCATCTTTACTTAAGACCCCTAAAACACACAAGAAACTAAATGGTTGGAAGCGGTATAAAAAAGGTGAAAGGCCAGTAACTGGAAATATCTGCCAGATTCTAAACCTTGTTATTACTTCATTCATGAGAGAAAAGGACAGTAAACAGGACATTCTGTTCTAGCTCTCCCCTTGCTGGAAGAGCAGTGGAATGATTGTGATAGAGATAAGCAGATGGAAAGGCAATTTAGTGGACACTAAAGATAGACAGATAGCAAAATGCAGTAACATTGTTATTCTGAAACTAATGAAGACTTCAAAGCCTTGAGAAATCAGATACATGACCCAAAAAAATAGCTCAGAGTAAGCAAGGCCAGGTTGTTCACCATTCCAAAATCATGAAAGGACCACGAAATTTGAAACGCTAACTCCAATAGAGCTCTGATCTTCAGATGTGATACACATGTGTTCTCACTGGACAAGACAATGTTGTGGGACTATAAGCACAAATGCTTTGCACAAATCCTATGGGGCATTTATAGGAAAAAAAAAAAGATTTCCGAACAGTGCAACTGTTGTTTGCAAGTAGTCTCAACCTGAACATTATCTTTTTTAATGGGGTATATAAGATTAAGTGTCTTTATGCTTTGTTTCTAAAATGTAAATATAAAAGAAAAGAAATTCTTGCAATTACATTGTAATTTTTGCAATTACATCTTCCCTTAAATAATATTGGGAAATTGGATACAGAAAAATATTTTGCTGATACTAATATTGGGGTTCTTGCTTCAAATGTAAAAATAATACCAGTAGACTTTGGTAGTTTGGGGACTTTTCAGAGTGTAAATTGACATTAAGCTCACCCTTTCCAAAGATTTTAAAATTCAGCTCTAGTGATAGTTTCACTTTACTCACATAAAGTGAAACCCAGAGACTGGGTTAAAACAAACAATAAAATTGGAAAATTTACATGCCAGAAGAAGAAATAAAAGATGGGTTTTCTTCGCTTCAAAACAGCTCAAAAGAGGCATCATGCTTAACTTCAATTACCTTTGATTTCTTCCATTGTCTGACTTCCTGATTTAGAGAATTTCTGATCCTCAGTGGCATGTTAAACTGTCAGATGAAATTATTTGTCACTACACATTTTACTTTCCATTGTTAAAATTAAATTCAGACATTTTCTCAGAATTGCTGTGTTTCATACATTTCTGAAGAGATCCCATCCTATATCAAACTGTTGGTAAGTGTTACAGAGAAACACAGATACAAGAATCATCACTGTCTAGAGCGGCACAGAAAGTCACAAGTATCATCTTTGCTGTTCTGAGGCACAGCAAGAAGAAAACAGTTTTCATTTAAATTTCCATGCTACCATAGTTGATTCAAGATATCTGGTTTTCATATTTTATAAATTCCAAATTAATAAAATGCTGTGCTTTAGAATTCAAGAAAGAAATTGAATGTTTGGCTTACATCTATATTTGTCAGAAACAAAGCAATAATTCTTTTGTTTTTTTATATTCTCCTTATTCCCCAAGAACTTCTTTCTTGCTGGTTTTGCTAGCATATTTCAAGAGACTATAAATCTACTTCATTGTTTGGAACCTTACCACTATATTGTGCAAGCAAGAAATGGTACTGAAGACAGCCTAAACTAACCCAAGAGGCCATTTTTGATATGGTGCAAGGAGGGAGAGAGGGAAAATGGTGAAACTTTACTTCATATCAAGACTAGGATTTTGCTATTTAAATTGCATTTGCTGGAGACAGAAGCAACTTACTGACAGAGAGTTAATATGTTTTTGGGGTTTAGAGGCTGCAGTCAACATCTGCCAATAAACCTCAGGAATATTGTGAGCTCCCTGGATTCAGGCGGCCTTCTACATAGGGAAAGGCCATCAACAGAGTGATAGGTTACTAATTGTTCTGTTGTTGTCTTCACCCTATGAGACATTCATTCTTGTATGAGTGCACTGGTGGGCTTCCAGTAATGCAGAACTACTGCTATTAAAACCAGCTGTCAAGTCCCCGTGTCAAGTCTGATTACAGAGGGAGCACAGCCCTTCATTTAGCAGGTATGAATGGACCCGATTTGTCTAGAAACAAAGAAATATTCTTAAAGTGAGATATTACTACTTAATATTATTATATAATAACTTCCATTAACATTATAGAGAATAAAGGCATATAAACTGCCAGGGGGTATCATAAAATACAAACTAGAAGATTCAATGGCTAGTGCACTTACCAAATTCTGGAAAATCATTTTAGTCACAACACTCAAAGTTTCCGCAATGCTGGTGTTACAACAGGAACTATGCCTGTTTAAATCTCACTCTCAAAGGCAGGCTGATGCCAGCCCAAATCCTTCAACAATGGAACTGCACAAGCAAAGCATCTGATCGTGCAGAGACTGAATAAATTCACTTCAGAGGTGGAAAAGTCAGTCGTTTAGGCATGCTCCAGCCTCAATACCTGACCCCCGCCCTCTCTTTTACTCCGCCCCTGCCTTGCATCGCCGCTGGCTGCAGCTCGCGTTTTCGCGCGTTCTCCGGCCGCCCGGTGCCGGCTGCGCTGAGCCACCTCGGACAGCTCCCGCCCCACCCGGCTCCCGGCCCGGCACCAAGGCTCCTTTTTCGCGGTGCCTGAGGCGTACAGCCTAAGGACCGTGTACATTCGTGAAGAGGACAACGATGAAGGAAGGTAATGGCAGAACACAAAAGTGTTTGTCGCCGCCTCTCACTGAGACCGCACTGGCACACCCCTGATGAACAAAGGGCTGAAGAAAGGACACCTGAGATTCACAGTCTTCGGTGCCATTAGCTTCCTCCTTCTTTATCAATCTCAATACTGCATTTCTCACATTTCCACATAAATACCTGAACAACTTCAGTATCCCACAAGTGTGCTGTTGAAATAAGCCCAATCCCAAGTCACAGACAGGTTTAGAGGTATCTTAAGTTCTGAATATGTTTAGGAAGTGACAGACACTCCATTCAGCAATTAAAAAAAAAAGTATCTGCAAATTTAGGTGAATTGAATCCCTCAGAATAATCTTTCCCAGACACTGTCACATAATCAGCCTTTCCCTTTCATGACTGGTTTGTCTGTGTTGCAGCAGTGACCTTTTTGAGACAAAGTGATGACAAATAAGAAATACTCTATGAGAAACCTGTGAAGTGTGACTTAAACTCTCCATATGCAATTACCCTTTGGACACCTGTTTCAGGGTGAGTAATTTTCAGGGATATTTCCACTTTATTTTGCCTTGATTGTATAATGTGGAAACAATTTAACTTTCTATAAAATGGGCTGCAGAAGCACTCAAAGCAAATTGACTTTTCTTAGCTCAGTTGCTTTGGGCTCAGTAAGGCCAATAGAACAACAAGATGAAAGATTTTTGCACCTTTTTGCACCTCCTTTTGCAGATATTTGTGTGAGGCTGCTGCTCTCCTGGTTACACATCTCTTCACATCAGCTTAGTGGCCTGAAGCTGACTCTCTTCTAAGGCAAGGAAAATAACCACTTGAGCCTCAAATTTTGTTTTGTTTGAATAGTCATTCAGGTGTTTTTACCCAAAAAACATGACACTCCAGATATTTTGTGTACAGATTTTAAATTACACCCTCCACATACACAATTGCTATGAAAGAAATTCTGGTACATTTGAAAAGGGAAAGGACAGGCAAAATGTTGAATGTTTAAGATAATAATACTCTTGAAGGAAGCAGTGTTCAGAATTCTGAGGGGTTTCCATTTCTGTCTCTTTTCAGAGCTGCACACAAGTAATCAGAAAAACTTTTCAATTTAGTAAGGGTACTAGAAAAGATAAGCATATTTCAACTGGATGCTGAACATGGCTCTGAGGATCATGAGCAAAAACCACGATTCCATACGATGGTGCAGGAATGTCAGGTACTTTGCAAGACAGCTGGACAGCTTTCACAGCATACTTTCACAGCTTGATGCATTTATTACTTCCATACACTTCTGAAATGCCTATTTTCTTATTTCAAAATGATGTGCCACTCTTCTGCTCATAAATGCTAAATTGTTCTTCCAAACTAACTAGATTAACAAACCTCAGACCAATTTCCCAGAGATATTAAAAAAGAATAAATATGTAAATTTAATTATGAAGGGTTTGTGGACTCTAGGTATACTACAAACTTTCCTCATGCTGTAGTAAAGCAATAATATATCATTTAACTCCATCTTTACAAGGGTTTCACTGTTCTTCTCGTGTACCTTACTTCACCTATGAGAAATACAGGAAATGCTGCAGATACACAGTTCCTTGAAAAGGTAATTTGGTCCAAGGCTCACAGAATTACGATGAAGACTCTCTTTGACAATATTATAGAGCTCCCCTGAGATATGGACTGTTAATTACAGTGCAGCAGGCAGAGAAGTTGAAGGACACAGCAGGTGCTGGGAGACTGTCCTCTTACTGGGAATTCCTATTGGGTATTAGGGGAATTGGGGTCACTTGTCCCCACAGCTCCTGCATTGCCGTAAGTTGTGGCTCTCAGAGAAATTTAATTTCAGAATGTTGCAGCTGTAGAATCACATCACAATCTTCAATTCTAACTACAGACACCGAAGATAATAAGAGGGGAATATTTCTTAACCACTTCTGTAAATCAAAAGTAAGTACGCCAACTCCTGGAAGAATACCTGACAAGACTATGTGAAAAAGCAATTGTACACATGCAAACACAGACACATAAACACACTCCTCCAGTTGTACAGTCAGATTTTCAAAGCAAGGCCCTTCGCACACTTGGTATACAAAACTCACAAAAATATTTTTGAACAAGGTCAGAAAAATCCAGGGATCTTTCAAATACTGAGTGCATTGTGGAAATACACTTACATACATATATGTATATATGTAAGCACAGTTCTGATTACAGCTTATAAATAACTAGGAGGAATTCCAAAATAATAATTCTCTTCTGAACAAATTTGCACCAAAATAGGCATGGTTGAGCCAAAATTCAAATTAGCAGAAAAGTCATCTGAAAGAGACCCAGACAGCAAGCTAAGGAAATATTTATAGCACCACTTCTCTACAGGATAAAAAAAAGTGAACAAGGCTTTCCAAATAATAACCAAGAGAAAATGAAATAAATAGGGCCAAAATGATGCCCTATGGAAAAATCTCTTCATCTAAGTAACACAGTGCATTTTCTTTGCCCTCTTTGCCCACTTATCCTTAATAAGATGGCGTTCAACTCGTTTTTCCTTCAGAAGCTGGCTGACGTACAGGGGATAAATCCTGTTATCTTTACAATGATGGCCGTGAAAACCTCTCTGAAAGCCGGATGGCACTGCCAGACGTTTCCACCCCGAAAACCTCTCCAAAAGATGGGCGGCATTGCCAAACTCTTCCAGCTGCACCGCTCGCTTGGGCCACCAGAAGCAGCCACCTCCACCGCTCCCCGGCCCTACAGCAGCTTCCCTCGGCGGGGCTGCCACCTGCAGACCAGCAGTAGGCAGGGGCGCGTCCCCCAGAGCTGCAGAGGCCCCCGGGGCACAGCCCGCCGAGGGGATCCGCAGCACGGAGGGCCCACAGCCCCCGGCGCCCGTGCGCTTCTCCGCACGGCGGTCTCGCCCCGCCGATCACCGACCTTTGCCACAGGGGCCGGAGGGACGCGCGGAGAAGCCGGCCCGGCCAGGAGGGCCCCGGGCCCCCGCTGCCGACCCGGCCGCCCGGGGCTGACAACGCCGCGTCCCCCCGCGCCCAGCCCCGCTCCCGCCCGACCGCCGCGGCACCGTCACACTGCGGGGCTGCTCCCCGCGGCCGCGGCGGAGCCGTTGAAGAGCAGCCCGCCGCCCTCGCCTGCCTTTCGGGTGGGTCGCTAGCATGGCCCCGCGCTGCCCAGCCCTGCCCTGCGGCCGCGCAGCCCCCCTCGCCCCGGCGTCGTCCCCGGTCGGGCGCCGCGCCACCGTACGGCCCGGTAAGGCCGTACCGTGCTGGCAAGGCCGGGCGGGGGGCGGCGTCGCCCCGCTCCCTGTCTGCCCCGCGCTCACCCGT
Organism: Ammospiza caudacuta; assembly: GCF_027887145.1. Taxonomy (NCBI): domain Eukaryota; kingdom Metazoa; phylum Chordata; class Aves; order Passeriformes; family Passerellidae; genus Ammospiza; species Ammospiza caudacuta. Next base: position 41,259,388 of record NC_080632.1, read on the forward strand.
CAGCACGGCGGCCACCGTGCTGAGCAGCAGCCAGTTCTCCCTCACGAAGCTCGGGCAGAGAAATCCCTTCCTTATCGCCTTCGCCATGGCGGGGATCGGCGGGGCTGGTGCGGTGCGTGTCGCGCGGAGCCGATCCGATCCGAGCCGAGCCGAACCGAACCGAACCGAACCGGACCGGACCGAGCGAGCCGCCTGCGTGCGCTCCGCGGGGCTGCGCGCTCACCGCGGCGAGGCGGAGACGTCGCGCTTCACCTGGCAACCGGAGAGGCCGGCCCCCGCCCGCCCCTCGCTCGGCCGGCCCACGCCCGCCCCTCGCTCGGCCGGCCCACCTGCCGGCCAGCACACCCAGCTCCTGCTGACAAAATTGGGGACTGCAGGTACACAAATGTCGGATTTCCCCCCCGGGATTTGACCCTGCTAGGCTTACATACTAAAATATCCAAGAAGCGTTTATTTCTTGTGCATCTCACAATGGTCTCCTTCTTCCTCCCCATCATAAGGCTGATTAAAGCTTATATAATATTTGGACCCAGTTCTCTGTGGGTGTATGGTTTTCAATATGTCTATAAAGATGCCGATTTTGATTGTCAAACCCGTAGCTCAATGGTAAATGCAAAGAACAAACAGCCCCCAACCAAAATCTGCCATTGTCTTGCTGAATGACATGAAGGAGAGAGCAGAATGAAAATTTATTTTATCTTGTTTAATTGCACTTGATATCATTGATTTCTAACCATACACTACTGAGGTTTACCTATTTCTGTCTGTAACACCTGGATAACTAAGACCTGAAGGAGATCAGCAAAAACCGCAATTGAAACCTTGTCACTTCTGCTCTCTCTTCATTCTTTCTTCACATGAATCTAGCTGTGCTGTGTGACAGCCTGGAGAAAGAGTCAGGCATGTACCTTGTTAAATCAGGTAAGAGGACTGAAATCCACCTGGATGAGAAGCAAGAGCTGTCATCAATCTCAAGTGTTAAAACCTGGACCTAGATACATAAATTCATAGAGACACACCTAAAATTGTCCTTATTTTTCAGATGTGTAGAGCAACTGCAGTAATTTGTTTGCATCTGTCATCAGGACAATTTAATTTAAAAAAATAAGTGGTAGCCCAGTGGTGGAAAGGAAACAGATAAGTAAATATATTAGTTTAATTAAGCCATAAAATGTGTCAGACCTCTTAAAAGGAAGGCTGGCATACTATCACATTACAAGCTACAGTAAAGCAAAACAAAAATAATTAATGCAAAGAAATTATAAGAAACAACTGTGCCTAGACTTTGGTATGGAAATATCACAAAGTATGAGTGGCACCAAAGAGATACTTGAAGAAAACGACACACTGGGTTTCAGGATGGGCAAGATCAGGCATACCTCGTGCAGAAGAGCTCTGCCTTTGGATCTCATTGCCACAGGATATAATTTTTTAAAACTATTATTTCCTCTCCTATATACTTGGAGTCTCAGATGTTGCTTTCAGTAAGTCAAATGTTTGATCTGCCCCAGGAGGTGGTGAACTGATGCCTCTCTAGATAGTAAGAACAAAATGATTTGCAAGACATCTTCAGAATTTAGGCCTTCCTTTAATTTTCTCTCTATTCACCTTCTCACATAGCCCTTCTTACAACTTACTCTGCTTCTCTTTTGAGCTGTTTTGGTGAGCTATGGGAAATTATTCCAATTCAGTTCCTGAAGACTAGCTAAAATAAGGTTATAATTTACTTATTTCTCTATTAAGGTTTTGTAGTTCTCTTAATACTGAAACATTAAGTATCCTTTTTCACATTAAGGATTTTGGAGTACCTTCTTGGTACATCTAGAATTATCTGCAGCATTCTAAGGACAGAAAAATGCCCTTCTGCAGGTACAAAACAATGTGATTGTGGCTGATATATTTCTTCCTGAAGCTTGAAATATCTTAAAGGAGTTGCACAACCTTAGAAAAAACATAAGACAATTTGCTTTACAACTTGTGAAGGCTAGAGATAGATCTTATTTTTGTGTTCTGCAACAGCAAGACAATATATATATATTGAATAATATTGAAGACCCCATATAACTTTTGTTACAATACAATGTTCTATTATTTTCTGCTAGTGTTTTGTCCCTAAAAATGTTTAAGGAAAAAAGCATGCCAAAGTTCTAGTCTTTTTTTCCTTAATAATTGTCTTTATTTTTTAATTTCATCAAAAGTAATTCCACAGTCTTGACCTCAAAAAAACCAAACCTAAACCCACAAAGTTGACAACACAACACCCATTGAAAATTAAAGGGTGTAAAAAATCAAGCCTATGAAATAGGGATGTTTTCAACATCCTGATGAGCAAGCCATTTTAAATTTAATTTTCCTATTATAGAATGATGGACATTGGCTTTGATCCTGGATGTAGAGTCAAGCTAGCAGTTTCTGTAAAGGGAGTTATAAATTAAAAAACCCAACATCACAAAAAAAAGCATCCCAATAAAATGGAAAAGAAATGTAGCCTAAGCCCATGGATCATTCTTGAAATGTTGAAATTATTCTAAAAACTAATTAATCTATATGAAAAGACTAAAAGACACACCACTTTTCAAGACTACCTGCTTGTACACCTAGTGAGTGCAACTACTGAACAAACATAAATCTATATTCTATTTAAAACATTTTTTTAAATTTTTGTCTGATTTTGAGACATCATGGAATCATTATGAAAGGAATAGAATGCATTTGTGAAAAAATGTCGATACACTCTACCTGTAAAGACGATAAGAATATATTCTGCAGCTATATTGATCACTGTTACAAAGTTGTTAGAGTAGATCATGGTCAGGATTGTATGCATGAAAAAATGATTTAATTTTTGTGCTTAATTTTTTTAATGTTAATGAACCATACAGAGGAATCAGTCTTGAAAATGTGAACACTGTCCTGGGAAACAATGACATACATTCACCATGTTTGGTTTTTTTTTCCTGAAGGCTAAAATAATTCAGATTATTTTGTTGTAGAATTAGGAGTGTGCATAAATACATAAATAACCATTCTATTGATAAATTATTACCACATGGTGTACTAATACTTACACAGCCATGTCTCAACAATAACTTCCAATCTGTATAACTCTCTTAACTACATTTTAAGTGAATTACTGAAGACCAGCATAGGAATATTTTCAGTTTTGAGGCATATGAATGTTTCAGTGCTGGGAGATGCTGGGAGAGCAGTCCTACTGGAGCATGTACAGTACAGTACAATGCAGAGCAGAGTATAGCAAATGGAAGTTTGCCCTTTCATAAATCTTAAAAAAGATCTTCAGTGATTCTAATTAAGAAAGGAAAAAAAATCACTTCAGTTTTACTTATTTAGATGTTCAGCTTTTTCTGCATTGGTTAGCTTACCGTATAAGTTTTGGTGACAGTTGATTTGTTCCATAGAAAACTAATGAAGTGCCTTTTTCTTCTAGTTTATGGTGAGCATACAAAGGAAACTGCATCAACAGGGAATTAAGGAAATTTTGAGTATTGTGTTTTTAAAAAGTGCTTTGATAAACAACAGTATTTTTAAAATATTTCAAAAAATAATCTACATAAAATATGGGTAGAATAGTTGAGGGTTTAAAATATGCTTTTTAAATTTAATTTTGCTTGTTTAATTTAATTTTGCTTTTTTAATTTAAGGCCAGTGCACAAGATAGGAACTTTGCAATAGTTTTTTAATAACATAAAGCCATGAGTATATACAAAATTTGAAAACACAAACTGATCAGTTCCTTCTAATATCTCTTTGTCTTAATGAGAAAATAATGCAAAAAAAATCATAGCATTTTTAAGTTCAGTGAAGTGCCAAAGCATGTGGAACAAAATGCACAAAGATCTTATGTGTCTTATGTCTGTAAATACTTTAGTGTTACCAAGCACCTAAAATTGCAGAATTTTTCCTTATAGCCTGGAAGACGTGCCTCCTGACATCTGACCTTGAAGTTTAACTTCCATATATGCTGTATAATGTAGCGTATGTGATAAGAAAAAAATATATTATAGGAAAAAAATTCCTCCACTGAGCTTTACTTGACAGGGCTGATTTTATATCTGGTGCCATGATACTGGTCTAATAGCAGTAGACTTTTCTTTCACAATTGCTGTTTAATCCAGTGTAGTTTTAAACTACCAGAAACTTTATTGGTATATTTAATTAATCCAACCCTCTCTTATAATTTTAAAGTCATACATATTTCTATTTCAGTAGCTGTTCCTGAATGCATAGGGGGATCCATCTAACTACATAGAACTTCCAGAATATTACCAGTAGGTGCTTTATCTTCTGTTTGCACTTGTTTTTCTACTCTTGCCAAAGATACCCTAAACCTTATCAAATTAGTCATTCTTCATGTTTTCTTCAACTGAGATTTTTTAGAATTGTTGAATTATGCTTAACAGTAGATAAAAAAGTCTGGATTTGAGCTAAAATTAACAAAGAGAGGACATTGGGAGGGTTTTTTTTTTGTTGTTTGGACTTTATTTTTTGTTTGCTTGCTTTGGGAGAGTGTCAGTGGTTGTTGGGGTTTTGTTTTGTTTTCCTTAATTAAATGAAATCCTATGCCCGATCAATGAGATTTTTATTGTTGTTGGAGTCAATGGGACCACAACTGGGAGGAAGACAACAGCTGCAGATGAGATTTTTGTTTGCTAGCTTGTAGCCCTCTAATATTGAATATATTTTTTTGCTACCAAAACCCACTTTTGGTAACTAAATATTCTTTTATCAGCTATTTTTCACAGTTGGTATCAAAACTCATCTGTGTCAAACAAACATAAAAGAATAATGATGAAAAAGTATTAGAGTTCCTTGATAATGGTTTACCTGTTAAGCTTTTAAAACCATGGATGTGGAACTTTGCATTCTAGATCACTTCTGGTTTTTTTAGTAAATTGTGTTCCTGGCCTCAGTAAAAATACTGCGTATATTGTCACTTATTTTAATGAAGTTTGGAAGATGTTGTGTCCATATCTTACTTGGAGGAATTTCTATCAGTGAGAAAGTGTCATTACTTTTTCTTGTTTCCAGTAGTGTAAATATTTCATACTGTGCTTATATGTTCTCCTGGCTGCAGACATTTTATGTTGTAAGAAAGTGGGCAAGCAGAGTGGGAAGGTGGCATGAAATGTGTTTCACAGATTGAGATTTAACTAGTAGTTATGTACTATTAACAGAAGGCTGAAGGAAAGCCAAGCTCTGAAAATCATTACAGGCAGACACATTTTACAAGGTCACAAATTTCTCATTTGCCTAGAAAGAGTGATGGCATATCTGTGAAGTCATCATGAACCAGCAGTGGTGTAAATCCAGGTGCATACTGTGGCAATGATTTTAAAAATTATTCTTCTTTTTCTTAAAGATTCAGCCACTTAAGAGTCTGTGAAAAAATCTAGACCAATATGACTGCAAATAGTTTTCCTTCCTAATTACACAAAATGGGTAAGTATGAACAACAAGGATAAGTATGAAGCACACATATTTCTCACAACACCCTTCTTTAGCCTCATGTGCAAAGGAACTCTGGTAGTAATAAAAAAACTAATTAAATTTGCACAAAGAGTAAAAATATCTGAGTTTCTGCAAAGCATTTAAAAATGTTTGTCAGAGAATATCAGCATGGCAGGGATGAAGTTTGTTTTGAAGTATGATGTCTTCATGGGCAAAATTATTCAGTAAATCTTTGTAGAGTAGAACAATAGATCTACTATCTGGAGTGGAGATTTACCTTTTCACTTCTGATTTTTGTAATATCTTCTCACCTGCTGACTCAGAAATGAACTCTGCTTAAGGCAAATGACTAAAAGAAATTTGAACTAGACTTCATATATATTTCCAAGATTTTTGAGCTGTGAATAAGGCATTATTGTTTTCAGATGTGACTTGATATTGGGTGTTGCACAGGATATATTGTTCTTTGGCACAGTAATATGTACAAGGCAATTCCACCTCAGAGGAAGAGTTACTTCACAGCAGCACCTGCATCTGATCTCTAGGCCCATGTGAAAAGGCTGAATCTTTACTGTAGTGGCAATCGTGTCTCTTAATCTTGAAAAATTAAGAGGTAAAACTATGTTGAACAAATATCACTTTATTAGCATAATAATAATTTGTTCCCCAAGTGAAGATGGTGATATTTTCCAGCCATATTGGAGTAACATCATTTAACCTCCATACTACACAAATTACGTATGTATTAATACAAGGTGATGGTGAACAAAGCAAAAATTATAAGATAATATTCTACTGCTGCTCCAGCAACTCTGCAGGATGCCTCATTATGCGATATATGGTACAAGTTGCCGTACTAGTACATATAACTATGTACTATACATGTAATTATAAAATTATTGATTCTAGCAAGCAGTTGCTTTTTACCAGTCTTCACAAACGACATAAGTGAAATTGAAGGACACTGTTCACCCACACTCCTTTTGGAGATTTATTTTAATGAAGACGTAATGAAGCAGAACGTTTTCTGGATAGAAGATGATAGCAAATGACAAAATTATTTTGGAACTCAAATCTCTTAGTAGCACATTGAAATGGATGAGTGAGTGAACACTAATTTATAAAATGTTCAGCAAGTTTGAGGTAATATGTTAACTGAGATAGCCAAAGATCTGAAGAGCAAAGTTGAGAAAGGAATTTAGAATTATTGGCTATGCAACTCAAAAATGAATTATAGGCATACGATCTGACCTTCTGGGACATTTCAAGAGCTTGAAAATACTCAGTGCCCTTGGCATCTTTTCTAGGCAGAACTAAACAGTCATTGTATTCCCAATTTGCTCTGAGGAGTTTCATCACAGCATTTGGAACTTTAGCATGGTCTGTGTCTAAGCCTCAGCTTTTTTAGTTGCCTGCACACGTTAGAATAAAAAGATCTAATTGTGAGCTAGGATTCTACTTCAAAAGAATGTAAAAAAAAAATTTGGAAAAATACAACGGTAATGCACTGTAAATGGTTCAAGGAAAGAACTCATCTTTTAAAATATTTCAAAATCTCATTTTATCTGATACCTTGCCTTCTTTCCAGTACTTGAAGAGACCCTACAAGAAAGATGGAGACAGACATTTTACAAGAGCATGTTGTGACAGGACAAGGTGAATGGCTTCAAACCTCAAGAGAGTAGGTTTATATTTGACATTAGGACTTTTTACTGTGAGAGTGGGAAGACAGTGGAACACGTCATCTAGAGAAACAGTTAATGCTCCATCCCTTGAGGTGTTCAAGTCCAGTCTGGATGGAGTTTTGAGTGACCTGGTCCACTGGAAGTTTTCCCTGTCCACAGCAAGGGAATTGGAATGAGATGATCTTTAAGCTGCCTGCCAAGTAAAACTGTTCTATGATTCTAAATCTAGTCTCTGCAACCATTTGCCCTTGTCTTCTCACCACATGCCCTTGTAAAAAGTCCTCTGGCTTTTTTGTAGATCCCTTGCAGATGCTGTAAGGTGGCTAGAAGTTTTTCCTTGAGCTTTTTCCAGGCTGGAAAACTCAAACTGTCTCAGCATGTCTTCGTAAAAGAGGTGCTCCAGCCCTCTGGTCACCATTGTGGCCACTCACTTCAACATGTTCATGTCCTTGTTGTGGTGGGGACCCCAGAGCTGCATCCAGTACTATAGGCTGGATCACAAGAGTGGAATAAAAGGGCAGAATTATCTCCCTCAACCTGCTTGTCACACTTCGTGTGCTGCAGCCCAGGACATGGTTGGCTTTCTGGGCTGCAAGCTCACTTTGCTAGGTCATGTCAAGCTTCTTGTCAAGCAACAGCCCTTGTCCTCAGGGCAGCTCTCCATCCATTCATTACTCAGCCTGTGTCCGTATTTGGGATGACCCAGCACAGAGGTAGGAACTTGTATCTGGCCTTGTTGAACTTCCAGAGGCCCACCTTCTGGCACAGGTTCACCTCTCCAGCCTGTCCAGGTCCCTCTGGATAGCATCCCTGCCCTCCAGTGCATTGGCTGCCCACAGACTGGTGTCATCAGCAAACTTGCTGAGGGTGCTTCCACTGTCCGTGCCACTGCCACAGATACTATATGTAGCGCTGGTCCCCTGAGGAGCACCATTCATCACTGGTCTCCACATGGACATCAAGCTGTTTTGGGAGCAACAGCTGTGAGGGCTACCACCCAGCCAATTCCTTATCCACATAATGTTCCACCCACGAAATTTGTGTCTCTCCAGTTTAGAGACAAGGATGTCATTTGTGACAGTGTCAAATGCTTTGCACAAGTCCAGGTAAATGATGTCAGTTGTTCCTTCCTCATTCACTGTTACAGTATGATTTCAGGGTTTTACCCCAAACCCTTGGGTTTCTCCTCCCTCCTTTCCCCACCCTGCCCCCTGCCAAGCACTCTCTGTCAATCCTGGAATTCCAGAAGGGTGTCAAGTGATTGGGCAGATTCAAAAGATGCCCTCTACCCCCCAGGGGGCATTGGGCCATCCAGGTGTCCTTTGTCCCTTGAGACCTCCTCTCCCGTACCTGGTTGGTGGGCTTCCTATCCCTTCCCTCCTCCCCTCCTCCCCTCCCCTGAGTAAAAGAGCGAGCAACCATGTGGTCCGGGAGTTCTGTTGGAGGAGTTGCTGGATTCAGAGGCCTGTGGGCCAGAATAAAAGCTCTGGATTAAAGCCCTCCATCAGAACTGACTCCTTTCCTTCACTACCGCCTTAAAGCTTCTCTGTCAGAGGGAAACCTAAGGAGTGGACCGTCTATGAGAGGAAGCTCCATCCTGCCACCACCGGAGCCCCAGCATGCCTGAACTTATCTCCACGTGCCCAGCTGCAACATCCAGCTAGCCAAAAGAATCTCTGAGGTAAAACACCACAGCTGTCACCTTTTGGTTCAGCTGCAGGGGCCAGACAAACTCAGGCACGTCCCGTCCACAAAATTGGTAGTTCTAATAATCCACCAATACTATAATCCTTCATAGAAGGCCTCCAAACTTGTTAGGCAAAATTTGCCCTTAGTGACGCCATGCTGGCTGTTGCAAATCACCTCCCTGTACCTTCATTCCAGAAAGATATGCTACATGACCTTGCCAGGCACTGAGATGAGACTGATAGGCCTATAGTTCCCTGGGTGTACCTTATTTCCCTTTTAAAAAATCGGGATTATATTTCTCCTTTACCAATCAGTGGATTGCCACATCTTCTCGAATATGATACATAACTTAGCCACTTCCTCCACCAATTTCCTCAGGATCTGCAGCTGTACCTCATCAGGTTTATCTCAAAATCCACCTGACCCTTGGAGCTTTTATTTGTGTATCCTTTCTCCATGCTCTTAAATTTCTTCTGAGAGAGAATTTCTGCAAAAGCTGGGGAATGAAAGCTGTCAAAGGGTATATTAATCCAGGAGAAACAGGATGAACACCATGGGCTACCATATCTCTACAAACATAGATGAAGTGCTGGCTGACAAATTACAGCCCTCCCTGAACTGCAATGAAATGTATGCCAAAATTTTAGCTGCAAGAAAAAAGCTGGTATTATAAAAATGCCCATGATTTGGAGGCAATCTTATTTTGAGACTTGAAGCTTGGCCTTTGAGCTTAGGTTCAAACTGCATGGGAAGTCATAGGCCAAATTTTCATGGTTGTAGGAAAGCCTTAGACAGCCAAGCATCTGTCTCAGTGCATTAACTGTAGAAAAAGCCTGCTAGGAACAAGGAGGGAAAATGAACAAGAGGAGCCAAGTGAATGCTCATCCAGTGTGGGAAGTATATCTCACACACAGCTGTTAGTATACAAGAGACAATATTTTAGTGCAAATTATGCAAGCAGTTTGAACAGTAATATGGTCATTATTTCAATATATCATGTGAGGGTTGTTGTTGATAGTAGTTCATAGGAGACAAAACACTTACTGTCATTTTTAGTGTAATTTTTTCTAACTTTTAACTAATTTAGTCCTATATATGCCTTTCAGTGATTCAGTTTGTGCTGGTTTTAAACCCAGGTGAAAAATTAAACCCATTGTAGCTGCCCCCTTTCCCCCCTGCCCCTTCTGATAATGGCGGAAACTAGGAGAAATTGTAAACTGGAACCACAACTTATTGAAATAATCACAACAATATTAGTAACAAAGAGTGTACAAGAGGCAGCGACAGGAGAGAGTTTTGCCCACAAAAGGGTATTCACCAAATGTCCACCTGGGCACAAATCAGTGCACTGTCTAAACACAGGCAAAATAGAACCGTCATCACATGGCCCTCAGCAAAACAGAGGCAGCATGCCAGGGTGGCGGCTCCTGTGGCTCAACCTCCTCCTCCCCAGTCCAGAAACAATGAAAAACAGGGACAAAACAAAATCTGGAAAACTACTTTTTCCAGATAAGGCTCTGTGGTGCAGAGACGCTGGCTCTGGTGGTGGCAGCAGTACTGGTGCAGGCTCTCTCTCGCTCTCTGCCACCACAGTAGCAGCAGGGCTGTGGGTGCAGCAGTGGTGGCAGCAGCAGAGTGGCAGCCAGCAGCTCCGGAGTGCTGGCTCTGATGGCTACAACAGCTATGGTGCCAGCTCTATCCTGGTGCCTAGTAGCAGTGCAGTCTGGACTCTGCTCTGGCACATGCCCTTCCATGTGCCCTGGCTAAAGATGGTGCCACTTCAGTTTCTGCTCATAGTGTTTTCCTGTCAAGGCCGCACCCCTCCAGCAGTGATGTGGGTGGTGTGGAATACACAGCACTGAAAGCTCCATCCTCTTGTCCCTGTATCCAGGACAGAGTTCTTAGGCCTTAGGATTCTTACTTATCACCAGAGGTGTAACTATTACTGGTAAGGGGGCAATAGAGGAGGTAATTCTCGTTAATTAATTGCAGTAGCCAAAAGAGAAGACTTGAGGCTTTGCTTTGTTTCTTAGAAATTGTTTAGCTGGCGATCAGTAAACTCTATAGTAAGAAATAGAATTAAAACCATAAGAAATCACCTTTTAATATTTTTTTTAATTTTATGTTTTAAAATGAATTTTTTGGACACAATATTGTCATGGAAATGCTGCTGGGCTTGAAGCAGCTGACTTTTCCAGCCTGACAGAAATGTGTGGTCACCAGCAGTAAGCAGGACTTCAACCTATGCTTCTAGCGAGTTTTATAATTAACTTTCGGCAGGGCAGTTTAAGCATAACTTCACAGTTCTGATAGAAATGTCCTGTAAGAACAAACAAATCTTTCTGAAAATAGCCTTTGGAGAGACAAAATCTCCTGAGAAATAGCTGTGGAAACTCTTTGTCATCCAAAAGGACATAAAGTCCCCCTGTGCATCAGGACTTAACTGCAGTACAGCAGATTTGCATGGTAAGGTTTTTGACTGATGAAATATGAAAGTATTTTAACAAGTGAGCAGGTTACTTTGTGCTGTGCTAGCAAAAGGATTTCATGGAAATGACCCCACACTGCTGGTCAATATCAGGAGCTTGCAGAACACAGCTCTTTTCTATGGCAGAAGCGGAAAGTACTCAAGAAGCAATCTGTACATAAATTCAGATAGATTCTGTCCATGTGTGTGCATTCAACCCCTTGCTTATGTCCTCTTTTCACCTGCTAAGGAGTAGAGAGGAACTGGGGTCAAACATGCAGCAGAATATTGTATTTCAAGTTAGTAGATTCAGTTGTAGGTTCACTTTAGAATTTCCAGAGATGTGTCTAGCACCCCAGGATCACTCTATCTGGAGACCATACAAAAAGAATAATATGGTTGTTCTCATGCAATCAACCAGTAGGAAGGACTCAAACATGTTCTTTGTCAAAGCAGGAGTCACAATACAGAGATCATATTGTATAATCTTCACAGTGTCAGCTGACAGTAGGTTACTTCTTTTCATCTAATGTGTCTGTGGGGTATTCCATTTGTGTCATCTGTAGTCTAAAGAAATTCTGGTTACATTTAAATTTTGCTACTTTCAGATTATGACCACATGCTTTTTTGAAAATGAAAGTACATTCTACATTGAAAACAAAAATACAATAGCAGGGAAAGAGTCTGTTGCAGTGCTGATTTTCCTAGTCTCAAATTTTGTGAATGTAAAAGTCAGCAGTGGTTAACTTTACTGTGACACCCTCCCAAGCCAGTGAATAATGTAAGGATCTTTTGGTAGAGTCTATATGTTGAAAATAACAATCAAAAATATTCTTCCTTTGAGATGGGAGAGTATGTGGATAATTTGAGGCCGATAATCCTTTCTACCAGCTTGTTACATTGCCTTTACAGGAAGGTAAGAAGATACATACAGGGAGATATTTGCCCAATAAAATGTTGTGTTGGTCACTCAGTTTTCAGCTCTAATGTCATGACATGTCTTCATGAGTTGCAGGAAACAGCAAAGAATTCAACATGGACAGATCAAGGCACAAAATCTCAGAACATGTGATTTCTGAGTGTATGTGCTGAGAAATACAGAATCAGAGATTCAGCTAATTTGAGAAAAAATATTTGAGATCATCCAGTCTAGCCTATGACTAATTACTACCTTGTCAACCAGACCATGTCACTGAGTGCCACTTTTCTTTCCTTAACCATCCCCAGGGACAGTGAAACCTCCATGTCCCTGGGTAGCACATTCCAATGTCTATTACCCTTCGTGTGAAGAAATGCCTCCTAATGTCCAACCTAAATGTCCCTTCAAGAAGCTTAAGACTACGTCCTCTTCTAATATTCATAGCTGCCTAGGAAAAAACGTTCCCACCTGGGTACAACCTCCTTTCACAGAGTTGTAGAGGACTCCTGATACTCCTCCTCTCCAGGCTAAGTGATCTCAATTCCCTCAGGCACTCCTTACAGCACAAGCATTTCAGACTCCTCACCAATTTCGCTGTCCTTCTATGGACTTTTTTCACCACTTCAATGTCCTTCCAGAATTGAAGGGCCCAGAACTGATCACAAGATTTGAGGTGTGGCTCCCACAGTGCTGAGTACAGGGGGACAATCCCTGCCCTGCTCCTGCTGGCCACACCATTGCTGGCACAGGCCAGGATGCCATTGGCCTTCTTGGCCACCTGGGCACTGCTGGCTCACGCTCAGCTGCTGTCACCAGCACCCCCAGGGCCTTTTCCTGTGGCAGCTTTGCAGCCACTCTGCCCCAGCCTGTGGCACTGCCTGGGGTTGCTGTGACCCAAGGGCAGGGCCCAGCACTGGGCCTTGTTGAGCCTCACACCACTGGGCTCGGCCCATGCTCCAGCCTGTCCAGATCCCTCTGCAGAGCCTTCCTGCCCTCCAGCAGATCAGCACTCCCACCCAGATTGGTGCCATCCATGAATTTGCTAATAGTAGACTCAAGCGTCTCATCCAGATCACTGATAAAGTTAGTAAACAGGACCAGGCCCAACAGTGTTTCCTAGGAAACACTACTAGTGATGAGACTAAATATGCTTAACTGAAGGGATCAGTTAAATTCTGAACATCTCTATAGTGAAATTATCCTAACTGGGCAGTTTGCAATAACTTTTTCTAAGTAACATTTACTGAAGGGAGTAAGCAGTCACACTTTTCTTCTTTGTTATATTTTGTTTTCATTTATTTTTCTTTTTTTGTATATTTTTTTCTCAGTTTGAAAAAAAAACAAACAACCAAACCAACAAGTAAATTATCCCGTGGAAGCCATTTTTTGGCAATGTGGTTTGCAATTCATAGTTTGAAGAGTTTTTCCAATTACCATTGTATGTCACTTTAGCTGTGATTTGATGCTGAAAGTCTGTTGTTTGAAGTTTTCCTGAGTTCTACAAAATATAAAATAATATGATACTATATAATTAATATAATTAATATAATATAATTATGTATATGTACATTAGGCCACTTTTTTTGTTCAAATTTAAGTCTGGACAAAAAAATCACTATAATAACAGCAAAAATAGTCCTTAAATAGTTAGGTTTTTTATGCTAATTTATTTCTTGCTATCTCCGTAAAATCACTTTGCTTGTATAATCTATTTTGCTGAATAAAAATATTCCAATAGCTGGTAAAATAATTTCAATGTTTTTGTGCAAGCATGAGATTTGTATCATCCCTTTTTAGGAGCTGTCATGTTAAAATAAAGTGACTTCTTATTGCTTACTCCATATCATTTAACAGACTTATTGCTGAACGGGACTCTAACAACTCAGTTTCTTGGAATCGTAAGTAGTTGGAAAATAGGCACCCAACTGGAAATAGTTCAAAATTGCTTTGGTTTCGTGCTCTCAGCAGTAAGTAGATTGATTTGGTTTTTGTCAAGCTATGTTTGCCTTTGACTTTCTCATCTTCAGCACTTTGAAAACTCAGCTTCAGTATCAGATGGATGCTCCACATCAAACTTTGGAAATGTTAGCCTGATAGTTATGTCTTGATCCATTTCTGAAAGCAGTGAGGATCATCATTTCATCCACCCATGTCGATCCATTTTGCTTTCATTTGTTGCTTTTATTTGCATGTGGGGTAGTTTTCCAGCATGCTTTGCTTTGTGAACTTGGATCTGCAGGCTAAGCATGATGTATTTGTCTGTCATACTCTCTCTTTGTACCCAGTGGAAGTGTCCTTTTGTCATCGAGCACTCATTTCACCTCACTGCATTGCAACAGAGCTTACACAAGCAGTTGTAATACTAATGCTGTCCTAAGAATTAATTGCTGAAGCATTCATCTTTAAAAGGAGATATTTTCATCCAAATGTTTTAGAGACAAGGTAGTCCTACTCTTAATTATGTCAAGGACCTTTGAAGTCTCTGACTTCAGCAAGCTGGATTATGCTGTGCTATTACTGTTATTCTGCTCTCCTTTTGTGCCTGAGTAAGACACTTTTCAAAGGTCTAAAAATCCATCAATGACACAGTGTAAAATTCTTTGTTCAGGGAGACATGAGAAAGATCTTGAATATTCATCTATATTATAAGCCATGTCTTATAACATATAGCCATTTATTTAAGGTGATATTGGATATCTTGCATTTGGCAAGGTAGGAACATTACAGAGAAATTTAATTATGGAGGAGTTTATTTTCACAGAATGGTGCTTTCTTGCCCCTTTTTATCCATTTTTGATCCACATTGTTTTGGAAAGAGAGAGAATCTGACCATGAATTACCTGTGGGTTGAGTTACAAGTACTTGAAAATGGCATCTGATTTTGGTAGAAGATCTGATGTCACTTGTATGTGTTCCAGACTTGAAAAAGATGGACAAGTGAGAGGAAATTATATTGTGACTAATAAGTCAGTCCTCTTACTCTTGTCAGATATATGAACTTTCAACCTTTTACAAGACCTTGGCAATCAGGCTGACATTAACTATGAAGTCATTATTGTCTGTAATCTGTAGGTATTTCAAATGAACTCATTACACAATCTATGTACCATGGGTATATATTCCATATTTTTCATGTATGGGAATGTTCCCAGATTTCAGAAATAGATCTCTTTGTAGAAATATACAATGCACACCTAAAAGAAAAAAAAAAAACCTTCTGGTTCATTCAGATTTTTCTTCCCACATTTCTCCACATAGTGAGTAAACATCAGGGTCAATCTGAGCTGGCTATTTTTCAGGTAAGTGCATGTTATCATATGCTGCCCTGAATTTTTCCTTGAAACTCTGTGAGGGAAGGGTGGTACTGAAGATGTGCCCAGAGGCCATGAGCAATATGCATAGGGTAAGGTGTACGTTGTGAGCAGGTGGGAAGTTATTGTGCTTCATACTTCCATGGAATTCTAGGTAATGTTTCTAAAAAAAGGCAAATTTTATGTTCTTGCAGTCAGCATAAGTAAGCACAACCTTAGAAAAGCAGTGAAAAGGACTTCATTGTTGTTTTTTTTTCAGCTTGCTCACCAATTCCCTCTCATGGTTTAGTCAAAAGACTATAAGAACTATAAAGACTGGATGTGGCACTCAGTGCCATGGTTTAGTTGATGAGGAGGTGTTACCTTACAGGTGAGACTTGATGATCTCAAAAGGTCTTTTCCAACCTAGTTCATTGGGTGGTTCTGTGATTCTGTGGAAAGACTCCACATCTATGCTTTTATATTACCGTGTCACTTTTTTGAGATGTAAATAGACAAGAAAAAAAGGTATTATGACCTCCTGAGTACACTTTTACTGAACAGTTTCATTTGTTTGAAAAAAAAATCAAAAACTTGCTATTCATTACTTAGAGAAGTCAACAACACTCCAAACAAGGGTGAAAGAGGTGTAATGAAATGTAGGTTATCATTACCAGAGTTGTCTTGAAACAAAGTGTGTTATGTTTTCTCTTGGGCATAGAAAACAGAACAACACTGACAGATTTTTTAGCGACTGGACTACATTATTTGGTGGAGATGATGGGAAAGAGAAAGGAGCAATCACTAAAGAAGCTTTTGAGAGTTTTCCTCATGCATCCTCTTAATATAAATGAACTGTAATATATGTCATTTTCTGACTATATGAAATGCTTGCTGTGGAGGAAAAGAGCTGCTGTGGAGAAAAGGCAGATTGCCTTTGGCCTTCTTGGCCACCTGGGCACTGCTGGCTCACGCTCAGCTGCTGTCACCAGCACCCCCAGGGCCTTTTCCTGTGGCAGCTTTGCAGCCACTCTGCCCCAGCCTGTGGCACTGCCTGGGGTTGCTGTGACCCAAGGGCAGGGCCCAGCACTGGGCCTTGTTGAGCCTCACACCACTGGGCTCGGCCCATGCTCCAGCCTGCCCAGATCCCTCTGAAGAGCCCTCCTGCCCTCCAGCAGGTCAGCTCTCTGGCCCAACTTGCCTGCAAATTGCCTGAGGTAGCACTCAATCTCCTTGTCCAGGCTGTCAACAAAGAAATTAAACAGAATTGGCCCCAGTACTAAGCCCTGGAGAATCCCACTGGATATCAACAGAATTTAAGTTCATTCACCACCATTCTCTGGGCCTGGCCATCCAGATGATTTTTTACTCAGTGAAGAGTGACAGCAAAGTGTAACTGCATGAAGCAAAAGAATGAGGTATTTTAAAAGAAAGATAACGGAAGAAAACAATAAATATATTTCTGGGCACATGCAACTGAAGTAACCAAAATATTTAAACTCTTAATTAACTATGAGTAAATTACAATTAACCTCTTTTTTTTTTCTTCTGAATGTTGTGATCTAGTGAGGAATTCTTGTGCTATGGTAGAAATGTTGTACTTGTAAGCAGTGTTTAACGTAACTAGGATGCAGACAGAAATCCATGAATCCAAATCCTCTCATGGGACGCCATTAAACAGCTGGTATAATGGATTGGATACCTTACAAACAAGATGTAACACAGCAAGTTTATCCAGAGATGAATATAATAAGGCAAAGGAATGACAATTGAAAGACCACTGTGTTTTAAAGTATATGGAAGGGTGGATCTAAGATAAAGAATCTTTTTTTATTGCTACTTATGTGTTTAAGTGGGATAATAAAAGGAATTTATGCACTTATCACTAACAAGGAAAGTCACAGTTTCTACAGATTCAGTTAGTTTATCTGTATCTTCAAATGGTAGTAAATAGTGTACTTCCAAAATTGTCAATTATAGTTATGCCATGTAACCTGAAAAGAATTTTATTAGAGTGGCTTAGTCAATCCAGTAGCTTTCAGGATTAGTTTTCACTCGACTTTGATTCCTTGCTTTTCCATGTATATTAGAGTCCTGACACTTATCATCATTTGTGTGTACCAAGAGCATCTCTGGATGACCTGTGTCTCATGCAGAGCAGCTTGGTCTGCTGCTTGTTCACAGGCTGAAGTAATGCCTCCCTGGCTGTGGCAGGTGTAGCCTGCAGGACAGAACCTGACAGCGTGGAAGCAGATATCGCTATCTATGGAAACAGCCTTAAGAACCATAAGTGCCTGGGATGCAAGGCTGATTGCAAATACATGTCTCTACAAATCTACTAAAGAACATAAGTTACTAATTTATAAATCATTATAATTTCACTATGCAAAGAGCTAGCTACTTCAAATTTTTATTTGAATTCTTGACAAAATCTAATTTATGATGAACTTTATAATGTTCAGAATAAATGTTTGTTTTACAGCATCATCCCTTTTATTGCATAGAGAAACACAGTAAAATTTGAAAAACATACTTCCCTGTAGTCAAATTCTGCTCTTTGCTATAATCCAATTATCTTGAGGATTGTGAGCATGCATCTGAAACCAGATACTATGGCTCATGCTCACTGAATAACAGTAAATACTGATGTAGCAAACCGTGTTGGTCAAGTTGTTTATGTGGCATATTCAAAATTCCCTGCACTCTCAAAGCCTAGAATTGTCTTAATTTACTCCAGTGTGGTGAAAACAAATTTGTGGAACAATTTAGTCTAATTAAGTTAATATTAGAAGGTATTTGTTATTTTCAGAACAGTAGAGCATGAAAAATACAACTACAGTGTAACAACCACAGAGTTAAGAAGTTCCAAGAAGTTCACAGAACAAGATAAAGTAAGGATAGAAGAGACTTTGAGAAATTTAATCCATTTCCCTTTTCTAGTTACGGTTGTCATTGCTATAGGCATGTCTGTCGAATCTGCTGGTGAAAAATCTCCAGTAATGCCAAGTGCACCATTACATGCAAACACCGTAGCTATCCATTCATTTATTTAAAGTTATAACAGCATCAAAAGAGAAATCTGTTGTGGCCAATTATTCTGCCTTCAATGCACATTCTGATCTTGAACTCAACCAAGGGAGGACCTCCTAGTGTACACAGGTCATCTGTCATGAGAGAGATTTAGCAGATGCATGCCAATCTCCATAATCTGTTTTGACAGGCATGGGAGGAGCAGTTACTGCTTTCTGCTAAAACTTTGTGTCTCATGTCCAAATTTTTATACACCTCTGCCTGGTTCAGAGTTGTCTACTCTCAGCTGAACACAGAAAGTACTTGTAATTCTAGGACCTATATCACTGTTTTTTCTGAAAAAAGAAAGTAGCTGAAAATCGGGGCTTCTAAGATTCTGATTTTTTTAAATATAGAGAATGAGTAAATTAAATAAACATTTTTCTTCCAGCCTTCAAATGCCAGAACACTGAAAATTTTCATCATGTAGAAAAATTTCTTTTGACCTCCCTGAGTCAAGAATTCTTATCTAATATGTGTAACAATTACTCTATGGGTAGATTTCCCTGTTGAATGGTCAATGTACTGATTTGTGATGGCTCTTTTGTCTCAAAAGGTACAGATTATTCTTATCTCTTACCGTGCACAAAAACTTGCATGCATTGGTTTCTTCCCTATTTCAGCAGCTGTCATCTCATCAAGATTTTGTAAGGAATGACATATGTGGGAAAATAAATTCTCAGTCCCTAGGTGGTGTGGGAATACCCATCTGTATTCATTAGGGTTGATGTTGTTTTCCTTCTTGTTGTTCTGAATTTGCCATCATAGTGATCTGCTCCATGGTCATAGTTTAGTGATTAGTCTTGCTGTGTGCTGTTTCCTTCCTTGGCAGAAATAAATCCTTGCCTACATCCATCTGTCGGTGGTTGTGTTAAAAATCAGATACTACCATTCTGGGTCAAAGCAGAGGTTAGGCTTGTATCCTGTCTCTAGTTATTGTCAGTTCCAGAAGCATCATGGAAATGAATTTACCTCCCATTGCTGTGAGCTCTCTCCTGCACTTAAGCATACAGTTGCATTACCTTCCAGTCTCTTGTTTCAATTGTCCTTCTTTAACTTGTCATCTTTTTTGGGTTTGGTGTTGGTCGGCTCTCATCCATAAAAATATATTTTGATAATAATCTTGTTTCTCAGTAGAAAAACCTGAAAATAGGAGAGTTTTGCTATGATATATGTTAGTCTTTGACAATAAATCAAGTAATTGCACATGTGCCAGCAGTGATCTGCTGGTGTTGATGATAACAATGTGAGAATACAGGTGGAAGGAGAGAGTTTTCCTCACGCATTCTCCATTGCCATTGTCAAGGCAATCTAAATAAGAATGTAATGTTTTGTCTAGCAGAGCTCATTTTTTTAAAGTGCGATTTTAAAAGCATAGATATGCAATGTTTGTGGTCATGGGGACTTTCTGTGAATACCAGCGTAGTGCAAAGACCAAGCTTTATTCTGGCATACTAGGCAGTGCTAATGCAAAGAATGTAAGAGGGGAATCATGGAAGTAGGAACATCTTTTCTCCCTCTGCTCCTCATATATTGCTGTTCATTCTTTCTATCTGCTTCTGATCAGATACTATTTAGATGGTGAGCAGTTAATTTGCTCAAAAATGAATGCAAGTTTTCTTTTATTCTGAATCAGTTCTTGTGAAAGATACCAGGCAGATGTATGTGGAAACCAAAGCCCTCCACCTACAATAAAAAAGCATACATCAACCAATATAAGCAATCTTGTGCTGCCTGATATGTTGGGGCAAAGGGGAACTGAGTTTTCACAGCATTAGTTTTCTGTTTTCTGTGCCATCACTGTTTACATGATATCTATTATGGGTCACCATTCATTAGGAATGGGGCTGGAGGCTACTAAACAGTTATCAGATGACAAGTGTACTAGTTTTTGATCAAATCAGGCTATAAAAGTTCATGGGTTTAATTTAATTAAAAGAGCTTCTGGGGAGTTTATCATAAGAACACTTTCGGTTACTCTGTTTCATAAAGGAGGAGGTTTATCTGATCCTGCCTTCTTGTTTGTGAATATGTTTGCATATGTCTTTGTATGTTTGCTTTCCTCTCTTCTTGGAATAACTTTTGCACCTTGGGAATCCTTAGTTACATGCAAAGACAGTCTCAAGATACAAAATTTCTGCAAGTCACATGAGACAGAAAAACAGAAAAACCCTGCTGAGGAAATTCTGTATGACACATACAGTCAAGAAAGAGATTTCATTAGTTATTAAAATAATTGATATTTTTTGTTTTAATGTGTTCATAGAATCCTCTTATTTTCTTTGATTTTTGCTACAAAGAGGAGACTCCTTGGTATGCAGAATCACCTTAGTGGTTTACCTTTAGAGAGGGTAATTAATGTGATCCTAGAATTGGGCTAAATTTTTTCTCCAAGTATTTGAAGCATTTTCCTTGAATTTGAGGGTTTTTTCCCCCCCAAAGAATCATAGAATGTCCTGAGCTGGAAGAGATTCACAAGAATCCTTGAGTCCAACTCCTGGCCCTGCACAGGATATCCCAAGAATCACACCATGTGTGTGAGGGCATTGGCCAAACTTTTTGAACACTTCCAGGCTTGGTGCTGTGAGCACTTCCTGGAGACCTGGTCCCAGTGCCCAGCCACCCTGTGGGTGAAGAACCTTTTCCTGATATCCAACCTAAACCTCCCATGACACAACTTCAGGCCATTCCCTCAGGTCCTGTCACTGTCACCCCAGAGAAAAGATCAGTGCCTGCCCCTCCTCTTCCCCTAACAAGGGAGGACTGCAATGAGGTCTCCCCTCAGTCTCCTCCAGACTGAACAGAACAAGTGACCCCAGCCACTCCTTGTGGCTTTCTCTCTTTTTTATGAATTAACCATTATTTTCAACCATAGTTGAAATTATCAACTCAAATCACTTAGACATTCAGAAACCTTTCTTCAGTATAAACATGTAGAACCCTACATGCTTGTAGGAATGTACATCTATAAAGTTTTTCCAGTGAAGTGAAGTAAATAGAGTTCTTCAGGTAGTTTGCAAAAGTAATAGTCAGCAGAGTTTTGCTTCATCATATGTTGACTCTGTCCTACCTTGCAAAACAACTTTGTCTTATAAATTTTTCTTTTGTGTACAAAATGTTCACGATAATTCATGTTATTATTACTTAAATAAGATTAAATCATCAATATTTCTAAACTATATTGCCATCATGAAAAGAAATACATTTGCAAGTAAGGTCACTTAGAAATTTTTCTTTCTAATTAGTTAATGGATAGTATTTTTCCTGTTGTGTGTCTATGAGCAGGAATATCACTGATTTTTTGAATAGTGTTGTCAATCAAACACCCTCACCTATATACATCTTTTTCCCTAAAAGTTTACTCTCTATGGTCCTGGAAGTATTGTCTGCTGCTCAGGGGGGATGCTACCATCCATGACTGGCTCATATAGCTCCCACTGCTAGAAAAGACTGATAAAAAGTACTTGCTACTAATGATACAGAGTAGTACAACAAAATTGGTGACTGAATTTGTGCTGTGAAATTAAGCTACATCTTGGGAGTGAGTCTTTTGGTGGGATTTTTCTGAATGCAGATTATATCATGCTCTCACCTATGGCTGAGGACCACAACCAGTCTTTTTGTCTTTCGTTCTGTTTGTGCAGGCAGACTTGGCACAGCAGGCTGGTCCATGACACTTACCTTCAAAGTCCCATTTTAGGAAGATGGCTACACCACTCCCTCCTGCAAAGGGATGAAATGCAGGTCAGAGAGGCAGGAGAAAATACTGCTAGTTTCATGCAAAGCTGTTTGTGTGGGGAGTTTCTTAAAATACAGATTGAATAATTGGAGTTTACGTGCAGAGTATAATTCTTGAGGAAGAATTGAGAAGAGAAGGGAGGAAAATAGTTTTTTTCTGAACTGGAGAGATGATGACCACATAACAGTGCAATGACAGCAGAGGAATGGTTTGCTATGAAGTGAGAGTTTGCACTGAGTAAGTGATGGTCTGTAGGGTAGTGGGTGATCTAGTAATAATTAAAGGTAATAAGAGTGTATATGGGAATGAAACAAATTATGTGAAACGAATACTATAAGTGAGAATACAACAGAAAAGAAAGTAATACCAGGTAATGAAAGTCAAGTTACCAGCCATTCTCTAGATTTAGAATCCAGTAAGTTGAGTAAGCACTAGATTTCAGATGTTATCAGTAGACTAAATGTTACTTGAATTACTTTTTTTCTTTTATCTAACAGTGATTACATACATCCTGTGAATTAAAGCCAGGTTATTAAGAACATGCAAACATTGACTGTGTACAACAAATTAGTATCTTTTTCATAAAGGACAAGTTGTAGTAGAGCAGTGTTAAGATGTAAAAGAGTCACACACCACAATTTTAAAGACAAGGATCAGATTTTTCTGAATATTTAGTGTACTAACTGAAAACAGTTTTTGCTGACTAGAGTAATTATGCTTCTTAATAGGGACTTACTGTCACAGTAACTAATTTGCACTGACATCACCTGTCAAATAATTTTATGCTCAGCCCTGTATTCAAACAGGCTCTTAGGTGTTTGATTTGCACCAAGAGTGGAGGAAGTTATGTGTGCCTTTGTGGAAAGAACAGCGCTCCCAAACTACTGTCTTTTTACAAGTAAGAATTTCACAATACAGGTCTGGAAAAAATCTGAATGGATCTGAAGGGAATGACTCTCAATTCTGAGAACAGGAAACAGCATCGGGTGCTGATTATTCTTTCTGTGGTGGTTTAATCCATCCCTTCTTCTCTACTAGGACATCCCACTGATATACATCTGATAGTCTTGGTGGCGAATTCCTCAAAGAAGAGGTGTTGGGAAACAGATCTTCGCTGAAGGACCTATTGGTCCTTCATTTCAAAAACATTTTGAAATTTCAGAAGTTAAGACTTCTCAGTCTGATAGCACAGTGCCCTTCAAATTCTTAAAGCTTCATATGGCAAGGACAGTTTTTCAACAAAATGCAGCAGACAGAGAAAGAGCAGACAGTATAGTTGCACATCTGAAGTGTGTGGGCCATTTATAAATTTGCAGATTTGCTGTATTCAGCGGCCTAGATGCTCAGATTCTGAGCATGTCTATAGCATTTGAGATATGTTCT
Organism: Ammospiza caudacuta; assembly: GCF_027887145.1. Taxonomy (NCBI): domain Eukaryota; kingdom Metazoa; phylum Chordata; class Aves; order Passeriformes; family Passerellidae; genus Ammospiza; species Ammospiza caudacuta. The sequence goes on from NC_080632.1 coordinate 41,283,098, forward strand.
CAGTCTAGAAGTCTGTTCTTCTAAACATGCAGATGAAACATGTTGGAAAACTGAATTGCAGAGAGAACTCATCCCTGTGTTTAGCATTCCCCTACATCTAGATAGTAAAAAGGGGACCCATTTTACTACATAATCAATACGGAAAAATTGTACAGCACTGCAGACAGACCTAAAGCGTCCTCTTGCCCATCACCTCTAATGAAGTGGGGCTGTAGAGAGAAAAAACTCAGTTTTAAAAACCATATCAGCAAAAAAACTTGTGAAGAACCTGGTCTGAAATGTCTGCGTGCATTTGCCTCTCCCAGTTGTGTAGACAAGAAGCATGTGAGGAATCCTGCCTAGCTCTTCCTTGTTTCTTCTGCAGCAGACAACAATCAAGCAGTACTGCTATTTGGAAAAAACCTGCAATTTTGTATACACCTTCTGCTGCCACAATTCATTGGAAATTAGCCTTCTGTTATAGTTTGGAAGTGCAAAGAGCAAATTAGATGATGTTACAATTGTCTTGACCTAGCTGCAGATGAAGAGTGTTTGTATGAAGCTGATATTTGCAATAGTGTTAGTTTTGGCTAATCTGCCTCTTCTGCACTGGTTTCCAAACCAAATACAAAAATGGGAGGAGACATAATTGCTGAATAGCTCTGAAGGGTTTTCCCAGGCATTAGCGTCAGTTGTGGGAACAGAAAACAGCATGGGGTGCTGATTATTCTTTCAAACTTTTGAACTAAAGCTATGCATAGATCTGGAGACTTCGCAACCTCTTAACACTAGGATGTTTTATGGGCTGTTCAGTGTGAAAATATGAATTTAATAGTCCACAAAGTTCAGCTAAAATGAAAATTTATCTTTATGGGGAGCCACAAAGCCAATAGTATATACTATGATTTTAAACAGTGAGTAACTGTTATTACATTGCAGTGACAAGTCTCAGAATATCTACAAATGCAAATAATGGAAAAATAAGATAAAGGTAATATTTCCAACAAAGGTCAAAAGGTAACCCTCAGCAAATATTGAAGGTTGCCTATTTGTTGAAGTGGCTCATTGTGGATCATTGTACCTGGTGCACCCTAAGATATACAACATATTTGACACACTGGGACACTCCCACACCCACACCCACATTCTTGGAGGAGTGCATGGGATTTGAAAGGAGGCTGCAGTCAGGGGAAGAAAGCTTAGGTAGTTTTGTGCCTTCAGTTACACTGTGGATGGGGTGCTTTTTGTTGGTCTGGACATCCACAGCAAAGGGAAGCAGGACATATAGATAACTATGTTCAGGGTATTTTTTGACTTCTGATTACCCAAGATTTACATCAACCCTCCTTTTGATGGAGGGTTCTGTTGTGATTTCTATATTATAGCATTGTGTTGCTGAACTGGTATTGCGTGTCACTCCAAAAGGACATGTGGGACCCGCCTTTAGATAGAAAACAGAAGAGCAACACACTGCACTGTGTCACTAACATTGCTTTGAAATATTCATGTCAATATCTTTGAAGATATGTTTATCACTGATTGTAGTATAAAACTGTCTGGAAGATAAGAGTTTACCAAATTCTTTCTCTTTGCTTAGCTCAAACGTAGGGCAATAGCAAAACCATTAGTAATGTCTTTTGTAGCCCAGAACTTTTTATTCATAATATTTATGCAAATTGCATTAAATTTGCAACTTCAAATTGCAAAATATAACCATCCAATAATAGTACTGCCATATTTTCCCATGTATTTTTTTAAAATATCACTAAGATTTAATTCTGCATATGAGCGGTGTACGATAGGACGGACTTAGAATGGGTGACGAGTCTGTTCAGTTCAATGCAGTTACTCATCACTGTGGGAGGCTGCATTCAAGCAGCCTGGCATCAAGAAAGCACCTGGTCTCAAACTTTTCATCACTGTTTTCCAGAAACAGCTGCCAATTTAGTTATTTATACACCAGCTTCAATTTAGTTATTTCCTGGTTTTTTGAAGGCTTGACTGTATAATCTGACATACTTTGTTTTTTGTAGCTCTATGTGTAGTGTCACACCATTACAAAACGGTGCCTTAAGGCTGCGGAGAAAAAAAACCAAACAAAAAAACCTAGTTCTTGTTTCGACAGTTTTTTTTAAATAAGTTTTGTTGTACAACTGGTCTTTATATAGAATTTCATAAAATCTTGATGTACATAAGAAAAATGTGCTTTCTGAAATTATTATAATAAAGGTTGTCACTTAGTGGTGTACAGCCTCAAAGATTAGTAAACTATCTGTATTTCATTTCTTCAGGGTCGTTTACAGAGTCTTTATTCAATTTGATATGAAGGGGTAGTAATGTCTGAAATCAAAGTAGTGAGATGAAAGGTCAGACATGACCTGGAGAATTCACTTGTGGACAATAGCAGGTGTGTGAAATGCCTGTTTCTGGTTTGCTTGCATTGTGGAGTTTATTGTCTTCCAGCAGCAAACTTCTCTGCCTTTCCTGCCCAGCTGATGAAAAGCAGGAGGAATAGCTTTGGTATAAAACTGCTATTGCTTGGGGACATTCAGACTCTGTGGAATTTATCTCCAGTTTGTCTAATACTCACTCTTACCATCTTGTCCTGTGAAGCCACTTGCCTAATCCCATCCCAGAGTTTGTTACAAAACTGCAAAGCTAGAACCCATACCAAACCCATGCTGTGATTCCTTTGAAGGCTGCACAACCCTTCTTACTCGCTGCAATGAAGTTGATGGTGACCTTTATGAACATGAATGCCTTTCATAGTGCACACAGTAAAAAGAAGGGAACAACAATCTTCATAAAGGAATTAGCATTTTAAACTCTCTACAGGTATCTGGTTTATAGTAAATTGGAGTGGCTAACTGGATGTTGTCTCTGAGATAGTGCAACAGTTTACTGCCACAATACACAGGTAAAGATGGAAACTATAAACAGCCTCATAATGAAAAACTGGTTACTGACTGAGAAATGTTTGCTGCAGGGATAAATGAGGTGTTTTCAAAGTACTTGCTAGTACACTCAACCCAGAATGAGCACATGAAAAGATTGATCCAGTCTTGGTACTGGACCACCAGGCCAGTGGTCTCAGGTCGTTTTCCCAGAAGGGACTGTGTAGTCCAGCCTGCACTTCTGCTCAGACAGATGTACACAGTACTGCGCTGCTGAACAGGGAAAGTCACATTGCTTCGTTGGGGGTTTGGTTCACTTTTGGTTTTGATCCTATGTCTCTCTTCCTGTTTCTCCTCTACTTAAAAACTTGACACACACTGAAAGTAGATCACAACAGCAGCACCTGAAACAAAGTTTGTAATGTAAATGTATAAAAGGGATATTGGCCCTTTTGTTTCACATTTTTTTCCACATTATTTATTGCTAAGAAATCTATTTGGAAAGACAGGAAATACTTTAGACTGAACCTATGCTGTTTGCAGCAAGTCCCTGGGTGTGTTAGAATCTGGTTTAGCCAGGGACAGGGACACATCTGCAAATGAGCAGGTTTTTTACAATGCTGTTGCCAGACATTCACAGGAAGTGTGATTACAGAATTGTCTTAACTCCTTTACTTAGCATGGGACTGCTGAAGAAACATTGTGCCTTTTTTCAAGGACTGTGGACACAGGCAGCTTTGAAAGAAACTGTACTCTGAGTCAGAGAATTTGTACTCCCTGTCTCAAGTATTTATTATAGAGAACATCTTTAAAGCAGAATTGGATGTTGATGTGAAATGGAGAGAACTGCTGCAGGTGACTTTAAAGTCACCCAGACTCAAACCCCCTGATTTCTCCCAGCTTGGGAAATTACTGGGAGAGGAAGAGAGGAAGAAGCCTTTATATTTGTGCTGCCATGATGTCAGGAGTTAAGGAACAAAAAATATCACACCCAAAAAGTACTTTTCACTCACTGCATTTGTGCTTCATGATAGGTCTGGTGTAATGACTATTCCCATTTTGTCTCTGAAGCCTGCAACAGACTTCAGGCAGCCCAGTGTCTGGGGCTGTTTCCTGGTTTAACAATTGCTGGGACAGCTGTGGGTACCTTGCTTCTTCCTCTGTCACACATTTTTTCTTCACAAAACAAAGGAAAGAGACACAGCAACAGAGGTATCAGCGCTGTTAGATATCCTTTAGTACTGCTGCAAAAAACAGTAGGTACCACTAGGCAGTCCCTGCCTCCCTGTTTATGCTTCTTTCATGTATTGAAATACAGAATGTTCCCTCTAGACCCGAGGAAATGCTTTTATTCTGTGAGGATGCAGAGCCATCAGCTTACAGCTCTTCTCTGGCAGACCAGTGAGCAGATGCTTTTCTTCCAAGCATTTCTGACAGACGCTTACATAGGAAATGATGCTTGCTCCCATGTGGTCCCATTTTTTGCCAACAGTGGACTGCACTCATGGGGCAGTAGCCCACCAAACTTTTCCCCTGACCTGTGGAATAGCTTCATCATGAGAAATTAGATTCCTGAGCTTACTATTCACTTAACTATTGAATTCAAAGGCAAATGAGGAAAATAAGGTTGAAAGAGAGCAGAAGTGCCCAAACCTCCTCTGCACCCACAGTGTGTCCGCTTTGGGGTGTGTAGTGAGCTCCTGAGCCCCAGAAGTACGAGACAGAAAAGACCCCATAGCTCCAGTGCTTCTCCCTCCTGCTGAAGCTCATATCCCACACATCCACAATCTGTATTGCTTTTTCTTGCCAGTGATGTGCTGTGGGATCTTCAGGCAGCAATGAATATTTCTTGTTCTGAAGGCTCCTAATTTTTTCAGCTACTGCATTACTTATTCCTCTTTAAGTGAAGCTTCTCTGGCTTTTGGCCTTTGATCATCTTCTCTAAATGGTTCTGATGCAATTTACCCCAGGTTGGCTCCTCCTCCCAAACTCACTTTTGTTTACATTTCTCAGGGCCTGTGATGGTGAGGAGTCCTTGATTCACAGGCTTAGAGAGGAATTTTTTTGTCTGACCACAATGGGAAACCCGTAGCTAGCACTGTGTATGGAATTCAGAGTTATATACTAAAGAATTGCAGGATTACAAATACATGAAAAATATAAAAGCTAAAATCCTAAGGCACCAGTTCACATAGCTGTAAAATTAGGGCAAATATATCAAGGCTTAATCTTGATTACATTTCAGGATCATCACAATCATATGATAACAAAATCTTTTGAAATCATGTCACACAGCTGGCAGGGCAAGGACATTCTCTTGGTTTCAGAAATGTGTGTGACTGAAGGTGTGTTTGAGCTGCAGTGTTCAAGTGTCCTATGGAAGCAGTTTTCATGGAAAGTAATTCACAACCCCATCAGAAGTTGCTTTCTAACATGCTTTTGTAAAAGAACAATAAGAATCAAAACCCTTTGGAGGAAGGGGTTTGAAAAGGTTTATAGAGATAAATGTGACTGATTATGGTAAAGAATGAAAGAAAAGGAGTTTGGAGTTGATGTTGAACAGCAATATTTCCATTCCTGGGCAACTTTGTTGGTTTTGCCTACTTGAAGATACTGGTAGAATAAGAATGCTCTCCCTTAAAATCAGTTGATGAATCAGTGTTCTGGACAGAATCCAGTTTCTTATCTATCTGGGATTGAGTTACCCTACTTTCCCTATTTTTGCATGCGAACAATGATAAATGGAGATATCGGTCTCCATGGGAGACTAAAATGACATCACTGAAATAGCAATGATGTTTTTTAACAATGCTGTAGATGAAACAAATTAGTACAGTTTTGACCTAACATCTTGAGTTACCACATGTTTACATCTTCATTACGTTGTCTTCTTTTTACTGAAACAATGTAGACATAAAAGAATGGCAGATTAGAGGGATAATGCATTAAGCTGATGCAAACTATTTAAAATGCAAGATGTCAAGCAGTGTCTCCAAACATAGCACACATCATCTAAAAAACCCCAAATCAAAAAACCATAACACTCCGAAGAAAACTACAAGAACAGAGAATGTCTTTCCAACTATGAAATTACTTTCCAAATCCTCCTAACTTAGAATCTTGAACATAGCCAGTGTTAAAGAAATTAATTCACTGAAAAAGCACACAACACACAATGTTCAGGAAAAAATATTGGTTAGTCAGAGAACATCTGTCTCAGTGTTTCAATATTTAATTTTGAATCCATATTTTAAAAAGTGCTAAAAGTTTAAAACCAAACCAAAGAAAATGCTTTAGATGCAAGCAGCAACCACAAACCAAATCACTGTTTAAACCAAACTAAAAAGTTGGTTACTTGTATGTATTATAAAAAATTTTTCTTTAACTGGACAAATTTTACAACAGTGGTGATTTTTATAGCATGTATATTTTGTAAACCAGCTTTTCAAACACTTCCTGAATAAGCCTCTGCAATATTTTTGTACTTTCCTATATTTAACACTGGTGACATCTTGTGGTAGTTTTAGTCAAGGTAAATAGCACCTGTTGCTTTCGTCATCCTTACTCTGCAGATTTGCTTACTGCTGAGTGATGGAGTCCTGCAATTGATAAAAATGCAGCATATGGCTTCATGGTGAGGAGATACTACATCTACTAGATTTTAATAAAATAAAACTAGCCTAGTTAAGTGTCAAAAGAAATCTCACTCCAGCCACAGAAAGGAGAAAATAAAATCAAAGCGGTTATAACCGCAATTAGTCTGTACCAGAAAATTAATGATTCCTTCTGGAAAAGACTAAACTCTTGCTGAAAAGGGCTCTTTAATAAAGTTATGGGACAGATGGGGAAGTGTGTATGTAACTCTAGACAATGGGGACTGCAAATGTCACAGTCCTAAGCCTCCCCTCTCATGTGTGCTCAGACAGCAACAAAATTACATGGATATTTTGTCATTCCCAGAACTACAGTGAAAATCCTCTATTAAACAAGAATTGCCAGTATTAGTACAGCACAAAGAAAACAACTGATGAATCCTATAAAAATCTGACAGTTTTATCTGCCCTTTTAACCCAAAATACTTTATCCTGGTCACTAGGAAGAAAGAAAGTATCACTATAAGGCAAGTAGTAGGCCACATCTCAAGTGAAATTATTTTGTGGCTGCCTTGCATGGTCTTAGTGACATGGATAGTTTTATGTGCCCTGGAAGAAAATATGGTGGAGGTTTTTATGTTGTAATTTTCCCTGACCCTTGTATGTTTTGTTTAAAGAGAGGTATGTGGCAGACATAGGAAAGGAAACAATCAGAAAAGGTACAGCTCCCATGAATTCTAGCCAAGGGTATTTGGTCCTGTGAATTGCTTAATACAAGGGCAAAAAATGTGGTTTTGAGAAGGGTTTGTAGGAGTCCCACATATGCATTATACTTAGCAATGAACTATAATGCCTGCAGCATGAATGCAGTCTTGGATTTCAGTTAGGTGCTGAAGCTTTGATGAAGAGGACACTGGAAATTCCCCTTCCAAGGCACAGTCCAAGCACGCACGGCAGAACCAATTCAAGTGATCAGTTTTGGTGGAAATCAGTAGCTTGCACTGGCACAAGTAGCATCACAACATTAAGTAAAGCACTGGTGCAACTAGGGCTGAAATTCTACAGCCTTACTAGTAAGAGGACTACGATATCTAGAAACAGTATGATGAGCAAGTGCTTCACCCAGCTCTGGAAATACCAGAAGGACTAAAATACACATTTTCACAAAAGCTTTTACATGATCACAAGAAAAAAAAATTAGAAAAATCAGGGATCTAATGTCTTAGAGTTTGTGTGTAGAATACTAAAAGTCTGAACTACCCATGTATTGAACAGTCTGATCTAGGTCTGATAGCAGGAATAAATAACAAAGTAAGGTCTCAGAGATGCATATCTAAAATTGCATTGAAAGCAATGGCAAAAACATCTGATAAACATTATTAATTGCCTAATTCTGCTCTCTCATATAACACTTTAATTGGCTAAAATGCTTTATCCTGGTTACTCTTGTTATTTCACCACTTTAGAGGCATTTTCAGCAGGAGCATTATTCAATTTATCACCATGTAAGACCTAAATTGAAAAAGAATTGGAAGTTATATGTCATTTTTTGGTGAGATATACAAATGATAGGCTAAATGAAACACAGAATCACAGAATGACAGAGTTTGGAAGGCACCTCTGGAGGTCCTGTGGTCCAACCCCTGCTGCAGCAGAGCCATTTGGAGCTGGTTGCCCACGACTGTGTCCAAATGGCTTTTGCAGATGTCCAGTGGGGGAGACTCAACAAACTCTCTGGGCAACCTGCGCCAGCGCCCAGTTATCCTCACAGAAAAAAGGGTTTCCTGTTGCTTAGAAAGTACCTCCAGTGTTTCAGTCTAAGCCCATAGACTATGCCCTGCGTTCTGTCTCTGCTCCTGTCACTGAACACCACTGAGGAGAGCATGGCTCTCTTTGTTGCACTCTCTCTTTGGGTATTTGTAGGTATGGATGAGTTCTCTTCTCTGGGCTGGACCCACATCAGTTTTTTATCATGGTAGACACTCTCCAGTCTCATTAACATCTACTAAAGATTATTGAGAATTACCTCACAGTGGTACAAGGTGAGTTAATTCTCACACTCGTGTGCATCCCAGCAAGACTCTGGTATGTTCAGATCGCTTAAGTGATCCCTGACCTGATCCTTTTCCACCATGGAAGAATTCCCTATGCATTTTCCTTTCTCCACATTTTTCATGTGTCTGGGTTTTCTGAAAGATGGAATTGCTAGTAAAGACTGAGGCAAAGAAGGCATTTTGTACCATAGTGTTTTCTGTGTCATAGAATCATAGAACATAGAATGATTTGAGTTGGAAGGGGCATTAAAGATCATCTAGTTCCAACACTCCCTGTTGTGGGGAAGGACACCTTCCACTTCATCAGCTTGCTCAGATCCCTATCCAGTTTGGCCTTGGACATTGCCAGGACATCCACAACTTCTCTGGGCAACCTGTTCCAGTGCCTCACCACCTTCACAGTAAAGAATATTTCCTGATATCTAATCCCAAACCTACTCTCTTTCAGTTTGAAACCATTCTGCCTTGTCCTGTCACTACATGCTCTTGTACAAAGTCTCTCTCCAGGTTTCTTGTAGGCTCCCTTCAGGTACTGGAAGGCTGCAACTGGGTCTTCTATTCTCCAGGCTGAATAAATCCAGTTCTCTCAGCCTTTCCTCATAGGAGAGGTGCTCCGGTACCTCCAATATTCTGGATGCCTTTCCTCTGGACTCACATCTTTCCTGTGCTGGGAGCCCAGAGCTGATGCAGCCCTGCAGGTGGGGTCTCAGCAGAGCAGAGCAGAGGGGCAGAATCCCCTCCCTGCCCTGCTGCCCACCCTGCTCTGGATGCAGCCCAGGACACGTGTGGCTCTCTGGGCTGGCAGTGCCCATGGCTGGGGCATGTCCAGCCTCTCAGCCACCAGCACCCCAAGCCCTTCTCAGCAGGGTGGCTCTGATCTGTTCATTCCCAGCCTTTGCTGATACCAGGGTTTGCCCAAGTTGCACACGGGGATCATGAAATTCCCATGGATCCACTTCCTGAGCTTGTTCAGGTACCTCTGAATGGCATTCCATCCCTCAGGCGTGTTAAGTATGTCACTCAGCTTGGTGTCAACTGCAAATTTGCTGGCAGTGCACTCAATCCCTTTGTCTACATCATTAATGAAAATATTAAATAACACTGGTCCCAGTATGGATTCCTGAGGGACACCACTTGTCCCTCTTGTCCATCAGGACTCTGAGCCATTGCCCACACCCCTCTGGGTGCTACCACCCCACTACTTTGTTATCCACCTAACAGTCCACCCATGAAGTCCCTCTCTCTCAATTTTAAGGGAGAAGGATGTTGTGGGGGCCTGTGTGTCAAAGGCTTTCCAGAAGTCCAGGTAAATGATACCTGTCACCCTTCCCCTGTCCACTCGTGCAGTCACCCCACCACAGAAGGTGACTGGGTTGGTCTGACAGGACCTGCCCCTGGTGCTGCAATGCTGGCTTTCCTGAACCACCTCCCTGTCCTATGTGTGCCTTAGCACAGCTTTTGGGAGGGTCTGTTCCATGATCTTCCCAGGCATGGAAGGAAGGCTGATAGATGGGTAGTTCCCAAGGTCCTCCTCTCTACTCTTTTAAAAGATGAGTACAATGTTTTCTTTTTCCAGTCACCTGGGACTTCACATGATTGCCATCACTTTTCAAATATCACCAAATTAAACATCACCCAAATGTGAGAGTGGCTTTGCAAGTACATCAGTCAACTCCCTCAGGACTCAGGGATGCCTCTCATCTTAGTCTTCTGTTACCTACAGGCAGGTTCTTCTCTTTTCACCAGCACGACTGAGAACACCATCTGAGCCCAAGAATCAAGTTTTGTCTAGCAGTATCATTTTCTTTTCCATGGAAGATGAGCAGTGGTATTAGTCAGAGAGCCAGAGAAACTTCTGCAGTCCCTACACATTATCCTGGACAGAGGACCCAGCAGGCAGCAGATCTCTTCAATTGATATGTCAGGTCAACAGGTGGTTTATTCTGTACCCTGAACAGTGAAGCAAGGAGTTATTGCAGCAAGGAGTCACCCACTGCAATGAATCACTGTTTCCTCATGGTGCTATTGCATGTTTTAGGGTCAGGTGGACCAGATAATTCGCTTGAAGGTGCATGAAGCTCCTACTCAGCTTTGAGGATAGTGAAGCTGCAAGCCTTTAGGTGAGAAAAGAGCCTTCCCCATTGTGCTGTAAGCCACTTGCTTCCACCTCTTCCACTCTCCAGAGGTTGCACTTACCTTCATATTAGGGATGAACACTGCCAACTTCTCAGCTGCAGGTGGGATTGGTGGCTCTTCAAGCTGTTGAGCCTCAGAGAATGTCCTCTCTCTCTTTCCTCTTCCCTTGTGCTATGCAGCCTGATCACTTCCTCTGGGTAACTGCTCATCTTGGCAGCAAAGATCCTCCAAGACTTCACAATTCCTACAACAAATTAAAATGAAACAACAGATTTTTAATGGAAGAATACTAAATGTCAAAGTAGCTGCTGAAGTACAAATGTCTTCAGGCTGAACATCCTGCTGTTATCAAAGAACTGTTTCACTTGCCAGAAATCTTTCTCATATTAAATATCTCCAACTTCTGCTACTGCTTGCTATCATTATTTGTCAGTACAGGGATCCTCTTTCACACAACATCTAAGGTGTAGCTCAGTTTCTGTGTAAAGGTAACTTATCATCACCTCTAACACAAAGACAGCCTAGCCTTACAGCCATTAGTCAGTGCACAGCTTACATACAAAATTGAAACTAAGAAACAAACAAACAGAAAAACCCCTACAACAAACCAGTGTAATGCAACTTACAGAAAGTTTTTATATTAAATGTTTGACAAGTTACAAAGTTTTCATATATATCTGCTGTGAATATAACCACTAAGTGTAAGACTCTCCTTGGGAATGGTGATGCTCAAGAAAAGTACTTAGCATTTAGAGAAGGCTTTAGTACAGTCTCGTAGGTAGCTCGAAGCAGAGGAGAAACACTTTCTATGAAAAAAAATGTTTGAAACAACTCTTTTGAAACCACTTCAGATATACAATATAGATATGATCAGGGCATGGCTAGGGGAACAGGCTTCAGATACTTGCCAACTAAGGCTTCGAGTTTTCTCCGGGGTTGTAAGAAATGACTCAGAAGGGAGGATGTGAAACAAATGTGAAAAACTGCTGCAGGATTAGATGAATGGTTATTACACAGAGGGAATAACCCACAGAGGGAATTTATATTGTATATCTGTAGTAAGTAAGTAAAGCATTGCCCAGTTTCAGATACCAAGTTCACTCTAAGCTCTCTGTGAAGCGCTCCTACCTGCAGGTTTTTTGAATGCCATAGGAAAAAAATCTACTGCCTTCATATTTTTGTGTATCAGCTCTGGTAGGATAATATATTATTGGATCATTGTTGCGCCAATGGGAAAAATTATGTTCAGAGATCCAAATTATTTTCTCAAGAAACTGTTGACCTGTCACATGACTTCATTGATAGGAGCATATTTTGCTTTTAAAAAAGTAAAATGGACAGGTCTGAGAGGAATGTCTTGTGAAAACCAGCGGTGAAACAAACTAAAGGAGTATTTGTAGAAATGACTCTATTTCTGCTTCTTGCATTATTTTATTAATGGGGTTTACAGACACTGAGGTTATGGCCCTGGACAAATAAGCATTTCTCTCTGCACACTTTTTCCTCCCATCATACTTCCAGCCTAGTGAGAACAATTTATACTGAAATTGGTGTTCACATTTGAAGCTCCTGAAGTCTTTCGTTGCATACAGGGCATATTATGTGCCATAACAGGCATGTTGTTTTATGGCACATTTTCCTACTTCTACTTCACACTTGCAGCATCCTTGCCATGCAGAGCTTGGCTGTTCCTGAGCCACTTTTTTCAAACACAACCTGGCACACCCTACTCTACTGGTCAGACCTTGTCTGTGAAGCCCTGACTAGCTTGTGAGAAAGAATGAGGAGGCATGGGCCTGTGTTTTATTCAGATGTAAAGCCTTATTATTCAACTGGCCTGGAGGTCTCCATGCAGGGTGAGCTGCAGCTGTGTGAAGAGTTTATTGTCTGTTCAGCAGTGGTGCAGCTGGGTGCAGCACCTTCTACTTCCAATGGGAGAGTAGACAGGAATGTGCTTCAGCTGGGACCTGGACCTCTCTTGTCCTATACAGGAGCTGGAGAGTAACAAAATGGCATGAAGCAACTGTGTTCATGCAGCACAAGCCATGCAAACAGACTATGTTCAGTGAATGACATTGTGAGCAGCTGCTTTGATGGATGGTTAGGAGGCTGGAGTTGTATGGAGGATGTAAATCTTTGAGTTGTGTCTGTAATGCCTAATTGGGATGCTGGGCACAAATAAAAACACAGAGGGCTGTGAAATCCAGATTGTTGGATGCACTGTGCTGCTAATTGCAGAGGTATTGAGACATGGTTTAAGTGAAAAACAGATACATGGCCTTCTCTAACAAGATTCAGGCACTAGTTTTCTGTGTGGTGCAGGAAGTGCTTCTTTCTGATATGTTCCCTATTCCTGCACCTGTTCCTGGTTTGGCAAGAGGGTGACTAAATTTTCTATGTGAATAGCAATATGTTTTGTGAAGCATGGTGATATGAACTTATAAGATAATCACTGATACAAGAAAACAGCTTTTTCTGTTCCCACTGATCTTCCAGGTGACTGCTTAAGTGCTGCTCATTGGTAGGTAGCATCAAGGCAAAGACTGCATGATTAACCTTAGGGTTTCTGAGAGAGGTTGTAAATACATCCAGGCTCAATCAGGCTCTTCATCTGTAAATAGAGAACATTCTTTCAACGCCTGTATTGCCATTAATTGAGGTGATCTCCACATAAAAAGCACTTAAATACAACTATGAAATGTGGTTTTTTCAGCTGTGATATGACTTATTTTTCAACATAAATATTGTTTGAGGTAAAAACAAGCTTGGTGCAGATGTCTCAGTTCAATACCAGTTTCTCAGTTCTTTGTGTCTTGATGGCATCTTCATGGAAATTGAGTGCTTGTTCATGGTCATTTCAGTTGGAAGAACTATAAAACATTTTTCTCTTATTTCTCTACAGCAGCAGAATTTGTACTGCTCTCTGAAGCTTTTACAATTTAAAATCATGAGGCATATGGTATTTGCCAGTGAAATGTTTTTGTTCTGAGAGTCTAGACTTAGGAGCTGAATAGTTACTGCTTTTTGTTTGAGTTAAACAGCAGCAAATAAAAAAAAAATAAATAAAATCAGTTCTTTCTTGGCACGATTTTGTGTAGAAGACAATTGAAAGAATCACAAGTGGCTGACTCCTCCAGCACCTCTGGAAATCACTCTGAGCATCATCATGGTCAACAACAGCAAGTTAATCACAGCCTTGAACAGGCAGACAGATTAAAAAACCTCCCTGTTCCCATGTGTTTAACTACACTCATGGTAAAAAACATTTCAATACTTCTAGTCTGAGTCTTTCGTGCTCCAGCTTGTGTCTCTTGCTTTTTCATCTATTGATGTGCACTTCTGAACAGAATTTTTGTCTACCTTCCCTATATCCTCCCACAAGGTTGTTGAAGGTAAGAGAAAGTGTAACTCTCTGACGAATAAAACAAGAGACGAGGAGAAAGCTCAGGTACTCAGCAGTTTTCCCCCCTCAGTCTTCAATAACAATCTCTTCCCACAGCTCTGAAGTGGATGGGGAGCAAAGTCCTCCCACTGTAAGATATCAGGTTCTTGAGAAATCTGAACAGACATAATCTATGGGACCTGATGAGATACCTCCCAGAGTCATGAGGAAATTGGCTGATGTAGTTGCCAGGCCATTTCCCATAATATTTAGAAAGTGATGGCAATCAGGTGAAGTCCCTGGTGAGTGGAAAAGGAAACATTGTACTCATCTTTTAAAAGGATAGATATGAGGACCCTGGAAAATCCTCTGCTCTGTGCCTGAGAAGAGCGTGGGACAGATCTACCTAGAGGAGGTGGTATGGCACATGGAGGTGATTCAAGACAGCCAGCACAACTTCACCAAGGGCAAGTCTTGCCTGACCAGCCAAGCAGCCTTCTGTGATGGAGGAACGAGATCAGGGGGTGAGGAAGGGATAAAGATGACATTTATCTGGACTTCTGTAAAGCCTTGTAAGAGTTCCCCAAAACATCCTTCTCTCTAAATTGGAGAGAGGAATTTGATGGTTGGACTGTTCAGTGGAGAAGGCTGAATGGCTGTATCCAGAGGGCAAAGGATCAGACCTTGTCTGTCTGGAAATCAGTGATGGATGGTGGCCCTTGGGAATCTGTCTTGGGACTGATTCTGTTTAGTGTCTTCATCTGTGATACAGACAAAAGGATCAAGCACTGTCAGCAAGTTTGCAGATGACACTAAGCTGAGTGGTGCAGTTGACACATGTGAAGGACAGGATGCCATCAGAGGGACCTGGACAAGCTCATGAAGTGCGTCCATGGGAATGTCACGAGTTTCAAAAAGACCTAATGCAAGGTGCTGGATCTGGGTTAGGAGAACCTCTGGTATTAACACAGGCTGGGGATGAACAGATCAGAGCAGCCTGAAGGCATTGGGGTAACCTTATTTGCAGCCCTTCAATACTTAAGCGGGCTTCACGAAGAAGATCACCACAGACTTTTTTTGGAGGGACTGAAACAACGGGGCAAAACTAGGAAAATAAAAGGGTAGATTCAGACTAGACATCAGGAATCATTTTTTACAATGAGGTGGTAGAACACTGGAACAGCTTGCCCAGAGAGCTTGTGGATGCCTCATCCCTGGGAACACCCAAGGTCAGGTTGGATGGGGCTCTAAGCAATCTGATTGAGATGAAAATGTCTCTGCTTATTGCAGGAGAGTTGGACTAAATGACCTGCAAAGGTGTCTTCCAACACAAACCACCCTATCATTCTATGAAGTCAAAAAAGCAAGAGATCTCCCATCCCTTTTCCCAGGTTGACAGAAGGCTGGGGGGGCTCTCCTGAACCTCACCCAGTATATTCATCTTTTCCCTATATTATTGGGATCCAAAACTGGACACAGCAATTCATAGCCACCTCATAAAGGATGAATCATTAACAGGTAAAGGATAACTTCCCTGGATCTGCTGTCTCTGCCTTTGCGAGTACACCCAAGCATTTGGCTGGGTTTATTTGCAGCAATATTGCTGCAAATAGGTAACAGAGTAACAGAATAATTTAGGTTGGAAAAGATATCCAAGACCGTCAAGTCCAAGCACTGATCAAATACCACCATGCCCACTAAACCACAGCACAAAGTGCTGTATTTTTCTTTTTTCTCTGAATGCTACCAAGGATGATAGCTCCACCACTCGCTGAGCAGCCGGTTCCAATGCTTAACCACTCTGTCAGTGCAGATATTTTTCCCAATATCCAACCTGAATATCCTTCCTTGGTGCAGTTCCTCTTGTCCTATTGTTAACTGCCTGGAAGAAGAGACAGATCACCATTTCACCACAGCCTTCCAGGTAGTTGTTCAAAGCAGGTCCGCCCTGAGCCTTTTTTCACCAGGCTAAACAATCCCAGCTCCCTTAGCTGTTCCTCACAGTTCTTGTGCTCTGGAACCTTCACAGCTCCGTTACCTCCTCTGGACCTGCTCCAGCACCTCAATGTCCTTCCTGTACTGAGTGGCCCAGAAATGAGCACAGGATTTGAGGTGGGGCCTCACCAGCACTGAGTACAGGGGGTTAATCCCTGCCCTGCTCCTGCTGGCCACACCATTGCTGGCACAGGCCAGGATGCCATTGGCCTTCTTGGCCACCTGGGCACTGCTGGCTCACGCTCAGCTGCTGTCACCAGCACCCCCAGGGCCTTTTCCTGTGGCAGCTTTGCAGCCACTCTGCCCCAGCCTGTGGCACTGCCTGGGGTTGCTGTGACCCAAGGGCAGGGCCCAGCACTGGGCCTTGTTGAGCCTCACACCACTGGGCTCGGCCCATGCTCCAGCCTGTCCAGATCCCTCTGCAGAGCCTTCCTGCCCTCCAGCAGGTCAGCACTCCCACCCAGATTGGTGTCATCTGCAAACTGACTGATCCCCTCATCCATGTCACTGATGAAGATATTAAACAGAACGGCCCCAGTACTGAGCCCTGGATAGCACCACTGGTCACTGGCCACCAGCTGGATGTAACTCCATGCCCCACTAATCTCTGGGCCCAGCCATACAGCCAGGTTTTACTCTGTGAACAGGATGCCTGTCTGAGCCATAAGCAGAGACTTTCTCCAGGAGAATTTTGTGGGAAACAGTGTCAAAGGCTTTACTAAAGTTCAAGGAGAAATATCCACAGCCTTTTCCTCATCTTCTGAGCTTGTCACCTGATCATAGAAGGGATCAGGTTGGTCAAGCAAGATGCATGTTTCACAAACCCTTGCTACTGGCCCTGACTCTTGTATTTCCAGAGTATTGGTGATTACTCCTAAGGCCTCTAAAGGGTAGTCATGAAAAGTAATAATTTACTGCAGCTTTCCTGGATAAGCAAGTAGTATGAATCTTGAACTAGTCAAAGACACTTGACATAACAACACACATTGGAATTAATTTGGTCTCTTTGATTCAGAAACTTGGGTTGGGATAGGAAGTGTGTGAACTTGTAACTCAATGTTTTCAACTTCTGCTTTTTCCCCATTGATTTTTCCCTGGACAGGTAGACAATGTTGCTCTCTCAAAAATGTTCAAGAGGCAAGAGATCAAAATGCTGCACAAACTGTCCCTGTCTTGCAGCATAGTTACTCAAGAAATCATCCCAGCAGTCACAATGAATTGAACATTCTGCAGTTGGTGGCTGTATCTCTGTGTGACAGGTGAGCCAGTCTGGTTGCCAGGGATCTCTGTCTGCTGCAGAACTTGAAACCTAGCAAAAACAGTGGTTTCACAGAAATTACTTTTCAAAAACTAATCATGTTGACAAATGGCACTAAGATGTCAAAGGCTGAAGGGACCAGTGAGGAGGTAACTACCACACTGCCACATCAGAACTGTCAGGCATTCTGGGTATCAGGGGCTGAAGGCCCAGTTTTTTATCTTAATATATGTACGCAGAAAATATGCACTGGGATTCTGTTGAAGCTGCAGCAGTGTACAATAAAATTATGGCTTCTCAAAAAGCAAGTCTGGAGCATGGAAAGACCCTATCTCAGGTCTGTCCTATAGAGGTCACTGCAAACCCACTTCTGAGAAAACTGCAGTGCTGGTTTGCAGTATTATCACACTAACACTGAATGCAGGCTGAAATGTCTTTGTCTATCACCAGTATTTATTTACATCTCACATGTTTGCACAGTGACAAATAAAAATGTCATGTATCCTTTCAGACAGATTCAATATAACTTTTGAGAGCAAGACATTAGTAAGCATTATGTTTTGACTTCTCTGAGCCACAAAAAAGAAAAAATTAGGATTCCAGCTCATCCTGTTTTTTAAAGATGGACACTCAACTCGAAGTTAGAATAAAACTTGCATTCTTGAACTTCTGATTTTCTCCTACCTTAAGCAGATTTGCATTTTCACAGATGCCTGTAACATTGTGTCTAGGATTTTTGGTGAAATCTTTTTTTTGTTTGTTAGTGTTGAAGAGTGGTGAAATAGAGTTTTTCAAATTAGAAAAACAGCTAATAGTACCTTTGAAAAAACAGTTTCAACACTAGGATTGAACCTCAGATTGCATTTAGGGAAAAGTTTTATCAGATAGTAACCCTTATTTAACAGCAATATGATTATATTAAATAACAGGTTTTTTTTTTTTTTTTTTTTTTTGTTTTTTTTGTTTTTTTTTTTTTTTGATTACTGTTCAAATGTTTGTCTGCAGTGTTGGAGTGCAAGTGGTGAAAGAAGATATAGTGATTCTTTTCCCCTGACACTGTTTTAGGATTATGGTTTCCAAACCACTGAAATAAGCTTTAGGAAAGAAGCCCAGATCATGCTTCTGTGTACATATTACATTACTATTTTTAAGGTCTAGACTAAAGGAGAACATGCAGGCTTACAGCTGAATTTGGACCTGAAAGAGTTTGATTTCGACCTTGATTAATGAACTTATGGAAGTTCCAGCTTTGGCTGTGGTGGGGTTTTGCAGTCAGTGCTTGGAATGACTGTGTGTCCTGTGTTTTCCCATGGCATTAGAGCTTCTGCACCTGGGATGGGGCAGCCCTGGATGTACAGAAAAATGAGATGCTGGAGAGAAATGCTACAGAAAGGATCCTGAGAGCCCTGGCTTATGGCAAGTTGAACATGAGCCAGCAGTGCCAAGGCAGACAGAAGGGCCACCTGTGTTCTGGGGACACCAGGCACAGCATCCTCAAGCACAGCATTGTTGTCCTGCTCTGCTCTGCACTGGGGCAGCCTCACCTCTAGTGCTGTAGAGGCAGCTCTGGGTGCCACAATAAAGGAGATATAAAGCTACTGGAGAGTGTCCAAAGGAGGGCCATGAGCATGGTGAAGGATCTAGGAGGAAAGCCCTGTGAGGAGCAGCTGAGGTCAGTTGTTCTGTTCAGCCTGGAGGAGACTGAGGAGAGACCTCATTGCAGTTACAGCTTCCTTGTGATGGGGAGAGGAGGCAATGGTTTTAAACTGAAATAGGGTAGATTTGCTTGGATACAAGGATGAAATCTTTTACAATGAGGGTGTTGAGACACAGGAACAGATGTTCTGATTAGCTGTGGATGCTCCATCACAGGAAGTGTCCAAGGTCAGGTTTCACACTCTGATCTAGTGAAGGATGTTCCTGCCATGGGTCATCATTATCTTTAAATGTCCCATTCTAACCATAACCATGGTATGATTCTATATTTTGTATATAATAAATACCACAGAGGGTTTTAAAAAAAAAATTAAATAGTGGAATATGTAAAAAAACCTTGTGTACATAGGGAAATGCAGAATATTAAAAAAGGATACTTGAGTATAGACACTTTGTAACAATAAAAGGTCACTTAGGAGTCAGCCATGCTTGAACATATCCACTAACTTTATGACTGTTACTTGAGCTACCAGCATCCTTTGTTGGAAAAACAGCAGTGGAGTATCCTTAGAAACAGATTATACTGGGGGTGAAACTGCGTTATAATACCTGCTCTGTCTTGAGCTGAATAATCATAATGGCATGTAACAGAAATTATGGCATGTAACAGAAATTATCAGAGGACTTGGGATTATAACAGGCAATTAAAGACAGAGGTGGCTGAGTTTTTTGCCCCTGCTATTTATATTACTAATTTATTAGTTAGGCTGAAGTTTAAAAAAGACTCACCATGGAACATTAATAGTTGGCCAATGTCCAAAATTATCATCCAGACCAGAATGGAGAGTGAAAGTCTACTCTATTGAGACCTAAGGTGCTTGTGGTCTTTCAAAGTACAGGTTTTGAGGAGCTATAGCAAGACCTGAGTAGAAAAATGTGATGCCAAGCTCTCAGTAAATAAGACCCAGTGCCTCATTCTCATATTTGGGTGCCCTTTTCTTACTCTCTCTCTTTCACAATATATCAGGGCCTGTAGGACATTCCTGGCAGAGCAAATACATTTCATGGAATGAGCCACCCAAAAGAGAAGCTGTCTGAAGAGGCAGTCAGCAATTTCCCCTCTCCCAGACACTATGACATCAAAGCTGGGAAGCACCTGGGAATGTATTAATGGTGCAGCAGTGAAAGTTAATTAGCATCTACTCTAGAGATTAGGTTTTCATTTGTGCCACTATACAAAGGCATATGCTCTGAAAAATCATTAGCCGGAGGAATGCCCTTCTGCCTACCAATGCTTTCTAGCCAGACAGCATTTCTTTTTGTATTTTCCTTCTTTCCTAGTGTCCCTACCTTGTGATATACTGAAAGCCATGTCCGCAGTCCAGTTAAACATTTAAAACTTGTTTAATTTTAAGTATTTTTATGTTTTTCTATTGAAATCAAATCAATTCAAGCTGTTGAAATGTTTCCCTGTAATAGTAACATGTTGTGTTGTGAAAATTCCAGAAAAAAAAAAGGCTTTGAGGAATGCAACAAAAATGTTCATAACTATTGACAGTCATTACTAGCATTCAGTATTGTTTTATTTTAATGGGAACAGGTTTATCATCAGACATTGATATGATAACTGTTGCTTGGATTTTTGAGTTTATATATGTGCATATGTGTGTACATATATTCTCTCTAGAGATATGGTATCTCTTGAAAAAAAGAGATGATGTCAAAGTTCTTGGATGGCAACAAGAAAGAAAAAAAAATGACACAATGTTTTATAAAGATTATTTATATTTAATTTTCCTTTCTCTGTGGTTAGGTTCTTCCACAATTTATATATCCCCATGTTATATTTTATATTGTCAGAGTTATCAGAAAAATAAAGAACTATATTAGCACATATGACACTTTGAATCTAACCCAGCAACAACAACAACCCAGCAACAACAGTCTGAATTCAACTGCACAAGGAATAATTTATAAGTGTTTCTGAAAGTCAGGATTCAGTCTTCATTACAAGTGTGATCAGGAAGGTAGAAAAGGAAAGGAAGGAGATCTCATTAAGTGTCACAGCACCTCTCTGGAAACCTCAGAAGATTTTTCTCCTACAGCTAAAGTTCACTAGATTTGTTTGTCTAATCATTAGATTTTAGAATTTTATTGACAGTGTTATTTTTTCAAGTCAACTCCATTTGAATCCATGAATGCCAGAGATTTTTGTGGAACTGCAAACCCCTTCAGTGACAGCACACAGAAAATTAGTAAGTTGCTTTGAATTAGGAAATTTTAAAAGTGAGCTCCTTACAAAATACATTAAAAAAAAATAGAAGCAGCATTTTGGGAGGATCAGAATATTTTTTTAGCAATGTAAAGGAAATAGATAGAAATGTACCTAAATCACTTATGCTGATGGATATGTATTGTCAGGCTCACAGAGGTTAGTGAAGTGCATAGGCATACCATAGAGTAGAATTTTGTGTAGCATAAGAAATAATAAGTAAAAATGCAGCTTATTAAAAAATTTGGATGCACTTGTGGATTTTTGATAATTTCTGAGACACATCATATGCCCAGAAAGACTGGAACATGTGACTTGGAGTTATTTTTTTCTGGTTTGTGTTCTTCAAACTGGAGCAAAGAAGTATAAAAGGGAATTGGCAACATTTTAAGGGTTTTTTTGTGCAATATAGACTTTTACAGCTTAGAATAATTAATTCCAATGGAATTAAGTAAAGATTGTAGTATTATATAGATCATCATAGCTGTTTTCTTATCCATTTTACAAATGGATGAAAAAAAGAAAAGTTTTTATCATTGCTTTAATTTTTAAAATTACATTCAAGGAAAGACTCAGGAGATTAATTTCCAATCCACTATATCCCTGTAGTTCTTACAGAGCCAACTACATGTGAAGATATGTTGGTATAGTTATATCAACTAGGCTGGGAATATGAGTGAGTACTGTTTTGAGAACAAAGTCAGATAAGTATTTTGACACTTGGCTAGCATATAGACAACTTTCTTATTTCTTACATATGTCTAAACACAACCTTTCGAGAATATTGTGTGACCAGCCATTTATCTGGACTTTATAGAATTTCAGTAGAGGCTATAGGGGTCCTTTCTAACTCCAAGTGGAGAAATACTGTTTAAAGGAGAAAATTCAATGGTGCAGAAGCAAAAAACATAAGAAACATATTCTACCAGTGAAATATATGATCCTAGAAAAAGGTTAGACTTCTATTAGAATGAATTCTATGTAGAATCGAACAAAATCCACAGTAACATCAAATTATTCACATGTTGTTTTTAAATTGCACATCTTCTCCTAATGGAAATATACTAAAACAATGAAAAGGAGGGAGTGTGGGTGATTTTATTAAGGACATAAAAGAGCACAAAGATGGTCTCTCATGTAGAGAGTACAAAGCCAAGATATCTTTTACTCAGGCTTCGTGGAGACAGCTGATGCCTTGTTACAGGTAACGGGCTCCTGTGGCAATACTGTGCACACAATACCATAGCTTCACCCATATGCCTCTCCCAGACGCCCTCCTTAATTGCATGTCACCCTTGGGAAGAGGCACACTGACTGTGGGAGACAGCCACGTTTGGGGTGAATTGTTCAATATCTGATTGATCAAGGACCTACTTTTTAGTGTGTTTCCCCCCAGTATTTTCTGAACTAAATTAGTTTCTTTTCTTAATTAGTAGAAGTCCAGAGGTACTACAATGAAGAAAGCTAACTACACACATGTCAGTATTTATTACACGGTATGAAGCAAAATTTAACATTAAAAATCAGTGTTGAGGTGAGTAGGCATAGAAACAAGAGTAGGAGAAAAATTGCAGTGTTATATGCATGCCACTGAAGTGATTAATAAAATGCTTACTCTCCCAAACAAGAAAAGTGAGTTTCAACATTGTACTTATCTGCTGTTCAATCTAAAATTGCTGGGGCCTACAAAAGAAATCATTATTAATCATTATTACTGTAGGACAAACAGTAGTTCCACTTTATCACAGCATTTTCTTCTAAGGTTTCTAAATGGACTGTGGGAAATTTCCTTCTTTTTTTCTTACTTGGCCCTCAATTAGCATCCTACCTATAACAATGTTTCTAGCAGTGTTATTCGTCAGTAAGTATTAGGGAATGGACATCATGCTAGCCCGAAATCCCTTATAATTTCTCCATGGAAATCAGACATGTTTGGTTTAGTATACTTCGATCCACATCAAAACTCAATTTGACTTCAAATTTGACTCAGGCACGAAGACAGAGGTACCCAAGCAAATGTGGTCCCCCTGTTCTCTTCACCTGTTTGTCAATGTACATGATATTCCCACTTTGGGACCTGAACCACAGCATATGAAATATCTAGAAAAAGTGTCAGCTAAGTATTAATATATTCTAGCTAAACTCCACTGATGATATTATGTCTTTTCACTGATTAATTTTTTATGAGGCTTCTACTCATCAGTCTCAGTTCCAGCTTCTTCAGGTGTATTGTGGGAATGTAGAATTCCCTTGCAATTAATTTTCATCTAATAATTTTATTTTCTGACCCTAAAGGTTTTATTGTTATAGATAATGACTGCATTCTTCTGTAAAGGTTCTGCATGTATGTTTGTACCATATAAAACTAGACTACAATTTAATTAAATGAATCCAGTTTACCAGTGCCAGCTTTGTCTGTGTAAGAATGCTGGGGAATCAAACTCACTTTCTTTGAGGAGGTTAGTAGAATGCATATATTTTTTTCATATTTATTCCACAGGCAGATTTCTCTCCACCTGACAGCTTACATTTAAGAGTGGCAATGGAACAGCTTTTATTCATCTCTTCAATTGACAGTGCAGCGTGCATTGCTGGAGCTGCAAGGAGAGGAACTGATTTGTTACAAGGATATCTAGATGCTGTTGGGAACTTTGAGGATCTTAGCAATATGCTCTTCATAAGTGTCAGTTTCTTGCAGTGTGGAGGAGAAATATGCTGTGTCATCTCCTGCATAGCAAGTAAAACTCACTAAAAAAAGTAATATTTGTGAAATATGGATAGAGAAAAAGGAAATAGAACACAGAAAAAAATTCTGTGGCCCTGCTATGTCATGATGGTATCAGACAGCCCTCCTTGATGTATTGTGAGGACGACCTAAATGCAACCTGTGACCTGTGATTGGAAAGATGAAGAAAAAGGATCAAACCCCAAAACTCATTGCCCATAATGCCCTATTTTTTCTGCTAGAAAAAAAGAGGTATCAGCCCTGAGATGCTGGAGCCATGGATGATGGGAAACAGCAGAGGTCCCTTGCATAGTTCTTTCTTGCCAAGAGTCAGTTTAAGCTAAGATGGGAGAGATGCAAGACTTGATTTTATAGCTAAACCTGGAAAACCCAATTTGATTATATTTTAATATACTGGAGTCAGTAAAACTATTCAAGATGGAATTCAAGGTTTGTTTTTTTTTTGACATATCAGCTTAACTAGCAAAAATACTGTTCTCCTTTGCACAGAAACTATGAAAACAGAATAGATATGAAATGGAAGATTTGAGGTAAAATTAAAGAATTAGACCAAAAGTGTTAGTCAGTAAGATTTATTTTTTTAATCAGTTGTCCCCCCACCCCAAAAAAACCCAACCAAACCCAAAACCAAACCCCCAAGACAAGAACATGAACCAAAAAAACCCCCCAAAACCCAAACAGCTTGAAAAAGCTTCTGCATTTCTGTTTGCATCTGAGGAATGATTGTTCAGACTTGGGTTTGTTCAAATCAGCATGTCCAAGGCAACAGAAGACACGCCCTCTAATTCTGTAAGTGTTCTCTAACGAAGTATCATCGTATTCCAGGTACTCTTCAAATTCACTTTATTTTCAGTGGAATTTTGTCCTCCCATTAAATTGACTGCCACAATTTCAAAGGTTTTTGGGTCAAAAATTTTTCAGATTTGCTATAGAAAAGCAGAATTAATTTGTCTTACAATCCTAGTACCTAGGTGTTTTCCCCCTAAAGGTGAGTTCTGTTGCTACCAGTATACAGAAGAAAGAGATAAGAAAAACTAAATCCAGCTGTATCTTCTGGTTATCACATTCCTTATTTTCTGTTCCTTCTGCTATAATGGTTTTCCTCTGGACTCTGAAAAAATTAATTTTCTCTACATGATGCTTCAACATCAAGAGAGTAATTCCCTTTCTCAAAAAGGCCTCTAAAATACCAATAAATAAAATAAATTTACTAATCTTTATTCAGTTTCTTTCTCCCACTTGAATGAGCTCTTTTCATAATCTTTAGCCACTGAACATCTCCTGTCAGGGCTCACTCACAAAGACGGTCTTTCCCTGGGACAAAGGTGACAAGGATTTATATGACCATGTGTCTCTTTTCCTCCATACCTGGGAATAAGACTCTAGGACAACAAACCAAGTGACATAATACAAGAATCAGGCTAGGAAGAGACTTTGCAAGGACTGATGACATACTGTGTTATTCCAATAGACTTTGGGACAGAGAAAATGAAGAAAAAGGGGACTTTTTTCCTTTAAAAAAGAGTCTTTTGAAAAACTCTTCTGTGTTTGATAGTTTGTAAACTGAAGGCTTAATTCAAAGTTCACTGTACCTTCATATAGCAAGTAACTATACATTTCCTTGAGCCGTAAATAAAAGATTTTACTGAACTATGCAAATGTAATTGGCACTGAAGTGACAAATATAAATTTTTACCCCCAGTTCTTGGGTAGGTGGCAGAAGAAGTTCACAGGTATTACTGTGGATTCAGATACATTTCTTGCATTTCAGAATCCACTAGCTCCATTTGATACATGCTTTTTGATAGAGGGGATAAAATTTGCAGTAGAGAATAAGCAGTAGTTTTCTGAAGGACTATGACATAGCCTTTTCATAATTGGGATGTGTGCTTTATGTGAGAAGTATGGGTTCATACTGACGGATATGAATGTGCAACGCTGTGTGACAGACATGAACATGCAGCTGTGTCACCCACTAAGAGAACTTTGGATGCACTTATTTTTAATGCACTTATTAGTCTTACCTGCCTTACTTTAAATAAACTTTGCTGCTATTTCAGCACATTGAAAATGAAGAATTATCTTTAGATATGAGTTGCAGTTTCTAATGTTAACTTTGTTAATTGGAGGTTCTGATTGTCCTCTTTACTTCATTTTTCAGGACTTCTCAGCAGGCTTCATCCAAGACAGTAAAAACTCTTATCCTCTATGTAAAGGCTGCCTATATCTTGTGTTTTAGACCATGTGTTTCTCAAGGTGGTACATTGATAGGATTCATCACTTCTTTTAATTTGAAAAATGGAGACAATTTACTTCCCATACATATGAATAGTTTGATAAGGCAAAAAGATTTTTTTAATGGTGGTTAGATTTGGTTTCTGATATTGTCAGGGCTTATTTAAAGCAATTTATTTAACGCAAACTCACCGCTTATATGGTAGATTTGAATCAAAATGAGTACTTTGACAGTATATACCTTTTTTGTTGCCTGTTTTACTCATTTTCAGTGTGAGTCTTCCACTATCATTACCATGATGTTAGCTTGGGGATAATCCTTGAACTTGTTAATTATGACTTCCAATTAAATGATAATTGCATAGAAAATTCTGACATATAGCACCAATAATGAGACAGTAGCAAAAAACCACATTGAGCTCACAAGCAAATTCTGTGCTTTCATGTGGAAAAGACCCCTTCAGCTGTCAGTTCTTTTAATATGATTTTTAAAGTAAGATGCAGCTTAAAAATATTTCTGCTTTAAATGTACTATGAACAGTAAACTTACAAGTGTCTCAATCTCTAAGTGTCCATACACTT
The DNA here is from genome assembly GCF_027887145.1 of Ammospiza caudacuta. NCBI lineage: Eukaryota > Metazoa > Chordata > Aves > Passeriformes > Passerellidae > Ammospiza > Ammospiza caudacuta. The sequence goes on from NC_080632.1 coordinate 41,309,880, forward strand.
AGAAAAAAATCCCAAAACACTGGAAGGCAATGAAACTTTAATAGAAAGACTGAAGCCTCAATATATCTGCTAGGTTTTCTGGGTATGTAAAGAATGCAACACCAACTTCTTACGAACTTCACAGTCACATTAATTGGATGCAATATGAATGAATGACAAAGGACCTTTAGCTTGGAAGAGTTTATTCAGCTAAGGATCAAGGCTGGCCTTGAGGAGCCCAGTGATGTGAACACATCCAAACACATCCCCCTCCCTCAACTCTCCTCCTAACAGCACTCACAGCACAATAGGGATACGGGCTTCCCTTCACCTAGGGATAAGCAATAATGACTGCCACAGTGCCATTCTCATTCTTGGAGAACTGGGATTTAAAATTGTTTTAAATGCAGGGCTGGCCATGCTTGGCATGAAAGGCCCACGCCTGCTGCAATCTTCAATTGCCCATCCATGTTAGTGGGCTCCCTTGCTGGAGGCTCCCTGGCTGACAGGACACCCTGCCATGAGGTCTGCATGCTCATGTGCTCATGCTGGTGGAGTGATTGGGTAATTTGCTGTTCTCTGAGCCTGGCTTTTCAGCTGCTTTATTCATCTCTAGCTTCAGCTCATTTATATTCTCAATTCCCCGATTACACCAAAGGGGAGTAAGATGGACCCAAACTGAAAGAACCAACATGTTTCAGTTGCTGGGCCTTATCCTACATGTGTAGGAGTCTTTTTGAGACCAATGGGCGCTCTTCATGGCATTTACCTCTTGGCTGCAACTGGTGCTGCAAGAACTGATCAACTTGGGGCCACAGCATCCCTGTGCTTTTGCTCTGAGTGGATACTGCCAACAATACTGCCAATGGCTCACGCTATTACATTGCTAGTCCTGCAATTCCAAGTCAGGTTTCCTTCTAATTGAGAAAGGCTCTTGCATGCATATCACAGCTTTCTACGCCGGGTGGAAAAATGCCAGACATTAAGCCCCTTCATCCTCTTTCCCACTTCCAAAGTCCTGTTCCTGTGGTTTACCTACTACCCTGCCCGTGTACGAGAAAACCATAACGTTTAGGTCCCATCCAAGCCCCCTTACAGCCTCCGTGCAACCCCCCACGCATTCCTCATAAAGCCCGCAGCGTGTGGCCCCCAGACTATCTTCCGGGGAGCCTGCAGCCCCCAGAGCTTCTAAACATTTCTTCTGCAGAAGTGGTGCGGCACCGCAGCTCCCCCCGCTCCCGTTACACACAGACACAAAATCCCCCCCACCTCCCCTACTGCAAACACCTCCGGCCTCCAGCGCACCCCTCGGTTCCCTCATCCCCTCTAGCGCCTGTGCAGCCCGTCCTCCCCCGAAGCCTCCCCCTCGGCACCTTCCAGCCCCTACATGGCCGCCCCATCAATCCCCCTGCATCACCTGCCAGAGCCCCGGCTGCCCCGGCCCTATCCCGCCGTACTCCACGCGTTCCCTGGCGTAGGGGGCGCGGCGGGGCCGCTGCCGGCGGGACGCCGCTCCCCCCGCGTGGCGGAGCAGGCGCGGCTGGCGGGGCCGGCCCGGGCCCGGGAAGGGTTAACGGGAGGCGGCGGGCACATGACAGCGGGCACGGCCGGCCGCGCTCGGCGGGAGCTGCGCGCTGCCGGCGGGGCCGGCGGGAGGTGAGTGCCCGGAGCCCCGCGGCGGCGCCGCGCCCCGCCGAGCCTGCCGGCACGGCACGGCACGGCTGGGCCCCTCCGCTGCCCCGCTCGCAGCCCCGCGCCGCCGGCCCCGGCGGGGAGAGGGTGAGTCGGCGGCTCACGGCCTCCGTGTCAGCGCGGGAAGGGCGGAGGAGAAGGGAAAGCAAAACAAGCGCTCTTGTGGTGCCGTCAGTTCGCGATTACTCACCTCGCCGGCCGGTCCGCCGCCGGGATGGGGACGCAGCTCTGTCTGGAAGGACGGGACAGACAGACACCCGCCCGGGAGATTTGTCATCCTACTGGTGAATAAGCGGAGCTAGGTACCCGCGGCGGGAGGCTGCGGAGCGGCGCGGGCGGGAAGCCGGGAGCGGCCGGGGGTGCCGGTCGCAGTGATGCGCATCCCGCGGGGGCTCGCGGCTCTGATGCCGGGCTGTGTCCCGCCCGGGGCTTCCTGTCGTCCAGGGACTGGCCCCGTCCGCAAGAGACGTGTCGTGCTTGGTGAGGTGACAGCTGTCTTCATCTGCCGGCCTGTATGTTGCTAGCAACTCCAACCTCTTAAACTTAATAGACTCGAAACTCATGGCTTATAGCTGTGCCCTCCTTCCTTGTTCGCTTTTGGCCCCGGCTAAGGCTGCTCATGCTTTGCTGCGAGATCTCTGGGGTGAGAGCGGTAGTGATAAGGGTGGCCGTAGTTGTTCCCCGGTCCATCAACCGGGCAGTGTGTGGTGGCCTCCTGCACTGCCCCATGAGGGTGGTCATAGCGGAGGAACCAAGGCAGGGCAGGTGTCCATGGCCCCATACCTCTGTCTCTGCATTGCCGTCGGCTCACACGGGAACATTGTTGGTGGTTTCCCGCGTCCTGCATGGACCGAAGGCCTCACCATTGCTAATACTGCAGCACCGGTAACCATGCCTGCACTTCTGGAAAGTTCAAAGCCTTTCTAGGCAAGGTGAACAAGGCAGCATTGAGAGTAAAAGATGCACGAATCAGGGCTTGCAGGTACCTTTGTTTGCTAGGTGAGGATGCTGCGGCTACTGATGGCATGTCAGAAAGCCTGCCTCAGACTCAGGTACTCAGTGCTGCCTGATTTGTCTCGGGTTTTTTAACCACCTTGTCTGAGGGTTGTAGGTAGCCCTGCTGGGAATAACTTTGCTCCTGGAAAGCTCATGTTGTGTTTTTGGAGCAACCACTTGCAGAAGCACTGCTGTGGTATTTAAGGTTGTAGTAGAGAGGAAGCTTAGGAGATCTTAATTAACATAATAAACTTGAGAAGGTTTCTTGGGCAGACTGGCAAAAATGGTGGGATATACATCATCCTGTCCACTGATCACAGCTGCTCTTTTGGTGGCAGTTGCAGCAGTATCAATGACTCTGCTCTGCTCTGTGTTTGTACAGTCCCTTGCACAAAGGCATTCCTTTCTGTGACTAATCTTCCTAGGAATTATAGTGATGCAAGTAATAAGTAATTAGTAGATTTCATTATACTAGCTCTGAGAAACTCAATCATATTTGGGGACTGGTTGCCTTGAGTGTTGTGGAAGATCTTTAGCTATCATTTGCCTTGTTTGTTCATGCTGTATCAAGAGGGCTTTCTGATGATGCGCGAGAACTAAAAACTATTCAGATTGTGTGACCTTTTCTAGCTTTCCTTGGCTGACAACCTGGGCCTTAGAAAAAGGTGATATTTACAGAGTACTGCAGTTTGGAATGAAGACCCCTGTGGTACTTCAAGAATACTACTGTCAAGAAATGGATATAAATGATCAAAACAGTGGATGCTAATACTATGTATTTATTATTGTAAGTAGTTGATTTCTGAGATGCTGGCACACATGGAGGATGGGGAAGATATTCTATATCAATGAGAGAAAAGCTTATTTTTTAGCCCCACTTTTGAAAGCACTCTGTCTTTCTTTATTGCAGTTGGGATTCTTAATGTGCCTATTGTTCCAAACCTAATTTCATACTCTCAACTGTTATTTCTTGCAGAGTTAAATCTTTATGTGGTTTTCCTTTTCAAGGAGAATTTATTACCATGCTCTGTTCTGCCAACCAGAGCCAGATAACTGTAAAAACACTGTAACTTCCTATGCATGTGTGCTCTATTTAGAAAATGCATGGTGGTTTGCACCTATATTAGGGTGTGTCTTTCTCACAAGTAGTTGTGAGACACAAAAACTCGGGAGTCAGTGAGGCTGAGGTGAAGCATCCCTATAGCTTTTGGTGCCTGTTGCTTCCCCCTCTCCATCACAGCCCTGTCCACCCAGCCTGGCTCATCAGGGGTGTGATGTCAAACTTCTGAGTATTTCACTGTGGTGCCACTGAGAGATGACGCTCCAAAAACCATGGCCATGCATAGACGGAAGGGCTGATAGGGGAGAATAGAGCTCAGAGGGTGGGTAGATCCTTTGGGTGGCCATGTGGCTGCTCAGCCCTGGGAGGAAGTAAATTTTTTCCTGGAATTGTGCCAAGGAAATTGTTGAGGGGGACATGGTGAGAGTCTTGGCTACCCATATTCTGTTTGGGATGAGGACAGGCACTCACAGTCTTGGAATGCACAGTTCCACATAGGGGGTTATGGTTCATGTTTGATTTTTGTAGTGTCTGGTAGCTGTTCTAGAGGTGAGATGTGTCCAGCAGAAAAATGGGCAAGAAAAATAGGAGGTTCAGTGCCTTGTCTTTCAGTCTGCTCTTTTGGGATAGTGCTTGCTGTGCCATGTGCAAAATGCCAGTGTCTGATAACTACTTCCATGAAGGCATCTCCTGAGCTGGATTTACTATTCCTTAAATTCACCTTCGCAGTGGAGTAATTTAGCTTTTGTTGAAATTGAAAAGTATTTTACCTTTCTTTCACTGAGTGAAGCAGTAAGCTAGCTCTGATTAAAACTCTCAGAACTGCCCTGGAAAAGTAGATGTGCTACAGACATAGATTTGTGAATTATTCTTTTGTTTCACTTTCTGAAGGATAAATGTTTGGATTTTCCAAGGCTTCAGTTCAGCTTGAATTTAAATTTTATTTTTATGAAAGTGAATTTATGAATCATTGCTATGGATTTTGAGCACTTATGTTGTCATAATGTTATTGATGCGGAGTCATAGAACTTGGAGTAATGTCAGCTTAGGAAAAAAGAGACTTTTAAAGCAGTGGACATAAGTGTCCTTTTGATATCTGTGGTAGCATAAAAAGGTCACTACAGTGTCTTATGATGGACAGAAATATTTCATTCAAAGACGGAAAGTGCTTCTGTTCCTTTGACAGAACAAAGTAATTTGTCTGTACAGCTATTCATTTTCAGGTTATTACTATTTCTGGGGTTTTTTTGGTTGTTTGGTGGGGGGAATTTTTGTGCATTTTAACTTCATACATGAAATTTCAACCCTATTCAGGATTGCAAAGCTTATTTCTAAATAAGCCATTGTATTTGGTGCTGTACTCTCACAATTTCCAAGATCGCTTTGATTAGAAGTGTATGGGGTTTTACTATTACAGGTAGTTATTTCTGGATCTGATGCAAAAGGCATTTAGACTTTTAGAAAATAATTCATGTTCTAATTAAACTACTTATATATGATTTAATGCATCTCTAGATAATCTGGTGCTTTGGTCTCATTCAGTTTGGCCACTAATATGAGACGGTCCTGATTTCCTGATGGAAATTGATATTAAAATATCTTAAATATTAAAATTTCTTAAATAATAAGACTTACGCTCTCCAAGGTGCTTTAGTATTTTAGAGAAATAATATATTCATTTGCATGTCAATGTTATGTTATACATTTTCATGATATAGTATGAGTGGAGACTAGGGGAAGAAAATGCAGAAGAATGGCTTAACATGTTCCTACTCTCATAAAAAAATTTGTTTTTTTCCTGCTTGCAGGTCAATTGGTTCAAAAAACAGTTTGCTAACATGAGAAAGGAAATTGTGAGTCCAGAGGCCTTTCTTCAAGTGTAAAAACCACAACAGTAGCTAATGAGAAAACATGATGGTATAGAACACTGTCATTCCTTGTAAGATTTAATGTTGCTAGAGGAGAATACCAAGGGACACCAGCATTATAACAACACAAATTGCATATCAACCTCGGTTTTATAAGCCTTGTAGGTCTGTGTAACCTATGTAGAAAAATTCTGTTGATTAAACTAAAGGTGCTTTTGTTGAGTAAAGCTAATGCATTCAGTATGTTATAATCTTTTCTTGATTATATTTGTACTTTTCCAATGTAGTTAAAATTGCAGACAAGAACTACAGGGAAGAATAGTTTTTATTTGTTTATAGTGACATGGTATAAACCCATTGCCAGAAATACATGCCTTCTTTTATTTCTTTTTCTTTTTTTTTTTTTTGTGTGTCCTTTTCTAAAGACTTAGTCACCTGTGTTAAGGCAAGGGACTTTCTGCTTTAAAATGAACTCTTAGAATTTAAGAACATTCAGCTCTCCCTGTCCTTGGCTGAATTGGAGAGAGTGATTTATGCTTCATCCAGGCATGAAAATAAGTACTACTGACTTTTATTGTTGTACTTGACAATTTTTATTCCCACAACATAAAATATGTAACAATCAAAAATAGTATGTAGAGTAAGGCTCTATGACCATTTAAGTGTGGTTAAGACATATCTCTCCTAGTTAGGGATTTTGCTCTTTCCTTTGAAGATGACATGCTTAGGCCTTTCATTTTTAGTGAGTTTTACGTGGAAAGTGTGTGTGAATACTTCAGATACATGCATAGATATCTCTGTAGGCATTTAGATGACTTTCAGTCTAGAAGTGTGCTGTGAGCACAGTTTTGTGAAATAAACAGGATGCTTTGTGTTTTTTGACTGTTCACAGATGGAGAAATGGAGACATTACAGAATCAGAATAAGCAAAGGTTTAAGTCTGAGGGTTTTTTGTTAAATTCGGTGATGAATATTCTGGTTGGAATCTTACTGGCTTCAGTGCTGAAAATTTTGTGCTGAAGATAAAGTTACAGTTCAGTGTTTTGCTGCAAGAAGAACATAACACTTCATTAAAACCTTAATGCACATATGAATTAAAACCATGATTGAAGCCATACTTCAGTTTTGTTGCTGTCAACTTAATTTGTTTTTCTGAACAAGTTCATTAGGCACTGAGTCTATGATTGAACAAACTGCTTAAACATGTGCTTAATGCTTAACAGATGAACCTAGTGATGAAAATTGGACCTGAGCTGTTCAGCTGAATTAGGGCTGAAACGATACTCCATCTGTATGATATCTTAGCCCAGTGACTTACACTGACAAGTGCAGCTTTTGCCTAAAAATATATTTTATTTCAGGAAATGTTTATATCTGGTTGATTCTGCCGTGTAGTAGGTTGTGGCTGAGATGATCTCAAACCCCTTGCCAGTCTTGTCCTCGAAGATTTAAATAGGAAAACGTAAGTGATGAACAGCCAGGGTCCAAAATTTATTGGGATAATTGGAAAGAAATCCTTGAAAATTTGCTACTATGTGGTTGTATTTCAATTCTGGCATATCTGTAGGCTCATAATAAGCATTCAGTTTCAAAGTGATTGCAGTTGTGTTTATGAATGCTTCTGTGCTGTGCTTCCCTCCAGTACTTCTGTGTTGTGAAGTGCCACAGAGTTTGAGGGACCACAGAGGCTTTTCTGTGGTTTTGCTGTTTTCTCTTCATGTTGTTTTATGCATATCTTTTAGGTCTGAACTGCTATTTTTCCTGTTTTGTCAGGTGCTTCCCTACTACATGAGCTTTTCAGCATAGACTGAGGAGATGGCAGAAAAAATTGCAATAGATGAGTTCATCCTAATGACAATTCCCTATCAGAAGGTCTTTTCAATTCTGGCTGCCTTATTGTACTTGGTCAGCATTCACTCAATGTTATGGCTTATTTAGGTAATGTGAAGGCAGCTGACCTTATTGGAAACTTCAGTTTTTTGAAGAGCAGAGAAAGGAAAAAAAATATTTTCTTTGTGTTAGAGCTTAAGTCATTGCTTGGCTTTATTCTTTCTTCCTGAGAGACCATACAGAGGTTGTACTTTGTTTCTTGTAACCAGTAAAGTCACAAAATTAACAGTCATGTGCAGTACTCTTTCATCTGTTACCTACTACAGCATAATTTATTTTTATTTATGTATTTTTTAAACAGGTGTAATACACAGTGGATTTCTCACTGACTTTGGATTGGTATCAGTCATAGCTATGAGTCTGTAAAAACATCCTTTGATTACATTAACTTCTTAAAAAGTAATGGGAGGTCATACAGGGCCATGGGACAGCAGGTATTCCTCAGGGATCTAGGATCATTCGTGGACAGTAGATCTCACCAGTCAGAATTCATGCAGGAGCACCCTGCCCATCTTCAAACAGCAGCACCCCAATCCCAGCTACTGAAACTTGTCTGCCAGCCTGCACTTGGAGAAGGGATAGCTCCTCAGAGCAGCACCATTGACAGTCCTATTCACTCCCCTGCCCTAAATTCCAAGAAATGTGTGGTTACAACTGAGAATGACCCTTTATGTGTGACAGGTCCCACAGCCCCCAGAACTGCCAGTCCCACAGTTTTTAAAGCCAATACAGCAAGAATTTTCAAACACTTTCTCCCCATGCTGAGGTGAAGATAATACTCATTTTTCTACTGCCATCAGTAACAGCAGTTTTTTTCCAATCACACATATGCAGATGGTATTGGTTTAAGCAGATAGGAGCCAGTCTCTTCTTACTTCTCTTTTCCTACCAAGGAAGAGACACTGCAACAAGATGTCTTGATATTTTCCACAAATGAAACTCATCATTTGATTATGTTTGGGACTTTGTGTTACACAGCAGTTGCTTGGAATCACTGAGTTGTCCTAAGATTCTTTTTAAACAGAATAACCTAACCTTTTGACTCAACTAATCCAGAGAGTGTTTTTATGTTCTATGACACCAGAATTTTTGTCAGTGCTATCAGGAATGCTCCGTGGATGCATGAACACACCTTTCCACTGGTGACTAACAGCTGCTTACTGATGCAAGCAGCAAGAGTCATGCTTTTTTAAGGAGTCTAGGCTGGACATGCTCTAGAGTGCTTTGCCTTGACCATAGATTTGCAATGCATTTCTTGAAACCACTGTTTATGCTATAGAAATTAATGATGCATAACACTCACAAAATTTGGAGTCTGGTTCTCTGTAAGTGCTTTTGCTTCTGATGAAAACATACTTGATGGTCTGCTCTTAGGTCTTAGAAGTCAAAATGGAACATGTAAGTTTGCAATACTTCTTGACTCTGGTCGTTCTGGAGATGAGTATACTACTTTGGAGGAGTTTTTAATCATATTTTCAAAATTTATTGTACATGGACGTGAGAATGTAATATATAGAAAATAATTGAATGGTTTAAAATGAAATAAATTAAATACATTTAAAAAGGCTTAGGTTGATATCCAAGTGGAAGTGGAGAAAAGGAGAGAGACTTCCCGTTTTATTACTAGTGTGTTGATTCTCTCAATTTCCTCTTTTTGTTCACTACTTCCATTGAAAATTTAGGAAGTCTGTCCCTCTTCCACAAGGCTTGCAAACTCGAACCAGTATCATTCCAGAGCTAGTTGAAAGTTAACTGCATGTTGAGTGCTCTGCTGAGTCAGACTGGTGGTAACACATATACACATTCATTGTGTGACCTCTGGGATCACTGATCTGGTGCTCAGAGTGGTGGAGGCGGTGGGTGAAATCCACAGCACACACAGTGGAAAGAGGTGGACCCCCCACATGATAGTTTTGGAGGAACTTTTCTCTCTTTCTCTTCAGGCAGAGCCTGATTCTTGCTGTCTTCAAAATTATACATTTAAAACTGAGAATCCATACTGAGATCTTTGAAGTAGACCTCCATAATAGCTAATCCACCTGCTACAGTATGTGTGGCAGAGCAGCATGGGAAGGTGAAGGGAACACCAGCAAGTTCAGTGTCCCTGGTTTGTGCATTTTGAACTGGGGTTTTTGTCTGCTGTGTCCTACTGCTCTGCTCCTGGATGCTGTCAGTTCTGCTTTTCCTTCTTGGCTTAATTAGCTTGCACACGTGTGATATAGTCAACTTTTTTGGTAGGATAGCAAGTAGAAAATTCAGCTGAAGGGCTGGCATTAGGGAAGATTATATATAAACACTGTGGACATGGTAAAATACTGTGGACTTCAGATACCAGCACTGATCTTCAACATCTTTCATCAATGCAGCTCTTTGGGCAGAAGTTTTGTTATAAAATAGTACAATTTTAAAAAGCCAGCTTTTAATTGAATGTTCTGTTAAGAAAGTAGTTTATTTTAAGGTGTGTACATTTCAAACTGTTCAAATTAGAACTGTCATCTAGTGCATTGATATCCACAAGTTATGTATTCAAGGATTTACTACCAGCATATTATGTGCATCTGAATAGTGATTTTGTTTCTCAGGAAGTCTAGTAGCTATTCTTATTGCTTGTCTTGCTCATTCCTATGTGAAAGCAATGGATTTGTGAGTGTAAGCTGGACCGTGTTCAGGCATATCTTGAGTGTTCTTGTGTCTCTTGTTGTAACAAAAATCCCAAGTCTTTCTGAAAACAGCACATACTTTCTGAAAGCACCAGTATGTTCAACACTTCAATTCGTTTCTCATAGTCAGTCAATGAAAAGATATTTTTGAAGTTCATTGAGAAATATTAAAGATAAACATATCCCTGCTGGTGTAGGTAGTTGCAGGAGGTAGCTGTGGGAATTACTAGGGAGCTCACTTTTGATTTTTCCCTCAACATTATTGGTGAACACTATGGGAGGGAGGATCCAGCTCGTGAAGCTGGGTCCTTAATGTGAATCACAGAGATTCAGAACATGTTATGACAATTCATTCAAAGTTTAGGAGGAGTAATACAATATATTGTAGTCTTAAAGCAGCCTGGATTTGGCTGAGGAAGAATTTTTATGGTGACCAAAATGCCATGCTGATGTGGTGCTAGTGACATCAGTGCAGCTGCCGCACCTCCAGCCACTGGTGGACGGGATGAGGGGAGAGGCGGCCAGAAAACCTGGGTTTTGGTCTTCCTGTGAATATGCTTTGAGCTGGTGTGTCTGGCAGGATTTTCAGTAATTGTGAGCAGCTCACAGTTGTGAGTGCCTTAGCCATCTCCTTGTGTCCCCCGTTCTCCCTGGCAGCAGGTGACACTGCCTGTGGGGGGAGTTCAAGCCATGGAACCAGTCTGGCCTTTTGTTCTACCTTGAGTGCTCTGCTAAAACCAGTGCAGTCAGAATGTGGGTGTGTGATGAAGACTGTGTTACAGTTGTGAAGATTTGAAATAAAATGACTGAAATGGAGCTTGAGGAAGCAAATCTGGACACCTGCCCCTCAGATGGGGAACTTCAATAAGAAATACAAAAACTTGTGCAGATTTGTTGTCCTTTTCCAGGCATTGAAAAGACAACTGTCATCCTTTTCTGAGGCTTCTGTAGTGTTGTCCATTCCTTGACATAAAGACAATACTGTATTTTATTTTCTGCTTTCTTGCATATTTGACTGTAATTTTTTTTATGGTAAAATGAATCAATTAGCTCATTTGTTCCTGTGTAAGATGAGCTTGTTTTCTGTTAGAGATCATTAGGGATCTTTCTTATCCTGGAAATAGGTGACAGACATCTTAGTATTTTATTTGATTTTATTTTCCCTTTAGAGACTCTGGAATAAGAAACAGCTCCAGTGCTACTAAGCTGTGTGAGAACTGTGAACTTGGTCAGCAAGGATAATTTGTCTCCAGTTGCCAAAAGAGCCTTGTTTCACTTTTGAACAATAACCACTCAGGTCTGTGAGGAATGTTATATGCTGAAGTGTTAATCAGTAAGCAGCTTGAGCCACACTTGAAATCTCTTTAACATACTTATTTTGCTCTCTAGTACTTTTGTTTTTATGTGTCAGTTGGCGCAGTCTGAAAAAAAGACATTCATCAGTATTCTGTGCAGTTCCTTATGCAGAAAGCTTTACTCAAGACTTTTTTTAGTTGTTTTCTATAATCAATAACCAGGCAGTTTTAAAGCCTGGTTATTGATGATATTTAAGTATAAAAAAGTAAGTGATAATGACCTTAGTTTTATCCAGCTTGACACATTTTTCAGGTTTGCAAATCTTTTGGTGGCCTTGATATGTTTGACAAAACAGCATATAATCCATCAACGCAAGGAATGCATTGGCATTGCAGCTCTGGCAGTTGTTTCTGGAAGCCCGTTCTGTAGACAATAAGGATGGGCCTTGATTGATTATTTTCTCTTGTCTAGGACTTTTCACAATGGTACAGCTGTGAACATGAGAATCCTTGAGTTTAAATCGGCAATTAGTTTTAGGGGCTGGATGACCAGCAGTCTTGGCTGGCCTTGAGCAGGTTCACTGCTGCTGTTGGTATGCCTCTCCTAGAATGTGCAAGAAGTTTACTTAACTTTTATGTAAATTGAATCTGGTTTATGCACAGATTCCTGCTGCAAGACACTCCTTTGGAGTGCTTATTTCAGGCTTATTTCTCTTCTCCCCTGTCCTTCATATTTCAGGCATGGTTCAACTCCTGAACACAAATGACGTTCAGGCAATTCTTAAACAGAAATAATGGACATAAGGGAATGATGTACATTGACTCTGTACTCTTACAGTCTTTATCTTAAATATTCAGAATTATGTTTAAGAACAAAATGTTGAAGAAAATCAAAAAAGCTGGTGATGCCAAAACTATGTGTTTTAAAAGCCCTCAGCAACTTAGAAGAATGCCCTGAAGAGTCTAAGGCTTAATGCCAAAAAAGAGCTACTTTACACAAGAGCTGTAAACCTAGTCAAGAGTATTAGGCCTGTTGCCAACAGTTACCCATTCTGTGTTGAGTGTATTTTAACTTCTCTCATACTGTGTCTTATACCCTTTACTCTCCACTTTGTGGACTTGGACAGTGAGATTTAAAATTAATGGCAGCAATCCAAAATGCAATATAGCGAAGGTGTTGGTTTGAGTAAGGCTCCCTTTTCTTTGATTTTCTGAGTCCAAATATTATTCTTTCTGACTAGGGCAAATCCAATAAAGGGGATAGGGTGTATTTATCAATAGATTTCTGACACTTGTTTTCACTATCATGACAGCTTGGGGCTTTCCTCCATTGTCACTGATGCTTATTTATGTCATCCTAAAATTGGCTAATGCGTTTTGTATCCTCCAAGTCCACAGAGAGGAAAATTTGATGCCTCAGGTCAATCCGTTAAAAACAAGAAAACCAAACCAGATCAAACTATTATATTTTCGCTTTACTCCGGGAGTCTTCAACTCTAGTTAATGATTTTTCAGTTTTGTTTTATCACCAGGAGATGGCACTAATAAAATCTGTTTTCATACAGAGATGTATGTTTCAGCCACCCCTTATAGATGAAATTAGTAACAAAGATCCAGTTGAAGTATGAAATTTCTGGAAGTTTTATACCTGAAAATTCTTGAAAACTGTGTTGAGGCTACCTGGTCGTCTGAGTGAATTAAGATTTCACTCTTTTGGTATGAATGTGTGTAAGTCACATAAATTTCCTTTGCCTCTATTCTTTTTGTTGGCATATTTTGGAAAAGTTATTTTTACATTCATAAAGTGGTTTGAGATCTCCACATGAAGTGCAATTTATTGGTGTAAACACAAAATTAATTTTAGACCTGCATATGCACCTATAGAGATGGAACATAAAATGAAGTCTGTCTATGCCTTTTCACAGAGGAGCAGGCTACCAAAAAGCTGTCCCGTACACACTTCAGCATAGAAGTGTGCAAATACTAAATTTTGCAGTTGTATTTGGCAATTTGTGTTCTTCCAGAACTATATTGCCTTTTCTAGCAGTACTGTAACATGATCTTTATCATTGTGATGTGTTTCTTTATTTGGTCCCTAGTGCTTCAGACCTGTTAGATGGTGCTGAACAGGAAGCAAAACCACTATTTGCTTTAGTGTAACTGCTCTGTCCTACCACTCACCCACAGAAAACCATGAGAAGACAAGCTGCTCTTCTGGCATTTATTCTGAACATAAAATGCAAAGTTGTCTTTAATTTACTTTCAGGGAACTCATACAGCTATAAATGCAGGGAACACTCCTGCAAGGAGTTTGAAATTTAGCTTTGAAATTTAGCTTTGCTTGGACAGTAAACTGCTTAACATGTACCTTACCTGTTTCTAACTGGGTTATAAACAGCTTGCATGTGTTCCTTTGTCCATGTTTCTGTTCCTCTTACACCTTCCAGGCTAAATTTCATCTCAGGCCACTGAGGTGTTTGCAGGCATGTTATACTTCAACTAGTGGAGCATTTCTTTCACTGCCAGTGGTAACGGTGTGCACCATTTTTTCAGCAGACTTGAGAGACCAGCTCAATATGCACTGAGTGCAGTAGAAGGTGCCCTGTGCCTGAAATACAGTAATAAAGGTTTGCATTTAACTGTCATATTTGTGAGGCTAAGTCAAATACTGGCATTTTGTACCAATGTTTGTTAAATTCTGCTCGTGGCACAAGCATGGCCTTCTGTTGTTTCATAGACGTGTTTTGGAGAGATTCAGAATGGTTGAGGTGTCACTGGGCTGCATGTGCTGCTGAAGCTGATCAGGTGTTGAGTTTTTTCAGAAGTTCAAAATCAGCTCAATAATCTCTGCAGAACCAGAAGTTCCCCCAGAAGGGCATGTGAAGAACACATCTCACATGAAATGCAGGATGGCTTAGGGCAGGAGTAGGCAGTGTGCTTATTTCTTCTGTGAGCCCTTTGCCTCAGTTTTGTGACACAGGATACAGCTGAATACATAGGCCCTTGTGGGAAAAAAGAAACCACAAAAAACCCCCAGCAAACAAACCTTACCTTGGGGTTACATGTTCTGGCAATATTCTTCAGTTGCAGGTCTAAATACATGAAATGGAACTTGAGATAAAAATCTCATTTCGCTGAGGTTTCATGTAGTCAATTCTACAGATACTATATGGTTGATAAAATCAGTGGTTTAAGTGTTTTTTCCTGGGCTTTTTAGAGAAGTCTATCCCTGTTTAGTCTAACCATTTGACACTTTATTAGTTTGCTGGCTCTGTGGGAGATTAGTTGCTGGCTGAAGTTAAATCATGACACTTTGTAAGAGGTTTCAAATGATGAGAGGAGAGCCTGTCTATAGTGGATTATTATGCTTTAATGGGCAGAGGCCACCAGCTCCTCAGGTTTTTCTGCTTAACAGTGACCGTGACATTTTTGGCTGAGGACTGTACCAAGCTGAGAGGTCAGTAGAAGAGACATGCCTTTCCCAGCTTTAATTATTACAAGAAAGCAGTTGCTGCATAACATTTCCCTTGGAAAACCTCCGGAAAGAATTTTTACCTGACAGGTTTCCCTGGAAGTGTTCACATGGCAGGCCCACTTTGTCCAAGCAACATCATCAGGGCACGAATCTTCTGTGGGTGCTTGGCGTGGTTGGACTTCAGCCAGTGTCCAGAAGAACTGGTGTCCTGGCTGACCCACGGTAGCTGCGTCCTGGCTTTTCCCTCTCCACTTTCCCCTTGCAAATGTGCCCAAAAGCCTAATGAATTTAGTCCCCTGAAACAATAATGAGTCATGCTCCAGCCAAATTCCTGTTGAAATCAACGGTGTACACAGAAATTCCTATTTGGGCTCTAGTAAGGGATTTCTTTGCACATTGATGTGACTTATGTGCATTGTCAGAATTGTTCTACAGAGCTTCCTGTGGCTTTGAGCGCAGCTTGACAGGGTACAATGTTACTTGCTTTCAGAAGGCATCCCTTTGTGTTCAGAAAAGATTGGTTTGTCTGACTCTACCTTGGTACTGTCCATTTTTACATGAAATTAAGCCTTAAAAGTTAGTAAATTTAATTGAGATGAATAGGAAGAAGAAAAGCTATTTAAACAATTGTGAATGGATGCAGTAACTGGTAGACCAGGTAACGACATACTTTTCAATTTTTACTTCCTTTCAGTGTCTATCCCTTTTTTGCCTAAAATCAAACAAACAAAATGAAAATAGAAAATGTGCTTTGCTACTGCTGTCCAGTCTCTATCTCGTCTGCAGGGAAATAAGCTTCATCAGATTAAAATCTCTTGCCTACTAAAGAAGCTATATTTGGGTCTCCAGCAGGGAGTGGGATAATGTACTTTCCTTGCAGTTTCCCTGCAGGAACTGCTATCATTTGCAGGAGAATCCAGGTCTTTCTGCCTTCACAAATATTTTTTGGGTAATTCCTACCTTGTACTTAGTAGAAGTCCTTTACAGAACTGAGATTTGAAGAGTTAATTTCTGAAATATCAAGAAGTAGATTAAAACTAGCAGATTAAATAGCACCAGTAGATTAAAATTTGCAACATGGCTAAAAAACCACTGTCAGTATTAGGAGCTGGCAAATTGAAAATGGCAAGTGTCAACTGGAGAGGCAAGTTCCAAAGTCACTTTTGCCCTAAAATGTTCTCTCCTTTTCCTATTGATCAAAGATAATATTGAAAATGGAAATAATTAAATTTGGCAGATTTTCTTTCTTCGTCTGTGGTCCCTAACTGGTTTAGCTCTACTAAATAGTACTCAGAAGGTTTTGGAGATGGAATCTCCATGCAATGTCTGATCCCGTTCTCTAGTTGCTAGTGGAGGTAGCAGTTGCTAATGCTGGTAGAGAATGCTGGTTGGCCTTTATAAAACAGATATGCCAAGCCCTATATAATTTTTCTAAATTAAGCTGTTACAAAAAAATAGGATAGCTAACATAATTAGAGGAGAGACTAGAGGTAGATGTTAAGTAGAGATAACATAAAAAGAGCAGAGTAAAAGCAGTAAGAAGAGAAATCAAAGTGTTTATTCATAAATGCGCTATGGTCTGTATATATATATATAGTCCTTGCTGGCCACCAGTGCAGGGGTTTGGGTGCAGCAAGGCATGGTCCTTCCCAGTCGTTTGCAAAGTCTTTGTGTCTCTTTCCCCCGAGATGTGGCTTTCTGTCCGCCCGCAGCCGTGCTTCTGCCGCTGCTGGCGCTGTGCTGTAGCCGGCAATCCCTCCAGCCCGCTCTCCTCACTGGCCCAGCAGCTCCCAAAGCTGCCCAGCCCCGCTCTTCTCCAGCGGTGACCTTGGGGCTGGCCCTTCCAAAAGGAGCCTGTGGAACCAGGAACATACTGCTCGGGTCAAGCTGTCCCAGCAGCTGTGAGATAGAGGGCCTTGAAAGCATGTTGGGAATGTTTCTTTCCTCAAGAAAGAAGAAATATTATCATGTCGTTTCCAAAAAAGGTTTTGAGTTCCCCTTCAGAGAGGGAGTTTTTAGGCTGGATAATGTTTTATTAAGATTATAATTTATTCAGGTTACTGAATAAATTTGTGGTTATCATCACCAAGAGTGATGATTTTGTATGAGCATAGGAAATTTTACAGGTTTTTCTCCTGACGGGAAAAAAGATGGAAAAATAGAAGTGAAAAGTTGCCTGTCTGCTTTTTAGTATGCCCAAATCTTGGGATTTTGACGAAAGATGTTTCTCTTTGTTTCACTTGAACGTCTCTTTTCATTAATGTTGCTTGAGTGCTTTCAACTAGTGTTATATTCTGCCTTTTGCATTAAAAAAATTTACAGTTAAGCATTACAGTTTGTCTTATTCTATCTGTTTCTGGGACTTGAATGAGATTTGGCCAGTGTAAAGGCCTTGGGGTTACCAAGAGTTTTACTGTGAACATTTTGGAAATATCATAAGTACGTGTTTAAAGAAGGAAAAATAAATCTCTATATGCAGTTTAATGGTTTTTACTTAGGAAGTTAAAAAGAAAATAGGTACTCCTACAATAAATTGCACTTGAGAAAGCCCAGAATAAATTTATAATTCATGCTTTATTCAAATACCAGTATATTGGTATTGACAATATGACAGGCAGTCAGACTCATTGCTGACATACCACTTTGGCAGCTAAATGCAGTTCTTAACTGTATAGCATACACTTTAACATGCTTGCTCTGTCCTCCTGAGACATTTTTAATGGCTTATTTCAGAGTTCAGTTGTAGCATATTTGACCTAGATTGAACTTGCATTTGTTGTATACTACTGTTTGAACATTTGTTAATAAATCTGCAGCTGGCTGTAAGTTCCAGCTAACCAAACTGTAATTGGCCTGTCAATTCACAAATAAATGTTGTTTGTAAAAAAACTATTGACCCAGCATTGATGTTAATTAATTAGTGAAATATATCTTCTAACACAAGCCACTGTTTCTTATGAATGTTTTGATGCTTTTAGCACTAAGAGAGGACTACTTGGATAATTATTTGCATAAACAAGTAGCTATAAATTTAGTTGAATTTCAAATATGAGGAAATGTTTAAAAAACTTTTAGTAATATAAGAGGAAGACTGTTCATCTTGAGACCTCAGGACAGCCTGATGGAAGATGGGTTGGCCATGCTGTACATTGCCTGGCCAGCCCACCAGCAGTGGGTTTGTTAGTGCTGCTCCATGACTTTTCTTTGTCCAGAGAGGTGCAGGGCTGATGTGTTTCACTTGCTTAAACTAAACTGGGATTCTTGCTAGATTTGCTGCACCACCAGGAGTGGCTTTCTAGATTGTCTTCTTGCTTGTCCGTACCTTTACCATCTTGCATCTGCTTTCTCAACTACTTCCCCTCTTTGATGTGAAATACGGTTACACATCTTAGTTCCTTGTGAAAAGCCATTATTTTTGAATGTACCACGTGGGTTCGTAAGAGAACAGGGAAATTTCTGCAATGAGTCTTTGTCTCTGAAATTACTGGGTTCATGTGATGGGAATATTGCTTCTGTTGCAGTGAATTGTTATTTAACTGCACTCGTTGTGCTGTTAAGATGGAAGAAGGAATAGAGAAGTTGTACTGAATTTTTTTTTTGTTCATTGGATAGCTCATTTTCTTACAGACATGTCAACAGCAAGAGGAAAACTAGCTTGTACAAAGACTAAGTACAGTGAATTATAATTTTGAGAGGTGGAGAAACTGAAACTTGGGGCTTGCAAAAATTCTCTCTTTCACTTGTGTGGGAAAACACCAAACTCATAAGTCCAGTGAAGAGTCTAATATGAAAAATAAGTCTGAATAGATATTGATTTTAAATTTTGCCTTTGGCAGATGTAAATATTATCTGACGCAGGAAACAGATACTGAAAACCTTTTGTCTCCTAAATATTACACTGTATGAGGTTAAGAGTTAGTGGAATTAAAGGATCTGGGCCACCCAAGATGAAAACTTCAGCATATACATAGGGCAACCAGGATTGGAATTACAAAGTGTAATTCAAGTACAGATATAATTACTTACCAACACTACTCTTGAATCAAGCTTAGCTTGTGATTGTATTCAGTTCTTCTGTGCGGTTTGTAAGTCTCTTTTCATAGCTTCAGTCTTAATCTTCAAAAGACTAATTTAGACTTGTGTATTTTCTTATAATTGTGCACTATCATTTTTAAGGGGAAAAACAATTTTTAAAAAATATTTACTTCAACAGACAAATGCTGAAGCCTTCAAACCTAAACTACAGTGTACAAATCTTCCTCCTAGTAAAAGAAAAAGGATCTTTGTGTATATTCTGTAGAAGACTCTTGCAAACAGGGATCACTATGGTACTAGAAAACTGTACTGAGGAGAAAATATGACTATCCACGGGCCTTAAGAGTGGGAAGATAAGCTCCAGTGTTCTCTCAGAGTGTTCTGAAAATACAATCTGGGAGGTTCTTTCTACACAGCTGTGTCCTCTGTTGGCCATGAGAACCAGGAATTTTTTACATTTTTATTATCAGATAATACTGCATGAGTGCTCGCTGTCTCTATCATTAGTTTCTTTTTCAATCTAAAGGTTTTTCAAAACTAACCTCTTCCATTGAGAGAGGTGGTAGGCCTGTGCAGCTGGAAAAATGATTTCTTTCAGATTGTAACAACTTTTCCTTGTCAAAAGGTGAGATTGAAATGTTGAATGAAAGGTTGCTGGAACTGTTTATTTTTAGCATTTGTAGAGGAGTGATAGAAGTTTTATTAGAAAATGCTGGAGTTCTATAGACTATAATAGAAAACTATGCTGATACTGGCTATTTCTGTGGAAGTGTTGAATGTATGGAAGAAAAGTTTATATTGGATTCTAAATGTTTAAACTGATTTATTTAATTTTAATTAAAT
Organism: Ammospiza caudacuta; assembly: GCF_027887145.1. Taxonomy (NCBI): domain Eukaryota; kingdom Metazoa; phylum Chordata; class Aves; order Passeriformes; family Passerellidae; genus Ammospiza; species Ammospiza caudacuta. The sequence goes on from NC_080632.1 coordinate 41,329,673, forward strand.
CCTGTAATATGGAATTCTACATAGAAAAGATTTTGTTGAAATTAATATGATAAAATAGTGTTAGAAGGAGGCCAATTGAGTTTTGATTAAAACTGCCAAACACTGAGCATCAGTGTTTTCAGTCATTCATATTTGGTTGTGAAAGGTGCAGTCTGAAGTTCAGATTACTTCATTCAAATTAGTCAGTTGCTGATGCTAATGAAGTACAAGGTTTAGGGTTTTCTTCTTAGAGTCTATTCTCATCCATTTTCCTGGTGAGTATTCTAATTATTGACACTATTTCTGCTTATTATAAATTTACATAATATGTACAGTAAGTGTACATATCCTAATTTCACAAAAATTTGAAATGTGAGATGCAAATGTCCTTTATTCCTGTGTACAAAGGAATCATATACTGTAGCTGTCTAACTTGTAACCAGAAAATAATGGCTGCTGGTTACTGCTCTGTGTTTGTGATAATACTCTTACCACCAAAGCAAAAAACCACATCAGCTTCCTTTTTTTAAGTTGCAGTAGGACATGGTGCCATATTTTCCACCATATATTAAAAAAAACCCAGCCTATGAAATGAAATACCTGCATTGCAGTCATGTCTATTACCTTTCGTGGAAAACTACTATTTCTTTCCCTTAACTCTAGTTTTGCTGCCTTCTCACTAGCAATTCCTGCTCGAGGTGCTCTGAGTTGTTGCCAATATTCTGTGAAAATCTATGACTGTTATGGCACAAAAATGAACAGCTGCAAGTTAAAGAAGTGTTCTTAATATCTGCATAGTGCTTGTGGTCATACCTCTCCCATACCTGTTACTTGCCTTCTGTATGTGTCTTTTTGCCTGAAATGGACCCTATTTATGAATGTTGATAAACATTTTCAACATGCTACTGAGTCTGATTCAAAATTTTACAACTTGATCCTTTGCTTTAAGCCTTTAATTGAATGTGAAATGTGAATTCCTGGCAATGGTGAGTATCAGCTCTAAGTTAGTGCACATCACAGGCATGATAACTCAGAAAAGACTCAGAAAAGGTTAGTAATTGTCATTTCTCCAAACTGATAGTGCATGTCCGAAGCACCTTTGGGCAAGTGGTCCTTTAACAGAGGCAGTAAACTCAGATAAGGTGGAGGGCCTAAAAAGTGTGACTTTTGCTTTTCAGCTCTATTTTTGTTTCCAGTCTATCTTCCACCATCCTTGTTGTGCTCTAATTATTTCCTCATCATTGCTGCCTTCTATTTTTAGACTTTCTGAAGCAGTGTTCAAATCTCCTCTCTGTCTCCAATTTCTTTATAGAGCGATGAAGAGCTACTGTGATAGCACTCATGATAAGCAACAATGCTGTAGTGTTAAAAATGCATAGTTTATGCACAACTACAGAAAGGCATACATACAGAGCAGGCATGGCTGCAGTGTGCAGTGTCTGCCACTGGAATGACTGCAGTCTTCTTGCACAAGAAAGTGAGGTGTTGATGCAGATTTCATTGCTTCGCCTTTGACTTTTGGTAAAACCGATACTAATTGAAATTGTGTCAGAGCTGAAAGTGTGTGAATGGATACCTGTGGGAGGAAGAGGGGGAACAAAGTGTACATGCCCCATGTTTACTTAACCATAGTATAATTCTGCCAGCTGGACAAAGGGACTATGCTGCTAATTGCCCTGCTACAAGCCAAGTGGAACACCGAGGGCCAAATCTGTGTAAATGACATTCAGGTTACTTGAGAAGTTTTGCAAAGCTGTTCTTCCTGAAGGAGAGACCTGGGAAGTATTGTGCCTCAGAGTTCACAGGTTGCACTGGGCAGATGCAGTTCTGATTTACTTTCTTTTCTTTACTCTTACTTCACTGTTACTCTTTTACAATTACTTCAGTTCTGCCTTTTTCTAGACCAGTGCTGTAGGGTCGGCCTTGGAGTGTGCGTTGTCTTGTTGCTGTGCCGTGATGGAAGAATAGCTGTTTTAGTCTGGTATTGCTTGTTTTTAAGCCTTCAGAAGTGGTTACACTTTGATCCTGGGATCTTAATTGGTGTAGGTGAATTGGAAGGTTTGCTGGCACTTTTGAAAATCTCACTTTACGCTTACAGAAGTAGAGGTGGGGACTGGTGCGGTGCAGGTGTAGGGAGCAGCTGGAGGTTGGGAGCTGGACTGAGCAAGGTCCCTGCTGTTGCAGACATCATGGTAACATCTAGCTGTATTCTTGCACTGCAGAGGGTAGCTGAAACACCCTTGGTATTCTTATATCGCCAGCTGATAAACATGAACAGAGTGTCCTTGGTGTTGGGGGTGGAGGGCAAGCAGGGTCTTCTCAGTACCTTTGCCAGTCCTCCTTGGCATGACTGTGAAAAGAAAATGCACATGAGTACATTTACTGACAGCTCTGTGGTTAAAAAATGTTGATGAATGTCAAGTCGCTAACACCATTTGAGGCATGCAGGACCTTCTGTCACTCATTTTATGTGTAATAAGTAACTCATCAAAAACTTCAAAGAAAAAAAAAACATGTAAAACTATGTATTTTTAGCAAAAGATATGTTTACAACCTATGGTTTTAATGTGAGGAAGAGTATGTTTAGAGTGATCTTTAACTTTTTTCCTCACAGTTGAATTTTATAAAAGTAAATTTGTTTTTTATAGGTGTTGATTTATAATTAGAATTTGGAATATTTAAGAGTATGAGAAATATATATTCCTATTCCTGACTAATAAAAATGATTCTTCAAGAGCTCAAGCAATTAGCCTGCTTTTGTGCAGTCATATAGCAAACATCAAGACATGAATTCTGTGCAAAAAATAACTATGATTTTTTTGGTGATCTTCATTTTGCATTTCTTTTTATGTTCAGTTTTAGAGATTCTGGTTCAAGAAAGATTGTGAATTCCTCAGTCTCTGAGGAGACTTAAAAAGCTTCTGTAGTATATTAAACTAGAAAGAAGAAATCCACATTGATTGGACTAAAAAAAGAAAAGTGCTGCAAAATAAGAACAAATAGTAGTCGTGAGCAGTTTCTTTCCACATGACTGCTCCTGTGAATTCCTTCACTGTGTCCTAACCTATAAGTTCATTAATGGTCAAACTGAATGATTTGAATAGTTCTTTACCCACAGATCTCCAAAATGAATCTATTAAATTAGATATTGGAATCTTTTGCGAGGGGTTTCAACATTGAACATAATGATAATAATCTCATTTTTTTCCTTCATGATTACCTAGCATGTTACAACTTGACTAAGATTTCTTTCTTTCAAAAAATTTCAAAGAGAAAGAAATTGTTTTTAAAGACTTGGAAACTAGAAACCAGGGACCAAGTTACGGTCCTAACAAAACTGCTCCCAGTAAAGGGACTTCAAAATTTCTATGAAATAGAAAACTTGGGTGTGGCAATTGAGATTTATATGATTTAATTGAAATTTCCAGGTTTATTCCGATTATAGCTGTGAACCAGTCCCATAAATTAAGAATTGACACACCTTATGTGAGATAGCATTTTCCCAAGTATTTACATCATTGCACATGGTCAGGCTGTTGGGTTGTTTATCCTTTTGGCCAACCACACTGTACTTTTTCAAACTAATATCACAAAGAACACAGAATCACAGAATTTTCAGGCTTGGAAGGGGTCTTTTAGGGAGATAATTTAGTCCAACACCCTGCCAAGGCAGGGTCATTTGGAGCAATTGTCACAGAAGCACATGCAGCTGAGTTTTGAATATCTCCATAGTGGGAGGCTCCACAACCTCCCTTGGCAGCCTATTCCAGTGCTCTCGTTGAGGTGGAACTTGTATTTTAGTTTATGGCCATTGCTCCTCATTCTGTCGTGTGCACCCCTGAAAGGCGTCTGGCACCATCCTCTTGGCACCTGCCTTTGAGAATTTATATGTATGGATGAGATCCCCTCTCTCTTCTCCAGAGTAAAGAGACCCAGCTCCTGGACTCTCTCCTCATAAGAGAGATGCTCCAGTCCCCTCACCATCTTTGTGCCCTCTTTGTGGCCGCCGCTGCACCATCTTCTTGTCTGTCTTGTACTGACCAGCTCTGCATCTCTCTTGTCCTGAGGAGCCCAGAACTGGGCCCAGCACTCCAGGTGAGGCCTCACCAGGGCTGAGCAGTGGGACAGGATCGCCTCCCTGTGATAGCACCTGCTGGCCATGCCCTTCCTAGTGCCCCTTAGGATACAGGGGGCTCTCCAGGTGGGCTCTGCAGGCCACAGGGGTGCTGCCAGTTCATGGTCAGCTTGTGACTGTCACTGACATACCCAGGTCCATCTCTGCGGAGCTGCTTCCCAGCAGGTCTGTCCCCAGCCTGTTACTGGTACTTAGGGTTGTTTCTCTCCAGGTGCAGAACCCTACACTTGCCTTTGTTGAACTTGCCCAATTCTCAGCCTATTAGGGTCCTGTGGAAGGGCGGCACAGCCTCCGGGTCTATCAGCCATTCCCCTTGGTTTCGCATCATCAGCAAACTTGCTGAAGGTTCATTCAATCCCTTTGTCGAGGATGTTGGTAAACAAGTTGAGTAAGTCTGGGACAAGATTGAATAGTATGTTCAGTGAAGCACCCCTCTTTAGCCCATGGATAACCTTTGAAATATTGATAGCTTTTTCCTGCCTCTTAGCTGCAGCCGTTTGAAAGACAAGGTGGTAGTCTACTTAAAAATTTTGTAATGAACATAACAGGTTTAGAAGGGGTAGAAAATATGGAGGAGATCAAAATATAGTAATGAAAACTTCAGACTTTACAGATATCTGTTTATGAGCTGTTAATTTAAGACCTGTAGTGTCTTTTAAAAGTCTTATTCCATAAACAGAAATGCCACACAATCAGCCTGACATAACAAATAGCTCTTGCAGTAATGATGTTATTGTTTCTCACTAGGTATTATAGCTGGGTACAACTAAAAATGTACATGAAACAAAATTATATTGTTTTTAATCACATAAGCATGTTTCAACACCTAATGCATACATACGTAGGAGCAAAAGTACTATAGACTTATCTTCAGCTGAGCCTTCAGGGTTCCTCATTTCTTGAGTTTCTTAGGCTGAAACATCCTTTTAAAAGAATACCAGCTGATTAAAAGAGCAACAACCTTTATGTGATGAAAACAGAAACTGGCTTTTAATTATTCAGAGTGAATACAATTATTCAAAGTTCTTGCTGTTTTCTGAAAGATGTAAGACATCCCTGGTTTTACAACAAATGACTTTCTTTCCTGAAAATGTAAGCCTTGTGAAATTCTGCAACTACATTATTTCCATAGAAAGCTGAGTGTTTAATACCTATTTAATGTTTAATTTTCCTTTTTCTCACAATGGGAAAACATTTCTCATTTCAAAATGATAATGCTTTTAGAAGTAAATTTGAATTCTGCAGTGATACCATGAGTCTGGATATTCCCTGGGAAGTGCTTATCCTCCTTACCTCGCTGAGCTGGTTCCCCATGTATTTTTACTTTTCTAGAGGAGTCTCCTAACATTTAGTTGGGTTTTCTACAGGAAGTATACTGCATCTGTCTGAATGCAGTTAACTTTCCTTTTAGCTGTCCATACAGTGCTGGAGTTTGCATTTTTGACCAGACAGTCTTGATAACAAACCAGTGATAACACAAACACGCCAGTGTTTTGGTTCTTGGTAAGCAATGTTTGTGCAGTGTCAAGGTTTTCTTTCCGTGACCCTACCGAATAAAAGGCCACTAGGAAGGGGGTGTGCAAGAGGCTGGGAGGGAGCACAGCCAAGATACCTGGCCCTGGCTGACTGAAGGGGTGTTCCGTACTGTATGATGTGCTCAGTCATGACAGCTGAGAGAAAGGAGAAGGATATAAGGGCATTAGTGGTGATGGCATTTATCTCACTGAGCAACTCCTACACAGACTGAGGAAGTGGCTGGACACCTGCCTGCTGATGGGAAGTAGTGAATACATTTCTTATTTTGCTTTGCCTCAGCATAAAGTTTTTGCCTTTTTTTTTAAACTGTCCTTACCTTGATCCAGGAGCTTTTTCCATCTTTTCTTCTCCTGGGCTATCTGTGCTATTGTGGGTACAGGGGGAGAGACCAGCTGGGTGGGCATCTCTCAGCCAGCCAGTGACAACATCTGGGCACTCACTGAGAGCTCTTGCCAGACCAGACTACAAATACATACTCTTTCTTCACTCAGCCTGCCCATGCAGACTTGATCCTTGAATGTTGCTTGAGGAAGAGAAGCTAGTTATATGAAGGAAAAAGTACTATAACAACTGTTTTGGTTGTTGCCTTTTCTTCAATTATAAGGACTTCAAGTCTTCTTGGTTGACCTGATTTAGTGTTCTGTAGCCTTTTGGAAGTGAATGGACTTTGCTTTGCATTTTTAGCCTGCACTATGCATTGTAAGTTCTTTTAACAGCAAACATGTTTTTAAACATAGAATTTCATGAACTTTAGAATAGAGTTTGAATTTCAGCATTTTTGGGATAAAATGACAGCTGACTGTAAGAGATTTACATCTCATTCACATTAACTTCAGGGAATTGCAGTCCTTGAGTTGTGGGGAATCAAATCCCTGCAATTTAATGAAAATCACACCAGAATACTAAAAAACCACACACTAAATTGTATGAAGAATACAAGAATACTCACATATGACAGAAATTTGAAAAATTACATAAGCAGCTCATAAAGCCAAGTTCTGTTTGGAAAAAATTACTTATGTGCTTGTGAATTTAACATCACTAAAGTTCACTAGGATGATGTCCTCAAAAATCACATGATCCATATTGAATATTTTACTCTTATCCATGTAGCACATTCTGTCTCTCAAACTAATATGAAGATAGGTACCACTCAATTTCTTTAGAGGTGTAGAGGAGAGATACACAGTTGGGTTGAGCAGCTTCCTGAAATGATTTCACTGTCCATCAGGACATTTGTGTAGGTTTCCACCCTTGAACAAAGGTACTCAGCTCAGCAGAGCACGCAAACACTTGCCTTTTTTATGCCTTTGTCTGTGAGCACTTCTTTCCGCCCCTCAGATGGCCCTTGCAGACACCATTGCATTGGGATACCACTGTGGTTTCCTGTGTCTTTACCTCAGCCCTTAGTCAGGAGCCAACTTTGGCTGCCAAACCCTGCCAACACGGCAGCCTCCTCTTTGCAAAGTAATAGCTGTGGTTAAGACGTCATTCTTTGCAAATCAGTTTTGGCAAGGATGACAGCTAAGGGCAGGAGCAGGACTGGTGTTTAGGGGCCTAAGTCATTCAATTGGTCTTAATCCTCCCTCTTATTAGCCTGGCTTTGTGGAAGGTAGATGGACTCACTTTAAAAAGATGAAACAAGCTTTCATTTTGGTCTTTTCTTTTTGATCACAACAACAAAAGACCTGGGAAACTCTGATTAATTAGTATGGCTTGGGCTTATGAAAAGAATAAGGAATAAAGAATAAAATTGAAAGAAAAATGTCTAAAGCTTTGAGAGGAGTGGAAGCATGTAGTGCCAATACTTCTGTCTGCTTGTATAATTTTCTCAGGCTTTGCCTCTCATTGACATGAAGAACTAAGGTGGCAAGACAAGTAGTGGGTTTTGTTTGGACCATGGTGGTTCTGATAGTGGCCTCCTCTAAAAGTCAGTTTGAATTATAAGAACCACTGTCATTCTATGATTGCAATGCACCTTACTGGCTGTATGTTTCATAGAATGAGATTGCATGTGAAGATAGTAGGAGAAATTTTCAGAGAATTTGTGATAATCATGCAAGTGGATTTGCAAGGACTAACTTCACAGTCTAACAAATGTACTTCCAAATAGATCAGACATATTCCTATATCTTGAATTGAGAAAATTCATACTATGCATAAGTAAATGAACCTTTCTGGTAGGATAGATGTTCTCTTATCCACAGGAGTTCGGTTTATGAATTGCACTTGGATTTTGATTTCTACATACTTATAACTATTAGTTTCATTGGTCTTTATGCTTCCTTAAGGACATGATTTTCTGACTTTATGAATTGAGGACATTTGGCAAGGTAGTTACAATTACTGAATCCAGGGTGTGTTTGAGCTGATTATTGTGAAGGTGGAACAGCAAAAGATCAGTGTGAGAACTTTTTTAATGATGAAAATAAGATGTGTCAAAATAATTTTCTTTTTCTTGATGAAGTACTTTTGTTTCAGCAAAAGTATTTTTGTTTCCATTGTGTGTGGGGAAAGAAATTTGCATAATGGTTGGACATACTGCTACTGTAGCAATTTAGACTTTGCTGGTGTCTGATAGACATGCTTGAAATATATATATTTGTTAAGAAGGTTATCACTTGAAAATACAATTGTATTTTTACTGAGAAGTTTTTCTGAGGTGATAAAATATATTGATATTTAATGAAGCATGAAAGACTTAAATGAACCATGAAAGCAATAGTTAAACTAATTAACTGAGTATAAAGCCTCTTAGAATATGTACATTATGTGGGCTGTATGCTTGTTATTTCTGCCTGGTTAAACTGACAACTAGGGTAATATTCTTACCTTTTAGGAGAAACAACCTTAAACAGTATCTTGTTTTTAGTGTGAGGAAAGAAAAAAATGCGCTGCTCAGAATCTCAGGGACAATGTTGTTTGAAAAATAGTAGTGTCCTTGAACTGTTGACTTTCTCTGGGAAACAAAAATGTACTGAATGTGACTGCAAGCTACTTAGATTCCTGATTCCATACTGCAGTTTCTGAGGTTATTTCCATGTTAGCATTTGTCACCTGTTTTAAATGGGTATCACTATTAAACAGGTTGGCTTTTTTTCCCCCCTTTTTTCTTTCTCTTTTTCTGCTTCTTGTACATTTTGGTGTCTTAGAGGGGGAAAGATGTTTTTCTGAGAAAGAGCAGTCAAATGCCTTGGATTATCTGTAGAGATTTAGAAAGGGAGCCTCACGTGGTATTAGAGTTTAACATTAAACAACACCTTTATTGCATGTTTTTTTTGCTGAATTCATGCTATTACTGGAACATGACGTGCAGCACAGTCTGGCACTGACGTATTAGGTGGCAGAGACTGAGGGCTGGCCCATGCTGGAGGTAGAAAGCAATCTTCTTGCTCTTCCCTCCTCTGCTCAGGACTCGTGCGCAGAAGGCAGCAGGCTTTGCCCGGAGGATGTTGTCACAGAGCACTGGAGCTAAGGCAGCCTTCATCTACTGAAAATCTGTCCCCTTGCCCTTGGTGCTCTGCTGCATCCCCTTTTATAAGTGAGTAGAAAAGGCAGAAGTTCTTCCCTTTGCCTGGGGCCCGGAGGAAGCAGAGGGTCTTCTTCCCATCGCTGCCATGCAGGCAGGCTGCCTGGAGACACATGGATAAAGTGGGCAACAAGAATGATAGATAACAGTCCAGTGAACACAGCAAGAAGTCAGAAATTATGTCTGAGCAGAGGGTACCTTGCTGTGGTTATTTACTTTGATACGTGGAATAGGTCTTTAGAGTAATGGATCTACATGTGCCCAGAGTTGCAGATAGCAAAGCTCCTACGTGGTATTTTCAAACACACATAACAGAAGCTATCTGAGCATGTTTTAATTAAAATTGAGGGGAAAGAAAATCAAGAATTAATGGAAAATATTCCAAGAATGTATTTCTAACATGAAGAAAAGCACAGATGTGAAGTTGAACAGTGCTAGAACTTGTTGTGGCAGATGAAGTGTTACCTAGTAGAGAGACTTATTTTTTCTAGAATGTTTTCTTGTTGCCCCTCCATAGCTGGCTGCATTGCAATCAGATGGTATCAACAAAAAAGTATTCTAACAAAATTGTTTGAATTAATTAATTTATTTTGCAGATGACTGCTATACTGTTAAAATGCTGGGCAAAGTGATTGATTTCACTTGTGTCCTATAATTCACAATATATGAAGAAGTTTTAAAAATATAGTTTTTTTTTTAAGTAATGCCACATGTAAGTGAAATTGTAGTCTGTGCTCTCACACACATACTGATATATGCTCCGTGTTTATTTAAGTCAGATTCAGGCAGTAATTGCCCAGTGGCACTGCAGCTGGAAGGTATTATCTCTTATTATCTCTAATTCCAATACAATTATCTTCTGTTAATTCAAATACTTGTAAATTTCGATTTTGATTATAATAATACTTTTCTCATTGTCTGTATTGTAGTGGTATTCTAAGAAGCTGGCCAATTCTGAAGCTTAAAACAGGAAACTTGTTGGGTTTATTTCCCCTGTTAGTGTTCACCAATATATTAGTATATTGCGCTTTTAGTAGAGTTTCTCTTGATTTGTATCAGCTATTTGATTATGAGGCTTGCACAATGTATTAATATTTCAGAAGTACAAACTAATTGTCAGGCTAAGTTTTGTAAATAGAAACTGGTTACTAATACTATGGAAAAGTAGTAGCACAAACCACAAGTGTACCGCTCTAAGTTTTCTGCAATAGAAAAGCACATACCATATTAGCCTAATAAGGACAAAAGCAGAAGTCATCTAATGTTACTGATAACAAATAGGGAGTTACCCATTCCAGCTAAAACATTTATATTTTAGTTGAGTTAAACATTAACTTGTGTGCACTAGTTAACTGATAACGTTTTACGCTTTATGCAAAATAAAAAAAAACAAAGTAGCTTTCTAAATAACTTTTTTCTAAGTGATAGGTCTTCCTGATATAGATAAAATGGATTCAAAATTAGTATGAGATATTACAGATGCCTGTAGATCTAATTGAAAATCTTTGATTTACTGTATTTGTACTTTCCTGGAAGTTTCCTGAACCTGACTGTTTCATAATATATTCTTAGTTTAGTCATTACAAGACCACTGTTTTCATTTGTTTAAATTTAGTGGTTAAAGTGTTCCATAGAAGTAGGTGATATCATTGCTGTCTGCTCTAAACCAGCTAAGTTAATCGCCTGTGAGGTATTGTTTTCACTGGTTGGTTCTGGATAATTTTTTACCTTGGTTCCAGTTGAAGGGAGACATTGTTTTTCATTGTGCTTTGTCAGTCTCTTTTGTCTCAGTAGAGTTGCTGAAAGTATGTACATGCTTGATTACTTCATACAAAGATTGCAAATAATATTGGAAATTAGTGCAAGTTAATTTACCAAGTGCCCCCTGATAGTGAAGAAGCTGCCTTTACAAGATTCAAAGCATGAAGAATCTTTAAAGTGCATACACAGTACTGCTTCTTAATACCATGCCGTCTTATAATTCTGTTTAGTGTATTTTCTTGAGATTATTTTTATTGATTGTAAAGATTAGGTCTCTGTAAACAGTGAAGAACATGGGTTATCCCGTACTAGTCAGATTAATGGTGTGTCTATCTTGGTGTTCAGAGAGGACACTGCTAGAGGATTTGGAGAAAATCTGTTACTAAATGTCATTGTTGAATGTGTTAAGGAAACCATAAGCTATGATCATAACCATAATGTTCAAAACAGTGAGCTTTTAGGATCTTAATTCAGGATTTTCTCTCTAACTACAAATCCTTGGGTATTTTTTTGTTTTGTTTTGTTTTTAAAGATAATAAATGCTAAGAATCACTGTTTCACTAGCATGTAGTGGCTGTGTGGTGTATTGTAGTTGAGAAACTACAATATTTTGTAAGACTTGCAACACAAATGATAATTCAGCAACTTTTTGAGTCATAGTTTAATAATTTACTTGTACTCTGAAAAACTCCAGCTTGCATGCTATAAAGAAAAAAGCTCATACCTAATAAACTTGTGACTGAGCTTTTGTCTAGTTCACCTAGAAACTTCAAGGTCTTCCTAAAAGATCTGGACTCAGAGTATGATGCCAGTTTGATGGAGCCCAGATTTCCAAATCAGCAAAGATTTTATTTGATCATATGGTCAGTGAGGCAAATGACAATATTCCCCCTGGCCTGCCTTTTTAAACTATATTTGTTCCCCTTTGAAGCTTCAGTTTAGCACACTTAAAGAAGGTTCATGGGGGTCTGATATCCATTGCCCTGCAGCTGGTGTCTCTGCCTACACAGTTGTGCAATAGTTTCCTAGGTGGCTGTGGAAACAATAGAAAAGTGGCTGTTTGGTTTAAGGGCAAAGGGACAAGTGCTAGCTCTCTAGCAGTCATTAATAATATAACTGAAATTGCTGCAGGGAAGCCTGAAAACTTTGGCAGGCTCAAGGTGAGAGGGACTAAGATATTACCATTGGGAAGCAAGTCTTCTATGCAAACATTTCAGTTTTTTGAGTTACCAGGCACTGTGAAGCCCCCCCTGCTCCCCCCCTCCAAATAGGGTGCAGATATGGTGACAGACGGTAAAGGTGTATGTAGTAACTGAGGGCTGCAACATCCAGAGGATTAAATGTGTTCTGAAAAAAGGCCAAACGTGTTTTCAAACAGCCGTGGTGAGTTTGATCTATGTGAAGAATACATTCACACAATCTGCCTTATTCCTATAGTCTCTGCCCTCTTCCGTATTTATGGTCTTACAACGTGCTTTTTTGCTTGTGCCCTTTTCTCCCCATTTTGGTGAATAGAGAGTCCACAGAAACAAGACTGGAAGCCCAATGCAAGGGAAACATTAAAACCAACCACTTCCAAAGCTCTCAACGCATACATTTTCTGTGTATGTGTACACATTTTCCCCTTAGGGAAATTCACTTTTGCTCTCTTGTTATAATTCTTTTATTTATAGCTGTTGCTCTAACAGTAATGAGAGAGGTTTTCAGATGAAAGCTACTTTAGTAGCTTTATTTCATAATGATTAATTCAGTAACTATAGAATTTATTAATCAAAGAGATGTTTGAATTTGATCTGGTGTTATGTATTTGATATGTATGTAGTGTGTTTCAGAACACCTGACAATTAAAACTGATTTTGCTTTTATATGTTTTTGTTGACCATGATTTATATATGGAAAGCATAGTTTACAATTTCAAAGGTTTGGTGAAGTAGCTTTTTTTTATTTTAAACTGAGATACTTGGATGAATGAACAAATGACTGCTCTTTACATAAAGAAATAGGCAAAGAAATTAGTTGATTTCGGTCAATATCTGATAAAAGAAAATGGTTTTTAAGTGAAACTGATTTCATATCGGATTCTTTCTCCAAAAAGTAAGGGAATTACATGAATTAAGAAAATCTCATCTAAAATTCTGTATATCTAAAGTAGTTGTATTTTTCTGCATTCTTTGAATGTTCTTCAGAAAATTGCAGTGAAATAATTTTGCATTTCAAGGTTGAGTGAAGCTTAGCTGTTAACCAACTATAGAGAATAAACAGGGAAAATAGGCAGCCTAATGAATGAGGAAGTAAATGGATTAAAATATTTCCATAATTTTTTTACTGTTTCTACTTGTTAACTATAACTATAACTATAACTATAACTATAACTACTGTTATATGTTGATAAGGATCAGTTTTGATTTATGTGTTATTATGTTTATTTAGAATAAAGCACCTGCTCTTGTTAACTGTAACTCTTACAATGAGCTACTGCAGGACTGATTCCACCTCCTTAGTTCCTGTTGGCTTTATTGGACTGTCTCCTGATCTATGTCCTAGTATACAGGAAAAGAAACTGCCTCTTTTGCTTATTTAAAATATTGGCTGACATAGTTTTCTTAGAATCTACAGTCATTTAAACCTACTGGTATTCTCCTGAGAGTTTCCTGTTTATCTCAGCTGATGTGGATTCAAGGCATTGAGGAATTTCTAGTTGTCCTTACACTATCCTGACATTTCCAGGCTTCGGGACAATGATACAGGAAACGTGGACTGAGGGCTCCTCTGGCACTCTGGGTACATGATGCCGTATGCTGATGCTGGAGATAGTATTCTGACATTTGTCCAGGGCTTCTGAACACGTGTTCTGACAGCTTGCCTTTCAGCAGCAGGCTCATGGCAGGCCAGGTCCATGTTGGAACTAGCCTTTATCCTACATTAGATGTGGTCTATACTTTTGTAGTGGGCTTGAAGTTGGCATAAGCTTCCAGTCTTGTGCTCAGACTTAGTTCAACATAGTGCTGCCTGATTCAGATCAAATCGATATTGCTCAGTGACCTGCAGGGAATGGACAAGCTGTTAATGATGGTCTTTTGACACATTTATGCCTATATGAAGCAACTGATGAAATGTTATGACTTTGCTTTTCACAGCAGCAACCTTTTACTTTGCAGTCTCTTTGCAGTGGTGGGAACTTATGATTTATTCTTCCATGATAATCTTCCCTGCCTTTTTTCAGTGGAAGAATTGTAATTTTTTGTCATAACAGCAAATGCTTGTCAATGGTAAAAAAAAGAAAATCTTTTGCTTATGTTTTTGCATAAGAGAAAAGTCCAAACAAATGTTCCTGAGGACTAGAGTCTTGCATAACTTTTGTTTATCATTCCAGTGATACAATTTCCCGAAAGTACTTAATTTCTTATGTTTTCCTTTCAATGGCTAGAAACCAGGCCATTTTTTCTCATCATCCTTACCATAACACAGCAAATTTTCTTGCTTGCTGTTGGCATCCCTGAGGTACTGTTTATACACAGATAATAATAGCAGACCCTGTAATTGAAAGGGAAACCAGGATGCATTAAGGATGCAACTTTCTGTATTTTACAGCACTGGTTTGGCACTACTCCCTTTTCTGGTTTTTCTGCTGGGATTTGGTTTTTTTTCCAACATGTAAGCTTCAAGCAACTCAGATTTAGTAATGAGTGAATAGCAATTTCACTGTATCATTGCAGATTGTTGAGATGACATATGGCCTTTCCCTAATGGAAATCTGACAAATAGACAGTCCTTGATTTGATGATATGATAAAGCAGATATTATTGTCACTACTGAAATTTGTTTAAAGTGACCTTTAAGTAAAGGGTGTTAATGGCATCATCCAGGAAAGGATCAGTATATATTTGGTACATTTTCTCAATGCTAAATAATAGGTTGATGTATTGTTAAGTCTTCCATACATGCATACACACACACACACACACACACACACACACTCTCACACATACATATATATATATGCATGTATATATGTATGTATATACACTCTCCAAGCATTACAACTGTATTTCAGTGTCAAACCCAGCTGGGTTTCCTCCGTTGTTATAGTACACTTTTATATAATTTGGTGCAGAATATCTTTGCTTCTACATACTAAAGGCACTTTTCTAAAACATAGCTAACTGAACATTTTTATGATACACACATACATAAAGGCATATAATGTTGTATTATGTATTTTTTTATAGTGTGAATGGAGCTTGTAAATTTATTTCACCCCATCCAGGTTTTTGCTAAGAGGAGTAGTATTCATGTTATTATCAGAGGCAATTTACACTTTTTGCCTAATGTTTGCTACTGGTTCCAGTTTAACTCTCTGTAACATTATAAAATCAACCGCTGAGAAGTACATTGATTCAGCTTTATTGAGTTCAAAATATGTACTTTCTTGCTTCACAGGAAAGAAATTGAAATACCTTCTCTTTTTCTTTTGATTTAATTGAACATCTGTAGTGGGAACAGACTGTAATCCTACAAGAGCTTAGATGCTTTGTTGTGGTGTCCACAGTGGGGTTGAGTGCAGAATCAGGAATTCTCTTTACATGTTTGTCCTTGAAACTATTTGATCTGGAGGGAATTGAAGGATTTGGATTTTCTTCCTTTGACTGGGGGAGCATTAATGCCTTTATGTACATCTCTCTGCAGTCCGCAACCCATCTGAAGAACCTGGAGAAAAAGTTGTGTGAGTTGTATGCCCACTTCAAAAGTAGATTTAATTTAGGAAAATGGTTTACACAGAAATACTTTTCACTGTTTGTCCTGATGTTGCTATCCTGCTTTGTGGAGTATGCTGAACAGGGAAGCAGCTAGAAATGTGAATTTTCTAATTATTAATTTTCAGCTGTGATGATAATTTGCTAGATATCCAAAACTTCCATATTATGACACGCATTTTAACTTTCTAATCTCAATCTGTTTTAATGGAGGCAAATTTGTAAACTACCATCTGTGATCTAAATCACAACAGAAAATACACTGGGCATTTTGAAGGTATGTCCTGGTGGCCAGCTACCTTTTGTGCTACTGTATAATAGCTATCAGTTTGAGTCATGGCAGCAGTGATTAAAAGCAGACTGTGGCCTGTAAAGAAAGTCCAGAATGCTTCTCAGTTTGATTCAGCTCAGATTCCTCCACCTAGACCTCTGAGGAATTCTGGGTCCAGCTTGAGGAATGCTGGTTTCCAGCTGTAACTCTCTCCTGCGAGTGAAACTACTCAGCACTGCAGTCCGCATGCGTATCGGAGTCTCCTTGCTTTATGCATGGGTAGGGGTAGGAATCATGGAAGGGCTGGCAACGGATTGCAGCTGCAGGGTTTGGTAGAACTGATGGCATGGTGGTGTTCTGGCAGCCTCCTTGGGTTCTCCCTTCATGTCTTCTTCATAGAGAGCTGTCCTTCAGCTGAGGGCTTTTTACCTCAGCCTGGTTTTTCCGTCATACCTGGTCTTTAGTTTATGAACTTCAGCACATGTTTTACACATGCATAATCTATTAATTCCCCTGTAGAATATTGCTATTTATGTTTTGAGAAGTTTGCAAAATTCTTGTGTGGGTCCCTAGTTTTGTCCTCATCTGAAGATTCCCATTACTTTCTGGAGTTTGCAAAGTGATGTGATAAAAATCAGGGAGTTAGATGACAGAGTTCATGAGATGCTACAATGCGAGTTCTGTGCCTCAATGTGGGTTCATGAGAGAGAAATACTAACCTGCTTTGTTTATTTTAGGAGGTTTTGGTTATGGACACAAGGGCAAGTCCATTGGAAAAGGCAGTGGTGACAATGCCATAGTCACCAGCAATCCCATGACAGTTCAACAGCTGGGACCTCTTTCACCTTCAGCGAATCAGCTTTCAACAGCATGCAGCCAGATCAGCCCTAGCTTACACAGGTCTATGGATGCTTCCAGCCTGAGTGCTTCTCCATCAGATACAAGGTCCTCAATTACCTTTTTATATTTAGTACTTTAAAAGGAGGGGGTTTTAATTCTTCCTTAATTACAATGCAACATTTCCGGTTATTAAAATCAGAAAATTCTCTGTTATGCCATGGGAAGTTGAATTCCATGCAATTTAATTCAGATCAACTATAATCGTGCTTCATGTTTGGATCATTCCATTCAAATAACGGGTGAAATTTGGCCACACAAAATCTGTGTATAATAGGACTTTTGTATTAAATAAAAGCTGTTTTATAGTTGCAAGCTAGATTTTTGTGCTTGGTATAGGAAGTGTTATGGGGGATGAAAGCAGAAATAGTCCACATGTTACATCTACATAGTGCTAAGTGTGCCATGTTGGTGTCTTTCAAATAACATCAAGGACAGTCAAAAAAACCATAAATGCTCAGCACATGTTCCTCTCTCCTCATCAAATGCACTTGCTTTCAAATGGCTTGTTTACCATCTGATAATTAATCAGATCAAGTGTCCTTGAAAATTTGTTTTCCTTGAAAATTGTTATGTAGGTAAAGAAAGCAATGACCACTTCCTGTAAATGTTACCTTTTTATATCACTACCCCACAGATAAAGATTTATTAATTAATTTTAAATGCTTAAATAAGTTTAGAGATTATGACTTTGAGTTTTGTCAGCAAACATGAATTAGAGGAAAACAGGTTTTTGAGAGCCACCCTATAAGTACATTAGGCACATACCTGGATGTTAAAAATACAGTGAGAAAATATTCTAGTGTATTATTTTGGAATCTACATTCCCCATTGCCTATTGAGTTGAAATGTAGTTTTTATTTACAAAAGACAATAAGAGTCTTTTTTCTCAAAGCAGTTTACATTTACTGTGTTGCGTTATTACAAGCCAAGGGACATTCCTGAAATAATTAAAATTGATACTTTGCAAATGGAATAAAACCTCGCTTTACTCTTAAGATAATTTTTAACATTTCTGTCACTTTAGTTGTGAAGACTGAGCCCCCTGGGAAAATTTACAAAATTAATTATGCTTCCTATGTAGACATGTCAGCAAAAACCATTCAATGCTAAGATGATGACACGTGACAAATCCAAATAGATGCTTTTCAGATCAAATAAAACTGATACTAGAAAAATATAATTACATACATACAATTGTTACATACTTAAGTTTTAGGTGTGCCTATGTGGCTCCAAATACTCAATGTGTGGTTGGATGTATCATGTCAGTACTGAGTTATACAGTTTTGATTTCATTTCAAAGAAACATTTACTAAGGGCAAACTCAAGTTGAAACTCTGGAAGAATCAAGGCTGTGGTGTCCCTAGAGTACCTTTTAATGATTTATCAATGAAGGTGTTATAAAATAAGTTTATCATACAAAGAATGTCAATTTCAGCAATTTTTACCTCAATTTGTTTGATAGGGCAAAGCAAGTTTAAAGTCAGATTCCATCTCACATTGTCAAAACAGTGTGGGGTTTCTTTCTTTGTGTTTTTTGGGGAGGTTGATTATTTGTTGTTCAGTTTTGAGCTTTTTTGGGTTTTTCTGATTAAATTTCTTAAACTATGAACTGCTTTTGCCTAAATGAAATTGACTGGTTCTTCCTGGGCAGAGTGCTTTTTCTGGATTTTATCTCTCAGGCACTGTGAACTGTGTTCTGGCAGCTCAACCCTAACCAGATTATTTGTTGAATTTACCAAAGCTGAAGTGAATTTTCTTGATTTTTACTGATGGAAGAAAGAAATCAGTTGACAAAATGAGAGTTTTGCTACACACAGCATCAGATTCTAGTGTACAGACCATGGAGGGTAAAACCTTCCCCATATTTTTTGAGTTTCTGCAGTTTCTGTTTTGGAGTATTCAGTTGTGTTGCATCAAACCAGATGTGTATGATAGGACTTTTTTAATAGATAAAGGCTGTTTTATAGTCACAAACTAGATTTTTGTACTCAGTATAGGAAGTGTTATGGAGGATGAAAGCAGAAATAGTCCACATGTTACATCCATGCCATTTGCTTTGATGAAAGTCAAAAAACGACCTAGGAAAGAGCAAAGGGTTCTTGACTGGTAAATAGAAGACCATAAAAAGAGAGAAAAACATAATTTTCCCTATTCCATGTTTATGTTCAGGATTCTGGATTATATGGCCTCTGTACACAAAGGGAGAATACAATGTAATTGAAAAGTAATCTCTTGTAAATGGTAATGAAAGAGCTGGTCCAAACTCAAGCCCGTTTAGTTTACAATAAGCAGATGCAGCAATTAATACCATCTGAGATTCTGGCACCCTGATAGATCTGGTCCCTCATTTTCATATTAGGTGTATTTATTTTCCTCCTATTAGAAAGCTACTCAGTTACAGTAGTGGCTGAACTTTGAATAAATCTTCACTTTTTGGGGAGCTGGAATTTTTATTAGTTTTTGAATTTAGATGCTGAAGTGCTGCAGCTTCTTCAGAATAGCTTGCTTTTGCTTATTGTATACTTGAAATTCTGGGCCAGCTTTTTATTTTTGCCCTATTATGAGACTTTTAAAAAACAGTTTTTCTTCAGATTCACTGATGGATATGCCCCTTTTGTGTTAGGCATTAGTAGTTTTTTGTATGACACTGGTTATACTATACATCTGCTTAAAACTCTTGTCAGTACAAAAATAGGCTTTTTATTGATGCACGATTTCTTTTTCTTTATTCATAAAAGAGAAAACAAAAATTTAAAGAAAACCTGGCAGAACACCCCTACCCTCTCCTGACATTTTCTAGGTGTGAATTGTAGCATGGAGAAATCAAACCTTGCTTGTCTTGCTGTGTTGAAAACTGTGGATCTGTGTTTGGGGTCACAACATGCTAGCACGATTTAATCGCCCTATAATGGACTGTCCTTTAACAAAGCCCCTTGACAACAGCCTAAATCAACTTTTTCACAGTCATCCTTTTAGATCCAAATGACACACAAGGCTGGCCTGATGGAGCAGTCTCATTTTTCTCATTTCTCCCATTGCAAATTGTAGTCAGCATGCTAGTTGTGCTTTTTGTCTGTAGTCAGTTTTGCGAGTGCCATTCAAACCCTGATGGGAGTCACGTAAGGTCCGTGACAGTACCCTGCCCTGACATTGAATCAGAACAGGACGTTTCTTATTCTGACACAGCAGATCAACCGTGCATGGCAGAGCAACTCTCTTGCGCAAAGGGGCGTTTAACTGCTCTCCCACTGGTCACCACGGCAAGGCTTGCTGCTCTTTTAAGCTGCGTTTTCCCTGTTTGTGAGCTGTCTTACAGATACAGCGCCTGCAGACTGCTTCCTCTCTCTCTCGGGCTGTGCCAAGCTTCCCCTCCAGTGTCCTTGATCCATCATTGAAATTCCGTGCTTCTTCAAAACTGTGTCGTTAAAATAATAAACCAAATAATTAATTCTCAAAACATAAGATGTAGAGGCTTCTGGGAGATTGTCAGGTTTATCTAGATACATAACCAGTTCTTTCTATAGTAAGAGCTCCTTGAAAATAGAAATTTATATACTGATAGCACCACTAGCTGGTAGGAAATACAAATCTGCCTGGGTGTGAACTGGAAACAAAGAATTAAATCCAGTTAACCTTCATCCAGCATTTACAGCTATGACTCAGGGCCCTTAATGCCCCTTTTATTTCCTTTTTATCCCTTTCTGTAGAAAACAATACTTTTAAGGGCCTATATATTGAGGGTTTTCAAGCTATCCAAAGAATATTTGCAGGATAAAGAAGTTCCCTAATATCTCTCTGAAAAATGCTTGATAACAGCAAGATTACACTTTTCTGAAAATTTTTGATTGCTGAGTTGGAGGCAGATACCTCTTCAAATCAAATATAGAAAACCTCTTCAACCAGTTCTCCTACATTACTCATTTATTTCGTTTGTTTTATGAAGTTAGATATTATCTGTATTTGTAAACTTGATATATAAAACTTCTGAAGGGAAGTATTTGTATATATTACAATTGAAAAAGTCATTGTAATACAGGTTGAATATCCATTCTCTTTGGATTCGTTTTCTTTCTGTTTTTTACAAGCAAAAACAATAGATGACTTAAGTCATTATGGGTTTCCATAGAAGGCAGGAAGGCTTTGGCTTCAGAAGTCCACACCTATTTACACCACAACTGATGAAAAGACATGCAGTAATTTCTGCAGTGGTGGATCAAGAGGCTTTACAGTAACTTTCTTTCAAAATCTTGAAGTTTTAAAGTTGGCTTCCTAAGTGACCTTTTTACATGTATATCGCCTTTGTATAACTACTGGTACATTAACTGAGTGTCCTAAACTTGAGCACCTAGTATTAGGGAGAGCTTTTCTCACATGTAGCCTTTCCTTAATTTTAATCATGCGTGTGAAGGTAAAAGATCTACTTCTGAATTGTCTAACTGCTTACTTTATTGTACCTTTATTTCAGGTCACTCTTGTCATGTGAGACTCTGGCCTCTACAACATTAAGCTTGTCAGAAGGTCACTCCCCTCTGAGTGTTGAACAAGAGTGGTCACATAGGTACAGGACACTTTCTTCTGTTCCTCCTGACCATGGTTTACAAAATGGCAGTGAGCTGGGGGACTTCATAAATTTTTCGCCTGAAGCATCTACATCCAGTGACTCATTACCATCCTACTTATATGGCATGGAAAATAAGAATTCCCCTTACTCTAGTCCTTGCCAGTCCTCAGTCTGGTGTCAATCAGCCCGCTCCAAAAAGAGAGCACTCTCTGTATCTCCTCTGTCTGACGGCATTGGGATCGAGTTCAATACAATCATTCGTACGTCCCCAACTTCTCTGGTGGCCTACATCAACAGCTCCAGGGCATCGCCAGCAAACGTCTCCCCACAGCCTGAGGTCTATGGACATTTTTTGGGAGTGAGAGGAAGCTGTATACCACAAAACTGCTCTGTTTCAGCTGCCCAGAAAGGCTTCCACATGGCGAATGGCGGTGTCACCTTTCCAGGATATGTTGAGAACGGGACAGGTGAGTACCAGCGGATGCAGCAGCTGGAGCAAGCCAGCTTGCAGATGGTTGCCACAAATAACATGGTGATCCAGCAGGGTGTGCTGCCCATGGACAGCCATGCAATAGATGTCCTGAAAAACAAGCAGCTGGGTGACTTCTTGGGCCCTGTTGTTGACATGCCTCTTTCAGCCGTGGTGCTGCCACCGCCTCCTCCACAGGGCCCACCCCCGCCGTACCACGCTCACCAGCGCCGGCCCCCGCACGGCCTCCCCGGCCACGTGCCCGCGCTGCCGGCTCTGCCTCCGGCCCCAGGCGCCCCGCTGCAGGAAGATGGAGAGCTGGAGGATTTCAATGGCAAGCATGGCTGTTGCTGGGTTGACTGTGGGAAGCTGTATGACCATCAGGAGGAGCTTGTGCGGCACATAGAGAAGATCCACATAGACCAGAGGAAGGGAGAAGACTTTACCTGCTTCTGGGCAGGGTGCCCTCGAAGGTTCAAGCCATTTAATGCTCGTTACAAACTGCTGATTCACATGAGAGTCCACTCAGGAGAGAAGCCAAACAAATGCACAGTGAGTCTGAGCTCTGTCTTTCTTAACAATGAAAGGCTCTCTATTACTTAGGAAAATAGAGCGAAGTTGTAATTCTGCCTTTGCTTCTCCCATTTAATGGTGTACTTCTTGAGCTAGTCTGTGAGAATGAAATGACTGTTCCATCTTCCCACCTAAACAGAAAGGAAAGGTGTTCTTTAATTTGGTACATACCAACAGATAGGATTAGGTGAAAAAACAAATTGTGTTCTCTACATTTATAAACTTTTATTGTAGACTGCAACAAGTGACATGGTAAACGTTCATAATGCAAAACTGAGGCACAGTCAGTACTTAAGTATTTGCATGAAGGATGCATGCAGGAAAAGTGCTGCAGAATAAATGTCACAATTTATCCTGAGAGATTCTTGCATCATATAACACCTTTTTGACTTGAGGAATTTTCAAGACTTTCCATAATGTTACCACAAGAAACTGAGAAGTGTTGAGCATTTTTTAAGGCAGTTGTTTGTTCTACTACTAAAAACCAAACCCACATACCTGTTTCCATTAGTACATTAGGAATAAATCCCATAATAATTTTTCTTTTCACAGATTCTGTCAGTGAGCATTCAACCCCTGAAGTCATGTTTTTCTATCAAGAAAAATTTCTTAGGGTCACTGCAAGTCAGTCTAACACATAGGTAGTCACATGGGTTAATAATCTGGCTGTAAGCAGTTTGTGCTTGGTCTCTAGTGCACCATCTATAATCTCTGTAATACAGATTCTTGAACTGCCTTACATATAGTCTGTATTTTGCGTGACCATGAGCTTAACCTTACTAAGTGCTTATTTAGTGTTGTCAGACAGCAACCTCAGTTTTGAGTTTGCAGCATAAATTATGATGGATATATAATTTCTAGGAATAACCGCTGATTAAAAAACATATGTTTTCATGTGGTGAAATTTAAATTAATGCTTGGAGTCCATATCAGTGTATGTGTTGCTGAATAATTTTTTTTTAGCATGATGTAGATGTTTGCTTGTACAGTTAAGAGAAAAAGTCTGTTTCTTTTACTTTTGTTTTTTCAAAGGGCTAGCATCCTGCAGGATAGAGTGGATATCTTTCCAGATTTCTGTCCTTTTCCATCCACATTTAAAGAATCTAGTAGAGATTGTGTTGTGATGCTAGAAAGGCTTTTTATCCTTCCCTTTTGTCACACCAGAGTCTTAACTCAGGCTCTCTGCTTTGTGAATATTTTTGTAAATTCCATAATATTCTCTTTCTGCTCTCTGTGTATATTGGATAAGGGTATACCATTAATTTCAGTTCTTCCCCAAGGATTTCTCATCACCTTTATGGGAAGAGAGAGAATGAGAAAAAAAAATTACTATGAGTCAAGAAAGTAATTTTTCAAGGTAATATCACGTGTAATTAAAGATAAGAAGACAGACATCAGCGGATGAGTAAGGACAGACAACAGGATGAGGAAAGAGGATAGGAATGATGAAAGAGCACTGAAAAAGAGTAAATCCAGAAACCCAAGGTCTTTAAAATAGATGAATTATGATGAAGGATCCTGTGATACTGGAGAAAACACTGTGTTGGTAATCCACTAAACTCGTTGCCCTCCCTGTTCAGAAAGGGTGCTTACAATGACCTCCTGATTATAAAGCCTCCTTGAGGCATCCTTAGCTTTGAAGATCATTCACTGATGATAAGTAATGTGTGAGTGGATAAGGTATTTCTTATGATGAACTTTTTGAGATTACTAAGCCAAAACTAAAGTGCACACCAAGTCTTGCTGTGTCACCAAAACATGAGGTGTCGAATCATTGTTTTTTAAAGTGTGTTTAACATTACTGAACTGAAGCAAGCATTGCTGGATAGCTCCAAGAAGTTTGTGTATCAGAAGCAGTGCCCACATACTTACCTTTCCTTCCTGCTGAGAATTGTAATTAAATGGAAAAATACTGAGCATGATATGATAACCCTTATAATGTGAGTGTAAATCTGGAACATACGTCCCCTTTCTTGGAATAAGCAAGCAAAAATGGCATTCTTTAGCACGGTTTGAATGAAACATCTTGATGCTTTATTCCTTTACCATTTCACAAATCGTGCGATTTTGGAAAAATGTATTTGGCTTTCTAATGTCCGGCAGCCATACTTTCTTGATATATTTAGAAAATTTACTTCAGTCAAACATCATACCTTTCTCACCAAGCAGTGAAATTTGCAAACATATCCATGCCATGTAAGGTTTCAAACTGAGATTTTAAGTGAGGTATTTGAGAGAACATCTTGGGCAAGATGATAATAAAGAATGGCTTCCAAATTAATAAAAAAATTACACTAAAGAAATCTGAAAATTTTCACTGAACCTCTACAAATTTATGCTTTTAAGTACAAAATCAAAACAATTGATTTATAATATTTTTGGTCCATTTCGAATCTTTCTATAATTTATTTTCTGGTTCTAGGTGTAGCATGCCTGTTTCTCTGAAATTACTGAAACTAATAGGCTGTATGTCCACTGTATTTTGCAGTCTAGTAAGAGAAGTCCAGTAGACCAAGCAGGAAAAGGGAAGGAAAAGTGGCAGGAATACAACTGTTATATTAATGAACCAGATTTACTGTAAAGAATGTGACAGAAGTATTAAGTCATGGAGAAGAGCCGTCTTAATGTAATCTATCAAGACATCCTGTAATCAAAGGCAGGCGCGGTTGCACCCGTCATCGTACTGCCATCACACTCTAATCTTTGTGTAATCTTTGTGCACGTGTTGGTGGTTCAAGAACAACAGTTTGCAAGACACAATCTTCTTCTTAAAAAAAGACTGGATGTGGCACTTGCTGCCATGATCTAGTTGAACAGTTAGAACATCGGCTGGACTAGATGATCTTATAGGTCTCTTCCAGTCTTGAAAATTCTGTGATTCTGTGATTCTCATTGAGCAGAAATTGCCGTGGGTCCTAGGAAATATACTTGTCATGTCAGTATATTTACTTGTCAGTGTTGTTTATCTCTGTACTGCTGAGCATTGAAGGTGTATTGTTACACGTTCTGCTGTGCATCCCTGAGGATTGCTGTGATATACAGTGAGCTTTACATCAGCAAGATTCATGAGATTTCAGTAATTTTTAAGGTGAAGGTTACTTCTATGTTGTATTGTAATAATAGTAGAGATAACATGAAATTAGATATACAACTTCATAAGCTGAACTTCGTAACATAATTTTATTCTTCTCTGTTACTGTTTTGTGCCAATGAAGTCATGTAGTTCAGAATAGACTTGCAGAACAGCTAGGACTTCAATACTTTATATGCCTATCTTTAAAACCAGAACCATGCTTATAGTTAAAATCAGAGTCAAGTGACCTCAGCATTTGTTTTGCCGCATCTGAGTTAATATATATTTATCTATGTAACAAAAATTTAGGGCAATTTTAAACTAAAGCTGCAAGTGATATTTTACTCTTTAGTTCCTGCTTGTTCTAGATGAGCTGTCTTCTTTGATTCTGTAAGATAAAAGTGTTGGAGGGTGAATAATAATAAAATATCAGCACATAAAAATATGTGACAATCAGGATAATCAGATCCAAACTTAAAGAATTTGTTTGGAATAGCAAGTCTTTAAATAGCTATAAAAATGCATTGGGCTCCCTTACTGTTCATTAAACATCTTGCATGTTCTATTCTAACTTACATCACCCAGGAAGCATTCTTCTTTTCAGTGAACAGGTTTAGTGACTAGAAAAATTATTCACGATATAATAATAATAATAATAATAATAATAATAATAATAATAATAAGTATTTAGTGTCTGCTCCTAAGCTTCTTCATATGAAGTAGATATAGTGTGTTCTAATGTGTTGTATTTATCTATTAGTCTGTGTATTAGCTTGTACTTTGTCCGAATAAGTCAAAAAAGAAAAAATATGAAGAAAAGTTCATATTGAAGTGCAAGTAGTAAGTACAACGGTGGCTGAGATATAATCTGTAATATTTGAGAGCAGTTATGTCACAATGGCATTTGAGGCTTCCACAGATTTTGTTTGAATTAGAAAAAGTCTGAATTTCCTTTAGCTGTTGAAACCTTAGAGTAGCAACTGGCAAATACTGACCTTTGTTCTCTTTGTCTCTGCCTGTGAGCTAATTTTCTACTCAGGTTCCCTTCTTTTATAATGAACATTTTTACTTTTTAAGTTCAGCTCCAATAAGAGCTATTTAGTCTTATTGTCCTGCTATGCAAACATTTAGCTTAACACACTTATTCTGATATAAGCAACAACAGCATGATGTTAGAGATAAGTTCAAAGCTCACACTTCACAGCTTTATTCAGATGCACTAAGAATGCTTCCCCTTTTGAGTCTGAGTTCACTCTTGTTGCTTTCCATAAACTCTGAGCTATGCTACAGCCCAATGCCTTTAGTATTGATAGTACTACATGACCAAATTTTTTTAGTGCAGCTGTTTGATGTCATATAAACCAATAAAATTGCTAGTATTCCTGTCAGATTTAAAGCAACATCCATTTAACATTCGCTAAATACCTGAAATTATCCCCCAACACATCTGCAAAGAATATAAAACAGAATGTATGTGAAAAAAAGAATTTACTTCTTTAATGTTTTTTTTTTTTTTGAGACACAAGCAAACTTCCTGAGGTGAGCGGAGTGCTTGGATGGAAGTGTGTATGTGTGCTGTTTGAAGAACATGTCCTTGGAAAATGTAGAAATTTTGATTAAAACCAGAAATGCATCCTGTAAAAATGATTGGGATTTTTTTTCCATCTTTAGGCTTTAGCATTGTGTCTTCATATAGTATCTATATATGGCATGTGCAAATATTTTGATTACAGTATATGCCATGTTTCTTGATAAGACCATATCACATGCTATATTGCACTGAACTCTTGATAAAATAGAAACGATAAAAAAATTTGAATTTGTTTTTCCTCATATGCTTGCAGAAGACCTTTCCACTATGCTAAAATAGCATTTGAGCACTTTGTCTTAAACAGTGCCACAAGAAAGGTAATTCAATTGTTGAGTCAATTTGCTGAAAATTAGAAAGAGCTAAATTTACATTTGCCTGTTGCTGATTCTTTCCCTTACTCAGTAAACAAACTGAAACAGAAATAGCACAGAAAAAGCAGAGACGTATGATTAATTAGACTGTATCATGGTGTATGGATACAGAAAGTTGGGCTTTAGTTGTCTGTTATAAAACTAAGCCTCTCTAGCTCTCACAAGTTTGTGCAATATTAGTGATCTTCTGGTCATGGTTATGATGTCTTAGCTGTTTAAAGAAAAAGTGAATTATGAATTCTGGGTGTGCCACTCCAAACAGCTCAAGCTCATGTGATCACATCAGATGGCAGCTAGCCCAAACTAATGAATTTTGCCTCTCAGCACTTGCACTAATGATCTTTCAGTATTGTCCTTTCAGTATGAAATATATACTGTGTTCATGGTTCAAAATGTAATGATGGGTGCTTTTTCTTTGGCTGCTGAAGATGCACAACTTGCACTTGAGTTCAGTGAGGACAAGAGGGCTTCTGGTACTCAGAGTACTGAGTCTCAATAGCAGAACATCTCTTTAAGCAATCAAAAACTGCAGAGCAAGCTCTTTTCTGCATGTAAATGATGACAGTGAAAAATGGTAGCCAGAGAGCCCGTGTTTTAGGTTTCAGAATAAAATGTTTATGAAACATCTAACTTCTTTTTTTCTTCTAATTGATAATTGATTTTGATGTTAAGTATTTGACTCTGATTTTTTTTTGCCCTTTGACTTATAGAATTGAAAAATTTAAAACAGAACTTTAATGAAATTTTGCAAACCAACATATTCTTAGTTTCATTGTAATCCAGAACATGAATGTGAAGTATCCCAAAATAAAAATGAACATTCCTGATTGCAGAAACACTTATGTTTGTATGGAAGGGTTTCTAATTTATTACCTGTCTGTGTTTGTGGATAGGCACAAAAATAGATTTTATTTATTTTTATTTCCCTGTAGCATAATTTTAATGAAATATAATTTAGATATTTTTCATTGCTACACCAAACTATAAATAAATGGTAAAGTTATAACAATGAAGAACTCTTAAATTTCATATACATCAAGTAAGGAATCCTAAAACATAATTTACATCTACCAAAATTTCAGGTACAAGAAATTTGGAGGGTGTTCTGGTGTTGGGTTCTTGGTTGGTTGGATTTGGGTACACATTTTGGGTTTTTCTTTGTTTTTTAAACTTAGTTTTTAAACTAGAAAATTACTTGAATTCAAAGCTGAGTGGGTGGGGGGAATGGGGCTAGTGTTACTGTTGATGGTTTGGAGCATCTTTGTGTGAAGACTGGATTACTCTACAAGTCATGAAATCTTTATAGATAACTTCTGCTCTTTCCTGCTAATTTTCTTTTGTCTTTCCACCATCCCTGTTTGGTTGGTGACTGGACCTCTATCAGGAACAGAGTCAGTAAACCTTGAAACTTTCCATTTAGTGATAGAAAAGGCTAACAATATCTGACAGGAAAACAGAAAATGCAAGTCATGATGCAGTTACAATAGCAACAGACAGGGACCTTTCCCAGAAAACATGATTTTGTTTTAAAGCAAGGAAGAGAGAAGTGGAGGGAACAAGTTAATAGATTGTGCCATCCATTGCAATGTTACTCCTTCAGAAAGGAAATACAGCTTTACTTAAAAGTAAACACACTGTCGGCTTTATTCAGGTGATTGACACTGATTTTCTAAGGATTAGGAGTTTAATTAAAGTTTCTGGTGTTCTGTGGAAAACTTCCCAGACACCTAAGTCTTATGGCATATCAGTGAACATAGGCTTTAAATCCAAGGGCTGAGCATTAAGCTGCATAGAACAATCATTGGATTACTTGTACCGAGCAGTTAGGAAATGGAAAAATGCCAAATAGCTTTTTTCACTAAATTTGTTCAGTGCACTACGTATGTTGAAGTAGGCTGAAAGCCAAACACAAATGTATGTTGAGGCATTTGTACATCCTGAGGCACTCTTTGACATTTTTTCATTACTCAGATTTAGTATAAGATACTGTTACTGGCTTAATGCTTAAAGGACTCAAGGGAAGGGACTGGTTCTGTTTTAATGAATAAGTTGCAAAGCTATAGTCTTGTAGACTTCAGTGAGATTTGTCCAGGCAGAATCATGCTCAGTTCAGTGATTCCACTGATTTCTATGGCGTGTCTGGAGTCACAGAGCCATTTAGGTTGGCCTTTAAGACCACAGAGTTCAGCTGTTTACCCAGCACTTGGGAGACCAAAACAACCCCCCTTCATTACAGTTTCCTTTTGGAAATTGTAGGGAGCAATGATGTCTCTCCTGAATCTCAAGCACAGTAGTCCAAACACTGAGAAGACAAGATTCATCTTGATTCACTCTGATCCCTGAAGCAATTCTGTCTTATTGCCATTATAGTCTCAATTACCTGGGGTGGCATTTAGCAGATGCTAAAATCTTGTTTGCCTTTACAGATACCTACTTGCAGGGTAGGTTTCCAGAGAACTTTGACTGAATAAGGCTTAAGCACTGTTCAGAACATGATTGTAGTAGGATGTCCCTGTAAGTGGTTGAAACAGGCACCTTGAACAAGGATGTTACCAAATACAGCCCAGTGCTCTGTCACAGAAACATGGTTGCTGTTCATCTTAGGCTAACAGGGTTTGAATAACTGTTGAACAAACCTTTCTGAACAGGGTGCATGGAAACAGGGCGGTCTTTTTGAGCTAGTCACTGTGAAGGTTCAGTCTGTGTCTGTGTAGAGTGCTGGACTACTTAAGAAAAGCAAATTCAGAAAGGAGCTAGTGAGGATGCTGTTGTGTCTAGAACTGTAGTGGTCTGTTGTAGCATCAGGGTTTGCTAAATGTTTTTATAGCCACCTGGTGATTGTTTTCTGATACCACTCAGAATGCTTATTTTTCCTGTCAATTAAAGACTGTTTCAATTTAGGGTTGATATTTTCTTACCATTGTTTTTACGGATATACAGCAAATTTATTCCATGAGTATTCAGCTCTTGAGAATTAACACTCATAATTGCAGAGTTCAAGGCCACAAGTGAATAATTTTTGAGAAATGTCACTGTGGTAAGAAATTTTTTTATGTGTTGTTTCTTCATGAAATGTTGAAATGTAATCTTACTCAGCTGTCCATGAAACAGTGTGCTTGATAAATAGAGTAGTTGTAAATAATTTCCCACTATCTCTTTTTATCTTTTTGAATGCTTTCTGTTGGTCACCAACTGGCACAAGCTTAAGTCAAAACCACAGCACGCCTTTATGTGTATTCTTGGTACAATTCTATAAATACGTTAAAACAAAATTAACATACTTATGCTCTTTACTGTATTCTTTACTGTTAAACATTTGCAGAATTGCCTCCAAGGTTAATCAGATGTTAACATCAGGCAATACAACTTTTTTTCAAGGTCTGCTGTACTGTCAAAGGATGTCTTTTCCTAATAACATTCAGATTTCTGTTTTAAGAAGTTGCAGCTATGCAAACAAGCTTATCTGGGCCAACAATAAAAAATAATTGATTTTAATTAGGAGTTGTCACATTACAGAACAAGACAAGGCTGCTTTTGTTCTATGAAAAGCCTGCTTTGCCTGCTTGCAAAAATGCATGGATTTCTTTCCAATGGCTTTACATAATTATATGACAAAGGTTCAGTCCTGTGATCCCTAAAGTTTCCAAATGATTCAGACATACTTGTCCAACTTTGTTTTATGTATTTGGTGGTAATCTGTAAGTTGGTAGACGGTGTGAGCATGAGGTCTGCTTTGTTTGTTTAAAGGAATGGGATAAGCATAAACTGAATTAGAGAGTATTTATGTTGAGACTGCTGAAATTATTGAGACCACATTTTAAAAATGAGCCAGTGTTGAGAAACAAGGCTGCTCAGCTCTGACTGTATCACAAGGACTCTTGAGTTTTGAATGACTGGATAAATGTGGTCTGAATCCATTATGTAAATTAAAAATGTGAGCTGCTAAGTTGTGCCACTGATTTTATGCCTGCACCAGTGAAGCAGGTTCAGTGTCACATAAGTTGTCAAGGAGACATAAAGATTGAGCAAATACTGTAGGAATCATTATAATTGATAGCCCTGTAGGCATGGTAACTGAAAATATGCAATACCTCCTCAATCAAACTCAGGCTGTTGAAGTCAGTTAAATGAATCTCTGTGAAGCCTGGGTTGGGAATGTGGCATTTCACTGAATCAGTGGAGAGTTTGGCTCCAAATTAAAAGCAAGCTGTTTGAAGGATTGTTGACCTGCTTTAATTTTTAAAAAGGTTTTCAAAAGTCTGTGATGCAAATTTGTGAGAGATGACATTTTCTCCAAAGGCAGATGTTCGCTGGTTCTAGTTCTGATTGTTAGAGTAGCTAAAGCACCACTGAATGCAACACTAATCTTGAATACTAAGTCCGAATCATCACAGATCTTGAAAAATGGTGATGGCCTCTTTGGACACTCATCTCCCATCATCCTTCAACTGTCTACAGTGAAAACTTTTAGATAGTATTTGTAAGGCTTAGAAGATAGCAGAAATAAACTTATCATAGCAAGTTCTGTTTACTAACTTCAGTTCTTCTATCATCATCATAGTAGTGGAGTACCTTATTTTGTTCCTTTAGGAAGGGAGAGATGGGTCGCTGAATCCATCAACATGGCTTTTGCAGCTGAATTAAGGTTCAAATGTTAACATTGTGTTATTTTATATTGTATTTTGCTGGTATGATAGGTCCTCTGTTACATCAGGCAAAAGTGGTAACAGCAAGGAAGTGGTACACCTGGACACTCTTTGAACCTGAGGGAGATAGAGAAGGCTAAAGTGACCTGAATAAGGAGAATTCTATGTTGCTTATGTGGAAGAGGACAGTGATCATCCAGCCCTTGAAGACTTACATGGCTGTGAAGTTCTGACACAATTTTATGTCCAAGATGTTAGGAATATTTAAAGAGGAACAAAAGATAGAAATGAACTGCTTTGGTAAGGATAAATGAGGACTTGTTCCAGTGAAAATACAATCCTTATAAAGGAAGGAGAGTAAGACAAAATGGCGCTCTATTTCTATTCCCTGACAAAAAAAAACTAGTAGGTTGTCCATCTCTCTGGCATTATCTTGAGATAATGTTTCTTTCTTTAATAGTGTGTATGTGATATAACTGAGAAGCATGAAGCCTTAAGTGGCTCAGAGAATGCAAAACAAGCTTGCAGCAGGGTGAGGCAGCTGCATGTTTCAGAGGTAATGGTGGAGTCATGTCTTGGGTATGAATACAGGGAGCATGTCTAGGAGTGTAGGGATGTTGAATATTTTTGCAACAGACTGCTTGTGGCAGAGGCTGGAAACATGCTGTGGTTGTGTTCTGTTAGATAACCTGCTGCTTGCATGTGGTATTTCTCCTGCTACTTGTTTCTCCAGAGGATGAGAGGAAGGACATGGTTGAGTAGTTTAACTTTGACATGTTGTCACAAGGAAGAGGAGAAAATTAGGCTACAAGGCTTTACCTCATGTGTGATGAAGACAAAACATGAATTTGAGGCATTTGTGTTTTATGCATACTTGAAATTTGCATTACTTTTCTCAATTTTTAACCCTTATAGACAAGATTCAGTCACTTTTGTATTAGTTGTGAAGATTTGCAGTCCTTGTACAATTCTGTGTAGAGGATGCAGGCCACAACACTAATCCTGGATATGTGGTATTTGGATCTATTCTGGCTTGTATTTAGCAAGCTCAGAGTTTAGGAAGAGTCAGCTCACTTCTGTCTCTTTAAGACTGATTGGTACAACGCTAGTGATCCCGACAGCCTCCCTCCGTGTACTGATAAGCCATAAAAACATAATCTCTAAAATGGTGGAGGAAATCAAAACACGGTTATTTTGTTTTACCTCTAGAGTGACTCCAGGGAAGATACAAGAAAAGCTCTGTTGAAGCTTTGGAATCTGACTCGTTGCTGTGGGTTTGGTAAAGATGCTGTGTATTCCATCAGTTTTCATTCCTACTGAAAGGCTTTTTTAAAAGCAAGCAAACCCAAACCCTACTTTTAAAAATCCATTGTGTGGAAAGAGAGGGCTTTAATTAAATTTAATTAAATAGCTTGAACTCTTTAATTTTTGTATAGTACTTGGGGTTCTTTGCATTAACTTATACAGTATTTTGGTTTCCTTGGCCAGTAGGTTTCCCAGAAACTGAACAGTGCAGGTGAAGTAACTTTATTTCTGAAGTTAAATGTGTAGGCAAAATGCAATTTCTCTAAATGAAATGGGGACCTCATTTACTGACAGGTAGTCTTTTCTTTTAAAGTTGATTAAAATCTTTACAAACAAAAATGTTTTGACTTGAGTCACAGAAAAATAATTATCCATTCTATACATTCACAGTAATTTAAATTTTTCAAGGTCATGATCCCATAAAACATTATGTCATTGCTGTCACACTCTCTTCTCCAATCACCACTTCAAAAACAAATGTTGAGGAAGAAAATAATTTAAATGTATTGTTTTATTTAAAGTTGCACAGGAAGTTGTGAAGTATTTAACCAGATTGGAAAAGGCACATATATTTTGGGAAAGCTAAAATAGTAAATGGAGCACACGTGTCCCTCTTAAGGAGCAGGCACATTTAGTAATTAATTCTTTATCTTCCTTTAGTATCTTCATCTAGGTCTGCCTGCAGGATAAGATAAAATGCTCTGTTCTGAGGTTCTGTCTTCTGGTTGTGGTCATACAGGTCTGCTAGCAACTTTTGGTCATTCAAACTTGTTGATACGGAAATCTGAAGAACAACTTCTTAATATAGGGAAAGTGTTATAGTTTTCTTCATTTACTGATAGCATTATGTGCAAGATTTTGTCGTGTGAGAAGGGAATCTAGTCTACAGTTATGGGCATTCAATTTCAAATGATTGTATTACCTGAGCTTTGCATGTTCCTGGTCCCTGCAAAGCCATGGTAAATCATAGTTTCTGAACACTTAGTCTGTTACAGCTCCTGAGTTCACAAATATATTTTATTTCCCTTTTCGTGTTTATTTCCCTTTTACTGTTTGTATACATATAGTACACAATAATTAATGGTTAGTAACTTGTGAAGTGTTAGTACCTTTCTGGTTTTCAAGTGTACCTATTAATTGTGTAAGTGAAGAAACAGTCAGATTTGTGTAACATCCTCTGTGGGATTCAGTAAGCCTGGTCTCTAAAATACTTGTAGTTCCCAGAATCACAGAACTGGTCAGGTTGGAAGGAACCTCAGTGGGTTGTATGCACAAGCAGGGTCATCCCAGACTGTGTCCAGACATTCTTGAATATTCCCCCATGAGGGAGACTCCACAGCCTCTCTGGGCAGTCTGTTCCAGTGCTCAGTCACCTGCACAGTAAAGAAGTTCTTCTTCATGTTTAGAAGAACTGTGCATCAGTTTCTGCCCATGAGTCCATCCTCTTGACACTCTCTCTTCAAATACATAAACACATTAGTGAGATCTTCTGTCATCCATCTCTTCTCAAGGTTAAACAGGCCCAGCTACCCCAGTCTTTCCTTGTAAGAGATGCTCCAGTCCCTTAATTGTCTTCATTCCCCTCCACTGGATCTGCTCCAGGAACCCCATGTCTCCCCTGGGCTGAGGAGGCCAGGACTGGGCACAGCACCCCAGGTAAGGCTTCACCAGGGCTGAGCAGAGGGAAAGCATCCCCTCCCTGACCTGCTGTCAGTGCTCTTCCTAATGCCCCCCATTGGCCCTCTTGGCCACTAGCACACTCCGCTGGCTCATGGACAATGTGTTGTCCACCAGGACATTCAGGTCCTTCTCCACAGAGCTGCTGATCAGCCCCCAGCCTCTGCTGGGTTATTCTTCCTCATGTGCAGGACCCTGCATTTGTTTTTGTTGAATTTCAGCCAGCTGTTCTCTGCCCATGTCTCCAACCTGTTGAGGTCCCTCTGAAGGGCTGCACAATCCCCTGAGGGCCACTGCTCCCAGCTTTGTGTCATGAGTGAACTCACTGAGGATGCATCTGTCCCTTTATTGAAGTTATTGATGGAACTGGGCAAGTTTTGAAACTTTGGAGACACCTCTAGAGACAGACCTCCAAACAGACACTGTGACACTCATTATGACTCTCTGGGATCTGCTGTTCAGCCAGTTTTCAATCCACCTCACTGTCCACTCACCTAGTTCACACCTCCTGAGTTTATCTTTGAGGATGTTGTGAGAGACAGTGTTGAAATACTTGCTAAAGTTGAGGTAGGCAATATCCACTGCTCATCCTTCAACCATCCATGTACTTGTTTCATTGTGGAGGCAAGCAGGTTGGTCACTGTCATGGTTTTGCAAAACCAGTAGTCACCTTTGCTGTGAAGACTGGAATGACATTTGCTTTCTTCCAGTCCTCAGGCACCTCTCCTGATTTCTATGACCTTTCAAAGATTGTGAGCAGCCCCACAATGGTGTCTGCCAGCTCTCAACATTCATGGATGCATTCCATTAGGGCCCATGGACTTGTGGATGTCCACTTTGCCTAGGTGATCTCTAACCCAGTTGTCTTTGACCAGGAGAAAGTTTTCCTTGCAAAATTCCTTGCCCTGGTTTCCTGGGCGAGAGATTCCTAAGAGCTGGTCTTGTTAGTGAACACAGATGCAAAGAAGGTGTGCATCATTTTTGACTCATGTATGTGATTAGCTGCATATTTTGGCAAGAAAAATTTTGAAGCACATTATAACTGATAGTAGAAAAGCAATTGTTGAAAACTGGGAGTACTTTTTCCTAGATGATTGTGGCCTGGAATCACTCAAATTTATACATTGGTCCTTATGGTGAAAAAACCTGAACCTTACAATAAATCAAGTGTTTGGTCATGAGTAAGAACTTTTCGACTGATGTGTGAAAACAGAGGGAAGGGCAGAGAAGCAGCAAAGAGCTTGATCACTTTTCTTACATCAGAGATACCCAGGGTATTTTTATTGTGTTTTCTGTGGGGCATTGAGCATTTGAAGCATTGAGAGCAGAGAAATGCCCCTCCTACTGTCCTTGAAGCTGGCCTCTTAGGAAAAATGTCATTATCACCTGGAACAATTTACTGGCTATATTCAGGAGGTCAGGTGGATTTTATCATACCGTTGTTTCATTATTTTA
This sequence comes from Ammospiza caudacuta, assembly GCF_027887145.1. Taxonomy (NCBI): domain Eukaryota; kingdom Metazoa; phylum Chordata; class Aves; order Passeriformes; family Passerellidae; genus Ammospiza; species Ammospiza caudacuta. Next base: position 41,366,262 of record NC_080632.1, read on the forward strand.
GGGAAGTTAATGAGATGCATCCTGATAAGCATCCAGGTGTATGGTGCATGGCCCATACACCTATATCCCAGGGTATGCATCTTAGGAAATGTGAAGTTTTTACTCACTGGTTTTTCCTGAGTCCAGAGTTAGTTGCAAATTGCATTCTTATGTAAAGAAGCTGTTCAAAACATGTTTTGATTAGTTTTGCTTCATATTGTGTATATAAACAGACATTTTGATTTTTGAGAATTCCATTTTTCTGAAAGCCCTATTTTTGTTTTTTATAAATATCTCTTCATAAAATATCTCTTGTGTAAAATATCCTGGCTCCCTTTATGGCCTGTTAGAACAGCAAATTAAGTATCTCAGTCTTGGCTACTTGACAAGTATGAAGATCTTGTATGATCTTCATGGCTTGTGGTAATAAAAATATGATAGCCTTACTATGGATGCCCTTTGGTTTAAGTGGTGATGTATCAGAATACCCACATGTTAAGGAGAATCACAAGTTTCTTTCTTATCTGTTATGAGGAATTATACTCTCTCACATGCATGGCAGAACATGAATTAGATTGCTAGAGGTATATTGCAAAGTAACACAAGTTTGAGCCATTACAAAATAGTTAAGTTGGAAGACTAAGCCTTTCATAGATAATGGATTTCTTTTGAGAAATTTGGGTGATTCAGAAATATTTGAACAGAAATCAATCAGAAGTATCAGCACACCCTGTAAAAATAGCTAAAGCTGATTCTGCTATGGCTGTAAGCAAGAGTCTCATGTGGCTAAACTTGTATCAAAATTCAGCTGGTAGTGAGAATTGTATATTTCAAATGAAGCCAAGTAACAAAACAGCATATGCTGTCCTGTCATTTGACTTTTTCTAATAAATATGGCTGTTATTGCTTAACATACTTAGGTTTTTATACAAATTCTGGAGTATCTGCTTAACAGCTCTTCATTTATTAAGATATTAGGCATATATTTTCCCTTAATTGAACACCTGTCATCAGCAATATAATAGCACTCTGAAACATGGGTGCGTTTAGCATTTCTGTAAACACTGTCAAATGTTTTTAAAATGTCTTTTTAAGTTAGTTGTAAATAGAAGAAAACACCTCTATGTTTCAAGGGCTGGTAGCCTCTCAAAGAGAGACAAAAACAGATTTCTCGCTTCAAGAAGGAGACCATTGATGGGAATGACAGCAAAATGCATAATCGAGTTTTCCTCACCTGCAGCATAGAGCAGGAGCTACAAGGCTTGGCTGACTCTGGATTAGTATTGATTGCTGACTTTTTTTAAAGGCATGTCTTCATTGTGTTTTGTCTGTTGAAATAAGCACTATTAAAGGCCTTAGTTTGCAGTCAATTAATCTACTAAAATAATTTGTTTGCCTGATCCTGTTGCCAGATGCACTATCCGAGTACAGCCACCACTTTTTGTGGTGGCTAAAGAGACTTAGCTGAAAAAGCAGTTCATTATGTTTCTCTGCTTTAAAGTTCATTGATCTTGCTCATGGAAAATGTTAGTATTTTCTCCTTTGTTCTAACTGTACCTCTGTGTTTTTAGCAATTGTTGTCTGTGACTTAGATCTCATTAGGATTATGCCAAGGTCACTGAATGGCATGTCAGCTTAATTACAGCGGCTTTCAAGCTGAACAGTTCTGACTCACAAACAGGAATTCACAGTTAGGTAAATGAACAATCTGAAATCTCCAAGCCGCATGCCATGCAATGCGTAGCTACATGCAGTAAGATGCTGAGTGAAGACTGTATTCCTTGGCTCCAGAGAACAGCAGCTAAATTTAAAAAGCCCTTGACTTGAAATGGGACTGAGCACCCCAAGGGTAGGCTGTAAATTGCAGATTTTAGCTGTCTTATTTTAAAAAGGTTAAAAATGAGCAGTTTGTTTCCCTTAAGTTATCCAAGCTGGAAAGTCTTTCAGCAGCAGTGGTGTGAGATGTGTGGTACCCTAAAGGAAGGGCATCTGCTAGCAACAGAGTGACTTGTCCATTGCAAATAGTGAACTATTAAATAGTTCCAAGCTCTTCACAGGAAAAAAAAATAAGCACCATGTATCAGGTTAAGAGTCCAGTTCTTAAGAAGAGGCATAAACAGCCTGTATTCATTTGCCTCAGAAGTTTCCACATGTTGAAAACCATCTTATTGATGAAAACCTTCTTATAATTATGTCAGAGTATGTGTCATTGAATGTGTTTTTGCACTAAAATCTAATATATTTCTGCAGCTGAATGATTCATAAGAATTCTGTTTGCAATGAGATGCAGTTCCCATTGTTAGTGATCTCTGTTCTTTTTGTGCTCTATGTTTTATCAAACTGACATCCACATACCTTATTAATCTGACTGCCATATGCTTCTAAAATATAATTGGCTTTATTTTGTACTTCAAAGGTCATTGCTGTGGTGCCTATCTACACAGATATCAGATGCATCTAATAAAAAATGTCAGAATACAGAGGAAAGCAGAATACAGCAAGAAATAGAATCTTCTTTCATGCATTCCCAAGTAGATACATCAATAACTTTTATAATTTTGCTTATAGTCAGTGTTTATTCAGATTAGATAAGATTAACTCAGGTGTTTTTGAGTACAGGTGTGACAAGACAAAAGTGCATTTTGCGGTTAAAAAAATAAAACTGTAGTGTACCTTTCATGTTATCCCTAAAGTTAAAATAACTGAAGTGTCTGAGACAATAGGTATGGTCAGTTCTAATGGCAATAATCAAGGGTAGAGTTGCATGCTACCATCAAGTAAATTATGGTCCAGATCAAAGAGGCCAAGAAATTCACTCTTTCAAAAACCTTGTCAAAAGCATCTGGCATCCATTGGCTCAAAGCAGCAGTCAGAGGAACCTGGGCAAAAAATTTGGATTTGGGCTAGACTGGAAACCTAAGCAGTCCATGAGTAAATGGTTAAAAAGCAGTAGCTAGAACAGAGAACTAAAGACTAGTGATTTTTATCAGAATACAGGGGCAGGATTTAGAATTCAACAGTCAGTGAGGATCTCTGCTGTACCCTAGGGGGAGTAACCTGGTTGTTCTGGGCTACTCTGTCAGCTCCACGGTCTTGCCTTTCAGGTCCTGGAGTACAGAAGTGGCCAGGTGTATCTTGGTTATTTTATTTACTCTGAACTAAATCAACTGTTACTCTGTTTCTAAATCAACTGTTCCTGATCAAAGAAGAACAATTGACATGTGGCTTTGTGTAATTGGTTGCCTGTCTGGGACAGATAATGTCGTGAAAGGGAGAAGAACTTGAGAGGCTCTTAAGTTTTGTGGCAAAGTGTAGCTTCCACCTTGGCCTCAGTTATTCAGGATGTCTGAGAATTGTGCTTTGCTGCAGTGGTTTGCAGTCTCTTAAGTGACTAGTTAGGGGAGAGTGAAGGAGCCCCACAGGTCAGGTGCCTTATACATTTTAGAATGTTGTGCATATTTTTGTGTATTCTGTGAGATGTATAGAATATGTATACTCTAAGTACAATTACTGAACATAATAAAAATACTAGGCCATTTTAATGGGGAGAGAAGAATAAGACAGTGGCTAAGTGTTTTTTTAACATCTAATTTGTTCAATTAATTCTCTCTAATTAAACTCCTAGGCTGACTATGGAATGAAAAAGAAGCATCATAAGATAGAAGTAATGTGACTTGTAATTTAAAATGTGCATGGCTGTTGACGCAGATATTTAAAATACAGATTTTTTTCTAGCTAGTTTGAGGTATGAGTTTTGAGCTTCTCTTATGAAACCAGCAACAAAGTGAGCCACTAACACGTGAATCATTACAGTCTCTTTTATCAAGATACTATGGCTTGATTTAATTTTCTATGGAAGTACATTGATTGATGAAACACAATTACTTCCATACAAATTAAGCAGCTAAACTCCTTGTTAGCACATCAGATATGAATGGTTATTAGTGATTATATTTTGCTATGGTTGACTGTGCAATTGACAGCAGCAATGCTTGCATGCTGGTTGATGGTTGACCCCAATCAGCTTGTATAGTTCACAGTGACCTGATGCTTCCTGGGAGAGTGATCAAAGTTCTGCGAATCTTTCTAATGCAAAGAGTTACTCATTATACTCCCCAGCAAATTCTTTGAAGATTTGGGATTTCTGTAATAAACCTGAAACATGCAGAACAACCACTGTCAGAGGTGGTAAACTGTTATTCCTCCTACACAATGGTTTTAGGAGACTAGTACTAGTGTTCCATGGAGATATGGGACATCTTCATTTATTTTATGTTAATGTAAAAGTACATTACTTACATTATAGTAGTAGTCTATATTTCAAAAATCTATGTTCAAGACTTGATATCTCAGTAGTGTCTTTCGGAGAGTTCCACTGTGCAAAGGTATGTAAGAGGCAAGGAGAAGTAGCTGATATTCATTCCTGTTTTCCTCTGTGTTTATGACTCAGTGTTATGAAATATTAAGACAGGAATGAACATTGCTTAAGACAAAAATCTTGAATTCTCTGAAATATTGTCATTAGACCGTTCAGTTGGACATGGTTGGCTCCATAATTTTCCATCTGTGTAAACAGAATTATTTAGAACTCATTGTGCAAGTGATGCAAATAACAGGATATAAAATATTTTAGAAACTCTTCCATATTTTTAAAGTACTTAGATTGGCTAAACACTAGGCAGCACCAGATGATGACACTTTAAGGGAAGATCCACTGTACACCAGACATCACTGCAAAACTTGGGTAAAATTAGATGAGTTTTTAGCATAAGAATGACCATTTTCTCTGTCATTCTTAGAATTTTATATTCCAAGTGAATATAAAATGGTCTCTCCTAGGAGGCAGGGAAGGAAAGTATTTTGAATAAAACTTTGAAGTTTTATTCATATGGGTGGAACAATGACGTTACAACTGCACTACATACGAGGTAGTTCAGCCCTGCTGCTGAATTAGCTGCCGCAGCTGCTCTTTGATATCTGAAGGCAGCAGCCTTCCCAGTGGAAAGAAAGGTTCAGAAAAGAGATCTGTGGTCCTTTGTAAGCTCAGGAAATGAGCACAGCTCCCTTGAATGACCTATAAACAATATATAAAATTTGCACCCGGGAGTCACAGTCTGTCTCCTTGATGCTGATTAACTCTCTGGGAGGGGTTTCGTCTCTCAAATTCTAATGAGAGTCTTTTATCCGCAAAGACCTCTTTTGTGTACCTCACAACCAAAACAAAACCAAACAAGATATACCATCTCTAAGTAAAATCTTGCTCACATGCTTGGAAGAGCCTGAAGACTATGTTAATAGTGCCATCTGGTGACATTTTATGTAGCCCTATGTTATTTTTGAGACCATTCTCTATTTAACCTTTTTTTTTTTTTTTGGCCTATTTATATGAAAACATTTTCAGACATTTTAATGAAGTAATCTGGACTAGATCCTCAAACAGCTTTTCCTCTTTAGTCTCGTGACTGCTTTTGAGTGAATTTTTTCCTCTTGAAGGCAGTTCTTTAGACATGATGACACAACAGTGGATCGGCAAAGTTGGTTTGGCTGGGGATTTCCCAGGGATCTTGGACAGTATCAATTGGCAAGTGCTATTAAAATAAAAAAAACCCTGCAACCAAACAAAAAAAAGTTTCTTGTAACTATTTGCTGCAGTATTCTATTCTTCAATTCTATTTAGTCTTGTCCTGGTTCCAAGTCCAGCTGGAGATAGAACACCACAGAGCTACTTGCTCAGTCTTCCCTCTCCTTCCCCCCACCCCAGTGGAATGGGAGGAGAATCCAAGCAAAAATTTTGTGTTAAGAACAGTTTAATAATTGAAAATAAAGTAAAATACAGTAATAATGGTAAATTATAATAATGGTAGTAAAAGGGGAAAAAACAAGTGATGCACAATGCAATTCCTCATCCCCCGTGGTCTATTGCCAGACCCCTCCTGCTGACCCCAGACCAGCCCTTTCCAGGTAACTTCCCCCAGTTTGTACCCTGGACATGATGTTCTGTGGTGTGGAGTATGCTTTTGGTCAGTTCTGGTCACCTGTCCCAGGTGTTCTTCCTCACAGTTTCTTTTGCTCATCTCCTCACTGGTGGAGCAGGAGACAAGGAAAAAGAATTCCTAGACTTGGGATAAACACAACTTAGAAAAACCCCAAACATCAGTGTGTTACCAGGATTCTCATTCTGTATCCAAAACACAACAGCGGAACAGCTACTTTGAAGAAATCATCTCTAACCTAGCTGATACAGTGCTGGGTCAGTTCTGTGAGGAGGAAGCCAAAGAATGGATGTTTTACTCTGGTGGGATTCATCAGCAGAGATGCACTTGTAATCAAAGATTCCCAAGATCATAAACAGCACTAGAGAATTTGCAATGAAGACACAACGTGAAATTAAAACCAGATAAACTGAGAACTTGTGTGCTTTTAGCACATTTTTTTGCTAATACCTACTTGCCTTCTAAAGGTCTTATTTAAATTGGCAACAGCATTAAGATTAATGTCTGCAATTGTACCACGAAGTGGAGAGAAAGGAGAAATGCCTGAACTTCACAAACAGATGACTGTTGAATAGTATTCCTTAATGACTAACTTTGCTTTTTTCCTAAAGGGTTCAGACTGAATTACATTTCCAGGCTGCTGAGTGTGTATTATGCTCCAATGGTCTAAAAATCCCCACTTTAACATCTGATGGCATAAGAGCATAACCATCTGAAAGTATAGGAGGGGGTAGAAATTGCTCTTTATGTTTATATTTTTCCAGTATTTGAAATTATTACTCTCGCTAAGTGCAAAAGGAAGGCTATAAATCTTTACCATGCATTGAACAGGCCTGTTACTCTTAACATTCAGTGAACCATGAAAAAGGTTCACAAACTAGGGTTTTTAGTGAGATCGAGACTTGAGCTGATGTGCTGAGTTCTGAGTAAGTACTGTCTGTGATACAAGCACGGTTCATGTGTCTAATGCAATACGGCAAACTCTTGAATGAGTAACATATTTTGAAGACCACAGGACAAAAGAGACATGTCTCTTCTTTCGATGAGAGGGATTTCATTTTGAGATGCTCTTAGTCTGTTAAACATTTAGCCCTCTAATGGGGACTTTTATATTTTTTGCAGTTAAACTTTGAACTAGTAATTTATAATAATTGAAATATCCCTTACAGAAAGATGTTTAACCTTGAAAACTTCAGGCAGGAGGAATCAGTAGTTATGCTAATAACTCATTTGCATGATTAATTAAAATTCCATTTTTAAAATGTGCCAATTTACTGATTTTTGTTTGTATAGTTTCAGCTTTTGAGCATTAGATTAATGCTTTTCTACTACTAAATCAATCAAATAAAGTAGTAAGCCTGGTGTCCTTTAAACAGCAAATACTTACAAATACTTGCAAATACAAATACTTAGAAAAACTGAAGACCAAACAATAAGCATTATATTGTGTTATTAGTCCTGTATGATGTAGCTGTAGAAAAACACTTCTCATGCTTGCTCAAATAGAGACATAAAATAAATTTCCCTGACGAATATAAAAAATCAAGCTGTTAGCTTCAATTATATAAAATGTGTGGGCTACAGTCTGTAATTAAGAAGAGTGTTTCAGTTATTCAGGGGGGATAAGTGTTTTCTGTAATCTGTCACTGCAGATATTAAGTTGGATTCTCTTTTACTTCCAACGGTGTTCTGCTGAAAACATTGGAACATCTGTCTAAATACCTTCTTTTTAAGCATGGTTTAGCAATGTTTTGTCGTTAGCTATTACATGAAGTTGAAATCCAATAGTTTTAAAATGCTTTCACCTCTGAAACAATAAAATAGTTTTTAAGTGTATGTAACAGGTTTTAAATGTTAAAGGAAAGTAAACTGTGTCAAAGATACCACTTTTTTTTTTCTTTTCTATGTGCTGGAAAGAATTGTCTCATAAGAGAGTTATACAAGATATGTAGCTTAGTGAGATTTGTCATAGGAATGAATAATTGCAAAATCCTGACGTGAGAGACTAAAAATGCTGATTCTCAGGGTCAGATCTCTAATATGTTGTTCATTGTTCTTGTAGAAGTTTGATCTGTACCATGGCAGGAGATGGTATTTATGTGAAGGACAGGGCCCTTAGCAGCTTTGCCGCAGCATTCTCTAAGAGGTGGTTTAGTTTTGGTACAGGCTGTACTCAGTGAGGTGGTTGGATCAGCACCGGGGCTAATTAGCACTACGGTTTCTTGGTAATCTTCCCTGTATCAGTCCCCTTCTGTTTCTAAAGTTGTTTGCTGTATCCATTGAGCATGCATTGTAGTTCCCTACTTGTACTCTTCTCCACTGCCATTTCACTTTCCAACTAGTTTATCTGTGACTTACTTGATATTTGCTGCTTAGAAATGTGGTGAGAGAACTGATTGCTTTGAGAGATGGTTCTCTGTTCAAAGTTTTTCAGGTCACATCAGCATTCTTTATCCAGAACTGATTTCAGCATGCATAATATTTCCCTGCTTCTTCTGGTTGATACAGGTGAGCTAATCCAGATACTGCAGCAGAACAGAATTCAAATGAGAATCAGGTGGGTGGGATTTTAGGTTTGGGGACATTTTGACTTCATTTGTGCAGATTCTGAACTATATATGGATATTTGAGAATATATCTTGTAATTATTCTCTGTGAATATGCCTCTGCTAGCACATTGAAGCCTTTGTGGGTCATACTTAAGATTTGTTTTTCATTTGGAGAAGTCTTAGAGTAGCTTACTAGTATTGCATATAGAAATGGTTTGCTACACTTCATACAAATCCCATCTCTAATTAAGCACAATTGTAAAAAACAACTATTTCTGAGCTGAGTAATTTCCAGACTTCCCTGACAAAACAGAAGGCACAAATTGTAGATCTCTGATAGAACTCTTTGTAGTGCATCTGTACAACTTACTTTTGCTAAGGATGGTGCTGCGTAAAAATAGGAGCTTTCATCTTGAACTTTCTCAGTTTGCATTGAGGGAATTAAATAAAATTTTTAAGGTGAGGTAATTCTTTGATGTGTATGCATCCCTATCTCTTGTTAATGAGTAAGTAATTGGACACTTAAGACTCACTTCCTTTGTGTTGTATGTTAGAAACCAATGCCAAGACAACTAAATGCTTTCTGTAAACATCTAAGTCTTAGTATATGTTTGAGGAGATAGAACAAAACCATGCTTGGTGCTAGAAAATGCTAGAGAGAAATTGAAATTATGAGAAGACAGATGTTAAAATTTATTTAATATTAATCTAGGAAATTTCAAATAAGAATGGGCAAGGCAACTTTTGTAGTTCACTTCTTTAATATTCAATACTGCAAGCAGAGGTACTTGCTCTTACGTACAGCTGCTTCATCTTCCAAAAAGAAAGAAAAAAACCCAACCAAATCTACCAACCAACCAACCAACCAAAAATCAAACCCACCCAGAAAGACATGGAGGAATGGGTAACATACAAGGCAGAAAATAATGTGAATCTTGAGAGGAGTCAGAATGGAGTCAGACCTTGAAAAAAGGTTACTTTCTTTTCCTGAAAGATCTTCCTTACCTAGAAGAATTGTCTTTCTCATCCCTGGAAGTGTTCAGTGCCAGTTTGGATGGGGTTCTTGAGCAACTTGATTCAGTGGTATGTCTGTGCTCATGGAAGGGGGGTAGACTAGATGATCCTTAAAGGTCCCTTCCAAAGCATTCTGTGATTTTATGAAAGGCATGATAATTTCCAGTGATGCATCTTACATCTGAAGCATTGCAAAGTTCTTACCAGGAAACCTAATTGTTCTTTTTAACAGTCTGTTTGATTGTGTCGTCATTACTCTTTTTCAACTTTTGATGTAATTAAGCATACCAACATAGATGTATATACTAAATATTCCCTTTTATTCAGTTACTACATTTATCTCCTATATTTTGCTTTTTGTATCTTAGAGAATATCTTCTTTTTTACCAGTTCTAGGGAGACAAAATATAATTTTTGCATAAGGGGAAGGGCAGTAAAAGCTGAAGGAATTTCTGTGCCACTGTTGGCATTTTGTGGGCCTCCTGCAATGAGTCAAAAGGATAACAGCAGGAATAATTATGTGCTTGTTCATGTGCAAATGGATAAGTACTTTTGCATGGTTCAAGTTCAGAGAAGCAGCACTATTCAGGATGTTGGGGCATGTGAGTAAAGCAGATTCTTAAGTGTTTGTTGCAGCCATGGATAATCCTCTAAATAAACAGGAATTGCATAGTAGAAATGAATTATTTTCTTTGAAGATTGATTAACTATTTCTACTTATAAATTTTAGAGATACTCACAAAAGAAATTCTCAAAAATCAGAAAATATTAATGATTCTGAAAATTGTTTCAGTGGCATGAATACAATAATAATCTCTTTTGTAGTAACATTTCTACCTGAAGACTTTTGAGGATAAATTAATCTCCATACCATAGGATGAGGATTTATAGTTTGACTGTAAATCTCTGCAAGGGCTACTCTTATACCGAGAAGCTGTAGTTGTCCTATTTGCATCAACCAGTCTTTCCCCAACCCTACAGCACTTTGATTTTCTGTGATTTCAGTCTAGGATGCATCTGGGGAACATTCTGATTTCTCAGATAGGAACCAAGGTTTCTCTCCTGAATGAGAGATCAGGATCTGAAGAGTGCTCATCTACCTTTGGCAAATCTTATTCTTGTGGTTTACTCTCCTGCTGGCATTGAGGAAGGACAAGTAATACCTATGGGTTGTTCTGCCCTGGGTATTCAGCATCTGACTAAACTGGGTTTTCAGCACTTTTTTAATCATAGGATCATACTCTTGCTTCCTAGAAGTGGGGGTAATTTTTGATAACTGAAGCTGGATGACAGAAATCAGCAGTGCCTCTGGGTAATGTTGCATGATTTCCTGCATGGAAATTCCTTTATTCTGGTAATACTAGGAGCAATCACTGTGTTAATGTGGCATCTAACACACTATGTAGCCATCTAAACTTGTGTTTTGTATGTCCCTGGCTTACAGTGAAGCATATCTGAACTGTTGTTCATTCAGTTTTCCTACTTCCCACCTCATTCTTTGCTAGCTCAGACTAGGTGTGACCTTCTGTGTAGCACATTGCTCCTGCTCCCCAGCAGCAAAAAAAACCCCAGCAGCAGGTAAGGCTGCTTTCTCTTGCACTTTTGTAGATAGTATATACCAGCAACATTCAGCCCTTAAATATATTTTGGACTTTTTAAATTGAGAATTTCATAACTCTCTACTGTATCTAGATAGTCCTTTTTCTTGTTGAAAATAGAAAAATAGAAGCAGAAGGAGTGGAAAAGTAGGAATGGACATGAATTACAAAAATTCAAGTTTTTCTGAAGCTAAATGAACTTTCCCAATTTAAAGCCCTCAAGGAAACCAATGTAGTCTCTGGGTTGATAAGATGAAGCAGTTTTACAGTAATGTCTGATGGAAATGAATTATGAATAGGCCAGAGAAGGAACAACCCTTGTTCCTTCTAATGGATGCTAGTTCAAGCTTGCAGAGGCAGCAAAATAAATATGATCAAATTCATCAGTGATTGGAATATATCTAGTATGGTGAAACACAGTCTTTTAGAATCTCTGTTTCTGATTTTCCATAATGGAATTTCTGTTTTGTATAAGGATTTCCCTTTTTTTTAAAAATTAAATTAATGGTTATTCTGTTTCCTGAATGAGGAAAAAGATTCTGGTATTTCAAAATATAACATCAAATAGTTGTCAAGAAATATTTCTTGAGTTATTTCTGCCATTAAAGTAAATCTTTTTGTTGAAGCTAAATGCCATATCTGGTTCTCAAGGTCCAAACTAATGATACAAAAAAACATTGGTTCAGAATGGAATCATAGAATTACTTGGGTTGGAAGGGACCTTAAAGACCATCTGGTTTCAAACCTCTGCCATGGGCTGGGAACTTCTGATTAGACAGCTCAGAGCCCCATCTTGAACACTCCCAGGGATGGGGAATCCTCTCTGCAGCCACTCTGGGAAACTTGTTCCAGTGCCTCACCCCTCTTGTACTAAAGAATTTCTTATAATATCTACTCTAAAACTACTCTCTTTCAATTTGAAGTCACTGCCCCTTGTCCTATCACTATGTGCCTTGTAAGAAGTCCCTCTCCAGATTTCCAAAGGTAGGCCACCTTTGGGTACTGGAAGGTGCTAAAAGGTCTCTGTAAATCCTTCTTTTCTGCAGGCTAAATGGTCCTCGCTGTCTCACCTGTCCTCGTAGGACAGGTGCTGCATTGCTCTGTGAGCTTAGCTGCCTCTTCTGGACTCGCTCCAACAGGTCAGCGTCTTTCTTGTGCTGAGGGCCCCAGAACTGGTCACAGGTCTCACAAGGGCAATAAAAGCATATCAGTAAAATCAAAAGCTTACAGAGCAGAAAAATATATATCTGTGTGTGCAATAAGGGCACTTGTTTTTTCTGATGAGAATATGCCTTTTTTTTTGTAAACGTTGCAGGGATACCTTTTCCAAAAAAGATTTTTTAAAGTCTATTCAATACAATGCTACTGCCTTGGGGAATGTACCGCCAAAAAAAGACATGTTAGGGGGTCTAATCACTTTTACTTTTCATCATTATTTCCTTTGTAAATAGATGCTTAATGTAAGACATGAGTAAATGGCTGGGCATTACATTTTTCATCAGACATTATCTCTTCTGTTATAATTTTTCCAGTTTTCCTAACTGTTTATTTAGTTGTAAACCTCCATTGACTCATGTAATTAGAAGTTTCCTTCAGTGTTGACAAAAGTAATCTCTATTGCTTGGTAACAAGCTGTGTAACTCTCTTTTGAACTTCAAGAGAAAGAGTGACTGAAAAAAAAACATTTGTGGAATGCCAAAAATGGAAGATACCATAGTAATCACTTCAACAGAAAATACTCTTATGTATAATTAGATTACGAAACATCTCTTTATCTACATAATTTATTAAAATCTCACTTTGAGCCTCACTTGCAGATTTGGACTACCAAGAATATTTCTGAAGGCTTTTCTCTAGTCCCACAGTCCTATAGGTACAGTGATGCTCCAGCTGCTGTTGTTTTTAGCCGGGGTTCTGAGCATCAGCAGTTACAGGCTTCCACTTCCCCAGATTCCATAAAACATGGTTAGAGTTTCTGGAAAGCAAGCTGGATTTAGCAAGAAGCCGGTTAGCTATTGGGCTTAATTGTGTGGTAACCAGTCAGACTAAGTGCTGTGCCTGCCCAGGCTCCTGGTAAGTTAACCTTATGTATTTCTATTTAAAGTGAAGCAGAACTTGTTCTGTTTTCAAGGGCACACTAGAATGTACAGCCTGTCAGCAGTAATGGAAAGTATAATAAAGTTTGCAAAATTAACTCTGTGGCTGAGGATGTAGAAGCACCAAAGCCTGATTTCTCTTTAATTTCCTCAGGAGTGAGAGATAGAGGGATATCTGCATGGAAGCCTGTGTCTCAGCAGAACCACTCAGATGTTTTGAAAGTAACATTTTCCTATATGTCTTTGTTCTTGCCAGAAGTATATTTGAAGCAATGAATCACAAAGAAAACAGAATCACTTTCTCTAATGTTCACTGAATTCTGTATTACAAGAGGTAGTACCAGAACTACCAGAACTACTACTGGAAAGTAGTAGCCATTGGGGAACTAGATTTTTTTTCTCTGTGTGATTGGAAAGTAATTCGCAGGCTCTCCTAACATATTAGATTTTTCTTATCAGTTTATTTAAGTTTCAGATGCTGTCTCAAATTTGAATATATTTGTAGTGTATCAGGCAAATTTCAAATAAACTTAAAATGTATCTCTTAAAATATATTCTGAATAGCAATATCATGTGTAGAAACAATACTGATAGTATTTTTTTAAGCTACAGAAATGTGTACACTTTGGCCTTTCTCCAAAGCAAGTTTAAAAAGTACAGTGATCTTGGAAGGTCCTTTTGGATCACTGTTAGTAGACAAATCTTTCCTAGAAACAGCCTGAATAGGAGTATGCTTTCAAACTTGTTTTTTGTGTTTATAATTTTTATTCTTCTATGCAGTTGATAGCAGCCAGAGCTCTTACTATACAGATATGGAAGAAAACTGCCATGAAGATTTGGGGTCTGCCGTATAGCACTTGGTAGGTGTTCTTGCCCTGATTTCTGAACTCCATTGGTGGGATTTGACTCTCCTCAGGAAGTTATCTAGGCTCTTCAAATTCGGTGGAGGGAGACACACATGCAGACACAAACATTTCCAAAGGGGCGATTCATCTGACCATAAAACAGTCACTGGATGAGATACCTCAACTTTTCCACAGTGTCTAATAACTTTTTCTAGGAACAGATGGGTAAAGGAGATGTTGGCTGCTGTAAACCATTAGCTTTTTGAGGTCACTTGCTGCTGTAGTTTTCTGTGAGAAAGATAAAAAAGTAACTATTCACTGGACACTGCACTTACAATGCCCATACTCAGGCTCTTGTATCTTCTTATCTCTCTACTGATGCTTCAGTCTTTTGGCAAAGGAAAAGCTAAGAGGAAAAGTGCTTTTCTATTCTAGTCCCTTGCTCTTCTAACAGAGCTCCCATCCAAGCTGGGATGAAAATAATCAGGACGGATTTTCTTTCCCGTCTTTTCTCGGTCCTTGTTAGCTGGTGGTGTGATTATCAATTTGCAGCTGCTGCCAGCTTTTAGAACTTGTTTCTTAGTAATTAGAACATCAGATTTAGAGTGCTGGAAGTCTCAGAACAGCATTTACCCTTTTCTGACGGCTGCCGACGCTTACAACATGGGCTAATCTGGGGAAGGCTGAGTTATAATGTGAGTCAACAGCGCATCAAAAAGCTCATTCTTGTATTCTGACTCAGTCTGCAGAGGGGGTTTACAAAGGGAACATTCAACCCTCGCTGACCAGTTGGTTTGATACTTCTTAGTGGTAACTGAATGGGGGATTGCCTTGTTAAAAGGCCTGAGCTCCTGCAGAACTGGGTAAACATCCAGCTCCTCAGAGTAAGGGCTTGATGGTCCCATTTCCTTTACAGTGCAGAATAGGGATCAATAGCTGCAGTGAGTAACAAGATATTTTGGCTTGTTTTGCAAGAACATTTTTGACTTAAAATATACTTCCTGTCTTAGAAATGTGGAAGAAGAAAAAATAAAGTAAAATGTGAAACAGGAAGTAAGATGAGACGAAATATTCATTTGAAAGGAAAAATAACCTACAGTAATGAAGGTAAAAGTTAGAAGCTTGAGATAAACGTCTTCAAATAAATAAAATTCTATAATTAATGCAGAAACCAAATAGGTTTTTTAGAACATAATTTAGAAAAAAATATTAATTTATAAGTAGTTTTCATGTCTTGTAAAATTTCTGATGGATTGGTTGTAAACTGCCATTTATCATGTATCATTTAATTCTTTAATGTATATGCCTTTTGCAAGTGTGTGTCTGTGGGGTAAGCCTGACTCCTGAAATGTCAAATTTAAGTACAGTAATGGAGGAAAAGGTAGGGTGGAAGTTGCTTCTCTTTTATGGATTGGAAATGCTGTGTCACCTGTCAGTGCACCTATGAGGCATTTACTCAGAGGGCACAGACCATTGTTAGAGGGCAGGTCTTCATTTGTTACAGAGACAGAATCAGAACCAGAAGAAGAAACCCCACATCCCCACCGGAGAGTTGTGAAATTCCTTATTGAACTACTGGCTTTGGGCAGGTCCATAAGCATGCAATTTTTTGCGCTTGAAGTCCCATGGGCACCTGCATTTCTGGGTGACGATGTGTGCAAATATTTGGTGTTGACAGAGCTGAGTGACTCAGCACAGTTTTCATTCTTGACTCCCAGTCAGGTCATAAAATAGTTGTCTTTCTGTCTGTTCCTTGAGGGCTCAATGAAGCTGGCATTTTTGGGAAATACC
Source organism: Ammospiza caudacuta (assembly GCF_027887145.1). Lineage (NCBI taxonomy): Eukaryota > Metazoa > Chordata > Aves > Passeriformes > Passerellidae > Ammospiza > Ammospiza caudacuta. The sequence continues at coordinate 41,382,127 of NC_080632.1, forward strand.
AATCATATTTGTGTATGAGTCTGATGGAAAATATGATGGCAGTAGCTTCCTTTGGCTCACTTTTTTTCCCTGTGCCCTGCACACAACACAAAAAATCCAAAACTTGGCTTTGTAATTGTTAAGGTATTTATGTGCTTGGTTGAATTGAATACTAAGTGACTTTCTCAGTGTCCAATAATATTTTGTTTGCAAGGCTAGGGTTGACAAGATTCTGAGTTTTGACCTGTGCTTTCAATATCCAATTATGCTGTCTCTGACAAACTGCTCAAATTCAGATAATGACCATTTCTGTGAAGGAAAAACATGCTACAGGAGATCTGAGACCTTAATATTTTTAATTGATTAAATGCGCTGCTCTGTCTGATGTACACCCTTTATGGCAGATGGTCATATTACTGCAAGTAAAATGCATGACAAATAGTAACCATTCAAACATAATATGGAGTTTGTTATTGCCTAGGCTACTATATTTCTCTCAGGCACAGAAAGTTTTACTAAGAGAGTATGTGACTTTGAAACACCCAAAAAACCCCACTTCTGAGTGAAGCAGTATTTCCTGAAGAGTGAGAAAAAGCTCTTGTCTCTATCCCCCTCAGCACTCAAGAGCAGATAACATGACTGTAAGAGCAAGCTCATGTGTGCTCTTTCTTCAACAATAGAAGTGTTGCTCATTGAGAACTGTAGCTGCAGATGATACACCAGTAAACTTCCCGTGCCTCATTGTTCACCACAGGGACTTAATCAATCCTTCCAGTGTAAGTGTTTCTGTGTTGGTTGTGCTATGTGACCATCTGCCATCTGATGATGGGATTGTAATGGCTTTGAACAATGTCGTCGTCATCAAAACCCTCAAAGAGTATGACAAATATCGAGTGGCAGTATTCTTCAGTGTTTCACTTAGGAAGAAAAGAGTGATTTAGGACTCCTTGTGTGGGAGTTTTAAAGTATGCACAGAACCACATAATTCTCAGGAAGGATGGTCTGTGCCTGAGTTGGGGGCAGTATAGGGGATGCTGCAAGCTCGCATTATCATCTTCTGCCTACATTTTACTGTCTCTCTGAAGAATACTTAAGCACAGATTTATTTAGGAAGGCTTAATTTGGTCATCCATCTTCTCCGTGTTTAATCCTTTAAATGTGGAAAAAACCAAGCTGCACAAGACATCTTTATTTCATATATTTTGCATCAAGGGGTAAAATGACATGCTAATTAAAAGGGTTTTTCCTGAGTTTCAGGGTGAACAGTTACTCACAGATTTGCTAATAGGGTACCTGTTTCTGAGGGTTTAACCTGTGAATAGCAGCACAGAAGCACAAACACATGCTTTTGTCTTAGCCATATTCTGCCCAATGTGACTGGAGAGAGGCGATGCCAGAGTGACAGGAAACAAGTGGCCAGGTGAGGAGAAGAACCAGAGGAAGAGAAGGAAGGGCGTTCTTCCTAGGAAGGCACAAGGAAGAAGATCCCAGAGTGATCATGTCTGGCAGTCTCCTGTTGTGCACAGGAGTGCCGCAGGACAGGCCGAGATCAGGACATGTTAAACACAGTAGTGAGCACAGATGCTGGTGCGCCCTTGGCTGAGCAAAACAGCCGTTTGCAGTTTGATGGCTGCACAACTGTGCCCTTTAGGTTAAATGGGAGATTATCCTTGTCCCTGTGAAAAACTGACTATGATCACAGAATATTTGTCCCAGCTGCACCTCAAATTTTCCCATTAGAAGGGAAGGGGTGGCTGAAAGCAAGACTTAGATGGCACATAACTCTTGAGCTGAGACCTGTATGCAGCTGTTTATGGGGTAAGGCTTTATTTTTGTTTTCTGGTTGGCTTTGCAAACATATTTTGTTTAACTTAATTTAGTATCTCTAAGCTGTCACAAGAAGTACAAACCAGTAATTTACTACATATGTGCATGGAATTGATCAGTAGATATTTGATGAGATATTAATTAAAGTTAAGATAAATTGATAAAGACTAGTTACAACTAGTGTGTCTTATAGGATGATATTGCAATTGAAATCTAACCGCAAAACTTGACTTCTCCAGCGTGTGCAATGCATTTATTTTACCTTCTCTAGAACTCTAGAAAATCACACTGAACTTTGTAGTAGACCTATAGGTTCTAGGGGCTGAGTATTTCCTTATGTCTATCAAAAGTCTAACAAGACTTCATGTATTGTGAGCTCTGTCCCACAACTAAAAAGAGAAATAAAACCTGCAGGTTCAGACCAAAGTGTCAGACTTGAGAGGTGTGATGTAAGAATGGCATGCAGCACTGCATTCTTTTTTTTTAATGTGGAATTTGTTTTCTTATCAGGACAGCACCTTTTAAAGGTTTTTCTAAGAGGTTTTTGGTGGTGTCTGGTGGTGCTGAGGATAAATTAGTATCATACAAAGTTAGTGAATACTTCTTCAGTGCTTGATTGTGATTTCTGTAGCACCTTTTATTTTACCTATTTTGCAATTCTTAAGCCATCACAATCTTGCCAAGCTCAGGGATCCTAACATTTGCTTTTCCTTAGCAGAGTTTGCACACATGGAAAAAATGCTAGGAGTCTGCGCACAGCAGAGCCACAGCTTCAGAGGACTCCTTCTGGAAACTAGATTTGGGCAGGGAGATCTAGCTCAGGGTATGCTTCTCACATCCCCATCTTTGCCAGATATAGTCAGTGGCTAAACTGGTGTTTCAGTCCACACCTCTGTCAGGATAAGGCCCTGTACTTAAGTCAGGAATTGGGCTGTCTGTCTGCTCTTTGATCTCTCCTGTTGACTTTCCAGACCAGAGCTGTCGTCTTACTCATGTTCTCTGCCAGACATAACTTAGAGTAGCACAGTAGCTATGATTAGCCTGCTCACAATTTGTGGCTGAGGTGACAGACCTTATGCAGTTTAGCCAATATGATTAGGTATGACATGGAAATGTAACCTAGAAACCAAGAGTACATGTTCCTTACACAAACAGTTCAGTACAAAACCTGTTATAGTCTATATCAGACCATTACTGATATATGTTTTTGCTGAACAGCTGTACCTGAACCTTAAACAAAACATTTGAAATTCAGTAAATTGAAATGTTTTTAAAGTTTTAAAATTTCTTTTCATATTCTTATTTAGATGTATAATAATTTTATAGATGATAGTTTTACAGAAAAATGCTGCATGAGGATATGGAAACAGTGTATATACAACTGGAAAAATAGGAGTTTCCACATGCATATTTAGTCAGACCTGCTTATTCTTGTGAAAAATTTGTTTGGGTTAGCTGGCTTTGCCTAACTGTTTTTTCTGCAGTTTTTCTGACCAGCCTGGTTGCAACATGAGATACAGCAGCTGTGTTCAGAACATGTTCAGCATACAGGACTGAAACACGAAAGAGACCATCCTTTCTGAACTAGCCTTTTCTATTCTCGTATCAGTGGTTGTTTTAAACCAAAATGTACCTGACTATAGTTAGCCCATATTTTAGAGTTTGCTGTGGGAAGAGGTCATTCATTTACCCGCCCACACAGCAGGAATTTCACCCAGCCTGTACTTGAAGGCTATATTGAGGCTGCTGCTGGGAAGCACGGTTGAGAGAGGACGCTGAGAGAGGCAGGGTCCTGCAGCCTCCCCACTGCAGCCAAGACAAGCTATGCAGTTCTGGAGTGCCCTGGGTCTTCTCATTGTTTTAGAGGACACAGGTCTCATTTGAGATTTGATTTTTTTAAAGAAAGACAAAACCATCCAAACAGCAGAAAATAGAAGTTGGGTGTTTTGGATGTGTGATTCACTTCAGGGAGGCCAGTGCTCCTCTGTGTTGCTGGCAAGGCTGCAATCAAGCCTGTAATCACAGGCTGAGGCAGTGCACAGGCTGTGTCCCCTCCCACAGCCCTGTCACCTCAGGTCCATGCCTGGGTGGTAGCTCTGGGGACTGCTGAGGTGTCCTTGGGGTGCAGCTAGGCTTCCCAGATGCTGCACAGGGTCAGTTACTGGAGTATATAGCTCTTGCATGAAAACTCGCACCTTGCTATATACCTTCCTTGCTTTTGTGCATTATGTTAAAACCTGTGCATGCTCTGGGCAAAATTTTGCAGGGTTGGCTATGAGGTAACAGGCACTTTGTTTTTATTTGTGGCTGTCTAACCTTACACCCTGCATAGTAATGTAAGGAACAGGTACGTACTTAAAATTTCTCAAAATTATCAGCACAAATGCGTTGGTGAGACTAAGCTACAGTGCAGATTTCAGGCAAATCCCTAGGAAATGGCAAATTGCTTTTTCTAAGCTTTGTGAAGAACTCACAGAGTTTGGATAATGCAAACTGGAAAACACTGAAGGTTGGAAAAGCTCAGTTAAGCAACCTGCGTATACATAGTGCTGTTTGTGGGATGTCAGTACTTTTCCTTGAACTGCTCATTCCATGCTTTGAGTTTATAGACAGTCATTATAGAAAGTAGCCTGTGTGATATGCTGGATCTCATGCCTTTGCTAGGCATTACTGCCCATTCATGATATTTGAATTATAGCTCAATGACTGCTTCAGTCATGCTTTTATTTCTTTTTTTTTTTTTTTTTTAATGAAATTTCTCCCAGCTCTATGAGTTTTCTAAATTAACTTTATTAGCATTTGCTATGATCTCTTTTCTATGTATGCCTTTAGGTCTGGACTACTCTATTAAAATCATCTGCTGTTCTCTGCAGTTGTTGTCCTTTAATCTATAGTCTGCTATGACTTTGATTTCCACTGGCATTTTTCTTTAACCTTTAGAAAATCCTGTATCTGAGCTTGAGGTCTGTTCTGAATTAACATTGAAATAAGTAATTATTTAGTTCTCTAGAAAATTACATCCTAACTGCTTGATCTTCAAATTACTGTTGTAATATATTTGAGGTTCTAGTGTTTAATATATGAGACTTTTGATCTTTGAATACATGAAAATTACAGCATATTTGAATCTCACAGGTAGAGTTTTCCAGCTCTTTTACAGAAGATGAATTGTCTCCTGAGTGTGCCCATGATTTGTAGAGGATCCTGTTTAGGGGTGCTGACTATGGACCCTAACTTCAGTGAGTCATGTTGTACTGATTCCAGCTGTAAGGCGTTTGCTGTAAAGGATAGGCACTACTCACCAGCAGTCAGCTGCAGGTTCAATATTTCTTTGCTTCTCACAGTGTGATTCACAATTTATTATTGTTACACATAAAAACTACCTGGATAAAGCCCCTAATAGCACAAATTTAGCCACACTCATGAAGCAGTCAGGAACAAAATATTACTTTATATGAGGTGTAGAAATGCAGTGTAGAAAATGAGACTTTAAACCTTGCAGTTAATTCTGAACATTGTCAGTGCTGGACTTCAACTGCAGTCACTTTTCACTTTTTCAGGGCTTGCAGGTAGCATCTGTGTTTGATCCAAGAACCAAGAGTTGGGAGAACCAAGGCTAAGAAAGATGAAGAAATAGGGGGTTTTATACTTTCAGATTTAATGCTTAGGTAAAATTTAAAAAACCCCAACAAAATAAAACAAAACCAATAATCCAAAACCAAACAAACCAACCAAAAAATCTCAAAAAATCTAAAACAACCCAAAACCAGCCCACAAACACAAAATCCCCACTATTACCAAATGATTGAAGGTTTAAAAGTATGCATTATCACATTTCCTTATGCTGAAACACAACGAGGGACATCCTCTCCAGTCTCACGCACCATTGTGAAGTTATGTCACAGGGAATAGACATGGATATATTTACCACAGAAATCATAGTTTGCCAATCAAATGCCATTTTGTTGTCTACTGAAAGGCTTCTTTGTCTAAGGGAACTGCTGATCTGTCAGTCTCCCATCTGTGCCTGGGAAGATCATGGAACAGATCCTTCTAGAAGCTGTGCTAAGGCACAGGGAGGTGATCTGGGTCAACCAGCACATCTGCACCAAGGGCAATTGCTGCTGGATCAACCCAGTGGCCTAGGGTGGGGTGACTGCATCAGTGGGCAAGGAAAGGGCTACAGATGTCATTTTTTTGGACTTCTGTGAACCCTTTGACATGGTCCTCCACAACATCCTTCTCCCTAAAAACTGAGAGAGTGATTTTATAAGTGAACTGCTAGGTGGATAAGAAAGTGTTTGGTCTGGTCAACCAGAGGGTTGTGGGCAATGGCTCAGAGTCCTGGTGGGCATCAGGGACAAGTGGACTCCCTTAGGGATACATACTGGGACCAGTGTTATTTAATATTTTCATTTATGACATAGACAAAGGGATTGAGTGCACTGCCAGATGACACCAAGCTGAATGGTGCAATCGACGCACCTGAAGGATGGGATGCCATCCAGAGGGACCTGGACAAGCTCATGAAGTGAATCTGTGACAATTTCCTGTGTTTTAACAAAGCAAAGTGCAAGGTGCTGCACCTGTTTTGGGGAAACCCCCAGTCTCAGCACAGGCTGGGCACGAACAGATCCCAGCAGCCCTGCCCAGAAGGAATTGGGGGTGCTGGTGGCTGAGAGGCTGGACATACCCCAGCCACGGGCACTGCCAGCCCAGAGAGCCACACGTGTCCTGGGCTGCATCCAGAGCAGGGTGGGCAGCAGGGCAGGGAGGGGATTCTGCCCCTCTGCTCTGCTCTGCTGAGACCCCACCTGCAAGGCTGCATCAGCTCTGGGCTCCCAGCACAGGAAGGACATGTGAATCCAGAGGAAAGGCATTCAGAATATTGGAGGGATTGGAGCACCTCTCCTGTGAAGGAAGGCTGAGGAATTTCAGACTGTTCGGCCTGGAAAACAGAAGGCTTTGAGGTGACTTAATTGCAGCCTTCCAGTACCTGAAGGGAGCCTAAAGGAAACATGGAGAGAGACTTTTTACAGTGGCATGTAGTGACAGAACAAGAAGGAATAGCTCCAAACTGAGATTAGTTTAATTGGATATTAGGAAGAAATTCTTTACTGTGAGGGTGATAAGGCACTGGGACTGGATACCCAGAGAATTTGTAGATGCCTGATTCCTGGAAGTGTTCAAGGCCTGGTTGGATGGAGCCAAAGCAACCTGATCCAGTGGAACAGGGGGGATTAGAACTACATGGTTTTTAATGTATGATCTTTAATGTCCCTACCAAAGCATCTGAGTTTTTAATTTCAAAAACTCTTAGAAACAAAAGAAAAATTCACTGAAAATGCATGGAGTCCTAAAACAGGCTAGTAATTGTATGGGTATGCTTTGACACTAAGTGAAAATAGAGAACTTGACTCATGTACTTGGTCACTCTGGATTTAGTCAGACATTAGGTGTTGAGGTAGGAAAAATCCTAATGGCATGAATAATGTGCTAGCAGACTAGACAGACAAGGAGGCAGTAAAAGGTTATCACCAGAAATATGTAAATAGAGTTGAGATGAGAGTTCAGGAAAATACAGTGAGTAGCTCTATGGAGAATGCCCAGCCAGGCCGAATGATTCAAATGATTCCTCCCTCCCGAAATTCCTTCATCGGTGAGTCAGTCTGTGTAAATAAGGACTACAGCCAGACAACTGAAGAAATAATTTGGATTCTTTCAACTGAGCAAAAGACATGTTCATGACATCATCTATGTTCTCAAATATCTGCTCTGTTATTAAAGGCTCAGCTTCATTCTAAAGAGCAATTTCTTATGCTGGTTTTGGTTTATATGTGACCCCAGTACTCCTTATGAGAGGAGACTTATGGGTGCATAGCTGTTATGACTGTTCTTTGTGAAAGCTTCTGCTGCTTGCACATGATACATATTAAAAGCATTGAAGCAATGTAGTCAGAACTTGATCATGATCACAATACAAAACTTTCTTTTTTCTTCTCCTTTTTTGTTTTTTTTTTTTTTTTTTTTTTTTTGGTTTTTTTTTTTTTTGGTTTTTTTTGTTTTGTTTTGTTTTGTTTTTTATTTTGGTTGGTAAGAACAAAAATAAGGGATTTTACTTAGGCAGTAATGATGAACCATGTAGGAGCCTAGTAACATTGGCTGAGTAACAGATTTTTCAGGGAAAAAATAATGGTCTTCAAGCTGAATATCATTAAATAATTTTGTTGTGCTGCAAATGAGACTTTTAGGACGCAGGGATTTGTAGGTGCTACTACTGTCTGTATAGCCTGGGATACCGTCCTTAACTTGTTCCAGTGATAATCTCTCCAGTTAAACACTGCAGTTCAAGTAGACATGGACTAGTTTAAAAACCTCACTCCTAGATACCTAGTGGTCCTAGAAGACCACTGTGAATGATCAACAAAACCTAGACAATACACAAGGGCTGTGTTAGCTTTAGTTAAGGAGTAGAGTACTGAAGAAGAGTTCTTGTTCAGTCCCTCACAAATGTAAACCAGCTTTTCCAGGCCAACCCTGGCAGAAAAAAATCTAATATGCCACTCATTATAATGATATAGAGGTTGAACGTAGCCTGAAGGAAAATGCTTGTGAAATACATGTTTCTAAAAACTCTCCTTGTGGTGGAGAGAATGAGGCGGAGAGTATGCCTTTTTCACAGAGAGAAAAGAGATTGAAAGATCAGAGCTGAAAAGAACATTAAAATGTTGCAAGATCACATCCTGCAATTATCCATATAAATGAATATTTGGATAACTCAGTAAGCAAAATCCAGCTGATGAAGTAAAAACGTCATTTGAGTTAACTGAATCTATGGAAGCTAACCCTAAATGAGTCATTAATGTGACTGTGAGGATAAAGGTGATTAAATACTTTACCAATGACCACTATATCTTCCAAGAAATACAGATTTTTAAAACCGCAGTTGGATAGCTCTCTGAAAGATATGCCTGTTTCAGTGTATAATTTTCTTGATACACAGGATAAAGATCTGTAAACTGCAGATAACCCAGATGGTTTTAAGATGTATGTAGCACAAATACAGGAAATATGATAAAAATAAAAAGTGAAAATTTGGGATACATAATATGAAGTAACCTTAAATGAATCCAAGAGTAAACTGAACCTTTGAATCTTTCTCTCAACTTTTCTTCTTTTATTGTTTTCTTGTTTTTGCTCTCTCCTGTTTGGTAGAGAAAATGCTTCCCTATTGCAGTTTCTGTCCATAAAGAGAAACAGAGAAGACAGGGTCTGTCCTGAAGGGCATCTGAAGTTCGTGTAGCTTGGGTGAAAATTGGTAACTTGATTCAGTAGGAGCCCAAATTATTACTTCTATTAAGGGAAATGCAGTTAAAATGCAATCAGTTCAGATTGGTGGAAACTCCCTGTCTAGTCAGTGCCCTTTATTCCAACCTTGCTGTGTCATAGGTTGCTGTTTGTCCCACCAGTGGCAAGGGGCGGGTCCCAGGAGAGAGCTGGAGTTGCAGGAAGGGCTGAAGAGGTGAGGCAGGGTGGATAGGAGGGGGAACTATAGTGATCACAGGCACAGGAAGTATTATTGCAGTACTGAGAGAAGGTGAGGGGAAGAAAATAAAACCTGCATGGAACATCTTGAAAAATGAGAACACACACTTACAAAAACACTCTACTGGTCTGCCTGTATGGGCAATAATTTTTTTCTGCTGTGCTATTTACTCCACAGCCTGTACTCCTGTTCTCAAATGGGACACTTGTCCTTTGCGCAATAGCTATTTTAATGTCTCCTGCTTAAATTGTTACAAGGCCATGAACAATTACTCCTTTTTCCCCATGAAGTAATTTTTCTCAATTGTATGAGCTAAATACAACGTATGAATTGATGATAAGATTGTGCAAGATCATAATTCTAGCCCAAGATATGATCAAAGATATTTTATCACTGAGCTTAACTATGGAAATTTATTGTGTTATTCACTTTACTTTAAAAATTATGCTTCTAATTGAAATACTATTTACTTTTAAGCCCAGAGTTACCCTTTTATTATTCTGACAGTGACAAACCAATTACTCACCTGAAGCAAAGACATGAGAACCTCAATAATCTTTAGTTTTTCTCTTTCTTTATGATGAATAAAGTATTGATTTGTGTGTTTGTTTAATGAATTAAATTAAGCTGAAGAATGTAGGTGCTATTTTTAAATTTTACACACACTAAAGATATGAAACACAAGGGCGTCCTCAGCTTAGGAGTTGGAAGGAAAAGCTACACATTTCAGCGGTTGGCACTGAAGCAGGTTAGTGTTTAGAACTAAAGTCTTAGCTTTAGGTAGCTACTAGAGACATTCTTGGGATGCTAAAAGTAACATGAATCCAAACCTGATGCTTACAATATTCACACTAACACATGTAATGTACCACCAACAAAGTCTTCCCAGAAGAGAAATTCCTCAGTTGCTTGGAGGTTTTTGTTGAGCTTTTTTCTTTAATTATTATTATTTCCTGAATGGGTTTTATACCATGAGTGGACAGAAAGGCCCTCAGAGCAAATGGACAGATTGTCTTTATTCTGTATAAATGGACACTGAGGAAGAAGAGCGCAATTAACCTATTAGTGTGAAAGAACATGCCATTTTGCAAAGGTTTAAACCTTTCACTGCAAGAACAAATGGAAAATTGAGATGCTTCTGGAAGTGGTCTGTAATTAATATGCTAATCTTTTTTAAAAGTAGTACTTATTAAGCATTTTTAGTTATATATGCAGCTGTATTTAAATTCAGAGGAGTCGTACCACATGCTGCTAGAGGCAGAACAAATTATGAGAAAGTGCATTTTTGAACGTCATGTTCTTTTCTGTAAGTAAATAGAATGGTTCAGCAACAAAACAAAGGAATTAAAGTGTGCTAATCTGTAAAGTAATAATGAACTCTCAGATGAAAATTCAGAGTAACTTAGAAAAACCCCCAACATAAACCAAACCAGTTATATTGTAGTTGAAATAAAGATTCACTTTCTTACATGAGCCTAGTAGTACTGATTTAGAAAGCAGGGTACTGGAACAAAATGGAAATGTTTAAATGCTGATCCTTCATGGATACCAAATGGAAAGCTATTCTCACACATGGTATTTTGAGAATGACTAAATGTGGAGTCTGTTCTTATTCCAGGGCTGATTTTGCTAATCACAGTATCCAAGTGTAGGATGTTTGTACCAAAGTTAGACCTGTATCACTGACTTTTTCCATCCATGAAGAGAGTACTCCATTCATGTGGACTGTTTGCACCCTAAGTTTGATTTATATTGACCTTCTTTTTCCAAAAATGCTTCATAAATATGCCAAAAAATAAAACCGTTGTGTTTCTCTTTCACTCTGTCTCAGTTATAGTCAGAATTATGTTAAAATGCAAACCACGATGTATCCTGTTTTACTAATGACCCAGGAAATACACTGTAAGCCTATAAAGGGTTTTTTTGCTGAGCATGACTGCAGAAACTGGTTGTATTTGTCCTCTCATGGAGTCTAAGTATCCTGACCAAAGAGTAAAAATGCTCTTTTTTCCAAGAACTCAGCATTGACACACAAGATTAATATATAGCAATAACATGTATTTGTATATAAGATTTATCCAGAAGAAATTATTTTGAAGAATATGCAGTGAGAACATTGTTGTGATTTGATAAGTTCTGCATGATATGTTGCTTCTGCTGTCTCTATTTTGAACGGCATGGTGTAAATAAACCTGTTGCTTTCAAGTGCAGTATATTAGAAAGAAAAGCTGCAACTTAGCAAGCTGCTTTTAAAACTATGACAATCACAACAAGGACCATGAGCGAAAGTTTTATGGCAGGCATACCACTAAAAGAACCAATTTTATCTGTTCAGGAGCATGGGAGCTTGTTCTGAACAGTGATTTAAAGGATTATAGCAGAATCTGTGTAACGAGCAGAACATTTAATTAATTAAACAATTAATCCTGTAACTTCACAGGTATTTATTTAGAGAAGCTGTAAGATCTATTTTCATTCCCAGGAACAACTTGGAGGGACATTGTTTACTTGTAGTGCAAAGAAAAAGAAAGAATTCTAAGGATTAAAAAATCTCATTTGTTCAGCTCTAAAATTATTTGCATCTAGACCTTAGTCAGATCCTTTGAGACCTGAAAATGGTAATGTTTACTTTCTTGAGAAGGTTCTAGTTTATGAATGTTAAAGTTGTGGCTATTCCTTACTCATAAGTATGATTCTGCTCATGGCATAAGAGCCTATAATAATTCATAACAAACTTTAGGACAATTTATCCTTAATTGTAGTAGGTTTGTTTATTTGTGCTTTTAAATTTCATAAATACGCAAAGAAATCTGAGCAAGAAATTGGAAGTGGGATGTTTCTATTGTCTTGATTATTCTATCATCTTAAATTCCCATTTTTCTGATATTTTAGAGATTTGTGGATGGTTTCCCAAGGAGTACTGTTGAACACCGGGTCCCACTCAAAAAGTGTAGGCAGCATATCTGGTTGGGTGTATCTGTGAAGTATTTAGAGATGTGATGTGAATGTGGATGCTTCCAGGGCTTGGAACTTAGAAATGTGGTGTCTGAGGGCTGCAGGGTCTCCAGGTAAGTATTCCCTAGGTTTTCTACCTCTGCTTTGATCACTGGGAATAAACCATGGCTCAGGCAGCATTGTCTTTGCCTCAGTTTTGCCATCTAAACCCATCTCTGCAGTAGGCACATACCATTACTTTGGGAATGTCTTTTCTCCAAATTCAGTTTAGAAAACAATTTAAACAAATCTAGTTCAGAAAGCAGTTGCTTTCAAACACTCAACCGGATCACAAGCATCTCCTGGAACAAATAAAAGAAAGAACCTTTTTCACAGAGCATTTTCCTTGGGTTTTCTCTGCCCTGCCCATAAATCAAAAGTTTCCTCCACTCTTCCCTTCTTTACCTACATTGTTGCTCCTTTACATTCTTTGATTTTCTTCCTCTTTAGCTTGTCTCCTCACCGAAACTTTTCCATTAACTGAAAAGCATAACATTGACAGCTTTGCTACAGTGGTGCTTTTTGTTAGATATGTCACACACTTTTCTTTATTGCTTATTTTCTTTATGGCTAGTACTTTCAGGGGCAGTTACTGCCCTTCTCCTGCAGAATGAAGTACAATGCCAACCCATGTTTTACTGAGCCACTGGGCAGTATATGCAGAAACATGATAAACTTGCTTGCTTCAACTGTAAAATGAGAACTTCTCTGATGGCTGAGCTAGGAAGCTGGCAAGAGTCCATGGGGCAATCACGTATTACTCATTGAAATTCACTGTCACCACTATGGTATTTAATTAGCTGAGTTGTTGGAAACCAGCTACAGGGAAGTGAGAATAAAATTCTGAAAGAAAGAAAGCAAGAAAAAAGAGAACAAAAGAGCCAGACAGTCTGTACTGATTCAGACAGAAGATAGGGTCAATAGTACTTTTTCCATGAGCCCATATTCAATAGCCTTGATTACAGAACTTGAATTAAGAAGTATTTCTTACTGAACTGGAGCACAAACACTCCACAGTTTTTTACAGAACCCTTCTATTTATTGATATCAAGTACAAATCATGTTATGATTTTGAGTCTAAATAATACTGTTATTCTCTCCTGTTAAAGCAATGACCCTAATTTTTCATTCTAGCTGAGGTGAGAGTTAAACTGCTGTTAAAAAAGATGTCCTCATGAATTTCCCTAAGCTTGCATGCATAATATATGCTAGAAGTCAAAAATGTATTGTGCTGAAAGCATCTTTTTATAAAATTTAAACACTTAGCTTGCAAGATTATATTCTTTTATATAACTGATAACTTGAAGAAAGTTTGTTTTGCGATGTTGAATAGGCTAGGCTAATTTCAGTTTAGCTCCCTCCCAAATGCTTTATACCTATGAAGCTCCTACAAGATCCTGAATACCCCACAAGACCTGCCTAATGGATGAGGGAAAGGCTGTGGATGTTGTCTACTTGGACATCAGGACAGCCTTTGACACCATGTCCCATGGCATTCTCCTGGAAAAACTGGAAGCCCATGTCTTGGACAAACTGCAGTGTGAGGTTCAAAACTGGCTGGATGTCAGGCCAGGAGAGTGGTGGTGAATGGTACTGCATCCAGATGGCAGCCAGTCACTAGTGGGGCTCCCCAGGCCTCAGTGTTGTGGCCAGTTCTGTTTAATGATTCTTGATGAGGGGATTGAGAGTATCCTCAGTATGCTCGCAGACAGCACTAAATTGAATGGGATTTTTGATCTGCTGGAGGGCAGGAAGGCTCTGCAGAGGGATCTGGACAGGCTGGAGCATGGGCCGAGCCCAGTGGTGTGAGGCTCAACAAGGCCCAGTGCTGGGCCCTGCCCTTGGGTCACAGCAACCCCAGGCAGTGCCACAGGCTGGGGCAGAGTGGCTGCAAAGCTGCCACAGGAAAAGGCCCTGGGGGTGCTGGTGACAGCAGCTGAGCGTGAGCCAGCAGTGCCCAGGTGGCCAAGAAGGCCAATGGCATCCTGGCCTGTGCCAGCAATGGTGTGGCCAGCAGGAGCAGGGCAGGGATTGTCCCCCTGTACTCAGTGCTGGTGAGGCCACACCTCAAATCCTGTGTCCAGTTTTGGGCCCCTCACCATAAGAAAGACCTTGAGGTGCTGGAGCATGTCTAGAGAATGGCAATGAAGACGTGAAGGGGTCAAGAGAGCTGCTTCTGAGAGAAATCTATGACACCTTATGTATTCTCTACATATTTATTTTTCGCTTGAATTGGAAAGTGTGCCTCTCAGCACATTTCTGTGTTCTATGGATTTCTTGGATGTTCAATTATATGTTCAGTAAATTTTGCTCTTCCTTGTATCTATTTCAGATTACTTTGCTGGTTGTGACCAACACTCTGCATTTTTTAGGTTTTAGTCTCTGTTTTGTGAATTAACATTGTTTATAATTTTGAGCTTTCAATTATTCACCTTTTGTTTACTTTTGACTAATGATAATTACCTAAGAATTTGCATTTTCAACTCTGTGGCTTTGTGTGTGCAATTAGTGCCCAAGAAACAGGTGAACTTCATTGTGACAGTAATTTTGATAATTTCAAAGATGACAGCTGTTAGTATGAATTTACCAAGATTTCTATTCCTTAGGTTTTATTCGATTTGAATGAAACACAGCAGTAAGCCATGATTTATGAGAAGGGAAGGAAAATTTCTCTAAGAAGTGAAACAGTGAAAAAACTGAATATAGTGCTCACAGCAAAGAGCAGGCTTATTACAAGTCTGTTCTTTTTTGTTGCTCTCCAAAAGCTGAGCTGTTCAAAAGCATCCTTTACTGCCAGTACTCTGACAGCCACATCACAATATTGAACCAGATTGAAGCAGACAGATGTGAGTTAAAGATATTCTGATGTTGTCCACAATTTTTCCCTGCCAAAGGTGTGGTGGTTGTGGTAAGCTCTTTCAACTCTTGATTTCCATAGCAGCAGAAAGAAGAAGTCTAAAAGTCTACAGAAAGCTATGGGCTTTTTTGTTTCCTGGGTCTGCTAAGCTTCCACAAATGCTAAAAACTTTCTTGAGAAGTATGCACAGTGTGTGAAGTCTTTAAAAGTGCCAAGCATGTACTCACTTATGTGGAAAATACAATCCATACAGATAAGGAAGATGCTTATTCCTAAAAAAATATTGTTAACATGGCTGCAAGCACCCTGTCTGGCCTTGGGAGGAGGTTTCCTATCGCCATGGTCAGCTTTTCCTGCAACAGGTGGAAGAATGATGATGTTTTCAGCCTCCTTCCATTCTAGTTTATTATCATGGTCTTCCTCTTTATCAGCTCATGAGCTACTTGTCCCTTCATATTCTTGGGCATCTATCTTCTCTTTGTCCTTTGAAACTCAATTTCTTCAGTCATGAAAAGTGAAGTGGTGAGGTAATTTAAAAAACTCCAAACATTCAAAGAATTAAGTGTAAAATAAAAAGTTTTGAAACTTTCTGTATGAAGTAAGATAAAACAATTTAAAGTATGTTTTAGTAGCAGAAATGCATTTTTGAATTGTTACTTTTGATATATTCAAGATTAAAAATAACATTTGTTGTATTTTAGCAAAAAATTAAACATGTGTTCATGCTTTTCTTGCAATCAGCCAAAAGAATTTTTAAAATCGAGATTAAAATTTACAGGCTTTGTTTCAAACTAACCAGTGGCCCCTGAAATAAGTATATCATAGTTTTGATTGTCTTGGTGTTGGTTTTAAGAGAAGTTTCCTTCATCTTTGCTTTACCTTTCCAAAAAATACTCCTACATTCTTTACAACTGGGAATTTTGGTATAAATTGATCACTGCTTGGAGAAATAAGGCAACGAAGTTTATTTAAATAAACCAGGTAAATCCAACCACAGGCTATGCCAGCAAGAAGGAAAATAAAAAAGATAATAAATAAAATGTTGCCTCCAAAGCAGGTTAAAAAGAGGCATACATTCTGTGTGTGTATAAACTATATTCATACCTGTTACATCCATGTTTTGTGGGACTTTCAAGAGTAAACTGGAGAGGAGGCCTTTTTCTGAGCTAAGTGTTGCCCTTGGTACTGCTGCATCAAGTCTAAAGGGAGAGTAGGAGCAGTGTCCAATGTGACACCTATGTGAGCTCTGGCTGGCTGTACCTGTCACTCAAGGTATTGTAAATATAAATTATTGTACCAAACTTTGTGTTTAAATAACTTACTTCACATGGAATATTTTGCAGAAGCTAACAGGAATGCTGTTTGCTGTTTTTCTCCAGCAGTGCCACATAACTGTAATAAGAGATTTCTCAGTTCATTTTTAAAGAAATTGTGCTTTTCCAGAGATTGCCCAGCCAAATCAGGCTGAAAAATGGGACAGATTTTGCAAAACTCATCCACCTGTTAATAATCTGAGCATGCATAGCCATAAAGCTTGGAAGAAATTGTTTCCAGAAACTCTGTGCATCTGTAGGGGGTCATAAAGATAGTGGAGGACAAGGAAAACCAAGAATATTATTTGGGGGGACGAGACTATGTGTCTTCCATCATCAGCACTAACTTGTGGAGCTTTAGCCCAGTTTTGTCTGCTAAGTGCTGTATCTTTTTTCCATTTAGAGTAATTTCTAATAACCTGATCAAGAGTTCATAATCCTTTTCTGTTACTGGTCCCTTGCTTCAAGTAAATACCCCATTGCTTTCTCATTAGAGGGAGAAAATAGTGATTTGTAATCCAGCTCTGTGATGTAGCTGGCTGTAATTAGAAAATTCTTATGAGTCTTTGTTCTGTAGTTTGTAACACAATGTAATTTGAGGAAAATAAGACGTGTAAGCTATTATAACTCTGTTTTTGAAAAGTTATTATGGCTTGTTTTAGTAATGATTTTCCAGTTGTTTGACATTGAAAAGACTGGAAAAATATGCACTTAATTTTTCAAGTAAAGAGACTGCAATTAATTTACCCTAGGTGAAGGTGATATTGTTTCAGTAAATTAGATAATTTTGCTGTTTATGTCCTTGGATTTTATTATGTCAGACATTAAGTCCCATAAACTGATATTACAAGAACTCACTCACCTGCAATCTGCACTCTAGTTTTCCATACAACAACAACAAAAAAACCCAAACAAACTAACAACAAAAAAAAAAGGGTTCTTTGAAGCCTTATAAAAATCTTGTCCTAAATTCCCTGTGACTCGCTTTAAATTTTGTTTTCCCTTACAGGTAGATAAAATACATGCCCAGAAGTCCAAAGTGATTCAAATTTATTTGTTTTTCTTTCTCCACTTCTTCCAAGGAGCCTCCTTTGGAATCTTGTTTACTTGTTTATTTCTGCTCTTTACTGCTAGAGCACTGCTTGTGTTTAATGTCTTACTCGGAAAAAATGATGAATGTTTTCAAGTTACATTAACAACATTCTCTTTGCATTTACAGTAGAAGAAAATAAAAAATAAAGCTGACTTACTGGCTCCTAAAGAAAGCCAGAGAGGAAAGTGTTGATTATCAAACCTGAAAGCCTATGGTAAAAGCATAGAATTTCAACATGTAGTGGCATTTTCATAAATCTTAATCATGTTGATCACTACTTTAGAGGTGATCATGTTGATCACTTTTTTAAAAAAAATTAAAATTAAAGTAGAAATTAATACAGTTGAAATGGAAAATAATAATGAGATGTGGATTCTGTGAGACACAACTGGAAACCCAGTTAACATTAGTATATTAACTTATGTTCATACAGGTTACAAGTGTATAAGTCTACCTCATGCCCTAGAAGGGAGAGGTGCAGGAACAGCAGAGATCAGTGGGCACTGTGGCTGGACATGGAGACTGGGGATGAATCCTAATCCTACAGGAGTAACAGGCAGTGCTCCTGAACTGTGGCCTGATTATCAAATTTGTCACTACATCCACTGCTGGAGAAATTATCTTGTGAAACTGGGATGTCCACTAAGCAGAAGTATTCAAAGAACTCCTAAATTGGACTTCAACACTCTTGGTTTTGCTCAGCTTTAAAGGCTGAAGACCTCCTTTTCAAAACCCTGTGATGCATATCAAGAGCTGTTGTCAAGAGCTCAAGATTCACAGTGGGTAGGCACCAAGTAATTTGTTTGCATACACTACCTGTATGAGTCAATGTTTAATGTTTTTGTTTTGTTTTGCTTTGTGTTTTTGGTTTTGTTTTGATAGTAAAGCACAGGACACTACGAAGCCAATAATTAGTCAAAAACTTAACTGAGCTTTGACACAAAACATTGTTAAGTCTTGCAAAACATTATTAAGTCATTGCATACAGGTTTAACCAGCAGAAACAACACAAAAACCTAGATTCATCATTGTCTATGGCTAGGTAGGAGGTCTAGAGAAGAGGATCTTTGCAATAATTTCACTGCATTGATGATGCCAGGGTCCAGCTTTGAGTGAATTAGAATTTCTCTGCTGATTTTTTTAAAAGACTACTTTTGAGAAATTCTCTTTTGTATTTGGATGAGTGAAAACTTAATAACTTACACTGAAACCTAAGGATGAATTTTAGAGCTTCCCTGGAAGGAAAATTTGTGGACTTCTCATCCTCCCTCACTTTTTCTCCTTTTCTTTGTTATCATCTGTAGAAAGATACCTGACATTCTGAAATGCCTGTGCATGAAGATGTAAATTCACACCCACCAGAAAGTTGATGAAAAGCTCTTCTGACCTTGTCATTTGCTTGAGAAGGCTCCACTTAGGTTTTTATGAGCTGACAAATGATTGGAAAACATGTGACTACAAAGTACTGAGGAACAAATTTGTAACCCTTTGTAATACAAGTATTAACAAATTGAAAAATATCCAGACTACTCAGGCACAACCATAGATACTGTGTTTTTCAAACAGTGGAATGGCACCATACAAAGCTTTTCCCAGTAGCTGGTGTCTGCTGGCATTTATTCTTCCTCTGTTCTGCTGGCTTTGAAAGCTGCATAGTAGCATAGGTTTCCCCTAGTCGAGTGCATATTTGTTAAGGCTTCTTGCTTAAATACTAATGATCGAGACAAACCTACCTGACTTTATGGATGAAGGAACACTGCAACATCATATCTTCCATGCGAGGTGTTGGTGGAGCAATTAGGAGACCATTTGGCGGCACTATGCAGTTAAAGTTGGAGTTACCTTTGGCTGGCACCAGTACACATCAGTTACCTTATCTCACTGATTTGCTCTGTATATGTCAATCAAGTGAGAACAATGTTAAAAAACGCCATGTTTAATTAACTAGCAAAGTATGTTTTTGATTTAAAGGTCTAGTCAGTTGGTTTCATAGTCATAGAATGCTTTGTGTTGGAAGGGGTCTTGGAGATTATCTAGTTTCAGTCTCCTTGCTATAAACAGGGACCCTTTCCACTGGAGGAAGTTGCTCAAAACTGTATCACACTTGGCCCTGAACACTGCCAGGAAAGTGCAAACAAAACTTCTATGGACAACCCTGTTCCAGTGCCTGACCACCTTCACAACAAAGGATTTCTCCTAATACCCAATCAAAACCTACCCTCTTTCAGTTTAAAGCCATTTCTGCTTGTCCTGATACAATATGCTCTAGATCTGCCATCAGCATCTCTTTAAAGAAATTTTTTTTCACTGAGACCTTTAACTGTTTTTCAGAAAATAAAAGCCATATAATAATGGGTTTATTTGCCTATTCTTTTTGATGAAAATCCTTAAAAAAAAAAGAAAAAAAAAAAAGGGGCTACTTTGCAGCTTAAGGAGCTGCTTTCCCAACTTAGAATCTTTGTGGAACTGTTCATATGCATTTAGCCTTTATTTTTGTATTGAATTTTACTGCTTCAGGCTACTAGTGGACAATCATAAAAAGTTCTATATGAAGCTTTCCTGATGTAAACTAGGAATACTGAGTTTGGATATTTACTTGGCCCATTCAACACTTTGACTCTGTAAAATTTTAAGGTACCACACATGAGAGCAAGAGTTTATCTGGGTGTGTGCGAATGCTAACCATTAAAGTAAATTACAAGGAAAAACAGTTTTTCCCCTTCCTCTGCATATACCAATGCTTAAAATAAATGTTGTTCCATTAAATAAAAACATAGAAAATAGTGTAATTTGTTTTCCATGAGGAGTACTTCACTCTAGAAGTGGTCAGCAGTTAGGAAATATGAAGAGTTTCATACCCATTTCTTTCCCTATTCTTATTTTCCCTCTCATCTATTTAGATTGGTTTCTGAATAGATTTTAACAACAAAAACTGCCAGATTTTAACAACAAAACTTGCCAGTCAAGGAATGTGCATATTTTAAAAACTTTTGTCTGCGATGCTTGGCAAGTTGCAATATTTGTCATTTCCACAACTCCTCATACCACAATGACCATTGGTTTTTTTTTTTTTTTTTCTGCCAGTGAATGTAATAGTCCTTTTTTACAACCCTATCCCAAATATAAATTAAAATTAGCTCAATAAAATTATGTTAAGCATTACTTTTTGGTTGTGGCTACTTTTTATATCCAGGGAGAAGGGATAGAGAAGCCTATGAACAATTTAAGATTCATGTCCAATCTTGGCTTCAGATACAGGGCTTTGTTAATGTTGAATTTGCTTTCTTACTGAAAGGAAGAAAAAAACCCCTTATTGTCACCAGAGATTAAATACTGAATGACATCATTAGGACTCAACAGAATCCTGGGATCCTATGAAGCACTGCTCTGCTTTTCTTTTTTCTTTATCTCTTTTCCTCTTCTTCTTTTGTTTTCCTTTTTTAAATGGGAACAGTGTTGTTCAAAGTCATTACATTGCTGATGAACCATGAAGTCACTCAGCCTTGTTTAAATAAGTGTGTGTCACATAGACATTCAATCCAAAAACAGTTATTGTCTCTTAAAACTGGATCCTGTTTGCTGAGCTACATTGCATATGCCTGCTTTCATTAAAAAGATATATTTCCAAAGACTTAGAAAAATAACTGCTTTGCAAAAAGTATGGAGAAAAGGTGATGGAATTTGAAGGCTTCTAAGGGGAAAACCGAACACATCTTGCTGTCACTGTATTTACAGAACTTTTCTTGTACTATAGGGTAGCATTCAGGCGAGGGTCCTGACTCTGTGAAGATTTATTTACGGGATGAGCTGATGGCAGGGCAAGTCATCTCAACTGAACCAAGCAGGAGCTGTTATGGTATTGGGAATAAAAGCCTTTCCAGAACTGGTGCCTTGAATAGTTAGGAGTGTGATGAGAGAAAATATTCCTCTGAAACTTCTCATGTATTTCTCTTCTCCTGTCAAATACCCTGTAGCAACTGGGGGCATGGTGCTAACTCCAAGTTACCTTATTAATCTGAAAATAATCACAACAGTGAAGGAATGGGTTATGAATTACTTGCCACCAGAATAAAGGGATATGGATAATTAGGCCATCATAAGACTCTCACATCTTGTACTTTCAGTGAAGCAAATTCTAGGTGTATGTAGGGGGCTTTATGACAGATTTTACCCCACTGTAGTAAATATGGTCTGATATTAAGTATTAAGTGGTTATTATTACATCAGACAAGGAACCTGCCACTGGCCTGATTCAGACATCATTTGGGTGGCCAAGAATATAGAGAGGATTATCTAGTAATGATCTGCTGGATTGGGCTCAAACTGCTCTATTGCCAGCTGCTGTGTCTGATCAACTTTCCAAAGATATGGTCTGAGTCAGCTGGTAACTTCTTTCACAGAGTTTTATTTCAGACTAAGCGACTTGCATCATCTTTTAACTAAAATGAAAACATCGCAATGCTTCACTATCATCCATGTAGGTCATATACTGCCTTCAAGTGTTCCTACTCTTTAGCTGTGGAAGCTTTATTTTCTTATTCTACCAAATAATTAGTGGTGTTTATTAACCTCAAGTAATTTAGTTGGTACTGTTTCCACCTCTCTTGGTGTCAGAAGGGCATGCTGTGGCATATGGTCAGGATGCTTGGTGGGCTCTGATCAGTCGTTTACTTTCTTGTAATGCAAAGGCCTCTTTAGTCTGACACTTGTGCTGCTGTCAAAAGCAATGAGGGTCAGCAGTTGTGGTGACAAACTAGTTTTGACAAATTTGATGACCCCAATGAAGAAAAGTCTGCAGCTTGGATAGCAACTGCAGGATAACTGGCTAGCTCAGCCAAACAAGAAACATGTTAAAATCCCAGATCCTCTCTGGCAGGCCAATTACGCCATTCAACAAGAGGTGGAAGGTTGCCATTAGCTTCTAAAGTGATACAAAAGCATCAGTAGGCTGTATTTCAATCAATTTAGTTTGCTGTGATGGGATATCAGGAAACTGAAGGAAACAACAGCCTTTCAAACAGTGTTCATGCTATACATTGTAGACCAAAGACGAATCTTCATAATAGCCTTTAGACTTTTATGGACAATAGTACCTTGCAATGTTGCAGGTAAGTATGTATATATTGATTCAGCTAGATGCAAAAGACTTATTCAGGCTTTCCCTGGGTTTTCAGACTGTAGGACAAAGCAACCAAATTGAAGAAATTAAGTAATGTAGGTAACAAATTACCAACTGGCATACAGTTAATGGAGAGTGTTGATGTTTGATCTAAACATATGTTTTTATAAAGAGAACACAACCACTATAGGGACATAGCCACAACATCAGCGTCTCATAATTACAGTGTATGCTGTTAATGAACATCAGAGGTCACTGCTAGCAGAGCTAGCAAAGGGTATCAGATCTGCAGGCTTCTTATAACTTAACACTAATGCAGGAAGGAAAAGAATCCATATGGCCATCTTACCAGCAATATCATCATCACCAACATTCTTCTTCATTTCTGGGCTCTAGTTCCCCCTCTGAGCAGCAATATTGAAAGTAAATAGACGAACCCCTCACTTTTTCTACAAATTGTCAATTTTCTAGGGGATGCACAAGTTTCCAGTTCAGTGCACCCTCTTTGAGTTATCTTCAAGGTCTGAAACTCAATTGATCTTCAAAGATAAACCATTGCAGTTCAATGCTTTATTAGTATATAAGATAGAAAAGGAAGAACAGCATACAGATATCACAGGTGTTTTCCACAGTTCTGCTGGTATGACTGGAGACAGGAACTGCTCAGTCCAGCATGATCCATCCTGAGCCTGCCCATTCACTTCAGCTTCTTGATTCTTCCAGATCTCTAAAACCATGCCAGTTTTCCCTCACTCTTCATTCCCTCCTTCCTACACACTCTCCTTGTTGTTACCTGAAGGTTCTTCAGGTTGTTACCTGAAAATAATCAGGCCTCTCTATTTATGGAGTTATTAATTACAAATGCTTATCAAATTTATCAATCCACTTAATATATTTGTAATATAAATACCAGATTTGCTTACCCTGCCTTTGGACATCTGTCTAGCAAGATGGTAACCTTTTCCATAGCGGTGTAAACATAAACTTACTTTGAAACAGGAACTCCAAAGAGGTGAAGTGCAATAAAGCTCTTCTGCTGTGTTTTTAACTGATTTTCTGGCATACATCAGCATGCACTTTTAGCATTGAACTTGATTAGAAAATGAGCATAATCCAGGCTCAGAGTTAGTATTCTCTTTCAATTAGTTAATGTAAGCTTCATCTGCTATTAATTTCCAATTAGTTCTCATGTTGTCGATTTATCTATTTTTTTATCATCTGGCTTTCTGTTAATGGTACAAACAATTAAAATAGAAAATATGGTTTGTATTGACAGTTAAGAAAAACCAAGCACAATGACTTTGTTCAACAGTGCAAAAATGGCTCTGTTATCTGTTGTAGATTCTCTAAAACATCCTTTCACAGTGGGAAAAGATTAATTCAAAGACTATTGAATGCTGTAATAATTCACAGAGAATGAGATAAATGTTAAGTTGCCCTAGGGAAATACACATTAAGAAGAATGTAAAGTCCACACAAAAGATGAGAAAAAAATTGCTTAACTTCACAAGGATAGTTACTTACTGAGTCATCCTTTTATTTTCCTTTGATGAATTTTGAAGATTTTTTATCCTTGTTCTAAGAAAATTGCACAGCTCATCCCTTGTGCATCTGAATCTGCAGGTATTTGGATTTTGTGTTCTCTTTGGCTGTACTCACAAGCAGTAAAACTTAGGCAGTCTAAAACGTCCTCTGGTTATTCCACAACGAGTTGTGGTGTCAGACATAACACTTAAATGAATCAAGTCTAGTAACTCACTGATTGAACACTTCACTTGAAAAAGGGCATTTGTACTTACCCTTAGCAATTATGCCATGTCTACTGATCTTATTTTTCTTCGTGGCCCTGTTTTGTGCATCTCATTCTTCTGCTTGGCCCTGCATGTTTTGGACTGGCTTCTCTCATCCTAGCTTTGAATTCATTCCCAAGGGAGTTTTGCTTCTGTAAACCCTTTGAGGCTTCCCCTGAAAATTATCAATTTCATTATAGGAACAAAATCATTACATGATATTAACAAAACCATTGCATTTATCAAGGCTTGTGATTATTCCCCTGACACCCTACATTTATTGCTGAATTCCTGTATTCATTCTTTCTTGCCCTTCTTCTCTAATGATCACGTTAGGGTTATTATAGCTGAAACCTCAGTTACATGGTGAGAACCACTTCTGTG
This sequence comes from Ammospiza caudacuta, assembly GCF_027887145.1. NCBI lineage: Eukaryota > Metazoa > Chordata > Aves > Passeriformes > Passerellidae > Ammospiza > Ammospiza caudacuta. Next base: position 41,407,029 of record NC_080632.1, read on the forward strand.
TAAGATGTGTAAGACCACATCCCTCAACTGTATTAGCTTATTCCTCAGCTTTTCCTGTATTAAATTTTTCATTGTTGAACAGCTTTTTTGGTTCAGCTGAGGGAACTATTTTGCATTTATCCCTCTCAGTCCCTCACCACAGCCGTTTTGTCACAAGGATTTTGTTTGCATAAGTCAGCATCTCAGTAGACGTGACTGAAATCCCCTGTTTCATGAGTGACTTAAACAAGTACAGGGATCCACGTAGTTTTGCTTTACCTTGTCTTCTGGTTTTGGAAACTTGAATCTTTTTGTACCATCTGTGTGGCAGAAGAAATAACCCTGTAGTGAGTCAGAAAATACTGGCATTGGCATTTTCTTGAGCCAGAAGCTGTTGGCTGCTGAGCTCTTTAGAAAAAAAAAAAAACATATTGTGCCCTAACCGGAGTTTTACAAGCAGCGAATGCGTGCCAGCAGGTCTGCAGAGCACAGTCGGGCTCCAAGCCTTGCCTGGCTGTTCAGACTGTGTTCTGTGTACTCAGCCTTGCTCTGAACCCCAAGTCCTGCCCCTGGTCACCAGACACATCTGTTGATTTAGATATAGCCCTGCCTCCTTCCAAACCAAGGTCTAAGCCAAATATTTGTGCTCCCAGATTCTCCATCACATTGTTATCTCAGTCATCAGCCTTAACTCCCTGGGGACAGTCTGAGTGAAGTGGCTGCGTTTGTCCTGAGAACAGCCATGGTCCTGCCAGGCTTGTGGCCCTACCCTGGCCAGGTCTTGCCTGCAACACAGCCCCAAATACCTTCACAGTGTGGTTTCTGCTGACTCCAAGTGTTTTCCTCTGTCTGCTGTGAGGCATGTGTGCAGGAGGTTCTGGTGCCTGTAAATTGACTTGCAGGTGGTGCAGGATGTACTCAACTTGTTGGACCCAAGGGATGAGCTTTGTTGGTATTAAATGCCTAGCCTAACCGTTATATGATAGCCTAGCTGTTACATGATACATGGTACTTCATTTCTATGTTTTTTTTTGGGGGGGGGGGGGGGTGTTGTTTGTTTGGTTGGTTGGTTGGTTGTTTTTTTGTTTTGTTTTTCTTTTTTTGTGTTGAGAGGGAGGAGCAGCAGCCTTGTTTTCTTTCCTGTTGTATGTACATACTGATTCTTTGCACTTGGGTACACTGCACCTAAAGGAGGAAAATAACATCTAAAGGTATATATTTTCTTTTTTGGGCTGTTTTTACTGTCATGGGATCTCAGCAAAAAATCTTTCTCAATTTGACAAGGCACAAACAGGCAAGAGGATTTAGTATCCTGGAAGGAAGATGGTGCCTATTTCTGCTATTGGCATTCCTTTAACTTCTGTCTTTCCCATCAAATTGTCTATTAAATCCTTTAATTTTAAATTCAAAACATAATATTTAGATTTTAGTAAATGCTAGTAAATGCTGCAAAGAAAGAGTAAACAGTAAGCAACATTTATAACTTGTCCAACCTTTAGTCTCTTCCATTGATTTTCTTATCCCTAACTCACACCCATCAGTCAGTTCTGTTGGTTATTTCGAAAATTATTTTGCTTATGAAGCCACACCACACTGAAGAACTGCATTGCTAGTACATGAAGTCTTGTCACCATCTTCTCACAGTCATGGCTTGTCTGCTTCATGTCCACATGGCCTTCTGTCTTGCCCTTTTGAATCTGGAGAGCTTGCTCACCAGGTGGATTTCTGTAAGCTCTCCTAGCTCTCTTTCTAATGCACAGGCTTATAAAATGTGGGAGTGTTGTCTGAATTGTCATGAATTTTGAGATTTGGTTGCAGATAGTCAAAAGCATATCTTCCACTGAACAAATTCAATGAAGCAAAAAAGCTTCTTTCTGCCTTTGTTCTTATTACACTTCCCAGCAGGGCAGAAGATTATAGAATGCATACTCCAGATTCGAAAAGAATTTCTAATTTATGTTCTTTCTCAATAAAATACATGGCTTAATCCTTTCTTTAAAGCTTTATTTCTTTCTTTCTTGCCTTTTTTTTAAACTAATTGAACGAACATGCCCTAATTAAAAAAAACCTGAGAGTGTTAAGCAGTCAAGAGTAGAAAACAATTACTGGTCTGAAAAGTGCATTTTGAATGTTGCTGGAAATTTTTATGTGATTTACTTGTGCGGCAAGAAATAAACCTCCTTGACTGTTTCCTATTGTGATGGACCCCTGCTGATTAAAATGCAAGCACTTTTGCCTCGTTTTCCACAATTGTTTTTTCTGTGAGTGGTTTGTGTTTTGCCCTGAAAAGACAGCTGTGTAAGTAGCTCTGCTCAGAACAGGAGAAAGTGAGAATTTTAAATGTTGAATTGTATTACTGATTTCCCCTTTAGCAGGGGACAAAGAGGGAAGAAGAGGTAAGGCTACATTGCTGAACAGCTCAAATACATTTCACTCTCATCTTTTGGTTGTTTGGTTTAAATTACCTATTACATATCAGTGCAGAGGCAAGTTCTTGATATGATTTTTAAACTAATTCAGCAGAATCCTGCTGTTAATGCCCTTAAAGGTGCTGCAGAGCAATTCAGCCAGCTACATTATGAGTTAAGGCTTTATAATTATCTTGGCTTATGACCTAAGGATTAAGAAACTACTTGTAATTCTACATTCCTTGCATATTCGGAATTCTCACTGACTTCAGTGAAAGTGGGGTATATTTAAGTAATGCAGAATTAGAACTTGGTTATTATGACAGAACTGTTTGAGTATGGGCTGGCAGTAATGCAGCCATGCTAAGGTTGTTTAAGAATTCACCTTTGCCCCATTTTAATTTGCTTAAGCTTCTGCTGAATAGTAGATCTTGTGGAGTTTTCTGGTCCAGATTTTTTCAGTAGCCATAGATACCTAATCTGGATACTTTTCAGTAAAGCACCAATTAATCTGATCTAAAAGTAATGGAATTGTTTTAAAAAGTACTGGAATTCAGAAAATAAACATTAAAATGTGAATTTTCTTTACTTTCTAATTATTTAGCTTTGGGGTTTGTGGAGTGGCTTTTAGGTATTACAGAGCTTGTTTTGATTAAGTATGCTTCCAAGTGTTCCAGTGAGTGCATGACAACTGTAACCCCAAATTAGCCATTTCAAGTACCAGAAAATGTTGAATATTTACTGATGTATATAGCCTTGAATGTATCTTCAGTGTGATTTACTTGCATACAAATAGTTTAAAGTATCACAAGGTAATATATTCTTGTTTGCTTCATATGTGCAATTATCAGGATTAAAACTTCTCTTAAATATCAGTGAGATGGCATTATCATGGTAGAGAGTAAGTATTAAGAAATAGAGGTAGAAGAAATAAGTATGCTTCATGTCTCTTTTCCTTATGGAGGGAAATTTGAAATTAGGAATATAGTTAGAGGATAGCCAAGTAGTTCTTATAGCTATGTATACAAGTATACTAGATGGCCATAGCTATAAAGATTCACATGTTATATTTTAAGGGAAGAAAAACTGCTAAAAAGCAGTAAATAAGTAAAATTTTGAAATACTGTCTATAAAGTTTTGGTCACCATGGCACATTTGTTATAAATCATAATTACTGGCAGAGCTTCTGCCAGAGTAACAGAAACAGTCCTTTCTCCATTATGAACTGAGTGGACCATGAATACACCATTAATTGAATAGTTTGAACTTATTAATTCCATAAGAAACATTCTAGAAACCCTATCTCTTTGTTGGAAAAGAGTTAAATAAATTTTGACATATGAAATCTGCAAAAATTCTGTCCCCTGATGAGGTTTTTATTGCATAATGGAGAATGTCAGACTTTTTGGTGCTTGAAATCAAACAGTGTGCTTCCCATGTATCCATATGAAAGAGCATAGTTTGAGAGAGGTGCTTCTCAAACCATTACATACTAGCACAGTTTAATCCTGTTATTTTCACTATTAAGTATTCTACTTATATGTGTAAAAATTTTGTTTATGTTGGAGGTTACATATGATTGAGCCAATTTGACAGATGAAAATAGTGCAGCATGTATGTAAATATTGTAGTAAAAAGTAAGAGAATTGCCTTTTTGTATATGGTTTTCTGCATTTTTTTAGTGAAACTTGAACTTCTGAATTCAAGTCCAGGTTTGGCCATGCAAACTTCCTTCTACTAATGATTCCTCTTCTTGTATACATTGTGCTTTTTGTCTCAGGCACATCAAGCTGAACACTGCTTAATGTAAACAAGTAACACATTAAATTATGTCTCATGCTTTTGCTTTCGCAAAACCAATTTAACCAGGCCCTTTATATTATATCTGTGTGAGTTTGCCAAAAGTGGAGCCAGTCAAGTTGCTTTTCTCCCAGCATAACAAAAGTACATAATTTCTTTGCACATGAAGTTTGCATTTGCAGAGATGTTCCACTGTATCCTGGCGTGTTTTCTACTGTATCTTTGACATGTTTGCATTTGAGTGCAAATGCTGCACTTGGGAACTATCAAATGGATCTCTTACTGCCCATTTTGCTCTTGACAGCGATCTAATGGTTTTTTTTAATTAAAAAAAAAAAAACCAACAAAAAAAAAAATACAACCCAAACTAAGAAAGTTGAGGTTTGACTATTTAAATAATAAAGTTTACCAAGAGACCCTGTGCCAGATAGCAGCTGGCCTTGTGTACATTTTCTGGGACTAAAAAGAACCTCATACCCTGATTTGTAAAAATGTTGAAAGTTTTACAGTATCAGCTGTGAGCTATGCACCATAAGTGGAATTTACTGAGAACTGTCTTAGTGCTTTTCTGTGTATAGTATCCTTTATCTCTGAAAAAGTGGCAATTGGGTGTTAATATTTTCAAATAACTGTAAGAAAAAATACTTTGTTAGTGTGTGTAGAACAGCATGCATGTTTTTTTCAATTTTTCAGTCCCAGTATGAATGTTTATTAAATAGGATAGGACAGGACGGGATGGAATGGAATACTCTTATTTCTATGATAGAAATAGATATTTGTATGATGTTATTATTTATAGAAAACAAAATGAATCATATATGATAATCTTGACATGGAGTATGGTGAGGAAGAATCCTCAAAACTGTTTCTTTCCCATTTCAACTTCCTGGTTTCAGAGCTTCCTGGTTACTTATTCCTTTTTTCCCTAGTGAGATAAAGATCAGATTTTAGTCCTTTGTGAAATTCACAAAGAGCAAATTCTAAACCAACAGAATCTTCTCAGTGAGAATGTGATTTACACTACCTCATCTCCATATTTGAAAGCCTATAGTCTCAATTTATAGTGTATCTCTGACATGAAATCCTGTAGAGAACAGAACTACAGAAGTGAGAGGTAGCTACATACCTGAAAGGAAATAGCTGGATTTTTAGTTGACAAAAAGTTGTTTAGTTCTTGCATGTCTATAAAAAGGAAAAATTATTCAAATGCATAGGACTTCTCTGGGGCTTAATGATAATAGTAGCTACCTTAGCAGTGAACAGCTTTCAGTAGAGAAAGCTGCATGATTACAGATGATAGCTTCAGTTACTTGAAACTCAAAGACAACCTTTTAGAAAAGCCAAAGAGGAAGAGAAGGAAAGGAGTAAAACCAGGGTGGGGGGGAAGAAAAAAGCAAGCACATTCTTCTAAAAGGAAGCAAAGAAAGAATTCCCAAAATGTTCATTTTTCCTCTAATAGTTTCCGCACCATATGGTTTTTGAATCAGTAGCAGCTGATGTATTCAGTAATAGTTCCTTTTGAAGAGACTTGTCATAATATTTACCCTCTCTACAGCAACAGAAATAGCTTCTGAGGCTGAAATGGCCGTGCTTACTAAGACTGATGAAAACAAGAGACATTACCATGGTGAATGAATCTCTTGACACCATTCTTTCAGGGATAAATAACATTCATTGCACTGTGTTTAATTTCAACAGAGATATTTGTATCCTTAGGCATAGTGTTACCTAGAAAATAAGGTTGCATTGTGCCACAGATCTCTAGATCATGAAAAGTATGAAGACTTCTGGAGATCTGATATGAAAAGGAAAAAAAGAACACGCTACATTTATCAAAAACACAAGAATAAACAAGCCATCTGTAAAGAAATAGTGTGGTAGGCAGGGACACTTCTTGCACTGCAATTTGATGCCATCTTTTGTCCACTGTCCTAACAGACCTGACATCAGAATACCGATCTCCCTGGAAAGGAGATTAAAAGTAAATTTTATTGAGACACTCAAGTAATCTGTCTATATACAGAAATAGTCAAGTGTGTGCAGTGTGACCAAAAAAAGTGAGAATTTTTCAAAGGAAATGAAGAAATTAGCCTCTCATGTGCATCTGTCTGAAAAGTAGTATGATTCAGTTTCCCATGTGAACCACTCTAGATTATTGATCTGTACTGATACGTCCTCTTTTCCATTGATTTCATTGCCTGTATAGCAGCATGTGTCTCTTCTTAAAAATACCTAGAAAGATGGATGCATTGGAAAACAGAAGTCAGATAAGGATATAGTCTATTAGTCTTATTCAATCCCTCCACACACACAAAAAAGCATTATGTGCTGCTTAGTCAGAAGCTCTTAAAATGTGAGCCTTATACTTGTGTGCACTGACTAGTCCCGTAAGTCTTACATCTGAATCTAATCATATGAACTTCATTCTACATCTATTGAGTGTAATAAACCTTTTAACTTAAGATAGGAAGTACAACGAAGCTAAATAACAATTACTGTAGATTTTGTCATGGTCTGTAATTATCTTTTGTTCGCATTTATATTTATGCATGCTGGATCATAAAATTTTAAGGAATCTACCAGAAAAACATGAAGTGAGGATATTGTGGTGAAGGGAACCTTTTATTTTTTTAAAAGGAATGAAAAAGTGAGGAATTACCTATGGACCCAATTGTCATGGAAAGACTGGGTAAAGAAATATCTCCTATAATCTGTGTAACACATATAAACATAATCTGTCGTTATTTACTGGAACAATAAATTCCAAGACATCGAATAATTACATAAGTCTAACGATAAAAGCAAAAATAAACGCCATACTTTGCATGGTTTTGAGGAAAATATATGACTTTATATAAGCTAGTGCATTCACCAAAGCATTCAGACACCACATTAATGTTCTAACACCACCAGTGTGTTCTGTTCAGATAGGCACTAAGGTGAAGTGCTGCTCTGAATGCTACATTTTCCCCCATTTAAACACTTCAAGGGTTAAAAGCACAATACTCTGCTTTAGATGAACCTGGGCCTTTAAATCTCAGCTGTGGCTGCAGCCTCCTTGTCAGTGAGTGCCTGATGTCAGCAGTTTGAATGATGTCTGACACTAATTATGTGCCATTCACAAGATTGCTAGGCTGGAGAGGCTAGGGGTATAAAAAGCTATTTAAAAGCTTTTTACATGAGGTTTTACTCTCATTTTTTTGGAAACACTTCTTTTGCAGAGCAGCTCCCTGCTAATAACGTTGAGGAAGGAAAATGGTTACAAGACTATTAATTAATGCTTGAAATGCATTGTTTTTGTTTGAAAGCCATATAAGGAACAGCTTTTACATCTGTTTTTGTGATAAATACAAAGCTATGGAGAGATACCTTGTCCTTGTCATACCACCTGCCTTGGTGCTGACACAGAAGAACCTATATGGTCAGCATTTCAAAGCATTCAAAATTAAGTGGCAGATGGACATTGTTGAATAATTAATATGCCTTTTAGCTGCTAATGAATCTTAGATAATGCTGCATGGCTATTGAATAATTCAAAGATTTGTTTTGGGACCTTATGTATACACAACTCTAGATTTATTTTTTCCTAGACAGTTTTTAAGAATACCATTCCTTCCATTTGCACATACGCATTCATGTATGACAGCATTTCCTGAAATCTAGGAATGGCTTATATTTTTATTAAGATATCTCCCTTCAAAGTTTAAGATTTAAAACTTCTGCTTGTCATGCTTATGGTCAGTTTATCAATATTACAAAAGTAAGCAAGTCAAGCAGCTTGTCAAGCCTATCTCAGACAGTGATTTGCTTGTAAACCAGGTAAGGATCAATACATTATATGAGTCAGTACAGTGTTCTGGGGTGGGTGTTCCTCTCTTCTTCCAAGTAACAAATGTTAGGATGAAAGAAAATAGCTTCCAAGCTGTGCCAGGGAAGGATTAGATTGGATATTAGCAAAAAATTCTTCACTGAAAAAGTTGTCAAGCGTTGGAAGAGACTGCTCAGGTCAGTGGCAGAGTCACCATCCCTGGAGATAATAAGACTTGTAGATGTGGTGCTTGGTGACGTGGTTTAGTCGTGGACTTGGCAGTGCTGGGGTAATGGCTGGCCTCAATCTGAAGGGTCTTCTCCAACCTGAAAAAATCCACAGTTCTATGATTTTAAGTTTTTTATATTAAATTTCATCGGAAGGGCACATACTAGATGAAGAGTACTTCACTTGTTCTCAGAATAGTGGTCTTAAGTAGTTGAACAAAGTTTGTAATTTTAACAGGGACTAGTAAAGCTACAGATACCTTTTAAAATCAGTGAGGAATTTCTCCCCTCTGATATGTATCTTAGTTTCTGGGTGCACATTTTTCTTCTCATTTTGCATCAGGAAAGGTTCCCCATGACTGAACAGGTTACTAAGCCAAATGAGCTGGTATTTCCCAACTCTGGGCATGCATTTGAACCACTTGGTTAATATGTCCTCTTAGGGTTGGGTTGATTTCCCCCAAGTCAGGTTGGCAGAGATTTGAAGAGTTCTTCACTGCTCCATCAAGCTTGTGCCATATCAAACTTTCTGAGGTCATTTGGATGTATCTCATGTGTTTCCCTATACCAGAGCCTTTCAAAGGGGCTCTCAGTCTCTTTTGCTTCTTGGCTGAGACATGTATTCAGTTTTGCTGAAGAAAAAATAAATTCTGTCCTTGAAGTACCTAGGTTTGTTACTGAGATTATGTGTGGACAATAAGTAGCTCCTGTACACAGAACGCCAGCTGCTGCAATTTAATGGTTATAGGCAGACTAATGTTTAGCAAAGTCAAATTTCAAAAAGGAAAACCATCCCTCTCCCAGTAAGCTTAGAGACAGACCAGATGAGGAACATGTAATTAAATGTATTCATTGTAATATCCCATAAATATTTTCTCACACATGACAATGGAGAAGGGAAATGCTGATTCTTCACACTTCAAAAAATAAAAGATGATCCTTTGCCACAAACAGCGATGCTTAGAAATATTTGCCAATCACTGTATAACTGTTTCAGATGAAGAAAGATATTAAAAGCCAAAACTTGAGGAGAGTGACATTATATTGTATACTGGATTAAATATTTCTGTAAAATGAAGTATTGTTCAGGTGTCAGTATTTCTAAAAGTAATTAATTTCCTTTCATTTTTTAGAGGTTTGGAATAAATTTTGAAGGAGGTCTGAGAAAGCATTGTGTATAGGGAGAAAGCAAATACTTTTGATATGTGTAAGAGAAGGTTGAATTACTTGGTAACAGAAAATACCTCGAATAAAAAAAAAGTTACTTTTTACATTGCTTATAATGTTAATACAGCAGAAGAATGACAAAAGAAAATACACTGCCTGGGTACTGAAGCAAAATCTATTCAGATAGGAAAATGTGAATATATTTAATATCTGATATTATTAGATACTGGATTAAGAAGAAGCTGTGTTGGCTGTGTCTCACTTTTACATGAAGGCTGCGTACTTTTCACAAATGGATCAGAGCTCAGACAGATTGCCAGAACAAGTTCTTCAATCCTTGCTATACTAGTGATCAACTGAGATAATCAGAACAGTTCCTTTTGCAGAGAAAACAAATTTCTTCGTCACTTGGTCACTATCTGCTACTGAAGTACTCACACAGGCATTACCATGCTGTTCTATAGTTCAAGAGTCTAAATGTATTACATGAATTCCAGTAAGGGCTCAGAAATGCATGGTGCATCCAGCAGGGCTTTTTGTGTTGCACAGATTATTTTATATAACCTATGAAATTATATTGCCATTTTACAGGAGGGTTGCTTGATATGCTGAGCATCGTCTCTGTGTGAACAAGGAGGAACAATGCACTCTTGAGAACATGAATGTTATAAAGTCATAAAACTGTGGGGTTTTTTCTGTTGATATGCTTTACCTTTCACTTTCAATATACTGTTTCTTGCTTTTCATAATTGTCCTTATAAAAGGAGAAAGTAAACATGAACGTATTTTCAAAAGGACTTTAGGAAGTACAGAGAGGAATTTTCCATGTGAGCAACTTAATGGTTTCAATTTGCATGCAGCAGTAAAAAATAGAAGCTCAGTAACTGATTTCTGTATTGCAGTTTAGGAAAACATTGCACAATTAATTTCACGTAAGATTTGCAAAAATATCTGGTTTAATCAGGATATGTTTTGGACTGTTAAACAGATTCAGAATGCTAAGATATGCCATATACTTAAGTGACTACCGCAGTTAATACCTTAGAAAACTATGAGTTCTATTTCAAAAACATTTATCAACTACCTGACTTTTTTTTCCCCCATAAGCGGTCCTGTCTTGTCTGCTGTACTTTCTCTGAAATATTTTTATCAGGATATAGAGTATGTTCTGTGTTGTTGAGAAGAATATCTTTTCATTCCTTTTATCTTAAGTATCCAAGGCTTTAAGAAATTTGATTTATAGTAGAAAAATTCATTAACTGTTGAGTAAGGATGGTTGTCTTAAGTAATACAGGCTTGTGGATTGTTTTGCTAGAATGACCTTTCCAGCAATACACATCTATATATTGCCTGGTGAATATGCCAGACAGTAATTTAAGGCTGTGGGGGGAAGAGAGAGCTATCCTTTCTTCTAATATATACTGAGCAATGCAGAAGTCTTCAGAAATAATAATTCTTAAATTTGTATGTTAAGATTCCCCAGTTCTGGTTACTTAAACATTTCTGCCCATCTAAAATTAATGGTAATTTTAAAGCCATATAAACAACATGTAAATGTTTAAATTCATTTACATACTTGAAAATTCGAAGTTTAATAACCTGCAAAATAAACAAAACAGAATCATGCTTCTACAACTTGTTCATTGGTCTGAGTTTTACCCTATAAAATTATTGACTTCTTGAGATACTAAAATTATTCTCATGTACAGCATAGTTACAGTCATTAGAATATATGGTTGTTCTTTCATTATGTTAATTCAAAATAATAACTTGTCTGTACAAGGTAGGCTAATCAGTAGATTTCTTTCTCATTTTAACAGATGTGCTCTTGAATTATTTTGGTTCTTGAAGGTCATTTTTTGAAGGCTCAGAACTGAAAGAGTACAATTTTATTAGATGTTAGGAAGAGATTTACTGTGAGACACTGGCACGGGTTGCCCAGAGAAGTTGTCTCAGCCCTGGAAGCATTCAAGCCAAGGCTGGATGGAGCACTGAGCAGCCTGTTCTAACAGGGCTGCCTACTCCTGGCAGGGGGGTTGGAACTAAATGATCTTTAGGATCCTTTCCAACCCAAACCATTCTATAATTGCATCGCTTTTGTGATTAATTTCTTATATCCGTTTTTAGCTCTCATGTTTTTATGCCATCTCCACTCTTTACGTTTTCCTAGAAAAAAAGTGATATTTTTATCAAGGAGATTTTAAGATATATTGTTGTATTTTATTTTTTTTTATCCTGTAATATTTTCTAAAAACATATCCTTAAATGTAAAAATATTTTTCCTGTTGCAACAATGTTTTGTATGCATGCTAAAGCTCTGTAAACATAAAGGTGACACTATTTAAAAGCATAAATTAATGTTCAGTGATCAAAACTGGATAATCTGAAAAGCACTGGTTTATTTTGGATAAAGGGATGGAATATAAGTAAAAAGTTTCATGGGTCGAGACATTTTCTGAAGTGCATGTGTAGGAAGGATAAATTGCAATTATGGTGTAGCAGGCGTGGTTCATCCTCTGTATCAAGCTTTAATTTCTTAAGCCTAATTTTAATAGTGCTGGTTTATAGGTAATGTGTTCTACTTTATTCTTCGAACTTGTAATGCTTTTTTGCAGTAATCCAAAAGATGTGCTTAAAATTAAGTGATCCAAATTTTTTTCCTCTTTTTTTGAGGATGTTAGAGATTTGTGAGAAAGGCATGCTAATTATCACCAGAATTATGTCAGTTTTCCTACTTCTGCTTTTGTAAACACACACGCACTCCATAATTTATTATAAAATTAGGTTGTGTCATTCTGACACCAGTGAAAAGTGGCCTGTTTCTTTTTAAGTGAAGAAAATTAATAGGTAGTGAAATGATAGAAATTTTTGTTTTAGCTTTAGAAACATCTCTACTACAGGATTATTATTTTTGCAAGCATGCAAGAACCTCTAACTAGCAGTTTGTTATGCATCAGAAGCTTTAAATGTTGCATAGTGAGATATGCAACAACTGAAACGAATGAGATTAATTGATCTTGACTGATAGAATTTCAGAAAGCCTATACTTCTGATATTCATTAATGTTTAGGTCTAATTGAAATCAAGTGTCTATAAAAATGCTGGTGTCAAATAGGACAGGTCTTTAAGTTTCCCTTGAGTTACAGTATACCATGAGAACATGATAGATGAAAAGCTTGTTTTCTATTCATATAAACATAGATTTCTCCACAGATGCATTACTTGATTAGGTATAGAAGTACTATACCCCATGGTTATTGGTTCCCCACAGGAATTACATCCTATTTTTTACAGGCTTGCAGTATTTTTAGTATGTCATTCATTTACTCATGGCAGAAAGTAAAAATATATTTCAGAAATCATTTCACTTTTTACATCACCATGAGCAAGGCAGAGCAGACTGAGATTTCCCTGCACATCTTTGCTGTTTCTCTGCAGGCTGGGCGGGTACTGAGCGATGCCTCTGCTATGCTGAGTTGCTAATATCCAGAGAAGCCTGGAGCTGAGACAGGGGTAGCTAGCAGAAGTCTTGAGAACCTCACCTTTGGGTCTCAGTGTGTCATCTGCAAAATATGGGACATACTCTCCTAATTCAGCCACATCCAAGGAGAATAGCAACACCCACACTGGGAAGCCGAGCCCTGCAGAGCTACCCAGCCATAGCTAGGTCTCTTCTTTCTGTTCAATGTTTGCTGTTGCAGTTTACTGTGTGTGTGCTTTCCTTTCAAATAGTTTATTTCTCTTTTCTAGTTTGAGGGTTGCAAGAAAGCCTTTTCCAGACTAGAAAATCTCAAGATTCACTTAAGGAGCCATACGGGTGAGAAGCCGTACCTTTGCCAGCATCCTGGCTGCCAGAAGGCGTTCAGCAACTCCAGCGACCGTGCCAAGCACCAGAGGACACACTTGGACACTGTAAGGACACAGAAGTCCCATTGCAGCCCTCTGAGCAGTAGAACATCTGCTCCTTTCCTCCAGCTTGGTGACAGCAGGTAGCCCATAACCTTAGAGGCAGGAGGGTGGACAGTCTGATGAGGCTGTTGGAGGTGCCTCAGAGGTGACCCAGCCATCTAAGCATGCAAGAAGATGGACCCAGGCTGGTTGATAAAAAGACCACAGGTTCCATGGTCTTTGCTGCAGGTAGAAGCAGTAGCTTTCTCCCACTTAGCTGATCTTTAGGGAAACTGAAGCCATCTGCAATATAAGGTGCTTTTCTATGGTGAAAAGTTAAGGGTGGGGCACGTACCAGAAAGTCAAGAGAGATAGAATTATTTTGCAAATATAAAAATTTTTGTGCCAACAGATTGTCCCTTGTAAATTTGAGTGACGGCAGAGATTTGTTTTAAAACCTCTGTTTCAGAAAAGAAATTTTGTGTTTTCTCAGAGACAGTTTCCAAAGGTCTGAACTCCAGAAATATGATTAAAACAATGCTATTTGAATTAAATGTTTGTTTAAAAAAGTAAATTATCCATTTTGAATAGTCAAAACTATGGCTGGCAAGTTAATAATTTTTACAAGGTGTTTTCAGAAATTCTTTATAGAACAGAAGTGAATTAATTGCTGAACAGCTACTTTCAGGAAACAGTTGGACCTAATGTTCATTTAATACTTAGTATTGTGAGCCTACAGGTCTTCAGGCAAGACAGACAGCTTAGAACAGGCAATACAAGATATTTATATGAGTTAGATAATAAATCTAACTCATATAAATATCTTTTATATTCTTTTAAGAAAACTATAAAGATATTACAGGGAATTTAATAGGTGTTTTTCTAAAATGAAGTATTATTAGAAAATGCGAGCTGAAGGAGTTGGCCAGAACTTCATATTAAAATGGGGGTTTGTTGTGTAATACTTTTGAAACTTCAGTATTCAGTGCTTGCTTGGGGTTTTGCTTGCCTTCTTTGTAATATAGAAAAACTAACACTTTTTCTTGTTCTCTTTTTCTGAAGCGGATCCTTCTATAATCCTAAACAGTCTTTCCGGGCCTTTACTGCAGTTTCTTTACCTGATTCACTAAAGACTGTAATTTCTGATTAAGTCAAAGATTGCTCTGAGGGTGGAAAAATTGTAAGTATATCTAGCACTATTCATTTTACTACTAAGAAAAGAAAGGTAATCATGAAAGGTGCTGTAATGAAAACTTTCCTTTTGTTTGTCTTCCTTTAAAGCTTTACTTCATCTTTTCCTTTTCTAACAAATTGTGAAGCTTTCTGCATGTAATAATGTACTATGTTTTTGTTCTGTAGTAATGTGGATTGTAGCATCCCAAGACTCAAAAAGTATTCTCTTGAGTTAAAATAATCCATGATATAACAGTAACTTTATAATTTTTTCCTTTTTTTTTTAATTTAGAAACCTTATGCATGTGAGATTCCAGGATGTACTAAGCGATACACAGATCCAAGTTCCCTCAGAAAACATGTGAAAGCCCATTCTTCCAAAGATCAACAAGTCAGGAAAAAGGTGATTTTTCTGCTGTCTTGACCAGTGTAAAGTTTATGTGAAGAAATCAGTTATAATATTAGATGTTTCAATGCATCTTCAAGTACTTGGGTTGATTTCAGGCTTTAAATGATAAAAAAGAGCAAATAGATTGATGTGGTTTGTATGTAGATAATTTCATCTCTGACTTAATGGGTTAATGCTTTATGTTTTCTGTTATAGTTGTTAATCACTTAACAAACACAACAAGGCAAGTAAAAATAATTTTTGCAAACATAATTTCTTGGTTTCAAATTCTGCCACTTGGTAAATACACAGTATTACAAAACACTGGCCAGTCTCAGATGGAAGGATGGATTTTGAGGGCAGTATGTGGGACTAAGCTCTAAATTGTATTTCATTATTCCAGATATTTCCAATACTACCAAGATATTTCACAATGCTGATTCCCTGTGGATGTCAAGTCCATGAGTCATCAACTGTTTATGTGTTTAAGTGCATTTCTAAAGAGCTGAGTTGCTACCTAAGGAAATTTTTTGAGCATTTTCATCATACCTCCTATTAATCACTGGCATAATGTTGACAAGGTACAACGTAGGTAGTTACTGGACCTTTGTGAAGTTATAATTACTAACTAACATTATGCTTTGGCATTTGAAATATTTCCTGACAGTAATAGTTATGAAAAATAAGAACAACCAACCTTTTAATGAGGAATTATTTATTTATGGATTTAATTAAAAGTGGAAATTGGCTTATGCCAAAAAGGTAATTATGAAAATGTGAATTCATCAAAAGCAACCATAAAAATAACCATAAAAATTCCATGGTGATAAAGGCACAGTGGACTAATACTTCAAGCCCTAGGGATCTTTTCTGTTGAAAAGAATGAAACCCTTTGCTGTCACACCCCGTTAGTCATGAATTCCTTTAATATATCGTGCCTGACTGGTTTTAATCCTCTCTTTAACCTCCCCCTGCATACCAAGTGACAGGATTGTGTCATCTTAAGTTGCTGACTCTCCAAGACTGTACCTGTAAATGTATCTTTGATATTGCCTAGATTGAAATAGCAGCATGAAGTATATTTGCAAGAGTGTTATCTTATGTGCTGTGCTGATGTTTACACTGAGTCTTCACCCCAGATTCTGTAGATATTTCTTCAAAGATTTGACTCTTTCGTTGGCTCTCTAAAATGGGATTATGCAGTGGGATATAGGTAAATTTCCATCTCTGAATTATTTAAAGCAACTTGTGTTGATGTGTGTCTATGACTTACCATGCAAGGCAAAATTCTTTTTCTGGAAATCTGTAATGCAGCTGCTGTTCCCCTTCACTTCCCAACTGTTAGTTGTCCACTGAATATATTTAACTGGGAATCTCACCAGGTAATGGCATGAAATTCAATATACCACGAAGATCCCAGCACAAATGGGTTTATTAAAAATAATTTATTGGGTAGTACAATAAAATTTCATTTACTCTTCAAAGGAAAGCAGAGCCATGCGAGAGTAAAGATAGTCATGCCCGCTTTAATCCCCTTTGTGTATTTTAAAAAATTATTCATAAAAATTAGGGCAAACATCTACACAAATACCATGCAAATATCTGGGAATAGATGCTGAAAATGTTTAGTAAAACATTTTAGGTATAATGTCTATGCATAATAATATTCTGTCATTTTAAAATATTTTGGTGGGGTAAAAAGCAGTGTGCTATCATATTTTTGAAAGGAAAAATTGCTGACTCTGCCAGGATTTCATCTTTTCATTGGTAAGATAGATGAGATTTCATCTAAGGCAGGAAGTCACTGAAAGAAAGCTAGACAGTTCCCCAAATGAGAGATTAAAGTGATGCTGAGAGGAATGTTAATGTACAACATGCCCCTCAACTACAATTACTTTTGAAATGTGTTCTCTTTTTAATCTTGTTCTCATTTCAGCTTTGAAAGGACAACAATTTACAAGATTTTTTTGTAAGCTGGCTAGACAAGTAAGCCTGTTTTCAGTGGCTATACCTTATTGATTTCAGTAAAGCACAAATGTCTTTCATCTGTGAACTGATGGTACTGTATTGAAAATGAAGAATCCATAGCTCTTTTAGTTTGTAAGTCTTTTTATTGAAGGTAATGAAAATGAAATTATGGAACATTGTGATACCACAGCAGCTGGATAGAAGCTTTCTAACGTGGTTTTGAGTATTAGAGAGCAGGCATCCTTTACTGCCGTTGCTGGACACTTGGAGGATTCTGTCTCCAACTGAATGCCCGAGTGTCAGGTAAACAGGGTGTTTGTCATACAGAAATGATCCCATATTCATTAGCTTTCCCCCCTTACTGGATGTATATGTTTTACTTTATTTTACATAGTCTCATCTCTTATCAAAAGTCCTCATAGGTTCCTTGGGGTCTGTCTTCAATTCCCATGTCCTCTTGAACATGAGACATGGGTTGTTCCTGAGCCCCCATTTTTGACTAAGTGCAATATAATTTTTTTCATGACTTCAGCTTTGTTAGCCTTGCAGAGCTGAGCTGGCATCCTGCTTGTGTTTTTCTTGGGCTCTATTTGTGAAGTTGCATCCTTTATCTATTTCTCCAAGGTTGTGCTGTTCTGTTCTTCTGTCCTTGACAAGAGTAAAATGTTGTTCCGTTCTACGCAAATCATTAGAATAATTTTACTCATTATCTTGTCCATATTGAATCATTAACAAAATCCAGATCCCATGCTGCTGAATCACATAAGCACAGGTTGGAAGGGGTCACAGTGGTCATCCCTGCTCTGTCATCCCAGAGCACATTTCACAGGATTGTGTGAGACAGTTCTTGAATATCCCCAACGAGGGAGACTACTTGGCTTCTCTGGGCAATGTGTCCCAGTGCTCAGTCACACTCACACTGAAGAAGTTCTTCCTGATGTGCCTGGTGTGGTATTCCCTGTGCATCAGTTTCTGCCTGTTGCCTCTTGTCCTATCGTGTGGCACTGGTGAGAAAAGCCTCTGACACCCTCCCCTCAGAGACACACAGGTGTCGAAGAGATCCCCTCTCAGTCATCTCTTCTCAAGGTGAACAGGCCCATCTCCCTCAGCCTTCTTTGTAAGAGACACCCAGGGGTTTGCAGCCTGTATAGAAGGTCAATACCACTGTTAGGGTCTTCATGACGATCTATTTGTTGTGTAAGGTAGCACTCAGCCTTGTACAAGTATGGGATCGTTGTCTTTTCCATTCTAATATTCCAGGAAAAGTGATTCGCTACTTCTGTAGCAGTCATGCTGCAGAAATCTGTGTTTGTAAATCTAGTGAAAATATTTAATTCACTTTCAAATACTGAAGTGCAATTCCCACTGGGAATGGAACGGAATGGAATGGAATGGAATGGAATGGAATGGAATGGAATGGAATGGAATGGAATGGAATGGAATGGACTCTCCACTGGCTTTGTAGATCTTGTCATGAATATTTGCAAAGTCCATTGCCTTTCTTAAAGGTTTTCTCTTTTTAAGAAGTGCATTTTCAAACAGATAAGAGATAATTTTGAAAAGGACTAAAAGTTCTGAATTTGTGCAGCTGTTAGGCAAAGATAAGATCAATTTAGTAACATTGACCTTCTCAAGTGAACAATGCAGTGGCTATGCTTTTGGATAGTTTTATCTATACCAGTGAATAACTGTTGTCATATATAACAGTACTTTAAGACTATCTGTCCTGCCAAAAAAAAAACCCTGAAACTGACAGATTTAAAAGATTGTTTCTTTGAAATTAAAAGAAGGTGAAATAATTAAAGGTACAACTAGTTAGCTCCATCTTTGTAAAAAAAGGAAGAGATAATGTGAACAGTTGACATAAACAAGACCAGCTAAAGGGAATGCAAAAGTCTTAGTCTGAACTTTGAATTGAAGGATGATTTATACCAAATAATTTCCTTATTCAACTGACAAGCTTGTGATTTCTTGGCAGTTCTAAGTGACCAGATCATGGTCTTTTATTTAAATTTGGTGCTTTTATTTAAATTATTTATGGGTCAGATATATTACTTAGACAAGCTTTGAACCCTTTGAATGCTTACCTGACAACTGTCCCTAAAAGTTGTCTGTCCTGTAAACCTGTACCATCTTAGATCATTTAAATGGGTCTGGAAAAGCCCATACAAGGATTCAACTGACCAGATAAGTTAACACCTCAGCAGATACTCAGTGATACTCCTACGTCACTACTTAGTTTCAGCCTAACAGAGGAATGATGTTTATTTTTTTGGGACAAAAATGTTTGTACTCTCTCTGCCAGAAATAAAATATCGTAGAGGCATCACTTCAGGAAAGACAGTCCGAAGGATATTTCTGAAAATTATCTAGACATGATCAAGATGTTTACAAATTGTAGTTTACATGGTACATGTACCAAATCACTAAGGAATGGAGGGAGTGGTGAGACTGAAGGAGATAAGAGCTATGTGCAGGGCTTCTAGATTGATTTCTTTCTTCCTGGTAATCTTTCTTTTTCTCACACATTGGTCAGTAAATGTAAAACGATGTCTGAACAGACACTCTTGAGAAGTTATTTGTGATCCCAATCACAAATCAAGATGGATGTTCCTCCATCATTTGTTCCTATGATATCTGACTGGAAGGAAGTTTTTTCAGGTGTTATTTTGCTGTGCAGGAATAAAGCACAGAAGGCAATCAGAATTTCTCTAATCCTGGTACTATTTATGCATGATTTCTTCCCTGTTGCATTTATTGCACTTCCAAGATTGATGGGCTAGCAATGGTAGGAAGTTTTCGGAATACTATTCGTGATTACAATAAGAAAAATGGTGATAGACTGCACTGCTGACATGAAGCAGGCAGTATGACGCCTCAGCCATATCCACTCCTGCTTCACACTGTGGTAGAGGCCAGTAGTAGAGCAGACAGTCCATACTAGCTGTGGAGCACACTCAAAGCAATGGGATAAGGATTTAAATCATCTGGCCAAAGCAACTACTGGCATTCCCTTTCCGAGTGGTTTCTGCTGAGCTTGATGAGGGTTCCCATCTGAACTGAGGGGGCTTTACACCTTGCTTATAAAGATGTTATAGATATTCCTCTTCTCTCACTGTGCAACCTCCATATTAGCAAAAAGGGAATATAAAATGCTCACCTTTAAAAGCAGATCATAGTAATTGAATTCTTCTGAAGCCTAGTTATATTCCTTTTCTAAAAGTTCACTTCTTCTCTCTTAGAGCCCTGTAACACATAATGTATATAGAATATAGAATGGTTTGGCTTGGAAGGGGCCTTAAAGAAGATCTAATTTCAGTGCCCCTGCCATGGGCAGGGACACTTCCCTCTAGACCAGGTTGCTCAAAGCCCCGTCCAACCTGGTCTTGAACTCTTCCAGGAATGGGGTGTCTACAGCTTCTCTGGGCAACCTATCCCAATGTCTCACCACCCTCACAATAAAGAATTTCTCCCTGACATTTAGTTTAAACCTACTTTCTTTCAGTTTTAAGCCAGTCACCCTTGCCTATCAGTACAGTTCCTGAAAGAGTGTCCCTCTCCAGCCTCCCTGTAGGCCCCCTTCAGTTACTGGAAAGCTCCTATGAACTCTCCTCTCCTCTCCTCTCCTCTCCTCTCCTCTCCTCTCCTCTCCTCTCCTCTCCTCTCCTCTCCTCTCCTCTCCTCTCCTCTCCTCTCCTCTCCTCTCCTCTCCTCTCCTCTCCTCTCCTCTCCTCTCCTCTCCTCTCCTCTCCTCTCCTCTCCTCTCCTCTCTCCTCTCTCCTCTCTCCTCTCTCCTCTCTCCTCTCTCCTCTCTCCTCTCTCCTCTCTCCTCTCTCCTCTCTCCTCTCTCCTCTCTCCTCTCTCCTCTCTCCTCTCTCCTCTCTCCTCTCTCCTCTCTCCTCTCTCCTCTCTCCTCTCTCCTCTCTCCTCTCTCCTCTCTCCTCTCTCCTCTCCCTGTCTTTGTAGCAGAGGTGCTCCTATCCTCTGATGAAATTTTTGCCTTCCTCTGGACTCAGTCTAATAGCCTTACCTGCTTCCTGTACTGGGAGCCCAGAGCTGATGCAGCCCTGCAGGTGGGGTCTCAGCAGAGCAGAGCAGAGGGGCAGAATCCCCTCCCTGCCCTGCTGCCCACCCTGCTCTGGATGCAGCCCAGGACACGTGTGGCTCTCTGGGCTGGGAGCCCACAATGGGAGATCATGTTGAGTTCTTGTCAATCGTCACTACCAAGTCCTTTTCCACAGGGCTGCTCTCAAACACTTCTCAGCCCAGCCTGTAGTATGCTATATAAACCTGTCCACCTTAAAATGGAAACAAGAAATCAGAAAAACCCCAATTGTTTTAAGACATGATTTTCTCCTATTGAACAATATTTGTCTGGAACTAAGACATAGAGGTGTTTTCAAAAGGTTAACAAGGGAATTTCTATTAGGTTTTGAGAGAATTTCTGGCTTTCTATTATGGGTTATGTCAGCAATTATATTATTCAAAATAATACAGACCTCTTTGCCTCTTACAGAGCTGCATACTCATGATAGCCTCTTTTTTAATTCTTTTACAATACAGTAGAAACCGGGTTTTTATTATGAATACATATTGATTTTAGCACACAAGTGATGGAGCTACCAGTTTGCTTAAAGATTCTGGAAAAAACCAAAATTTTATACTAGCCTTTAGATTTTGTGAATTACTCAAGAAGAAAACAGTGTCTGGGGATTTTTTTTTTAGCTAGTATATTTTGTTTGTTAATTTAATGACAGATTTCCAGCTTTTTCTTTCCTTTCTGTCTCAGTATTTGAACTAAGCTTTTTTGCAACTCTAGAAACACGGTGCTTATTGTGTTTCTTACATGAATGAAATTATTTTTTAAAATAAACTCTGAATGTTTAATTGATGAGAGGATTGTGGGAGCCAAGGAGGGTTAGAGCATTACACCACTGGTGTTTCAGGTCATTCAGGCGCTAAGCTAATTACCAGTGACAGTTTCCATTATGTGACTATATTAATCTGGAAGAGCTGCTCTGTTTGTGAACACCTTCCTCATGGGGAGCAAACATAACTACCATATGAGATAAGTGGCTTCTGCGTCTTTCAGCTTTTGCTTGACCTTATTCAGACTCTTTGTTCAGATTTCACTGTTTAAGCTGCAAACAGGAGAATGGATTGAAAGAGAAGCAAACCTATTTTCTTGCTTTGAGAGCAGTTGAAAATAAGGATATTTTCCCTCATTTGTTCTCTATGACGTCCACTTAAAAGATGTCACCAATGCAAAAAGAAGTGTATTCAGGGCCATAGGGTCAGTGAGCAGTGTCCATGGCAACTAAGAAACCATTCTGCAGAAGAAAATGAAGTAAGGAGTAAGTGTTTTAATCCCCAACTTCAATCCCTTTACTTCCTGTCTTCAGAATGAAATATAAATCAGACACCATGGCATTCAGCAACTTTTCATGAAAGGCATGTTTGCAAAAAGGGATTATGAATGGGCAGCAGTGTTTAAGGAATTTAATAATACAATTTGCTGGAAAACTGTTGTGACTAGGAGTGACCAGTTCTGTAGAGCGTGGTCAGTGGGACAGAGGAAGAGAGGCTGTGAAAGCCGTGTGCCACTGGCTGTGCTGAGGTGGGATGCGCAAGGCATGCTTCTCAAGGAACACCCATTGTGGGGGACATGCTTTGCCAGCACTACGTTTAGAACTTTGCTCACCAGGGGGAAGGAAAAGTCGAAATCCCCCAGTGGTTTTCATGGTGCTCTGACAGCTGTGGCCATTTTATAACCAGGAGATTGTTGGTTCATTTTACTTATGGTTAACATTTGTTATTCCATATACTGATTCCTTCCTGCACTTGGTTTCCGTCCTGACCTGTGAGCTCTGGCAGTGTGACATGTTGAAAAGTGCATAAGAAAGAAAAAATGAGTGCTGTCACCCTTATTACATTAACACCTGTGGCAGAAAAAAAAGGAAACCAACCTAGATTGTCTCAAAATTCTGTAAACAATTCCATGCTCATAACACTTCATGTTCTTCAGGTCCATTTTTGATATCAAACAATATCCTTTTCTCTATTTCTTTTTCTTCTCTTCCCCACGACAGTATATGCATGAATATGATCTTGATAGAACAGGAATCTTTCTCTCTTCTGGTAGAAAGACTCCGTGGTTGGGCTTGGCAGTGCTGGGTGTACACTTGGACTTGGTGATCATACTGGTATTTTTCAACCTGAATGATTCTATGATTCTCATTAGCCTATCAAACTTCAGTCTGGGCTTTGAATGCACTGTCCTGTTCATTATGCTCCTTAAGCAACACCAGGGTCTGAGCAAGCAAGATTTAAACTGTGCACAGATACCTAGGAGGTTGCAGTTCAGCACCCTGATTCCAGCATATATTCCCTCCAAGTCTTTACTACTGTCTTCAACGAGGGTTCCTGTTCCAGGGTGAAATCTCTGTGATTTCACACTGCTGGATCTGGATTTGGGCAGCTGCATTGGCAGGTGCTGATTCGGGCAGCTGCATTGGCAGGTGCTGATTCTGGAGTCTTCAGTACTGCTCCTGAAGCAGCCTTATATTGGCCTCACTTGCAGTGCCCATTTGGTGAGGGCTGAATTATGGCTTTAACAGCAGCAAAATACCCAACCTGACAAAGTGCCCCACAGTAAATCAGAGACAGTAGAAACTCAGAAAGTTAGCAGTGCTAGCCTAACTAGCACTTCACATCATTTTCTTGCCTGATAAAGACAGCAGAACAGAGCAGCATTTTACTCTGATAAGGAGAATAGAACAACATAACCTTGGAGAAATAGATGAAGGATGTAATTTAGGCAAACAGAAGCCACACAAAATGCAATCAGGATGCCACTGAGCTCTGCTGATGAAGCAGAAGTTATGCAAAACAGCGATATTGCCCTTACACGAAAAAGAGGGTTGAGCCACATGAAAAGGACATGCGACACTGAAAACTGTCAAAGAAGGTCCCAGAGAACCTCTAAGGACTTCTGACAAGGGGTACAGCTGTGTAAAATAAAGTAATACATAAACATCTAGCCAGTGGGGATAGCTGAAGAGTGTGTGATTGGTGTGTACAATAAACACTCTGTTTACGTGATGCTCAGGACACTCAGCTGGAGGAAGGATCCCCTGAGTGACCAGCACACTGCACTGAAGATTGCCTCCTCTCTAATAGTCAAAACCATGTTAGCAAATTCCCGTCTGGCTGGTATCATGCCATGCAGCATGCTAAACAGACAATTCACAGACAATGAAAATGTACAGGGATGCCTTGAAGAATCTTGGCAAAAGTAGAAGTCATACGGCTGAAGGCTAATGATTTTGACTTCTTGATAGTAGAGTAGTAGAGCTTTTCAGTTCTAGTCCTAGACTCTCTTCAAGAGATTATTTTGAAGAGAGTCATGCATGCATTTAGGTTCAAGTGGAGATAAATGCAGAATTAGGTATTTAAAGTGAAGGCCAGTGTTATGTAAAGGATGCTGCAGTTCAAGAAAAAAAAATTACAAATGAAATCTGAAAACCTATTTCTGCATAAACAATTGTTGACATTATTAATCTACAGATTACCATGGCAATTTTCAGTAATCTGTGATAAGGAGAGAAATATGTTTGTGCTAAATGAAGCACCTGGTGGATAAGTATGTGTTTATTTTACACATTTTTCCTCTCATGAAGTGAAAATTTGCCAAACAGGTGTATTTTTAGAACGAGAAAGCAAATAATTTTGCAGTAGAAGTGTTTTCTTTGTCAGGCTGCATTTGCTTGGAAGAACGGATTCTTAGCAATATCGTATAATAGCTATATCCCCAAATCAGTCTGGCACGAAACAGTAGGTTTTTCCTGCTTTTTGAATTGAACTGGTCAGGTATTAGACTGATGTTCACGTATAAAATCAGCTACAAGCCTCTTGGAACTGCCTGAAGAAGAGGATGAAATAAAAAGAGCCATAGGTATAATTTGTATAACATTTCAGATTTGATACAACTCGATGTGGGATAGGAAGAGAGATAATATATGTGTGTGTGTTTGTGTGTGAGTGTGTGTATGGGTTCAAACATCTGTATGACTGCTTTTCAATTTTCAACTGGACTGTGGCTTGTTTGTGTATTTTAGATAAAAGGCCACTGCACTCACTCTAACTGTACTTCCCTTTTTTAAAGTAAGATTTTCGGGGTTTTTCTTTAGTTAGAAGTTTCCATTCAGATCTGTCCCAGCTGCAATTTTTCCCTTAAAGTGATCATCTTGGTAATCTATATTGTTTTAGCAATGATTTAATGCAAAATATTCCTCAAATTAGAGGATACCAATCAAAAGAAAATTCTCTTTTCTATATATAATAAAAGTAGAATTCATTTTAATGTTATCAATATTAATGCAACAGTGTTTTCCTCTTATAATATTGCTTTAAAATCAGAATTTCTTCTTGACTTGAAATCTGCCAAGGTTACCTAATTGTGTAGGTTCCAGATCTTTTTGATTTTTAATGCAAGACACTGAAAAACATTTTTGATGTGTTTTCGTGATCTATGCTAGAACATGAAGATGGAAACCATTTTTATATTGAACTCAAATGTTCAGTATAGTAAAACTTTGAGAGTACCAAAAGTAGCTATTTCTTGCATAGAACCTAACATCACTACTGTGCAGGTGGGCTACTTGAGCTTGATTTTTATTGCTTTTTCTGGCCCAGTGTTTAATTGAAATGGGATCTAAAGACAGGGAAAAGTAGCACACACACACACACACACACACACACACACACACAGAGATGCATATCTGAAAGCTGTGGTAGACAATTAGCAGAACATTTCTCTTTAGAAGTCTTGTACAGATGACTCCCTGAAAACAAAGGGTGCAGAGAAATCCCTTCTGTCTGCATTGCTTCATTGCCCCAAGATGTCTGTAGCCTGCAGAGGCAAGAATTAAGACAATTTTTATTGATTCTGTGTCATCTGTTGTCAGAAGGGTTTAGTACTGTGCAAGAAAGTGCTCAACCTTGAAGCTGATCTTTGTGAGTAAATGGATGATCTGTATCCAGCAAGAAAAACCATAATATGAGTAAATACTGTCTTACAGCATCACTTCATAAATTTAAAATTTTCTAGTGGTGACATCTGTGTACTCTCAATGTCATGATACTAGCAGGACATAATTTTACTCTAACTGTACAAGTAAATATTAAGTTACAGGTCCTCCTACAGAAAAGTTAGTACAATGTGGCCCTGTGTAGACAGATCGTGCTTTGCTCTCGCAATGACACCTTAAATTACAGGCAATGAAAATGAGTAAAAACCACCTACTTTGACCTTGACATTACTAAACTTAATACACAGACTATGTGAATAGCAGAAATTCCTCCTTGTCTTTATACACAAAACAAAAACAGATCTGTGGAACAATTACAGTTAGTGTAAAAAATTCTTGTCAATGAAACATACCATTAGTTAGGGATTTTTTGCTAGTTTTAGACATGGCAGACACACATCTAACCTGTATGAAAATAAATATACTCTACCTAATGTCTCACATATGTAAATACTTTACTCGGTGCACAGCATGCATGTATATTAAGCACATGTTTATGTAAGGAAGATCTAAAATGTTATGGTTTGATGAGATAACTGGCATGTTTGAATGACTGACACTGTCTAGACTTTACTGAAGAATTAATTGAGTTAATCTGAATACGTACAGGCAGGTTTTGAAATTACTGAACTGTTTTGTGTGGTTTAGGATTTCTCAAGCTATACTGCTTCTTTTCTTATGAAGTGTATTCATAAACACACCTATTGTATGTTCTCCTTGATGGTGTCTGACTTCTCTTATACAGGAGCAATGCTGAAGAAACTAGTCAGGTCAAAAATAAACATGCAGATCTCAGATGAAACACACATTAGTGAGAGAAATTTTTTTAAAATTATCTTTTCTTGTAAGGAGACATTTTCTCTGGGATTAAGTCATGCATCAAATCAACAGCATGCCTCTGCTTTTGAACTCAAATGTAATGAAATTGAAAACTGAGGAATAAGAATCTTACACCCTTCTAATTATTTCAGCTTGTTTCATTTAATTTGGGTAATTACTTATTCATATGCAAAATGTGCAGGAGTAGAATTTCCATCCATTGTTCTGAAAGGCAGTAAACATTAGCTGATTTTCACATAAGTAAAACAGTTGTAAACCATGACTGAAATATTGTTTGTTTTGTATATTAGAAAAAACTGCCACATTGTGATAGTGGAAGTGCTTCTGTATTTCCAAATACAAAACTTCACAACTCTTACCATAAAATTGAGCTATCAAATTAAAAAACTATTATTTGGACCAAATATCAAATACAGGGGAGTTTTAGGTGAGTAATGCAACTGATTGTTAACTTGCACTTTGGTCAGCCATAAATTTAGGTTACATTCCAGCACACGGGAGGTGGCTGTGCTCACCATGTCAGACTTGTCAGTTATTGATTTCACCAGTCAGTGAGGTAATTCCATGGCCATACAGCTCTTAAAAACAGATTGCCAAGTTTTCAGTCCCAGCATGATTGTACTGGTGCTCAGCTGAGTGATCATGAAAGAAGCAAGATGGTCATGGGGAAGTGACGTATTTCTGTCACAGTGGTGGGAAATCTGTGCTGGGATACAACTCATATAGACGTCAAAGAGAGTGTCAGCTTCCTTTTACACACTTGGATGGTAAGTCTGCAGTCCAGGCTGGAAAAGAAATGCAGTGTTGTTAGAACAGAGCAAGAAATGGATGGCAGCAGTTATAGCTGGTCAATTATTATTTCTCCTTTTTAGCTTTTCCAACTGAAAAAAAAGTTTTACAGTTGCAGTGAATGGTTTGTGGTTTTTATTTGGTTTTAAGGTAATTAGTCTTTTCATTGTTCATTCTGTTTCTTGATGTACTAAAGAAGAATCATAGCCCAAATTTCCCTGCATTGGTCACAATGCAAGACGTTGCTTTCAGTTAAAAATTTTAATTAAGTTTAAAAAAATTAATAACTTTTCTGTGAAATATGTAAAAATATTTGACTGATATAGAGTGTGTTGGATTATGCCCTTTTCTGACTTGTGATTGTATTTCTAGAGCTTGTGATTGAAAATACTAAGCAACTATAGGCAATGCATGAAATGCAAACTATCCTCAGAAATCAGATCACAGCTGTCTCACAGTGTTTCTTTCTCTATTTTTGGTGTTCTGTTGATGATCCTAGGTTTTCTTCATTTTTTTCTTCATTTTTATAAGGCTTGAAAAGCCAGAAAATTTATGCCAGCACAGATTGTCATGATAGATTTGTTCTAAATGTCAAAGGATATGCAAATGCAAGATTCCTGAACAGTGCAAATTAGAAAAATCTGTAAAATAGGTGGTTGCATATTTTATTTTAAAATAATTACTTATTTCTTGTAGCTAATGTGGAAATACTTTCATTTTCTTGTTTTTCTCACTGTTTTATCCGTGAGTGCCATCTGATGTAGAAAATTTATCTGTTTCTTAAAATAATTCAGACAACTTCACACAGGCATCTTCTGTGATTGTGTATTCTGTATGATAGAATCCTGATTCTTTTATAGAAGTCAGGTTTTTCATATTATATTAACTTTAGATTCCATAGAAATTTAAATTCACATAAGGCTTATTGATAATGTAGTGTAAGGATTTGATGGAGGATATATTTGACATTTAATTTCACAAGCACTGAGTTTCATGAAAAAGCCATGTTACTAGTGATAGCAGGAAACCTAGCACAATTACTGGATAACAGCAGAAAATGGCATGTACCAAAGTGGGAGAAATGTTTCTGCTTACAACAGATTGTAAATATGGATAACAAAAAAAATAATTTGTCAGGGTATTCTTCCCTTCTGCCTCTTCCCCATCCATTCTCCCCCTTCCTACAGTTCTAGAAGAGCAAATATACCTCACAGAGGTAGTGTACCTCTGGGCCTAATAACGGCGGGTTAAGTTTTTAAGAGAAGAAATCTCCAGCACGCAGAGTGTGTGCATAGGTATCACAGGCTATGTAGTATCTCCAGCTACAGGGTCGGGTGTTTAGGGGGTGCAAGGCCAACTCTTCACTCAGTTGCCCTGTTTTTACAGTAGTGCATATTACCAAAAGTAATTTGAGTGTTTATCAGCATTCTGTGTCACAAGGGTCGTCTTGTGGCAATGGGTCTTTTATAGTTGCATTAAGAATCATTTCCTCTTACTTTTCTTTCTTCATTTGCCCATCCCTGGGGTGTTCAAGGCAAGGTTGGATGGTGCTCTGAACAGCCTGATCTAGTGGAAGGTGCCTCTGCCTGTGGCAGGGGCGCTGGGACTTGGTTCCTTCAAATGAAAACTGTTCTGTGATTAATTCCTGAGTATAATATGTGCAGAAATTTGTCTTTAGTTCCTCTTCCTCCCCTTAGGAGTTGTTTAGAGGTGCTAGGCTATCTTCTAGTTAACTGTTACCTGCTCACCCCGCATGGCACCAAAGAAGGGAGGAGAAGCGTCAGTGGCCCCTGTGAGATTTTCTTCTTGGGAAAGTGCAGCTCATCCAAGTGCACTAGGTCAGGGTTCTTTCCATCATGCTGCACGAACCTGGATGACATGACAGGATATTTATGAGCTTCTCATCCACTGCAGTAGCCCACATGCTTGTAAACACAGACCTTCATTTTCCAGGCTTTTAAATGGAAACAAAATTACTTAAAGGAACAGACAATTTTTGTATATATATAACATTAACATCAGGCAGCAGATCAGGACAGGCCTCAGTCCCAGCAGCGTGCAGCAGCATCCATAATCTGTCCTAACCCTCAGGGTGCAGTTTGGCATTACAGCCACACCATCCTTGTTACAGTGCTGCAGCCACGACAGAGCACTCTCAGTTCTGCAGTAATGTGAAACAAATACAGTCCTAGTCTGTTTAAGAGTGGTGTCTCAAGGGAGCTTTAGTCCATATTGAAGTGGTCCTATTTCCACCTGCCTGTATATTACCTCTCCTAAGTGGTTGCTCCCAGTCACTCATTTCCAGTGTTATGAGCACCTCTGCTCTTCTGGTCCTATGGTGAAGCAGTTCAGGGCATTAAACCAGCATGAAAATATTTGTATCCATTATAGTACCCCTCTGCTGGCACAAGCATGGCAGACATTTGATGAATCTTCAACAGCCATTATCTAGGCCACTCCTCTCTTTTGCAGTCTGTGACAAAAGAGCACTGAAGTCCTTCTGTCCAAGATCCTGCAAGTAGTGCTTGTCCTAAGTGTAGTCTTGTTAAGCATCTGGAAGTGTTTTCTTCCTCAGGTTCAAAAAGTGCCTGCTACATTGAAAGGATGGTATTAATGATGATTTAAAAGGGAAGGTTTCTGATTGTGCTCTATTTCTTTCTCTAACCTCAACATTTCTTCATTTTCATTTTTCACTGTCTTAAGATTTTTGTGATTATTTCCTTTCTTTTGTCTATGTCCATCTTTTGTTATAATTTTTCCTTTTTTATCGCTTGTTTTTCAGTTGCGATCAAGCTCAGAGATTGGCCAGGACATCCTGAATGACTGCCTTGCAATCCAGCCCCTCCGGCCAGTCCTGTCACCACAGGATGCTGTAGATAATACCATGGGACACTCCCCAGGGTCTGCTTGTGATATTTACCCAGGTATAAAATAAGACAGATAAAAAGCTGCTGTATTATTCCTCACTTAGTATTAGGGATCACTTTGTAGAGTAGAATGTACTCTGAAATGCATATCTATCTCATAAGAAGGATAGAATGTGAAAAGCAATATAAAAAAAGATTTTGAACATGTTTTTATGTTTTTCGGAGGGAAGGAAAACCAATCATATTATACTCATTAAAAGACCTAATACAACATAGATGGATATTTTTGTTCTATGGGCATTTGATTCTGCAACCAATTTACTTCTACCATTCCTTGTAGACATCTTGAATACATATTTTTATTTAAAATCACAGTATTTTTCCTCTGCCTTATTCATGGATCACATATCAGTTTTTCAATTGATCTTCATTAAGAAACTGAAATGCTGCATTGTGAGTATAAATATACAATTTACTGTGAATAGACAATAAACGCATTTACACCATGAATGTATGTATAATCCTATTGTATTATTTCAGTTAAATATCTGAGATTTTCCTACTAAAATACGTTTGTCATACCTGCCTACATGTATAATTTTTTTGTTAACATTCCAAAAAAATTTGAAACTATCAGTAAGTTATGAGTGATAATAAATCTTAAAGCTCAAGAGGGCAATGGGCAGGATGTTAACATTTTAATGCAATATTTTAGTAGTTGTGAGGGCCTCTGTTTTTAACTTTCAGGCATTTAAATATGTTCCATGAAATTACAGGTTTCTGACTCCATTTGGCCTTAGATTCTGTGACAGTTTCAACACTACTTTTTGGCTTTCTTTTCTTAAAGAAACCTTATTCAGGATCATCCTTTTCTCTTGCAACCACCTAAATTGTTCCTATGCATTGTGAGGCTACATGTGAATTTAGCTTCTCATAGAGAACTGTTTGCAGAAATATTCTCATGGAAAATTCTTATGTACTGATAAATGAATATGTGATGAGGCTCCAGAAAAGAAAACATGACTCCTTCCTCCTTTTGGCTGAAACTTTGTCCCAGTTGAGGTTCACAATCTGAGATTCACAGTCAGGACTAAGTTGGGACTAAGCTGTAATCATCTTGTAAATAATGTTGTAGCTTGGACTTTTTAAGGGATACAGAGGAACAGCACTCATGATTCTTTGGCTTTTATTGAGTTTTTTTTTGTTTTTTTTCAAAATATCTGAATATGTATAAAAATTTTTTAAATGTTTTAGTTTATCCTGAATTGATAAGACTTCTTGTAGCCACCCTTTTTTTACATAATCATAGAATCACAGAATGGTTTGCATTGGAAGAATTCTTAAAAGTCATCTAGTTCCAATCCCCTGCCATAGGCAGGGGCACCTTCCACTTTACCAGGTTTCTCAACGATCCATCCAGCCTGGCCTTGAACACTTCCAGGGATGCGGCATCCACAGCTTCTCCAGGCAACTTTATCCAGTGTCTCACCACCCTCACAGTAAGAATTTCTTCCTGACATCTAATCTAAACCTCTTCTCCATTTGTTTAAAACCCACTTAAAACTAGCATTTAATTCTACATCTTTGTGTGTGGACCTATATGGTGGTACTACACTTGAGCATGCTGGTTGTCATGAAAATTTCACAGAGTCACAGAATCCTTAGGTTGGAAGAGACCTTCAAGATTGAGTCCAACCCATGCTCTAACACCTCAACTAAACCATGGCACTGAGTGCCATATCCAGTCCTTTCTTAAAGACATCCAGGGATGGTGACTCCACCGCCTCCATGGGCAGGCCATTCCAGAACTTTATCACTCTTTCTGTAAAAAACTTTTCCCTAAAATCTAACCTGTATTTCCCTTGATGCAGCTTGAGACTGTGACCTCTGGTTCTGTCAGTTGTTCCCTGGAGAAAGAGACCAATCCCCCCTGACTGCAGCCACCTTTCAGGGAGTTGTAGAGAGTGATAAGGGCACCCCTGAGTCTCCTTTTCTCCAGAATAAACACCCCCAGCTCCCTCAGCCGTTCCTCACAGGGTTTGTGTTCCCAGCCCCTCTCCAGCCTCGTTGCCTCCTCTGGATGCGCTCAAGCGTCTCAAGGTCCTTCCCAAACTGAGGGTCCAGAACTGGACACAGCACTCGAGGTGTGGCCTCACCAGTGCTGAGTACAGGGGAGAATGACCTCCCTGCTCCTGCTGGCCACACTGTTCCTGACACAGGCCAGGATGCCTTTGGCCTTCTTGGCCCCCAGGGCACACTGCTGGCTCATGTCCAGTCGGCTGTCACCAGTGCCCCCAGGTCCCTTTCCAGCCACACCGTCCCCAGCCTGTGAGACTGCAGGGGGTTATTGTGGCCAAAATGCAGGACTCAGCACTTGGATTTATTAATCTCCATCCTATTGGACTCTGCCCATCCAACCATTCCAGGTCTCTGTGCAGAGCCCTTCTACCCTTCAACAGATCAACACATGATCCCAGCTTAGTGTCATCTGCAAACTTACTAATGAAGGACTCAATCCCCTCATCCATGTCAATGAAGATATTGACCAGAGCTGGCCCAGCACAGACCCCTGAGGACACCACTGCTGACTGGCCCCAGCTGGATGTGGCACCGTTCACCTCCACCCTCTGGGCCCGGCCACCCAGCCAGTTCTGAACCCAGCACAGAGTGCTCCTGTCCAAGCCAGGGGCTGCCAGCTTTTCCAGGAGTGTGCTGTGGGAGACAGTGCCAAAGGCCCCGCTGAAGTCCAAACAGAGAACATCCACAGACTGTCCTGCATCCACCAAGTGAGTCACTTGGTCACAAAAAGAGACCAGGTTGGTCAAACATGACCTACCCCTCCTAAACCCATGCTTTGCTCAGTTTCACACCATCTAAATCAGGTATTTAATGGACTGAAAAGACATTGGGAAGGTATTTACTGGCAACGCTTTGAGCAAGTAACTCACATGAAACTCAGCCTGAACCAGCTAGAAAATGTGCAAGCATGGCTTACAAAATACTTGCATGGAATGCTAATGATGGCTGTGGAAGAGAACAGCTACGTCAAGACGAACAACTTTTGCTACTGTGTGCTGAACACCTGGTCAGAATCCAACCTTTTTACTCCTGATCCTGAAGAGGTTAATTTTAAATGCAAAAATTACAGTAAACTAAGCCATTGTATAGTTTTACACAGCTTTGTTAGTTTTTGTCATGGTAAAATGCAAGTTACCCTATTTTGCCAAGGAATAATTTAAACAGTTTCTTTTCATTTAGACAATCGAGGCTTTCCTTAGCAGCGTCCTGATTCGTTAAATATTCTCTGTTCCTTTGCTGTCAGAATGTGTGCTTCGTTGTTTTTCAGTATTTTCTTCTGTGCTGCATGAAAGATAAAATAAGAATTACAAAAGTTCATTCCTTTGTTTTTATCTTCTGCACTTGTCCTGATGCTACGCTGAGACACAGACATGGAAAACATAATTTTTGGGGTACATGAGCAAACTGGGAAAAAAAATTCTCCTGTCTTGCTAAGAAAATGTCCTCAACTTCTTCTTTGCAAATTACTCTGCTGTTTTAAGTGATATCTCATCTTCCTGCAGGACCTTCCTCCTGTGTTCCTCTTTAAGGTTTGGGATGTCTTCTGTCAGATGTCTGTCATCACTTGAGTTGTTATTAGGAGGCTCTGGTCCACAAACAAGTTAGCAAAGAGCAGAGCCTGGCACCTCCAGGTCAGCCTCCACTCCTCCACCTTTGACCACCAATGTCAACTTCCCCATATCTTTGACATTACCTCTACAGCATCTGTATTGGATGCTTTTATTCACAGAGGGTTTCCTGTCTGTCATCTTGCACTGTGTGCCATTTCCAGCAGCTGAAAAATGTCCAGGGCTGCTCCTTAATGGGGCTACAGCATGATTAGACTCCTGAGCATTTTTTTTACTCTGTCTTAGCTTGTTGACTATCCAGTGTGTCACAAAGGTGGGCTTGTAAGGATCAATAGAGTCTTTCCAAGAACAGGCTGAGGCTTTGGGAGACAAGGTGAATTTTCACCTTTTTGATCTTCTGTAGCAGAATTCACACTTGTGTGTGAAAAATTATGACCTGTGAAATCATTTCCTTGAAGACTGATCTGTGGTGAGACTACCTCTAATGCAGTGTTTCTTCTGCTAGGATTGCAGCATCCATGGACATATTTCAGCCTAGAAAGATGTTTTACTAGTGATAGTGCCCCCTGGGGAACTGGTTTAAACTCTAGGATTTTATCAAGAAACTCAAATCATTAGCTCCAACATACTCACTAGCATAATGTAAATTTTATAGGTAGAATTTCACTCTGTAACTAGGCCTGAACAATACCTTTTTTTTTTTAAAGAGACAGATATGACAGACAAACAGGAGAAGTAATTTTTATCTTTTAGACAGACTATCTAATTCATTCTCTGGGTTCATAAAATATTTAGGAGCATGCATTTGTCTGCCAGTCAACATCAGCATAAGCTACTTGACACAAATGTCAGTAGAAATAGCTGTGTAATAGGATTTTCAGAGATACAAAGATTTATATATGTCTGATTTAAACTTTTTTTTTTAAAGGGGTGACCAGAAAATAAAATTATAGGATTTGGGATCAACTAATTAGGACATTTCAACAAAGTCCTATATTGCTTTTTGTTTATTCAGTAAGGAAACAGGCAGGAAACTTTCCTTATTAGAAAAAAATCCAAGAGAAAACACATAGAAAATTATTAAGCTGTTAAAGATGGTTTAAAATTTTTTGTATGTATTACTGAGGAGTCTGGGCCAATGATAGTAATAATGCTCTTCAAGAAATTTGTAATTTTTACAGATGAGGGAAAAATGTAGAAAGCATTTCACATTTTATGAAACTATTCTTTCTGTTCACTAGTTCTGAAAATACAGATCTTAGGAGTATTGACACATCTTCTACAATAGAAGAGTGTAGAAGATTTGCAGCCTTATTCAGACAAAAAATTCCAAGACAATGAACATGGCTGTGATCATTCATGCCTGGTTTTATGGAAGTGTCATTTGGAAGCAACAAAGAATACTTACTTATTTTCATGTGGTTCTTCTTCTCTTTGTGAAAACAACACTTCAGAAAACCCTTAGTTTCGTTAGTTGCTAAGAGCTGGCACTACAGCTCGACAGGAGGGGTTATATGTTGGTGTTTGGTCATTTATCAATATTGTTGTTGCTTGGTAAGTTATCAGCGTTGTTTCCTGCCTGATGGGCATTATTTCTCTCTTCTACTTTCAGCAGCTGTGATCCCCAGCACACAGATAAATCAAAGTGGAGCAGCAGCTGGGGCAGTGTCCTTGCCCCACCCCAGCAGCCACTCTTCCCCAGGACAAAGCATCCAGGGCAGTCCTCTGCACCCTCCCCAGGTACCTCTTCTCACAGCTGCTGACTCAGAGAGGTAAGAGCCTGTGCTTCCCAGCTTGAGCCTGAGGCTGGACTGTCTTCAGAGCTGCCAAGGTGGGGGGAAATACAATTGCTGGTAGGCACTGGTGGCAGCCCTGGCCTAACAACTGCTCTGGACAGGGGTTTGTCAGGAGGAGAGGTGAAGTGGACCATGTTATTCCAGTCTGAGAGGGAGATTTTCCATCCATTTCCATTTCAGGGACTTCCTCCAGTCCCTTCTTGATCCCAGTGAAGGGCTTAAGCAAGGAAAGTGATACCAGCTGGCACGCTGTACTTCAGATGACCACAGCCATACCTTACAGTATGGGGGCCCTGAGATTCATGTTTCTGTTTACTTGTGGGAGAAGAGTCATATTCTGTCAATATTCTCCCAATACTAAGCATTTCTGAAGGAAGACCTTGCCTTTATTTTTTTAATTGCCATTTTATGAAGAACAACAAATAATGAACAAATTTTTATTTCACTAGTTTTGAGTTTGATTTATAGTCAGGATTTGTTTTATGACTGTTCCACTAATGTATATTTTTACATATGCTGGTTAGGTATGATAAATTTTATGATTTTAGATCTTTCGGTGACATAAAAATCAATTGCTCGGATGTGTCTTGATTTTCATCGTTAGACATTCCCTAAATTATTTTCGGCACTCTTTCCAATGATTTAGATAGTATATGGTACTATAAATATAGAAATCTATAGCTCGTTGAACCAGAAGTGTACCAAATCACGAGTCTGAACAGGCCTAAGTAAATGTTTTTTAGTGGAAAAGTCAGGAAGATATCATCACACAAAATACTAAGCTGGTACAATCTGCTCATGGATACTTAAGCATTATTTTTAAAATTTCTTTTTCAGTGCTCTAAGTGATAAATTGCTGTATTTCACTAATGCATTTCAGAGTATTTAATTTCCTTGAGTGACAGATATGACAGTAATTTGAAGAGTACAAAATCCCCAATTATAAACCTGAAAACAACATTCACTAGGTTTCAATTACTGGTAAATGAGCATAATTTCTTTGGATGAAAGCAATATTCACTCTGACTTGTATCAGGAAGATAGAAGAACATGTGGCGTCAAGAAATTAACTACAGGTGAAAGTAAATTTTTATTTCAGACTTCACATGTGAATTCAGCCAGTTCTGGAGCCACTGGAAGTTTTTGTGCATCAGTCTGAGATGGAGCTTACTGCCTCATGATCACTGGAGCTCATCTGCTTTGTTCCTCCCTTCCTCCCCACTCCTGCCCCCATGATCCTGGTCTTTTTCCCTTGTGCTGGCTCTGGCCCTCTGTGCTCACCTCTGGGGCTGTCCATGCTCTCTTGCCTGACACTGAGGCTCTTCTGTCCCAGTATAGTTTTCTCTTCAATGCATGGCCTGTCCATCCATACCCAATGATTGCCAGAGCACGAGGTGATAGGAAGGGACACATTAACAGTTGTTATAGTTATAAATGTAATTATAAAAGACAATGATCTTATTAGCCCATTTCTGAGGTTCTTCTGCTGTAAAACTGTAGCAGAGGTGCCTAGAGTGAGACTTCCTTCATTCAATTCATTGAATGCATTTCATACATCAAGATAATAGAGTACTCTACACAATAATAAAAAGCTACCATGGTATACTCCTTTTTCATTTGTTAAGTGTATACACCCTCTCTAAAAAGGCTTGAAGTGCTAACTCCCATATGTGGAGCTGCTTTGTGTTTAAAAATGTTCCATTGTCTTCACTTAGGTAGTGTGACAAATGGCAATTTAAATTCAGAAAAGGAAAAAAGTATTGCAGCAGTGTTGGTTTGATTACAATACATAGGGCAGAAGTTAGGGGGAATGTTTGAAAGAAGAACTAAGGCAGAATCTGTGTATTGAATCTAACAGAGTACACTTGCCTAGGGGCCTTGCAAGTAGCCTATCACTTCACTTCATGGGTGTGATGAGAACGGTGAAAATGTGAAAAAACCTTCAGCACAGAAAGTGACAGAGATAGTGTCTTCAAAAGGCGTGAATCATCCTGTTTATTTCAACCTCATTGTTGAGAGGACTGCAGGATTTAGGGGTACAAGTAGAGCATTTGTTGCCCCTCATGCTAGTAAGGGTTGGATGAGGTGACCTTTGAAGGTCCCTTCCAGCCCAAATTGTTCTGTGGTTCTGTGGTTCTGTGCTGTGCGGTTCCTGACACGCTGTGCATGCCCAGGGTCATCATTTAAGAGCTAGGACAGGCTGACCAGCACTCGTTCCAGAAGAAGGCTGTATTTGTTGGACTGAAGCTGATCCAAACTGGCTTGGCTGTTTGATGATGCTGGGGGCCAGGCCTGTGCCACTTTTTGGACAGCAGACTCAGGTTTATGAGAGACAGAAGCGGAAGGAAAAAAGCATTTCCTCTACATTTCCACATACCATGGGATAGAGAAATAATGGGAGGGTTTCTTTTAAGTCTTTCTCTTCTAGGTGGTGTGAGGGAAAGTGTGGACTTGATGAAGCCTTATAAAGGTGAGAAACTGAGCCAAACATGGAACACATCTTATATTGCATTCATTATGTATACAAAACTCTGAGAGCACATAGTGCAAGACGGTTAGAGAGTTTGAATATAAGATATCACTTAATTTATCAAAGGACAGAGCATAAACAATAAAGGTGCAGATTTGCATTTTGTCTGTCCCAGCTCTTTGATACTAACTTTGAGTGCTCCACTAATATGAAGTACTGCAGCTATTAAATGAAGGTACCAAATGTGTACCTAAAAGCATGTCTGTAACAGGGAATATGTACTTCACTATCTTTTCACTCACTACTGTAATACAAGAAAGCATGAGCATACAAATAAGATGAAAGGCTAATCTAATTAAAACTCAAATCAAAAATTATGGGTTTAAATGGCATAGTTAATACATGTGATTCAGTGCCCCAAAATTGATGGTGCTAAATGTTTGAAATTAATATTTTAAAATTATTTCTTTATGTAATGAATTATCCAAATATACATCTTGCTTCTGAGCAAAAACTAGCCTGTTAATCAATGTGATGCAATAACAATATTTTTCATGGATTTGATGTCCATGTGATTTTTTATCCACCTGTGAACCAGAGCTAACAGTACGTCCCTAAAGCATGATGCATCCCAGCTTCACAGGAATTTCTAAAGACTCTTAAGGCTGACAAGAAGAACTTAGGGCCAGAGTGTGCAGTTTAGCAGTACCATTATGCTATAATAAGTTCCGCAGCAGTAATTCTTTTCACTTATCTGAGTGTGTGCTTATATTCCCTTTATGATTTCACTGTAAAATAGTAAGTAGCTCCAAGCTAAACTTCCAGAAGCAAAAGCATCTGCATAGTTCTTCTACCCAAGAAGCCAAGACTTCCAACCTTCATGTTACAAAGCCCTGTATTATACAAAGGGCTGCCTCAAAGAGGGTCTGTAGTTAACAGTGTGGTTTTGAAATAAGTACATCAACTTCTTTCCAGGCAGAGGATTGCTTGTTAAACATGTTTTATTTTTAGTGGGCAAACGACACCTATAAATGACAAATGCTTGTGTGGGAGGTATTGGTAAGGCTAACCCTGAACCCGAGCCATAGAGTCACAGAATCCTAGAATAATTTAGGCTGGAAAAGACCCTTAAGACCATGAAGTCCAACTGTTAACCTAACACTGCTGAGGCCACCACAAAACCATGCACCAAGTGCCACACATCCACATGTCTTTTAAATACCTTCAGGAATGGTGTCTCCACTGCTTCCCTGGTGGAGCCTGGTCCAGTGTCTGTCCACCCTTTCTGTGAAGAAACTTTTCCTGTTATTGAATCTAAACCTTCTCTGGCACAAGTTGAGGATGTTTCCTTCTTGTCCTGTTGTTTGTTACTTGGGATTTGTGTTACTGAGTTCCACCTAGCTACAATCTCTTTTCAAAGCGAACCTAGCAAAGTTTGGAAATCTTCTCACACTTTTTT
Organism: Ammospiza caudacuta; assembly: GCF_027887145.1. Taxonomy (NCBI): domain Eukaryota; kingdom Metazoa; phylum Chordata; class Aves; order Passeriformes; family Passerellidae; genus Ammospiza; species Ammospiza caudacuta. Next base: position 41,446,792 of record NC_080632.1, read on the forward strand.
TTTTTCCCCAAAGGCATTTTTTCCTCTTTGCCACATTTGCAAGAAACTTAGTTCTCTGATACAATATAGGCACAGAAAATACTGAGAGATTTTATGAAAAGTTACATAGTCTCCCTCCAGGGAGTCTGTATATTGAGGTACCTGCTCACAGCTCTCTTCCTTAAATTCCACTTCAAATTCCACATAATGGTACATAATCTTCTCACCAAAAAGATGAGGTACTGGTCAAAATGTTTGTTTGTTTTTTCTGCCATCCCTTCTTTCATCTAGATTTTGGTTTTCTTGCCCAAAATATTTCTGTTATGCAAGAAGATTGCATTCCTTAAAAAAAAAAAAAAAAAAGGACGACAACAATAAAACAACACCACCAAAACAAGACAAACCCAAAACTCCAAACAAACAAACAAAACCCCCTGAAACCAAAACACCCATAAAACGTGTGGCAGATAAATCATTGGAGAGAAACATTCATCATAGGTAGGTAAAAAATTAGGCTTTTATTATTTTGGTCAAATGAATATATTCATAACTTTGGGGAAAACATCTTATTTGTTCAATTTTGTTCCTGGCAAAAGGTATGATTTCCTTAAATGTGTTTTTAAAACATGTTTATTTGATTGTCACTTTTAAGTAGTCAGACTAACTTATAGTGCAATATGCTCGGTTTCACAAACTGTGTCACAAGAGAATGTTTTCTTCACTGACAGCAGACTGAGGATCTGTAAAGACACTACGACACAGCTTAAGGTGTGAGTTCAAAGAATGTGAGTTTATAGAAAGAATGTAAGAGCAGAAAATGGGTACACCATCCCAGAATTTTTGACTTTTTTAGAAATAAAATTCAGGCATTCCAGAAGGAATGTTCATGGATTTTTCTTCATTTAACATTGTCCGAAAGAGCAGCACTGTACAGGACACTGTTTGAGGCTGCAGCATCTTACAGGGAGCTTGTAGTTCAGTCCTCTGTCCAGCCAAACCTTCAGCTCAGCCAGATGAAAGCCTGATCACCTTACTGTGTGAACTACATAACATTTGGATGTGTTCCCAAACTGCTGAAGCCCAGCAAAAATGACTCCGTCAGGTAAAAGAGCAGCATCCCAATAAATACGGTTTGCAAGTTGTCCAAAGAAAACTATGGCCTCTGAAGAAAAAAATATCAGGATTTTCAGCTTTAATGTTCCATTTCCACTTCAGCAACATATCTATAGCAACCATAAAGATTCATTTTGTCTGAATGGTGACAAATGCTTTAATTTACATTGCAAAGTTGAGGAAAGAAAAAGAGAAGAATGAAGACAGAACTACGTCCAACATAGTTACATAGTTCCTGTCTCAAATATTTAATGTTAGAAGCAATTTCTGCCATAGAGTAGCATGGATTAATGGTAGGTAAATTATGTCTTTTATATGCAGGTGCAGTTTCTTTTCTTTCAATATATAAAGAAAAATATTTTAAAAATTTTAAAAATACTTGGTTGCAGTGAAATAAATTGAGGAGTTGCAAAGCACTTGGGTTTCTAGGTAAAGAAACGTCTTATATATATTTTTGCTACACAGACATAAGAGGTTGTTTCCCCACTTAAAAAAGGATTTATTTGTAGGTGGCCAACCATGAAAATATAAACTAAATTAAAGCATTATATAAATACACAGTTTATACTGCATATTATGACTCTTTGATTTTCCTCTTCCCTTCCTTTTCCACACATTTCTTGGGTTGTGCATGTAGTTGTAGTGACTGTTTACTGGGCCAGCTCCAGTGAAGTATGTGGCATTGTATGGGGCATTTTAACTAATCTCATCAAAACAAATAAGCTTTGGTAACTTAGTAATCCATCTTGCTTACTACCAAATGTAGTCATTCTCCAGCAAGACACTTTTTCACAGCTAAAATTGGAAAAGAAAGATTTTCTTAGTGGCTCCAGAAATATTTCTGCTCGGATTTTACATCAGGCATAGGACAGGGCAACTTTCAGCAAATCTGGCTGGTTCCTGATTGAATTGATGCCTGGGCTTGACTGTACTTCTTGATTACAGTTTCCAAGTGATTACAAACTGGTCCTGAGTGTTTCAGGATCACAATTAAATTAGCTTAGTTGTCCCAGGAATATAATGAGATTTGTTCAGAGATAAATCTGGACTGTGACAAGTACAAGTTTCTCTTTTGTTAAGCAGAAGGAAAGAAAAAGTAGAAAACTATAGTCGTGGATATGGGTAAGCCAGATTGATTTATAAATAATTATAAAGACCATGTCTACTAAAAAGGAGTCCTCTCTGCCAGTGAAATATACTGTATTATTATTGGGAGGGAGTTTTTTGCATGTTAAATCAAAGGTAAATCTGTAAAACTGTGCTTTCCACTTTCAGTTTTGAAAAGGATTTTCCCCATTAGTGGCTACTGGTTAAAATACTTTTTCAGAAATTAATTTTCCTAAATTAATCCTGAAAACACAAAGGATGATATTCCATGATTTTAAAAATAATCATAGTATTTAAAGACTGCCTGTGCTTGGCTCTCAATCTCTGGCAGGAGATAGCAGTCTTTCTATGTGACTCCTATACAAAAAACTAACTCCAGTTATTACTCAGGAGACATATAACCAGGTAGTTACAGCACTTTTTAAAAACCTCTGATATTTTTATCACAATATAACTACTGATTTCTCTTTCTAAAAAAAAAATGTATAATAGAATTATTGTGAAATATGTGCATGCTGTGTTCTCTTCCTCCCTGGTTTATCTTTCAGTCTACTTGCAGTTGTTATCTGGAACAATTAAATATTTGACACATTACTCAATGGCTCAGTAGTAACATTTTTATTTCCTCCATCCATATAGCTTTTCTGAAGTAATATATGTTTATGAAGTTAATATCACATCAGCACCAGGACCATCCAGACCCTACCTAATATGCTTAAAAATGTGCTTCTCACAGAAAACTGAATAGGAAGTACGCCATCCAGAGTTCATCTTGAGACTTCTTACACTCCAGACGTAGATTATGATTCACCAGAAATGTAGTAAATACCTTTCAAATGAAGTCAAAACCACATAGAGATAACATGTGGCAGATTCAGATTCTTAGCTGCAGCATAAAAGATCTCAAGTGACTTCTATTTAAATATAGTTATAACCTGTATGATGACCCTACCCAGAGGTCTTCTGTAGAGCTGCTACTGGAGTTGCACCTTCTGTTGTATTCAGGGTGTGATAAACTCTTCCTTGACACTTCTTCAGGAAAAACATGCTTTTATATTAGGGAAAAAAAATAGTCATCTAGTATATTGAGGCCCAGTCTCAGGACAACAGGGACCGGATCCATAGTTTAGAACACCAGCAGACTGTGTTAACTGCAGACACTGATCCCTCCTAGCAGCAGCCACTGAGCACACAGAGAAAGGTATTCCTCCTCAGCAGACTTGCAGCTTATTTTTAGTGGTGGAGAGACAGGCTGATCTGCAACAAGATTTGACATGTCACTTTCCACTCACCTTTTTGCAGAAATGTCATGGTTCTTTTTTGGTGCTTGGGAATTTTTCCAGCTCTCCTCTCATTGATACAAAAGTGGCCCAGGGCCATTCCTGAGCTTTCATTAAGTAGCCGGATCCCATCAGTCTATTGGGTGGTTTGGGACACAAACAGAAGCTCTTAAAATCCTAGCTTTCTGCCTGCAAAAAAGATTGCATGACCTATCTGTAATGGACTTTGAGGTATGCAGTTCTGAGGAAATGCAGAAAAAAAATCAGTAAAAAGTTAAATTCCATAAAACTCTTGTATAAAATCTTCAAAAGCACCACACATCCTTGTGGTGCCAGTAATGACAGCTGTGCAAAACATAGCCCTGCAGCGATGAACCTCTGTGGCAGCTGCACCACCAGATTTGTTCTCAAGCATTCTCTCTTCTGCCAGTCTTGTAAATTTGTAGTTTGAGTCCAGATCAACATTTTGATGTGGTCGGATTCTGGAAGCAATTTAACACTTGCCCTTACCTGCTTTAAATTGACATCAGATTGTTTATTGTCAAGAAGCTCTGTGTAACATACGAAGATTTCTAGAGTCTGAAACCTGGGCCTGAACCTAATACCTAACAACTCAGTGGCCAATGACCTGAACTGACCTCTCACTGTCAGTGAGCAAGACCAGCTATTAATTGATAAATAAAGTTGGTACAAAGGTTTACAATAAACAGATGGCAGTGGCTCCAAAATCAGGTCCCCCTTTAGGCATGTCCTCCAATTATGGTTTAGACACACACACAGAAGGAGTGGAATAAAAGTAGTTTTCCATTATAAGGGGCAATTCAGCCTGCTAATTTCCCAGATGTTAAGTCTAATGATACATCACCATTTAAAAATATGTCATCTCTATTAGGGCTGCACACTCTTATTTTGGAAGTCTGTATCTATGCAAATAACTAAAGTGATCTAAATAAAGTAAAAACAATCTTTAGCTCTTATGTGTTGGAGATCTTACAGGTTTGTGGTCTTGGACTTCTAGGTTTGTTGCTCCAGCTCCTTCTCATCACATCAGCCCCCAGAGAATGTCCATTCAACATCCCGTGATGCAGAGACAGACTCCACAACCTCCTCAGGTTCCACAACTTGCAGGGATGCCTCTGAAGACATACCAACAAGCACAAAGCCCTTCTTTTCAGCCAAATGCCCTTCACATCCAGGGTAAGAAGGAAGAACCTTCATCGCTGATGTTAGGTATTTGTTGCTATTGCAAATCTTCAAATTAAGTGCTTCAGGGATTGGCGCTGATACTGTTAAGGTACTTTTCCTTGAAAGACCCTAGGAGGTAGCCTTCAGGACCCTGCCTTCAGACTTTCTTAAAATATTTACCTTAGCTAGTTGTTATTCATCCTGGTATGGAGTTACATGTTTCTCTTCATATTGATTTTCAGAGCTGTTCTTGACACAGAATGGCAAAAAGTTATGGATGGCTTTTAATTTTCTAATGTTATGCTTCTAATCCCTCCTGATTTAGCACGTAAGTATTAACTTGCTTTTCAAGAGGTAGGATATTTTTGTCCCTTGCACTTGTGGGGAGATGGAGAACTCTTCCTGTGTAAGCATGGATGACTCTTGCAGTTGTGTTCCCACTTGTGCTGTGTAATCAACATCTACATGACCTCTCTCTCTCTCTCTCTTCAATCCTGTATTTTTATTCTGTAGCCAAAGAAAAAAGACATCAGCTCGTGGGTTGTTTTGTTTGTTTGTTTTTCTTAGCTGGTGGAGATTTAATGCTAATTACTTTAACATTTCAGGAGCGTGTTGACAACAGTATTGTTTTTTCCTCTCAAATGTTTAAATGTAAGATTTGCCATACTTATCGTATCAATTACATACCAGACTGGACTATTTAAGGTCTTAGGAGTCTGCTTATTGATCAGGCTTCCTGACTATTATCATTGTAGCTATCATAGGAAACATCCTGGGAAGAGCAAGGTGTATTGGTTTTGCACAGTTTGGTTTTTGGTAGCAGAGGGGCCCACAAAGATGGCTCCAGTGAGAAGCTGCCTGAAGCTTCCACCATGTCCAGCAGAGGCAATCCGTGATGGCTCTGAGGATGGACACACTGCTAAGCTAAAACTGAGCCAAGGAATGAGGTTGGTAACACCTCTGTGATGACATATTTGAGAAGAAAATCAGAACAAAGTGGACACAGTTTTGCTTCTAGTCAGAGAAGAGGAGGAGGTGAGAACATGTGAGGGAAGCAACATCACAGCACCAAGGTCAGTGCAGAAGGAGGGGAGGAGGTGCTCCAGGTGCCAAAGCCAAGATTCCTCTGCAGATGAAGCAGCTGTGCCTCTGCAGCCCATGGGGATCCATGGGAGATCCACCTGCAGCCCATGGGGGATGTGCTCATTCTGGATTGGGTGGATGTCTGGAGGAGGCTGTGATCCAGTGGGAGACTTTATGGGAGAGAGAGGGCCCCTGCTTCCAGGGTGGAGCAGCCTGTCCTTGGAGGACTGCACCCCATGGAAGAGTGACCACACCACAGCAGTTTTGGGAGGACTGTGTGCCCGTGGGAGGGGACTCACGTTGCAACAGGTGTGATTTGGCTGCTGCTCATGAGAGCGGACCCACAAAGTTCACAGAGAACTGTCTCTCATGGGAGGCACCCCATGGCCTCACAGGGGAAGAACTCCTCTCCCTGAGCAGCAGAAGAAAATTTTAGTGATGAACTGACCAAAACCCCCATGCCCTGTCTCCCTGTGCTGTTGGTGGGAAGGAGGAGGGTCTGGGCAGGAAAAGATGTTTCAAGGCCTTATTTTACTTCTCATTATGCTCCTCTGAATCTGTTAGTAATAAATTTCACTTTGCAGCCTTAAGATGAGCCTGTTTTGCCCTTGAAGTGTTTTTTCTCTCAAAAAAACACTTTATCTCACTCATGAACCTTTTGTTAATTTTTTTCCTTTTTTCCCTCTGCTGCCCAGATAGCAGGGAAGGGTCACCGAGTGCCTCTTGTGGGTGCCTGGCATTAGGCCACTGTCAAACCATGACACAAGGCTTCTTCTATTTTCTCCCATGGATGTAAGCAGTCTCTCTTTTGGCAAAGAGAGGAAACATCTTACTGAGTTCACAAATGTGAAGGAGAGAAAAGAAAGTGCCAATCCTGTTACATTCTTCATGTTACACTGGCCTCAGAGAAGCAGGATCTGAGGCTGAGGCAGGTGGTTTTCTCCACAGAGTAGTAATTCTTTACAGCACTGATCAGTACGAGAAGAACATGAAATTTACCAATGGACATAAGCAGTTATAGTTGGCTTTCTATATTCTCTGATAGACATTTCACTAATAACGTATAGCCAACAGAGTACAGGGTGAAATTTCTTAATATGCAGTTCACTGTCAAATGACATACATGAAGGAACTGGTCCAGTAAATTCCTAGGGCAAGGCTTGAAGGGGTCAGGTTAGCACTTCTATTTCCACAGTATAGAACATTTTACTTGATTCCATTTTTTGTTGAACATTTGGCAAGAAATCATCTTGAAAAGCATTGAGACATTAAGGTCTGTCTTTCTGCCTGGAGCAGAAATTTTCAATTATACAGATGGCTTTACCACCTTCTTCCTCTCATGGCCATGGGAGTTTTAGGAGTCCTAGAAGTTGGGAGCACAAGCAGTTGCTCCAGAGAAGAAGACTTCCCAAAGAATCCTGCCTCCCAGGGATTCACAAATCACCCTGGATTAATTGTTACTCCACACAGGACTTGCACTGGCTTGTGCAGCAACCTTCATATCTCCTTGAGCATCTTCTCTTCAGGGCAGGCCAAAACAATGCTACTGTGTTCCCATCTCCCTCTCCTACTGTCCAAAGAGTATTTAAAAGGACAAAAGATGTAGGTTATCATTCTTTACAAGAAGAAGGCCCAGTAGAGACCCTCATCTGAGTGAATGTCACATTTGAATTGAAGCCCTGTTACATGTCCAAATTTAGGATACAGTTTAATACTATCTTCTGAGATCAAACAATGGTTGAATTTCAAGGGCTTGGACCTTAAACCTGTACCATACTTAGTCCCATGTTATCATTACTGTGTCTGCTTCACTCTTCTAGGAAAGCTTATTGAGAAGCTTTCCAAAGCCTGTTGAAAACAGATACTGCTGACAGGAATTATATGCACACAGATAACAGGTCAAAGTTCAAATTCTAAACAATTTTGCACCTAAAACTAGTAAAAAGACCATGTAGACTGAACTCTTAATTATTTTTTTTTAGTATTGAAAGATACAGTACAGTGCAATTCAATACCCACAATGTGGATATTAAATGTTTTTTCAAAGATCAAGTAACCTATCATCACTGTACAAGGTATTTAGTCAGAATGTACTCACTCCAGCTTAAGCACAGCTGTCTCATCCTATATGCTACACTGAAAGCATTGTCCTGTGTGCCTTAAGGGCTTACCTAAATTCTCTCTCTCAAAAGCAGATGTTTGAAGAGTTTATGTTTTCCCAGTACCAATACAAAGATTGCTGTCTTCCTTGGTCAATTCGTTGCAATGCAGAAAAACACGATGGAGTTATCTCCACACCATGCTATTATGTATACAAGAAGTGGCTGTGAGAAGTTCTGTTAGTTTCTATCTCCTGCAGTTCATAAACTGCCTTTTCAAGATTTAAAGTGCTGTAAATATAGCCACATCAGCTCAATCTGCTAGTAGACAATGGTGACAATCTGCTTCAGTATGTAGTCTTAAACTTGTCAGTTACATGTAAATTTGCTTTATCAAGGAAGAAAGAGTTTCATTGCCCAAAAGCTTTTTGAAGAAAACAAGTTCTAAACAGACACAATTTCTGAAAGCCTGAACATCTTAAAAGATTATGGTGATCTCAGAGTACTATCCTTTAGAGAGAAATATTTATGAGATCCAAGACTGACAGCCTTCTTGTATCTAATAGCTACTTGTATTGTGAAATGTCTTTTCCTTGTAAGAACATTGTCTACAGGTCAAGCTTCATTGTTTGTTCTGAATGATTTTCAACATACACAGTAATGTCAGAGAGGGCTTTCTATTGCCTCAGTTAATATTACATAATTGACTAAATATTCCCTTTTCTTACTTGTGAAATTCCCACTATCCTTTTCTGCATGGAATGTTCCTAATTGATGTTAGATGCCTCACTGAGCTGTAGAAATGAAGCCCTTCTTTTCCTTTAATTAGATTGTAGTATCTTTTACTGTATTACCATTCCATAGATGTGAAACTATCCTGACTTGAAGACTGGAACTTCCCAGCTAGATGCTTTTGTATGCCAGTGCAATATGTGTTTATAGACAGAGGACAGTGCAGGTGCTGGAAATCTGCAACAATTTGTCCACTAACTGTATTGTACTGGTGATTCTTTTCAACCATGAAAAACTACTCTCAGGAGAGGTGTCTGAAAACACAGGCACCTACAGTCCTCAGGCAGCTGCCAGAATATGGTACTGCTTGCTCTGAGACAAGCCAGAAGAGATGTTCTAGGTATGAAAGGAAAGAACAGCAACAGAGGCTCCCTCTTCACAGTAGAGAAAATTTATTGTGCTGTTTAATATAGAGTAAGGTAAAAGTTCTTTAGGCATGGGTAAAGCTAACTTGCTTTTGGATGATACTGTAAACATTTTGACACTAGAAATCTGGCTGTTCTTAAAAATTGTGTCTGTAACTCTGTTCACATGTCTTTGTGAGTTAAGCAGATGGCCAGAGCTGTCTGAGTTATGGAAGAAATAAAAAAAAAAAATGCAAAGTATTAATTTAAAGAAAATAAAAAGTTGTCATTTCTTTAAAAAATTGTTAGCTTATATGAGTTAGTTATATTAGTACAGACAGGTCTACTAGTAACAGCTATCTTTAAATTAAAAATAATAAGATTTTAATAAACAGAAACATTTCTATTTTTTCACATTTGAAAATCTGTCTGTTAGTACAGTATGTGACTTGAATCTCTCTTGTACTCTTCCTTTTGTTCTTCACAGCCAGATGGTACCACATGATTACATGGTGTTCGTGTAATTTGCCTACTGGACATTATCCTACATTCAGCTGTATTGCAGATTATCTCGGGCATGACACTGTGTGAATAAAGACACCAAGTTAGGAGATTTTGCTGTGTCATGTTGGACTCCAGTTATAAGACTGGATTGATGCACTGCAGATGCTCACAAAGACATTTAGAATAGGACTAAATAACTGAGGGGAAGAGAACCAGATATGCTTATTTCTTTCTTAAGACTCTCTGTTTTAAAAGATGGATAATTGACACTGAATTGTGAAAATAACTTGTACCTAAGAAAGTGACACTAGTTTTCTGTGCTCTCTTTCCATGATAATTTTTTTTTTTTCTCAGAGTCTCTATGCATGACTCTACTATCAGCCAGCTGTCTTGGCATCAGTGATAGATCCTTGGATTTTATTCAGACTTTACTTGCATAATCTTCTTTCATTTTGAGTTTAGCATTTTCGTAGATTTTCAAACAGATGCACAGTGTGACTCTGGAGAGTACCAGTTCAGACACAGGATTGCGCAGTACAGGGAGAAATTCCTGAAAAATTTCAGCTTCTAGCCAGTCAGTGCCTCTCACAGGCCATGATGGAATCAGGATGTCCATGTAGTAGCAACCTGAGGAAGTTTTAGGGAGCATCATATCAATACTGCTTTATTTGTTTAAAATTATTGAAGACCTGGTGATAGGGCAGTTGAGGTTTTTGTCATTCTTATAGCCATGGTTCCACAAACTCTCCTTTTTATCTCTGTCCAGGTCTTTTACTGATGGCCTTCTTCTCATTCTAGGCTTTTATGGGCAGCTTCAGACTTTCTGCCCTCCACATTATGCTGACACTCAGAAGAACATACAAGACAGTGTTTCTTGCAATATGGTTCCTCCTGTTGACTGCTCAGCTCTCCCATCAGCAGGCCAGGGAGGGCTTGGCATTTTCCATGGAAGTTTTTCAGATCATTCTGGTATCAAAGGTAAATAACTGCTGGTCACTCCATGTATGATTGCGTAGAGTTTGTGAACTTCAGCAGATATGCATGAGCTGTGTATTTGGGTGGGACATGTCCTGACAGATTTGACATTTTAGAAAGAGGGAAGAGTTTTCAGACCTTCGTGGAGCGGTTGGTGTTGGGAGGCCGGAACTCGCCATAGGTGACAGTAACAACCAGCCCGTGTGCAGTCTGAGCACTGTTGAAGGCTTCTCAAGATTATAGCCTGTGGAACTTACACAGCCTCTGGTTTGTGTATTTCAGCTGAAATAAGGTCCATTGAGCCCTCTGCGATATTTGTGCATTCACTTCTTTCCACTGCACATATTGTGGCAGAGATCCGAGATGATTCAAACTACTGATTTTGCTTGGTGCATGTTTGGTTTTATCAGTCTTGAATTTCATTTATTCATGTTTCAATGACAAAAACTGCCTGGATGAACACTCATCTGTGTGCATATAACTTAGTCTGTGCCTAGATGAAAAGTACTTAAGGGGCTTGCATGCTGCTCTGGAAGGCTGAAAGATCTCTGTGCAAAGGATCAGTTCAAGACAGTGAGCCTACTCTTAGCGCTCAACTAATGCCCAGGTCTTTTACTGTCCTTCCACACAGGATGAATCCACTTAACATTTATTATGCTTTGAAGTCCCTCTTATGTCTTGGTCCTTCAGAAGTGTATTGCAAAGCCATTGCACCTGTAATTACAAAGAGGAATCTTACAGTATGTAAACATGTTATCCAAAAGATGGGAGTGTGTCTGCAAACAGTTATCCTTGGGCTTACTATTGCCACTTGTAAAAGGCAGTAATTTCTGTGCCAGAGTCTACTTTATGGCAATATTCTACAATATTTTGTTGCCTTTTATTGTGTGTTCAATATGATGAAATGTGTTAAACACGCATGAAATTTATTTTTAAAATGATCACAATTTTAACACCCATTAAATGGGGAGGTTGGTTGCAATGAAATCTGCTCTACTTCAGACTTGATTCTGAGAGAACTGAAAATTCCTCCCTTGGTAAGCAATAAGTTGTGTAATTAATTTCATACATAATTTTATTTATTTATTTTATTTGTGTATTTGATTTAAAACAATTTTCAGTTCTATGCATAAGTATTAGGACATCATTATGTAGTTATCCTACTTATTAACTGGGGCTTTTTTGTTTTGTTTCTTCTTCCAGTGTATGACTTTCCAGCAGGGTCTGTAGATACCTTTGATGATTCAGCTTGCAGCATGCCAGAGGACAGCAGTTTCCTACAAGTAAATGCAGTAGATCGTTGTTCCAGCCAGCTTTCTTCTGTATACACTGAAGGCTAAGTAATGTGTATCTATTTACAAGAACTTGATTCTGTTTCATCTTGCCCTTCTTTTATTTCCCTACAAATTTTTTCTCTCCATGAAACTGCCATGTATGTATGGGGATATGACTAGATATACATACATAATGGAGAGGGAAAAAACAATTACCAAGCATTCTTCATTTAATCAAGCAGCCAACTGAGAAGGACAATGTTTGGAAAAAGCAAGCTTTGCCAAAATCTTAGCAATTGTTTATTTTCTTCTCATCTGTGGTACAGCAACTATATTTTTTAAATTATTTCTTCTTTTATTTTCTCAAAGGGAATTCAGAGACCAAATAAGAAAACTGGTTGTTGGCTGTAATCCTTTCAAGCTGAATGGGTGCACTTGCAGAAAAACACAGCTTTAGAAAATTCCTTTTTCAAACAAGGAAAAGAAACAAAACCAGAGCATACTACAAACATTTCAAAAGCATAAAGTTTTGCACAACCTGTCTGCATGTGATAGTTCCAAAGTTTAACACACACCAGGATCCAAAAGGGAGACAAGAAGACATACATATAGGCACTACCTGTTGGAGGCATTGGTGTGGCTTCTTTTTGGATCAAAGATTGTTGGTGGAGAATTTCTTACAGGCCTCATAGTAGGTGTCCTTTCTTTCTCTCTTTATTTTAAGCCACACAATACAGCTATTCGTGTTTTCCCAATATTCATTCTGACCCTTTAAACATGAATAAGATAATTTAAATATACAAGAACTTACGTGGACTTTGTGGCAATTTAGCAGATCTGCCAGATAAGCATAAATGCATTTTAACTTTCAGTTGCTGTTTAATTAGATTGTAGAGCATTGTTGCTGTCTGTGCTATAGTCTTCGTCATGAAGGCTTAAAATCTTTTGTAGGAAAGAGTCTTCCTTAAATTCCACATTTTTTAAAAAAGCTATCTGTACCGATTCAACTAAATTTTAGTTGTCCTAATCTTTTTCCATAACACATTTTCAGAAAGAAGAACTACTCTTAAGTGTACTGCAATTCCTCTGGTTACTTAGAAAGATAAAACTGTACTGATTTGGTGGTTTTGATTTTTCTGATCAATGTCAGGCTCAAGGTCCTCAAATTTAGTCCAGGATGCAAGCAAATTGAGTTGTAAAACATACAAGGTTATGAGTTAAAACCAGTATTTTGCACTGGAGATGCCATCACTGTGATCCTGCATGCCTTGAGAACAGCTCTTAAATTAGACTGAGTTTTTAGGTTTTAATTCCTGTTCATACATTTTATGGGCTTCTTAATGTGTAGTGTACATCATAATGTATACCAGTGCACGCAGTTTGGGCAATAAACAAGAAGAGCTGGAGGCCATGGTGCAACTGCAGAGCTGTGACGTAGTTGCCATCACAGAAACGTGGTGGGATGACTCACATAACTGGAGTACTGCACTGGATGGATAGAAGCTCTTCAGAAGAGATAGGAAAGGTAGAAGAGGAGGAGGGGTGGCCCTTTACATTAAGCAAACTTTTGATGCCATCGAAATTGAAACTAAGGAAGATGGAGTTGAATGTCTATGGGTAAGAATAAAGGGGAAGGCCAACAAGGCTGACACCATACTGGGAGTCTGTTATCGTCCACCCGACCAGGAAGAAGAGGTAGATCACTTATTCTATAAGCAGCTAGGTAATGTTTCAAGATCATCAGCCCTTGTTCTTGTAGGTGACTTCAACCTACCAGACATCTGCTGGGAACTTAATACAGCAGTAAAGAGGCAGTCCAGGAAATTCTTAGAATGTATGGAGGACAATTTTTTGTTGCAGCTGGTGGATGAACCCACCAGGGAAGGGACTATGTTAGATCTGCTGTTTGCAAACAGAGATGGGCTGGTGGGAGATGTGGTGGTTGGAGGTCGTTTGGGGCAGAGTGATCATGAAATAATAGAGTTCTCAATATTTGGTGAAGTCAGGAAGAGCACCAGTAAAACTCTTGCACTCGACTTCCGGAGGGCAGACTTTGGCCTGTTCAGGAGACTTATTCAGAGCGTCCCTTGGGAAGCAGCCCTTAAAAACAAAGGAGTTCAGGAAGGGTGGGCATACCTCAAAACAGAGATCTTGAGGGCACAGGAACAGACCATCCCTGTGTCCCGAAAGATCGGTCAATGGGGTAAACGTCCAGCCTGGCTGGGAAAGGAGGTCTTGGAGGAACTTAAGAATAAAAAGAGGACGTATCAGAGTTGGAAGAAGGGTCAGGTCTCTAAGGAAGTATTCAAGAAGGCTGCTAGAGCATGCAGAAAAAAAATTAGGGAGGCCAAAGCTCAGTTTGAACTTAGAATGGCAACTTCTGTAAAGGATAATAAAAAATGTTTTCACAAATACATTAATGGTAGAAGGAAAGGTAAGACCAGCCTTTGTTCTTTATTGGACAAAGGAGGGAACTTAGTATCTGAAGATGAGGAAAAGGCAGAAGTGCTTAATGCCTATTTTGCCTCAGTTTTTAATGGGAAGATGATTTGCCCTCAAGACACCTGCCTGTCTGGGCTGGTTGATGGTGACAGGGAGCAGAATGGTCCCCCCATTATCCAAGAGGAGGCAGTCATAGAACTACTGAAATACTTGGATACTCATAAATCTATGGGACCAGATGGGATCCACCCCAGGGTAATAAGAGAGCTGGCAAACGAGATTGCAAAGCCACTCTCCATCATTTACCAACAGTCATGGTTCACTGGTGAGGTTCCGGATGACTGGAAGCTGGCCAATGTGATACCCATTCACAAAAAAGGTGCAAAGGAGGATCCTGGCAATTATAGACCAGTCAGCCTGACCTCTGTACCTGGCAAAATAATGGAACAGTTTATATTATGCGCCATCATGCAAAATTTGCAGGATGGCCAGGGTATCAGACCCAGCCAGCGTGGATTTAGGAGGGGTAGGTCATGTTTGACCAACCTGGTCACCTTTTATGACCAGGTAACCCGCCTAGTGGATGCAGGGAAGGCTGTAGATGTTGTTTACTTGGATTTCAGCAAGGCCTTTGACACTGTCTCCCATAGCTTACTCCTAGACAAACTGGCAGCCCACGGCTTGGACAGGAGCACTCTGTGCTGGGTTCAGAACTGGCTGCGTGGCCGGGCCCAGAGAGTGGTGGTGAATGGTGCTGCATCCAGCTGGCAACCAGTCACCAGTGGTGTCCTCAGGGGTCTGTGCTGGGGCCAGTTCTGTTTAATATTTTTATTGATGACATGGATGAGGGTTTAGAGTCCTTTATTAGCAAATTTGCAGATGAAACTAAGCTGGGAACGTGTGTTGATCTGTTAGAGGGACGGAGGGCCTTGCAGAGGGACTTGGAACGGTTGGATGGATGGGCAGAATCTAATGCGATGAAGTTCAGTAAGTCCAAGTGCCGAGTCCTGCACTTTGGCCACAATAACCCCCTGCACCGATACAAGCTAGGAACGGTGTGGCTGGACAGTGCTCAGGTGGAAAGGGACCTGGGGGTGCTGGTTGACAGTCGGCTGAACATGAGCCAGCAGTGTGCCCAGGTGGCCAAGAAGGCCAATGGCATCCTGGCCAGTATCAGGAACGGTGTGGCCAGCAGGAGCAGGGAGGTCATTCTTCCCCTGTACTCAGCACTGGTGAGGCCTCACCTGGAGTATTGCATCCAGTTCTGGGCCCCTCACTTTAGGAGGGACATTGAGATGCTTGAGAGCGTCCAAAGGAGAGCAACGAGGCTGGTGAGGGGCTTGGAACACAAGCCATATGAAGAACGACTGAGGGAGCTGGGGTTGTTCAGCCTGGAGAAAAGGAGACTCAGGGGTGACCTTATCACTCTCTTCAACTTCCTGAAGGGTGGCTGTGATGAGCTGGGGGTCGGTCTCTTTCTCTGGGCAACAACAGACAGAACAAGAGGACACAGTCTCAAGCTGCGCCAAGGGAGATACAGGCTAGAATTAAGGAGGAAGTATTTTACAGAAAGAGTGGTCAAATACTGGAATCATCTACCCAGGGAGGTGGTAGAATCACCATCCCTCAAAGAGTTTAAAAAAAGACTGGATGTGGCACTTGCTGCCACGATCTAGTTGAGGTGTTAGAACATGGGTTGGACTCGATGATCTTAAAGGTCTCTTCCAACCTAGAATTTCTGTGATAGTATTCTCATGACCTGATAGAGTAAGGACAGAAAAGTTCATCCTTGCAGGCTGGACCATAACTATGCTTGAGAAATAACTCTTCCAAAGAGATAAAATAAAAAGGTTTATACAACTTTTTTTTTTTTTTTTTCCTGGCAAACTTTTGAGTTGTTAAATCCAATTTGGGTCCAATTCATAATTTAATCTGCAATTATGTGGAACAGATGAATTTATGTCCGTATGTTTGTGAACATTGGCAATCTTTTGAGGTTGGTATTCATGAAGTATATTCTTATGTGCAGTTATATGCTTAAATATTTAATGGAGAGATTTTTATCTGATACAGAGAATATATTGATAAACCATTCATATAAATGAAGTACAACAAGAAGTAAAGTGACTAAAATGTAGCCAATCCTGTGCTAAATTCTTCCCCCATATATTCTGCTTCTCACATCACAAGAGAATGTGTCCCTCTGCTCCCGCTTGCACTAAGAGGTATAGATGTTACCATATGTGATTTGCATTGCATTAAAAGACGGCAGGCATTCTTCACAGCTATACATATGCAATCAAAAAGACAGTCCTTTTGCATAATGTGCATTGACTGCAAGTTTCGCTTTTCAATAAAGCTTTACTTTTTTATTACCTTAAAGCCCATTCTGTGGTCACTGCACAAATGTAACTTGGTTCAGTAGGAATAATTAGTCACACTGAACTCTTCAATTTCAAATGTGTGGAATTGTGTTTTGTTTCACCAAAGTCAGCAAGGGCAGGATCAGACTACGTGTGGACATTTACATGTACATATATACCTCCGTATATATAAATTCCTCAAAATTCTTTTAAGCACATGATTGTCCAGAGTTTTTCCATTGCTGTTTACAAAACTGAAATATTGTTGCTGTCTTCAGATCTGTACCACCTTGACTTTTAAACTTTTGGAAATATTTTTTTCTAGTATCTGAATGTACAAGTTGCTCTGTAGAGTTGAGAATTATACTTTTTGAAACATACTGACCAAAGGGAAAGTGGGAGTACACGATTCAAAAAGGGCATTTTCAGCTTGGGGGTTCATCATTTACATTTAAAAAAGGAAACTTTTGCAAGTCATTAATTCATTCTTTCATATATATATGTATTTACAACTTTCCATGAGCCCTAATCCTAAAAAGAAGGCCCCAGAGAGAGTCAAATCAAGCACATGAATATGGGCTACCAGTCTGTAAAAAGGTAGGCCTATGTTTACTTCTCATTCAGAGACAAAGAGGATTCTTCACTATTACTTCATTATTCTCTTTGGAGTTGGACTGGCTTTGAGGCATCAGTTTAATCACTGAGGGCAATTGCATAAAAAACCCCATTGTAGCTCATGTATATTGGATATTTAAATAGGGAATCCTGTTTGTCACAATCAAAAATGGTGCTTGAGAAAATACAATTTTGTGTATTACCTGCATAACTGAGTTATTTGCAAATACTTGTGCCTCCGTGAGTTTTGTGTTGTTATTCTACTTGCTGTATTGTTAAGTTTCTAAAGGGATTCATATCTAAGAGATGAAGTTATTTTAGACTACAGACATTAAACAATTTTGAAAATAAATTATTTACAATTATTCTTTTATACATTGTAACTCTTTGCCGGGTCAGTGGTCTATTTATATCTGCGTTAGACATGGTTCTACACTGGAGTTTAAAATACAGTTTCAAAGTGCATCTGTACAAGTGGGAGTCTATGAAAGTGCATTTAAGGCTCCTTTCCTACATGTGTGGACACACAAACCTGTAGGCATTGTGGTTTACTACTACCAGATGCTGAAGAATGGCAGTGCTAAGGCCATCTGTCACACTGTATATTGTTTTCAGCTTTTCTTGAAAAGGTGTGAATGAGTATAAAAAATACATTTGAACGGTTTATTCCCTGTTTTCCCTGTGTAATTTTATAGCAGAATTTTTAAACAGCACTTTTTTCTTGTCTGAAATTTTGTTCTTGGTTTGGGGCTTTTTGTTTATATATATATATATATATGAGTGTGTATATATATATATATGTATTTCCTTGAAGCAGTTAAAGCAAAGGACCACAAATGATAATTAGCTGAGTTTTTATTTAAGAAAAAGAAATCCTTTTGTTCTGTACAGAAAGCAGCATCTGTACAGAAAGCAGCATCTTGTGTAATATTTTTTACACAAAGCACTTTGGTGAGGAGAGAAAGTGGGATTATGTTTTTCCTAAAGGTTACAGAGTAATATACATATTTATACATGCTTACATATATACATATGATCATAATTTGCCATACTGTATATCTGGCTGATATATCTTGCTGTAAAGAAATGTGTCTTTTATGTCATGGAAAAAAAACAAAAATTCAAAAGAGTTACACTTTCTGCTCTACCAGTATGTGTAGTTTTGTGATTTTTTTACAGTTATTTTTCATACAATCATAAGTTATTTTTGTCCTGTTTCATAACATTCTGTTTTATGTAAAAGTGAAAGGTGTATGTGCATGGTACAAAATAAAACTGGAAAATTGTAACTCCATTACATTACCTGTAGAACATTTTATTGTGAGATGCCTTTAAAGAGAACTGCTCCAGGCACTGTCCTTCACCATAAAACTACTAATATTTGTATGAATTCATAGAATTAGAAACAGAAATAGGAAACAAACTCTTGGAGATTTCTCAAAAAAATCCACTCAACTCAGAGTTTTAAGTCTGGATTTAATTATTGTTTTGGTGAGGCTAGAGATTTGTAGAGATAAATGAATGCCTGGGTGTGTGTTTACACCCTGGGTGGAGACGCAAATAAAAGAAGAAAATGTAATTACATTTTTGTGCTGTGATAATTTTTAATTTTTATGAGTTTCTTTGATCATGTGGTTTGACAGTACAACATATCAAGGTATTTTGCTTTTTTTGGTTATTGTTTGTAACATACTCAAGGAATTAAACTATGTCAGAGCCCTCGGTATAAGGAAAAGAGCATTTTTAAACTGCTTTGGACAAAATGAAAACAAAAGGCAGAGACAGAAGTTGATGCAAGCTTGTGTCCAAAATACATCCTGAAAACCCAACATGCTTAGGAGATAAGAAATTACCTCATACCACACCCACATATTGGACTAGAAATCAAAGGACAAAATACAAAATAAAATAATTGAGTGGAGAAAAATCCTGTTACAGAACTGTAAAGAAACCTTTGAAAATAATGGTCCTAGTTGATCTTACTATGAAATTATTGACATGGTTGGCTCTGTGTCAACCATGAGCAGATAAAAAACTACCAAGCCCACAGCTGCTGACACTTACCTATGTGATCCCATAGAGTTTTGCTAAAAATGAGCTTTGCCCAGTGCAATCTTATTTACCCTACATCTTAATTTAATGTAGGAAATATGATCCATGGTTTAGCACACGTTGTTAGTGAATTCTATAAGCTACCATGAAGAACTGAGAGTTGCTGAATTCAAGTGTTCCAAAGTTCTTTTTTCTTTTTTTTTTTAATGGAGAGCACTTAAAATGAGAACTATACAAGTATACAAGTTCCATATGCAGTGGAAAGTAACATGGCTCAATATACCTCAAAGCTATGTGCTTTTTCCTGTGAGCTTGAGCTGGACCAGTGCTTCATGATGTCCTGAAAACTATCCTATAGAAAAATAATCATTATTATGTCATTATGTGACAGGTATATTCCTCCAAAGAACAATAATTTCTGAATGAAAGTGAATGAATGTCTACGCTTTTTATTTTATAAAGTGTTGGTGTTTGGGGTTTTCCTATTTCAGAACAGAATCATTTTTGAAACATCAGAAATTCTTATAAGATAAAAATTCGGGGGGTGGGAGAGATTATGTCAGTTCATTGTGTTTTTAATTACAGCTGTGAGTTCTCCCATGCAACTGTGCCAAAGCCCACTGTATTTGTGAATTCATATAATCTCTGCCCTAATGGAAAATACTTCAATAAAGCTTTATGTACAGCAAGCTCCTTCAATAAGACGGGAAAAAAATAAACATAATTCTTCCATTCTGAATATGTATCTACTTGTATTTACTGCACCTAATACCATTATGCCTTATATTTGCAGATAAGAGTGAGGATGTCTATATGAAAACAAAACTGACCATTTTCCTAGACCATGTTCCTCAGGAAAATTCTTCCTGTGATCCTCAAGAAAATACTTGTCTTTCAAACTTGCTGTTTCCTACCTTGGATCCCTTTGTAACTCCCAGTATCATATATGTTTTGAATTCCCTGATTTTTAGACTGTGTCTGTTACTTACTGTAAATATGACTTCTTGAAAAGCAGTTTTCAAATTTTTCTCCCATAAGGGATAGTCTTAAAGTGGACAATTTGTGCATGACTGTGTATACTCACTTACTGCAACAAGAATCAGAGTGGTAAAATTAATCTTACAGAATGAAAAATGTTAGCTCTTTTAAGGTTCCTGTCTTCTTCCAAGATGTTAATTTATATTTTCCTTCATCTTCCTTAAAACTATAATGTTCTCATTTAAAAGCTAAGTATGAAAAATCATTCTACCACATCTTCCCATGCCATTTATAGATTTACAACCAAAGTAAATTTACAAAGCAGTCAGTATCATTAATGATTCACAAACGAGATGGGTTAGTTCAGTGAACTGTAACAAAGAACACCTTTCTATGTGTCTAGTTAAACACTCCAACATTCCTTTGTTACAACTAAAAAATGCAAACCTTATGCATGGTTGCAGCTAGGTACACAGGATAAAGCATTACAAATACATCTAGGCAGACAGAATAAAATATAACCATTTCCTCAATATTATACTTTTTTTCCCTTTTGATCAAAAATGATCAAACATCAAACGTCACCAAGTGGGCAAACTTCAAGCTTGGCTGCATGTAGATCATCTAGCTTCAGCTGTTCCAGGAATAGACATAGTGAAATTGATTAAGCTCATGGAAGGGTGAGCTGGCCTTCTTTGTTCCTGAAAACTCTGGCTAAAATCTGTTGGAAAAATAAAAGCCGAAGTGGCTTCTGCAACTGTGATTGCTATATTAGACTGGCAGCATTGTGATTTCACTTGTTAAGCCACCACTTTGCATAGCCAACAGCTGAAATTAAGCTGTAGTTTTCTTTGACTGGAAGAAGAGGAAGGATACTTTAATGGAAGTTAAACTGTATTAAAATTATTAAACTGATTTTAGGAAACCTTCTAAAATAGAACCTGCACAAATCAGAACTGTGCAGATTTACTCAATATCAGAATTACTCAAACCAAAGCTGAACCTACATTTATAATAAGGTGATTTTACTCAACTGATGGAAATGCTGCCTAAAGGTTGACCAGAAAGAATGGCACTCATATCCACTGTAGTACTCTTGTTGCTACACTTTTTTTCCCTACTTGCAGCTATGTGTCTCAGATACTCGAAAGCCCATTCAGTTGTTAGGTGCAGAGTTTGTGCTGGCAGCTGGGCTTTTTATTTTGGTGGGCCTTTTTCACAGAAATCACATGCTATAAACACTGCTGAACAAATACAGTTTGAGTAAAGGAGGAGGAAGTCTGCATCTAGCTAAAAGGGACCTATGTAATAGTAGCTTCATTGCATTTACTTTAAACTTTCTTCTTTGATGCTTATCCCTAAAATGACAGTCAAGGAGGCTACACTTCATGGCTCAAAGGACTAAAAGAATTGATCATGCCAATTCTATTGTCCTTCATTTTACTTTCACATCACTATGTGACCTCTAACAGGACATTTACCATACAGGAACAAGCAGTAGCCAGAATACTTGTCTGATCAGTTTTTCATGCCTTACTGATGAAGTTGTTACTTTCACTGCATGAATGATGGTCTTACACAAGTCATCACACACAATGAAGGCTGTTAGCAGATAAACAAGGACCTTAAAGGAAATGATAGCTAAAAGGAACTTGATGCTCATTTAGACAAAGGGACCACAAGTGCTGCCCGGTGATGCAAACTGGAGGACTCTGATGGCAAAAGTTCACTGAAGCAATTGGAGACCAATGTTGCCCACAAGTGACCACAGCCTGCACCTCTCCCAAATACACTTTCTGCAAAGGTCAGTGGTTTTGGTTAATCTCGCTGCTTGAGAATCCCACCACAGGAAGGATTCTCACAAAGCTGGCCAGCTGCATTTTTCACTGGACTTGGAAGGATTATGGTTATTGTGTAGCACCAAAGGCACTGGATGTCATTCTGGCTGCCTGTCCTAGAGAAAAACTGGAGCAGAAATCTCATATAGGGTGGTTTCCCAATTAATGCAACATATAGCATCAAATTAATCCCCATTAATACTGTTCTGTTATTACTACTGTATCTTTTTGTTTAGTGGGTTTAGCACACTTTTTTAAGGCTAAAATCAGTACTAAGAAAGGAGAGGGGAAAAGTCTTTTTTCTGTTGTTCTCTCTTCTATACTTTTCTCTTTTGTGTTCAGAAAGTTTTCCTGAAAAAGCACACTAAACACTTAAGTCATTTTGGGGCTGCATAAATGTGAATGAGGGTAAATTTACCCCTTTCTCTTTGCAGAAAAAGTGAGTAGGAAAACTGATGTTGTATGTCTTGCTTGAGAATTATACACAAGTCTAAATTTGAATTTAAGTTTGGACTCAAAAGCAAAAATAAGTCAGAGATAAGTTCAGGAAATGCATCTCTGAAGGAAATGTGATATGCGAAGGAAAAAATAAAAGCAGTCATAGTACAACATAGTATGATATATCTCTATATATGTACAGAGACAGAGAAAGGTCATACAAGAGTTGATAAAAGCATTTTCCTTTCAAAGCTCTCAAAGTTTTTTCCTTAACCAAGAGAAGAATGCATCATTAGCATAAATTTTAGTTGCCAGTAGCACTTATAAGACTATAGATTACATATTTTCAGTCTAGGTAAACCCAACATAATCAGAAACAGAAATCACTGCTTACTAGAAGGCATAGGTTGCTTACAACCTGGAAAACCTTATAGTGTGGGTTTTGCCTCCTAATTTTGGCTTACCTTGATTTTATGCCCACTGCACTTAAAAGTCTTATTTCAATTCCATGTGAACCCTTGAGGAGATTCTCAGTGGCATTTTACTATATGTACCTGTTAGTAACAAGTGGCCTTCTCACAAATACTATACCATCATTTTGGCATGGCAGAGTTGTACATCCACTCTTCCCTGACAAAACCAACTGCATAAACTATACTACAGAGGAGAATTTTGCATGCACAGATTCCTATCTTTTATTCCTCTATTCTTTTGTCTCACATTTTTTGACAATACCAGGTATGCCGTCTTCCTTGATATTTCTGTGGCACTTACTGAATACCCTGAGATTCATTTGTAAGACAAGTGGGCCTATGTGGGAAGTACAGAAAATCTCATTCCAAAGTCAGAAAGAACCTCTGTGATTCTCTCATCCATTTTTTTGTTGAAGGGCGATAATAGAAAAGTCTATGAAAGAGTGACATAGAAATGTTAACTTTAATCCAGGCCCCATTTGAACTGAACAAGGAGTGATTCTCCTACAGTCTGTAGTGCGAAACCCTGTAATGAACATGAATACCAAATTAAGCCTAGCAAGTGCCACACTAAAAGCTCATCTAAATTTTATATACTTGGGTTTTGGTGGAGAGGAGAGAAAAAGTGAGTAATCTACTTTAGCCTCTCAAAGCTGCTACTTGCTAAACTATGTGTAGGTCTGTAAAATGTTGGAATTAATCCTGTAGCCTTACCTCATCCCACAGGCATTTAACAAAGGCAGTATTCTTGAATGTCGAATTTCAACTAATTATCAGGACTGAGAGAAAAATGGGACAAAGAGCACCTGACATGATGCCATGTTAATAATTCACCAAAACATCTAGGATAACATGCTTTCAGTACAACATTTCATGTGCTCCAGAAACAGGCTTGCTCTTCTCAGCAGAGGAGGCAGAGCACTTGCTGAAAAATGGCAGCTAGTAAGTGTGCCCCCTGTTTGTACATAATTTAACCTGTTCAAGTGTGTAAAGGCTTGTTGCAGCAGGGTTGTATTTTACATCAGGGTTGTATTTTATATGCAGGAATTGGGAGGTTCTTTGCTTTTCTGAATTTCCTTACAGCCTCCAGTTAATTAATCCTGAAAAATGTATGTGGAAATTTCGAACATGCATCTTTGCACAATAAGAAAATCTAACGGTGTGCAATGGCACTCCAGAAATGGTGACAAATGTTGCCTGACCATGCTTCTTCAAGGGGTCACAATCTTAATGAATTATTTGAATGACATAATTATGATAGCCCCCTAAAATATATACACGGCATATCTTGAAAAAAAAAAATGAAAAGCAGAATCAAGTTATGCCCCCCAGAGCAAAGATCTGAATTTGCTCCCCAAACTCTGCCCCCCAAACTCTGCCCCCCAAACTCTGCTTTATGAGTGTGCATTTCCTAAGTAAGGATACACTGGAAAGATGCATTGCCCAGATTATCTCCTGGACTCGCTCTCTTTCTACAAGGTCATCACCACTGAGCATCTGTGAAAGTAAAAATTTCAGTGTTACTCATGGTATTACAAGATTAGCACATGAGGAAAACTCAGGGATATTGGTGAGCCTAACTCCTCTTCAGCCAAGGTGAGCGAGTTCTGTTATGGAATAACATGTTGAGACAGTAAGAGCTGCTATCTAAAATGCAGCAATTGAGTGAAACAATCTTGAGGATTCATCCCTTTTACCTTCCTCTGTCTGCAGCAAGAGGAGATGCTAATGAAAATAAAAGCAAGTTCTGCCTGGGCTCTGCATTTGCTGAGAGATCTAGGCCCCACACCTGCCTGTTCCCTTGGGGTCACAGGTATCTAGAATATTCTTGACAATGTCAGGGAAAGTCTCCTCATGCCTTTTTGAACTCAAGTTATTCTTTGTTGTGTAAAACAATTTACAAGCATCTAGAACGATGAACAAAAGTTGCTACTGGCCACTGAGTTATTTCAATACCAAAAACTAAAATTAGCAAGAGGCGTGTTTCAAGCAGCAGAACAACTGCAAGCATGTGTTTCTTCTACAATTCAAGAGACTTTTTAATTTGCATTATACCAAGAAAAATTATGTGCACAGACAAAAGCAACAAAACAGAGGAAAAACTCTCTATTTGTTTCAGAGCAACAGCCCTGGTAACACATGTGGCAGTTGCATAAGACAAGTGAAAATATACAAATTGTTTAAAAAATCCAATCTTATGCCAACTCAAATAATGTTGCTGAGTCACAGAATTCTAAGAAACTGTGCCATCACTCCTGTAACTGCTTATGTGCCTCATTCAGTTGGTATGTGTTATTTCTAAATTTGTTGAGTGTCTCAGTCCTACTGCTTGACAACATTAATTTTGTTCTGCTTCCTTTCTTTATGTTTGATAGTTATGGTTTCAAGTTAAGTTACTGATTTTGAAGTAGTGTCACTCTGTTTCCATGGAATTAATTTTATGCTTACAGTGGGAATACACAGAATGCTTGTGTTTAGCAGAAATGTGCTGTGTACTTAATTGATGTTTGAAAGGTTGTGCTGATAAAAAGATTTGGGAAGTTAATACAATGCCTATGACACTGAAAGAACAGTTTTCTGTACAGAGGAAAGTACAGTCAAGCTTTAAGAGATACCTTAAAACAAGGATTTTTTTCTGTTCTGTAGGAAGCTGGTACTGATCAGATATGTACTTGTGGAATGATGGCAGTTATAATCCCACAGCAGTTTCTCTGAAATTCTTGGAACTAGATTGACATAACTAAGTATTGGCAGAGTCAAAATCAAGTATTTAGCCTTAGAAGGTGACTATGCGGGGAAGTGCATGCAGATCCACTCCCTTGGAGCCCTGACTCTAAAGAACACTCTACTATAAAAATATTTAAATAACTTTTGGTTTTTAAGGCAGCTGGTAGCAGTTATATTTTGCTCCAACGATCTCCTCTATGATGTTCTAGATAACGAGATATGTTATAAAGAAACTACTTACTATTTGCAAGCAGATGCATAGAAATTTATCATTGGTGTCACATTCTTTACTTTTCAAAAGCAAATCTGCTGCACATGTGGCAGCACAATGTGTCCTAAAAGTGAATGAAGTGAGAAATTTATTACTTAGCAGTCTTAAAAAGCGATATGGAGTGTGGATAAAATGGTCTCATTTCACAGTCAAACTACAGTGAAGTTGGGATGTCTTGGTTTAAAAAGACAGGTGTCTGCTAAGGAAGGCAGGGGCCTCCTTTGAAATGGAGAACACAAACCCCTTCCCTCCAAATTATTATAATTTTGAAATTAAGGGGCTGTCAGGCAATATCTATGGGAGTAGGAATAACAGTTCTTTATTAAGGAAAAAATAAAAATAAAATAAAAATGCAGTAATACAAAACAACACTGACAGAGTCAGAATACAACCTGGCACCCTGTTGGTCTGGAAGTCGGTAGCAATCTGATAAAATGGTGGCTGCAGTCCTCCTGCAGTGACAGGTGTGGTTCTGTTGGAGCAGTGATCCTCTAGAAGGAGGCGGTTTTCCTCTGAAGGTCCAGTGGTGGTGTCCATGGGCCTGGTCTTCCTCTGGGAATCCAGTGGGGAAGACAGCTACTCATCTGGGAATCCACCTCTGGGAAAAAGCTGCCTGTGATGTTCCACATCTCAGATTATATCCAGGTAGGAATGCTTGGCTCTTTCCCCTGGGCAGAGCATCTCCCAATGGGATGATGCAGTTTTATCAGTCATGCAGTGACACTAAATGGCCCATTAACAGAAGATTTCTCCCTGAGGGAGGATTGGTTGTAGAAATAAAAAAAAACGGCCCCACCTGGTTTTAACAGGTGGCCCAGCTAACAGAAGATAACTGCCCCAACTCTAACAGATGGCAATAGAATACAAACCCCCCATTTGCAGCCTAAGATACTGGACTGATGTGATTATGTGTTCTTAAATTCAGCTGAGAGCATACAGCAAAACTGTTGACAATTTCTTCTCAGAGACAAAGACATCACTTGCTGGTCTTTTTTTCTTTGTTTGTTTGGTTTGTTGTTTTTTTTTTAATTAGAAACTTAGACAGAAATCCTTTATGTTATATTTCTTCTCACATCTTACACCAGTGGAAAACAGCCTCTGAAGTAAGCACCAGCAGAAAGCCTCGTGACTCAGACGCTTCATGGTTAACCATTAATCCCACATTTGTGATCACTGTATGATAACAATGTCATGTCTAAGGAATTCTCTTGGTAATGCTGAGATAAACTACTTGCACTGCACATCTTCCATCTGTCTACCATCCATTAACTGTAAGCTTAAGTATTTCAAAAGGCAAAAGTCAAATGCAAAGGTCAATGAGTTCTCATTGTGCCGAAATCTCTCTAAGAGGGATTTTAAAAGAGCCTTAGGTGATGATGAATATTTGAGTCACATATCTAGAAGCAGTATTTATTGATTTTTCTAAGAGCTGTTTAGATTTAGTTTCATATTCTTGTACAGTTTGTACTGTAAAGCAAACTGACTTCATGTACTTGTAGGACGGCTGCAACTCAACTGGAAGAGAAGGAAAAGATAAAAATCTCCAATATGACAACTGACAAATAATTATATTTTTTTATCTTGAAACTTCTGTCTGTTTTGGGTCAGAATCAACTGCAGTAAATCTGGCTCCAGATCTAACTGTTTCTCATTATGTATTTTGACCACACTCAAACACTTCTAAAAAAGGATGGATTTTTATTTTTTCCCATTATCTCAAAGCAATAATGTCTATATTTTTTATTCTCTGTAATTTTTGCACAGTTATACTATTTATGAGCATATAAATATTGTAAATATTGACCAAGAATCCTTAATAAATTTTTCTCAGCCATTAAAGATATCATTAAAACTGTAAGGTTGTAAAATCTTGTTTAGCAAGTTTTTAATGGGCAAGCTTGTGCTATTCAACACAGCAGGGAAATGTAGAAAGACCTTAAGCAAGAAAGCAACAGATTTTTTCAAGTATTAGTAAATGCTCAATGTTAAAAACTCCAAACAAATCAGCCAACCAAACCAAACCAAAGCAAACCAATCCTGAAAACACAAAACAAAAAACCCCAACAACAACAAACCAAAATCACAAAACCCAAAGCACCCTGTGATCTTTTTGTAAAATAATTTAAATATCCAAAGCAAACCAGTGCAGTGTCCAGCAACACAGAAGAAAAAATAGAAAGTTAAAATCTAGGAAAGCTAAAGGGGAAGATCAAGATCGTGATTAAGGAAGTGAAAGATTTTGATAAGAAGAAGAATAGGAAAATCACACAATTCTAGTAAGTGTAGTGTCAGGAAAACTTTTTAAGGCTGAGTAATGGATGTGACTGAGGTGAAAGCTAGACATTAGACCTAGATCACCTTCAACTCAGCAATAACAGAGACCATACAACAGCAAAAAAATCTCTCACCATTGATATTTGAGTTTGATGAAAGCATTTGAGAGCCTTTATCAAATTTCTGAACATCATATCCCTGGAAGAACTTGGAATATTACTACTTGTTGTTGAAGCCAATTAAAAAGGTCAAGGACTTATAAACAGGCACAGCAAGTAATTTTAAAGGAAACACAATCAGCCTCATTGTAGAGTTTGGTACCAAACTCCTAGTCTCTCACTTCCCACTTTTGATACTTGAGTTTTAAGGAAAAATTTGCTGAAACAGCGTAGTCACAAATAACAAATTAGGAAAGACATTTTGAGTTTCCTGATTAGAGCTTTAAAATGAAGAATCCAACAGCTATTAAACAAGTAACAAAGGAATATGAAATGTTGCAAACAGCAGAACAATGGTTTATTTAAAAAAGGCAAATCCAGTGGAAACATTAGGAGATTCTAATTGAAGTGCTGTTTAAAAGCTAAGAAACATAATTGCCATACATTAACAGTAAACTATCAGTCAAAGAAGTCATTTGGGAGGAAAAACCAGAACAAGCTGGAAATGTACCAATTGCAGTGATTACCTTAAATTACGACTTCATTAATAAACTCATGATGTTCAATTCTAAGCGCATTACTGCTGAGAAACTAACTCAGGAAACAGATAGGTGTCTAAATGTATTTGAAAGAAAATGCCTCAGAAAATTACTTCTAAATCCATTTTGAAACCTTTTGATTTGTCAAGAGTTCAACACATAACTTGAAGTTATGTGGGAAAGATGGTAAGGATATATAATTCATGTGAAAATTTTCTGCTGCATGTTTGCCAGGCTATTAGCAGTCAGCTGAAGGAACTCCAGTACTGCATAGCATTTAATGAGGGCAACTATATGGCACTTCAAGTAAAGGACAAGCAGAAAATAGATGGCAAAATTCATAGCGGGAGTACTAAAAATCTTCTCAGCCTTCCTCTTTCTTTAAAACCTAAGAAGAAACTTTCAAGCCAAAGTTATAGATTTCTAATAGGTAAAATGAACAGATTTCACAAGTATTTCAGAGGATGTTACAATTATTTCTACTAATAACACAGGAGAAAACAAAGTCAAAATGAAATAAAACCAACAGCGTTTTCTTGTAAGAGCAAAAATTGTGAATGGGAAATAGTACAATGACTACTAACTGTTTTGTGCTATCACGCTTCCTACTGCTGTTGCTTCTATCTGATAATTAATTTTATCTGGTTATTCCTCCTATAAATTTCAAAAGGTTTGGCTTCAGTATATTTAAGTTCTCCTCATGAAATCCATCCATTTACAGGAATAATAGCCTATAAAGTTAATTAGTTTTAAAAAGTAAACTTACTCTTTTGCTTAATCTGTCACACTTGTCCTAAGTAACGCCCCTCACATTTTTTTCTACACATTTGCATGTAATTCCAGCAATTAATTTAGAGACTGTTTTTATGCTGTTTCCTTACAGTTATGTTGTTTCTCCCAGGTTAAAAAGAAAACAAAAAATAACACCCTCACCCCAAAACCAAAACAACAACCACATCCAAAAAACCAGAAAAAAACTACTTATATGAAAAATAAAGTTGAATAATTTCAAGCCATGCTTTTGATGGCAGTCAAGGACAACAACACTCTTAAAAACAATGTAAAATTTACTGTCTGAATTGAGTTTAACTAAGAAAGTGAAACATTTTTATGAAATGGAAAAAATAAGCAATATATCTAAACAGTAGCATCATTCTTTCTGCAGAGCAATTTCAATTGTATTGCTCTGCTAAGAATGGGAAGGTACGGTATAACAGTTGTTTAATTAGGAGGAGTCATAGAATCACAGCAACAATTATTCACTGTTACAATCATAATTTTCTTTTTATTTTTCTTCTCCAGCACAGAAACATGTTACTCTGCTGAGTGCACAGGGAGGTACATACTAGTACATAGATTTATGAGAGGACATAAATTTTACTCAACTTGTAACAATTCTTCCAAGTAGATAGAAGAAAGAAGTGAATCCTGAATCAATTACATCTATTCCAACGATGGCAAAGGACACCTAAGTGCATTCTCATACTTCAAACTGTCAACTTCAGTATTATAGCACTCCATATTTAATGGAGTCTGCAAGATACCCCATTGTTATAATTTCATAGATATCACTGATAGCAAACCAGTGTGCTACTTTTGATGCTTGCAGTTTCATAAATGAAAGACAAATAAAGATAAACTGCTGTCACTAAACAAAAAGCCCCACAGCAACAAAAAAGAAAACACATACTCCTATTCCTACTCCTACAGCAAAAACTCAGATGACCTGTATGTTTGTAAATTAGGAATGTTTTGTCAATGTCTATACCTATGTTAAATGAGTATTAGTGACTTGCTATATATTGCCTCCCTCTTAGGAAAGTGTTATGATCTAATGATTAAAGAGATGCCTCTGCCCAAATTAAGGAGCAAAAAAGACTATATGCCAAAGTCAATGGTACAGAATTTATTTAATAGTAAATGTTAGGTGAAGAGAGAAAGAAATAGAAAAGAGGGGAGGGGAGGGGAGGGGAGGGGAGGGGAGGGGAGGGAAGGGAAGGGAAGGGAAGGGAAGGGAAGGGAAGGGAAGGGAAGGGAAGGGAAGGGAAGGGAAGGGAAGGGAAGGGAAGGGAAGGGAAGGGAAGGGAAGGGAAGGGAAGGGAAGGGAAGGGAAGGGAAGGGAAGGGAAGGGAAGGGAAGGGAAGGGAAGGGAAGGGAAGGGAAGGGAAGGGAAGGGAAGGGAAGGGAAGGGAAGGGAAGGGAAGGGAAGGGAAGGGAAGGGAAGGGAAGGGAAGGGAAGGGAAGGGAAGGGAAGGGAAGGGAAGGGAAGGGAAGGGAAGGGAAGGGAAGGGAAGGGAAGGGAAGGGAGACATATTAAGCAGAAAGATAATTACTGCCCCTGTGGATCCAGTGGTGTGGTGTTCATCCTCTTGTTCTGGTCTCCTCAGTAGTGAGGGTGTCCCACAAAACACTGAGCTCAATGGGTTCATACATGCTCAGGTAGGAACACCCAAGCATATTCCCTGTGGGTATATATTTGGGTTTCAGTGGTCACAGATTTTATACTCTTAGCCATAGTAGGCAAAATCCTTTGGTGATCTTTACAGTTGTTTAACCCAGTTATGAGAGGTAGCACTTGTTTTTCCAAGTTATTTGTCTCAAAGGTGGTTCCAAAAAGTAGTATTATGTTCTCTCTTTGCTAAAAGATATTTCTAATAGTTGCTATTCTTCAGTATATTGAATATAAAAAGAGGTGAGAAGGGAATATTTTATTGAAAATGATTGTCAAGAATACTGTGCAGCTAGGCTCAGAGAAAAACTATCATCCATTATACTTCTGACTCTGAGAAACGTTCTTCCACAGTCTGTAGGTGAAAGAAGTTAATTTAAGCTTTCTTAGGTCCAACAGAAGGAGTCAGACAGCACAGGCCAAGTCTGACAGACATGTTAAATGATGAAATACAGTTTTGGTTTTGCTGAAGACTGGCACTATAGTAAATGTGGTGAGCCTAATACTGCAGCCTGGCACACATGCATATCTGCTCCTTATCTGTAGAAGTTCTTAGCGCATAAAATGAGATGGGCAAAGGTCTGAGATGTGTGCAGATGCACCAGTAGCTCATGGCCTCCTGCCTATCCCAACCACCACAATGGAAAGTTGCAAAAAAGGTAAATTAATTACTTCTCCTAGGTGAACCAAGCAAGGCCTGCTTACAAAAAGCTAACTATCTATTTCCTATCATTTTTCCTCAAGAGGCAAAATTGCTTGACAAGTGTATAAGGAGTATTCACACTACTTGAGCATTTTCCTCAGTGTGGCCACATGACAATTTTGAGATAAAACCAGGTAAAAGACAGATAGCAAAACATTTTTTCTTGGGTGTAGTTTTGGAAGAGTCCACTAGTCTTCTCTTAGTGTTACTATTGAAAACACTTAAACTTACAAAGACGCAATTGTCTAGCAACGAAGAAGTATCAAAGAAGATAACCAAAAACTCTAGACAATTAAAGACATTAAATGTACATTAATTAGTGCTTTCCTGTTTGGGAGTAAGAGACTGTATTAGTTCCACATATATAGTTGCTGTATATATGTGTGTGTGCGTGTGTGTGTATATTTAAAGCACAAGAAGGAAATTCAACACAGGTAAGATGGGGAAAACTGTAAGTTCTTAGGGCATCATTATATAGATTGAATGTATTTCATGACATGCCAATCAGCCAGAAACTGTATTTGCTGAACACTTTCTTGCTTTTACCTTTAATGGCACACATTTCATACTAAGACAAATGAAATCACATTTAGACAATCTATAATTTTTAATTTAAATTATCTTTTATTGTCCTTCCAACAAAGGGATTATCTGTTGGAAAATTTTATTGAAATTGGTCTCAAAAAAGAAGTATATAAGTGTTGGCATTTCACTCACTGTTGTTTTCTACTTCAGCTTCCTTATTCTTGACCTAAACTATTAAATAGATACTTTTTCAAAAGAAGCAGTTAATATTATTAATTGTACAGACCTACAAGTCTTTATTGAGTTAGGAATGGCTGGTCTAAATCAATACTGCTGCATTAATCTCTGCCAAAGCATGTACATTTTCTGTCGGGTTACCTTCAGCTCACAATGACCATCATGATGGTAAATCAGATATGTATTCTTGGTAAAACAGAGTACATCAGAGCATGTAATCTTTTTGAGATTTGAAAAGGCCATAAGGCAACTTATGGAACATACAGAATCTATGGAAACTGTTATAAAAGAATATTTTTGTTGGGTCTTTCCCATATTTTAAGTATTCTTTTACAACCGACTCTTATGTTACTGTTTTAATAATTTCTTTTCACCTATCAAGCTTCTTATCATAAAAGCATTTGAAGATTTTAGCAATATATGTAGTCAAAAATATATATAAAGACCCAGATGAGGAGATAAAAACCTAAGTGCCAAGCATTTATAAGGTAATTGTCCTGAATGTGTTACAAATGGCAGCACAGAAGTGCAAAAAAAATGGGCACAAAAATTCTCTCTCAGACAATGGTGCGGCTGTGCTAGATGTCTCTTTCCTAAGGATATTTTCTGGGAGCAAAGGCAACAGTATGTTTTATAACTTAGCTATCTCTAAATATTTGTGTCCGTCAAGTCTCCTCTGAGCATTTTTGAGTGCCTTTGATCAGTTTTAGGCAAATGTGACACAGGTATCAATGACAACAGCACTTGCAGATGCACATAAAATAGAGCAAAGAGAAAATGAATCAGCGCTCCAGTGACTCACTGTCAGGATGCAGCATGAATGCAGTTTGCCTTTAGAAACTGAAAACATATGCAAAATATTTCTCATTACAGGACAAATTTTAATGTGAGTGAATATAATCCAAGACAGAGAATAATACAAGCATGAAACAGAAACCATAGGAAATAGTGATTTGTTGCTTATGGAGCTGGATCTTATAGAAATGTGGAAATTTTGAGGGTGGCAAATGTACTGGGTGGAAGGTACATTTTAAAGATGACTTAGAGATCCTCTGAAAAAAGGCAAATCCATGTGTCACAGGTCTAGTATTTAGTCTAATGAAAGTGAGGTGATCACTAAATACACCTATGATGGGAAGCAATAATGAAATTGAGAGCACACAGTAGGCTACAACAGACTTTTAGGCATGACAGAGTAATGCCAGGACATTTATTACTGTCTGAACTGTGGTTTGTTGGACTCAGATCTATCTTTATCTACTTTATCTGTCCAAAATTCTAATACACATGCTTTAATTACACTATCTGACTATCCCAGCCTTTTAGAAATAATTTTCTGTGCAAAAAAAATTCCTGGTTTAGGGAGCTGCCATTATTCACTAATAGAAACAGTAAGAAAAGTACCTCAGACTCAGTCTGAGAAGCTGAAGCTGCTGCTTTTGCTACTGCCACCCAGAAATTAGTTCTCACTGACTCTGTTGTCAGGCTTGCATTAGGAAGTACATACTAAAGTGCCTGGCAAAGTGAGTTAATCAGTTTCCAGTTTATGTCTAGCTGAAGTTGATGGAGAACATGCTTGATCTGATAATTCAGCATCAAAAGTTTGGTTCAGGAAAATATGTACTTCCTCTGTAGTGTTTTAGTGACAAAAGCCTACAGGTAACATAAGTCATACTGACTTACACTGCACTGTTTATCCCCACCACTACACATTTCACCCAGAAAAGGAGTTACTAGAAGTGTTTCACTAGACAAATATGTATCTGCTTTATTCCTTGTTGCTGCCTTTTGGAGACATTATAAAGCCATCAGACCTGAAAAGTAACTTTTCTGCTGTCAAAACAGTCCAGAATTCAGAGTAAGATCAAATTGGTACCTAATGCAAGCATTGACACTTTATCCCATATTTGCTTTTACAAATACTTGCAAGGAACAAAAACTGTTATGGTTCCTGTATTTTCTAACAGTCTCATTTATGTTATTCACTAACAGAAAAATAATACCACATAAAAAAGACTCTTGAACTAAGTTGTCTGCCAAAGCAAACACTGTGGTCTTAGATATCTGAAATAAGTCTCCAAAATGCACTCTATAGCTACAACAGACTGAGCAATAGAGGTGTAAGAGGGTACACGAACATTTCCAAATGCCGAGTCCTGAAGAAAGCTGTGAAATGTCATCATTCAGTTCACGTCAGTAGACAAAGAAAATCCAGACCTTTGATGACCCCTGCTGAATAAACTAAGCACTGCATTTAAATTATAACTCAAGATGTACTTGGAAGAATAGCTCAGTGCTCACTATCATTAAAAAAACAGAAGAAAATCAATACAAAAAGGACACATTCTTTTATGACATGCCAAAGAAAACAGCTTTTCTTCAGCTGGACTAGCACCAGACCTGAGACATATATGAGATAGCATCTTAAACAGGTGTAATCTAATGAACTGTATTCCTGCATCCATTTAAAAAAAAAAAAAAAAAAGAGTCAAGCTATCAATACTGTATTTCTTTTATGACCCAGAGAAGAGGAATCTTTAAACAGTATAGCAATCACAAGGAGAATTCAGACACTCCCTGCACTGTCTGACATTGCTTAGGGCACTGAGAAGGTTCCTACTGTTCCTTTCCACAACAGCTCTTTCTGCAAACACTCTGTGCTAAGCCTGTGTTAAGTTCTTCCTTTTGGAGTCATATATTAATGATGGGAA
This sequence comes from Ammospiza caudacuta, assembly GCF_027887145.1. Taxonomy (NCBI): domain Eukaryota; kingdom Metazoa; phylum Chordata; class Aves; order Passeriformes; family Passerellidae; genus Ammospiza; species Ammospiza caudacuta. The sequence goes on from NC_080632.1 coordinate 41,482,320, forward strand.
GCCCTTCATCAAACCAACTCAATGACTCTGCACTTCTCTAGAGAATAGTTAAGGGAGATGTAGAGTTAGAGAATTATTTATCTCTTTTTCTTTCAATACACCAAGTCCTACAATGACTATGATAACACACAATATAAATTGCTCTTTAAAAGGACAGCATGATGTAGGTTGTTGCATCACAACAGCCATAAAAACATTTGGAATTTTTTTACACAGGGTCTGAAATGTTATACTAACTTTTTAATATTGTTTTAAAGAAAGAAGCTGGGGGTTTTTTTTGTGAATTAATTGCTAACAACTGTTATTTCATTATGGGCATGCATATAAAGTAGAAAGTGTCTAACCTAGACATATGCGTAAAAGTTATGTCTGTTTTATAGCTAAGAAAAATAATTTATTACAGGTAAGCAATGTGTGTAAAATACACACCAGCTGTAGATATTTCTCTACCATTCCTGGTCTTCTGGCAGTGAAATCTAGCACATGTGTGGGAGACAAAAGATAACTGCAAACTTAGAGCTGAAGTGAAGGACATTTTTACAACCCAATGAAAAGGGAAGCACTAAATCACCAGAGTTTAGACATTACACTTCTATTAATCAGGTACAAAATGTATCGATAACATTCAAACTATTAAAGAGACAGAAGAATTTCTTAGTGTAATTTTTTTGCAGGCAATTCTGAATTTCACACATGGATTAAATTTCCCATCTCTCTCTTCTCCATCATCTTAGACTTCAGTCTAACAAAGCCTGACAAATTTATTTCTCACGAGGAATTTCAGAAATGTTACAGAAAACAAACTATTTCTTGGAAAATCATGAGATTAATCAATTTGTTTAGAAAAGCAGGACCTGAGAAAATTGAAGGGTCACTGCAAAAATCCTGGAAGATGCTACTTTCTCCTACCCAGCAGCTCTTTTCAGGAGAAGGAATGCAGGCAGAGCTGGGAAAGCAACCATCTCTGAAGTGGCAAGACAAAAGCACATTCACTTCTAACTCTGCTGAAGCACAGAATCTGGTGTCAGGACAGTAAGACTCCCATTTCCTAAGGAAGCCAGGCTTGATTTGCACATTTCTTCTAGGAGTTCATCAATTAAAGGAGGGCAGCTCTAAAGAACACAAGAATCTTGTATTTCTTCAAAACTTATTAAAATACAGCATTTTGGTCTCTGTTCTAAACAAAAATGGTTTCAGATTCAGAAAACCATGGCATCAAAAATTAACACTTGACCCAGCTACAAATATAAAATAAACTTTTCTCCATTTGGCTAATCTGCCAACTTTCATTAACCATCATGTGTCCTTCAGCTGTGAGGGACAACTGAGACTATATATATATATATCTGGGCTGTCACTTGAAATTTTAGGTTACAATTACATGTGATCCTGCTACTATGTGTAAAAGTGCTACAAGAAAACCCTGCCACTGTTCTGACGAACAAATCAATAACATAATATGGGTGACGAAGAAACCTCTTGTCACATTTAATGGTTGTTTTTCCAATCTAAATCATTACATTATGTAACTGAGAGCACTGACCTAACAGCTAGCAGTGCTGTATAACATAATGAAAGGGGAAAATAAGGGCCTCAGGAAAGTGTCCTTTCAGTCAAACACAAAACTGCGTTGTCATCTGGTCAGTGGTTTAGGATACAGATACACCACAGAGAATATGCAATCTGCATAATTAATTTACATTGCTAGATATTGGGTCACCTGAGGATGCCTGTGAAATCAGTGAAAATACAGATCTTTGCCCTTTTTTTCCTACTAGTAGAAAAAGGTGAAATACTTCCAAATACATACATAGCAAAAAACAGAGGGATCCAACCAGTTCTCATTGCTGTCCTCACCAAAATATTTCATCACATTTAAATTAGGTAAGCATTGCATCCTGATGGCATGAAGTAAGGCCTTAAAGACTGGGTAATCCTCAACAATAAACACATATATTTAGATTTGTATCTGTATTATGTCCACACATAAAAATTTTCTTAGTGCTCCAAATACGCTGTGATCTGACTGTTATATACACTGTTATACAAACCAAAAATTGTTTTGAGTTTCTCTGAGAAACAATTTGATGCTTCTAGCAGGAGGACTTAATATTATCTGATTGCTTGATAAGACAGCCATTACCCTGAAGAGACGCTAGGCAAGAGTTTTTTTGTTGTAACTTGACAGTAGGTTTATTGAATTAAATGTGTCTAAGATACAAGGTATTTGTGTTACTTCATATGGCTTGTGTAGATCAGTTTTAGCTTTTTCTCTTTGTAGCCTACTGTGAAAAGAATACCAGTGTTCCCTGAATTTCTTTTACAGTGTGCTCTTCTTGGTGAAACAAAGCAGAATGTAATATTTCAATCACATAGACAATTCCTTTTTCTGAAATTTCCGGAGAATCAGAAGTGGCAAAAACATTACTTTTGCAAATGGAGATCTACTTATCTTACTAATTGCCAGCCTTCAGGGCAGTGTGAAGCTCTGTATGTGTAAGAAATTTCTCTACCTGATCTCACAAACTGAAAGGGACACTGTCAGGCTAAAACCTGTATTTTAAAATATCTTTTGTATTAAAAATTCCATTTAAAAAATCCCTTTATGTGGACCCATTTTTGATGGGTCTCTCTTTTTCTTTTTTGTTCAATTATAACAATAAAAGCAGACCATGCAGACTCGTTTTTGGGTGCATTCATTTTAACATGCTGTTTCATGGTAATACTTGTGGATACTGTGGCATTGATCTGAAATCTCCTGCAGTAATAGGCTTACTTTCAATGCACTCTACTGTACAAAATGTTTACAAACATTTTAAAACATTAAATACAACTTATAATAAATCCCCATACATTTATGCAGTTTTTTTTACAAGAGTCATTGACTATCCTGTAAACTAACAAAGAGAGAAAGATTCCTTTTCACTATTATGGTATGTTTCATCCTAATTTATTACCCTAATGCCCCTCATTTTTGGTATCAGTTTCTCCTGTTAATGGTATAAAACTTGTACAGAGTACTTAGAAAGGACAAGAAAATGTTATTGAAAAAATAACCTAATTAGAGGTTTGCTTCAGTAGCTGCTTTTAGTATACAAAATTACTTCACGTGTTTTCCCTTCTTCCCTTTCTTTTTAAAGCTTGCTCCTCTCATGCCTTTCTTAAAGTATCGGGAATTTTTTTACATACTACTTAAATGACAACAAGGTACTTAAATGACAGACAAGCAAGGCAACTAAATTAATTTTGAGGTATCATGATAAGATCATGATGACGACTATTTTTCCTTATTGTCAGCTGCACCATTCTATTTGCAGCTTCAGGAAAAAATCAGATTTCAGCTGCAAGTTATTCCAAGCAGATACAGTAAAATATGCCAAACAATACAGATGAGGTCATTGCTTATGCAACAAGCACCTTTAATACTCACATGCAACATTCTTGGAATACAGATAATAAATGGTCTTGTAGATCTCTAGGACATTGTTATTATATACATCAGTGAGAGATCATCAAGTATGTGTTTTCATGTCATGCATGCCAAATTTTAAGTCAGTGTCCTCTATATATTATCTAAATGCTTTTCTGAAATCAACTTTGAAATTTGATGAGATTTTTTTCTGAAGAAAAAACATTCCAGAGATGCAGAGTGATATTCCAGGTAGATGTTTATTTTTTAGGTTGGATGAGATCTTGAGCAACCTGGTTGAGTGGAAGGTGTCCCTGCCCATAGCAGGGAGGTTGGGACTAGATGGTCTTTTAAGGTCCCTTCCAATCCTTAACATTCTATGGTTTTGTGATTTAGAAAAAGATCTGGATTCAACCTTAAACCCACATAAATCATTCAGGATGTGTAACAATGCTTTAAAATTTCAGTTGCTACCATTCAGGTTAGTTTTCATGAAGTGTAAACCTACAAATATATGGCAGACTGTATGCCTAGTCTGAGAATTCACTACAGACCTACAGACTGCAGAATGCCCCAGATGTTATCAGATCACTGATGTCCATTTATCAGTATTAATCTCTATAAATTTGACCTGCAAATGGACAAAAGAATGGGAGGATGTGAAGACTGAAGGTACATCTCATGGGTGAGACTAAACATCTTGTTTCAACCTCCCATTAAAAACTTCTTATCAATGAAAAAGCAATGCTCTAGATTTTAGGAAAAAAGCAAACCAAACCATGACAACAAACTTAGAGATATCTGTGTCATCTGAAGGCCAAAAGTGAGGTGGAAAAAGCATAAAAGTGAGCAACAATATACTAGTACTATTGCTTTGTTTCACCCTGCATAGAATACAACTGTGTCTCAAATCACCAATTTTTCTTCAAGAAGAATGAAAATTTAATTCTTCATTATTGATTCTCTTTTCTTTGGTGTCCCTTGAAGGAAAAAGGACCTTTTAACTTAGACATTGCTATTGCTTTATCACTTGTGTTTTTCAAAAAAACTGTTTTAACAATTCTATTTAAATGGCTGGAGAACAGGAAGCACTGCACCTGGGGAGGAAAAACGCCATGAACCAACAGCAGCTCACCCAGGAGGGCCCAGGAGGAACACGGGCCGGCGGTGAGCAGCCCAGTTCGCTGCCGGGCTCACTGGGTGTGCTGCCAGCGGGACCTGGAGGGATCCTGCCCTCTCCCCTGCCCCGTGAGGCCACACCTGGAGTGCGGTGCCCGCTCTGGGCTCTCCAGCCTACGAGAGATGAGGAGCTACTGGGGAGAGCCCAGAGAAGGGCCACAAACATGGTGAAGGAACAGGGGTTTCCCTCTCCCATGAGGGAAAGCTGAGGGAGCTGGGTCGGTTCTTCCTGGAGAAGATGCAGCAGCACCAGACTCACCACAGGACCTGACAAACTGAGGGGTTTAAGGCCACCAAAAGACGTTTGACAATCTGAGTGGGGTCTTTTCCCTCTGGGCTGTTTGTTGTGCTCGCCACGCAACAGCCGGGTGCCAGAGGCTCCTGTATTCGCACACTCGGCCCAGTGTGCGGCCTCCAGCAGGACCCAGGCCCTGCCCTGGCAGTGCCCACACATCACTGAGGGCTCCCGGCCACTTCCTCCGTCCCGGACGCCTCCTGCAGGTACCCTGTGCCAGACGACTCCCACTGGCTGGGCGGGAGCAGAGTGGAAGGGAGATTTCTCCTGCCATGGAGAAATTTCTCCTGCCTGGGGGAACGGAGTGGGAGGCAGGTGTCGAAGGCAGCTGAGGGGCTGTTCGGTCACTTTCCAGTAAAGTCTCCTTAGCCTGCAAGGAGACCCTTCGGGAGGCCCCCGTCTCCCCTCCCTGCCCACGCTTTGGGCCTTCTCTGCTGCTCGCTTCCCGGCGCCAGAGCAGCTCCGGCCCCGGGCCCGTCTCTGGCAGCCCATGGCGCACGGCGCCGCCGAGGCTCTGCAGGAGAGCGGCTCCGCCGCGCCGGCCGCCCCGAGCGAGGAGCGGCGGGAGGCGGCCGGGCTGTGCCCCATCTGCCTCGGCGACCTGGACGACGCGGCGCACGTGGACACCTGCCTGCACACCTTCTGCTTCGCCTGCATCCGGCAGTGGGCCGCCGTGCGCGCCGCCTGCCCGCTCTGCTGGCAGCGCTTCGGCCGCATCCTGCACTCCGTCAGGGCGGACGACGACTACCAGGAGTACGTGCTCGGCCCGCCCGGCTGCCGCCAGAGCGCCGCGCCCGGGCACGGCGCGCTCGGCCCGTCCCCGCACTGGCGCTACCGGCTGCGCCCGCGGCCCCGCCGCCATCCCCCTGCCAGGAGAAGGGGGCGGCCGCCAGGGGACGGACGGAGAGCTCCAAGAAGCTCCGACACCTCTGCCCGATAGGCTCGGGGCAGCGCCCGGCCCGCCCCGCCGGGGCACCTGCCATCCTCTCGCACGTGCTGGGGGCGCGGCTTGCGGCCCTCGTGCGCTTGGAATGAACATCCAGAGGATTCCCGGAGCACGCGTCTCTCACAACCCCTTGGTACACCGCATATGAATACACTAATTCGGTGGAGGTGTTATTTCATCTCTGTCTCTCTTTTTCATTACTATTATTATTAGTCATAATAGTATTGTTATTTTTTAAATTATTAAAGTGTTCTTATCTCAACCCAAAAGGTTTATCCTTCTTTTTCCAATACTCCTGCCCAGGAAGGACAGGGTGGTAAGTGGGTGCATGGATCTCAGTTCCTGGTTGGTGTTCTCCAGCTGGAAGAACCCCAGCTTTCATTGGTGCTGGTGCTGGAAAATCATTGACTTTGGACACAACAAAGGTCCAGAAGCTTTTCAGAGCATGATTCGCTCAAAACCAAAGGAAGCCGCTTCAGGCAATGCTTTCTAACAGTGCCTTGTTAGTGTAGGAAAACAAAAGGCAGAATGTCCAGAACATGCTGCAAACTTCTTTATAATAAATGCTGCAACAGAGCCTCTTTCACTTGAACTCCCAAAGCCTTCCCTCTCCAAGCACCAGAGCATCGCTGCCTGTAGCAGTGGGGAACAAAGCGACACTGACCCCTTTATGCATCTGAGAGAGATCTCTTTATTGTAAAAATTGTCTCCTTTTTATATTTTTAATCTCTACCTAACATAACTGAAACCAAATGAAGACTTAACAGAATTTAACAGAAAGAAGGCACCCATTGGCTGGCTCAGCTGCTGTGCGCGCAATCATCCAATCGGCTTCCTAGTACTCTGTCCACGTGGTTCTCCAGCCAATCACAATCTGACTTCCAACTGTCACTCAACTGACTCTTTCCTCCCTCGTAACTGCCTCTCAGCCCTCAACCGGCTTCAATCGTCTGGCCTGCAGCTGTGCCTTTTCCATAGGGCCTTCTGGTGAGCCTAAGCATTAACCACTTTAACAGTTATAGCCCTATATCCTGCAGCTGCCCAAGCTCTGTGGCCATCAGCCAGAATGCCTGACCTGAAGGAAAGGCAGGTCCATGGACACAGGGCACCCTAACAACCCTCTCCCTCCCAAATGGATTCCAGACCCAAATGGATTCGGTCATCCCCCTGTCACAGCCCTCTGAGCCTTCCTCTGAGCCTTCCATACAGCAGCAGCTCAACTCTTCTGGCCCAAACTGGCTAAAATGCAGGAGAGGGCTGGGTTCAGGCTTCACAAAAGATGCTGCTGGGGACCATCTGCTGACCTGCACCCTTGGCTTGGTGTTTTTTGCAGAGCAAAGCTCTAAACTCCAAGCATCCCAGAACTTCAGGAGCTGCCCAAGAAGCAGACCCACGTGCAAGCAAAGCACATCTGTGCCAGGGGCCAAAACATGGGTTTCCCACCCCTCTCTATCTCTGAGTCTTACTGGGCCCATCCCAGTCCCCCACTTTCAGTCCTCTCCCCAGATACACCAGCACCATATTTGAACATTTCCACGAGCTCCACACAATCCCCTTTTGCTGGGGCAGCCCCACAAACACTTATCCCACATCCTACATGGGTCCTCAGCCCTGCTGGCCGAGTTCCCATTGCCAGTGAGGCATCTGCACAGTATTCCTGTGGGATCCATCTCCATTGGCAGGGAAGGGTCTGGAGGTCCTGGGGACATGAACATACAAATGTCACTGGTGGTGTGTCCTGTGGCCAAAAGGCAAAGAGGCTCTGGGGGGTAGACTGGGAGTGCTGCCAGCAGGACAGGGAGGAATCCCACCCTCATGATCCTCTTCTCTCCCTGAAAAAATGTGCAAAATTCCATTGTGCAAAACACAAGATGAAACTTTTTACTGTGGTGGTGACCACAGACTGGGATATTGTTGAATAAGTTGTCTATACATGTAATTGCCATCTTAAGCATTCAGTACCTTGGAAACAGAAGATAAAATTCTTCCCTCTACCTGCTCCCTAGCTATTTGGTTGTGCAAAATTAACTAGTCAAAATAAGCCAGGAACCAACTACTGGGCCTCTTACACTTCTAAGAACAGCTGTGAAGAAGTTATCACTAAGTACAGATTTCTTCTATAAAATATGGATGAAAAATGCATTAAAACATAGAATGAAGACAAATTACAGTTCTTGGATGGTGTGTTGTCTCTAAGTCAATGTTGTCGAGCCTATGTATCTAATCCTGCATGGGAATCAGGACAAATTCATGTCTTTGCAGAAAAATCTAGAAACTGACTCCCACGGATCTACCTTCCAATGTCACCTTAATGCTACTATGTCTGGGCAAAAACACTTTGTATACAACTTAGCACAGGAAAGTAATAGAATTACCATTTTGTGCTTTAGGCAAGTCAAAAAATATTTTTGCTTTAAATTCAGGAACTCTAATGCAATCACATAATTAGATACTCTTTTCAAGTCTAAAATAGCCAGTGATCTCTGTATGAGGACCCTCATTTCCTTCAAGTGAATGTTATGAAGCTTTAGAAGAGAAAAAAAAATCAATGCCCAGAATTTGTTTGAAGTGATACATTTTGTTTTTAAAAATGGGAACCCCTCCATATAGTTAAAAGATCAGTAGAAGGCATGAAAGATTAAGTTGCAGATGAGCTAATAGACAAGATAATTGCAGAGCATTAAAGACTCAGATTTATTTTTAAGACATTCAAGATCTATTTAGAAAAGCTTTTTGTTAACTTTTGTGAATCTCAAAAGAATTATCCTAACATGTTGAACAATAATAGGACTAATGGTGTTAAAGCATCATCATTTTGTATTCCAAACCAGCCCATACAGTAACTGGCCGCAGAGTGTTTCTGCAGCACAAATAGAAGACTAGAGGAGTCATAATGCAGCAAAACCTCAATATCCACAAAAAGAGATTTGTCGTGCTCTGTGCTGGGGTAAGTGACAAGTCCTGAATTTTCTCACTGAGCTACCATGCACAGGGAAGTTGAGCACACTTCCCCTCACAGGCTCACAGGCTCTCAAGCACCATTTTGTTTCTGTGGCACCAGAAAGGTCATGCTAATTCAGGGTGAGAGCTGAGTGTGTGAAAGCTAGGCGGACAGTTCCCTGAAATGAAGCTGCACTAGTCTGATAGAGATAAAAAGAAAAGCAAAGATAAATCTGTGTTGATAAGTTTACAGGCAAGCAAATGTGTAGCTTAGCAAAGAAATAGAGAACTAATTTCTGTATTGGTTTGGTCTTGAGACTGTGGAGCTGTCTTGAGACTCCCCTGGTTTTATTTCACCTTTCTGAAACAATGAACAAAGAAAAAAATGCTGCCTATTGTCAAAGCCATCTGCATGCCTTCTAGTGATATTACACTTCTGCATTTATCACATATTTTCAAGAAACTCCTAGACTCTTCTGTTTAGGAAACCTATTCTCTGTGCTTTTACAGAGAAGCTTTTTTGAAGAGCTACAGAAAGTGCTTTCCACCTATATTTTTCATCTCCTCAGATTAAAAAAAATATTAAATGTATTCTAAAATTATAATTTTAAATATATACATGGAAAGGTACATGTATTTTACATATATACTCGTACATACACTTGTTTGTTGACAAAACTACATACATGCATAGATGTGTATATATTACACAAAGCTAAAATACTCATGCCTGACTAAACACTACAGATTGCAAAAGGTGGACACCATCACAACATATGAGATGATCTGTTTCCCTTCTATTACTACAAGCCTGAAATGACATCAGAATATAAATAAACATATTTAATTGCATTTTTTAAACTATGACTGACAAAAAAACAATCCTACAGAGGTTTTTGAAGATGTTCGTAGTTCTATCATTACATTTACAATAGAGATTATTTAACCTTAGATAGTTAGTGAGTTGTTTCTGACCATAAGGAAGTATGTGAAAATGGTTATTTGTGTGTATAAATAACAGGCAACAAATACTACTACTATGGACAGATTAGAGGAAGGAGCTGGATTCCTGAGGGTAAGGAAGTAAAACATGGGAGGTAAGACTAAAAGGAGACATAAAAATGAAAATCAGTATTTTATGGTTGGTGAAAGAGGGAGAAATTTCCACAGTGCAGCAGGGCATGTGTAGGTAATGAAAATCACAGTTTAGTGACAGTATGTTTGCATTAGCATGCTGAAGAGCTGTAAGTGAAACATTTTGCTTTGCTCAGAGATAAAAGAATGTTGACATAATTACTGTTGAAAATTAGGATGGCAGCTGAGCCCTGAAAGACATTTCTTATTTGTGTGGATAGATTAGAAAGGCCTTACCTCAGATTTCATTCTGAGGAAGTTCGTTCTAACATACAAGAGTTTGTTATGGCAAGAATTTGGGGATCTAGGCATAATGCTGTGTTGAAGATGATGCAACATTATATACTTGAATAGCAGTCAGTGTGATCATTTGTTCTACAGTAAATAAAATGTGCGTAAAGAAGTGCTTCTTTTCTGAAAAGCTTCAATTACAGTAAAAAAATAGAATTACCATGGCGACAACCAACAATCTTACATGCCAACATAGAAAAAATAAAACAGGGAAACAAAACAGAAAATCAATTAAGAATTTAAGCAATGATAAACTGCACAGTTTATCATCAAGTCTGATTCTTTATCATGTATTTCAAATATGATTTCAGATTAAACAAACTATTTTCATGTTGTTGGTAGTTTAAAGATCCTCAAGAAACTGAGGCCAAACAAAGCGGATGTAAACAACAAAACTGTAAAATCTCATGTCTTTTGTGGAGGGAAGAGAGGCAGAGTAAAAGAAGCATATGGATTATTACAAAATTATGCTGAAAAAAATTTTATACTCTCACTTTCTTAACATGCCAAAAAATAACTCACAGAAGGTAAACTTAAAAGTCCATTCTTTTCCCATGCTAAATTTTCACCAATTTCAGGAATTTCTCAGCAGTTAATGACATAATGATGTACTACCCTGAGTATTTTTTAAGTTGGTAAATGAAACTGCTGTGGACAATAGACTACTGTCCTCATTTTCATTACAGTCCCTAGCAAGGGGTCCACATTTTCTACTGGAGCAGTATCTTCTGGGTCTCAGTGGACCTAGAGTAACTTATCTCATATTGTGACTTCATAATAACAGAACATATGCCAACAGCAAAATTCAGGTTCTCAAGACAGAAGAGGAAATAGAACAACAAGATTGCACAAGAGAGGACAGAGATAAAGAACTGGAAGAGATATGAGGAAGAAACCAAATAAGAAATATCAGGGTATTAATTTTTCACAAAATAGTGTGTCTTGGAAAACATGTTAATAATCATATCCTTTATTCACGTAACAGGGAATTTTTAAAACTGCAGGAGTGATTTCTGTATAGATCAAAAACTAGTGACACAATTTGGTAAGCCTTGGTGAAAAATATTAATTAAACTATACCCCTGTATTGTTGAGCAGTAGTTTAGCAGACTCTACACAGGCAACTTCTCTGGGAAGGAGTAAATTTTGTTATTTTATGTCTAGATCCATTTTTTTTACATAATTTTGGTAATCTGCCTGTCTGTCATCAATCTTCCTTTCTAGAACACTCATTTATTCCTATGTTTCTTGACTTGGATCCTTTCTGAAATTATCTGAGTATCAGCCATGAACCTGTGAAACTGTTTTAAATGCTTGAAAAAAGCCAATGCTGTCTTACTCATCTGAAAAGGAAGACCTTAACTCAGCGAATTGAATGCATTTATTGCACAGTTATACAACTTCATTACAGAGGAGTTTCAACATGGTTGTGTTTACTCACCTAACAAACAATGGAACAAATTGTTTTGCCTCTGAGAGCTGTCATATGGAGCTCCCGAAGCTTTACATTTACAACCTGTGTAATGTGTCTTGAAAAGAGATGGAACACATCTTCAGTGGTAACAGAGAAATTCTAAGGGTCAATTTTATACTATTGAAATACTTCTGACCTTGGGCAATAATGACCTTGGGCTCTTGTGTTGAGCACTTAGTAAGTTTTATTCCAACATAATAATGAAATAATGCACATAAAGCTACTTAGCAAGAAATATCAGACATGATGTCCTGTGTTAAAGAATAGTTAGGACCCTAGGCTCTGAGGCAGAGTTGGTTTATTTCAGCTTGAGCTGTGTGCCTTTGGAAAGGCAACAACCTCTGAGGCTTGGAAACAAGAGTTCTCTTCCAAACTCGGTTTTCAACAGCAGCCTAGGTGGACCATTCGCATGCTAACCTGACAATGGTTGTGATACCTCTCTGATAGAAGTGCTGGTATATTTACCTCTTCACTGTTAAAATCAGCACTCCTAACTGCCACTGAAACCTATATACAGGCAAAGCAGCTTTTCCTCATATCTGAGATGTCAGTTTCTGTGTCAAAACTCCATAATTTCTCAGATATTGGCTGAAGTTACTCACTCAGTAACATCTTTGCTGCTGCTAGTGAAGCTCTCAGGCACCTGTCCTCAAGCTATAGAGTAGTTTGCAATTTTGATATTTATATATAGATTCAATCTGAAAACCAGTCTTTTTCTACATGGAACTGAGCACTATTCTAGTGATAAAACCCCCATATTAGTTTTTACAGTCAGGCACCACTGTTTTTCCAGCTAATGCTTACACCACCAAATCTGCCTCTAAGGTACTCTCTTGTTTCTGCCTTTGCATGTCTTCACTGTAGCACACAAGGTTCTCTTGCATGTTATGATCAATATTCCACTACAAGTTGCTTTTAGGTGACTAGCCTTCTACTGGATATGTTAAGGGACTGACCAGTGTTTATCACTAACACTGGATAAGCTAATTTTCACTTTTGTAAATGTGAATCAAACTAGGGGGGAAAGCCTGAGTTAGTGAAAGGGAATACACAGGAAACAAAGTCAGCAAGGCAAGCTTGTTTTGACTTAGAAGTTTACTTCTTCTAAGTGAGTGAATTAAGCCAAATTATTCAAAATTCTGCAAAATCTAGGGGGAAAGTTGTGCCATATAGAATTTTAAAAAAATTACTTTTTGTAAGAATCTGGGATGCATGTGTATTTGACATCTTACTTTCCCAGAAAAACAGGGAAGGTTGTGTAAATTCATTTCCCATCCACTCAGTGAGTAGAAATCAGGTCAGCTCTACTTACAGCTGCATTAGCATTCAGATCAAGCTCACTTCACTCACATTTCCACCCAAACATCTCATTACAGCAGTCAGTCTAGGCTGTTCAGGGCACAACAGATATTTTCATCTTTTCCACATCTGGCCACTTGAAAGGTGTGCTTTCAGTTTCTCTGACTTTAACTAAAGCAGTCAGAAGCAGTCTTTGTGAGGTCATGGACCAAGATTTGCTCAGAAAGTGTGACTCATCCACTTCCGAATCCTGATACTCTCCAAGTCAAGTGTTATTTGCCTCAATGGCATTGACCATGCAGTAAATATTGGTACTGATGTACCAAGTACAGTAATGTTGCATCAGAAACAAACCTGAAAAAAGTTTGCTGTTTCTTGAAAAATCCTTTCAAAGACCTTTGAGGACTAATATGCTCTAGGTTGTGAAGATAAATATTTGAACACCTGCAATACAGAAAAATATGAGGAGATCAAAAGTGAAGAGATAGACTTACACTGTTTCAGGAGAGATCACAGTTAATGTTGAATTGATATCTCATTTTAAGTGTGCTAAGGTACTGCTTTGAAAGATCTCATACTATCAGAAAGTTATGTTTTAAGTAACTGAGTCTACAGAATGATTGAGATATCCTAGGAGAGAAAATACACCCCAATGTTGACTGCTAGCTTTACAGCTCAGAACTTAGTTGCCAGTGTTTTGGGAACAGCATTTCCTCTGGGAAATGAGACTAGATGCCACTTTTAAGTAATCCCTCCACCGTTAAAAAGTAGACAGACAGAAATGTCAGTAGGTGGAGCTGCCTTTCCTGCAGTCAATAGAGAAGTTTCTCTGCAGAAATTGCATTTGCAGGCACCCAGTCAGCTTTTCCCAGTCCCTGGCAGATGGTACTTGAACAAAACATGAACGTGCAAAAATGCAGCTAAATACATCATGTTACCAAAGTGCACAAGTCAGAAGAAGATAGAACACAGAACTGACAATGTTTGTCAGCACAAGCTATTTATTTTTTCTTCTTGATTTTCTTGGGGGTTTTTTTTGGTTTTGTTTTTTGGTTGTTTTTTTGGGGTTTTTTTTGTTGGTTTTGTTTTGTTTTGTTTTTTGGGGTTTTTTTTTTTGGTTGTTTTTGGGGGGTTTTTGGGTTTTTTTTGTGTGTTCCTAGTCATGATAAAAAGCATTATTTTACAGTTATATGCTTTTGCTCCAGAGCATCTTGTTCACAACAGTAAAACACCCTATAATTCATGCTTGGACTGAAGGTAATGCTAAGGTAAATATGTCTATTTTCATCATCTTCAGCACTAAGGTACATGAAGTACATCTTTGCAGATGATAATCAGGCTGACAGTTTTTTCTTTCATTATTGTTCTAGTGAAATAAATATGCAGTTCATCTATTTATTACTAAAGAGTACTTTCACTTCATCTCTCAGCTTGAAGCTGTACAGTGTAATGAGGGCTGTGATCAACCCATTGTCTTTATTTTAAAAGGAAGATTCATGAATCTGATTAACTGAAACAATGATTGTGGTATAAAAACTTCTCAGAATCACTCATATGAGGTGAAGAATAATCATGGTACAAATTTGTGATACATGTCTGAAGATTGGCTTATTTCATATGAAGAATTTCATGTCTGCTTTATTTCTGAGGCCTTGAATAAGTATGGCAAGGAAGGTTCTCTGACCACCATCTTCAAGTTTGACATTCCTGAGTAACTGGTTCATTTTTTTCACATGGCAGGCCCACAAACCAAAACATTAATATTGAAATGAGTAATTTTGGTTGTGAATGAAGAGTTAGTGCTTGCCCTGATAGCCTTAGATATCACAATAAAATCAGCTCCTCTGGATGTTTACAAAGCACACAGAACATACGTCATCTTCTGATTTTATGCACGTCCATATGGCCTTCTTCAGGAATCCTAATCTCCAATCTTTTTTCCAATATGCCTAAAAAAACTAGCTCATATATGGGGTTGAGCCATATATGTCCATATATGTCCAGGTGATATGCTGAACAAAGGTAGTCTGTCAAAATCTTTGAAGAATTTTTCTAGTTTTGGGGTAAGGGCAAAATGCAAGAAATTTTTATTTTGTGGTTATGGTGAGGAAAATATGCACAGAATGGTATTTGATTTCACTGTGCTGGTAACAGGTGCAGTGCCTTTGGGCTCATGTCTCCTGATACCTTTCTCATTTTAAAATTTCTAAAATAACCAAGAAAGACACTTCTAATAAGGACCTGATTTACTCATCCAGATGACAATAGGAGGTGCTCGGAAGCAGCTCTGAGCAGGAAGGCACTTCAGTGTTCATTAGATGCTAGAGATGGTTGATATATTTATCTTCAGAGTGACATTTAACCATTTATCTGACTGTAAGACCTTGAAGTAATACACACCCCATCCCCAGTTTCTGTCTGGCCTTCACATCAGAAGGTGGGGACAACAATGCAAACTATATAGCTTTGTTTACTTTTTCCTTTCACTTTGTCTCAGTGAAAGGAAAAAAGTCCTCCTGAGCTACAGTTCCATGTACATCATCACAGGTAATGAGCACTGTTTTTATATTGTCTTAGTCTTAACAGTCTTTTAAAATCATATGAGGTTTTAGCATCTCTTATGAATGCCTCAGAGTCAGGGCTCTTGCCTCTTTCAGCAAAGAGTCTCTAGCCAGGGCTGATTTAATTGAACATCAAGAAGATTAGTAGTTAAATGGCTGATGATTCCTTCCAGCACATGAGATAAAAGCTTTGGTTTCCATGCATATACCAAGAGTTGCACAATTTCAAAAAAATATCTTATTTTTCTCATTTAAGCTTGATCCATCTGCTAGTTACTAGAAAAATATCAACTAAATAAACTGAAGGTGTTAAGTCTATAGCCTCAAAGCATTGTCTTGACCAGGAACAAGTTTTGGTTTTTAAATTTATGTGGATAATCTGTAAGTTGGTTAAGGGTGTATCCTGGTGAACTGAGAATCCTGAAGTAATGGCCTTGAAACTATTAATCTAAGTCCAGCAGCAATTTAGAAGAAGAACATGTGGGTGTTTTCCTGTATCTTGCCATTTCCTCTGCTAGGAAGAGGTTGGACCTTGCAGCATTGCCCATCAGCTGATAACAAGATCTTTTGGAGACATGGCCCAATCACCTCTGTTACACTGTGATAATACAAAGGCACAGGACGTGTTTAAGCTTCTGTCAATTAATATCTGTATTACTGAAGACTAATCTCAAGAGAATAAAGTTTGCAGGGTGTAATCACTACTGAGAGGATTTCAGATCAATAAATTTTAAATTAACAACACAAAAATGTTTTTTGCGAGGCAAAGTTGTAAAAAAATAATACTTTGTTCCTATTCAGAGTTGTTATTTTTATTTTAACAATTGAAAAAGCAGATAGGGAAAAGTTTGGAGCCCTTTATTCACTATTGTTCAATAGCCAAAATTCCTCTGTAGAGCTGCTGCCTCGCCAAAAGTAAATTTTAAATGTGTACATTATATGTTTCAGTTTTATAATGAGAATTGTCTTTAAAAAGGGTGATATTCTTTAATACCAGATTTATTTGCCTTCCTTCTGTAAGAATTTTTGATATGGCAGGATTATAAGATCAAAATAATGCAGTAATGTAGAACCAAGACCATCATGCTGAAAAACTTCAGATAAATTTTATGCTGATATCATATAGTAGCAGCAAGGATGGGCAGAAGGAACAGTCCCATGAGATTTCCATTTTAGTTTTCTAGCTTTACTGCATTAATACAAAAGCCTGATTTCTTACTCTGTATTTGTCTGCTTATATCCCACTTTATAGTGAATGCTTTACTACTATAATTTCTATTACTACTACTATCACTTAAGGTAAAGAGATGGAGTCTCCTATCCATTGGGGTTTCTTACCTTGTCTTTAGCATCACCGTAAGTGGAGATCATGACATAAACTGAAAAAAAAAAAAAAAAAAGAGAGATATTTGACAGAGAGGAAAGATAATGTTTACTCTTAACAAAATATTCCTTAGCTTGAAGTTACACATGCTCAAAAGTATAGTGCATTTCAACCCTAGCCATACTTCTTTGCCTTACCTGCCATTAATTTATCACCTTTTGTCAGGAATTTAGTTTGTTCTAATGTATTTAACCTTGATTTTCTAAGTCTTCATGTCCCATGCAGAAGATAGCTAATAATGTGAGTTTTCTCCACTAACTGTGAGCATGGTCTTTGAAAGGTTTCAATAATTTCAGTTGGTATGTGTGATGCAGTAATTTTAATGAATGCCTAAGCAGATTGCATCAAGTCCTTTTGTGTAGTTAGGAATAATTAACAGTAATGAAAAAACTATTAGCTAATCTCTCAAAACAGTTTTAGATTGTACTTTTGTATATATATGTCCTCCAAAATGCCTCAGAAATTCTTTAAAATCCTATTACCTAGAAGTGTGTTTTAAGATCAGTTCCTTCTAAGATCACTCCTTCTATATATACTGCACAGTATCTTCGGTGATTTAACCATTAGAAAAATGTAAAATAAGTTACAAAATTTCCATCGCTGCTTTTTGAACAGGTAAGAAAAAAACACGATAAATAGATATGGCAGAACAGATTTCACCTAAACAAGCAAATTTCAAGTAGAGCCAGATTTACCTATTCCTTATACTACAGAGTATATTTTAGAAACTATGCGTATCTCAATATATTAAATGCACAAGAACTTCAGATTTTACCTTTAGGTCCCTTGTAACAAAGCTCAGAAGTATTATTATATCGTATAGAGGAACCTAATCCATGTGAATATGTTTGGGTTTTCAATATCAATTATCTAGATTCCCCAGTGAGGACTTTTACATTTTATTTAACTGTCTTTTTCAGACATACCTGTATATAGTCTGAGTGACTCTAACATGTATTTCTTTCCCATATTTAGTTTTGTTTGGGGATGGTTACATGAACTAGGGATAATAAGGTGTGTTATGTAAAAAGTGAACACTTTTTATGAATGTGATACTGTAAATTTTAATAGAATTGAAACTTACTATAAATATTTCAAGTATAATTCTAGAAAAAATTACATATGTCCAGCAATAAAAGGAGTAATACTTAAGCAGGGTATACTTAATGACTGAGAAAAAAATACAATCTACTTTAGCTTTCTTTACACAGGATGGATGGATGGATCATGTTCTGTTACGAATAAACCAGCAATCCCTAGAGAAAGTGATGGTCCCATCAGGCCAAACAAGGAGATTAGTAAAGGTTAAAGGAGACATCATTTCACCTTAACTGGTAAAGTTCCCAGTGATTGTAAAAGGGGAACATAATTCGCATTTTTAAAAAGGATTAAAAAGGAAGACCCAGAGAGCTGCAATGTGAGACCCAGTCAGTTTCACCTAGGTGCCTGGCAAGATAGTGGAGCAAATCCTCCTGGAAACTATGATGAAGTGTATGGAGGACATGGGAATGATGTTCAATTAAATCAGAAAAAATGATTGGTGACAGCCAACATGGCTTCACTAAATTGTGCCTGCCTGATTTGGTGAACCACCTAATGGAGTTACAGCATTTGAGGATGGGGGAAGAATGACTGACATAATCTACTTGTCCTTGTGCAAAGCATTTGATGCTGTCCCATACTACATCCTTGTCTCTGGACTGGGGAGATGCTGATAGGTGGAACATTTGGTGGATAAGGAATTGGCTGGATGTTTCACTCAGAGAAATGCAGCCAACAGCTTGATGTCCAGGTGGAGACCAGTGATGACTTGGGTCCCTCAGGGATCTGTACTGAGAATTATTTAACATCTTTGTTGGCAACATGGACTGTGGAATTGATTGCACCCTTGGCAAGTTTGCTGACAGTGGCAAGCTTAATTGATGCTCTAGGTGCAGTTGACACTCTAGAAAGAAGGAATGGCATCCAGAGGGACATTTACAAGCTTGAGAAATGGTCCAGTGTGAGTTTTACAAAGCTCAGTGTGGCCAGGTGTTAAGTCCCGCACCTGAGTCAGTCAATCCCAAACATGGATACAGTCTGGATGATAAATGGATTGAGAGCAGCCCTGCAGAGATGGACTTGAGTGTGTTGGTAGATGAGAAACTCAGCATGAATCAGCCATGTGCACTTGCATCCCAGAGAGTCAACTGTGTTCTGGGCTGCAGCCAAAGCAGTGTGCCCAGCAGGGCAAGAGCAGGGATTCTGCCCCTTAATTCTGATCTCATAAGACCCCACCTGGAGTGCTGCTGCCATCTATAGGACTTCTCCAGGTGTAAGTCCAGAGGGCCATAAACATGAGGGCTGGACCAAATCTTCTCAAGTGTGAAGACACGTTTGAGACAATTTGGGTTTTTGGACCATTCTTGTTCTTTAAAATATGCTTGCCTGAGGTTTTGTAGGATTAATGACAGTATTGTCATGAAGCTGTTCTGCAATATGAACTCACTGGATGCAATGCCAGCTAGTTCACAGGTGCCACAGAAGACTGTGCAGGTCAGCTAGTGCTAGCTGGTAGCAACTAGTGCTTAATTGCCGCTTCCTGTTTTAATATCAAATCATGGCCTTTCCTCTCAAATACTAAACTAATTTATTTTATACTCTGAGGGAAATGAAACAAGGTCTCTCCTAATTATTTCGTTACTGATTTCACATCTGTGGCCAAACACTTTCCTAGCACATAAATTCAATACTAACTGTACCACAAAAATTATTGGTAAAGATCATACACAGGCTGCACAGGTTCCCCCCGACTTGTGGACCAACAGGCTGCTGGAGGGGTTTTGCCTTCTCAAGCTTCTCAGCTCCTTCTGTGCATTCAAAGTCAATGCAGATAAATCATGAAGGCTATAAATCATAGCTTCATCTGATTATTCTCCTTTCTGTTTTCTCAGACTCCCACCAAAGCCCCTACTACAGAAAAATGGAAATACCTGTGAGAAACCTCATTGAATATGTAACTCTGATGCGCTAGGATTTGTTGGTTGTACTAAAATCTCTACTACGTGTCTTTAGCCATCTTCACCCTTCAGTCATTTCATGTCATCATTCCCTCTATTTCCACAGGAATGAAAGAGTAAACATGTATAATTTAAAATATAAAGGAAAAAATCTAATTAAATTTTTATATTGGCAGAATAATGAAACCAGAGTATTCCCACTTTTATCTGATTTTGCTTTGTCTACCTCTCATCTTTTGGTCATGCTTTGGCTTTTTTTAAATCTTTGTGTGAAAGGAACTCTTTTGACTGTTATGAAAGGACTGTAGTTGAGTACTACTGCAGTAACTGTACTAAACCAAGTAGAGATTTTTATTCTAGTGACTCCAAATACTCATTTCTTAGAAGCTAATGGCATTTAATCTAGCTCTGAGTAAACAGCAGGCTCCAAAGCAGCCTGTTGATCCCCAAGTCAAGCTCAGCTGACAAGCCATTCCCTTGACATCAAACAGCTTGTAATGGATGACATAAATCAGATGCTAAGGTAACCATTTAAACTTTAGTGAGCCCTAGCAGGGCTTCCTCCAATGTAAATTTATATTGTCTCTTGGTATGTGGAAATCACTTTGTAAATATTTTCTGTTCTGAGCTATTTTAGTGCTGTACTTTGGCCTATATAAATGCTGTCATTTATGTCATCCCACAGTCTTACATAATCCTCTTCAAAGAGAAATGGTTAAATGCTTCTTAGTTCCATCTTCACTTGAACTTAAAAATTCTATTATTATCATTAATTATCTTTATCTTTACCGTTATTATTGTAATGCACATGGTTTGCACCTGGATAGGTTCCAGCTTTGTCCAGGGCATTGTAGGAAATGTATATTATCTCCATTTGTTAATTTATTTATGTTAGCAGTAATGACAAGCCTTGGTGTGTATATTTTGGCATGTAACTAGTAATGTTCAGCAGTCTCCTTTGCCCACCCAAAAGTCCATGCGTTTCCATTACTTTCTGTAGGTCCGAAGTCAACCAGATAGACTCTTTTTTCTCCAAAATTAGTGTTTGTTTTCAAATTAAGACATGTAAGCTAGTACAATTCAGTGGAAAATTCAGACTGCAAAAATACCCATGCAGGTTTCATATGCAAATTAACAAAAACTATCCCAGGTTTAGTTGACACGTTACAGCAGCAGCCTTTGAGCTTTGA
The DNA here is from genome assembly GCF_027887145.1 of Ammospiza caudacuta. NCBI lineage: Eukaryota > Metazoa > Chordata > Aves > Passeriformes > Passerellidae > Ammospiza > Ammospiza caudacuta. Next base: position 41,503,421 of record NC_080632.1, read on the forward strand.
TATCCTGATATTGCTCTGCAAAATAAAGCATTGCTTGCCCCAAGTCAGAGAATTTTCATACACACATAGGTGTGTTAAATTATTGCAGAGTTGAATTTTCAGTAAAACAGGAAAAACATCAGTTAAGTTGATGCTAAAATGCTTTCTGTATGGATTTTTTTTTTAATAAAGACCAATGTTACCAGGATTTGCTATCATTCTGTATGGGAAGGATAGTTGATTTGATCAGGGCAATGTGAAATGCTGCTTAGAAAGTGTGAGAAGCAAAAGAGATATTGGAAAATGTACACTAGAACCCTAAAGTGAGAACAGAAGGTAAGTAAATGAGATGCGGGAATACAGAGAATAAATTGCAAAGTAATTGGAGGCAAGATGGAATAAAATGTTGTAAGACATGAATCATGTTTAGAAGGATGAAAAGGCAAGTTTTTTGTCTTGCAGTGGCTGGGGATTAAAGTAGTTGTCCTTATGCAGCTAGAGAAAATATCTCACACAAATTTAAGGCTACATTTTGACCTTTACACATTACTTCATTTTAGGAACATGTGACTCAGGAAAAGTACCTTTCAAGGTAAATACAGGCTGAGCAAGTATAGTCTCTTTAAAAATCTTAAGAATTTCAAACAGTATTTTCTGGAAGTAGTAACTAGTTATTTTCACTTGGCTACTTTGGCAGTAATAGTTTATCCTATTAGTATTAGCATTAATCAATACCCATGAATGCCATTATAGGTATAAGGCTGAACAACCATTTCCTTACCATTTGTTTATTTCATTTTTTCCTACTCAGTTTGAGTTACTTCTGTGAAAGTGGAAATTCTAATACTAAATTAATGTCCTCCTATAATAGATACTTTCTAACTGGTTTCTACATTAGCTTTCCAAAGGTAAAAATAGATAAAATTGTTCTAGCAGCATCAGGGCTATTCAACTTTAGGTTCCTACACAGTTTTGCTGGGAAGTATTGAAACATTTTGCTGCACGTTTTTATCTCATAAGACTGACAGATAATTTTTTGAAGGTCTATAAATGTGGCTATTAGGGACAAAGAGTGGGCTGATGGTCTGTATAAACACTTACCTGCCAGGCAGCGGGTGCGGCATTGCTTCTGGCCCAGACAAACAGGAAAGGTCAGGAGTTTCCTAAAAAGGAGACACAGCAGAATCTGTGTCTTTAGAGGCTGAAAGAGCCGTTAGCAACCTTGTTTTGGTTGGCATATTGTTTTGATTTGTTCTTTACTCTCTCTTTTGATGGTGCTGATCCCAGATACTGTGGCAATATTCTTTTGTCCAGCTCTTTGGGGAAACTGACACCTTGACAAAATCGAACTATGATAGCTCAAAATGCCTGTATGGCATTATCTGGTGTTCAGCTTTACTACTTCCTTGGTGTTTTTCTAGTACTGATATGTGCTGGTTACAGTCATATAAATATTTTAAAATACCAGAAAATTAGATTCAGTATTTCCTTCCTAACATGCACAGAGAACTTACAATCTGAGTTGGGATGTGTAGGGATGATGTTTTCAAAGCTTTATAAACAGCAGAGGCAGGATTGACAAAGACCAACTGAGTCCTTAAGGGCAGTTTTCCATTCTTAAATATTTGTATGTAACAGAAGCTTGGTGTGGAAAGCATGACAGTTTTATCCTTAGTTTGCTCTTGACTGCTGTAAGGACTTAAATTTTTTCATACTTGTAAATTTACTCTAAGATTCAGAATGACTTTTGAGACAGTCTCCTGGGGAGGCTTCCTAAAGTGCTGAGCTAGCTTCTTTCCAATAATGACTGATTAGAAAAGGACTTGTGTCTCACACAAGCCCATCATACAGAAAAAAAAAACAATAATATTCAGGCTACTTGCTGCAACAATGCATTCAAAATTTCAGTGCTTTTTATTTTTGCTTTCAGGCACTGCCAGGCAGACTTAGTGGGGCAATGAAGGAGAATAATAGAATGACACTTTCCATAAACTAGCAGCCAGCAATAGTAACAGCAAGCTACCACACACAGTGCATCTTGTTAGCCCTGCAATATCACACAGGTACTCTCCTCTTCTGCTTTTAATTATTTCTGATTAGTTCTTGAATGCTACTCAGCCTCTGCCTTCACTGCAGTCACTTATATTTGGGTTACTATTGTCAAAATGTCTCCTGAGAAAATATACATTCCAGTATACAAATCAAAGGCTTGAAGAGTAGTGAATAAAGTCATTGCTTGGCATGCTACCTTTTGCAGTGGGTACATGCATCCTAAGGTGGTTCCCCAGATATTTGTTCCATATTGAAGCATAAAAAAACAAGCAAACACTGCAAAACCCCAGGCTCTTCCTTTAATCCTTTTTTCTTGGGGGGCAAATGGGCTCTTCTCTCCATAGGACATGAAGTCCTACAGTGCTTACATGCACCTGTGAAGGTTAGTTTTTCTTCCTCTCTTGTCTAGTTCTTCCTCTGTCTCTCATTCTCTTGTTTAGTTCTTCCCCTGTCTCTCACACTTATGTGAGAGACTTATGCTTATGAGATCTCCAGGGTTCACATCACATCTGTCTTGTCTGTGTATACAGATTCCTTATCTAATAAACAAGGTGTCATATCATGAAGTAATTTTTCAGATAGGGTTGTACTTTAATTATTAGCATAAACTGGAATTTTTTTTTGGTGAAAAGTGAAAAGATCATAGTTTGAAATTAACTATCATGCTAAGTAAACTAATAACTATATAGATTAAATAAGCATGCAGCTTAAAGACTTAATCAAATGGCCCAGCACAAGAGAAATTGCTTTTCATGTTTTGATTAAGCCTATTTGAACCCACACAAGAAAAGTGCAATATATATTGAGGGAAGAATCCAACAGAATACCATTGATTTTCCATCATATATTGCATTAAAAAAAATACAAAATGAATACAAAATGTGAAATAAAAAAAAAGAGCTGGAATAATGTTGAGATCTCCAAGGAATTTACAAAAAAACCAAAAAAACCCAAAAAACAAACCCCAAACCAAACCAAAAAAATCCCGCCCCCCCCAAAAAAAAACCCACCCAAACCCCCAAACTAACCCCAACCCCCAAAACAAAACAAAAAACCCAAAGTAATTCTAAAGGAAGAAGTATTGTATGAGAACTTGCAAAAAGAAAATATTCTAGTATTAAAAACATAATGCCATATATTTATAAGGAAAGTACATATTAGAATTAATATAATTTTAATAGTTTCATTCTAGAATCCTGTTTCTTCAACTAAAGTGCACAAACAAGTAAACAAATTTTTTCTGAAGCAGCCTCTCCTGGCTCTTTGGGTATGTAGACAGAGAATTACATATAATCACGTGTGAGTATTCTAAAAGTTGATGAGAGTCTAATTGGCTATGAATGACAGGACATGACAGAATTATCTCTACTGCTGATTCTTTTAACATTCCCTACCAAAAAAAACAGATTGAAAGAATATTAAATTTGTGAAGTTATGCTTAGGATTCCAGAATGCCAGAATCAAACTTTAATTTTAAACTTGGAGCTGCCTCAGTAGTTCATCTATTATGCCAAAATCTTTACATACAAAAGGAACACCAAACACCCCATCATTTAAAATCACCATAACATCTTTGCTGTCTGCATCAAAAGCAACATGCAATGCCTGCATCCTACTACACAGCACAATGGCACCACGTACCAAAAGAGGTGAAGGACAGCAGGCTGCAATAGGCCAAAAAACGTGTAACATAATGAATTTTGGTATGTTATTTTCTTCTTCCACTATCCTTTAACTTAACACCTACTAAAAAGTTGTCTGTCAAAATGCTCACCTGCTGCTAATACTATTTCTTCCTGTCTGCTTTTTGGCCTTGTTTTAGGACATATTCTCTCCTTCCTCCTACAGGCCTCTTCATTCTCATTTGCAGAACCAAGTACCTTCATGCTGCTTTTCCTCCCCGTCCCAGGATTTTGCCCACAAATACACAATGTGTAACAGAAAGTGGGGGAATAAGAGCCTCATGGCTCTGCTGAAATCTGTCCATGGGCAAATGAGAGATTTTAGGCCCTTGGGATAAGTGGTTAAGGGATCAGGAGCACATGTAGTGTTTGTTCTCTCACCTGCCACTTGCAGGCAATCATGAGAGAAGAAACAGGAAGGTCACAGACTAGTACCTGGCTCTGAGCTTGGTGTCTCTGGCAAAATTGTGGGTTCTTTGGTCATGCATTGGTTTACATGACACCAGGCCTGCTGGCAACAGATGGTGTACACCTGTCTCAAAGGAGGAAAAGGAACTTGCACAAGAGCCAACAGGACTCATTGAGAAAGTCTAGGGAAAAGGGATAAAACCAGGACTGCTAGAGATAAGCCTGGGGACAGCATGACACAGAGAGGTTGCTTGTGCAGCCATCTCAATAGATGTAGGGTGTTGAGACCATGCAACAGCAAAGACGTGTGGGCTGCTGATGTCTCAGAAACCAGATGTGCCTGAGAATGGTGACATAAGCAGTAGAGCTTCTCTCCCTGGAAAGGTGTCAGGATCAATATCCCAAATGAACAACTTCTACACCATGCTGCACACAACATGGATAAGAAATGGAGGAGCTGAAAACCACTGTGCAGCAGGAATACTATGACATAGCATCACAGAATCATGGTGGGATGATTCAAGCAACTGGAATGCCGCAACAGAAGGCTTTGAGCTCTTCAGAAGAGATAAGCAAGGGAGGAGGTGGGGTAGCCCTGTGTGCTAGGAAGTGTTCTGATTATCTAGAGCTTAATAATTGTGTTGATTGCTTTGAAGGTTTATTGGTAAGAATCAGGGGGAAGACCAACAGAGCAGATATCCTGGTGGGTTTCTGTTACAGACCACACAACCAAGATGAAGAGGCAGATGAAATATTCTGTAAGCAGCTGGGAGCAGTCTCAAAAGCATTAGATCTTGTTCTTGTGAAGGACTTCGATTTACCAGATGTCTGCTGGAATACAACAGCCCAAGAGATTTCTGGAGTGTGTGGCAGACACAGCTGTTGAGTAAGCAATCTAGGGAAAGCATTTGCTAGAACTGTTGTTTGTGAACAGAGAAAGACTGATGAGTGATGAGATGGTTGTCTTGGGCACAGCAATCATGAAATGACAGTTTTCAGTTCTCAGAGAGAAAAGAATTGAGGTCAGCAAAACTGCTACCTTAGAATTCTGGAGGGCAGAGTTTGGCCTGTTTAGGACACTGATTGACAGAAAGCCTTGGGAGGCAGTTCTGAAAGGCAAAGATGCCCAGGAAGGCTGAAAATTCTTCAAGAAGGAAATCTTAAAAACACAGGAGCAGGCTGTCCCTATGTACCAAAAGATAAGGTGCCAGGGAAGGCCAGTCTGGCTGAACCAGGAGCTTTAGCTGGAACTCAAGAAAAAAGATGAGAGTTTAAGCCTTAATGGGCATGCAACTCAAGTGGACTACAAACATGTAATGAAATTATACAGGGAGAAAATTAGAAGGGCCAAAGCCCAACTAGAACTTCGTCTGACTATTGTCATAAAAGACAATAAAAACTGTTTCTGTAATATATTCCCAACAAAGGCAGGCTAATGAGAATCTCCATTCCTTACTAGATGCTGGGAGAATTATAGTGACAAAGAATGAGAAAAATGCTGAGGTAATTGATGGCACCTTTGCCAGTCTTTAATGGCAGGACAAGGTGTTCTGAGGGTACCTGGCCACCTGAGCTGGAAAACAGGAATGGAGAGCAGAATGAAGCTCACACAATCCAGGGGTAAACAGTCACTGACTTGCTACACCACTTAGACACACAGGTCTAGGAGACCAGATGAGATGCAACCAGAAGTACTAAGGGAGCTGGTACAAGTGGTTGCTGAGCCATTTTCCAGCAGTACTGGCTACCCAGGAGGGTCCTAGCTGACTGGATTGTTACTCCCATCTATAAGAAGAGCTGGAAAGAGGACCTAGGGAACTACAGGCCTGTCAGCCTGACCTTGGTGCCATGGAAGGGCATGGAATAGATCATCCCGAGTCTCATCATGTGGCAACTGTAGAGCAACCAGGGGGATCAGAGCCAGTCAGTATGAGTTTGTGAAAGTCAGATGCTGCTTGATGAACCTAGTCTGCTTCTGTGACAGAGTGACATGCTTACTGGATGAAAGAAAGACTATGGATGTTGTATACCTGGACTTGGTAAAACTTCAGACACCATTTCCAACAGCATTCTCTTGGAGAAACTGGCTTGGATCGGTGCACTGTACACTGTGAAAGCAAAATGGCTGTATGGCCTGGCCCAGATTGGTGGTGCCTGGTCACCAGTGCTGTTCCCCAGGGCTCAGTACTGTGGCAATTCTGCTTAATACTGTTACTGATGGTCTGGACAAGGAATTGAGTGCACTCTCTGGCACTGTATGGATGACAACAAGTTGGGTGGGAGTCTTGATCTGCTGGAGAGTGGGAAGATTGTTCAAAGGGATCTGGACAGGCTGGAGCATGGGCCGAGCCCAGTGGTGTGAGGCTCAACAAGGCCCAGTGCTGGGCCCTGCCCTTGGGTCACAGCAACCCCAGGCAGTGCCACAGGCTGGGGCAGAGTGGCTGCAAAGCTGCCACAGGAAAAGGCCCTGGGGGTGCTGGTGACAGCAGCTGAGCATGAGCCAGCAGTGCCCAGGTGGCCAAGAAGGCCAATGGCATCCTGGCCTGTGCCAGCAATGGTATGGCCAGCAGGAGCAGGGCAGGGATTGTCCCCCTGTACTCAGTGCTGGTGGGGCCACACCTCAAGTCCAGTTCTGGGCCCCTCACTCCAAGAAAGACATGAAAGTGCTGGAGCATGTCCAGAGAAGCAATGGAGCTGGGGAAGGGTCTGGAGCACAAGTCCTCTGAGAAGTGGCTGAGGTTGGAAAAAAGGAGACTTGGGGTACATCTTATAGCTCTCTAGAACTGCCTGAAAGGCGGCTGTAGGAAGGTGGGGTTTGGCCTCTTCCCCCAAGCTAACAAGTGACAGGACAAAAGGAAATGGCCTCAAGGGTGCTAATGGAGGTTTGGTTTGGATATTAGGAAAATTTTCTTCACAGAAAGAGTGCCCAAGCATTGAAACAGGCTGCCCAGGGAAGTGGTGGAGTTACCAACTCTGGAGGGATTTAGAAGGTGTGTAAATGTGGAACCTGGGTACAAGTTTAATGGTGAACTTGACAGTGGACTTTAATGGTTGGACTTTATGCTCTTAGAAGTCTTTTTCAAACCAGATGTTTCTGTGATTCCATGTTGTTTCTATGTTGTTGCTCTACCAGAATGAAAGGCTTAAGAGACAACACTGTGAACAGTGGATAGCCTGAATGCTAAATGGATCTGGCCTTCATAAGGGACACTGAATCCATCCTACTAATCTGACAACTAATCTTAATGTGATCTTCATGGGCAGTCAGGACCCTAGCTTCTGCTTTTGGTAGATACTGTATACTCACTTTTGCTCAATACCCAGAAATATGTTTCTGGGTATTGAGCTGAAAATAATACCTATCTTTCCACCACAACTCCCTTTCTATTACCTGCACAAGATCTGCACTAATTTTAACCAAATTCCTTCCAGTCTTGTCCATATTGAGACCTTTTGGACTGCAAGCTGAAACTGCTTCTTGTGTCTCTGCACAAGAACCACAACTGACAGATTGTACTCTCTGAATGGACATAGACATATGGAATATATAATACACTGTCATTAAATTCTTGGGTTTAAATTGTACTTTATGAACTTGTGTAATAGTTGTATAGGTATCAGAGAAATAAAATATTCTTACCAAGATGCAGACTATGGGGATGCAAACTTTTTGATCTGTTGGTCCAGTGTGTGATACTGGAAAAATCTTCACACTTCATTGTTGTAGTGTATTTTTAAGTTTCTTGGTTTGCTCCCCCATTTTATGTATGTTCCCCCTATTATTCTATGTAAATGGTTCCCTCCTCTCCAGTTTTCCCGCCACGGAGTTTGTTACAGTTGTGTTACTATGGTTACCCCTTCTCCCTCAGTTGCCAATCCTCCAAGTTATGTAACTTCCCCTCCCCTGTCTTTCCTTATAAGTAAGTTTTTCCTCCTCCCTGGGCCCAGTCAATCACCCCCCACTCCTCCCAAGCTTCTAGAACCTTCGGTTAGCTGGGGGCTGTGGTTGGCTGTGGTCCCGGGGCCCCTCCTATTGTGTGCATTCACTGGTTATTTTTGTATGTCAGTTACGTTCAGTACTTCCCCTAATGATTTCTTATTGGATAGCTGGGCTTCCCTCCCTTCTCCACCCCTCTGCTTTAAAACACTGTGTCTCCCTCTATTCTGTGCCATTTGCTGCTGGTTCTTCCTCCCTCTGTTGGTTCCCGTGGACCATCAATAAACCAACTGTTAACCCCAGCAAGTGGTCGCCTCTTGTCCTCGTCTCTCCTGCGCAATATCCAGCTCCGTCATCCAGCCCAGCCCGAGGCCAGGACGCCAAGGGGGGCTGGCGCTCCTATGCGTGGAGGGTGTCGGCCATCAGTCACCTTCACAGCTAGCCGGATCTAGGGCCACTTACGCCCTCGCGCAGCTGGCGCCCAACGTGGGGCCTGAAGAGGTGGACTTTTGACCATCGAGCGGACCCCACGGAGTTGGATTTAATTTTTCTGTTGGACGTCAGCAACCCCAGGTAGTAGCAGGCCCCGTTTTAGGGGCAGCGCTCCCCGTGGGATTGGAATCGACACTCTTCGCGCCCGTTGAAGACGACTCCAGAGACGAAGACCACCGCCTGTCCTTTTGGTTTCGCCGCCGCTGGTTTTGGTAAGCTCGGGCCCCGACCAGGGGACTCTCCGGGTTTCCTCCCCTGCCCTTTTTAAAGCTCCCTAGGGGTACATGCCCTGTGTTGGGGACCTACCCCCTGCCTTTGATCCTTGAGGACTTTCCTCACCCCCCATATTTTTTTGTTTTCTTGTTCCTGTGGGTGCCGGCTTTCCGGACCCACCTCCCTAATTTCATCCTTCCCTCCAGTCTTGTCCCAGACTTTGGGGCGGTTGGGGGGAGCAGGGGCCGGTGGCGTGCTGCTCAGTGTTTAAGTTTTCTTTGTTTGGCAGGTGCGTGGCGGTAACTTCGGAGGATTTTCCCCCTTTCTAGTGACGGAAATTTCTGTCCTAGAAAGGAGCCATGGGTGCTGGCCTGGGGAAATCCCAGAAAGAGGTGTATTATGTGGTTAAAGTTTTGCTGCTTGGGGGTGGTCATCGGGCCCCCAAGCAAGAGTTGAAAAGTTTGGTTAAGTGGGTCTTTTCTAAGTTCCCCAACGTCTCACCGGAACTTGCTAGACAGCCACGATTTTGGGCAGCCGTTGTGGCCAAATTAGAAGAGGCCGTTATTTCCGGTGAGACGCAAATGGCCACCGTGGCTTATTGGGCGGGTAGAGTGTACGCAACACTCCGTCCATCAGAGGAGCCTAAGAAAAGTCCTGCATGTTCTGGTTTGTCCCCGCATTCCCCTTGTTCTGTTGTCCTTCCCCCAAACCTGTTCCCTCTTCCCGTCGGCTGGAGCCCTCGAGGGGGATTCTAAAGGCCGACCAGAGGCAGGGGGTCCATCCTGCCCCTGCTCCCCCTCGACCTGCTCGCCTTCCCCCTTCGAGGAGCCCTGGCCAGGCTTCTTCTTTTCCCCCTCCTTCTGCCCCAGTCCCCAAGTCCCCAGTTGCTAACCCTAAGTTTGTTAGGTTTGCTGATGGTTCCCAAGATGGATTCCTAGGAGCCCGAAATGGCGGTGACCATGCGGTCGTTCCCGCCACGGCTCCTTGTTCCCCTCCCAACCCTTTCCTCCCCTGTGCCAATCCCTTCCTCCCCCCAGACTCTGCCTCTTTCTCCGAAGCCCCTCCTTCGTATCCTCCCTCCGTTCCTCCCACTTCCCCGCCTCCTGCTCCTCCGTCAGCTCCTCCTCAAACTCCTCCCTCAGTTCCACCCCCAGTTCACCCCTCCCCTGTTCCGCCCTCCTATGTTGCTCCGCCTCCGATCTCCATCAAGGAGGCGGAGAATGTGTGTGTGCCGCGCCCACTCCCTCGCCCCGCCTCACTGCCGGACCCCGCCTCTACCTCCTCCAGTTCCGGTTCCCACGCTCCCCCTTCCGGTTCCCACGCTTTGTGTTCCGGGGGGGGGGGGGGGGGGGTGTGGATGACCGGAAGCCGGGGCAGGCGCCTTTATTGGAAGCTGCCCCGGTGACGTACCACCTTACTGGAGAGGGGAGTTCTCAGGCCTTGTGGGTGCCGCTTGCACAGGCCCAGATCAAGGAACTGTGCAAGGCGCAGAAGGACTACTCCCGGGAGTCAGAGTACTTCCGGGGGTTGCTCCGTAATGCCCTTGCGCGGGGAGATTTGGTGCCAGCGGACTTGAGAGCTTTCTTCTCCAGCCTTACAGGGCCCATGGAGTTCCGGGTCTGGGTGGCAGAATGGAGGAGGGAGATCTTGGAGGCTCTCCCAAGTCTTTGGGCGAGTCCTTCAACATCTCATGATGCAGACGGTCTAGTAGTGTCTGTTGAACACCTTTTGGGCGAGGGACAATGGGCTGAGGGGGTAGCACAGGCGAAGGCATTATTCCCAATGCAGCTTGTGGAAACATCCAAGGCTGCTGAGTGAGCCTTCCACAACCTGCGGGGAGTGACTTCCCAATGGGAAGACGATGAGATCCGGCAGGGGGCACAAGAGCCCTACATGGTCTTCATCGAGCGCCTCTACCGGTATGTGGAGGCGCACGCGACTGGGGACGACGATAGGGAGAGCACACTCCGCCGAATGGCATACAGCAATGCCAATGCGGAGTGCCATAGGGCCATCTGAGCTCTCCCTAGAAGTCCCCGGCCCACGGTGGAGGCCATGATCGAGGCAATAGTAGGGCAAGTTGTGTTACCATCGCGCCCCAAGAGATCTTCAGTGTCTTTTGTAGAGTGCCCCGACCTGGATTTCCTCGACCTAGAAGCTGCCCCTGTCGCCAGACCAGGAACACCAGGGTCCGGCCGGAGATCCGCGGCCACCCACCCTTGCCATCTCTGTGGCAAAATTGGGCACTGGATGCCCCAGTGCCCAATGCGCCAAGACTATCTTGAATATAGGAGGAAGCGGGAGAAGGAGGAGTCAAAGGGCTCAAAAAACTGAGCCCAGAGCGCAGCCCCTCCCTGCGTGAGGACACAAATGCGGCGGGACTAACAACGAAATGCAGGGACGGAGGAGTGGAGAGAGAGCCGCCCGCCTTCACTTTGCCAGACTTGACATACCTTATGGATGTGACTAAACCTACCTGTGGTACTGTGCCTGCACTTAACACATTGTCCTCTGTTTCTCCATACAGGCTGCAGCTAACTAGGGACTTTTATCTCCCTAGCAGTGATATCCAGCTGGTGTCTGTCGACCTTCAACACCCAGGTCGCTGGAGGAAACTGGGACGTTGCAGGTGGACCGTCGTCGGAGACACCAAGCACACACTGCGAGACATCCACATCGTCCCGGGTTTGGTAACCACCGATCGGGACTGTTTCGCGGTAGGGCTGTACTGTGTCCGACCCCCACTCTTCCTCCCCAAGGGACAGATAATTGCCCAGGCTATCCCAGTTCCGGAGAGAGATCACTGGAAGAACCCTGCGGAAAAGTCGTCACCGCCGGCGGTAGCCTGGGCACAGTTAGTGGGGAGGGAGAAACCCCGCCTGACCTGTCAACTTTCGTTGGGCGGGGACAGAAAGATCGTCAGGGGTCTATTGGACACGGGTGCGGATGTGACAATCATTCCCTCTCGGGAGTGGCCATCACATTGGGACTTGCAAAGTGCAGCGGGCACGATTTCGGGTGTCGGGGGTCTACAATTGGCTAACCAATCAAAGAGCACTGTCCAAATTAAGGGGCCTGACGGGCAATTGGCTTCCATACACCCGTTCGTTTTGGATTACACTGAGCCTCTCTGGGGGAGAGACCTTTTAGCCCAGTGGGGAGCCAGAATTGACTTGCCTAAGGCTCCCCAGGTTTTTCGGGCAGTGGCCACTGAAGAGCGCCAGACCTGGAAACTGAATTGGCTATCAGATAAACCAGTACAGGTCTTGCAGTGGCCACTTAACAAACAAAAATTGAAGGCGCTCAATGAGCTCGTTCAGGAGCAGCTACTTAAGGGCAACATTGTGGAGACTATGTCTCCCTGGAATTCTCCAGTTTTTGTTATCAAGATGCCCAATAAGGATAAGTGGCGGCTCCTGACCGACCTCCGCCAAATTAATGATTTAATAATTGATATGGGTCCTCTCCAGCCAGGGATGCCCTCCCCAGCAATGCTCCCCCAAAATTGGAATCTGGCAGTGATTGATATCAAGGATTGTTTTTTTCAAATTCCCCTTCACCCGGACGATGCCCCGCGCTTTGCTTTCACGGTTTCGTCCATCAACCGTGAGTCCCCAGCCAAGCGCTACCATTGGCGGGTGCTTCCGCAGGGCATGAAGAACAGCCCTGTGACCTGCCAATGGTACGTTGCTTCGCTGCTGTCACCTGTACGTACAGCCCTCGGGGATGCCGTCATTGTTCACCATTACATGGACGACATCCTTGTGTGTGCGCCCGACCACAGTCTGCTTGCCCGTGCGCTTGACCTGACAACCAATGCGTTGGTTGCTGCAGGGTTCGAGCTCCAGCAGGACAAAATTCAGAGGATGCCACCTTGGAGATACCTGGGCCTGGAAATTACAAAGCGGACCATTGTTCTGCAGAAATTGGCTATTCGGACTAAGGTCCAGACCCTAGCAGATGTCCATCAGCTGTGTGGTCTTTAAATTGGGTGAGACCCTGGCTGGGCATTTCGACCGAGGACCTAGCCCCCCTTTTCAATTTGTTGAAAGGGGGAGAGGGGCTTAGTTCCCCTAGAGCTCCCACCCCAGAGGTACAGGTAGCTCTGGAGAAGATCCAAAAAGTTATTTCGGCCAGGCAGGCCCATCGTTACCATCCGGGCCTGCCATTCAAATTCATTATACTGGGAAAGTTGCCACACCTTCACGGCATGATCCACCAGTGGGACGAAAGCCTGAAGGACCAGGGCTCAGGAGATAAGCTCTTAATCATAGAGTGGGTCTTCCTGAGTCACCAGAGGTCCAAAAGAATGACAAGGCCACAAGAGTTGGTAGCCGAACTGATCCTCAAGGCTAGATCGAGGATCAGGGAGCTGGCAGGTTGTGATTTTGCGTGCATACATATCCCACTTAAATTAGAATCGGGCCAACTTAAATTAAAGACCTTTGAAGAACTGCTGCAAACTAATGAATACCTTCAGTTTGCACTCGACAGCTACACTGGGCGCATCGCAGTAGATCGGCCGGCCCACAAATTATTCAATTCGGAATTTAAATTGTCTCTGAAAAAGGTTCAGAGCAGGGAACCGCTGGATGCTATGACAGTTTTTACCAATGCGTCTGGAGCATCCCACAAGTCAGTAATGACTTGGAAGGATCCCCAGACTCAGCAGTGGGAGACAGATGTTGCTATTGTGGAGGGCTCTCCACAAATTGCTGAGTTAGATGCAGTCGTCAGGGCATTCCAGAGGTTCCCTGAACCTTTCAGTTTGGTTACAGATTCTGCGTATGTCGCAGGTGTAGTGTCGAGAGCTGAATTTGCAGTTCTTCAGGAGGTCACCAACCAAAAGTTATTTGAATTACTTAATAGGCTCGTCGAATTAGTCTCCCACCGCGAGCACCCTTTCTATGTCATGCACGTAAGATCACACACTGACCTGCCCGGGTTTATTGCGGAGGGCAACCGTCGTGCCGATTCTTTGGCCGCAGCTGCCGTTACGCAGGCCCCTCTCCCAGATGTGTTCGGCCAGGCTAAGATCAGCCACCAACTGTTCCACCAGAATGCGCCTGGTCTGGTCCGGCAATTCAATCTGACGCAGGATCAGGCCAAGGCGATTGTGGCCACATGTCCTCAGTGCCAGCACGACCAGATGCCCACCGTGGCATCGGGGGCTAATCCCCGAGGTCTGGCAAGCTGTGAGGTGTGGCAGATGGACGTAACACACATTCCATCTTTTGGCCGATTGTGTTACGTCCACGTCTCAGTGGATACCTTCTCCGGGGCTATCTATGCTTCTGCCCACACAGGTGAGAAGGCAGCGGATGTCCAGAAGCATCTGCTTCAGGCATTCGCTGTCTTGGGCATCCCTAGAGCCTTAAAAACAGACAACGGCCCTGCGTATACGTCCAAGGAGCTGCGGAGCTTCCTGCAGCAATGGGGAATAGTCCATAAGACCGGCATCCCCTATTCCCCAACAGGCCAAGCCATGGTGGAGAGGGCCCACCAGAGCCTCAAGAAGATTCTGTCCCGACAACAACCGGCAATGAAGGTGGAGACCCCCCACGTCCGGCTGTCGAGAGCGTTGTACACACTCAACTTTCTGAATTGCTCTTTCGACAGCCAGAATCCTCCAGTGGTCCGGCATTTCGGCAGTCACCAGCAGCTGCAGCCTAAGGCCAGGCCACCGGTTCTTGTAAAAGATCTGGAGACCTGGCGGACGGAGGGCCCCTTTGACTTGGTGACCTGGGGGAGGGGATATGCCTGCGTGTCCACTCCCTCAGGCCCCAGGTGGATACCATCTAAGTGGGTTAGGCCCTTCGTCCCGAAACAGAGGACCAAGCAGGAGACAGTGCCACAGGTCCGGCAAGCATGTTGGCGGCGGCGGAGGAAGCAACACCATCCAACTCCTTCCCTTTCTCCAGCTCTTCCCCAAGTTCCCGAGGAGCCCTCTCCTCCGGCCTCCCCTCCTCCTCTTGATCTTATCTATCACATCTCCTCCTATTCTCCCCCAGCTCCTGAAATCTCTCCCCGTATGTTTTATTTGAACTGGCTGTTTGGAGAGGAACCATTTTTATGATTTCATTATACTTTCACTATTTTCTTTCGTTTCAGTTGCATCTCCCCGATGGCCTCAACCACATCACCGCTGGTCCCAAACCCTTGCCTGCTGCTGGTAGTCGCAATGACCTTCAGACTCCTTCTGACACCATCGGAGCCGTGGGTCATCCCCCAGCCAAAAGTTAATGTCTGGCGTGCCTTAGCTCAATCCTTAGGTCAGGACAGCATCTGCCTCAACACTGGCGCAGCAGAGGACCCGATGTCGTCTTGCCTTGTGGGGATCCCCTTCTCTCCAGGCGAGTTCCCCGTTACGTTCCAACGTACCTTTTCCCCGATCCTATCCCAGAGTCTTACCATTCTCCCCAATTTTGATTCTTCCAATGCCTGGAGAGACGGAGTGGTCAGGCTGGATCCTGCACCCTCCGAGCCCACCAAATTACATCTCCTCGGGTCAGCCAATGCCTCCATTTGTTTTCAGTTTGACTATGGTATAACCCCGATAGAGAAGGGTAGTGAGGTGGTCCGTCAGTCCAAGGAAGAGTATCAAGCCAAGCAGTGGTGCCGGGCCGTTCTGAAAATCCTCGGCCCCACCACTACTGGACGGACCCCTTACTCCCTTCCAAGAGCGTGTTTTTAATTTGTGGCGACCGAGCGTGGTCGGAGGGCCGTGTACTTTTGGCCGGCTGACGCTGTTTACTCCTAACATCACCCAAATTGTCAATTGGAAGAGAACAAACATCACAGCAGAATTGGGCAGAGCCAAAAGAGATTTGAAAGATCTCACAGAAGACTGTGATGATGAAATTACCCATTGGTCGCATTCAAAATCCGTTACCTTTACCATTCTGTTGCCTTGGGTATCGGTAGCGAAGGCTCTAGGTGAATTGGGCCGCCTAGAGTGTTGGGTAGCTAAGCAAGCGAATCTTACATCAGCCGCGCTTTACGACCTCCTCACAGACGAGGAAATAACAAGGAAGGCGACACTCCAAAATAGAGCAGCAATAGATTTTCTATTGCTGCTCCATCACCACCATTGCGAGGAGTTTGAGGGCCTCTGCTGTTTGAACCTGTCCTCCCGGGCTGAGGACGCCAGACACTCGATCAAGCAACTCCAGGACCTAGTACACCAGGTCAAGTTAGAAACATCTGACTGGCTGGGGGATGTGTTCAAGGGTTGGGGCCTTAGCGGGTGGGCCAGATCGATTTTAGAATCTGTTTGTAAAGTTGTTTTGAGTTTGATTATATTTTCAGTTCTGATCATGGTGATCCGCGGACTGATCCAAAGACTGCTAACAAAGGCCTCCTCACCCGCTGTGAACCACGCTGCGATTCCTTTGGAAGAGCACTTCAAGCTGGACGACCTCTCTTCGGAGGCCAAAGGTGCTGCAGAAGAAGAGGGGTCCACCGCGCTGCCCCACGAACATTCATGGGCAGGCGACCTCCAGCTCGAAGAAGGTGAGGGCTGGCCAGACCAGCCGCGGGTCCCCGACTTTTGAGTTTTTATGGACATTCCTATTTTCCTTCTTTATTTGTTAAGAAACGGGGAGATGTTGTAGTATGTTTTTAAGTTTCTTGGTTTGCTCCCCCATTTTATGTATGTTCCCCCTATTATTCTATGTAAATGGTTCCCTCCTCTCCAGTTTTCCCGCCACGGAGTTTGTTACAGTTGTGTTACTATGGTTACCCCTTCTCCCTCAGTTGCCAATCCTCCAAGTTATGTAACTTCCCCTCCCCTGTCTTTCCTTATAAGTAAGTTTTTCCTCCTCCCTGGGCCCAGTCAATCACCCCCCACTCCTCCCAAGCTTCTAGAACCTTCGGTTAGCTGGGGGCTGTGGTTGGCTGTGGTCCCGGGGCCCCTCCTATTGTGTGCATTCACTGGTTATTTTTGTATGTCAGTTACGTTCAGTATTTCCCCTAATGATTTCTTATTGGATAGCTGGGCTTCCCTCCCTTCTCCACCCCTCTGCTTTAAAACACTGTGTCTCCCTCTATTCTGTGCCATTTGCTGCTGGTTCTTCCTCCCTCTGTTGGTTCCTGTGGACCATCAATAAACCAACTGTTAACCCCAGCAAGTGGTCGCCTCTTGTCCTCGTCTCTCCTGCGCAATATCCAGCTCCGTCATCCAGCCCAGCCCGAGGCCAGGACGCCAAGGGGCGCTGGCGCTCCTATGCGTGGAGGGTGTCGGCCATCTCTCACCTTCACAGCTAGCCGGATCTAGGGCCACTTACGCCCTCGCGCACTTCATCATGTTTCTGTCCTCCTGTCCTCAAAAACTGTCTTTGTATTCTTTTGGATGGTATCTTTGTATCTCAATAGACACTGAATTTGGCAGTAAGCAACTTGCACAATATAGATCTTACTGTTCCCCCTACAGCTTGCTAAAAATAAAAGATAAAACATGCTACAGTTACTTGAAATAACTTCTAATTTGTGATACATCCACTTAATCATGGTCAGTTAAAAATGCATTCATCTAAAATCTTAAATTCTGTATAAAGGATGACTAAATTCAGAAATATACTCTTGACTTTTCTTAATAGTGATGTAAAGTAAGAGTGCACTTTTATCATATATATTGTAATTAGATTCTTGGGAAATACAGTCCAGATACTTAAGTACAATAGGGTTTCTGTGATTCACAAAGATTATGAAAATATATTAGTCATCATGACAGTGACAGTTACTTAGTGCTTAAAAGCACCAATATACAGCAACTATAAGGCCTGAAACAAGATGTGGTGATAGAAAAAATGCTGGGACAGCTCACAGAATGGGAGAAGTGAAATGGGCAGATTCAGGGTCTGCAGGAAGGACAAGCTGGTAAGGTGAGGGGGGACATAATCTTTTATGTGAGAGAGTGCATGGGTCTTTGCTCTGGGCTGGCTCTCTGCCTCAGGATGGGTGATGGGGTGGCTGGGTCCTGGTGGGTAAGGATTACAAGGCAAATCATAATGTAAGGAGAGGTGTTTATGAAGGGTTAGGAAAGTTGACTCTGCTAAGGGATTTGGGAAAAAAAGCTTTCTACAGGTTCCTTGTTGGGAAAAAGAGAAGGGAAAATATAGGCTCATTGCTGAATGGTCAGGAATCTAGAAGTAAAGGACATGTTAAAGGCCAAGTAGTCAATACCCTCTTCACCTCAGTCTTAAGAGATAAAGCTATTCCAGTTCACTAAGACCACAGAGAAAGACTGGGGCAAGGAATACTTATCCTTGGTGGAGGATGAGCAGGTGAGAGAACATTTAAATGTCATTAATATGACTTGATATTCATGCATTCACATGACCTGACAGGTTGTACACGAGTGCTGAGGGAATTGGCCCTAGTCTTTGTGAGGCCACTCTTGAGTATCTTTGAAAGGTTACTGCAAATGGGAGAAGTTCTCGAAGACTGGAAAACAGCAAGAGCACAAAGGGGATTCATAAAACTACAGGTTTATCATCTTCACTTCAATCCCAGGCTCAAAGGGTTATGGTAGCTTGCACAAATACCACCTAGTGTGGAGTGGTCACTACTGATATGCTACAGGGACTGACACTGAGTCCACTATTGCTTAACAATTGCATTAAGGGCCTAGAAGTGGTGGGACAAGAGTGCAACCTTAGAAAATTTGCAGATGATACAAAACTGAGATGAGTGCTGCTATGCAGATATATCTGGGCAGGCTGGAGAAATGGGTCAACAGAAACATCAGGGAAAATGCTAAGTCCTGCACTTGGAGGAAAATAACCCTGTAGGTCACCACAGACTGAGGACCAATGAGCTGGAAAGAAGCTTTGACCAAAAAACATCTGGAGGGCCTGGAGGATGAGTAGACCATGAGCCAGCATCATGCATTTACAGCAGAGGCCAACAGCCTCCTTGTCTGCATCAGGAAGAGTGTTGCCAGCAGCCAGGGAGATTTCATATTTCTCTGCTCAGCCCTGATGAGTACTGGAGTACTGATGAGTACACCTGGAGTACTGTGCACAGTCCTGAGTTCTCCAGCACAAGTGAGACATGAACATATTGGAGTGAGTCCAGCAAAGGGTCACAATGATAAAGAGATTGAAGCATCCCTCACTGAAGGAAAGGATGAGAGAGCTGTGTGTGGAGAAATCTCAGGGAGATCTTATCACTGTATGTAAATAATTGGATAAGCAGAGTAAAGACAGAACCGGGGTCCTCTCAGCTGTCCCCAGTGACAGAAGAAACAACAAAAATCAAAATACTTAAAATTCCTTTCAAAAATAAGAGGAAAGTTTTTTTTACGGTCAGGGTGACTGATTGAGGGCTGAATAAGGGTGGTTGTGAACAGGCTGCTCAGAGAAGTTGTGAAGTCTCCATCCCTAGAAATACTCAAACTTAGTTGGATACACAGCCCTAAGCAATGTGCTGTGGCTGATTTGTTCTGGGCAGGGGTGGGATTCTAGAGGTGCCAACTAGCTTTGATGCTTCTACAGTTCTGGAGCTAGAACCTCATTTAGACCCAATGGTAGCATAGCACAGTAATAGGAACAAAGACTGGACACACTGTGCTAATGTCAATATTCTCTCAACAAGAAAGAACAGGATCTGAATTTGTATTTAGAAAGCACAAGGGCACATGGAGTAGAGGTGTAGTCTTTGATTCTATATATCACATGCTTTAAGAAAACAAGACAGCACCTCAGAAAATAAAAAAAAATAGGGTTTTGCCTTAAGAGGGATGAAACCCAAAATTTGTTTCTGCCCCTGTCTTCTAATGGCAGTCTGTGTCCCTTTTTTTGACCATTCACCTTGTGCCTTGAGTCTTGACCTTTGCCATTCCTAGTTGCTGTGGCAGAGCACATGATATTCTGGGCTCCCTTGTGTTACCTGCTGTGCTGCCATGCCATGCTCCTGCCTGGCAATCCTGTGACCCAGCAGCCTGGTGAGGAAGCTCTGCAGTCACAGGATGTCCCTGCTTAGCCCGGCCCACAGTTACCCATCGGATGGTCCTGCACAGCCCAGGGTGGCTTGCTCAGGAAACTGATGTGATGCTCTTAGCAAGGAAGGATTTCATGCCCACGTTCTTCAAAAAACTAGAGCTTGTTTCACCCCTTGAGTTAGGAGCCAAGGCTATGGAGCAGGCTTGCTGGTTGCACCTGCCCTGATTATCAAACTCTCACAAATAGTACTTCTGCTCTTCCCGCCTCCTGCTGCTTTAAACAAGCATGAGGCAGCCCAAGTCCCCGATCAGCCTCCTGGGGAAGGTCCTTTGGGCACTTGCAGCCCACGCTGCTTGACCACCATTGCTGTGACAGACCTGAATAAAATGCCTCCATTTCACAGCCCTACAGCCACCACTCAGGCGCACAGACTGCCTTGTTCTGCTGTAACATCAGCTTCCAGGAGAAGTATCACAGACTCTGAAATGAGCAGAACCCCACAGAGCTGCAGTCAAGTAATGGGACTCTACCTATGTGTAATGGCACATACATTTTTTGAGTCTTTCTACCTTATTTTAATTTTAGATGCTACTAAAAAGAAAATAATTAAAGCCCAAAATAGCAACAAATTTTAAGCTTTAGTATGTAACAGATTTTGAATTTGACAGATTCGATTATACAGATTAGGAAAGAAATTAAAATATACAGAATAGGCTTGAATAAATGTTTTCTCCAGGCTCACTGCAATGGGTAAAAAACTTTAGTGGAAAACTGTACATATTTATACCAAAAGAAGGCTATAATGCCCTTGACTGTACACCACAACTCCCAATGCATTTTCATAACATTGTATGTATTTGGTTTGCTGACTCAACATACAAAGCCTTATATCACAAACAAGGGCTGTTATTTACAGGTGCCCAGCCTACTAGAAGACCCTAGATTGATCTACTCTAGCCCATTCAGTGAGGAAGTATCCCCATTTGACTTCAGCAAAGGAGCCAAATCTATGTAAATAAGTGGATGATTTGGTTTATAATTGTATGCCGAATTTAAATTAAGATCTTCTAGGCATATGTTCTTCCGGGTGGATATTTGTATTAGAGAAGGTCTCTACTACTCTTAAATTTCATCTGCAGTATCACCCACTCATGGAGTAGGCAGTAGAGTTCTCACAAACAGTACTCTGTGCTGCATTCATTTACTACTTCAAGTAGTCTGAAAGTTGGTTTTCTGGAAAGGGCAATGCTCACTTGGTGTTCACAGCAGTTGCGAAGTCCAGCCACACTGTGATGAAGGCAAGGACTTGTACTAACTCTGCTGGACACCAGTGTGCAGAAAGTGGCAAATTATTATCTTTTGTCACTGTCTGTAATATATTGATTTAATCAGATCAAGAGGATAATTCCATCCACCCATGCAAAGATTTTTCTGCCATTGTATTTGAACATAAAGAAGAAGTTTTAAAGCCTCATCTGTGGCCAGCCAGCTAGATGAACACCTCTGGTGTCTGTACAAACACCACTGCTTAGACTCAGGCCCTGTGTCAGACATCACCACACCTACAAAAGTCATCAATTTGGCACCACTCCCTGACATTGAAAATTTGGAGCGAAATTGTTTTTGCAGCAATTGTTTAAATTACTATCCCAACTCTGGTTAACAACTAAAAACCCCCTGAATTCTATTATCAAAGGAATTTCTTTCAGGATTAGGGCTGAAAATTTTTGTAATTTTCTGAAAAGAAATACAGATTCTCAGTGGCTTCTATAATCTCAGGTTTTGCATGGCAACCAAACAAATATGTATTTCTTTAGTTCAGATACAATGTGGCATACTAAAAGTATTTCACGTTTTTAATATCAGATACTGAAGAAAAACAAATGTCTTATACTGCACCTGGGTTGTTTTTACTCATTATAACAGGTAGAAGTGCTCTAGGAACATATCTCAATATAATTTTAAAAATAATTACTGACACTTCTGTGTATGATACCAGTTTATTAAAAACACAGTGCAGCCAAACTCTAAGCAACTTTAAATCACATGAGCACAGAATCATTAGGTTGGAAAAGACTTCCAAGATCATTAAGTCCAACCTTTGATCTATCACCACGTGGTCAACGCAACCACAGAACTTAGTGCCACATCTGGAAATTTCTTGAAATCCTCCAGGAATAGTGACTTCACCAAGT
Source organism: Ammospiza caudacuta (assembly GCF_027887145.1). Taxonomy (NCBI): domain Eukaryota; kingdom Metazoa; phylum Chordata; class Aves; order Passeriformes; family Passerellidae; genus Ammospiza; species Ammospiza caudacuta. The sequence continues at coordinate 41,525,322 of NC_080632.1, forward strand.
CCCTGGGCAGCCCATTCCAATGCTTAACAACCCTTTCAGTGAAGGAAGTCCTCCTGATGTCCAACCTGAACCTCCCCTGGCACAATTTGAGGCCATTTCCTCTTGTCCAGTTACTTGTTGCCTGGGGAAATATGTCAACTCCCACCTGGCTATACCCTCCTTTCAGGCAGTTGTAGATAGTGATCAGGTCTCCCTTAAGCCTTCTTTTCACTTGCCTAAACAACCCCAGCTCCATCAGCTGCTCCTCACAGAACTTGTGCTCCAGACCCTTCCCCAGCTCCATTGCCCTTCTCTGGACATGCTCCAGCACTTTCATGTCTTTCTTGGAGTGAGGGGCTCAACACTGAACACAAGATTTGAGGTGTGGCCTCACCAGCACTGAGTACAGGGGGACAATCCCTGCCCTGCTCCTGCTGGCCACACCATTGCTGGCACAGGCCAGGATGCCATTGGCCTTCTTGGCCACCTGGGCACTGCTGGCTCATGCTCAGCTGCTGTCACCAGCACCCCCAGGGCCTTTTCCTGTGGCAGCTTTGGACCCTGCAGCCTGTGGCACTGCCTGGGGTTGGTGTGAACCAAAGGCAGGACCTGGAAACCTTGGCTCATGATCCAGCATGTCCAGATCCCTCTGAAAAATCTTCCCAATCTCCAGCAGATCAACACTCCCACCCAACTTGGTGTTGTCCACAAACTTAGCAAGGCTACACTTGACACCCTTGTAAAGGTCACTGATGAAGATACTACACAGAATTGGCTCTAGTACTGAGCCCTGGGGAACACCACTGGTGACTGGCCACCAGCTGGATTTAACTCCTTGCACCACCACCCTCTGGGCCTGGCCACTTGGCCAGATTTTAACTCAGTAAACAGTGTACCAGGCCAAGAGACAGGCTGCCAGCTTTTACAGAAAAATGCCATAAGAGACAATATTGAAAGCTTTGCTAAAGTTCAGATAGACAACATCCAGGAGCTCTTCCATCATCCATTAGGCAGGTCGCCTGGTCTTAAAAAGGGATTGCGTTGACCAAGGAGGACCCGTCTTTCCTAAATCCCTGCTTGCTGGGCCTGATCCCCTGGTTGTCCTGTATGTGCTGAGTGATTACAATCAAGACAATCTGTTCCATAACCCTCCCCAGCAGTGAGGTCAGACTCACCAGCCTGTAGTTCCCCAGATCCTCCTTACAACCTTTTTGAGGATGAGCATCACATTGGCCAGCCTCCAGGTCTGAGACCTTCCCAGTTAGCCAGGACTACTGGTGGAGAATTTCTTGGTGAGTGCTTCTTCCAGCTTCCTCAGTACCCTTGAATGAATTCCATCCAATCTCATAGAATTCTGAGTGTCTAAATAGCTCAGTACTTCATCATGTATTGCAGAAGATCTGTCTGGTTGCCCTCAGGATGAGTCTTACTGTTAAAGACTGAGGCAAAGAAGACATTGAGGACCTCAGCCTTTTCCTCATCCTTGGTGACAATGTTTTCCATGCCCATTAAAGGATGGAGATTTTCCTTGGCCTTCCTTTTGTTGAGGTATTTATAAAACCACTTTTTATTATCTTTCACAGCAGTGGCCAGATTGAGATCTAGTTGAGCTTTTGCCTTTCTAATTTTCTCTCTACATGTGCCAATGACATCTTTGCACTCTTCCTGAGTTACCTACTTCTTCCAAAGGTCATAAATCCTCCCTTTTTATCTCTAAGTTACTAATTATACTGAAAATACTGATTAACATGTCAAGCTTCTGAATTATCCATGGATGTGGTACTACAGCATTTTAGTTCATATTGAAGCTCATACACTGTCAAGGCAAATCTATTACACTCCATAATATGCTTTGATTCCCTTCGTGATGCCATTTTCGTACATACAAACTTCATACGGCTTTTCAAAACACTTTCCAATGTAACCCATGGAAGGGGCATTCTATGAGTTCACATAACATGTTTTATTTGCTAATGCAGATGCAAGTGCCTCAGCTCAGCGATTAGGCTGCACCCACTTAAGTCCACCAGTGCATAGCAAGCACAGAGGTAGGAACAGAAAGCTCTCAGTATGTACAGCTTATGCCATACCCTGCAATGCTTTTCATGCACATAAAAGGCTAGGTGTCACCAGTTTTACACATGCTCTTTATGATCAGAATTTATGATTGGTTCTTGCAATCTTGCCCCTTCTTCATTCCTGTAAATTATGTAATGCTCATGACTTGTGTCTCGGAATTATCAACAGTGAATACACAAAGAAACCTACACAACTTTCACAAAGAAACCTACAGAGAATCCAGGAAAGTGCACTGCTTGTAAAACTGTGTGGACACAGTTCATAGTACAAGGAAGACACCAAATTGATGGTCAACTAGTGATGTCTGATGAGCCACTGATGAGAGGACCAGCAGCAAGGACAAAATATAATTTAAGAAAATCAAGTATTTTCTATGTGGAAAAGGTATCAACTTATCCTCATCAAAACCCAGGACTTGCAGAGCAGCATAGCAGTATAACAGAACGCCTAGGCAACCCTAAAGTGTACTGAGTCTCCAGCCCAACAAAGCAGTGAGGCCATCTGTTCCCATCCCCAAGGTCAAACATGCAGACTGCACAGGCATTTGTGTCAGCAAAGGAAAAGGAGTCTCAGTTCCTCAACTATCTGGTACGGATCGATAGAGGAATCCTGATGTACCTGAATGATTAGCAAGGGAGGTGGCTGTCCCCCTGTACTTCGCTCTAGTGAGACTCCACCTGAAGTACTGCATCCAGCTCTGGAATCCTTGGTAAGACATGGACATGAAAGGACATGGAAAAGGAAAAGACATGGATCGATTGGAGCACGTTCAGAGGAGGGCCACATGACTTAGGGCTGGAGCACCTCTGATATGATGAAAGGCTGAGAGATTTGGGGTTGAGCAGCCTGAAGAAGAGAAGGCTCTTGGGAAATATTACTGTGCCCTTTTAGTACTTATAAAGGGGACTTACAAGAAAGATTAACACAGACCTTTTAGTAGGGACTGTAGCGACAGGACAGGGGTAATGGTTTTAAGCTTAAGAAAGGTATACAGACTAGATATTTGGAGGAAGTATTTTACAATGAGGGTGGTAAACATGGCCAAAATTTTCCCAGAGAGCTGGTGGATGCCCTTGAACCATTCAAGGTAATACTGGATATGGATTCAAGCAACTTGATCTAACAGGAGACGTCCCTGCTCACTGCAGGGGCGTTGGACTGGATGACCTTTGTAAAAGTCCATTCCAACCCAAAATATTTTAGGACTGTGATTCTATGACATTCCAGGATGCTAACTGAAGAAGAAAAGTAAACAAAAAAACCCCATATACTGTTCCTGCAAACTCCAAGGAACTGACCCTACAGACCAAGACAACTTCACCTAACCCTATACAAATACCAAAATATTAGTAGGCATTTGCAGAACATGTACCACATGTAACTGGTATGCAGATCACCAAGTAAGAGGGAATATTCCCTCCATAAAGAGACTAAGCAGAAAATACTCAGGAGACAAGTGAATGACTTGTTATGGCTCTAAGATAACAGAAGAGAAAGATTGTTATATGTCCTACTGTTTCCCTGAAAGGTAAGGAATAACTAAGTAACTAACTTAGGTAGAATTGTTTAGCCTTCTTTATATTTACAACAGTATCCAAAAGAATCATGCCCGGCAAGCAATTGGACATTGGAGTGTCTGGATCTGCCTAAGTTGTCTATCCTATAACATCAGCATCTATACATACCTCCTTTGCCTCTTTCCCCCACATCATGTGCACCCTTGAGAATGAAAATCACACAAATCAACAGGACTAGAAAGCAAAAGGGCTTGTTTCCTCATATAACAGCTTCCAGATGGTTGGCAATTCTTGATGAAAGATATTGCAAATGCAAAGTTTATACATGAGTTTATGGGGTGACTAGCAAAGTTTTTGGAAAAGATTCTCTGATATAGATAAAAAGATTATCATGCAGAGTTCAGAAAATATGAAAATGGAGATAGGTTGGCAAAGTTAAACAAGCAAAATGCACTTATGCTTCTTATTGCACTTGTCGAGGCATTAACTTACACTTGTCCAGTAAGTATACCCATGGTCTGAATCAGTTGGATTGCTCTTACACACACTTTTCCTTAGTACTTTGGATTGTCTTCGTACTGCTTCATAAGAGAGATAGCTACTGTGTTCTGTGGCAGGAATGACTTATGGTACGTTTCAGAAATGCAACAAATGGCAGAATGTATCTGAAAACCATTTGGAAATGCAAACAACCTATGAAATGGACTTAAAAAAAGGGCAATTATTATTATACGAAATTACTTTATACGAAATTACTAGACAGGCTAATTACAACTTTATAGGAAACAGCAAACTGTGTAAGATTCTGTATTTTGTAAAAGTTCTGAAAGGATAGCAATGTAGCTCTGTTGAAAATAAAACACCTAAAGTATTATAAATCCAGTATGAAAAAAAGGAATTAATAGGAATTTATAGGAACAAGAAATTGGAAAGTCTTCCATTACCATTTGCAACATACAAAATTGCAGTAGAAATTCCTGCATATGACACCAGTTATTTTTTCAGAGGTGTTGAAGATTTGAATCTGGCAACAGAAAGTGATAATTTTCAAGGTACACAAGCAACTTCTGTCCAACCATCTTTCAGTAAAAAACATTGATTACATTCTGATTATTCCTTATCCATATGAAAAGGTATAAAATTACTTTACTATGCAGCATATTCTGCATCTAAACATAAAACACAAGGCTTTTAGCAACACAACCACTTTTAATCAACACTGCTTTCATATTTAAATTTGGCAGGTTGTTTAATGTCATTAGTTAAAAAATTCTATGAAGGGACTGAATGTTTTAGGGATTGTCTTGCAGCGAATAACTGTTGCATAAGTTAAAAAAAAGACTCCATAAAAAATGAAGTCTTTGATAAAACGCTAGGATACAAATTTGCAGAAATTTACTTGAAATTATTTGAAACAGATTCCCTTAGATCCTGACTGATCTAAGTGGGCACCTCTGCAAATTAACTTCACAGACAGAAGCATAAAAATATTGAAGTGATTAAATAATCTTCCTGTAACAAAACTAGCCACTTCCCTTAACAAAGAAATCGATCATTTTCCTATAGACTGAAATGTTGCCATAAATTCAAATATTCACTAATATACTGGCTCAGGGAAGATGTATAGTGATATTTATAAGTATATTTTAAATTTCTGCCAAGGCCCCGATTTGCTCTTTCCACACATATAGACACAAAAAGTTCCATGATTTCAGGAAGAAAATCAACAACAGCCCAGTGCTTTTATCCTCCAACTTTACACATTCACCACAGTTCACCCTACTAAGGTTGCCAAGCACATAACAATGCAGGTGACAATTGACACAACAGAAAATATCCAGAATTAAAATACTTAACATCAATGCTTTCTTTAGCAACATAGATGACATGAATGTTGCTAAAGCTTTACCATGGAATTAGGTCACATCGCTTTAGCAACAATTTTCTGGTAAAACTACTCAGTATCTGACACCTCTATTTGGTTTTCCACCAAACCAAATAGTATGAATCTTGTTCATATGAAATTTAAAATTGTATGAAACACAAATCATAAAAGCTTTCCAAGTACAAGCTAAATTAAAGCATCTGTATTTGCTAGATAGAATGAAAGATATTTATCAAAACACCTTTTACCTTTAATTGAATGCATTGCTATAAATTTTTATTAAATTAGATTGCTTATAGTTGTGTCTCATTTTCATGTTTTTGAAAAGGTCAGTCATGTGAGTGTGACCTCTTAAAACACCCAGACATCCAATGAGGTTGAAGATCTCAGTTGAAGTTACTAGTTTAGCATCTCTCAAAAATCAGGTTCCACAGCAGAAATATCAAGACATAGCCTCAGCTATAGAAAGGCTTTAAATAGTTTTATTAATTCAAGATTGTTCTGTTATGGACTTAAATCTCTGTCAATCAAGATCTTGTTTGTATACACTTAACCCTAATTCCCAGTATTTTTTAGTAAATAGTTGCCATAGCTTAAGATGGTTGCACAGGGCCCTGAAAAATCAGAGTGAATCTACTAATGTAAGAGCAATTTCAATTTTTTTCTGTAGGGACAGGTGGAGTAGAATTGGTTGTAGACCATTCCACACAAATGTCAGGTGCTCTTAGCAGGAGGTATTAAAAAGATGTGACTGGTAAACCATAGGCTGGTAGAACATGCGAGGACACAGACCAATACATAGATAAAGGGGGAACTCCAGGGTTTACATGGATTATAGCATAACTGGCAACACAGACTGCTGCCACTGTGTATAAAGCTTCAGAGATACTTTTCTGGTTAGTAACAGGCTGCAGATGGCGATGCACAGGGACCACCGGGAGACACAGTAGCAACCAGCAGATGTAGAGCCACTATACGTAGCCTCAACATATACATACCCACTGAAGGAACTTCCTGAGTTTGGCAAGCACTGGGACAGGCTGCCCACCGAGGTCCTGGATTTCCCCTCTCGGAAGACATTCAAAACCCACCTGGACACGTTCCTGTGTAACCAGCTCTGGATGACCCTGCCTTGGCACGGGGCGGGGGGTGGGGTTGAACTAGATGATCTCCAGAGGTCCCTTCCAAGCCTGTGACTCTCTATACACCTGGAAGGAACAGACACAGCCTGTCAGGAGAGCATCCCGTAATCTCATTTAGTGCTAACCTCCCTGGAAGTGTTTAAGGAAAGACTGGACGTGGCACTCAGTGCAGTGTCTAGGTGACATAGTGGTGTTTGGTCACGGATTAGAATCGGCGACCTCAGAGGTCTTTTCCAACCCAGTGGATTCTGTGAGTCGGTGCGCCAGCTGGGACAAGGGCCCAACGCACGCACTCGGCCAGAAAGCCACGTGGGCTGAGAGCGGCCACCGGGCACTCCGGGGCCTTGGCTCGGGCCCCCGCACAAGTCCGGGGTCGACAGGGTTGACACGAGGCCACCGGCGAGTCGGCGGGACAGGAAAAACGACAAGCATAGTGGCGGCAGCGCTTCCGTTTCCATCGCCACTTGTCGCCGGCGACCCACTCCTCCTCCTCCTCCCCCCCTCGAAAATGGCAGCGCGGGCCACGGGCGGTGGGGGAGCGGCCCGCCCGCCGCCATCTTGAGGCGGGAGGGACGGCGGCCGCCGAGCCACTCCTGCCCGGCCCCCTGCCGGAAGTGGCGTAAGGCGGCCCCCGCGCGGCCACATCCCCCCGCCGGGCCTCGCGCGGTCGCCGCGCGCCCCGCACGGCGCCGGGCCCGCCGTGCGCGCTCCCCCCGCGCGGGCCGAGAACCGGGCCGGCGCGCGCCCCAGGCCGGGGCGCCGGGAAAGCCGCCGCGCGCCAGCCGTTACCGCAGGCCCCGCCCCTTCCGGGGCGCTCGGCCGCGCCGCCGCCCCCGCCTCCCTCCGTCCGCCCGTCGGTCCCTCCCTCCCGCTCCCGCTCTCCTTTTGTGAGTTATAGCAACCGTTGCCTTGTGAGTCGAGCGCCATAGTCACCGTAGTCCTGGCGACTGTTACCCATCAACAACAGCCGCTCCGCTCCCGCTCCTGCTCCTCCTCCTCCTGCCGCTGCTCCGCACCCCCTGCCTCACCGTCACCCACCACAACAACAACAACAACAACCGCAGCCGCCGCCAGCAGCAGCAGCGACAGCGGGAGCGCCGCCGCAGCCCGCCCCGGCACAGGTGAATGCGCTCGGCGGGCGCACCCCGGCCCTCCCTCCTCCTTCTCCCTGAGGCATCCGGGCCCGGGCTGCGCCCTCGGGCTGCGCCCGTGTTCGCGGGGCGGCCAGGGGACGCGGAGCTCCCCGCCGAACCCCCGCGGCCCTCCCGGGAGCGCTGTGCGGTCAGGGGGAGAGGGGCGGCGGGCATAGACGGGGGTGTCGGGCGGGGAGCGGGGCCGGCCGCCGTGCGGCCGAGGAGGAGGAAAGGCTGGGCGATGCCGGGGACGCAGGCACGCTGCGGGACCTCCAGGACAATCGCTAGGATGCGGTGGGTGTGCGTCTGAGTTGGGTCTCGTTTGTACGGGTCGGGAAATGGAGAAATCAGGGAACGCGCTGCGGCCGCAGTCAAAGGTTAATGGCTTTAAACCTGAAAAAAGGCGTAGGGTCGAGAGGAAAGATGCAGTCGGAGACGGATCCTGTAGGACAACAAGAGCAGGGGTTGATTTCCCTCTTTCACTTAGAAGGGCCTTGTTCTGATTTGATTTGACTACTAAATGACTAAATGTTGCAGGTTTTTGTGAACTTGCTATATCTTTTAATGATACTCTCGTACTATCGATCATATCAACCCCCTTTTATTTTTTGTGCTTTCTCTGTGTAATTTTTTCTTTTATTCATAATTAATGTTGCAGTTTGGTTTTTAGTAAGCTATATTTTCTTTGTATTGTGAAGTGGGGTTTTGTTTATTCAATACCCCCACTAATACATAAATAGAGTAGCAGGTTGGGTTTTTTTCTTATTCTACTCGTTCTGCAGGGAATTGTTTTTAAATTATGCTTTCATAGTGACAGTGTAGCATGGAACAGTGCCTGTGTAGGTCTAGTTTATTGCACAGTGAGTTACGTTCATGTTGAGAGAATCCATTTGTTTCCCTAAACTCTCCACGATGAAGGAAATTCAAGACACTGACTGTGGGTTTCAGCGCTAAGCAGCAAAGAAAGGAGGAAAAAACAGTATGATAAAGAAGTCTGTGTGATTTTGTTAGTGATACTGCTTTTCAGGAGTACTTTTGTGAAAGAGGGAAGGGGCAGCTATTTACCCCTCAAAGAGATGTAGGAGGACTCATGTTATTGAGTATGACTTCCTTCTTAGTTCTAATCCAAAATGCTTGTTTTCTTCATCCATTTTGTGACTGCTTATTAAGGTCTAAAGATTTGTGTTGTCATTGATGTCAAATCATACTTCATATACTTTTTAAATTCTTTGGATGAAGTGAATTTTTGGCATCTTTTATGGCAGTGAAACATTTAACATCTTAACATTTCCATACCCACTTCCACTCTCCCCTTTGACTTGTCAAATCATGTGTTGTTTTGGTAGATCTGAAGTGGTGACTTATTTATTTCCTTATTTATTTATTTCCTAATATAATTAGGAAAAATAATGCTCTTGTTTTTAATCTAAACCCTACATATAATTGTGCATACACCTTTTCCATTTTAATATCCTTAGATATCCAGTGTAAGATACGGGAGTTGTCTCACGTTGGAACTACCAATGAGTGTAACTGGGGCAATTTTTTCAAGCAGGTATTAACTAAAAGATCTGCTAAGTGGTTAGTGCATTGTTTGATACTGATTTTCCTCGGGGCAAGACATGTTGGATCCTTTTTTAAATGTGTTTTAATATTTCATAGTTCACAAGAACTTAGAAAATAAATTATTTTAGATAATGACCAAAAGCCCCTACATCATCATCTTTTAATTTTTTTACTCCAAGATGAAGCCACTGTGTGCTAATTTTGTAGGCCCTGGTGTAAATAATTCTAAATACACTAAGAATTTTCAGTGTGAGTTCTAGTAGGGTATCAGTTATATGGCACATCTAAGTCTTTATGAATTTGTTGTTAGTTTCTGTGATTAATTGGTTTTGAAATAATTCCTGGCATCTACTGTTGTTGAAAAAATGTCAGTTCTGCACCATACCTTTCTTGAGAAGCTCTCTTAGAGCAGGACAGAATACTGCTCAGGATGGGATTATTCCTAGGTATTGAAATCTGTCTTTGCAGAACATATATCCAGGCCACTGGGTAGTAAAGGAAAGTGTGTGCCTGTGTGTGAGACAAAGTTTCTGTTCTGATTCTGCTGGCTGATGTATACAGGTGTTTCTGAAAAATCATATTAAAAGCACGTGTTTTTGTCTAAAACCAAAGACCTTTATAGTACTATTTGGCTGCATTTTCCTTTGCCACTGACTACAATTTGGAAAATAATAAAGAAGGTGTAATCACTGCTTTTAATATTGTGGACTTCACTGAGAAAATATTGACTTTTTATTCTCTCTGAGATACTGCAGTGATCACAGACGAGATCTGCATTATACATTCTGATTCCCTAATGACCACAGCTAGCAAAATAGTTGGTGTTTGTACTGCTAACTAGTGTTTAAAAATGACATGGCTTGTGATATTTATTTATTTATGTATTTTAAATGTATAGGTTTTCATGACTTACAGAGTGTGACTATCTAGTTTTGTTTCAACATATCCAAACAAAACAGTAAGGATCAGCTGCTCTATTGTGCTACTAGTAAACTAACCTACATTTTGCTACTTTGAAGAAATCCTTTCAGTAAGGTAGTGTAGGTAAAAGAAATCAGCGTCAAATATACTGTCAAAAGCTGTTGAAAATTTTAAAGACATGGTGCTTTATTAGATAATTCGGTTCAGCTTTGTTAGCACTATCCCACTTCTTGTTCCTTCCTGACAGGGTATTGTTAATCAAAAACTGCCTAGAGAAATAAATGTTGCACATTATTTCCATTTACTAAACTTTTGAGAAGTCCAGCTGCTTTTGTTTGCTTCTCTTACTTGAAACATAAGCCAGTGGCTAAAATGCAATAGTAGTTTATCATTGTAGTTCCTTTTAGTGTTGTAGTTAGTTTTTCTCGTTTTCATGCTTTAATTTGAAAGACTTTCTTCCCTCTGAAAATATTCTGTATTAGTTTTATTTTTTACATGCAGTCTTCAACAGCTTACCACCTGCAGGTATGTGTCATGCAGAATGCTTAAAAAATGAATAGGCTTTAAAAAATATATATGACTATTAAAATGTTTTTTAAAAATCATTGTCAGTTGGAAAGACATACGAATACTCTACAATACAGAATAAAAAATAAAAAATAAGCTTTCAGTGGCAATGTAGTATCCTTGTAGTTGGAATTCCATTTCAAAATTGAGCTCCTTGTTAAATTTATGTACTAGAATACAAAAAGAAGAATGTTTTGAATTTATCAATGAAAATTTTTTAGTTTTTTTTTTTTTTCTTTTGGCCAAAAATTAGGGCTGAAAACTTAATGAGGCTTTTAAAATGAATAACTGAAGTTTAACACCTTTTATTTCAATTAGCCACAAGTTTATTGTCTATGTATTTTGCCTACAGTTGGTTGTCAATCAAAACAATACTTCTCTTTTCTCTCATCTGAGATTTTGATTTTTAGATTTGGCTAAATCTAGTTTGTTAGGGACAGATGGCTGATTTAAACAGGTGTCACTTTCATTTCTTGTGCCTTGTGTTGAAACTTCCAGAGGTTTACAAAAGAGCTTCCTAAAGCAGATGGTGATCTCCACTTCTGTGAATAGAAAAATGTACTTTTGTAGGAAATTATTTTCCTAGTGACTAGGTGTATTTTAATAATTTGATGTGTCATACTAGACTTTATGCTTTAATACTTAAAATGTCATCAGAGTTTGAAATGTTTCATATAATACAATAATTTTAAATTTTTGTTTTCTCATTGGACTTTGAAAGGAGATGTGAGTATTTTGGTGTGGAATTCAGCAGTTTGAGTGTGTGGATAGCTGTAGATCTAGTAAATGTTACTCTTGCAAGACCAAGAGCAGATATACTGCTTGGTGTAACATTTTGTTTCACTACCTTATCTTTTCTACTTAAAGATTATTTCTTTTTGGAATATTTTTTAATACAAATGAATTACTAGTAAGAACACAACATTAGTGTGAAACAAATGTATGCTTAATTTTATTTTTCTGGCACCTCGCTGTATTAGCATATCTGCAGGTTTCTTCTAAAATTTTTTATTCAGTAGTTATAATTTCCTCAATTACAAAAGATTTTAATAGGAAAGAATGAAATTGAAGTTAGTTTTCTAATAATTTTTTTATATTTTTGTTTCTAAGGACTCCTTTTTTCTTCTTTTTATGTTGACTTTTTTATCACAATGACTGGTGTTTATTGTTAGTTGTTTTCTTTTTCTAGCGGATGCACCAGAGGGTGCTGTGCTATTTGAAATACAAAAAGGAGAGAAAATCCTAAAAGTTTGTTCATTGAAATGCATTGGTAAGGCATATAAGACTTGAATAAACATTACTGAAATTTTTACACTTTTCTGTGCAGTGCAATAAAGCAAACTTACTGTTTTGACAATATTATGTTAAAAATCATAGAGTAAATTGGCTGTTCTGAATCGGATTATGTCTGTGTATGTAGATTCACACACTTAAAATGCAATTTCTGTTCATCAAAAGAAAACATATTTATATGTAAATTATGTCTGTTTAACATATAGCTAAAATTATATAAGCTGTATCCTTATTGAAGTACTACATGAATTTATGTGAGGCATACATGCATTTTGGAGTGACCTTTATTGTATGTTATATTTTTCATTTATAAGTCTGTGTTCACATTTTATATAGCCAATTTGCTCATATGTGAACTCTTTTTAAAAAATATATTGCTGTGCATACAACTTTTTTCCTTTCTCACTGAAGCTCTTCCTAGATGAAACTGAGGTGGGCATGGGAGGGTATGTACTTATGAACTGCAAAAAGGACAGGATGCTTTTCTCCATTGATCAGTAGTTCTGGGAAAGAAAGCCACCAACCCACCTCCCCCTCACACCCCACCCCCTAAAAAAAAACCCAAAGAAACAACAACAAAACAACAATCAAAAAAGAAAACCTACAAAACAAACAAACAAAACCCCCCCAAAAAAGCAAAAAAAGTGCCTAAATCAGCCCGTGCCTCTACATATTTATAAGTTCCACTAAGTTTCATTAAAAAAATTCTCTATGGATATATGAACCTGTCAGATTAGAAATTAATAGTAGTAACTTCTGTAGTTTAGTAATATCTATTTTTTTATCATACCCCATAAAATTAATAAGGTAATATTTTTCCCTCTGTGTAGGTGGTTAATGATGTCGAGTTTAGTGTAATTTCCTTTTGGAAACATGCGAAAAGACTCAGAGTGTAGCTAGGGTAGTACACCTTAAATTGCTTCATTTTGGACACTGTTGCAAACAATTTAGTTGTTCTACCTGTTCCACTGTTATAAGGTGTTTGGTTAGTTAGGAACTTCCTAAAATCAAGAGGTAGTGGATGGAATATATTGTAAATTCTGTTTGATAAAGAAATTTCCAATACAAATTTTACAACACAAATTTTAGTGAGACTTGGTAGGTTAATTTCTAGCAATTTAGACTTCCTCTTTGAATATCGAATTTATTTCTAACCTGTCTTCTTTAAATTCTTGCATGACATTCACAGCAATGCTATGAGAATGCCAAATATTGTACATGAATAACTGAAGTGTACTTATAGCATTTATGATTTTATTTATTCATCAAAGAGAGGAAAGAGCAATTTAACACTATTTTTAAAGGTCATTTCATTCACCTATAGACCCAGTATGTTGAGTCCATCTCAGCTTCTTAGACCATCACTGAGTAAACAATATATTTAGTTATTTCATTTCTTCTTTTTGAAGACTGATTTCAAGTAAGTTTATAAGGCCTTTAAGGCGAGAACCATGTATTTAGATTTTGTTCAGGCTTTGGATGCTGCTACTACAACTAATGACTCAAGTTGTGTTTGCTGTTAATGTACCAAGTAAGTAGATTCTCTCTTCTGTTTTACATCCTCATTATATTTCATCCAACTATGCCTTCTCTTATATACCACCTCAGGGATTATTTTCTAAACTCTGAAACAGTGTAGTTAAATCATGCAACATTGCAAAGTAGAAATAGAAAGAGGCATGTCTGTTAAAAGGTGAACTATGTCAGTTTGCAGGTGCCATTGACTCAGACTATTCTTCCTCAGTTAAGGTGTTCTGGGGTTTTTTTGTCTGATTACTTTTTTATGTGCTGTTAACTGTACATCCTTTACAAGCAACTTTAATAGCATAATAGGATTCTGTGACAGAACTATTTGCAAGACAGTTATTAAGGTTGTAGATAGCTATTTATTTATTAAAAATACATTTTTGGCTCCAGTGAATTGTCCAGTTTATGTCTGCTAAATTTTCAGGTGATTTTCTAATACCTTTGGTCTCATTTTATTCCCCTCTCCCCAAAAGTTCCTAAATCTGGGGTGGGAAGAAGGGAGGATGGCAAGCAGTCTTGCTTATGTATCTCTCTAATCTGACAATGATATTGGAGGTTTATTGAATTTCTGACATTTCCTTTCCTAGTGCATTAGATGACTAGGACTGTCAATTTGTACTGTTGTCTTTTGGTGTGATCTCTTGCAGATTATCCACAAAGCATTTTGAAATGTTGCTGTTGTACTGTGTGGCATCATCTTAAGAAAATTAGTATTATCACTTGAGCTTTTTCTTCCTTGCATCATGGTAGCATTCTGCACTGCTAAGAGCTGGGAATGAAATTAGCAGTGAAACTAACAGAGTTGAATGGTAAAAAGTAACTAGCATTATCTAAAGAGGATTTAATCTATTCATTTTTGGTATGGGGAAAGCAAAAAAAAACCCAAAATAGGTGTAGTTCTCATGCCATTGGAAGCAGCGATCAATGTCAGGATTTCTGTCTTACATTAAATGTCTCATAAATTTGAAGACTTATTTTCTATTTAACTGCTGCAAAAAGTATTCAAAATTCTCCATCCTAACTGTTTTATTTTCCTAGTAAGATACCTGCTGTATTCTTACCTCCTTATTGTTCTGTGGCTTAAGAGTAGATACGATAGAGTTACATACTTAATGAAGGAAGAACAAATGCTTCCTACCTCCTGTTTTTGCTGATGAGATGCACATTGTAGTTCTTCCATTAGGAAGGACATGTGGCTATATACAAAGGATTGTTAATTTATCTTTCTCGTTAATATTTTATATATTGTGTTTATTATTGGAAGTCAGTGTTAATTACTTTGTATCCCAAAGAATTTAGAAGATACAATAAAAAATTAACCTTTCTTTAGAACTACTTTCTTTAATTAAACTCCTATTCTTCCTTTTCAATGTTTTTAAGAAAAATAGCTGTTACATAATTGCCATTTAAAAACTAAATTGTCTCAAAATTTCTGATGGAAAAACCTGGAATAATTTAATGATTATCTGATATGCATTTTACAGTTAAGTTATAGAAAGGTGTTGTTTATATAGTTCAAGAGACTATAACAGTCATTTATAAAATACATTACTTGAAAACTATTACAATGCATGTAAATTATTTAGGTTACTTCTATAGGAAAGTCCAGCTGTTTTCAAAGTTACATGAGCCTTGGATAGTGAGGAGCAGCTGAGCTACCTGTATAGTAGCTGATTTATCAAATTGACTGTTAGCTATGATGTGAGTTGACACACTGTGGTAGCTAAGCTTGACAGGTTGAACTATCATATCAACATTTGTATTTGTCTTTTGCTTTAGTTTACTCCTATTTTGTTTTGTCCACTCTATGTTAAATCAATTCAACTGAGTTGCAGTTTGCAGAGGAATTGATAAATAACTCTTCCATATTCATTGTATTGTTTTCCTGTCAGATTTAGTAAATGGAAAAGTGTAGAATCCAGGGTGTTACTAATTCCTCAGAGTTGAAACTGAGTAATATTAAAGCAATTCCCTGTAACTTCTAGGAAGTTTATTCATTAGACTTTCTGAAAAAACCATGGAAACTCTTCTGTGAGCTACATCATCTTTACAGTTCTTTAGAGAATAAAACCTGCTTAGTGTTAAACCACAGATTTAATATAATTATTATTTAATAGTAAGTGGAGGTAAGTAGGACAGAAATATAGCTTCATTCCCTTATTTTGTGGAAAATTTTTTGAGCTGCAAGTCTTGATTTTGAAGTGAGTCAAGAGTGAAGTGAGGCAAGATGAGAACACAGCTCTTCACTGTCACTTTCCAAGTGTTTTCTGATGGAAGGTTATCCTGAGTTGCTGTGGCTTTCTCTAACTTTGAAACTCCTTTCTAGGGTAAGGAGCACAGTCCTGAGAGGGTATTGCATGGAACAGTAGTGAGCAAGTAAATGTATAGAGAGTTCAGCATGCTGGCTCTGTAGTGGTGTGGAGATGAGAATGGCTTAGGGTTTTGCAAACCTCAGGCTAGTTCACAGAATTTAGGTTTTGTGTCTGAAGTACCCTTTTCTAGCAAATTTAAGTCACGCTGAGGAAAGGTTTCTTTGCAGTAAACTCAGAATTAGAGATGGTCCTACAAAGCAATAGCACAATTTATCATGTAAGTAATTATTCTGTCTTATGAAACAGACCTTCCAGTGTTTTAAAAGTTGTGGGTTTACACTGATTCAGTTGTATCTGTTTGGTGTAGCAGTTTTTTACTGCTGTTGTTTCAGTTCATTCAGATGGTGAGTTGACAAACACTACAAACTTATGAACTTGTGTGGTCTGGAATATCCAGACTTTATGTTACTGTTTTGTAGCCATACTTCCTGTGGAGGCAGATTCAAATTCCAGATATTAAAATTTCCTGCCGTGATCTTGATAAGGGCCACTGAGTCAAATTTCCTGTCCTTAATAGGGCTTGAAGGTCTTCACTATCTTCACTCCTTGGCTTACTTTACTATTGATTTCTCCTTATTGAATTCTGAAGAAACTGACATTTCTTGAATTCAGGGAAGAGCTGGACACAGGATCATGATTTCAGTGCAGTGACCAACTTTCATGACCTGATGAAGATGTTTTCTTAATGCAGTCTCAAATCACTGGTTACAAGTTTGTTTGTCACAAACATATTTCAGGCAACTGAGATGAAGAGAAGTTTTAGGATTACTTTCCATGTGAAAGATTGACATATAAGGGCACCCACTGCTTGATTTCAGGATAAAATACTAATTATTTGGCTAAGACTTGTAACAACTCAGTGCTGTAAGTCTCAGAAGCTTTTAATGGCATGTGTTCTAACACAGATGTAAGTTTGACATATTCAGAAGTTCTTGCGTCAGCATAGTTGTATTTTCTGTTACATGGTATGATCCAAGGATGGTAACTCTTCATATGCAGCTGAATTTCTTGAAAGCCCAACATCAACAGACTGTCCATCTGTAGCCTACTGAAAAAAGGGTTAAACTGGAGCCAGTAGTTAATTTTTTTTTCCTGTACTTAAAAATAATTAATATTTTGAAAAACTATGAGCATTTTCTTCCCATATTTTATAAAATGGGAAAAGATAAAATGTCCAAGTCAGAAAAACAGATGGATATGGCTGATAGGAAAATAGAAGTTATGTTTTTGTCATCTGTGATAAAGAAAGCTGTGTATGTGCGTGTAAGTTTTGGTCAGAAATGCTTTAGTACTTGTCCCAGAGTTTGTAGTATAAGAAAGGGAAAGTAACAGGTTTTGGCCCTTAAAAATGGCTTGAAGATGTAATTGTGTCTTAATAGTGGGAATTGAGATGTTGATTCATAATGTGTTACATCCTCTAATAAAATCACATGTGTCATCTCCATAAAACAAACTGCATGGTCACAAGTATAAATTTGTTTTATTGCTATGCTTCTGACTTCCCATTGATCTGTTCTCTTTGACTAATATTTAGATTTCATTTTTAAAAATATGTTCATTCCACATGAGGTACTTCTGTCTTCCATAGACTGATTCAAAAGCATTTTATGTGCTCTAGTTACAGGATTTAACTTGCTAGTATGGAAATGGTAAAGTTTACTGTAATGATGCCACAATGATTTTTGCTTTCTTGTTTCCTCCTTATATATATATTTTTGACTATATTTAGACTACTGTTGTATAGTTATATAGTTCCTAGCTAGCTTCAGTACTTTTCTCTACCCTGACAGACAGAAAGACAAAACAAATTCCTGAAGCTCCAAGCCCCAGGGGTTGAAGGCCCCTATCTTGTCTTGGTTCTCTTTGGGAGCCAAGGTTCAAAACAGCTCTTGGAGACACATCTTCATAAATAAAGTTTAGTTCCTATCTAAGCTGGGGGGGGGGGGGGGGGAATTACCTCATCACTTGTGCTTCTAAATAGAGATTCTTTTCAATTCTGCTAATTTGCTAAACCTGTAAAACTGTATTCACCCTGTGCGGGATTGGCATTTTTACATACCTGCCCCTTGCAGGCATCCAATAAAGACCAGCCTTTATATTACCTCCTAAACTAATATTGTCTCAAAAGTGTATTGCTCATTTATAGATCTTTAAGGCATCAATAAAACCAAAAGAACAGGAGATGCTTAGGGTACTCAGTGTAGTATGGTGTGCAGTTTGCGCTTGGTTTGGTTGATTGGGGTTTTGTATTTGGTTGTTTGTTTGGGGTATTTTTAATTTAAGAGTAGAAGAAATGTGGAAGATACTTTCATAGGAATAAGAATCATCTAGCAAGACATTTTATTTTAATCTAGATGGTTCAGCTTGTCAAATGGAGTTACTTGTGTTAGAGCAAACGGTAAAACTGGTGGTTTTTACATGACTGACTGGTATGTCATTTCTGTATTGAGCATATTGTCCCAAATAATCTGCTAGTCATCCTTCACAGGGCGTTAGAAAGCTTGTCTTTTCTTACAGCAAACATACAGATTACCTATTATAAACATACTCGTCTTAGTGAAATCTAGAACACAAGCGGTCACTGAAAAAAATACTCCTTTAACCTGCTTCTACAAGAATCTTCTGGACAAAAGAGACAGAAATGCTAGTCCTGTGAAGCTCTTTAGGACGTCACAGACCTGTAGCTGCAGATTGCAGGCTGGGGACCAAGTGTCTGAGACTACAGGCTGGATTAGACCCTGACTTCCATGGTTGTCAGGTAGCTGAACATGTGCAAGCAGTGTGCCTGTGCTGTAGGAAAGATGTCTCTTGGGGTGTTGGACATGAGTATAGGCAGGGAATTGAGATAAATGTTTATCCACATCTCTTCTGTATTTATTATACAACATTCACATGCATTTCTTGCTTTCTATCACTCTTCTGCAATTATGGGAAAGATGTTGGTTGCAGTAAGTGCAAAGGAAGTGTGTGGTGAAAGGATGAGGGACAATCACAAGAGGATTAGATTAGACACAAGGAGACCCTTTTTCCCCATGAGGACAGCCCAGCAATGCACCTTGGACTAAGTGAGGTTTTGCCATTTCCATTTATGAAGATTTTCAGCCTCTTACTAGATAAAGCCCTGGGAAGGTGGTCTAATGCCAAATCTGAACCTGCTTTGGGAGGGAAGTTGGACTTGGCAGCTCCTGATATCTATGACAGCCCAAGCTATACTGTAATTTTACTTGGGATTCTTGCTCTACAGCAGAAGTTCCTAGATGTGATCTAGTTTGACTTCTAGTCTTGATGGCCAGTTCAGTTTCCTAGGACTGTATTTAAATCTTCATATCTGGAAGTAAAAATGGAGGGATAGAGCTAGAGTCACAAAGTTGTCCTTTTGACATGTATCACAAAGACCTGGATTGGGTGCCCAGGAGATGATCTCCCTAACAACACAACTCTTGGGTTCCTTTTTTCTTCGGTTTTCTATAACTTTTGTTATTTTGGTCCGACACTTCATTCTATGGATTCCGCAAACTTAGGTCTCGACATAGACTGGACTCCTCACATTTATTTATAAAATATTTTAGATTGAAACCATGAGACTTTTCACTGGACTCCTGCCGAGGGAAAAAATAAAAGCAGTAGCAAGAAACCAAAATTTTTTAGGTCTCTCGAGGAAAAGACAATGATAACCAAAGGGTTTTATGAAAGAAGGAGGGACCTTGGTTGAATACCTAGCAAAACCAAACCCCAGTTGCTGATTCTGTGGACATTATTGTCTATATATCAAAGTCTTAATTTGCAACTTTTAATTCTTTTGTTGTAGCAAAAGAAAAGAATAAACTAAAAGTGGAAGAACTGCAAATGACATTTTTATTGGAAATTATTCAGAATTTTAAAATAAACTGGATAATTTCCTTTCTTTGTTGAAACAAGTTCAGGGGTGTTGATGAAACATTCTATATTTGGCTTACTGCCTGGTGGTTTGTAAGTGGTACATAACAGCCAGCAATCTGAAGAGGGTATCAATCTTTTTTGTAATGAGGGTATCTAAAATATTTTCCATGTAACTTGACTATATCTCTGTTCACTTTGATAAGAACTGGACTATGTCCAAAAGATAGGATTTCAGAAGGACGCACGATCATTTTTGAGTGTATGTAAAGAGATGGTTGTTTTTAAAAAAGTATTTGCTTTATTATATAGCTACAGATGTAAAATTATTAGCAATGATAGAGATCAAGAGCAAAGATCTAAGGAAGTATGTATTGCAGTAACTATTATTGGTGAAATCAGAAAAAACAGATTGATAAACAATGCTTCTGTTGACTGAAGTGGTTCTCTTTGAGGGTCTTTTGGTTGTTTTGGCTGGAATTTATTATGATGGGACATTCAGATCCATAGCAAAATTAATGTGCTTTGATTTCTCTTACTCTTATTTAGCACTGCTTGAGGGATAAGCAAAAACATATGTATACATTACTAATTATGATAAATGTAGTCTTGATAATCAGTATTAGATTATTGGCAGTATTAGAAAGTAATTCCTTTATTTAAATGGAGATGTTTCATATCAGCTAATAAGCTGAGTTGAATGGAATGATTAAGCCTGGATAAGCAAATACATTATTTACAATGTATTTTTATCTTATTCATAATATGTTAAACTTACCTCTGTCAAATTTGAGAATTTAAGTTAAGGAGGGGTGTAGGATTTCCATAAAGTGTTTCCAGTTAATTTTTTCCAAGGAAAAATATTTTTTCTGATTGAATAAAGTACATGAATGCATAGTAAAACTCTAAGTGCCCTAAACAATCTAACACCATGACATAGTCAGTACCTTTTTCAAGGACCTTTATTCTAATGTGCTAGTATTTTAGAATGTTCCTGTAAAGTCTTGCCTGACTTTTCAGTCAGTGATTAAAATGAATAGCAAGAAATTCAGGTAGTAGAAATCCTGGTGGGCAAGACAATGAGCTGCAATAAGGAAAACAAGTGAAATAAACTTAAACATATATCAAAATTTATAGAATTAGTGTTCAGTGTTGTTGTGCCAGTTTATATTTCTATTTTCCATATTATAAATGAGATAGCTAGTGATATCTGTTTGATATTATTTTTACTTACTGTTACTTGGCAATATGGAAGAACAATGAAATGGTATGTTATATAGTTGTATATCTTTATCTTAAGACTTAGAAATCAAATTCAGTTTCTGCTATTCATTACATAAATCTTGCATAAATATTGTGGCTGAATGTTCTTTATATTTGAATTGTTTTTTTATTCTCTGTAGGTGCAGTAGGCTGGAGTCAAATTAAAAAAAGTTACCAAATAATTATAAAAATCAGTTACCATCACCTTTTGTCAAACTATCTTTTGAAAGTAATATTATTTAAACTTCCTGAGTGTCAAGCTTTTTGTCAGATTATATGAAAATTTCCATTAGGAACGTTTTGTAACAACAGAAGCCAGAAAACAAAAAACAAATATGCTTTGGATCCAATTGTGCAATTCTCAATATTCAATTTCTCAATATTCAATTTGTATAAGTACAATTACTGTAAACATAGACATTAGTTAAATACACACTGTTGTACAGTTCTAGTCGTTGTCATTGATTAATGGCATTCTTTCCTCTTCCTTTTTATAATTAATTAATTTACCTTAAATTTTTACTTTTTTATTATTTTTTATTTTCATTTCTGTGTGCTGGTATGCTTTTCATTATTCTTTACTTCAGTTGGGTTTTACATTGTACCTAATTTTTTTTAACTCATTGTTTTTTATTTGAGGGCAAGAAAGCCATGGTAGATAAACCTAGCTAATAAGAATCCTTATGCATGTTTTCATTTTACAATTTCATGTTTTCAAATGCTTTCTACAGTCAGTCTTAGCTAAGAGCTTAGAGAACTGTTTCTTTGAGAGAAAGGTAGTGGTGACTAAAGAGGGTTTAATAATTTTAGGATATTGTTAATAAATAAATGCCTATAGGCTAAAAATATAAGTTGAAATGGTTTGTTCTAAGTCACACATGGAATAAAAATAAAATATTGGTGTCTATCCAGGAAATACAAGCTGTAGCTTGCTAAATCACTATCTTTTCAGGTGCTTGTTACTGTTAGGTTGGAAAAGCCGAATGTGCTGTGGAACTGAGTGTCTTTTACAGTGAGGTCAACAAAAAACCATGTGGAAGGGTTTTTTGTATGTTTGGCTTATAGGATTTTTTGGTTTTGGTTTTTTTGTTTGTTTGGTGGTATTTTTGGTTTTTTTGGTATGATTTGTATGTATTTTAAATGTTAGAATAGATTTCATTTCATGTGACATCAAAAGCAACACTGGTAGTAACAGTGTCTTGTGAATAAATATCTGCTTGTGAAAGCTAACGTGTTGGGAAGGGTCACACAGGAAGGCAAACAAAGTTGTAATTAATATCTTAAATAATGCTGTATGGTGTGATAGTAAATTTCAAACATGTTTGGTAAAATAGCATTTTTGTAGTGAGAGGTTTTTTTGTCATTGCTTTCAACATAATGCATTTCTTGTATATTTCCTGTAGAATTGCTGCTGCTGAATTTGCTCTTAAATTGAGTATAAATTTCTTAAATTAAAAAAAAGAATATGGTAAACATATTGAAACATTAGTTTTCTTGTTACAGTACTTCAAATACATAGTTACAAAGCTAAGTAGATTTCTAAAGAGATACTTAAAATTCAGATGGTAGGGCAAGGTAAATAATATCTTTAGGAAATAAAGCAGTATTTTATAACGAGACAGCCTTCTTTAAATGGGTTTCTAAATTTCTAAGTTTGTAAATGTTCCTTTCTCTTTCTTTCTTTTAAACTAAAGTATATGCCAGTCTTGAGGTTTTTTTATGACAGCATTTTTTCCTTCCTTCATGTTTATAAATGTAGTTCTTTTTTTCACTGCTTTATTATATCATCATTAGTGACAGTGATATCTGCTTACATATGTTTTGCAATTGCAATTATTTTTTCCGTACTTTTGTGGCACTTACCTTTACTTATTAAGTTCTGCAGCTCAGTATCCACAGTTTGGCTATTTGGTTTTTTTTTCCCTGTTGTTATTGGATGCCTGGCTTGGATGTGGTTTAATATTTAACAATTTACCTGAGACAGTGGGGTATAACTACTCTGCTAAGCTTCACACAGTGCTGACATGGTTGTAGGGATTGCCTACAGGTGCCGAGATTGGCTTTCAGGGACTGCCTGATTTTTTTATTTGCCAACAGCCACTTTGCTTTCATGTTTGCTAATCTCTAGCTTTCTCTCCATGTGCTTTAGCCTGCTTCATGGCAATGTATACAGAATTGATTCTTAAAAATATGTACGGAAGAACATTCTTCTAGCCAGTTTGATGTAATTGGAAATAACTTGAATTGAGAAATTCAGAATCTGTTTCTTTTAATGGGTACATAAGAACAGGTAAATCTCCAGACCCTGTAGAAAATAACCCCAGTTATTGAGGAGTGGAATGCTTGAAGAATATCTTAAAATAAGATCTTGAGTCATTTGGGGGTTTTGGTGGAAGGGGTATATTTGTTGTTGTTGTTTCAGTAAACTCACGGGAGCAGTTGTATGGACCATGCATTTGGTCTGCTCTAATTGTGGTGGTAGTGAATTCTATCCTAAGAATAGGATTTTAGATTTATGGGAGAAACATTATCTTCATAAGTAATCTTACTAATGTGGAATTGTCTCCTAGAGCCAAGGGAACGTTCAGCTTGTACAATTAATCTAAATGGCCAGTTTACAAGCAAGTTATCTTCTGTAATAAAGGATGAAGGAATCTTAGGCTCCTTCTTAAGCTAACTATAGTGAGATTCTGGTCAAGTTTCTTTTACTAAAGTGTCAGAGAAGACAACCAGAGTGTCTCACCAGACTAAAGGCATCAGGGCATGTTTTGTGTAAAAAACCATTGATGTCTGCAAATCTAATTTCCTTCAGTAACAATAAAGTAAATGTACTTACAGAAGAACATTTAATGAAAAATGGTGGATGGATGTAGCTTTGGATCCGTTCTCTTTGTCAAAGTTCTCCTTTTCTCTAATAAATTCTTGGGAAACACAGAAGTATGTTACAAGCTCTAACAAAATGCTGACTGCAGAACTTAATTTAGATAATCAGTACCTACGTTTTAGTTGTAAACCTTAGGTACTTTTACAGCATGACATTCTTCTATTACTTCTGTAGCTGTATCTAGTTGTTGGTGTTGTCCAAGCACCCTATCATCTTTGAGGTCATGCTGTCTAGGGTAACATATTGCAGTGATCCTTTTTTAATAAAATTATAAAAAGTAAACTAGCAATGGTGGTTATACACAGCAATTCTTTAGATTTATGGATTTGGTTAGAATGTGTTTCATTCTGGCATTTTCCTTTAGACTCTACTAGATTTGTGGCTGTCAACTATTCCAGGCTAAATCCCTCAAATACAGGGGCTAATGTAGGTTTTTTGTTGTTTGAGTGTTATCTGACACAGGTGAAAAGTTCAGTTTTGCCTTTGAAATAGATTTTGCAGACTTCAAAATTCTGGAAAAGTAAAAAAGTTGTACTTGGAAGAGTTTGAATTCATGAATGCATTCTGCTGATATTTGCTAGTTTACTCCCAGTCATCTGAGATTTTTGTCTTCAGAACACACTTCATATTTGTTATTGTTTTCATGGTTCCGCTAAAAAGCATCAGCCACTAAGTAGTACAAAGCATTTTGGAAAGGATAAACCCTAGCATTTCCTTATATCACTACTGGAATCAATTTTGTGGCACTGTCTTCTACATCTAGATAACTGATCTTAACACTTCTTAACATTTCCAGTACTTAACATCTTAACATCTTAACATTTCCAATACTAGGACAGTATGTTAATTTCTTAAATTTGTACTCTTAGGAAAATAAATTTGGTTTGTTGTTTTTTTGGGGTTTTTTTCTGTTATGCCTGTCTGTCTTATTCAAAAGATAATTAGAAGTTTCAGAAAAACATACTAACAAAATAATTAGCTTGAAAAGGTAAGAAACAATAGATGCTGCCATTGAAGAAGAGGCATTTGCAACTTACTTTTCACTCCCAACATTCTATCCTATCCATTCACTCCTGACTGGATAGTCAGGCAGCAAAACCTCACAATCTAATCTATAGTGTTGTATGGATCCATTTAAAGGACCAAGTTGGAGGAAATGCTGCTTTCTTAATTCTGATGCCATGGAACAACTTGTTCTTTGATGCAGACCGGAACTGCCTCAGATAATTAAAAAGAAAAGCCATAATAATCAGCTCTTTTTCATGTCATTTCTTAGCCATTCTTCAGCAGATTTACAGAAATATTGCTGAGAGAAATTAATCTGTAGAGATTTACATAGATCTCTAATACATAGAATGTGTAAAGGTCACAAAGACACACAAAACAAGAACTCACTTGGAATCTCTTTAGAGGTTTGTTGGACATCTTTTGATGTAGATTATAAATAAGAAATATTCTGCCATTTCAGAGTTAATTAAATTGGTTTTTTTTCCTCTAAGTTCCACATTTATGATCTAGAGTATGAAAATTGTATGAAAATGTATTGTTCTGTTAAAAGTTTATTATAAAATATCTTTGCAAAGCATGTTTATCAACTCCATTATACTATCTGGTTAGTATGTGAAGGTTAGAATTTGAGGGTTTGGAGTTAACAGATTTTAGCTTTGCTAATTTAAATTATGGATTAGAGAAAATACTGCTCTCTGCTTTGTTGTAGTATGCGGTGTAGGTTCTATATTGCTTCTGTGTAATTTTTTGGGGTTTGTGTTTGTTTACCATATTCAAACCTGTCATTGTAACTATTTTTAAGGGTATGCCTGGAATTGGGGTTGACTAAGGAGAGTGCTAATCTATTTAAATAAACTGGTTAGAGCCATAGGAGAGGGCCTGTGGTGTTTTCAACGCTTCTCAGCCTGGAAGTGCTGCATAACCCTTTTAGGTTGCATAGCAACAGGCTCCTAGCAACAATAATAGATTGAATTTCCAATAGTGACCGGGCCGGATGTAATAATAAAGCAAGAGTACAAACAGTTGTCATGGTTTTCTTTTCACAGTAAACTAGTGTTGAATTTAGGGAGATTCTGTTTCTTGAAGTGGTGAACCTCATTGGAAAAATGAAAGTAATTTTGAAAATTGAGGTACCAAAACCCTGACAAAGTGCTTAAAATGAGTGACTTCGATGTCTAGCAGTTCAGAACATTGGGGCAAACAAAGAAACATTGAATTAGTTGGAATAAAAAAAGAGTTAATAAAAAAGAGTATTTAGTAACCACTTTACATTGCTTTTAAATCCCAACTTCTTTTATAAATTGACCTGTACTAGATCTTCATAAAAACCCCTAGCTGTACTGATATGCATATTGTTTAGAAAAATTAGGAAATACATTGTCAGTATACTGTTTAAAGGTAATGAATAAAACTGAGTAACAGATTTGTTTCATGGCACTAATCTGTCAGTATTTCAGGACCTGTTACGTGTGAAAGGTAGAAATATATGGATAAGCAAATGACTTGGAATGAGACAGAAATAATGTCATTCAATAGTAACAGTTGTAATTCCAGATGATTACATTTCAGTTTTAATATTTTGACCTGGCTAACAGTTGAAAATTGTAACACTGGTTGTTCAATAAAGACGTAGATTGACACTAGATTAACACGACTTTTCAGTTCCTGTATGTGGCTTTGGGATGGTGTTGAAGTGTCGCTGTAGTATAGGCCAGTTACCTTAACAAAAAGGACAAATTAGTTATTTGTAATCTGCTATATTCCATTAATATGGCACTCTTTGTTTTCTGAATAGATGAAAACTGCTCTAAGAGTACAAAACATTAATCTTTAATTACTGATAACAGGGGCAACTCTGGGGGCTGTACAATATTGAAGAAAGGACAATAGAGAACAAGAAGTTTGGCAAAAAATCTGTGTAGTCCATTGGGCTGTACATTTATCCTCCTACTAAATTACCACAAAATGTAATGCATTGTGGCATGGCATTGAATGCTTAATCCTATTTTGTTTTAATTAGTGCTGTTGATATGCAAATTTATTTTCAGAATTTTCCATTTCATGTAAACATAAAATATCTATTCTCATATTGTTTTATTGTAAGAACAATTACACTACAATTTAGTGTAAGAAGTCAAAATGATTGTCTTTTTGTTTAATATCTGTAAGTTGAAACCTGTAGTTTGGAATACTTTACCAGATACCAGTTCTGAAGCAAACATCTCATATGCTTTCTGTTTATTTTTTGTAGTGATGTCTTTCTTTTCTCAATACACTAACTATGACTAAATAACAAATACAAGCAATAATGTTGGTTTATGTAGTGTTAATGAAATGTTGTGGAAAATTACAAGATGTTTAAAAATGCAGAGTTTTTTTAATGGGTGAAGAAACACGCAGAAGTAGTGAAAGCTTCCAAGAAAAAAGCTATATTAGCATTAAATGTAATTCTTTTGTGGAGGACTACAAGATCTAACTAAATTTTTGGACTTAACTGCTATTTATATGCTACTGGAGTATGTATTATATTCTTCCATAAATTTACCCATGTACAATATTCACTCTTTGATGGTATACTGTTATTTATGCCACATTTATCTGCCGAGAAGAGTGAAGAATGTCAATGAGATGTTTTTCTGCTTAATTAAATACTTACCACTCAACTTAATAGGTCTACATCACATAAACATAACTGTTAATCAGATAAGTACAGAATGCTGTTTGTGCGTTGGACCTGAACTTGTGTGTTCAGTATCTCTCTTTTTGATACACCCTTGAAGATCTTAGAGTTACTCGTTTTGGAAAGATAGGTGTAGGAAGCTACTGTGCAGAATTCCTGGGAATCAGACCTGCTTTTTTCTAGAGAGGACAAAGATGGACAAAACTAATCTTTGATGGTGACCTTTTGAAGAGAGAGATGGAATTTTCAGGTTATGAGATTTAAGCCTATATATATAAGATTTATGTATTTTTGGCGAGAGTTTCATTATTGGAAAATTCCAAGCTGCCTAAGATTTACGGATTTTCTTAGGTATTTTCCTATGTATCTGACAATTAAGAATCTAAGATTTCTGTGGTATCCTGAGAAAAAAAATACTCTTTTGCCATTTTTCTTTCAAATGCATTTTATGTTGTAGTAAATAGGAGAGCATCTAAATAGTATTGCTAAATATTACATACAGCTTTACATGATACTTTCATGTACTAATTCTTAATGTTTCATTTGTCTCATATTTTTAATAGAATTTTTGACTATTCTGAAAATGCTGACTATGATCAGACAATCTTCCATGTAGCCCTTGGGGCTTCCTATTTTGTATTAGTTATTGATGAGAAAGCTGTCATTAAGGATTTCTCTTTTAAGAAATTTACAGATATATGTGTGAATTGCTGTCTCTCATGATTTAATTTTTGAAGCATACTAGAACAAAAAGCCCAGTGTTTGGAACTTGGGTAATTTCTAGGTCTTTCTAGAAGCAGAGAAATTTTCTGTTGCAGTCATGGAAGGTGCCGACCTATAAAGCAAATCTTATTTTAATTTTCTCTTACTTGATCAAGGAATATAACTACTAAGTCAAAATCAGTCAGTAATATCAAGTTATTAATGACTTGAGATAATATGCCATTCAGTTTTTAAATGAATAAGAGAATAGTGGCGATACCACCTTACAGTCATTTACCTCATTGAAATAAAATATATTAAGCCTCTAATCATTAGATAAATAATACTGCAATTACTTGAAATCTCAGTAGTTAGGCCTGTTTTTTCTGTAGAAGACAGTATCTTTTGAACTAGAAGGTGTTTTGACATAACAAATGTGACATTAAAATCAGTGTAATTCCCTGGAATAATTAATTGGCATGCCAATGCTCTTATAAAAGTGGAAATGTAGGATGTATCTGGTGTTGTTATTTCAAAATAGTATTATTTTATGACTGTAGTAATACTCACTGTAAAAACATAGTGTTATAGGTTCAGACA
Organism: Ammospiza caudacuta; assembly: GCF_027887145.1. NCBI lineage: Eukaryota > Metazoa > Chordata > Aves > Passeriformes > Passerellidae > Ammospiza > Ammospiza caudacuta. The sequence continues at coordinate 41,554,316 of NC_080632.1, forward strand.
TACATCAGTTCTTTTAAGAAGTTTCAGTTCCTTAATGTGTTTAACTAGGTAATTTTATAAAAATTTATTAACATGTCAGTTGTGTCATGTATTTGAGTTTGGGGGAAGGTGCGAAGGGAATATTCCCAAATGTATTCTAGTACTATTCAGCTTTCTTTGATATTGTTGTTTTTTTAATATCTGAAATAAAACCATTGTAGTGTTGAAAAAATATCTTTTACCAGGTAATGATGCCTTAAATGTGGAGAGTTTGACTCCTGGCTTGTACTATTAGTCACTTCTGGCTGCACACTACAGTTCTTTCCTACACTTTTCACTTCCATTCTGTACTTCTTCAGTATGTGAGACAGATGGGTAATGAGAAAAGCAAGTAGTTTAATTTTGTGATGAATCAACAAAATATCAAACTGTAGCTGTATGACTAAAACCATTGTGATGTCACATTCTTGCATACCCTGCAGTGAGTTGGGTCACAAGGGAGCAGCTGATCACTGTGAAAAATATGTTGCTATCAATGCTCTCTCTGGGGATTATTTAAAAATAGAAATGTGTGGAAGGGAGAATCGGGACTTGAAATGTCCAGAGAGTAATTGAAAATGAGTTCTCTAGAAAGTGAAATTTGGGGCAGATTTGGTAGAAAAGGACAAAGGCAAGGTACCCAAGGTACATTCTTCACCTTGGTTTTTACTGGTAAGAACTTCCTTCAGATGTTGCAGGTACCAGTGGAAAACTTGTGGATCATGGAAAGTTTTCCCTCTGTGGAGGAGTGTCAGGTTATGATGATTTAAACAAACATGACATACAAATTTCCATTGATTCAGGGAAAACGCACACAGGAATGCTGAGGGAGCTCACCAATACCACCTGGAGATCATTCTTGATTGTTTGAAAGGTCATGGTGGTCAGGGGATGTTCCAGATGTGAGGCTGGGGATATGTGTTTTTACTACATTTCTGATCCATGCTTCTGTCTGTAGACAATTACCACAGAAATGCAGTTGTTTTATATATATTCTTACTGAAAATAACTGCACATTCTTCCACATGTGTTACTCCATTTTATTGAACCTTTTTTTTTTTGTTTTTCAAATTAATAGAGATTTATGTAGTGTTCACTTTTGCTTAAGATTGTATTTTCTTTTTTGGTAGAATACTGACTAAAAACAGATACTAGCACTAGATAATTAAGCTATTCAGCTACCACTTTCAGAACATTTATTCTGAATGCAACATGATGTGATTTAGTTAAAACGCTTTCAATGCTGTTTTGCTATCTGGTTTATTAAAGATGCTTTAGGATAGTATAGCCTCTACTAGTAAAAGACTAATGTAAGGAAGTAATTAAAGAATAGAATTGTTCATGGTGAGTTGGATTTCATTAATTTAGTCAGTTAAATATCTTAATTAAAAAAACTATTGAGCTAAATCTGAACTAAATGCCAGAGCATAGTGATAGTCTAGATGCTAAAGTAAGTTGCATAGAACTATTCCTTGCTTTTCATTAATGCTAGTGTAATTAAAAAGATGCCATGTCAACATTCCCGTGGCTTGGCACTGCATAACTTACTATGTGACCTGCTGTTTGGCAATGAGCTTATTCCTCATTATTTGCTTTTAAACGGAAAATCTAATTTTTGTAAACTATACAGTTGCTGTCAGTGTCTATTGTTCATCAAGGAATATTTGAATTAAAATGATATAGGTATTTGGGAATTGATTTATTGATCATAAACATTAGCCAGATCTTATATCTGTAGGAAATATCTCAAAAATAACTCAGTTGTTACAGTCAACAGTTTCAGTCCTACAAATGTGTGAATAATTCATTTAGTGCTGTATATTGCCATTTCTTTACTACTGGAAGTTACTACTTCGGAGATAGGAAGGTTGATGAAGAGGATTGAATGGTTGAAAAGGCAAAAAGAGATATCAAAGATCATGAAAAAGAGTGTGGGAAAACAGTACTGAATTTAAAGATTCTCAGCTCTTAGACAAGGATCTTCACTGCATGGGCCAGGATGCCTGAGACTTGTTTTGGTTTTTCTAACCTAGACATTATGTAGGGAATGAAACATCTACTGGATATATTGAGGGTATTTTTCTACGCTTAAGTCAGTGAAATACTTAGGACATGCAAAACAGTAAATGGCTATATGGAAATAGATGTTCATTTTGTGTATATTATTAGAGTCTAGAGCTTAAGAGACTGCTGCTAGCTCTGAATTCAGCCCTTTAACAAGATCAGTATAATCACTCATATATCACCTATTACAGGGTTGAATTCTAAACATTCTAAAAAGGGGTGAGAAAAGCAAGAGGATTAGTACATTAGTTCTATTTTGAAGAAACTGGTTAGCATCAACCTGAGATTTATTTATCATGTTGTACAGCACACGCCTTCTGTAATGATTTTGCACTTTTTCAAATCAGTAAATCTACTCAAGTGGTATAATAAGCCACCACAATTTGTACTAAAATGAAGTTAGTAAGCAGCCAAAGTAGAGTTTCCATGGACTAGAACTTCTAGGATTAGCTGCAGCTTAGCAACATTCTTAGTGTATTAAGGACATATTCATAACGGTATTTCAGAAGCTAATGTAATTTTTGAAGTTTATGTTCATTCACGACTGTAACATAATAGAGCTACATTGGTTTATCAGTTTGTCTTCAATTATACTGTTGGAGTTTACTGAATAACATCGTCATTAACTGAATTTTTTAAAGTAAGTTTCATAAGCTAAGTCACTGTATAGGAATTCTTAATGTAGTACATTAACTTCATGGTCAGATAAATATGATCTGATCATCAAGTCAGATCTGACCAATAGTATGAGAGAAAGAACTACTCAAAGTATTTAAAATGGCGTGTGGGTAAGAAAGATCATGCTAGCAATTATATTAATCTTCATTACATTTCATTAATTTCAGATGTTTCATGGTTTAAAGAAATTTCTGCAACATGAAAGATTTTTAAAAAAGCAAAATTTAATAATACCATATGGCTTCAAATTCTTTATAGGTGTCAGTCAGTCTCTATCAGTAATCATAAGAAGGTGGGAAAAAAATTAGGTAATGGATTTCTCTCAGGCATGCATTTGGAGTTAAAAACTTATCAGGTGTGTGCAGTATTTCTAGTAGGTGCTTGTCATAGAAACAAGGATTGGTGTCTCAGCCTGTTTTCAAATATCTCTACAGTAGCTTATTTTATTTTTATGTACTTGGGGTTTAAGGTTTCAGGGAGTTTAAGGACTTCAACTTCCATGCCATTAGCTGTTTAAGTATGATTATGTAAATAACTGTTTTGCTTTCTTTGTACTGCTTCTGTAGTTATATAATTCAGATACTATGGTAGTAGTGGTGATGGGCATTTTAGTTAGGAAATGTTAATTTCATATGTCTGGGGTTTTCTTTGACCTTGCTTGAAAACATGCAGACCCCTGTCCTGATTATTTTTTTATGCTGAACTGAAATACCACTATACCAATGGTATACTGGAACAACAACTTGACAGCATTCACTGTAATAAAGATTTATCAGAAACCCTGGAGTACATGAACAAGTTTCTTAACTTGAGGGTAAGACAGAACACACTTTGGGAAAGAGCTATGCTTGCTAAACTGCATCTCTAAATACTAGTTCTTGTAGAAAATATATAGGAAGTATTCTTAAAACTGTGCAGTTACAACATTATAATATACTATTTACCTAGCTTTCCACACTATGAAGAACGTGTAAGAAAGGCATGTGCATAAATTGGTACCTTACCTCATTGTTACACCTTGTGTGTGTGTGTGTGTGTGTCTTTTCTGTCACCCTGTGGGCTGATTTATTTTTTTCTAGAATGAGTTCTTCTTTTGTTTCCTGGAGAGGAACAGTTATATTTTTTCTTGCATGGATTTTTATGCAGTTGTTTTCTACTGATTTTGTTTTCTGAGCTGAAGTTGCACAAAACTCCTCCTAGTGTTTTAAATTCAGTACTAACTCTCCTAGGAACCTGATCACTTCAGTTTCTACTATCAGTGACTGGAATTTCTTAAGATTCTAGCAACACATTTTTTCTTCAGCTCACTTTGTAGCACATGGTATCAGCTTAAGAACAAAGATATTAAAAATGGCCAGGAGTTTCAATTTTCAGATTGAGAATGTGGTCTTTTTCTCTACTTGGACACTTTTCTTTATGGACAGTTGACTCTTACAGCAGTTTCTAAATGGAAGATGTTTTGGAAAATCAAATTTTGTGCAGGGGAATCAATGCGTTTGTGATAGCAGACACGAAGAAGGGTGAAGCCAACTGGTTACACCTTGATTACACGTGGAGGATTGAGAAAGCATGTTGTAATAAGAATGTGATGTAGATGGAGATGGAAAAGGATCAAGACATTCACAACAAGAATAGGGAAGGAAAAGTTTGAGAACTATTGCAGCACAGATAGGTTTTTATAAAAGATAGTAATTTTTAGTTTTTCAAAAATACATAGTAAAAACTAAGTAAGATTTCATGAAAGCTCTAGAGGCAATGACTTCTGTACCTTAAACAGTTACAAAAACGAGGACAGAAAGTACTTTTCATTCTTTTCTTCCTGTCTGTCCACCACCCCTTCCTTTGCCCTTGCTTCCTCCTCTTTTCTGCTTTTTTCCCTTTCTTATACTTTGCCAGACAAGAAACTGTAATAGCAGAACACAGTGAAAGAAGAGTTTTAAAGTTTCACTTCATGTAAGTGTCCTTAAAATACATACTTTAAAAAGACTTTAGGTTTCTCTTTGAAATATGAAATTAAATAAAAATTGTGGTATTTTCCATTTTTTATGTGCAATATCCAGCCTTTCTAGTCTAAAGGCTGAATAATGCTGCATAAAGTTTAAATTTGCAACCACTATTCTTGCTGTGATTTTTAGATTAAATTTTTTATACAGAGTGATTCTTTACAACAGAATTTTAGATATGAAAATCAAAAAATGAATATATTTATTTCATATTGCATATTTAAAATACAGGAAATTGTTTATTAAAAATAAATTATTCTAGTTTTTATGCCTGATGTGCTCACTCTTTTGTAGATAATTATTGTTTTGTAATAACATCCCGGTTTCCAGAAAGGAGAAAAGGCAGGGGGAATGAAGTTTGAATGTAAAATATATTTTAGCTTCTCCAAAGGTTATGTTGACATAAACAGGTCTAGGTCTTTATGGTTGGTGTTTGCAGTTAATTAACTTTCTCTTCCTTAACAAACAAAGCAAATGGAGTCACAAGACACTTGTTACCTTTTCTGTCCTCTAATAATAATTTATGTATTTAACTTATTCAGGTTCTTCAGTTGTTTTTAGTGCTAACCTTCCTACATTGCATGTAATGGAGGTGATAAGTAGAAGTTGCAAAACATATGTGTTGCAAGAGAAAGCATGACTGACACCTACATTACTCTCTACAGAAAAAAAAAGCAAGCATATGGTGGAGCCTAAAGAATGTCCTAAATGTATAAACCTTAACACTTCAGGTTTCAGAAGTTAGCTTTGAAAAATGACTGCTACTTTGGATTGCTTTTAGTATGGAAACAATTGTTTAAATATTACTTTGAAAACTGTGTTTTGTTTTAGTGATTTTTTTTTTTATTTTTGACAGCAGTATCAGTAATAGAAATTACAAAGAAAAGAAAATTTATCTTATACTCTGAAATAACATTTCACTCCATTTGAAATAAACCAATGTCAAAACTGTCAAATCCAAATAGGTAAAGTGGAAGACACAGGAAAAGAAACTAATATGCTAAAAACATACTGTTTTAATGTGAAATACTGTAGGACTTGTGGTTATACTTTGTGAGAGATGCTTATGAATTACAAAAATGTGTTCTTCTAAATTGATAGCTTACCTCTAGAATCTGTCATGTCTGTTGAAGAGGAAAGAAGATCCAGAAATAAGGGTGTTAATCTGGAAACTTGCGGTCTGTCCCTGTGTTGCAAATCCTGTATGTGGTCCAGAATTAATTGTTTAGGCCTACATACCTGAAGGTGTTCACAAATCTAATTCTTGTTAGCTGATCCTTAGTCAGAGTTTCTAAGTATTAGGGGTTTTTTTGGTTGTGATGTTTTTCTTTTTTTTTCTCAAAAGTGTGAGATTTTTTAACATACTGAGATTTAGCACCTTGAATTTGTTGTGGAATTTAGAAGGAAACGTCTAGGATTTAAGAGATACCAGTCTTGACTTATCTTTTTTATTTTTTAATACTTTTTATATGGAGTATTATTCAATCAGATTGAAGAGCTTTTACCTGAGGAAAAGAATATATTAGTATAAAATTGACAATATCCTAATCATCAGAGAAGAAATGAGACTAAACTGAGGGCTAAAATTGTTTAGCATCTATCAGTCTCCAGACAAATATTTTGTAACTCAAATGGTTTTTTTCTTTTTCTTACCCCTTTATTTCACAAAGATTGATCCTTATCATTTGTCAATGCAAGAACGTAAATTGCTAAAATAATTTAAAAGGAGATTGATTTCCTGATGGCTTTTAGTCACTATCAACCACTATTTACAAACCAGTCCTTGCAGTTGTGTGTCACCCAAAAGCTTTCTGGGATGTACTGTGTTCCATCCTGTAGGTCATTAATGAAGACATTAAACACTACTGTATCCACTATTGATCCTTGCAACTGGACTGGCAACCTGCTGAACTTCATGCCACTGGTCACAACCCTCTCTTGTTAAATTGTGTTCAGGACTCTTTTGAAATGTCAGGATCAGCAAATACATGTTTCAGAGCTTCAAAGACTTTAGTATGCGTGCTTTCTAGTCCTAAGAGCCCCACGCAGGCTCTCTCTTGGGCCTTAATGTTGCACTTACATGGCTGCATAAAAAGTCTCACAGGGCATACTCAGAGTTGTGTGGGCCCTGGTTCACTGACTGGTTCATAAGGGTTGCATTACAGGCATTGCTGTGAAATTCTTACTGGATGTCTTAGGCTGATTATAATCTTAATTCCTGTTTTTTTGCACATCTCATATTTCAGCACTATTTTTTATTTTCCTATAATGATAGTTATGTTCCAGGTGACACTATAGTACCAGGTTTCAGGTGAATCCCAAAGTAACTGTATTGTGGTTTTGAGCAAGAAAGTAGGGGAGGATACTAAATCTTTGGGTTTTTTGACGCATGAGATTGTAATTATCCAAACCCATTTTTTAAACAGATTAGACACAATCCTTTCATTAATTTTCACTTTCCTTGCCTTGTGCTTTCATCAGTAGTAGTATTCTTCCCTTTGCTTTTATATTGTATTATTATTAGCTAGTTTTCTAATTTACTTAAAATAATGAGTGAAATTACATAAATCCTGCTCAACTTCCCTTATTTCTTATTTTAAAGCTTTCTCTACAGCAATGTGGCAATAAATTGCAAATCTGCATGGGTTTTAACTTTGAAAAGAATTAGTCTCAATATATTGCTGGTAGTGACCAAATATCCTAGAAACTTGATGACAGAATCAGCTCTTAAGCTAGTATATTTTATTAAGGTTTTATTGTGCTTTTGTGAAGACCACTTAATGTTCTCTAGTCCATGAGACATGTTGCAGATGGTACAGTTGCTATTTGTCTTGTTTCAGAGTCTGTGTTTGTTACTGGTTATTACCTTCATCCATTTTGTCAGACTGGTTTTTGGCTCTAATAAAATAGGGTTTCAAATAATGTGCTGCTTATCGTAAACTAAGACACAACAGATTTTTCTAATAATTTGCTTATCATGAAGATACATCAATCATGCAAAAGTTAGACAATAACTTTTAAGACTGAAATGATGAAGTGCTAATATATTGTGACTTTGGTGTAATATATTAACTCCTGAATGTGCTCTTATCTGACATTTATTGCAGAGTATGCTAACAGTAACAGTTTAATTTATGACAGCCTGATAAAGGAAGTATACCCGTATTTGTTTGAGGTCATATTCAGCTTTTGCACTTTGTATACTGCTTGTGTACATATTTTCTGTTAAAATCATCCTTTTCTCTGGTGATACATATCGCTTGGGATTTTCTTGTTGTTTGTTTGTTGTTGGTTTTTTTGCCTTTTGCTTGCTTAGATATATCTAGAAACTTACTAGCATTTGTTGGAACCCTCATAAAAAGAGAAAACAACAAAATACATCCTCTTGTTAACCTGTGCAGCTTATCTGTATAAGACAATCTAATACACGTCAAGGAATGCTGATGTAAAATCAAAAAAAGAAAAAATGGACTGTACTTTTGGAATGTAATTCATTTCAGTATCTGCAGCACATAGGAAGTTCTCTTAAGAAGACAGACTGAGATTCTTGAAAATATTAATATGCCCCCTAAAAACTATCACAGCTTTAGCTCACTCCTCCTTTTTGCCCCTAGGAGCCACCATGACCCATTTTTAAAAGGTGCAGAATATGATGGTTAGACGCTAGCTGAGACCTAAGCACTATGAAGCTGTTCACTCACACCCCTCTCCCGACTACTGCCTCCCTGCACCCATCCACTTCGAGGGAGAAAAGTTAAACTTCATCCGTTAAGGAAATAAACACTTCATTAATTTAAACAAAATATAATTTACTAGTAAAGAAAAAGAGCGTGTAGTATACCAAGGGGTTGTGAGAGACGCGTGCTCCGGGAATCCTCTGGATGTTCATTCCAAGCGCACGAGGGCCGCAAGCCGCGCCCCCAGCACGTGCGAGAGGATGGCAGGTGCCCCGGCGGGGCGGGCCGGGCGCTGCCCCGAGCCTATCGGGCAGAGGTGTCGGAGCTTCTTGGAGCTCTCCGTCCGTCCCCTGGCGGCCGCCCCCTTCTCCTGGCAGGGGGATGGCGGCGGGGCCGCGGGCGCAGCCGGTAGCGCCAGTGCGGGGACGGGCCGAGCGCGCCGTGCCCGGGCGCGGCGCTCTGGCGGCAGCCGGGCGGGCCGAGCACGTACTCCTGGTAGTCGTCGTCCGCCCTGACGGAGTGCAGGATGCGGCCGAAGCGCTGCCAGCAGAGCGGGCAGGCGGCGCGCACGGCGGCCCACTGCCGGATGCAGGCGAAGCAGAAGGTGTGCAGGCAGGTGTCCACGTGCGCCGCGTCGTCCAGGTCGCCGAGGCAGATGGGGCACAGCCCGGCCGCCTCCCGCCGCTCCTCGCTCGGGGCGGCCGGCGCGGCGGAGCCGCTCTCCTGCAGAGCCTCGGCGGCGCCGTGCGCCATGGGCTGCCAGAGACGGGCCCGGGGCCGGAGCTGCTCTGGCGCCGGGAAGCGAGCAGCAGAGAAGGCCCAAAGCGTGGGCAGGGAGGGGAGACGGGGGCCTCCCGAAGGGTCTCGGTGTGGGGCAGAGAGGGCAGACGGGGGCCTCCCGAAGGGTCTCCTTGCAGGCTAAGGAGACTTTACTGGAAAGTGACCGAACAGCCCCTCAGCTGCCTTCGACACCTGCCTCCCACTCCGTTCCCCCAGGCAGGAGAAATTTCTCCATGGCAGGAGAAATCTCCCTTCCACTCTGCTCCCGCCCAGCCAGTGGGAGTCGTCTGGCACAGGGTACCTGCAGGAGGCGTCCGGGACGGAGGAAGTGGCCGGGAGCCCTCAGTGATGCCGAAGGCCCCAGAGCACTTTCAGGAGCCAGAACCCAATGCACTGGCTACTGGAGTGCTGGGAGTTTATGGCTGTTTGCCCCTCAGTGATAGCATGTAAGTCTTTGGACCTGCACCACAACCAGCACCTGAGGAGGACAGCAAACATTCAAGGGTGAAAACCGTTGAATCACAGGATGTTTATCCTGTTGTGTTGGCTTTTTGAGCTAATATAAGCCTCAGTCTCCCCAGGCCCCTTGCTTGTGGTAAGAAAACTTCAGAAGTGGAAAGTAAACTCTTGAGTGCTTCTCTTCTAAACCCTTCCTCAAACACGGCCACTTAAGAGACAGTTGCTTAGGACCATATGCAGATGGCTTTTGAAAATCTTTAGGATGGAGATAGCGCAAGCACTTCTAGTGGTTTTTCAACCTCACAGAAAAAAAAAAAAAAGCTTTTCCTGATATTCGGTAAGGATCCTCCAGTATTTCAGTCACAGGCTGTGGAATGGATATCTGCTCCATTGTGTGGACCTCTCTGGGTTACAGGGGCACAAACTGTGTCACCATGTGTTTTTTTTCATGGTGACAAGAATCTCTCTTCCAGCACCTGAATCACCTCCTCTTTCTTCTAACCTTGATGTCTGCAGCATTACTTGTCTTTTTCATGTGCTGTTGAATGGCTTTTTTTACCCTCTTTTGATTATGTTATCACAGGGGCATTGCCACCATTGGTGTTCAGCTCAGCTTTGGTCAGCAGTGAGTCTGTCTTGGAACCAAGTGAAAGTGGCTCTCTCTGACATGGAGAGAGTTTCTGAAAGCTTACCAAAGCCAACCCTGTAGCCCCCCTGCTACCCAACTGATACAGGAGCCCAGAATTGGACACAGCACTCTGAGTGTGGCCTCACCAGTGCTGAACAGAGGCCGGAGATGACCTCTGTTTTCTTGTCTTCAATACTTTGTGTAATGCAGCTGGGGATTTTTGTAGCAAAATACAATCTAGCTTCTTTCAAGGAGGAAAATTCAGGATGGAAACTGTTGTGCATTTATATGTGCATATCGATAGTTTAAATATGAAAGTATTTCCTTGGCACATGAATTGCTCAGGTTACATGGCTGTAGCAATATAACATACAGCTGTAGCAAGGTTAAGTTTAAATATTTGGTGTTTTGAAGATGGTTCTGTTGAGCATATTGGGACTATCTCAGAATTAGTTAGAGACAGTAACTTTAAAAATAACTTTATAAATGTTTTTGTGTTGTTTTTAGGTTAGGCAAGTATATGTGAATACATGTATGTAAAGGTTGCTAGTTATTTCTTCTGTCCTGTAGGTCAGGAACTTACTTCTCTTAAGTCTGCACTGAACTTCCTGGGTTTTTCTTTTAAATATTTTAATATTCTGTGTAATAGCTCATTATATTCATGGCATGTAAAATACATGAAATTTGTTTATATTTTAAAGCAAATTTCTAGTCCTAGAGCAAAGTCTTAACAGAAAGATTTTAACTTTGTCATATACACCTTGCACTGAGAACTTCAGACACCTTTCCTTTTATTGTGATGTGTCTTGTTAGGTAGTAGTTGTATAATAGTTTTTTTGTGTGCACCGTCTCTAAGTGAAAACCACGCAAATGCTGAATTATTTCTGTTGATATAAAATATGGCACATTTTAATGTGCAAAACTAATGCATTTTTAAAGGTTTGTGTTAGGTGGGAGTAACATGCAGGTAGTCTTCTGCAGTGTAGAGAACTTTTGTCCAGGAGCTTGAGGATTGTGGGAAGGTGTGAGGAGAGATAGGAAGGGAGAGAAAAGAAAATTAGCAATTCTTGTAAATATCACAAAACTGAGTTAAGGAAACTGTTGTGGCTTCCTCTTATTCTGGGAGATACACCATCTCTCTTGTAGTAAACAAATTAAAAGAAGGGAAGAATATTTCATTAGTATTTTGTTCAGTGTGTGGTAACTGTGCGGCTTGCCCAGGTGTTCTAGATTTGTGTAATTTGTACTTCATAAGGAAATTTCTGTCTTGTCTGAAGTATTTAAACACTGTAGTTGAAAAAAGTAGCCAATATGACTGGCTTCTTCATTGGTTAATGAGCAGCCTTGACATTTCAAATGTGAGGAGACCATTTAGATTATGCTTATTTGCAGATATATTGTGAAAGCATAGTGGATACGGCAGGAACTGGAGCAAAATCTGTCCGTTTTTCAACTCCTGTAAGTACTGCCACTGATCTTACTTTGTATTTGGTGTGACTTGAACTACGTCCTGCCTTCCCAAAGCAATTGAGATAGTTGTGTCATTATCTTGATTCACCAAAAATGGAGAATCACTTGCGGGCGTACCAGATTTGGACGTTTTAACTGAGTAAGTATTTTAATTATGGATTAATTAGGGTAGGGTTCTGTGGCTTTCTCGTTTTTTCTTAGAATGAAGACAAAATAAATATTTGGTTAAATGGGCAGTGTTGTTTACATAGAAATAACAAAATATAACATAATGTTGGCGCATTTATAGAGAAGATAAATCTTGCAGTAGGTAGGCACATTTTTCTGCTTGGTATCAGAAACTTGAACTACAATGTACAGAGTTAGAGGAAAGCTGCTCTTTACCAGAAGTAAAAAATCAGCACTTATCTAAGCATGACGTAGTCAGTGTGATACCTGTCAATTCATGTCAGCTATTAAATATAAATATAATAGCTGCATTGGCATATGTGCTGTGAACAGTAACACTTCAGCAAACTTGTTTAAAACACACAGCTAATTTTGTGGGGTCTGACAGGCAAGTTTTTTTTGCAGTCAAGGAACTTGCCTTACAATGATTGATAGTTTTAGCTTGCTTTGTTGAACTGTGGTAGAACTGCTGGTAGTATTTGTCTCTCCATATGCTAAATGAGTGAATAGTTGAGAGTAGCTCAGGCTTTCAGCTCTTCATGCTACAGTTGTTCTCCTAAAGTTACCAAAAAAAAAAATTCAGTACTGATTTGTTTTGTGGGTAAGGTAAGAACTATTTGCTGTGAAATTGTAGACAGACTTGGAATATTAACTCTATAGCAGTAAAACTTTTTTATATTTAAAGGCAGTATATGTTTGTTTATACAGTGCAAGTTCCAAATGTTGGCATCCAGGTCCTCTCTTTCCTTGTGGAAAGAAACCAGCATAGTAGCACCTGTGTAATTTTTACAAAATGAGAAAGACTCATAGTATAGGATGAAGCCTTAAGGAACAAAAGCTGTAAGAAAAGCTGCAGTAGGAATTAAACAGTTTTTTTCAGTAAGGATAACAAGACTACTACTGTAATGCTACAAGGATGTGAGCAGTGAAAGAACAAATAATTTTTATGTCTCTTAACTGGAGACGGGGAGGTATCATGCTGTAATCCAAGCCAGGCAAATAATAATGTTGTGTATGGTGAAGACCATTCTTAGTAAGGCAGTTATGTGAACTAGGAAGTATGTTATTTCTTACACCTGACCAACCATATGAATTAAATCTTACTATTTCCATCTGTCAGATGGTGGAGAAATTTGTTTCTTATTTCTGCTCTTATCTGAGAGCTGTCTTTTAATCGCTTATTTGTGAAGATGGTGTACAGATCCAAGCTCATTCTTAATAGGAAATTTTCTTACCTCAAAAACTTACATCTTTTTTCTTATGTATAGTGTTTTAAACTTCATCTTCCAGTCTGCTTGCAACCCAAAATTGCTTTTGGGTTGCACTATTCTTTTGTGTGCAACCACAGTGGATCAGATGCAGACTGTTGAACCTGGAACCATACTGTCAATACCTTAGTTTGATTTGAGTCCATTCTTTCTTGTAGTCAATTTGTCAGTTGCTGCAGCCAGTCAGTATGTTTTTTTTTCACTTTTCTATGTACAGACTTCTTAAATGTAAGTGAACCTATCTGAGAAACTCAAACATTTCAGTTTTCCTATAAAAATCTTTGCACTTTTGATGCCTGGAAGATACCAGTAGGTAAGCAAGAATGTCTAGTTAAGCTGAATATAGGTTAATAATTTGGTAACTACTGATTTACTTGATTTTTTTCCCCAAGATGTTAGATATTATCTCTCTAAGAAAAGATAAATGAGTTATGGGAAGAAGGTCGATAGTTTTTCTTTAGGTTGAATTAAGAAAATCTAAGCACTCTGCCTAAGCTTTCCTTTTTTATTTTTTTAATGAGGTTTAGGTTGTCTTAGAAAAACTACTGGATTACTGATTTATTTGTGCTACAGCATAAGCATAATCTTTAGCATTTAGAACACAAGTAATCTGGAAATTGGCCACTTCTTAGATTGAGTGTATGGAGAGGCTATCTCAGAGAAACACTGTTGATCATATTTATCACTAAAAGTATTTGGATGTTTCTGAAGTTATAAAGGTATGTCATGAAATTAAGGAGGCAATTTACCTGTGGGTCTTTCTTCAGGAAATTATAGGTATCTGAACTTAATAAACTTCTTTTATTAAGGCTGAACAAATCCGTTCTGATCTTCTGGTCTGCCTTTCCTTCCACATCAAATATAATTGCTTTTTTCTTTTTTTCTTTTTTCTTTTTTTCTTTTTTCTTTTTACCTGTGGAATCCAAAGATGGATAGATGGATAGAGCATTTCAGATGGATAGAGCATTTCATGACCTCCAATCTAAAGTCTGGAACTGAGGCACTTGCTGTTACAGTCAAATCTGCTGTTGGCTGTCTTTACTGAAAGGTTATATCAATCTACAGTTCCCATTTTCTTTACTCCAGTTGTGTCTAAATACTTAGTAATTTTTAACATGTCAGCACTTAATATGTGTTACAATTTATTGTTGTTTAGGGAGATCAGAAAGACTCATGTGAAACAAGTTAAAGTTATACATAATTAAAGCTATCAGCACAAATAAAATATATGAGAATATTTTTTTCTACTACTATTATTAAAATAGAGAGCACATAATATGCTGGGATTTTTACCTTTTAAAAATCACAAATATAAATTAAAATGCATTCCATTGTCTGTTCTTTAAACAGTTTAGTCCTTGCAGATTCTTTTTGCAATATGAAGTAAAGTTATCAAAGTGTATTGAAAGATAAGTGTTCTACTATACCAAATGCTGTCAAGACAGGAACACTCTTAAGTAGTCTTAGGAAGAGAGAGGAATGTTATCTGTTGATACACAAAATATCAGATGGTTTTAGAGCCTACAAGCCTTCTGGTAAGTCAGAAATACTAAGCCACCAATTTGTGGTTGATCTAGGACTTGAAGTTACTAAAATATTAAATTTTTAAAATTTTTTCCGTTGCAAGTTCCATATTTTCAGGTTCCACACCTTCATGTAAATTATTTTATCAGTTCCTAGGTCTGAAAGTTTAATGTCCTTGAAATAACTTCAGAAATTTTTTTTCAGTTTAGGCAGTTCAGAGGATAAATCTGCCTGGTGTTGTGCAAACCATGATGAGCAAGCTATGCCAATGTTCAGGACTGACTGAGGCTTCAAGGCAGAGTTAATTACTCTGATGCTAAGGAAGAGTTTGCATGCCTTGCCCAGAGCATTCTGCATAATTTATGGCTGAATGTGATCGGTAAAGAAGCTTTGCACTGAAGCATTCACAAAACTTGGCTCTTTCTTCATGGTTTCATTGTCAGTGCTGACAGAATGCAGAAGCACTGCATTTTATTCTTTGGAATATTTTTAGGTTTAAGTATGGTTTAAATTCATCTGGCACCTAAATCTCCTGCAGGTGCTCATTCACTTTCTCATCAGCAGGATGGGGGAGAGAATTAGAAGGGTTATCCCTGTGATCAGTTGAGGTCAGCTGTCCTGAGTGTGTCCCCTCCCAGCTTCTTGCACACCCCAGCCTTCTCACTGGTAGGGTGGTACAGGAAGCTTAAAAGGTCTTGGTTCTGTGCAAGCGCTGTTCAGCAATAAGAAAAATATCTCTGTATCATTAATCCTGTGTTTAGCAGAAATTCAAAACTCAATACGATACCAGTCACTATGAAGAAAATTACCTCTGCCCCAGCTAAACCCAGCACATTCCAGCCCTTATTTCCTGGCATTTACTTCATGCTCAGGTGCCATACTACTCGGTATGATCTCGGTATCTTATTAACCACAACCTGCTTTCCATTTGATGTAATAATTTTCCATTGGATATAATACACAGATAGCATTCCCTTAGTCTGAGAACCACCTCAGCAAGATGTTCATAAAATGTCTACAAAAAAGGTCCATTGAGTTTATTTAGTCTGTGACTTTGGGCTCCATCGGTTCTGATGGTCATTTGGGTTAGGGGAGGTGGTGTGTTGCATGGAGTAACTGGGCACCAAAGCCAGCTCAGGTCAGGTCCCTGCTGCACTGGAGTTCCTTCTTCTCTTCCATTGATTTGGGTTGTTAGTGTCATGGTAATTCCTGTAAGGTGCAACTCAAATCATGGCTTACAGCAACAGTTTAAAGGTATATCAATTATGAGCTCTGTCTCTCATCCTTTTGGGCCAGGTTTATGGTTCAATATTGCAGTGAACTCCTTCACTTGTTTCTACCCTGCCTACCAGCAAGGATTTCCTGCTGTGGTCGTCATGAGCCTCCATGGGCTACAGAGAGACAGCATGTCTCACCATGATCTTCAGCAAAACAGGCTGCTGGGGAATATCTTACCCGTCATGTGGTACCATCACAGGAGACAGTTCTCTACAAACTTCTTCAGCATGGGTCCTTGTCACAGATTGCAGCTCTTCATGACCTGCTCCAGCCTGAGTCCCTTCCACACGGTGCAGTCCTTCAGAAACAGCATGCTCCAGCATGGATCCCTCACAGGGTCAAAAGTCCTGCCAGCAAACCTGCTCCAGGGTGGGCTCCTGTCTCCGTGCAGTCACAGGTCCTGCCAGGAACCTGCTCCAGCATGAGCCTATTGTGGGGTCCCAGCTGCTTTTAGTTATCCAGCTACTCCACCGTGGGGTCCTCCATGGACTGAAAGTGGACTCATCCTTCTACTCAAGTTCGCACTGGTGTTGCAGCCTCTCCAGTACAGCATCACAGAAAACTGCCACAATGCCCTGGCCACCTGACAGCCCAGGCACTTTGCCATGGCTGTTTTCAAAATGCTGTCAGGCACAACACAGTGAGGTGATCAGCAGCACAGCACTGCAGTGAGCAGCAAAGACAACAAGTGGCCACTGATGAGCACTAGACTCTAGTATTCAGTCAGGCAAGCAAGCCACATGGCAAGCACAGGAAACTGCTCTTTACTAGCTAAATGGCATTAGCTATAAATTTGATCTAGTACATTTGAGTCAAATCTGTTGTTATCTTGAACTCTTTGTGCTTCACATTGGCCAACAAAAAGGACTCTTATGAATTAACCCCAGCTGCCAGCTAAGCCCCATGCAGCCATTCAGTCACTTCCTTGCCACTGGGATTGGGAAGAAAATTGGAAAAGTGAGAAGACTCATGGGTTGAGATAAAAACAGTTTAAGAGGGAAAGCAAAAGCCACACACATAAGCCGAATAAAAAACCAAGGAATTAATTCAGTGCATCCCATGGGCAGGCAGGTGTTCAGCCATCTCCAGGAGAACAGGGCTTCATCACACATAGTGGTGATGTGGGAAGGCAAATAACCATTGTTCCAAATGTCCCTCTCTTCCTCCTTCTTCCCCCCATTTTATATGCTGATGTTGCAGCCATGTCTCCTCTCTCCTGTGCACCCCCAGTCTCCTCACCAGCATGGTAGTGTCAAAAGCAAAAAAGGCCTTGTTTCTTTTTGTAAGCAGCCTGGTCAGCAATAACAAAAGCAGCTACGTTTTATCAACCCTGTGTTCAGCACAAATCCAACAAGTAGTCCCACTCCAACAACCATGAAGAAAATTAACTCTATTCCAGCCAAAATTACATCATGAGTAGAGACTTCTTTTTTTTCTTTTTTTTTCTTTCTTTTTTCTTCAGTTAATCCTCTTTCAGTAGGAATATAAGAATGAGTAAGAATAATTTAGGATAAGAGGGTAATAAGCAAGGCTTGTTTGACTACACAGCTGCTAAGTGCAGAATGACAGATGTAAATGAGAATGCTGAAGTTCATCTGGACACACTGTCCTTATCACCTTCTACATTCCCTGCCTATTGACATCTTAATTATTTTCTAATTGCATTGTATTTCAGAATTATCTTGCATTCCCAGCACTTTCTTCTCCATTTTATGTGAGTTGACACCATACCAAGTAGAGTGCCAATTGCAGCTAAGATGTGAATTATTGCAGCTATTATTATTGGATAATTGGGACTGTTGTAATATTCTGAGAGGCACTGATCAAATCTCCAAATTTCAGACACACAATTTTTATGCTCTACTTCTAGTCTGTTACAAGCTAAGAATCAAGCACTAATCAAATACATTGGTCTTCGGGTTTCTTCTGAGGATTGATACCTGTTTTCAGGCATCTTTCCATTCATCTGTTTCTTCCAAATAGTTGCAGACTGTGGCATACAAGCCAATATGATAAAATACTGTACTTGTGATTTCTAATTCATTCTTTTTAGGTGTCTGAGTATAAGGTGAATAAGAATTTATTCATTTTTCTGTTTTAAGCAAGCAAGGTAATGTCTCAGAGCAAGAATAAAATGGTATGTTTCACAAATAGACCATCTCGGTACAGGGAAGGAAAGATCCAAGGAAAGATATGCCTCAGATGATGTCTCAGTCATTAGCAAAGTAAAATAGTCACTAACTTGTCTCTTGACATGCATGATATGTATCCTTCTCTTACAAAATAAAATTGCTGGTTGAGGAAGACAGGAATGGGAGAAACTGGTGAGATTTTATCCATTCCATTCATTGTTTAAGTAGGTTACCTATAGTTATCCCTGAAGTAATCCTGCCGATATCCCAGCTCTAAGACTATTTTGCATGTTTCCCTCGTCAACATAGAAAGGATTTGTCTTAGCTTGCTTCTTTGTTTTAAGGCAATCTAGTCCTTCCTAGTGGCAGAGTTATAATATTCTTGTTGAAGTCTTGTTCCTTGTACTTTCATAGATAAAAGACGGCTGTAGCTTCTGTATTTAGTAACCAGATGGATTTCACATCTGGTCAAGAAAGCCATCGTGACTTGAATCAGCAATGGTGTGGCCAGCAGGAGCAGGGCAGGAATTGTTCCCCCATACTTGGAACTGATCAGGCCACAACTCAAGTCCTATGTTCAGTTTTGGGCCCCTCAATACAAGA
This sequence comes from Ammospiza caudacuta, assembly GCF_027887145.1. Classification (NCBI taxonomy): domain Eukaryota; kingdom Metazoa; phylum Chordata; class Aves; order Passeriformes; family Passerellidae; genus Ammospiza; species Ammospiza caudacuta. The sequence continues at coordinate 41,573,066 of NC_080632.1, forward strand.
ACATTGAAGTGCTGGAGCATGTCCAGAGAAGGGCAGTGGAGCTTGGGGAAGGGTCTGGAGTACAAGTCCTGTGACGAGCAGCTGACGGAGGTGGAGATGTTCAAGCTTGGAGAAAAGGAGGCTCAGGGGAACCTTACCACTGTCTATGACTGCCTGAAAGGAGACAATGCAAGATGGGAGGCAGCATCTTCTCCCAGGAAACAAGTGACTGGACAAGGGGCAACGGCCTCAAGTTGCCTAGAGAGGTTCAGATTTGATATTAGGAAACATTTTTTCACTGTGGTTAAGCATTGGGATGGGCTGCCCAGGGAACTGGTAGAGTCACTATCCCTGGGAGTGTTCAAACAATGAGCAGACCTGGCACTTTGTGCTATGGTTTAGTGGCCATGGTGGTGTTTGATCAAAGGTCAGACTTGATTTTGGAGATATTTCCCAGTATTAATGATTCTACAATTCTGTGGTAATTTATCATCGTTTTTCAGACCCTAAATCTGAGATGTTTAGAATATATGTCTCCAAATAACTTTCAGTGTGTCAACAGTATTTTTCACTAGGATTCTCAAATCTCAGAGTAGTATTCTGTATCTTAGTAAAGAGAAGAGTATCACGCAGTAGAAACAGGAGCTACAGAGATATATGTCCAAAACTTGGTATACTGCCAGACAATGTGATACCTTTTTTATTTAAACATCTACTTAACATGTACATATTAGTAAATTGTTCTAGCATAAGCTTAGTTTTGTTGTGTGCTACTATCAAAACACTTTCTGTTAAAATAATTTAAAATTTTAATTCTACTGTAATGTAATACTTCCAGCAAAAATACAGAATTTCATCTAATTCAAAGGTGTTTTATACACAGGGTGCCATCACATAGTTATCTGCTTACTGTAGTGTGTATACTAGGCACTTAAGTTAAATTTTGTGGGGATTAGGTTTGGATATCAGTATCCATGCTGTCTGCTTAAAATCACGTCAAGTATGTGTGAGCCTGTAATGCAGTTTCCAGTGTTTTGAACTGCTTCAGCTTCTCAAAAACTGAAATATTAGGATTTATGTATCCTAAGTAAAACAACCAAAGCTTTACCTATTTGGAATCTGATAATTTTGTGATGTATGGATTTTGAAGCAAACTTTGCTGTAGTTTAGAATAAGGGAAAAGATGCCTCTCTTCATTTTCTTTTCCCATAGATGCACAATCTTGCATTAGAACTGTTGTTCTCTAATATGATGTAGCAAGACAGGATCATTCTGTTGAACCTTTTATTGTGTACATTTTCCAAAATTTAAAGATATTTTAATATTGAACCACTTTTAGTTTCTAGACTATGCTAAATAGCCCATTAAGAGTTTTCATCAGTTTTTATCCTAAGCCTTCTTTCCTATCCAGTGACTGTAAATTCTAGTTTGGCAAATGATATTGGTGATAACCTAAATGTGATGTGGTAGGCTGTTATTGGGTGAAACCTATGTCTCTCCCTCTACATTTTTTTTTTTTTCCACTTCTTTTTTTTTTTTTTTTCTTAATTGGCATCCCCTGCCCCTATTCATAGGGGAACTGTGTGTTGTCACCTGTCTCACCATCTGTTTAATTACTGCTAAGGTGATGGGTGAGGGAAAAAATTATCAATAGAGCCATTGGGGCGATAATTGTGGCATGATTCTTTCCTTCTTCTTGTACCTGGTGAAGAAATGGCTAACTCTGAAGCATTTGAAAGTTGCCAGTGTATTAATAATACCATAACTTTTAAGTGTTAGGTTATGGCATGGGTTAAAGCAGATCTGACTCTTTTCAGTGGTGCCCAGTGTAGATACAAGAGGTGGTCCTCTCTCAACCTGAACCAAGGCTTTTTCTGTGAGGCTGACTGAGGATGGGCATGGACTGTCCATAGAGGCTGTGGAATTCCTATTCTTGGCTGTATTCAAAGTCACCTGGACGTGGTCCTGAGTAGCAGGTAGGTAGGGTAGCACTGCTTGAGCAGGTCTCTTCCAGTCTCTGGGACTGTTCTGCTATTTGGTGAAAGTCCAATAGTAAGAATCACAAACACAAAATTTGTGACACAGAGGTGACACAGGGAGAACATAAGCTATTTCTTCTAATACTGCTCATTCTGTTAATAAAGTAGATTTTTCCAGCCATAATGTTTTTACTTTTTGATTTTATGTTTTGATCTACTGAGTGGTCCAAATAAATGTAGTCTCCATTTTGACATCACTTTTTCTCCCTTTGTATCGTTATTATTAGGTACATGCTCAATCTTTTGATGAAAGGACTGCAGCACAGTATCATACTAGAAGAGAAAAACCCACCCAAACACCCATAACTTCTTAAATAACCTAGAGATCTACTTTCTCCATAACTGTATAAGTTATGCAGAAGCAAAAAAAGCTGTTTTGTTCAGGTGGTTCTCCTGCTTTCATGTTCTTCCTCAGAAAGTAATCAAAATACATTTTGTTGTCAATAATTTTGAAAGGTGTGAAGAAGTAGCATTATACATGTTAGACTTTATAATTAATTCGGCTGTTATCATTAGTGCCCTAGAATAAGATCTTGGCTCAAGCTAGAAATTTCATTTGCTATTGTAACTATTATTCTGCATAGAGATATTTTTGGGAGATTGTGAGCATGCTTATTCCAGCTCCTCATGACAGTTATGCTAATATAATAAAGACAGATGCCTCAGTATCTGAAAAGTACTCGAGTACTATTAAAGATGGATAATGCTTGATTAAGTGTGAATTAAAAGCCATAATATACTAGACTTGGCAGTGTAAATAGCAACTTAGAAAACACACTAAACTTGTAGAAATGTTCTGTAATAAAATTCCTTATCAAAACTCGTTTCTGGTTAAACACTACAAAACACCATCCCAACACGGAAATTCCTGTGAACTTCATCCGAGATTGTTTCCTGAAGACATTTTTACTTCTGAAAAAAACAAACTGTAAGGTTAGATAGCTAATGTCCCTCCATTGCTGCCATTCAGTCCTGTTTGCTGTCCCAGCACATGACTGTCATCTAACAAGGCGATAGTCCTGCAAGTGCACAGAGGTCTCTATTCCTCATGTTTATTCACCCTGCTGAGTGTGGGGCCGTTGTATATGCCCTTCATATATGAGCTCTTCAGACAGGCACTTCAGCATGCTGATTTCTGAAAAATGATCTGTGTGGCTTCCTCATAAACATGCCTTGTAGCTACTTCTTTGCTCATATGCACATGTTGGAGGTGACCCTGCTTAAGCCTCATTATTTGACTATTTGTTGCCTTTCATTCATGTCACCCTAGGCCTTTGCTTGTTGAACTTGTCCACCACTCCTTCACTGGGCTGCTGGAAAATATTTTCTTCCCCATACCTCCTTGCTCCAGTCCCTTCCTACCAGGTCAGCTATCATGCTGGCAGAAATATCTTTGCCCCAATTAATGAAGCATATCCCAGCTCTCCCAAGTTGTTAACCTCAGAGAAGGCTCTATAATCATAAAAAAAACGAAGCCCTGTTGCTAATGCTGGTTCTATAATGAAGTGTTGACATGCAATATCAGTGCCCTCTCCCTAACACCCTTTGACCCAGGATGAAGGAAAGCAGCTCTTGGACTTTTCTACTCAAAGACTCTAGTGGGCAAACTAATGCTTTAGAATAGCATAAATGTAATTGTTTGATGGTTTGCTAGTTTTCTCACAACAAAAATTTTGAGAAGCTTTAGCCTGTAAGTAAATGTAATCTTGGTGCTAGTGTGTACTAATGTGTAAGGTTACTGTGTAATACTGATTAATTTTCCAGCAAGAGAAGATAGAATTTTGGTGGTTTTGAAGGTAAAATTAGTAAGTAGATCAAAGTGAGAGTGTCATGAAGTAGTCATTCAATCTAAGCACCCATGTGCTGTGATCTCCTGGCAATATGGGATTTCATTGTGACTGTTGTTGACTAGTACTGTACCATTCTTAGGGACTTAGTAAACAACTGATCATCAAGACAATGCTTTTTTATATTATGAACTTTCTTTGAAGGAGTTACCAGGAGTTTTTACTTGCACAGGTCTCTTCCCATGTGCATCTCTGTGTCTCACCCTTCTGTTTGTTACTCTTTTACTGGGTTTTACTAATCAGAGGTAGTTATGGAAGGCCAGAGAGGCAGCTTCTAAACTTCATGCTGTGCCAGTCAGTTAACTGTTACTCCTCCATAAATCTGTGATAAGCTGAAAAAAGAGTAAGGAAATTTGTATTGCTAACTGCAGTATTTAGCAACCAGTACCAATACCAGGGAGAGTCCAGCTGCCTACTTTGGTATTCTCAAGAACCTTGGGAAAAGACAAACAATCAAATAGTGTTTAGTAAGACACTGGGGTTCTAACATGAAATTTACATTAGTATCTAGAAACTATTGTAATATTCTGTTCATCCTCTGTGAATAGCTTGTGTAATCTGTCTTCTGCACTTGTGTTACATAACTCAATTATGAAGTCAATTATTCATAAAATTTTTGTTTATACAAAAATTGAAAAGGAATGCTTATGTGAAACTAGTATATTACTGAAAACTGTTTCCATTTATACTCTTGTTCAGGAGCCAAGCATTCCCTATTAATTGTTGAAACAATGTTTTGAGTTTTCCTTTATAGCGAAACACATTATGTTGCTGCAAATTCTTAATTAGTATATTGGCTATTCATTATTATAAATACATAATATTTTAAGATCAGCCTTTTATTTTGACTATTAAAAGCCTACCATTACTGCATGTGATTACGAGATCTAGTTCAGTTTATCTTCTGTGATGTTTTGTTTAGGCTTCTAGAGGAGAAAAAAGAAATTTCCTGCTGCACTTGAAAGTAAATTACAGGCTTCCAATTTCTGCATTGAATTAAAGACTGCTGTATTATTTGATCTAGACAATAAAGCATATGTAGCTGAACAAAACTTTGCAAACTCTGGCCACTTAAAAAAGTAAATTAGTTCAGTGTGAAATAGTCCAAGAACAAAATAAACCGTAATCTGACACATTTTAACAGTCCCTTTTGATAAGTATTAGAACAAGTTATACTCTTAAATCATTCTGTCTTCATATTTCAAGTCTCAAAAACAGAAGGATTCCAACTGAGAATTTGGGTATATTAAAAAATCTTTAAAAAATTTAACAGACAATACAAAACGGTACAGAATATATAGGAAAGGAATAATTTTCAGCTGTGCCTAAGTTCTGCCCATTATACTGAGGAAATACTAACCTTGTTGCATTCAGCAGCTGGGTCCTGACAGTATCTTTTCCCACTTGGAGGGGTTAATTAGTCTTCTTTCAGAATGCGGCCTTTTTAGCTTACATTCACATCATGCAACAAGCACTGGCTATACAAAGCAATACCCTTAACAGATGGGTGTGTCCAACTGCTTGATTAGGCAGACTAAAAAGGACCTTGCCAAACATTCATCTGTTGTTTGTCATACACCTGACAGTCCAATTAGGCAAGGATGACGTCTTTTCTGCTGTAATATTCACTTCCTTTACTTACATGGAGTATCAGTGAAAAAATGTGAGAGTCTGCATTTAGATTATTTCTTTGGCCTTAGTCCTAGCCAACCACCAAGCCCCTGCAGCCACTCACTCTCCCACTGGTGGAGTTGGGGATAGAATCAGAATGGTAAAAGCTGAAGAGCTCAGGGGTTGAGATAAGAGCAGTTAAAAGGGAGAGCAGAAGCCAAACACAAGAGAAAGTAGAACATGGGATTAATTCAGTGCTTCCCGTGTATAGGCAGGTGTTCAGCCAGCTCCAGGAGAGCTCCATCACACGTGCACACTGAGCATGATATCACATAGTCTGGATTATCCCTTTGGTCGGTTTGGGTCACCTGTCCTGGCTGCATCTCCTCCTGACATCCTGAGCACCCCCAGTCTCCTCCCCAGTGCGGCAATGCCAAAAGCAGAAAAGGCCTTGGCTCTGTGCAAGCCCTGCTCAGCAGTAACAAAAACATCTCTGTATTATCAACCCTCTGTTCACCACAGCCCAGTGCCAGTTTCTGTGGAGAAGGTTAATTTTATCCTAGCCAAAACCAGCAGTGTGTTCTCAATACTGATGCAATGTAAAGGAATTACGCTGACTGCATCATTGATGTGGTGCTAGAAAAACTTCCAGTAAATAGGAAGATACTTTGATTGACTGTCAGACCATATTGTATGGCACCTAGAGGGAAAAACGCGTACAGTGTACCAAACTATAATAAAATTTTGTGTTTAGAATAGAGACTTAAACCAGAACAATGGAAGCAGTCCTGGCTGAGTGCCAGGTGCTTGCTAAAACCACTCTGTAACTACTCCAGTCCTCAGCTGGACAAGTGAGAGAAAATGTGACTAAAAGCTCATTGAGGAAGATAACAACAGGGAAGGATCACTCACCAATTACCATGACAGTGAAAACAGATTCGACTTGAGGAAAATTATTTGAATTTATTGCCAATCAGATCAGTGTAGAATAGTAAGAAATAAACCTAAATCTTCAAAAACCTTCCCCCCACTCTCCACTTCCTCCCAGGCTTAACTTTATTCTTGATTCTCTACCTCCTCCCTTCCAGCAGTGCAGGGGAATTCGGAATGGAGATTACCATCAGTTCTTCACACATTGTTTCTGTGGTTGTTTCCTTCTCAGGTGGTGAACTCCTCCCTCACACTTTTCCTCAGCTTCTGTGTAGGGACCTTCACACAGGAGATAGTCCTCCATGTATTTTATTTCCCTGTGAGTCATTCCTGTGGGCTGCAGTTCTTAACAAACTGCTCCAGCATGGATCGCTCACATGGGGTGCAGCCCTTCAGGACCAGGCTGCTCCAGCATTACTTTCCCCTGGAGTCACAGGTCCTGCCAGCAAACCTGCTCCTATCTCAGCTCAGGTACCTTCTGAAGCCTGCTCTTTCACTGACATATCTACAGGTTCTCTCACATACTCTTACTCCTTTCTTCTGTGAACAAACACAATATACCCATCTCTTCTTCCTCACCTGTTCTTTCTGGACAGCCTCCACTACAGCCATGGGGTTCATCTCACCAACTCTGAGTAAATCACTAGGTCATAATTTTGTAGCAGCCTTGAGGCTTCCAACTCCTCCATATTTATTGTGTGAACATCCATTTTAATTGTTAAAATTTTAACATATAAATGGAATCTGAAGTTCTACTTCTTTATTCTTTTGTATGCTGAAATTTTTGTCAGGTGTGTTGGGTCCTGAAGTGCATCCACTGCTTAAAAGTACAGGGTTCAGTTAACATGAGACTCTGAGAGTCTGTTGATTAATCTGAAATTAGTTTGATCAAGAATTTATCAGTCTTTCTGAATATTTAAGAAGAGGAATTTAAATCGATCAGGTGTTCATAGGCATGGTTTCCTGGAGTTTAAACCAAGAATGGTCCCAACTGGCAAGATCTTTGCCCTATCACCTGACCAAATTTATATACCTGTTTCCTGCTTTGCAGTGGCTACATTTCAATGCAAAGTGAACTAGAGACAGTTGGAGGGAGGAACTGTGGAAACCCAGTCTTAAATCAGCTTAAACTGCCATGGAATGCAGCCTTGAGAGGAAAGTTTGATGTTGACACCTGGTTCTGCAAGGAGAACAGTGAATTTTTTTTTCATACAGTAATTAATTCCTCCCGTTATCTAGTGGTACATCCCTCAATATTTTTATTATGGTTTTGTCTAAAAAAAATTGTTGAGTTTTTGGAGGAGCTAGTTATTTGGTGGTGGTGGTAGGGATTAAAGTTTCTTCAGTGTCAGCCATCTGGATTTCATGAGTTAAACTGACAAAAACCCTTTGCATAGGTCATTCTAAGTATCTATAATTTTTTTCCCATATAAATCTCTTCTATTATGCATGGTAGAGCTACTAATTTTTAGTGACAGTGGTTCTCAGATTGCCAAAGTATTTTGTAGCTAATGTAGATTAATAGAGACTGAGGGCAGTAAAAGTTTTCACAGAACATTTGTATTACAGACTAGTAATTTGTGCTTGTTCACCATGATTGTTCACAGACACATAGAGTCTTCTGTTTTGAAGGTACCAGGTGAAGAAGAAGCTGCCTCATCTGTTTATTAATTTCATTGGTTAATCCACTGCTTTAAAAATTTACAAAGAAAAGGAAATAAAAGACTGATTCACAATTTTGAATTCATTTTGGTTTGTCACCATTAAATTGTATTGTCATTTTGGCTGTGCAAATTTGAGGAATCTGCAGCTCACAGTCTATGTTTCATATGAAGATGTCATTCTTGGTTGTCTTTCTGATAAGTTTTCTTTGTCAGGCATTTTCCTTGATTCTTCATCAAGAAGAATGAAGAATGAACCATTTCTTCTACCCAAATTCTACCCAAATTTTGTTGTTTCCTTAAAACATCAGGGTCATGATCATAGGCACTTGTCTACCATTTATATATTTCTAAATGGTTTTAGAGTACAAAAATTTCTTAATAATTGCTTTAATGCTTTCTACTAAAGAAGGTTATTTGAGTGGCTTTTTCACTGTGACTTATTAAATGCTTTTCAAAGGTTACTTTCCAAAGTAGAGGGCTTCGTTCTGTGGCCTGCTTCAAGTTCAGGTTTGAATTTGAATGTATAGAGATTTTAGTGTAATTCAGTAAGACAGAGAAAATATGGTTTTGAATGCTGACCAGTTATTTACAAGCTGAAAGAAGATCTGCTGCTGATTTTTTTGAGTTATTCCTAAAGGGACAAAGCTCAGATAAGTGACACACTTGTTCATATGTAAGCAAAAGATATTTGAAATATAAGTAAGATAAAAATAACATAAAACTCTATTTATACAAACACTTGTGCTAGTAGGGGAAAAAAATCTTTGGGCTCATAACAAGATTAGTATTAACTAATTTTAAAATATTATTAGAAATAAGGGACAAATTAGTGTGCTAATGTAAGTGGCAAAATAAAAACATTTATGCACTAACTTTTAGATTTTATATTTTAATTTTATTCAGAGATCACAATGCAGACATCAGAGACTGGGGCGGATACAGGTTCAACTGTGACTTTACAGACGTCTGTGGCTGGCCAGGCAGCAGTTCCCACACAGGTAGTACAGCAAGTACCAGTTCAGCAACAGGTATGTGGCTGTTAATTTTAAGATTGAAAAAAAAAAATCCTAATTATAATTCTTTACAATATAATGAAGAACTTTGTTTTGTGCAAGACTGCTAAAGGAACTTTTGCTCTGCTTTTATCAATTTTAGTTTGCTGAAATTAAAATAACCAGAGAAAAGCAAGCTATTTTCAGGATGTGTTCCTTAACTAGAGCATCTGACAAGCTCTGATAGTACTCATACATGATTCTATTTATTATATAATTCATGCAGTAGCTCACAGCAAATGGCTTTATGTTATTGAATATTTACATTTTTTCCTTTAAATAATGCATATGTTTCTGAAATTATTGACTATATAATTTCTTCATCTGTTTGGATGTCCAAGTAAGTACAATACAAATGTAAATATGAAAAGCACAGTTCTTTGCACTTCTAGACTTCAATGCATGCAGATACATGCACAATGTCATGAAAGTTTTTGTGATATGACAATCAATAACTCATAATGTAAATTTGCCAGGGAAGGAAGAAGATTTATGTAGCAGCCAGCACAATGTACTGTTCTGTTACATGAGGTGGTTACTCCTATGCAGCCCCCATGAGCTTTAGAGAAAATGGAGGCAGAAGAGAATGGGGAGCTAAAAAGGAAAATATGGAGGTAGAAAATGGGGATTCAGGGTGAAAGCCACGATAACTGTCTAAGACTTTTCCAGAAAGCACAGAAATTAGCTGTCCTGTGATGGGTATTCTGGATGATATTTGATGTTTTTCATTAAAATCTGACTTTCCATTTTCTGAATCAGTAATATGAGAACTAGACGTATTTTATTAAACAGTGCCATTTATTTCTGTGCTGGCGGAGTGCTTCTCTCTAAATTGAACTCTTCAGCATTTGTTAAGTTCTTAAATTCCAGTGCATTTTCATATATGTGTTTTGCAGTGTCATACATTCAGTTACATTTTTTCCTGTTGTGTAGACTCAGTTTGTAGTGCCTTGTAGTTCCATTACTATAGTACAATGATTGGTCTTAGCTACACTTTGTAGGAGATTTGTCTATAACTCTTTTGTAAGATTTCTGAGTGAAAGACTATTTTCCTTTGTGAAATACAAAGGATAATTGTTTGATTTATATCTTCTTTCATGATGACAAATGTTAATACATGTCATTTATATGACTTGTTCCTTGCTATTTCTGTATTTCGCTTTTTCAAATACAAGATGGCAGTTTGGTAGTGTTAGATGGTTGCTTGTTTTGGGCATATCAGATGTACATACAATGGTCTAATATTACATACTGAGTTTGTGAAGCACTGGTCAGTGTGAAGGACTAAAAAATTGGTAAACTGGTAAAAAAAAGTTTTACTGGTAAAAACTGGTAAGAAAAAGTTAGTGTCATATAGGATACTTTATAGCAGTTCTAGTATTTGTATTGATTGAACTGTATGGTCAGATTCCATGAGTTTGTGTTCTACTCCTACAGAAAAATGGAGAATGAGCAGGACTTTGGTATTTGTAAACTTTGTTTGTGCAAAGTTTCTACCTTTTTGAAAACTTCTAGGATAGAATTGGCTCCTTGTTTGTTGAGTGCAGATGCCTACTGAAGGAACCTCAGGCCCAGCAATTGAAGTCTCTGCAGTGGGAGTGTGACTGCCAGAGAGTCTCATGAATGGAAAGACTGGGAGTTTTCCTTAACATATTTTCTCACATAAATAATGTATTAATCTTTGTCACCAACTGTCTATATATTTTCTAAAGTAATGCTAGTTGTCCATTAATAATGTTATATGTGTGTCAAAATATAGAAGCCAAGGATGAGATTTGGTTTTTCCTTCTTTGATTATATCTTAATAAGACCGGCAAGCAGTATTTTTGTTGCCCTATTGGAGTGTAGTTCAAATAGAACTACACTCAAATAGAACAAAATAAATTGTTTCTCATCACCTTTATGTACATCTCCTTTAGTACTGGTACTTCTAAGTATCACCTTGTGTTGAATGCACCGTCATTATACTGGAATGTTTTTCCCTGTGGACATAGTAAATTATATTTTTCTAATTGACTCTTAACGCTGACTGTATAATCAGCATAATGTTTGAGAAAAGAAATATAAAGGAACAGGGATTGAAGATCCAACAAGAATGTTCGGAAGTCCAGTGCAGACAGTATTGCAGTGATTGAAACACGTATGTATGGGAGATATGTGTATAGAGAGATGATTAGATTATGGAAGCAGTGAGGAGGAAGGGAAGAGTGAAGATGTGACTATGGTACGCCAGCAGGAAATGTGATGAAGAATGTAGGTGGTATAGGTAATTTCAATTCCAGGGTTGAAAAAAAAGAATAGCAAATATAAAAACAATCACTGTGCTGAGGAAATTGCAGGTATGATCTGTCGTGAGGATTTACCTGTTTATAAATTTCATTGGCATAAAATTAATATTGCCTCTATGTACCTTTAGTAGGAATAAGTCAATTTGCGTTAAGAAAATTAGGAGAAAGAGCCATTATAATTACTATTTTAATAATGACATTCTTTTGATGGCCGAGGGAGGACTTATTATTTCTGCACATTCAAAATTACCAATGCTGAAAGCTGGAGAGAAGGTTTTAGACAAGAGTATATAAAATGTGGTTTCTTTTTTTCTGTGATTTATAATGGACATGCTTAATGATTTCAACTGTATCCAAATTATGTGTGAATATTCAAATTTTGATTATATTTTCTTGTGAATATACATTGCTAAAAACAATGGGACACTTCTGGGATTTTGTTAAATTCAAGGATAGTGTAACATGAGTTTCCATGTATATAGAACAATTTGGTGTAAGCTGAAACGTACATATCACGTTTTGCAGTAATTTATTAGTACTTTCTAGTGAATAATGCAATTTTAGATTAATTTGGTTTTAATTACTATTAAATGTATAGTATTTCATTTTTCTAGGGAGGTTTCTGTTTCTGAAGTTTCTATTCCTGTATGTATGTCATGTTTAAGTGACATTGCCTGAATGCATTAATTTGGGGTTGATTTCACGACATCATGTTTCTTATATGCACAAAAAATTTTAATTTTTTTCAAAATGAAATATTTTTGCCCAGAAGAAGAGCAAGCTGAATAAGTGGAAGGGCAGACTAAGAGCCTTTTCTCTTCAGCTGTCTTAGTACTCAGGCATCCTGTCTTTTGAAAAAGCAATCAACAAATTAGTAACTTTTAATATTTCCAGCTAAAACAAATTCCTAATTTCCATATAGCTGGTATTAATATGCAGCTCATAAAAGTCTGCTGTAAAGCTCTAAGAATAGGAACAATAAAGGTACCATTTATGAAAACCTGGATTTTTCCTCTTGCAGAAGTGGCTCTAGTAGCAACTGGTTTCATGCAACACAGCGGAAGTCACTGTTGAGATGGGATAGAGGGAATAAGAAGGAAAAAGCAACAACAGTAAGACCGAAAATGTGGGAGTGTAATTAAATTTTGTTTAAATAGCTTAAGAAGTTCTCTTCGTCTTCTGTTTCTTTGAATAGTGGGATTTTTCATTAATATATGATTGCTTTTTCAACAGGCAGTCTTCAGCTCAGTGCAGTAAGCTTCTAAGGATTCAAAATTAAACTCATTTATGAGTTTATGCCATGTGATATGGAAGAGTTGGGGAAAGAAAAATAAAATTAAGCTGTTTTGTAAAATTATGTCCATGCAACTCAAGTTGGGCAAAGCATTTCTTCACAGTCACTGAATTCAGTGGCCATCGCATTCACAAAGCATTCTGTCATTCATTAACTGGAGATGCAGACTTCTGCTAATCAAAATTGCTCCTAATGCAAAATCATGTTTAGCATATGAAACACATAATCATGAGATGACATTAGCCATTATATAAATATGAATGTGCTTAGAATATTACAGCATGTGCTATTTTTATGTTACTTGCCAAAAGTAATCCATACTAATGAAGGAAAAAATTATTTTTATCTCCAAGGACAGAAAATGTTGCACATACAAGCTGTTTGCAAAGACACAGTGGATAATTATATGTTCTTTTTAAAACGGAATTTAAAAACCCTTATATATATATATTGCTCTGTTGTTTTAGTCTTTGCTTAGTAGTACTTTGAACAGAAGCACTTTTTATTGGAAATCAAAGTTCACTCTTACATTTTGATTCATGCTTCAGTGTAATTTCAGCATTTCAGTATGCTTTTATATGCTTTATTTTGTTGACAAATTTTCATAGATAAAATATAACTTAGTCCCTTATTTGTTCCTCCGAGGTAGTATAATTAAGAATACAATTTATTTTTGCCTTTTTTTTCTTCTTCAACTAGTAAATGTAACTACACATGTATATTGAAATAAGTTTTCATTCACCTCTTGCTGTCCTGCAACATTTCAGCTACTTGCTTCTAATCCTATTCCAGTTTTTTTATTTCAGGATAGAGTCACTGAAGCAAGAGGAATGAAAGCTCTACTATCTGTTGTTATTTAAGTCAAAAATTGCAAAAGTTTTTTTGTTAATTTTCTGTTTTCCAGCCAGAAAATAATGAAAATTACCATGGCTAGTTCACCAGTCCACCCTAGAAGATATTTTTTAAACAGGCATACTGTTGCTGTTTCATAAATATTTTATTGTGTTTTCTATTTTGAGCCCATTTCAATTAATTATTGGAGAATTTTTTAATATAAGAAGGCCATTTAGTTTTAGGCCTCTGGAAAGCACTGCGAGAATAGTCAACAATTTCTGCTTTGCCCCAAAAGCTACGTGACTTAGCTGATACCACTCCTTTAACAGCTTAATAAGAGGTGAAAAGATAATGATAAATAAAACAGTTGTGAAGAAAAAATTGACCTTTTTCACATTTTCCAAAATTTTTCATGGTGTTTTGTTTCCTCATAATTGACTTCTCTCAAATAATTTTGTGCTCATAGAGAGTAAATATACTAATCTGTTTCTTTCTGTTGAATATTAAAAAGAAGTTTCAGAGGCACTAGATTTAATTCTCATTAAAAAATTAAAAATTAAATAAAATAGGAAATAAAGTTAGTATTGGAAATATCATACAACAAAGACTTTCATCATGGCAGAGGTTTCATGTACAAGGCCATCCTAAAGGCTCCTTCCTTATTTTATTTGTCAGAGCTTGACAGGAGAAATATTTGCCTCTAACCTTCCCCACTCTAAAGTTCTTAGTACATTGCAATACTGTGTAGTGACTACAGCTTCCTTTGGCAGGATAATGAATTTAACTGTAGCAGTACTGAGTTTCAGAGAAGCTGATGCAAAGTAAGTTTTTTTGTAAACTTTTTAAATTACTGTATTGAAAAAAAAACTTCAGTGGCCCTCTTTGTATTGAACTTCAATGTTAAAGGAAAAACATTTTGATTTTCAAAAGGAGGTAAAATGTTTTAATAGCACTGTAGCATATCCATTCTTCAATGTTGGTTTTAAAAACAAGTTACTTTCTATGCATAAGCAGTCCTGATGTTTCTAGTAGTACTACATGTTAGGCTATTAAAGAACTTAGATAAAAACTGCTGGAAAAATTGAAATTAAGCAATGAAAGTTTTAATTTTAACAGATATTGGTATTTGTTTTCATGGTAAATTAAATTTTTGTTGTTCTTGCTCCATATTAGAAGAGAAACATATTTTGGAATTTTTCAGTTTCCTGTCCAATAGACAGCAAACATTGATGCACTGTGTACACACTTTGTCCCTGCAGTATTGTCTCAGTTCTGACAGAAAGGTCTTGCACTTTACCGAATCTGATGCTTTTGAAATGGGTAGCAGCTTGTACTCAAGAATAATGTGAGGACATAATAATGCCTTTTACATAGAAGGGGAATGTGACCTCTCTGTTTTAATGCTGTGTTTGTACACAATGTAGAGTTCCATTTTACCAGTGTATGCAGGTTATAGGGAGAAAACCATGTCTCCTTTATTAACAGCAAAATAGTGTGGGTTATTTTTAATAGGAACTAAGCCATATTCAGTATGTGTGAATAGGGAACAAAGTGCATTTTGGGAGTAGTTGGGTGAGAACATGGAATTCATACTGACAAGAGCATCATTTCCACAGTGTTTCCCCAGCTGTGCTACTGAGAGAAAAATGGGGCATCTCCATTACATGCCAGGTGACAAGCTACTGGTTTTAGGAACAAAGCCCGTTTTCAAGATGTTTTCTCACAGCATCGGTCAAGTAGATCAGTTTGGTGTTCTGTAATAGACTGATCAACAATGACTCTCCTTCTCCCATTGATTGAATGGAATAGAGTTGACTCACCCAAAAGGAATAAATATGCCTAGACTTAAACTTTAAAAATAGCACAACAGTAAGTTGCATATATGTTTCACAATAAAGCACATACATATTTTGTCCAATTATTGCGTAAGTGGGTCATTTTGTCAGAGTTTGGCAGATCTAAATTTTGAGTAGTACAGATTAATAACAAGGTTTACAGGTCTTTCTTACAGTGGATTTGGATCAAGCCCATTCCATGAAATGATGGTTTGAATTAATTTAAGTTATGAAGTCAAAAAGTGATGGAAATAGAAATAATTTAATTTTGGGAGATGTTTGCTATACAGCTATTTCTATTTTCTAATTCAGAGAATTTTCTAAGGTTGTAGTAATGTGCACAATTTTGATTAGAGTTTTTATGATTACTTTGAGAACTGAACCTTTCTTTTAAATAACTAAATATTTGTAAGGAGAAGAAATGTACTCAGTTACCTTGCGTTAATAATTAAGGAGACATCTTCAAAGTATACTTTCTGAAGTTGAGAGATTGTATACCGGGTGTATTTCTCAATTTATGTAATGATTCATATGGGAAATCATAAAAGTTTAGATTTTAATAGATACCTTAGCTATCATAATCTGTGTTATTTCTGTTAGTGGACAGAAGCATCTGATTTTTCATCATGGTAATATAGATGCATTCTGAACTTTGGCTGTTTTCTCTCTTTTTCAAACTTTGGGTTTTACTTTTAACCTAAGGGAAGGTTTCTGTAAAAATTTAGATTTTTGTTTCAAAATCAGAGTCAATATTATGGAAAAGTAGGAAATGTGCTTATTTGCATAACTTTTTAAAACATAACACAGGTGAAAGTATTAGATTAGGATATTTTTAAAGATCTCTTGCGGGGGTTCATCAAGTCCATGAAACCCAGACTGATCTGGCATTAGGTATTTGCAGTCATTAGAACCAAATGGTTTAGATTGAAGTAGCCTTATAACAATAAATGTGAGAAAAATTATTGTCACCTAATCTTAAATCTATTTGCTAAATAAGTGCATTGATACTTTTTTGATTCATTTCCTTGGTAAAGTTGTGTCAAGTAAGTCCTTCAGAATGTTTTAGATTCTGGACTGCTCCTGGACCAAAACATGGCTTCTCTGAAAACTGGAAGGTGTAAAAGTTGAAGTTCTTCGTCTAGTAAAGATGGGAGAAGACAAAATATTAGGATTGGAGAGAAAATTTGCGTGACCTGAAATATTCCTACAATAGTATATGAATCAAAGGAGTTGATAAGTAACTGTCCTTAGTGATGCATGTGAAGATAATCCATGCCCTTACTGCCTTTTGTTATTTAATTCATTGAAGTAAAACCAGGTTGTGTTGGAATTTTTCATAGCTGATAGTATTCTGGGAAAGGGGTTACTTAGACTGGGGGTTTTGGCCCATAACTGTACACCACAAAAAAAATACTGTATCACTGTAATTTAACTGCAGTTAAACAAGAGCTAAAGCATCTTAATGAGAACATTTATTTCTAAACTTAGTGCAACATATTTGAACTATGATTTTAAGGCTTGTACTGTTTACTACTTAAACAGAATAAGAAAAAGAATAAATGAAATGAAATTATACTTTCTTCTGTAGTAAATGTAGTTCTTCAGCTTGGTGCAAAACAAAGTTACACTTCATCTCATCTTTGTGTTCTCCAGTTTTGCCTTTGACACTGAAGATGTGTATGAGTGTGCATCTTCAGTGTTAGGCCTCTGTTCACCAAACTTACAGCACAAATATTGTGTAAGAACAGTAATTTTCTTTGCTAGTGCTGTGATACACCATTAGTAATTTTGAGAACAGAGATACCCCAAATTGTTTAGAAGCCACTAGGTGCACTGGAGCATTGGTACTTCTTTATGATATCCCAAACTTTTGGTTTTCTTGTTTTCAGGTACAGCAAGTACAGACTGTGCAACAGGTACAGCATGTCTACCCAGCCCAGGTTCAGTATGTGGAGGGAAGTGACACAGTCTACACTAATGGAGCTATGTAAGTTGGAAAATGGTCAGAATTTTAGTGTTCATTAAAATGTGAAGTTAAATACTTTCAGTTAAATATTTTCAGTTAGATTCTATCAACTACTGTATATTAAATTAGAAAGAAAAATTATTCCATTGCAGTTCTTCCAGTGTCAAAATAGTTTTTTGGATTAAAACGTGAATTCACACTATTTGTTTTTATTTAGGCAGAAGTTTTGTGTAAGTAGAATTCTTGTAATTGTTTTAGTTGCCCCCTGTATGGCATAGTGTTGTTTGAAAAAGTATTTTCATGGGTACGTTCTGTCTGAAAGACATATTGTATAGCTTCTGTCCTCAGGACAAAAGGCAGGCCTTCTTTCTTCCTGGCTGCAATCTTAGTGGCAAATGATAGAAAGGTGCAACAGCTGTAGTTACTATCTAGTAATTTAATTTCATTTTTGTGTTTCATAAAATGAGATTAGGTTTTTTTTTTCCAAAGGAATGAGGAAAAGCAGAGGAAGGAAATTAACAGTCTCATTTGCTGCTTCTTTAACATCTTGTTTTCACATGATTGTGCATTTCCTGCTTTCCTGAACAAGCTTTTTCATCATCAAGTTTCTTTCTTCAATATGCAAGCTAAGAAAGACTAAAAAAAAAAATCTAGATTTGATCTGGCCTCTGCACATTACCTAGTCTAGTAACAGGCTTGGAGCAACACCGCCTTTGAAATTGGCTCAAACTTCAAAGTAGAGTGTATTGCTTGGAAAGAAACTTCTCAATGTTATTTTTCCATTTACCATTTTTGCTTTCTAACTGGCTTTTTGAAGAAGTACAATTTAGAAAGCCTGTTGATTGTCTGAAGATATTTATTGATGGTAATCCAAAAGCAGTTTAAAAGAGTAATATTATTTGGGTTCAGGGACTTTGGTTGCTGACACTGACAGTGTTCTTTGGTCATATCTACTAGAACATTTTGATTTATTAATTTTTCATGTACTTCTCTAGTTTTCTTCTCACTTGTAAATGCTAAACAATGCATTTTAAATATGCATTTGGCTTCTCTGTTGTACTGATTTTGTCTGGGATAGATTAATTTTCTTCCTAGTAGCTAGTACACAGCTGTGTTTTGGACTTGTGCTACAAATGGCATTGATACTATCTACTGTGAAGAAAGTAACTCTACCCCAGCCGAAGTCAGCACACATGTACAGCAGCATAATGTCCTTGTGACCATGATAGAGCCTATTAGCCTCCAAAAGAGGTCATTCTTAAATATGCTATTTTTCAGATTTCTCTTTTCATTACTTTCAAATTCTTATGTGTGCTGTTGGGACTTTTGGCAGTTATAAAAAGTGTACTACATTAGTTATTACAGTCCAAGGGAAAAACAGAAGCAGATGTCACTGACTGCTTGGTATGAAACTTCAGCTTTCCATTATTTTATTGTATTTCTATGTCTGCATCCCTCTGTCAATTGCTGCAAAATCAGTCAATAGGATATAAAAGAAGAAAGCTCTTCTTAGCATGTGAGCCAAATCTGGATTGTTTTTATCTCCTACAGAGATCTTACCTATGTTGTGAGCAGCAGTATAGTGGACAAGGACTTTGTTGTTCAGTCCTTACAGGAAGATTTGCGTTTCTAAAGATGGTAATTTTATTGATGGAGAAGGGAACCAGTCTGTGTTTCTACTCAGACTTTTCAAAGATTCTATATAGTGAAGCACATTTTCCACATACTTTTTATACACCAGATTTTGGGTAGTCTTCCTAGGATTATGTATTTGATATCTTTTGATAAATCAGAACCTTAATTATAACTCAAAATTGGATATAGGATTGTTCTGTGATCTGTCAAGCAACAGTACTGCTCTGGCAACAGATTAAGAAGTCTGCAAATCATAGTTAGGCTGAAGACATTAATTCATACAGGAATCTCTGTAATCCATTGTCACAGCATGCCTGATGAAAGATTGCCTTCCACTCTGCTCTCATGAGACCTCACTTGGAGTGCTGTGTCCAGTTCTGGGGTCCTCAGCAATTAGAAGGACATGGGCTTTTTAGAGCAGGTCCAGAAGAGTCATGAAGATGACCAGACGGCTGGGGCACCTCTCTTATGAGGACAGATGAGGACAGATTGAGAAGCATTATTGTAACTTCCATTACTTAAAGAAGGCTTACAAAAAAGGTAGGAGAGGGACTTCTTTTACAGACAGAAAATGACAGGCTAAAGAGGCAATGATTTTAAAGTAAAAGAGGAGAGATTTAGATTAGATGAGACAGATATGATGAAGAAATTCTTGGCTCAGAGGGTGGCAGAGAAGGTCGTCCAGAGAAGCTGTGGATGCCGCATCCCTGGCAGCATTGAAGACCCGGTTGGATGGAGCTTTGAGTAACCTGGACTAATGGAAGGTTTCACTGCCCGTGATGGGGGGAGTTGGACTAGAAGATCCTTAAGATCCCTCCTGACCCAAGCCATTCTACAGTTCTGTGAAAGAATTAACCCTTATTTTAAAATAAAGCACTTGCAAACTAGCACTGATTTAAATCCATATACAGTAGCAACAGAGAATGCCATTACAATATATATCAGGAAAAAGTTACCTAATTCTTTGCGTTATAAAACTAAGAAGTTTGTCAGGTTTCACATTCTTTGTCAAGTGTAATTGTTGTATTCCTGTAATACAATTCTTCCCACACATTTTATATCATTATTTGTCTACACTTAATAGTTATTTTGTTTTATTATAATTGGAGGCAATATAATTATACAAGGGTCGTAGCCTACAACTTGTCACATACATTGTATGATATGAGAATATTTGAATTATGTTATGTGCATTTGTCTCTAGTTAGCAACAGTTTTGCTTGTCAAGTATGTCACTGTATCCTGAAACAAAACCGCATTGTTGTTGCAATGGCAAGTACAGGCTTACCTGGCTGTTCAGAATATATTAGGACTATTATTGCTACACCTATGTTAACAAGTCAGTTGGTTCCACATACTAAACGTGAACTTTCTTCTTACAGATTGTAGCAGATGAATAAAATGTAGCTATTTACCTGGTAGTTCTGATGCGGCAAGCAGAGTTTTAATTGCTGGGATTGTGCAAGGATTGATATTGCTGTTGGATCCAAACCACATTCTTCACCAAATTGTACAACGATTTGTGGTGTTTATGTTGGCAAAATGCACCATTTATGCAAACTCAAGAATTTACTATTGTCTTAATTAAAATCTTAATGGTTAAATAAAGTAATTATTATCAATATAGTTGAAATAGTTATCTTCCTACTAGTTACTAGTACCTATCCCTTTTTCTCTGACATTATCCTTTTCCTTTTACTACCCTTATGCTTACTAAAGTGAATGGCTCCTGTCTGAGTTAAGAGAGAGTTACAGCAGTTTACCACTAACACAGGTGTTACGTGTAGACAATGTATTTGAAGCTATTTTTGTGTTCTAGCACAGTCTATACCTTATCCATTTCAGTGTATTCACGGACTTCCATTTCCGTAGTTTATCTGATTTTGTTTTATGTGGTCTATTTTTGCCAGAATGCCAGAATACTTCTTCAATACTGTTATCCCACCTCATGGTTCTCTTTGCTACAGTTTTGATCTAGGGTCATTGTTTATTCTGTACAGAATAGCTAGTTGATATTAATATCTGTTAGAGCAATGCCTCAGCATTTTAATTATAGGTTTCATACCACACAATCATAGAAAGCTTAGATAAAATGGAAGAAGATTAAGTAACATTTATTTAATTGTTCAGTAATCACTACTGGAACAAAACTCTAGACTAAGACAGAGAAGCCTAGACAAAGAGAGACTGACAAGCCCAACTCCTGAGGTCTTGCAGATTTAGTGTGTACCCTTTGACATGTTCCTAACAGTGGCAATACCGTATTTCTTGGACTATAGGTTTGCTATACTTAATTAGAATTTTAGAAATATGTAATTAATGTTTCTTTGACTGTCTAAATTACGGATCCTCAGAATAGAATGGCACCTTTGTTTTCATTTACTGTGTTCCCTGGCTTGCATGACTTTCTGTAGCTGTGCATTGTGTGTGCTTTTATTGCTTTGTTTACATGTAGAAAATGGTCTTGGACTGGGTGTTGAAGATCTCAGTTCTTTTATGGCTAATAAATGCCTCTCTATTATAATTAAATGGCTGTATCATATTCTCTTGTGAGAGTCTCAAGGTGTATGGCACTTCCTTTTCTTCCCTTTGCTTAGGATACATCACCTCCAGAATCTGGCCTGTGGCAAGGCCTTCCCTCAGTATTAACAGGATTCTGTTCTCTCTAGTTTCTGTGAAGCTCTCTATTAGCTTAAGGACCACAGAATTATCCTAAAAACTTAAAGGAGTTTGAGGATATTGTTCTGATATGAAAGAATTTAGTTGTTTGGAGGTTTTCTAAGGTTGCACACTCATACATAGCGGCCAAATGGATTGGATATTTACATAGAATCTGATAATAGGTGCAGATGGCTATAAATTATTTCCAGTGTGTGCATGTGCATGCTGAAAACTAAGGGAGGACGAGAACAAGTTTACTCTTTCTGTGCCATTGTTCTGGGGTTGTGTTTTTTTTCAGAATGTCAGTATCTTTGAGGAGACAGAAGTGTCTGTAAAAGTTGAGCTCAGTAACATTATATTAGAGTAATGTAGGGTAAGACATTGCAGTTGATTTCTGTGGTAATGCTGGTGCTTAATGAAATTAATTATTTTCTGGTCAAATGTGCAAAAAAAAAAGTGTTTTAAATGAATTTTTACTACAACTCCATATCTTTTATTTCTAACATTATATTTTGTAAATCATTATAAAATATATGTAAGCAAGCAATGAGGCATAAGAGGAAATGCCATGGATTATTGTACCTTGCAAGGCTAGTCTGACTCTTGCTGGTATTGTTAATTTCTAGTGTGGCATCTTAACATCAGGCACCTGCTCTGTGCTTGCTTGATCTGAATTCACACAGTGCCTGACTTTTTGTGGCTTGCTTTCAGGGTAAACATGATCTAGTTTGCACAGCTTTCTGGAAATTAGGATACTGCAGCCTAACTACTTAAACTTTCAATTTACTTGTAACTGGTAAGCTTTCTTCTAATGCCACATTCTAGTAAAGCACTTCACAGTGTTTCAGTAGTAGGAACTATCAGTTTCTTTTGCCTTTCTGCTATCACAAGCAAGAGTGAATCATCAATGTGTTCTCATAAAGAGCAAGAAAACTTTGAGATTACTCCCTGTGTGATTTTATATGCAGCTGTTAAAGGAGAGAAGAGCTAGGAATGCTAGAATGCTTTTAAAATCTTTGCAGTGGGAAGGAACTGACTATGATATGTGTCAGGCTGTTTAAGAAAGTATAATGTATTTGTGCTACAAGTGCTGTGAAGAAATAGAAGATCACTTCCTCATTTGAATTTATTTTCCTCTTTGCTGCAACTTTATTTTAAAGGATTGTTTTACCATGTGCAATGACCTTAAAACATTTAAGTCTGCTTTCTAAAAACATGGTTTCTTAAAACTGCTTTCTAAATCATCTTATTCAGCTGCATTTTTAATTTTCAGATTGAATAATTCTGATTAAATTAAATGTCTTTTTGCTAAGTTGCAATTATTATTGCATGTAATAATAGTTTCATCTCACTTTTAAGTACACGGTTGATCTCTGTTTTGAAAGGTTTGCTAAATCATCTCCAATGATTGGGTGTTCTAGAAAACCTGGTTAGTTGTTGGACCAAACAGAAGAGTGTGTTTATTTTGCAGTCAGACCCATTGATGTGTGTCCCATTGATACACTGATACAGAGTGCTATTATAAGCAGAAATAGGTGCTCTGTTACAGTCAGTCCTTATTTAGAGACTGTGTGTGATATAGAGGTCTACAGATGATACATATGATGTACCTTAACAAGGTAAAAGCGAACATATATTTCATCTCCTGTTCCACAGCAAATCTGTGACTAAATTTTCTTCAAAATTGGAAACATTCTCTAGAATTTGCATTGCTTCCAATATTCAATTCCACTTTTGCAAGTGAGAGTTGTTCTCCTTGCATCTTTTGTACAGCGTATTACCTCTAGCAATGTCTGTTTTGCAGTATTGCAAGAACTTGCAGCAAGAACTTGCAGCATTGCAAGAACAATGATCTTATCCTTTCATTACTTTCCTTACTGACAGCTGATACCAAGATTTTTCTTTCCTATTGTGAGAGAAATTACAGTCTCCGTCACTTGGTGATCATTTCCATGAACTGTTTGCCCTGAGCCTACATCACAACATTTCCCTACATTTGTCCTCTGCTGCACAGCACTGTTCACAGATGTAAAGACAGAGGCAACATCCAGTCTGCTAGTGGTTATTGTGCTCATCACAAAATGAATGGCCACCAGGTGCACCCAGGGACACTTTGGTTAGACATTAAGAAAAAATTTCTTTGCTGCAAAGTGTGATCAAGATGTGGAACAGGCAGTGTGGGGAAGTGATGGAGTCACCATCCCAGGAATTGTTCACAAAACATCTAGATGTGGCGCATGGGGAGGTGATTTAGGGATGAAGATGGCAGCGTTCACTGTTTTTGTTTCTTGCACCTTAACAACTCAGTAGAGCTTTCCTATGGTTCTAGGATAAACAGTATCCTGAAGGTATGACAAGATACCACCATGCTACCTTGGTTTGAGAGAACAGATTAAGCAGGACCTGCACAGTACCTCAATACATACATGGTTTATTGCAATGCAAAGATCAACTGATTTTAACTTTCAAAAGAAAGGTTAATAGATTAAATGTCTGTTTGAGCATTAGTCCCTCAAGGAACTATTTTGCTTTGTTTTCAGCAGACTGCAAGGCATTTCTTTTGGGTTAGCTTCAAAGTTTTTTTGCAGCTGATCTTGAGGCTTTTGAAATAGTCAAAATAAAATGGAAGGTGTTTAAGTAGCTTTAAGGGGAGTGAGAGGGAATGAGGTAGTATGAGGCTTATGAAACATTTCAGATTTTGAAACTTAAGTTTGGAGATTCTAAAAGTCTCAGCAGGGGAAGAGAGAAACTGTTGTAGCCATAGATAACAAAGCAAAATTTCTGACTTTGGTTGTTGATGTGGTACTATTATGTTCCTCAATCATTTAGAAGTAATGCTTTTCTGAAGGTAAACAAGAAATTATAATTTCTGGGTGTGTTGTTTACTAATTAGGTAATCTTATATAAGTTTTCATAAATAAAAACCAGTAAATTGCCTTGACTTTTTCTCTATATTAATTTAAAAATAAATATTGTATAGATAAAGGGGAAGAAAAATCTGACTTCAGGTTCTTGCATATGTGTCTTGATCATCAGTTTATTGCATAAAACATGAGTGCTGCATCCACCTCTTGTGTTTTTGTACAAAAGTATCTGGGGTTTTGTTGTTTGCTTGTTGTGGTTTTTTTAACTTGTTTAGTTACAAGCCATTTAAATTGATAATGCCTGTGGATTACAAGAAATGTTACAGATTTTTATGCTTAAATATGAAAATTATCGGTTGGGTAAGCTGACTGATTTTTACTTGTTATCATGCTTGACAACATACAAAGATCCAGTCTTTGAAATAATTAATTATATTTATTATAATTTTGAAATATATAGAGTTAAATATAAAACTTAGTTTGTGGGAACATATACAAATTCAAAAATTATAAGTAGATTATAACACATGAAGAATAATGATTCAAAATAAGTAAATAAGAATATGAAAGACATGATAGAAGGTTTCAGTAGCTGAGTAGTTTATTGGGGTGAAATGTTTTATGACATGTAAATGTTTCATACTTGATAATTATTTTTAAAATGTTACTATTGCATTCCTTTAACTTCTCTAATATTTGCAATGTTTTTACAAGTTATAGTTCTGTTTGGTTTTATTTCTTAAATGCTTTTTTTATCATTGCATTAATTCATGTCCAGTTTTTGAATTGCCCTGCAAAAATAACTGCATTTCCCAAAATACCAGCAGACTCAGATTTTCAAGCTTCAGTGAATTTAAAAACAATAGACAACAGAGGGTTCTTGAACATTGGACTCTGTGAGCTGACATTTGTATGAATTGTTTGTAACTTTGCAGACTACACATTATGCAAAACATATAGCATGCAACTTGAAATTGAAATTCTATTGTCAGATTTAAAAAAATGTTCATGCAGTCGGAGCTTTGTAGATTACTTTGCAATATATTAATAATTAGATTAGCTCTATGTGCCTGCCTTGTTCCTCGTCGTGTAAGACTGACATTTTTTCTGTAATGTTCAGTGGATAATTGGCTTACCATTGACACCAAGTTAGTTATTTAAATCTTTTACTTGATTAACTGTTATTCTCTGAGGAGACAGGGATTGTTTGCCAATCTTATTTTATTTGATTTTAGTTTTTGTAAATCAATTTCTTGAGTTATAACATTACCCTCAGCTAAATGAAATACAAATAATGTATTTTCCTTTTCTTTTATTTTCTTTTCTTGAAGCCGATCAACAACTTATCCTTACACAGAAACCCAGATGTACAGTCAAAACACTGGGGGAAATTATTTTGATACTCAAGGAAGTTCTGCACAGGTGACAACAGTGGTCTCGTCCCATAGCATGGTGGGCACTGGAGGGATTCAGATGGGCGTAACAGGAGGACAACTCATTAGCAGCTCAGGAGGAACCTATCTGATTGGCAATTCAATGGAAAATTCTGGTCATACAGTGACTCACACAACGCGGGCCTCCCCAGCGACAGTAAGTATTTCAGACTGATGCAAAACCTTTGAGACTAGTCTCTTAGTCACTCAGATATTCTTGCAGACTGACACGGGTTTTGTGACAGAATGCGTTGTGGTATTATGTTGTCAGATTAAGGACTACGTAGTACTTTTTGTGAAAGAAGCACTATATATGTATAAGACACAGGAGTAAGAATACTGTGAAAACTTAATCATGAAGGCATACTTTTCCCTTGACAGCTTGTGAATAATTACATTTCATATGTTAAATTTAAACATTTTGTAATTTTTCTGAAAACGTTAGAAAAATACAGTGTTGTTGAGTGTAACTGTTAGACGTAAGTGTTAAATAATGTAAGTTATAGATCAGTATATCTAACTTCCCTCCATTTAATCAGTTTGTTTGCCTGATATTAGTATAGTTTTGGTAGCTTATTTCAAAAAATTTCCCACTGTTCAGAATACCAAGGTACTATGTTTTAACACTTCATTCTTACTTATCTATGGTATGTCTCTAAATTGTGTTCAGATTAAAAGCTCTTTTGGGAATGTCTGACAGTGCTATGGGAAAATGCATTCTGTTACAACTATGGTATAGAATACTGTGGATACATAAACATGAGCATGGAGACCTTTACCTAAGAACTTACTCAATCAGCCTTTATTTCAGTTAGGAAAATGGGTTTATACTACTCTTACCTTTGCTGCCCTAAGGAGTACTTTTACCTCATGCTTGTGAGTATTCTGGTCTGCACATAGAGATTTGAAAGTAATGGGGAAGAGAACTGTGAAACATTTGATAGCAACAGTTTAAAGATATAGAAAGGAGATAAAACATCAGTAATATTCATCAGTATTCAAAAAGGCAATAAAGTTAGGGGACTTAATTTTTTGGAACAAATGTAAAAGCATTGTATAATTTAGATGATCTGAAAATTCTTTCCAATTTGAATCTTAAAGTGATTGGTATGAATAAATACAATTTTTGTTACCATGCAGGAAATTATTACTTCATCTAAAAAACCCATGCAGTGTTATTTCAGAGAAACAAAAATTGTGAGAATCATAATTTATGAATAGTATAACTATCCCACCTGGACATAAGGGGAGCTTTCATAGCAACAGAGAATTTTATACTTGGGTTATAAAAAAGAGTGTGTATTAACATTTCCCTGTATTTTGCATGACTTAATGGAAGAACAGAGTTTCTGAAAAAAGTGTCATTCCTCTTTCAGATTTCAGGTGCTTAACTGACTCTGAAAACAATTGAGGCTTAAATGTATCCAGTAAACACAAATGAAGAGTAGTAGAGTTACTTTGAAGCTGAAAATCCTAGAATTATTTGAATGTCAGAACTCCGCACTATATTTGCAAATTAAAAACTAGTTTGATTTTTTTTTTTCAAAAAATAAAAGTAGAATTTGCCAACCTTGAACGGAAGCTAAAGTTCATGGCTTCAGCAGCATTTTTCTCTTTCCCTGTGTGTCAGTAAAATAGCCTGTTTTAGTTGCGCAAAATAAATTCTGTACTGCTATATCAACTCACTGTTAAGAATAGGAGAAAATACAGCTAGTTAAACAACAATTACTAAGTTGCATTTTGGCACTATAATAATTTCCTCTGTTTCTTAGTGTATTATTTCTTCTGTATAGTATACTTCTATAAGAATGATACATTGGAGTAATCAGAAGTACATTTCTTGCTAAGGAACTGGGACACAATATGATTTTAGATAATAATTTTAGGCTAGGTGTGTTTCAGCTGAAACATACAAGAATTAATTGAAACGCTAAAGGTTCAGTTTAAGCTCACTTGAAAGCACCACGTGTGTTTTAATTTTACTAGGTGGCATAACTAAACTGAGTGAAATAGAGCAATGTAATACTTTAATTGGATTGCACCTTTGATAGATAGAGCTTGTTTCAGTTGTGATCTTCATTTGATCTTTACCATCATAACTTTATTCATTCTTGTGTAGAGAATATATTAGAGTGATCAAAGTGACCTGTATCCAGACTGTTTTGCTAGAATAATATGCAGAAAATTTTTTCCCAGTTTTGATTAGTTTGGAGAATTTTCATATAGAGAAAAAGGATATAGAAATTAATAGGAATTTATTTATTAATATATATGGTCATCACAAGTTCTCTTTATTTTGCCATAGAGGTACTAGTTCTGTTTACTCTTTTCAGCTGATAACTTCACTTGTTTTGTCATTTATCACCCTCACTGATCAAATCATTACATTATCTAATAAGCAAATTATTGTATGAACGATGTTAACTCTTTCTGATACATTTAGTTTAGGTTAAAAGAAATGAAGAAACAAGAGTTTCAGGTTATAAGTCAAATATATAAAATAGGTAAATTTTATTAACTGTCTTTTAGATAAATTAAATTAAAAATCTAATTTACTCTTCAGTAGATAAGCTATTTGTTTTATGTAGAATTCAATAAAAGATAGACTTTTAAACTTAATTTTATTTTCACTTTTTCTTTATGGTTTAATATAATTCTGAGTTCTGCTTCAGAATTTCAATAAAGAGCTAATATTTTGGTTGTAATATTTAATTTGTTTTATTTTCTGTCAAACATTCATACAAGAAGGCAGTCCTTATTAAGCTACAGCATGCAGTAGCACTGCTTTTATAGCCAAAATATCAAGACTTATGCTCTCTCAAAACTATTCCAACATATATACAGTAAAGGTTTATGTTGGTATGCATGAATAACTTTTGTTAGCTTTTTCTTTACTTTTTTCTTTTTCATTGGTTACACTGCTTCTTTCCATTATATCCTTTGCTAGCCTATGAAACTACTTTCTTTACATGCTGAAAAGGTTGGTTTTTTTTATAAAACCAGAAAGGCATTCAGATTATAAGAACTTCTATATAAGATGGTCAGTAGATAAGCAGATTTCCATAATTATCATTTTCATGTGAGTATGTTTGTGGATTGGTCAAGAATGTGTGTGATTGCATTGAAGAAGAATTGGTTTAGCCTAGCTGGATGTCTGTTTGAAACAAATTTGCATGTTGAAACTTGCATGAAAGAGTCATCTGTTTAGTTTACTGGCAGCTGTCATTAAATAGGAACCACTACATTTAAGAGACTCTCCAAAAAATTGGATTGATTGCTGTGTTAATGAAATATAAATCTCCTTCCATTTTTTCCCCATATGTAAACACCTAAGGATTGTTCTTGTCATGAAAGAAGGTAATCTAATCACCATATTTCATAATATCACAAGGTTAAAAAATTCATACAGTTTCTAGTAATAAATTTGTTGTTATTCTTGTCAGTCAGTGAGAGGCTCCCATCTATTAGTCTTGTTTGCTAACAAGCTTTGTGACTGATCCTCAATTTATAGTTACCATTCACCAGTCGTCACCAACCACAGGAGGTCTCCACTCATGCTGTTACAGAAATTCATCCTATGTCAGTGCAAATCTAAATCTGCATGAAAATAAAACCAAAATTTATATGTATATAATGTATCCCCACAAACTATTAGTTCTGCTAGTAAACACAGCATGCAAAGGAATAACTTGAAAGGAAGGATAATACCTGCTGAAAATATCTTGTAATTATTGGAGAGAAAACAAGAAGTAAGAAGGCCCAATGCAAATACCATATCCTGATAATACAATTCTAGTGGAAATCTTATAACTATTTCAGAAAAACTATCTGTTTTTACATCTTAGATAAGGGCATAATGGTTATAATTTGGATTTAAGTTTGAGGTGAGATTTTATGTATTAATTTCCTTCTTGGTACAGGAGCTTTTTCCTCCTCCATTGCTTAACTTTTGTGGTGATTTTGGGGTAGCTAAATAGATTTTAGCATAAAATAAAACATTTCTGATCAAATCAAAGGTGCACAGACTTTTATGCAAAAAGGATTATTAGATCATTTTGTCTGACATCATAAATAGGCAAGATATTTACTTATTATTTCTGCAACTGAGTATAGTGGCTTTTGTGAAAAAAGGGTATCAGGTGGATCTTGTGCCTTGATAAATCTCCTGCTTTGGTTTCTGCTTCAGGCTATCTAGCATCGTGGCTTGTCCCCCTCTCTTCCAGAGGTTTCAGTGTAGCAATGTCACCAAAATAATTTGTATTTCTCTGTCCCTTTGAGTACCTTGCTGCTACACTGTGAAGTCTTTTATTGAGATAATGCAATCTTCACTAGACAAGGAATGTGAGGAGAAAGGAAGAATGATTGCTACTAAGGTCAGGCACACCTACCCCAACTAGATTCTGGCTTCATCTGTCTATGCTCCTTGCTTCTCCTCTGATACAGTCTGGCCTCATTGGCTTTCAGCGTGTCTTCCCCATAAAAGCCCTGTAGCAATGATAATGTTTCCAATCTTGGCAGTTTAATGTTTATTTCTGGTATTGTTTATCAAAAAACCAAATAGTTGGAAACTTGGTTTATTCCAATGCAATATTCCAGTTTCTGATTTGAAAATATTTTAAGAAATGCAATTTTTTCATCATAAGAGATCAAAAATAGGTATCTTTCAGTCCATGGGAAGACTTTGTGTTAATTCTTCTTGTTTGAAAATGCATAATAAACTGGATGCCAGGAGACTTGACATGATGTTCTCAAAACAGTCTGGTTGTCAATGGCATAGATGCATCATTTCTGAAGGACTACAGGTTTTCTTTGGTTTCAATTAAATAAACATTTGTCCTAATATGGCCACCCTCTCTGTCTAAGGCTGTCATGCCATAAATGTTTTCAGATTTGATTTTAATAGTAATCTGAGTTGAATTTTCTGTTTAGTTTCTCTATTTTGGTTCTCTGGTGTGAACAACTCTGATGTATTTACATGTGTTTTTCAGTGTTAGGTGGAATGTATATGTTTCAAAAGTCTTTATGACAAGCTTGAAACAGATTTTTATATGGGATTTTTTGGTTTGTTTTCCAAATGTGGGGAAAATGACCACGGAGAAAAAGGTTTAGAATATGTTTAAAGATGTATATAAGAGACACTAGGTATACAAATAACTGGATGATCTAGGGAAAAGATTAGTCAGTTTGACCCTGTGTTGGAGAACTTCTAGCAAAGAAGTTAAACATAAAATCATAGATTGTTAAGGATTGGAAGGAATATTAAAGATCACTTAGTCCAATGTCCTCTGCCATGGACAAGGACACATCCCTCTAGATGAGGTTGCTCAAGACCTTATCCAGCCTTGCCTTGAACAGCCCCAGGGATGGCAATTCCACAGCCTCTCTGGACAGTCTGTTCCAGTTTTTTGCCACCCTGACAGTAAAGAATTTCTTCCTAATCTCCAACCTTTGTTTCTCTCCTTTCAGTTTGTACCCATTACTCCTTGTCCTATCACTGCAGTTCCTGATTAAGAGTCCCTCTCCACCTTTGCTGCAGGCCCCCTTCAGATCTGGAAGTTGCTGTGAGGTCTCCACACAACTTTCTCTTCTCCAGGCAGAGCAGACACAACTTCCTCAGTCTGTCCTCATGAGGAAATGCTCCAGTTCTCTTATCAGCCTCATGCCCTTCTCGGTACTCGCTCCAACAGGTCCATGTTCCTCCTGTGCTGGGAGCCCAGAGCTGATGCAGCCCTGCAGGTGGGGTCTGAGCAGACAGAATCCCCTCCCTGGCCCTGATGGCAGCAGTGCTTAGGTACAGCCCAGGACACCTTTGGCCTTCTGGACTGTGAATGCACATTGCCAGCTGCTGTTGAGGTTTTCCTCAACCATGACCCCTAAATATTTCTCTGCAGGGCAGCTTTCACACTTCTCCACCCACCCTGTAGCCTGTGATTGCCATGACCCAAGTGTAGGACCTTGCACTTCACTTTATTGAATTTCATGAGATTTGCATCAGCCCGCCTGAATTGTGTCAAGGTACCCTGGAACCTGGGTAATAACATTACATTTGAAAATTTGGGAAGGAAAAGGTAATTGGATTTAACTCCAAGCATTTTTTATTTTTCCAGTCTGTGACTGCTAGGTGTGCTTTTTCTCCCAAATGACTCCATGTGTTCTTTTATAATCACTAGAGAACATGCTGTATTCATTAGTCAGGATGCATGCTTTATGTACCTGTAGACTACTGGTAGTGTGCATTTGCAGCAGGTGTTTTGACCCGTATCTGTTATGTATATTAAATTTTCATATTTAGAATTTAACCAGGGGAGTTTTTAGAAATAAAAAAAGCCCTTCTTTATCTAAGTCTTTAAGGTTTATCAGCATTCTTTTAAGGTCAGCTTTATGTAAAATACCACACTAATTTTACAGCTTTTTTTTTCTTCTTCTCTTTCTGCATATTTACAGTTCTTTCATTCCACAGACTTAAAGAAGTATCTTTCTGTCTGTTTTCATGGTATTGTTTCAATATTTTTTGCAAAATTTCACAAAATCTGTTTGCAGGTGTTGCTACAGCTTTTTCTATTGACAGGAATGCAAATCTTTTAGATTTAAGTCTCCAGCTGTACAGACTAGATTGGAGTTCTCCTCACATGGTCAATATAATTTCATTTTCAAGCTTGTTTCTTGTGAGCAAGCTTGTCGGCCTAACACAACCCTCTGGCACAGGTTTCAGAAAGCAGTATTATATACATGAATACTCTGTCCTGAAATAGTACTGAAAGCCAACATGAACCATGCATGTTTGTGGCATCCTAAAAGCCTGAAATTGTCACATTTTCAAAAAGCCTGTGTCCATTATCATGTATTTTCAGATTCATTCTGCCTTATTTAGGTAGGCGCAATTGCCTCGAGTACCCAGGACTTAGCTAGCTGTACCACCAAATCAGCCTTTCTTGTATACATATGATGAATATGTATACATAATTCCTTCATAATGGAGCATTGTGATGATAGCTGCTTTAGAATTTCACTTCCTTTAAAGCCTGAAAGGGTGAACCTTTGGAAGTGGATAAAGGGCATTGTGAATGAGAGGTGCCTGTGGAAAAAGAGACAGTAGCTCTCTTTTTTCAAGATGTTGCAACAATGTATTGAATACTAAGATACCACCTGCCTGCCCTGCTGCTGGTGGACAGTGGTTTGCAAAGGCAAACAGATAAAAAAAAGAAAATTGTAGGCTGCCCAGATTGTTCACTAAACAGCAGGACTTCAATTTCTGCACATTGTTTTCTTTTTTTTTTTTTATTCCTCAGAGCAACTTATGATAACATTTTGTAGTAATTGTGAAATTGTTAGTTGATCGTGGAAATTGTTAGCTGAATCATGTGGAAAACCACTATTTCTTTCTTCTTCCTAAGAGGAAGGGAGTTTTTTGCAAAGTGGGTTTGGGATAGGTGTTTGCTATGTCTGTGCTATATGCATCTTAGACTATTACGTGTCATTTGTTTATCTAGTAACATGTTAATGAATACTGAGACATAACCTAGCAAAAACAGTCAGTAACTTCCAAATCAGGAGATCATGTAAGGATTACATTGTAGATGCACATACTGGGATCAAACTGCTGAAGTTTTTAACCCCAGGAGAATATCCTTATTCCTTATTGATTGTATCTGAGTATATGGCAGTGTTTTAGCTCACTAACAAAGTAAATTGAAGAAATTCACAATCTATAATGCTCTTAATTTAGTGACTGCCTATGTTTGTAACTGTACAAACTGATTAGTCTTCCTACATGTAGTGTAACATCTAACATGGTTTAGTTGGAATTGCAGTGTGAGTGATAGTGTATATTTCAGTTATCAGAACTTTTAAATAAATTATTGTAGTTTATTAAGGCAAGAAAAGGGGGAATGTATGACTGATTACATATTCAAATAAATGAAATTCTTCCTATTTAACATATCAGATAAATATGTAGGAAGTTGTGCCTGGAATCTCTCACAGTTTATTGTTAAAAATGGAAGGGTATCAGTCTTCCTTTTGCATTTTTACAGAATATAATTTTAAATGTTAAAATTACTTTCGTCTGTCAACAAAGTATTATAGTAATACACACTGTATTACCTGTGTAGTTATTCCGTGTTTGTGCTTAAGTGCTATTAGAATAGAGGGGTAGTGTTCAGTTTTTTACAGCCTAAATAAAAGTCTCTGGCCAGAACTTAGAATCTAAAAGCTTGAAGGAACAGATCGTTCACATAAGGAACAGATCCTTCATATAAGGAACTTTTTACTTGGATAGCTTCTATTTCCTGTACATGGGTGTCGCACAGAGCCTCCTGAAAACCCAAACCCTTGGAATAGCAGAGTAGAAGAAAATAAAATATTTCAGCTGTGGGGGGCCTACAAGAATAATATAGCCCACCTGCTTCACTTCAGGGCCGACCCAATGGTAAAGCAGGCTCTTAAGGGCTCTGTCCAAATGGCCCTTACACATTGATAGGCTCAGGGCATTATCAAGCTTGACCACCCTCTCTGTAAAGAAATGCTTCCTAATGGCGAGTCTGAACCTCTCCTGGTGCAGCTTTGAGCCATTCCCCCACATCCTGTCACTGGGTCCCAGGGAGAAGAGATCAGCACCTCCCTCTCCACTTCCCCTCCTCAGGAAGCTGTGGAGAGCAAGGAGGTTGCCCCTCAGCTGCTTTTCTCCAGACTAGACAAGCCCTCAGCCCTTAGCAGCTCCTCACAGGCCACGGTGTCCAGTTCTTCCACCAGACGCCTTCTTGCCCTTCTCCAGATGCCTTCGCAGACCTTCCCATGGTTCTGAAATGGTGGAGCCCAGAGCTGCACCCAGCTCTGGACAGGAGGCCCTGCCCTAATGCTGGACACAGAGAGACAGTCACCCTTTAGAGTGCCAAGGTTGCTGCACTCAGGATGGGGTTTGCTGCACCCAGATGGGGTTTGCTGCACTCAGGATGGGGTTTGCTGCACCCAGATGGGGTTTGCTGCACCCAGATGGAGTTTGCTGCACTCAGGATGGGGTTTGCTGCACCCAGATGGGGTTTGCTGCACCCAGATGGGGTTTGCTGGACTCACTCAGGCTGGGGTTTGCTACACCCAGATGGGGTTTGCTACACCCAGATGGGGTTTGCTGCACTCAGGATGGGGTTTGGTGCACCCAGATGGGGTTTGCTGGACTCAGGATGGGGTTTGGTGCACTCAGGATGGGGTTTGCTGCACTCAGGATGGAGTTTTGCAGCACCCAGATGGGGTTTGCTGCAGCCAGATGTGGTTTGCTGCACCCAGATGGGGTTTGCTGCACTCAGGCTGGGGTTTGCTGCACTCAGGCTGGGGTTTGGTGCACTCAGGTTGGGGTTTGCTGCACCCAGATGGGGTTTGCTGCACCCAGATGGGGTTTGCTGCACCCAGATGGGGTTTGCTGCACCCAGAGGGGGTTTGCTGCCCTCCTGGCTGCCAGGGCACACTGCTGGCTGCCACAAAGCCTGCTGCCAAGCAGCACCCCCAGAACCCTCTCTGCAACCCCAGAGCCGCCCCTCTCCCAGTTTAGACTTGTGTCTGGCATTTCTTTATCCCAGGTGCAGAATCTGGCATTTTGACTTGTCATTTTCATGTCACCGGTGATTGCCCAGTGCTCCACTCTATCCAGATCCCTCCCCTCTCTCTGCAAGGCCTCTTGTCCGTCAGGAGAGTCAACAGCACCTCCCAGTTACAGCGCCTCCCAGTTTGATAACATCTGCAAACTTACTAAAGGTGCGTTCAAGTCCTGTATCCAGATCATTGTTAAAAATGAACAGAACTGGCCCTAGAACTCAGCCCTGCAGGACACTAACAAGAAGCAGCCATAAGTTTTCAGAAAGCGCTAGTGAATCACTTAGTGTCTAAAAAATTTGTCTTCAATCATAGTTTATGCTCAAAAGTAGTTAAAGTAATTTTACAACCTATATGCAAAGAGGGTTTCTGGTGTGGATACATCTGTCAGATAAAGGTTAAAGTTCATTTTATCAAAATATTATCTACAAATGGTGAACAAAATAGTAGTGAAAACAATTTCTCTTTAAGCTTGTCCTAGTAGAATATGTGGAGACTCATTTTTAATATAGATCCCATTTCTGATCTTGATAAAGTAATTAACATGTTTTAGTGGTGACCAGTGTTGCTTGGCTTATGTGATGTACAAAAAGTGAACACAAATTCTGTGCCTTCAGTGGCTATAGTCATGAAATCTACTAAAAGCAACTCCAGCAACAAACATCTCCCAAATGATGAAAAGCCCACAAAAGCCGTGGAATTTATATGGCAGTGAGAAGTCAGTGTCATTGTAATGCCACTTTTCAAGTGAAATTACTAGAGATGCCAATTTTTTTAGCAGGTTGGTTTCCTGAACAAAGAAGACCACAAGTTGCAGCAACAAAATGAGAGTAGGGCAGTAGTGGAATGAGCAGCAGGCAGTGTAACCCTGGTGTACAGTACTGCTGTGGATTAAGCGCTGTGGTACATGTGACCTAACATTCAGATTTAGGATTTAAATGTCTGTACACTCTCAATTCTTTGATTGTAGTATTTTTTTAGGAAGGGAAACTCTCTGGCTACAATATATAGTAAACTGACCTTATGATGATCTTTTGACCTTGTAGTTTTTTTCTTGAAGCATGCTTTTAAAAGTTGATCATTCCTGTGTGATTTAATACTTTGACTTCGGGTTTATTCCACTGAAGCAAGTCAGACTGTTAAAAGAAAGAACGTTATTGCCAAGCAAGAATGTTTTTTAATATAGTAATTGCATATATTTAATAATGTACCTTTTTTTAAAGACTTGCAAAGCTAATATTACACAAGTAAAAGAAATTGCTCCTGACAGCTAATATATTAAAATACTTGTCAATTGCCCTCAAAAAAAGGAGAAACTAGTTTTACAGGTAAATTCAAATATCAGCTATAGTAGTTTTCCATTTCTACTATACAGAGAGTAAATTCAGCCAATATTGATAAATTATATCATTAAAATGAAAATTAGTACTGTGGTATTTGAAGTACGATAGACAGGGCTCATTAAAAACGTTTGCAGAGATAATTATAAGTATTTTTTTTAAAGTTTAAGTGGTGGTTCCATTGCTTTCATTTCGGCCATTTATTGTAGCTAATAATTGTGTGCCTTTTCTTACTGTGCATTCCATTGTCTCTGTCATTTTCATTGTTGGTTTTTGCTCTTCTGGCCCCCCAGATAAATTACACTTAGGTTTTTTCTTTAATGTTGTTGCCAAACTGATCAAAACCAAAATATCCATTGTTAATTAAAAGGAAAAGAGAGAAAATGGACATGAGAGTAACCATACATTTGAATTTGAAAAAAATCTCCTTTGTATTTTAGTTATACTGTGTTTTCTTTTCCTTTCTAAAAGCAAAATTATTGTGAACAAATCTGCTTTTCCAAAGGCTGGATCCTGCAGTCTGTGTAACTCCTGACTTTCCATTTACTTTGGCAGCTGGGGATCTTCAAAGGGTACTGGCAGGAGTAAGGATTGATGTCCTGTCCCAGTGAAGCTAATGGTGTAAAGCCTATTGAATTACTTTGGTTTGGGATTTGATTCTGTGATTTCAGATAGTTAAAGTTTTGTTTCTAATTCAGTTCTTATTGCAAGCTCTGCATGTTTCTTCCTGGTATAGTTGAAGGGAAAACATATGGAGGCCTTCCATAAAATTGTTTAGGGATTTTTTTAAATTTTTTTTTTTTACTTTAGTGATTATGTTTTTGTTCCGACTGGGTTATTTTTATTTCTGTGCAGCTCACCAGTAATTCTACTTCTTTGAGCTCATTCTGAGCAGTTTGGAAGGTAAAATGAACTTTGAGGCTGTGATCCTGCATTATACATGCTAGCAAAATTGGATATGTGCAAGGACTTTCTGACCCCATTGAGGAGGCTTGTGTTCACTGGGACTCTAGATTGAGGCCTTTTAATAAAATATATGCCCTAGCCAGGAATAAAGCAGGCATTTCTGTTGGTCTGTAAGGAATCTGTCAAAACTTCTCTGATCAGGCTTTTTTACTATCCCATCTTGAGTCCTTTTTTTAATGACATCTATTATCAGATTGAAATGGCGATTGAGACACTGCAAAAGTCTGATGGTCTGTCCACTCACAGAAGCTCTCTTCTCAACAGCCATGTAAGTTGTCTCTTCTTCACATACACTCTCTCTTGCTTGTTCTGCATGCTTAGCCTGCCTCTAAATGTTTGTTTTATTTTATTATTACTTTTTGCTCTTAATCTTCCCATCTTAGTTGCTTGTAATCTTCTACTACACCTCCCATGGCTTTATTTTGTCAGATTAAATGTCTTTATGGTATATTGCAGAGTGTTACCTGTTTCCTATGCTGTACACCTGTGTTAGGATGAGTTAACACATTTGACTGTTTTGCGGGTTACAGTGTAAATATCAAGCTAAGGTTCAATTAATTCTAAATTAGGTGGCTTTTGGCATTTTAAATACAATTGTCTGCATCATAAGAACTGTGTACCATATACTAATTTTGTGGCATGTGAAGAGGAAGAGAAGAAAAAGCACACCTAAATAATATATTTAGGTTATTCCTAGGTGTTTCTTCATTTATTCTGACTAGTGAGTTTATTTTGAAATTACTTAAGAATCCTAAGGATCCTTCTGATGACCTGGTCAAAATTGAAAGCAGTGCCTTAATTTGAAGTACACAGAAATGTCTTATTCATCTGCCTTTTACTTTGTTCTTACGCTGCAAGTCTAACATTTCATAGACAAAGCTAAAAGATATTTGGGGAAAACATGATCTCCAAATATAGTGACAAGTTCATTATATAAAACTTTAAAATAAAGGAAAAAGACCAAGTTAATTTTAAACTTATTATGTAAATAATGTTATTACTTTGTAAGTTGTTAGTCCTTCTGAAATGTTTTTTTTTCTGTTGGTTCTTATGGTTTTGAATTTTGTATTTTTGCCATGTTGATTGGTTTGTATTCATATTACTTTTTTTCCTTCTCAGCTTTCCTTATTATATGAATTCAAATACCATTATTGCTTTACAGAAGAAATTGAAATTTAGTTTGCAGTCTGAAATGTAGAATATGATAGTAGAGATTATCCTTTGGAAATTAAATTAAAAATGTATGCTTTAGAAGGTTTGGGTTTGGATTTGGATTTTTTTCCTGTAGGGGTCTGGTTTTGTTGAACTTGAAATTAAAAATGTTTTGTGGAGAATTTAGGCAAGCTGTTTTTTTTCTTAAATCTAAAATTTAGAGGAAAACTGTATCATAAAAAGTTACAGGAAATTATATACAGAAAGAAAATTTAAATTCCACCTTTTCTGCTTACAAAATAATTATTTTGAAGATAAGGTGGTATCAAAATTATTATTTAAATAATAATAGATATTATTGGACTGATAATATCAAAATGATTGTTTAAATGTAATTTTTAACAGGCTGTGACTTTTTCGGGAATGTTTTAGAACCATCTAAAAAGACTTAAAACACTAGAACTATTGTAAGTTTGTGTTTAAACCTGTTAGGAAGTCTCTAGTCATTGTATAAAACTAAGAAAGATTACAAGATAAGCTGCAGTGCCTCCCTAAGCTGTGTTTCACTCATTCCTAGTTCTAGGCACTGTTCACAGTGTCTTCCCAATAACAAGATTGGTACAGAAGATCACAGTCCTTCCAGCTATGAAGACTTTCCGTGATATTCTTGACTGTGAACACTTAGTGAAAAATACTGTGTTAGGGATGTATCTTTGACTCTGTGGGGAAAGAAGAATTTAAAACAACCCTTGCACACATTTTTATCGCAAAAAGTCTTTACTGCTTTTGGTCATTTTGAAAGAAATTTAAAATCTAGATCAAGCTTACAGGATATTTTGCCTGTTTTTAAAGCAATGATTATTGTCTTTAAACTCAAGGACAGTGTAAAGAAAGTTTGAGTGTAGTTGTACACTTTGTCTCTTTAAACTTTTCTTGAATTTGCCTTCTAATGGTTTGGTTTGGCATTTATTAAATAATTTGCTTAACAGATTTTAAAATGGAATTCTAAATTGTGTTTTTAATTAACTTATACACTTAGAAGGTGATAAATTAATTTGTGGAAATATTTTAGTTTGGGATTTAAATTTTCAACCTTTGTTACCTCAATGAAGTTTTGTAGGATTTGTTTTCCTAAATACATGAGTTCTCATTTCAAGGAGTTTGTAATTTCTCCTCTGTTTTCTTTTGTTTCTTGATGTATTTCTGCGTGGGATCAACTTATTCAGCCTATTGATAGTTGAGTGTTTTATAAACATTGCCGATTAATTGAAATCACACTCAATTTAACAGGTCTGGCTCTGTGAATATTTAGTACCTTTCCTCATCTTAGCATTACATTATGGTCAGTACTAGAAATTCATAACCCACCACTCAAACCTGAACAATTTTAGAATTGTATTTCAGCTTGATGGAGAAGTGTTGTTTGGATTCTTTAAAAAGTTGTTTACAGTAATGTTTGGATTCAATTTTCTCTTAAAATCATGAATTAACTGCACTTTTTCTTCCAGGCTATAATCTATGAAGTAAGGATTTCAAGCCCTTACTACTAAGTAACTCCTTCCAAGAGCAAAAATTCTAGTATTGCACTTAACTTTTCATTTGGCTTTTTGTGTGTTGAATAATGCAAGTTATGTTTGAAATAACATCTGTTAGAAATTCATATAATTAATGAAGTGCACTCAAAGTGATTAATAATAGATTAGAAACCATCTGGAGGAAAATATCTTTAATGCTACACACAGAACTTAATTGCAAAATAATTAATTTTTTGTTTGTCAGTCTTTTGGGATTGACAGAGTTTTTCCCCTTGGGGAAAGCAGAAGTACTTCAAGTTCTGTATAGTTCTGATTCAATTCTAGATGTAATAATATATGACAAATGTTATATAAATGTATTAATACAAATAGAAATGTAATAACAGATTTTCAGTATGGATAGATTGCAACCACTGAAAGTTATAATTACGTTTGTAAGCCGAGACAGGCTTAGGTCAGATCACTAGTGAAATAAGTCTGATACATTCACACAAAACTCAAATATTAACAATTATACCTTTTCTTCAGCTATATTTCAAAATGACAGTTTGGAAGCACTTGTGAATGTTAGTACATATAAAACAATCATAAATCATGATTAACTGGACTTCTTCATTTTCTTTATTTGAAATGCAAAATTGCCTGCAAACCAAGCTAAAAATCTTATGTCTTGGAAGTATTTGCATCTTCTTTCTGTATTTTTCTAGAGGTGAGAAAACTCTAGCGATCCATGACAAGTGCAGGAAAAAATAAGGAAAATGTTGACTTATCAAAAAATAAAAACAGTGAAATTTAATGAATTCTCAGAGTCTATTGGTTTTGCTATATTTTGTGATTTTCCTTTAGTACTAAATCTAGGAGTATTAAATTGTCCTTTTAACATTTTTTTGTGTATTAGCAACAGCTAGAGGTGTGTCGTGAGTGTGCTGTACTTAGAACATGCAGTGATGTTACATAATGTCTCTTCTTGCATGTTTCTAATTATCTACCACAATTACATGAAAAGATTACTGTTTTTCCAAGAAACTCATTCTGTTCCATTTGGAAGTCAAAGGCAAGCAGGCTACAGCTGAAAGGGTTTGTATCCCTAATGATTCATAGACGTACCAATTATTTTCAATGTTACCTAGGTAGCTCTCTGACTTTTATGCAGTAGCTTTTTTTTTAATTTGTATCTTAATGTTTTTTAACAACAAAGAGAAACAGTATCATTTTCCAGTTTTGCAAATACATTAATAACCTATTGTGCCCAAGAAGTTTGTTTTCTGCAGTTTATGTGTATTACATTCATGATTCCTTTATTTCTTTGTGGTACTAACAATTTGTCTCCAAAGCATAGATACCTTTATTACATACTGATATGTGGTACTGAATCAAAAATATTTTAAGAAAAGGGTACTTCCCTGAAGTCACAAATGCAATGAATTCTGCTATTATTCCCTGGTAATTCTGAAGATATCAAAGCATTATTGTATTGTATTGTAACTAACATTTAAAGACACTCTGAGGAAGAAAGTAATTTTTAATAGACCTGAAGAGTGGTTCCATCTGTCAGAAGTTAATGCTGTATGGCTACAGTATTTTCAATAAAGTATATAATAGGGTGGTTTTTTTTCTGTTTTGTATGTGATATAGCTTCAATGGCTTTTAGACAACTATGAAACTGCAGAAGGAGTGAGCCTTCCAAGAAGTACCCTTTACAACCATTACTTAAGACACTGTCAGGAGCACAAGTTGGATCCAGTCAATGCTGCCTCCTTTGGAAAACTCATACGGTCAATCTTCATGGGACTACGGACCAGAAGACTTGGAACTAGGTTTGTGCAATTGAAATCCTGAATTATAATAAAAAATAAAGGTAATAATTATGGATAAGAAACTAGTCTGCTAGGAAAAAGAATACATAAGAATTCTTTTAATAAGAATCCTTTATTAAAATATTAGTGTTTTTCTGTCAGTTCTATTTCTTCATGTTGAACAGTTCTGTGTTTTTTCAAGATGCTACTATTATAGTTTCATTTCTTCTGCTTTTGACAGTTAATGTGTTTGTATTTTGGTCACTACACTTCAGATTTTTATCATTACAAATAAAACATAACTTTCTATTTGGAAATCACTAAGAAATACTATTTGCCCATACTAGATAATTTGTATTTATTTGCATTTTATTTTTCTTACTGAAGTGGACTGCAAGTTAGTATGCTGATAATATTTGTTTAAGAGAGTGAGTTAATTTCCCAAAGGTAGCAAAAAGACACTGATGTAAAACAGGTATGACAGGAGAGCCAGACCTGATTTGTGTGTGTTGTTTTCCAGTCAATGTAAATTTTAAAGTAAATGTAAAGAAAATATGTAAAACTAGTATTACTGCTCTTTTAATGCTTGCTCTTCCATAAAGGGGGAACTCCAAGTATCATTATTATGGGATTCGGGTCAAGCCAGACTCTCCTCTTAATCGACTACAAGAGGACATGCAATATATGGCCATGAGACAACAGCCCATGCAGCAGAAACAGAGGTAAAGTGTGAAACACATCTATTCATGCTATTTCTCATTCATCAAGTCTTTTCCTTACATGGACAAGTTCAAATTCCTGTTCAGCTTTTTTGCTGTGAAAACAAAAGTGTGCTGAATACCCAATTGATGTCAATGATGTCAGGCACCAGTCAAAGTGAAAGAATATTTACCTAGAAATTGTCATAAATTTGCAGAAAATAAATAATGATTACCTATAATATGAACAGATTCTTCTTAACAATATTGAATTCTTGTCCCACAAGACGAGTAAAAGCAGTAAGAGCTTTAATTTCAACATTCCTATTTCTTTTCATTGCTGTATCATTTTATGTTCACACTTCTTATCAGAGAACTTACAATTAAGTTGCTTGGAATTTATTTCATGTCCCTATGAAGAATTAATATGACCTCAATGGTTTGCCTCCAAGTATATGTAAGTATATTCACTTAGGATCTGTTCTTCCTGAGGAACCTGTGAAGGCTCAGAAGTAGTTGAAAACTGCGGCACAGGGCTGTACTGGTGGTGAAAGAATGTGTGAATATGCATATTAAAAACTATTTTAAACAGAAAATTAATTATCTTTGAAAATTAATAATCTTTGAAAATTAATTTTGATTTGACTGGTGTTACTAGCCAGTCATATTGCTCTAAAGTAAAATACATTAGATGCATAATTTCATGATTCTAATCAATAGAAGAGCACTACATCAAGCAAGTCATCTTTAGAACACTTACTCCTCCAAAAACCTTCAGTTGAACAAAGTTTGGTATAGTGTAC
This sequence comes from Ammospiza caudacuta, assembly GCF_027887145.1. Lineage (NCBI taxonomy): Eukaryota > Metazoa > Chordata > Aves > Passeriformes > Passerellidae > Ammospiza > Ammospiza caudacuta. The sequence continues at coordinate 41,616,873 of NC_080632.1, forward strand.
CAAGCATATTTTGTGTCTTTGTACACAACTGAAATATCGAAAACATAAACTTTTAACTTCAAACTTTTCAAACTTAACTTCAAACACAAAGATCATTTTGATCAGAAATTATTTTACTGTCATTTCCAGACAGTACAGATTATTTACAACACTAAATGGAAGCTCATGGTAAGATATATGGTCTTAACTGTCTTTTGCTGAGCATAATACAGGAGCATGAGATGTCTCATACTAACATCATGTAGAAAATGCTTATTACAAAAACCATGGCAGGATTATATAGTAAGGAATGATGATAGATATTTACAAAATCTCCCAGCAAGCTTATTTTACCCACTCAATCTCATTCACTTAGACATTTCATTCACTTGCATTCAAAATTACATATGTGCACCAAAACATATGGTCTAACTAGAATTATTTCTGGAAAAATGATGCCAGTCAGCTAAACACTGTCACATCTCTTGTCTTCTTCATGATTCACAAAGAAAAAGTGATTTTGGAATTTCATTATATAACTGTTAGGACTGGATATTTCTTTTTGTATTATTTGCTTGATTATTTTATTTAAGACCACTGTATGTCTTACACAGTTCCCTTATTTCCCTTAGCTAAATATGTTTGGCATAATTTTCTTAACTTTAAGTCAGCATGTTCCTTGATTATATCTGAACAAAATCACACATATGGCACTGTGTGCAGTTAGTGTACACTTCTGTGCCCCATGTTTTGTACTTGTACACGTGTACCTGCACCAACATGCACCCAATTCAGGCTCAATTCACACCAATCCTAAGCTCTGCTGTGAGAATCTGTAAAGGTATTGATGATGGGTGGGAACTGCAAGGTACCATTATGCACAATATGTAGCTTTTACATGAAAATACTGTGCTATAGAGGGCTTAGTATTTAATTTCAGTGTTTCATATACAACAGTGTGTGTTCTTATCATTATTATCCACGTGTATTCAAAAATTCTAGCAGGATTTATTAAGAGAGAACTAAAAAACTGAATATTTTAATTTTCTTGATTATGGGAATATTTCTCTTTCGTCAGCTTATTAATATTTCTAGTGGTTCTTTTGTCTTTTAAATTAGTGGTAAATTGCAGTCAATACACTTTTTTTCTTGGTAGTTATACCAATTCTACCATCTCTATCAGACACATTTAGTTGAATAAATACTTCTAGTTCTCTTCAGCAAAAGCTGTAGACTGAATGTATGCTTCATTTTTCTTCATTCCTTTTCTTAATTTGGGAACCATGAAGCTTTTGGATTTGCATAACTTCAGTATCAAAAAGTGCTTGTTTTAAGTCTTCATTATTATGAGACAGTATTGTTGCTTCTTAAAAGTCATGAAACATTACCTTTGTTTTACAAAATTATGTCAATCTGTGTGGAAAGGGAAGGATTTGATTTTTTTGGTATAAATTTGCCAGTGTTACAATATGCTGTTACTAAGCTAAATTCTAGCAGAAATTGGGAGTACTGCTGGAATATCACCTTTGTAAATTCTGTAAGCCATTGTTAACACTCTGGCTTCCCTTAGTGCTTTTTTCCTTCTGTTTTTTACAAAGTAAGTAAGAACCTCCAAATTCTTTTGACGCTTTTGCTGAAAATTTTATTTTGAGATGGAAAAATCAAACTCAGTGTTCCATTTATGAAGAAGTAAACAGAAGGGATAATTTTGTACTTGATATTTTGCAGGTATAAGCCTATGCAGAAAGTGGATGGAGTTGCAGATGGCTTCACAGGAAGTGGTCAACAGACAGGCGCATCTGTTGAACAAACTGTAATTGCCCAAAGTCAACATCATCAACAGTTTCTAGGTACAAAAGCAGGCTTTATACTGCTATATAAATAAGTAAGGTGAACTTTGTTTTCACAGTGAATATCAAGCCAGACAAGTAAAATAGTTGCATCTGAAGTTATCATGCCCTCTGTAAAATCCTTACTCTCAACAGAACCAAAAGGCACTTAAATTATGCTTTATGTAATTTAAGTTCTATGTAATATTTAATATGCATAATGTAAGTATAAAAGGAAAATTAGAAAAAACAGTGTGAGGTGTACTTCATATTACATAAATATGAAGTTGCTTTGCATAATTATATTAAATGTGCATATTGAAATTCCTGCTATGAAAGTTGTTTCCTTCATGTGCATTACAGTGCATTTTATTTCGTGAAAGTTGGCATAGGGGGATTGCACTACTATGGCATTGCACTACTATGCAGGTTAGCCACTCCTAGCTGTTTTGAAAGGGTGTTCTAGTGTTGTGAGTGGAAAAAGACAAATAGTTTAAACTGAAAACTCAGAGGTCACGTTTAAAAATATCCAGATTGTGGATTTGTTGACCAGTTAAGCATGTATTCCAGTCACAGACACAAATCTTAATTTAGTTCATTGTTTATGTAAAAAGAATCCTTGGCTGTGCTGATAGAGTGTGCTATTAGTGTAGGCTTATTTGGTTGGGATTTTCAGCCACCAAATCCTTTGGCTTGATTTTGCTGTAACTAAAACCATTTGGAGCATAAGGGTAGCATTAAAATGTTTTGAATCTTCTTTTCCAGGTATCTTTCAGTCCAGTATTTTTATCTTACCATCTTGTCTCCCAGAAATATTTGTGGCAAATAGTAAAAGCACACATTGGCTCTACTTTAAAGTCTAGTAAATGTCAAGTAAAAATGTATATTGAGTTTATTAAGCCCCATCACACCTGGCTGCATGGAAGCTCTTCAGCTGAGCAACAAAAAAATTATTTAAGGATTAGTCTCTCCTGCACTGAATCTACATATTTTCTTCGTAATAGTCTGAAAAAGCATATGTTAGGTTCTCCATATATGTATACTATGTACATGATAGCATTGTAATCTATACTAGTATAATTTTGTATTCATTTTTTACTAAAAATTATTAATGTATTTAGCATTTTGGCATACAACAGGTATTAAACAATTTCCCCTTTGAATATTATGACCTTTTTGAATTTATTTCCTTGTATAATCCTTAGATTTTTTTAACTATACTGTAATTGGCACTTCTTTCATTTTGTTGTCATGACAACAGATGCATCTCGAGTACTGCCAGAGTTTGGAGAAGTTGAAATATCTTCTCTGCCAGATGGTACTACCTTTGAGGACATCAAATCACTACAGAGTCTTTATCGAGAGCACTGTGAGGTATTTCCTATAAACCATTTATTTTCAAAAGTTTATGACTTTTACTGAAGGCCAGTACAGCAGAATAGTGTCCAATATATTGTAGCCATGAAAGTGGCATGTGACCTTCCCACAATATTTTATTTATCTCAATGAAAACAAGAGCAAAAAGGGTTTTCTGAATGATCCCCTTTGCAGGGGAAAGAGTAATATGTAATAAATTCTGAGAATAAAATGTTGTTACATGTATGTTTCTCAGAATGTTAGACTTTAGATTGTGTATGGAGATATTTGGTTTAGTCAACAGCAAGTGTAAATCAGTTAGATTATAATTTTATTTTATTTTTAAAAGCAGTAATATTTGTCTTGTATCAAAAAAACATTAAGACATTTAAACCACGTTTGATACTTAACAATGTGTCTTTTAAAATTATTTTTGAAAGTGCTTCCAACTTAGAAGGCATTATGAAAAGAAGTAACATGTGAGGTTTACTTTTCTGTTTGCAGTAGCAGTAAATACTTTCTGTGCCTTAACTCCTGTGATATGTTTACTTAGTAAACATAGGCCATACTAGTTCCCAGAGGCTTCCATGCAAGCCTTATGCAAGTCTCTGTGCACAACAGTTTATAGTGCTGGATAATTTATGGGTATCAAAGATAATAAAACAAGTACCATTTATAACTTGAGAAATATACAGTTTGCCTTGATTCCACTTTGTCATGAAGGAAATGAGCCGTAGATCTAGTTGGAGTTGGGAGTGGAGGGATTCTGGGTAAAAGACAATATGATCTCATCTTTCATTTTTTCAGGCAATACTGGATGTGGTTGTTAATCTTCAATTCAGCCTGATAGAAAAATTGTGGCAAACTTTCTGGCGCTATTCTCCTTCTGCTCCACCTGATGGCACTCCTGTTAATGAACCAAGGTCAGTAAATGTTACTCTGTGTTTAATGTGTCTCATAATAATGTAAATGTGAAATTATAAAAATCATATTCGTTTTAACATAGTAATTTTTTCTTCTATTATTATTTTCTAAATTAAATTTATGTTGTCTGGCAGTTTTGTATAGCCTGGGTGTATGCCAAAGGTACATCTTGAAACAGTGGTGTCATCCATGTTCATTTTGCATGGACAGCTAGAGTGAAGTTGTCTCTTCCCAATATTCAATCCACCACTTCTAAGCCAGAAACATCATTCATATGTCTGCACTTTTCAGGAGAATTATAGAGACATTTTTAAAATCCATTTCCATGTGAGACAATGTGTAAATAAGTTATATTGGGTGCAACTGAGTTATCTGTGACACCTGTATAAAAAAGTACATTTTAACACCCAGGTTTTTGCCTGCTGTAAATCATGGAATCATAGAAACTTTAGGTCAGAAAAGTCAAATTCAGCTGTTAACCTAGCACTGCTGTGTTAGCTGCTAAACCATGCCCCTAAATGCATTATCATTTATTAATTTGCCACAATTTTTTTAACACCAGCAATCTGAGCGAAATAGAAAGTCGACTTCCTAAAGCAAAGCTGATTACTCTGTGCAAGAATGAGTCTATTCTGAAATGGATGTGTAACTGTGACCATGTGATGTACCAGGCTTTGGTGGAGATTCTCATTCCTGACGTCCTTAGACCTATTCCTAGTAAGTTCAACATCTGAAACATTTTGTAAAGATTTTTCTGTAAGCATGTATATGATGGAAGTGTACTTGTGCCTCATAGGACAGCTTAAGAAAAAAGTTTGAAAGTTACACAAAAAATTATACAAAATACTGTATAATTTATCCCTACTTTTGTTGTACAAGGAGTTGTGCTGGCAAATGCCTACGACACATATTAGTCTTTGATTAGTCTAGAAGAGTACTGTGGTCTTTGTGATTCCATGTTTGGAGACGTGGTCCTTTATCCCTAACTGCTGAAATCAATTCTAATAATTGTTAAGGCAATGAAAAATTCCTACTCCACTTTATTATTCTAATCTACTGTTTTCCTGTCATACATTCTGCAGGAAATAGTGAGTGATTGTCCAGTCATATCACCATTACCAGAAGTAGAGTTCTCTTTTCAAATTTATTTCTACTAGAATCTGTCATTGCTCTAGCAGTGTATTTTTATGGCTACTTTTGGTAGAAAACAAATTTATGTGAAGAAAGTTGAACTTCATGAAGTATTTATTGTCTCACATATACTGTCCAAAATGTTACGCTGAAATCATGTTAGCAACCCACTAAAACCCTCATAATTCCTATGTATTATCTTCTTTCAATGAAAAAACCACAGTATTTACTTTAAAAAAATTGGATTGCTTTTTTTTTTTTTAATTAGGGCTGTAAGTAGTTTTGCAGGTGACAAAGCTATATTGTCACGCTGTGACACTTTCTCTGTTATAGTGAGTAATACGTGCTCAGTAAGAATATTTGGTGGTAGTACCTTGCAAAAAAGGTTTATTGACTTCTTGCTTGCCAGTGGAATAAAATCAAGTTTTAGCAACTTATGTATAATGCAAAAAAATTGAAACTGGAAATGGATAAAATACAAAGGTTTGCCATTTACAATGCACATTTTACCTTTTGTTTAAGGAACAAGTAAGTTCTTGGTAGCAATTGGCATAATTTGTGCATCTATATAGCAGAATAAAGGAAAAATGTTTTTGCAAATACATGTAACTATTGACAACTTGTCTAAATTATTTTGCATTGGTTTATATTTAAGTTTTACTTCTCTAATAACAATACCATTAGGTAGGATTTTACCGTAATATAGTGTATCACCAACAATTAGTTAATAATAAAAACTCCCACAAATTAAATTATAACATTTAATAGGTTGAATGAAAACTCTCACTTGCAAAAGCAAGTTAATTTCTGAATAAAATGGTGGTGCAGACAGTTTTTCATTGAACTTGATCCTCTCCTTTTCAGTTGCTTTTCCAGTAAAGCCTGGCAGGCTCTAGAGAGATGTTTAAATGACCACATGCTGTCTTCTGGCTTTGCTTTGTAAGATTCATTGGGCATTGCCAATACAGGATTTCAAGAAAATGGGCAAAATCAATTAATCAATAACTAGATGCATTGTGTCCTATTCATGCTATTTCTTTCTTTCTAAAATTACCAGTCATATTTGAATAATTGATACCTACTGTGTTTGACATTCCTGTTTTGGGAATGGTCATCAAACTGTTGGATTCAAACACCTCATCTGATCTCAGGACAAATTCATCCCAAGAGACTTTTTGTGAACAGTCCAGTGATTTTCTGCTCAAAATTGCACTCACTGAGCTACCTTTAGAAGGCAGCTAACACATTATCTTACTTTATCCTTTAGGACCAGCTAACTAAATGGCTTTTTTTAGCACCTTTCCTTTAAATGGTGGGCCATCCAAGTTTCTTCTTCACTGTTAAATGGTTCTAATCTTATGATTTTTTAAACTCCTGCTTTTGAATAAAAGCATTTCCAGTCATTACAAGAGACTAAAATAATGGGTTAAGGTTGAATATAACAAAAATGCAGCTGGGTGAATCATCCTCTGTGGGAAAATAGCAGTTTGTAGGAAAGTTTGGACTCTGTGGAGGTGCTGGGACCATCAATGCTTCATTAAAGGCATGTTTAGTAAATGGGAAGATAGCAGCAGCTGCTGCTCAAAATAAGGAAAAATATTACTTGAAAAGGGCTTGAAGAAAGCCCCTTTTTTGTTTAGATCTTTAGTGTTTTTTCTTTTAGACAAGTCCTATTGTTGATGCATATTACTGGACTAGAAAAAAAAAGACTGTTGAGGAAAAAAATTGTTTTATTTTTAACCTCTGTATTAAATTTATCAGCTGAAATATTTCGCACCCACAGAATGAGTGAAGAATTGCTGGGTATAAAACAACAAATTCAGTTTCCTAAGAAAGTGAAATGCTGTCCATTGGAGTAAGGAATAAGGACCATAATTATCTAGTGTCCTGTTATGTTTTAGAGTGGACATCTTGCATCTTCTCATATGGCAGAATGGACCAAAACAAATTTAATTGTGAGTTAATTTCCATGATAGGTGGAGAATTTATGCAAAATGCATTTCCATGCCATATTACACAATTCCAGACTGACAAAATATTGAACTACTGGAAAGACTGTAAGGCTCAGTTTTGTACAAGTCAGGGGAATTTTCATTCAGAAGTCAAGCTTTTTAGGTGCTTATGCAAATCAAACTTTCTGTAACTGCCATTGCCACATCCTTTAGTGTGTGACTAGGAACTTAATGGTTTAGGCCCTTTGCACCATGCTTATCTTACAAAGATTCTTTGAAAGGGTTCAGATGTACTTACAAGTTCAAGGATATAGGTGCTTATGGTTTTGGTAATGGCTACATGTGTACTTAGGGATATGTGAAAAATTCTGTATTTAATATATCTCCAAAGGTCATTAGAAATTCATGATGGCTCTATACAATACTGATGCCTGATTAGCTACTTTAGCTATTTTATTTCTTCAGAACTTAGAATTCCTTTTATTTGTTCCTTTTTCTTTCTAATTAAAGGCCTCTCTTAAGGCCTGAGCTGCTTTTCCATATTTATTTTCAAAGGAGATCAGCATTACAGTGATGCAAATAATTTTCTAACATATATATAAATACACTTGGGTAAAAAAGAGTCATGAGAACACTCGAAGTGAAAAAGTGGTAATGTTTTTCTTAAATATCTAAGTACTATTCATACAGTATTTACATTATTACTTCCATCTTGTCTGGTAGGTAGGAAAATGTGAATGAATACATAGTCAAATAGTAAGTGCACAGAAATCATTTACAAAGCAACACAGGTGAACTAGGGGATTTACAGGGTTGAGGAAAAAAGCTTGTTCTTCATGTGTAACCCTTAAAGTAGGAAAAAACCTGATAGCATAAGAGGGATATTTTTTAAGATCAAATTGTGATCAGCTAAGCATTCAGACTTGTGGTGAATTATAAGAATTACCAATATGGATTTTACTGCTACTGACTGCAAGTTTGAAGACATGTGAAAAAGATATCACAAAAAATATGGTTTCTCTTTTAGTAAATTTACATTTCTGGTAGAAGACTTTATTTTAAAAAGGTATTATTAAAAAAAGATATTACTTCATTAGGTTTTTTCCTCTTCATTCTCATTGCTTTCATTCTCTAGTAGTCTTCAGAAACCTTTAGTTTTTTCTTGTTTTGCCTACTTTTTGCAACAATTTGAGTGTAGTGCTGTTATGTCAACGTGCAAGGTTTAGGCATGGGAAAGCTAGGTTTCTATCACTCAGAAGATACAATTTTATTTTTTCCAGATACTGTTCCTTGGGATAATACTTCCTGTCCTCCTCTTTTGAAATATTAAAATTTCTGGTTTTAGTAATGCAGAGTACTATAGGGGCTTCAGTGTCTCTCTAAATCTGTCAGCCATTCAGCATTTCTGTGGATGCTATAGAAAAGAAACAAAATGCACACAGATTTCACAGTCATTTCAATAATTTCACTTTCTGTCAGTGAAACATATTCCTATATCTTGCTTATTGATGATAACCTTAAGGGGACTGCATGTGAATGGAATTTTTTCTTTAAAACTGAATTAAGCAGCACTATGACATAGTTTAAGATTAATTTGGACTTATTTGAGGAAACTGCAATATTCCTATAAGTGGATTTTTCCCCAGACTTTTGCTTTTTGAAAGACGTGTCTAGGTGAAATGGAAAGCTGAAAATTTGTGATGGAAAATTCCACCACAACAGCTGCAATTAGTGTTGTTCTTGTATAAGAGTGCCCCCAACAACACTGCTAAGTCACAAATTTCTTTGGAAGATTGTCTGGTGACGAAGTCAGAGTGTTTATTAAACCAAAAATAAAAAGAATTATTACATTATATTATTAATACATTATTGTGTAAAATTTATCTCAGTGAGGCATTTTGGACATAGACTAGATTTGTCTAATAAGTGAATGCAGCAGACCAGAAAGTTGGGTACAAGGGGATGCAAAACATTTCAAGACAGGTTCACTGCTTTCTTTTCATTCTGTTTTTATTCTCCAATGCGCAGGTGCCTTGACCCAAGCCATTCGCAATTTTGCAAAAAGCCTTGAAGGTTGGCTTTCAAATGCCATGAACAATATTCCACAGAGGATGATACAAACCAAGGTAGATGAAACTTAAAGTACTATTCTTGCAATGGCAAACCAAGTGGTCAGTAGCATCTAAAAGGAGAAGCATTTTAACATCAATGCTAAATTTAATGTTTAGCATCAAGCATTAAGTAATCGCAGGGGAAGTAATATTATTTGATCTGCGACATGGTATAATTAAAATATGAGGACTCATTAATATACACTATTAAAATGAAAGTCAAGACTCAATCTGTAGAATTAATCTTTGGGGCACAATATTTAAAAATAATAAATATCTTCATAGGTTGCCGCTGTAAGTGCCTTTGCCCAGACTCTGCGAAGATACACATCTCTTAATCACCTGGCTCAAGCAGCTCGTGCTGTGCTTCAAAATACTTCTCAAATCAACCAGATGCTCAATGATCTCAACCGTGTTGATTTTGCTAATGTTCAGGTAAAATTTAGTTTTGAATAGCAGGGGTTTTTTAAGTTTGATTTCTTCTATGATTTTGAACATTATTGTCAGGCATCATTCGATCAAGAAAGACAAGTGCTAATATTTTGCTCATTCATATACATTGTGACTCAGTCCAAATGTGACAGCTTATGCTTTACGAAAGTAAGAGCTCAGAATCATTACCTGTTTCAATTTGCTCTCTTGAAATGCACATGTTCTTCCAACTTCTATGCAAATGTAGAGCAAATACCTTCTTAGAATGGGTACCATGAATCGTGTCTCACTAATAGCAAAAATTATATTTTAGGATTAGAACTCAGTAGCATATCTTCTGAATGTCTCTAAAGTTATTTAAATGCATAGCATTTTCAGTAGAGACTGTCTCCATACATTAGTATTAAAACCCCATACATTAGTATTTTTTTCTACGTGCCTCTGCCTAAATTTACAAGATCTCCTGAGTAATGGATTAGATTAGTGTGGTTGGAACCTATATAGTATAAATTCATGTTTTTACTAAGCTTAATTTCTCCAGATGTTTTTGCTTGTCTGAGGAAAAATACTTTTGTCCTTCCGGCCAGCAAAGTGAAAGGTTTTGGGCTTCTGGTAGTTCTCTGTTTCTCTTAGTTGTAAGAGTGTTTTAATGTACTTGTTAACACACTTAACAGAAATCTAGTCAAGAGTTCTTGACCAAAGATACATTATATTAAGTACAGTAATATGTTGACATGGATACAGAGTCTGTGAATGAGATGTTAACTTGGCACATGACAACTAAAGTTTAAAATGAAATGGCTTGCAATTAATGAGCCTAATTTTTTTCTCATTTTCTGAATTTTACAGTTAACTTTATTTAAACTTGTTAACACTGACTAAATTGCTGATTGCTGCGTAGTGTGTTTCTCCACTTGTACGCAGCTCATGTTGTCTTCAAGTGATGTGTAATCTATTACTGTGTAGAGTCAGAGTCAGCAAACAATCATTGTTTGCGTACAAAGTTTTTTTTATAGCACCATGTAACAGGATTTGTCTTTAAGCTTAACTTCTTCAGAACAGAAGGAATGTTGCACTTGATTTCTCTCTACTTTTTTTATTACTGTAGTTCCCTAAATTTGACTCTTCTTGCTTCTTCTGCCTGAAATCCCAGTAAAAAATAGAAGATATAAGTATTCCAACAGAAAAATTACAAAATTGGAAGCCTTTTATCACAAATGAATGTGGGAAACACGAAACTTTTTTGTTTACATTGTTTGTTCTAATTTCTTTATTTGATGTCTGTTCTTTCATGCTATACATTTCCCACCTATTTGCTTTCAACAAAATTACAATAGATGTAAAATAAAAAACACTTCTTAGTCTGTCTAGTGAGTGGGTCCAGTCTCTTTCATCCATTGGGCAGCTTAACCTTTGAGATACAATTACATTGTGTGCTTTGGCTTATGTATTGTCAATTCAAGAGCTGCCATGTGCTGTAACAGGAGCAGGCTTCCTGGGTGTGCCAGTGTGATGACAACATGGTTCAGAGACTCGAAACAGATTTCAAGATGACTCTTCAACAGCAGAGCACTCTGGAGCAGTGGGCTGCCTGGCTTGATAATGTAATGATGCAAGCATTGAAACCATATGAAGGAAGACCCAGCTTTCCTAAAGCAGCACGGCAATTTCTGTTAAAATGGTCTTTCTACAGGTAGCATTTAATAGATTTTAAAACATTCTAACTATTCTATTAATTGCTGAATTGTTCATTGTAATGAAGGTGATAAATCTAATATCAACCAGTAGCTTGGTACATCATGAAAACCATGGGGTTTTTTTTAGAGGACTTCTGTTATTAACGTTGAACTCAGGGCTATCACCAAATGAACAGGGACCTAAATGGCCCTAGTTTATTATTTTAAAGGCCATCTGAAAATGAATGCAGGTGTAATTTTGTCCAGAGTTAGAAACATACTATGAATTTTTTCGGTTAAAAAACTATGCAGTTATTAAGTCACTGTTTTCAGTATTACTTACTAAAACATTGTGGCATCAATGTTTATTAGATAAGAAGGGCAAAAGCTGTTTTTAATATATGAAAAGAACATTAAGACAAGCATTTCATGTTAGCTGCTTATTGAAACAGTTATCAGAGTAAACCTTGTTCTTTGAACCTGACTGTAGCGACTACTAGCTGAAGATATGAAGACATAATATGAACACACAATAAGTCTATATTTTTTTTAATTCTAAGTTTAAAAACTTTTTAAATTCTGGCAATTAAAAGCATTGCCATAGAAAGACTGACACAACAGACATTATTTAAGCAACAGTTTCTTTGAAAACAAATTGTTTTCTTGCCATTTTAGTTGTTTTTGTTTTCAACAAAGTTTCTTTCAAGTTAAGTTTTACACTTGTTCAATTAGTGGTAGTTATGCATAGGTCAATACCAAAACCAAACCAGTCTGGTTATTTCCTATGTGGTGTTCACCAGTACATTCTGAGAAAGGAGACAAGCAAATGATAGCCCTTTCCTGGTCATCCCATTAAATCAGACATTTGAGGATAATGTTACTTTTGAGAATATTGGTTTTGAGGTGAAATGTCTGTCTACATGGGTAAATGTTAAAATGGCTGTGACATACAATACATAAACATATATATATTTTTTATTTTCAAATAGCTCAATGGTGATTCGGGATTTAACCTTGCGCAGTGCTGCTAGCTTTGGCTCATTTCATCTGATCCGCTTGCTTTACGATGAATACATGTTTTACTTAGTAGAACATCGTGTTGCTCAGGCAACAGGAGAGACACCTATTGCAGTTATGGGAGAGGTAAGATAATATGTAAGAGACTAGATTGATAGATTTAGTGATGAATTGGAGAAAGTGTTTTTGCACATTTTTAGGCATGTATGTAGAATGGTCGGATGTTCTGCAGTATTACAAATGACTGAGTTACAAATCTATACAGTGGTTTCAGACTTGTTTAACTGGTTCATTGTAAAAGTATTAAAATAACGTTGAATTCCTAAAATCAGTTATTTCTAAATGAACTTACTCTTTTATGAATCTGCACACAGATTTATATGCATAGTTTGAAAAACATTGATTAACTATTGTCCACTATTTGAGACCTGAATATTTTATGTGAAAATAAAAAAGGGCATAGTAATAGGAAAATGTTACTTCTGTGGATCTGTTTACATGCATTTGCACACATAATTCCCACACAAAATGTATACCCTCTTTGACATAAGAAGGCTGGTTTACATGCAGAATTTTGGCTTGTACAGACCTGTTCACATACCAGTGCAGACATACATAGAGGTTTGCAACACATTTGATTTTCATACAGTTGTTGCAAAGACTGTTGGCTTATAAAAGAAGATCTAGAATCTCAAAGCACAACTATTTTTTTATACTCAGCTATGGCATTTGCAAGGCAAAGCTTCTCTTACCCCTTTTCTTTTCAGTAGTTCATCTGACCTTTTATTTTGAGTGAGACAGTCAGGAAAGCATGAACTGTCTCAAAATAGTAATGCTTCAAAGTGCTGGAAAATGGATATATTTGAAAATATGCTAAATCGTTAATAGGAAGGATTTGTTACATTTTTACACTTGCGAGTCACTCTAACATGTTCTGTGTTACCTATAAATTGCAGGTAATTTTGCTAGTTGAGTTGTCATTCTTCCCACAAGATATATTGATAGGCTTATTAAATATTATAAAGAGATAATATACTTTCAAGAGAAGTTGGAAGATGTCTCAGATTGCTTTGTCAAATTATTTTATATCATGTGTCATGACATGTTTCAGAAAAGTCAAATAAATTTTCTGCTTAGTAGAAAGACCCACCATCAGTATAGATTCTCTTACATTTCTTGCCTTATATTTGCAGAAAGTACTACACAAGTATGCAGTTACGACATTCTTGTTGTCTCAGCAGACTTACTCCCTCATAGTATTTTCATATTCGGTCTCATAAACTCTAACAAGTTTATGAGACTGAATATGGAAATACTATGAGGGAGTAAGTATTGCAAAAATTTTGGAGGTGAGGGGCAGAATAGAAGTAATACATGAAATGCATGTCTTCTTATGGTTCTGTGTATTCAATGGCTGAAATAAAATGAGGAAGATTACAGTCCAACAAGCACTGTAAAACAGTATAAACTGGTTGCGGCTGAGAAAAGCATTCTCATACTTCTCCCTTCCTCTCCTATCCTACCTTGGACACAGGTATTGGCAAAATTCTTCTGGAAAAGACTGGTATCATCATTTATGGCTAGAAATGTATCTGTGTAAACAATGTGCTTTTCATTTGATATCCACTAGGGGCATTTTACTCTTCGAAATTTCACACAAGAGAAATGGAGGAAGGAAAGGGAAGAAGGTTTCTAACTCACATGCAGCTTCTCTTAAAAGCTCCGGATTTTGATGTAAATCAGTTAACAGGTTATAAACCTTTTCTCAGCAGTGCCTTTCATCTGCTTTCCAGGTGGATTAACAACACTGTACATACTTCATTTTGCTCAAGCACAATTAAAATGGTGCCTGGGAAATTTTAAAGAGAGTTTTTTGTTATAATATTGGCAGTTCAGAATGAATATCCACTATAATTTATGGCCTTATAAGACACAGAAATAGCTCACTTCAAACAACAAAGGCCCTGAGAATCTTTAAAAAGGTTGTATTTCTCCATTTTAACTTTTGAGGGTTTACTTAGTGATAATTGTCTTAATAAGCACAAGACTGAAATGGAATGAGAAATTGTTCTGCTATGACTGTGGCTGCAGCTAAGATCATGCATTTGAATGAATGCATCAAACCAGTGGAGGACAGATTTCCTACATCATAGATATTCTATGTCCACATTTACTTAAGACTGTGTCCATTTTTTAATTGTTTATTTTGCAGTTTGGTGATTTAAATGCTGTGTCCCCTGGAAATATGGATAAAGGTAAGCATTTCAGTATCTCCAGGGTATAATTCTGTTTTGAGCTAATGTGTCTCTGAGCAAAATAAATCCTTATGTTTTAAAAACACAAGTCAAACAGAATTTAGAGCTGTATCATCCTATAAAGTGCATGTATATGCTGTGTGGATACATTGATATAATACAATAGCTGTGTCTGTAATGTGCCACATGTAATAATGACTGGAATATCGTAGGTTTGTTTTACAGTGAGAATATTTTGAAGATGTTTATTATTGTCACAAAGAAATACTCAAATTTTTATGCAAATTTTGTTATATCTAATAGGATGCAGGAGGGTAACAGCTGGGGAAAGAAAGACAAGAATGAGCTTATGGATATTTAACTGTAGTGAATGTTTTGCTAAGTCAAGAAGCAGAATTGTATGCAAGTAGTCAGGGAAAAATTAGTTCCTTAAATTCTCTTCCTGCTCTATTTTGACATGCATTCTTATACTGACTACTTGAGTGATTTGGGGTGATTTGACCTCAGAACTCAACTAGTGAATATAAGAATGTTTGTCAAAATTTGCAGTCAAGTGACCACAACTCTCCTCGCCTCAGTTTCCCTATCTGTACCTAAAAGTAACAGCTCTTGTTCATCGTGTTTAGGAAATGAGACATTTTCCAATATGAAGTTAACATTATTTGTTAGACCTTTTGAGATTCCAGGCTTTTTTTTCACATTAAAAGTGTGTAGCTCAAGTGATGAAACCTGAATCTGTTTATCTATTTGAGATAACAGTTGACTTCTTTTCCATTAAAATTTTAATTTTCAGTTTATGCTTTATCAGATTGCTCCCCTGTATTTCAACTATTACTTACAAAATAAAGAGCCTTGTATTAGAAACTTCTCTTTTGTGGTAGTTACATGCTGGTTTGTTTGTGCAGATGAGGGCAGCGAAGTTGAAAGTGAAATAGATGAAGAGCTGGATGAAAGTGGAGAGCCACAAGCTAAGAGGGAGAAAACTGAGCTAAACCAGGCATTCCAGGTGGGCTGCATGCAGCCAGTGCTTGAGAGTGGAGTACAGCAGAACCTCCTGAACCCAATTCATAATGAGCACATTGTTGCAACTACTCAGACTATCAGACAATGCAGTGCTACTGGAAATACATATACTGCAGTCTAATGTGAAGCTTCCCCTGGCCTCCAACATACACCCCATTGCATTAGCTGTTTAGGTTTAATATGAAAAAGAAAAAAAAAAGAGAATAAGTCTGAAGGTTGACTGTTGTCAAATGTAACTGTTCTGATCATTATTTTGTTGGAGTTGTTAAATGGAATGGGTGTACGTATTTTGCCAGGTCTGTTTAGAAACAAATTTTTGTAAACGAAATCATTTTACTTTGGCCACTCAATATGAAGAGGTTTCTTTGTATCAAATGCAAGGAAGATTTTTGCAAAGTTTAATGTTAATGTTTTGTCCTCTTATAATAATTTAATTTTTTCATAGTTTTAAAAGTATTTTAATGTTAATTATTAGTTATTATGCTGATTTCATATAGATAGGTTTTTAATTAGATGCACTTCTGTGAAATATCAAAAGAACTGTTTTCTTTGATTTACACTGGAGGCATACTTATTTGACAGCAGATGTATCAAATTTGTTATAAAAGGTGCTTTTCATCGTACTACGAGAAGACACTATTTTAATAAAATTGTGAGTATTCAGGGGGATTTTTTGTAATAATGCTGGAGGGTTGAGAAGATCTCCTCATTTCTTCCTGTGAGGAAGAAGCTGTTTAAAGACAGAATTGTATCAGAATGTGGTAATCTGTATGGCATAAATGTACCTAATTATCTGAACATGATGTAAACAATGCAAGCTTCATTTAAAATCAACAGTTTCAGATATTATTTGCATACCAGTTCCTCTGTTTTGAAGACTACTGATTCTATATGTGAGGCCACTGAACTGATGCTTTTGATTGTTCAGTGGCACTGTAGTTGTTAGAAACTGAAGCTAAAAAAAAAGTGACTTGATTATTGTTAATTTTATGTGTATGTGCTACTTATGCTGAACTGGACATACAGGAAAACATTCCATTTGGATGACTTTCTTCTATTCCAGGTCTTTTCCTACTAGTGGTTCAATCTGCTGCTCTTAGAAAAGATGATTTATAGAATGCAAGGAATGTAGCAACCTGCATCATTTTCCTTTCAAAAACATTTCCTTGTTGTTAAAGTGGATTTAAATTTTTACAAAAATTAGACAAGGCAGTGTAACTGGCACACCTCACTTGTACCTATTCCCAATTGTGTAGAATTTGAATAGGTGGCTAGATGGACCATTGCCATTTAAGAATGTACATCAGGGATCATTGTACCTCGGCTATTACATGGTGCCTTAAACAGAACTGAAGCTAAGACTTAGTACTTTTTGTTATTCTTAACTCTTAAATTAATTCAACAAGGTGTGCCTGTCATTTTCAAATTCCCTAAGAAGTAAGGGCAGGTTACACAGCCTTCAAAAGAATAAAAGGATTTTTTATTATTAAATAATTTTAATATCCCTCTTAGAATGACAATAGACCTATTTTTTCTCGTTTCTAGCTGGATTTCACTTTAATAGAAATAAAATTTGCTTGGGAATTTGAAAAGCAAAACTAGCTTTAATACCAACTTCAAATGTCAAAGTAGATTGACCATAGTCCCAAGCATGATTATATATTTTCTAAACCCTTGCCTACTTTTAATTTTAAAAACTAAAAAGAAATAAATGAGCAGGTACATAATGCAGTGCATGTTTTCAATTTCTATATTTTGTGGTGTATCAGCCAGATATTACATTTTAATGGTTAAATAATATTGGTTTATAAAGACCATATTAATTGACATTAAAGAACTCAAGTTTTTCTTCAAAAACATTTCATTATGCAGACATGCAGACACATGAATTTACTACACTAAAGTAGAAGAATTAAATAAGAAAAAAAATCCAAAAAGTGAATGAGAACACAAAAATATCAACTTTATAGGAAAGACTGTGTAAAAAAAAATAGGATTCTTTTATTCTGGTTTATCTAGTGTGTCTGGAAATGACTTTGAAGTCATATATACCAAATGGGAGAAGAGCATGTAAAATGGAAGTTTATTTATAGCAAACAAGTTTGTTGCTAGAGTTTACATATGCTCCAAATACAGCTGCACATAAACTAAAATGTCCTAACATTACTGGTGCACAAAAAAAAAAATTTAATTCCTTTGCAGAATTGTGAACCCATCCAGCTCATTCTGTGTAGGCATAATTCCTACCAATGTCAGTAGATGGCTTTTGCCTCAGTAAAAATAAAAGTGACATTTATATTCATTATTTCTAAACTCATAAATGCACTGAATCTCATTATAGATTTTGTTGTCACATATATCACTCAGTGTGTCCTGATTTTTCCTTAGAAATCAGCACATCTGTACCCTTCACCAAAAATGCTAAAACTAAGCTGTGATAAATATTTACTCCCCTTCATTGTGCATTATAAGATGTTTACAAGTAAAATAAAGTGAAATAATTCAACTTTTTTTTCATTTTCAGCTTTTTTTTAATACTGTAGTAGTTTTTCTAATTTTTGTGTTTGTTTGTGTTATGTTATGCTTTCTTGGTTTAATGTTGAATTTGTTGTTGCTGAGAAAAGAGTACAATTGTAAAAGGTAAATCTAGATTGCTAAATATAGTGGGACTTGAGTATCTTTCATTGCTTAGCTTTCCACTCCACTCAGTTGTTAAATGTCATCAAGTGAAAAACAAAACTGAACAAAAATCTGAATACAAAAAATGGAGTGTATTTCATAGCTTCTAAAAACAGTGAATTATCAAAACAAATTGGAACTTTCACAGGTTCAAAAAACTGACTGGAGTCTCTATTCTTACTCTTAAATTCTAAAGATTTTACCAAGGTTTTTTAGAGCAACTATCTTACTCTGTTGTAAACTTACAGATTTGGGGGTCTTTTGTTTTGTTCTTACTGAAATGTCAATCAAATGCTTAGATAAAACATTTTGCACACCCTTGCTGTTTAATAGCTGGGTTTTAGTACTTGTTGAAGTAGAGAGATGCGAATACCTCAGTGTGTATTCTGTAATGTGTAGCGTGCGGCTGCATTGCCACACCAGCTCTGACGTCTCTGGTCAATGCTATGGAGAGGTGTAGCGTGTGTCCACAGGGTAGACATTATGAGAGTTGATATGATTTATTGTGTTTTATCTAATCTTGAAATGGAATCCAGAATAATTATTTTAGAGGCATTTCCCCCATTAGCACAAAATAGCACAGTGAACAGTGTGGGGGAAGAGGTCTTGTTGAACTACCTTTTCAAAGCACAGGGCCCAATTTTCAAAAGTTTTATATATGTTAAAGTGTTTTGTTACATTTTCATCTTTCTTGTGGTAAATCAGTTTTGAAACTTTTTTTTTTCAGGTTTTTTTTTTTTTGCTTGTATTGTAGTATGCTCAAAGCACCTTCATTTTTTAAAAGTTCCATAAAAATTTGGAAAATAGATGTTAAATTATTTGCCTATAAAATGATGATTTTAAAGGCAATACTGCCTTTAGTTCAAAAAAATAGTAAGTTCTGTCATTCAGGAATGCATAGGTCTATATATAAATTTAATTTAAAGCAAGGTATTTTTAAATATCTGAAACACTTTTTGTTTTATCTGGGTTTCCCTAGGAGAAATTATCTGATATCTTTATCATTCTCACCAACTGACATCTGCACTGCTTAGAAAAAAATCCATGTTAGAGATGCATCACAATCCAATTTAATTCAGAATGCTTTTACAAAACAAAAGCAACCACTGAGAGCCATATATGTGCTGACAAAACCCCCAGATTTATTAGTAATATAAGTATACAACAATAATTTCAGAGTTCAAAGTGCAAATCTGAGAGAGCAAGATGAATTTCTGAAAATTGGGCCCTTGTCACACTAACAGGACCTGCTCTTTGTATATGGTTTAAAGCAAATTGATACATGGAATTCTAGTATCTCTGCTAATTTGTTTGGTGATTTAACACTGACAATAAAAACTGGAATAGAAGCATAAACACACAGTGCTTAGTTCTAGTACTAGGAAATTAATTTGATATGATGCCTTGCATTAACCCTTTGAGCATTGTGAGTAACATGATGGGAACAAAGATTTTTAGATAATTTAACTAGTTCACTGAGCATATACTTTGAAATAGCTTATAGTGTTGTAAATCTTTTTTTACTTATGTCTAAAGTAAATACTTGCATACAATATGGGGATGTTTTTTATTAATAGGGGCCTCAGTAGATGTAGGCAAAATATTCATTGCCATTTATATGTACTGTGTAATGTAGAACAGTACTTCAGCTCCCTGGTTTTCGTAACTGCATATATATATATATACAAAGAAAATCAAACATGATTCTACAGATAGGAAGTTGTCTACTTTAAGATTCCTTTAGAAGATAAAGGTTTAGAAAATATATTCAGCTATTTTGAAAATTTCCTGAGATAGATTAGTATTGGAATACTCCAGTACTGTAAAAGAGAAATCTTTAGGATTAAAAGAAGGTTTAGTAATAATAAATTTTGCAGAATATTTGAGGTGTTTGCATTGAAATTTTTGGCGGTGTTTGTGAGAAACAGGAACAAAAAGTGCACAATTATGTTAATATTCCTTTTAAAACTCAGTCACTGCAATAATGACTAGCTAGAAGATGAAGGTATTTTATTAAATTTCACATACAAGGGTACAGTTTGGATGGCCCTTCTTGAATGTCAGAATTTTAAAAGCAACCAGAAATTGCACGAGCAAATAATTTTAAAAGCCCCTTTGTTCTTCAAATTACTGCTTACAGGAACAAGGGAACAAGTGTAGCAGCAAGTAAAGATGCTTTTAACTTAGTGATACTGATGCCACCTTACTAAGTGAGAATACAGTACATTTTCTACTGGTTCCTTGCAATATCAGTCAGCAAACACTAAAGCAGCTGTACTTATTTAAGTCTAGCTGAGGGCAAAGAAAAAGGGTATCATTTAAAGTTATTTAAGGGAATTACGTCAGTAGTATAGTGCAAGTTGTAAACATTTTTAGTCAGTTAATGCAAATTAATGCATAATTAATTAACATAAATGCAATACTCAAAGGGTTTTAATTTAACAACTTTTTTTATTCATAATTTACTGTAAATGCTTCTGAGTTTGCATGCCTTGATCATTGCTGCTAGTGATTTTATGTGCCAGTAGACCTGAGTTTAATTTACCAGTTTAACTAAGAAATAGTAAAAGCCACTTACAAAGTGACTGCCTAGTGTTTGTTTGGAGTAAAATATGCCTTAGTTTGAAAACTATCATTTTAACTCTTGTTTTATTCTGATTTTCTTCTCCTTTTCCTGTTGAAAAAAAAATTGAATTTTGGGATTGGAAGCCCTGAGTAGTTAAATATTTGGTAAGAATTATTCTTGGAGATTGCTCATTAAGGCTGAAATTCACTGTAGAAAACAAGGCCCAGAAAAAGCCTATGGGCATCAAATGAGCCTCACTTAACACTATTTCAGGAAGATGTTCTTTGTATGTTCTTAAGCACTTTCTTGGTTAGGGTGCAAACATCTTACAGGAATTTTCAGTTCTAGATTAATTTTACTCTGAAATAATAAATGTCTTTTTAGGAGGAATTTAGACTTCAGAGGAGCAACCTTGAATGGATTGGGTTTTAACAGGAACTCAGTTCAATTCTTTTTGACTCACTGATGCCAGCAAAAGCTTTTTACACAAAGAATATTTAATGGGTTCCCCAAATAAAGTTTCCTTCCATACAATATTAAAGTGACTGCCTTGTATTTAAACATTAAATACCCATTTTAAAGTAACCCAGTTAAGCGACTTAAAATATGTTGGGGAAATATCACTTTTGTACCAAAGCAAGTTGCCCGTTTCCACTCATACCCACTGAAAATTTGGATTTACAGTTAATAACCAATGAGGCTGTTAAAGAAACTTTGAGTGCCTTTCAAAAACTTGGAAAATTGTGCCTGAGGTGGTAAACTTTAATTAGGTTAATTCTAGAGCTACCAATCAGTAATTTTATCATCACTCAGGGCTTTCTTACCTTCTAGGAAACTTCCCTTGTTGCATTTATTTTATACTGTATTTTTTTTAAGTGCCATCATTTAAATTTCACTTAGTAAGTGGCAGATTACATTATCCAGTCCCACAGCACAGAAACATCATAACACTAGGACATATTCAAATTCTTATTTTCCAGTTGACTGAATATATTATGTAAATGAGGTAAGCAACTTTTTGTAGATTGTATGTGTGAGATAATGTAATGTTCTTTTCCAGTTTTTGGGCTACAGTTGAATATACTTTTTAATTATTTAAAGAAGACATCTTTACAGAATAACGTGATGGTTTTTTTTGTATAATGTATTTGATTTTGTAAATACGTATTTCCTGATGTGATTTTTGTGACAAATGCTAAATCTTTTAGTATATAATGTCCTCTCAAAACTGGCAGGAGCTAAATAATAGTTTGTTGGCAATTTGTATTGTGTACTGTACAATAACTGGGGACCTTTTATAATTATAAAAATATATATTAACTTTTAGTGTGTTGTATAAAAAAAATGACTGGAACATACTAAAGACAGTAGGATTTTTCTGAATATTTCAGACTTGAACTCAGGCTAGCTTTCTTGTGTTTTTCAAAACAAAATTGTGTCTTGTCTTTTAAAATCAATAAATTTGTTTTCTTGTTACAAACATACCTGAATGGCTTCAGTTCTTGTATAGCTGTTTTGGACTGTTGTATGGTTGATTTTGAGAAAACAATTATTGCACTTACACTTTTGAAATAAGACCACTTTTTTTTTTCTTATTTAACAACAGAACTAAGTAACAAGTGTGTCTCAGGTGGCAAAAAACCCAAGTATTTTGAATCATAGAATCACAGAACTGCTAGGGTTGGAAGGAACTTCTGAAGATCATCTAATCCCGCCCACCCTGCCAAGGCAGGATCACCTAGAAGTGTTGGTTCAACTGAGTTGCTTCATACTCCCAGTAAATAGAGACTGTAATGTACTTATTCATTTCAATGTTCACAGTAATTTCCCATTACAGATTTATGTTGTTAACAGCTAAGAGTGAGAGGCATGCAGACTCTGGCCTCCAGGAATTAGTGGTGTCAGTTTGGTACCAGCAGAACCTACTTCTGCAATTTTTGCTGTAAATATTCTGCAATATGGTAATGTGTTAGATGTTTTGACAATTTCAAAAAACATAGTTGAAAGACGAATCTTACCTGTTCATATATTCTGTGGGTCTCAAGTATGTGTTGCAGGCACCATATATATTTCATATTATATTTCATATAAAGAAATGCGGAATTTTATTTTAATGTGGAGGACCCACCAAGTAGTAAATGCTAGAACATATCAAATAACTATTGGATACCAAGATTAAAACAGGTATTTCACACAGAACTGTGGTAAAGGTAGAAGAGTTGCACCCTAAAGCTTGCTTTTCTCAGGATGTTCAGCCATAAATTATGGGCCAGTCATTACCTATTCTTTAATTTCAAATGAAGACCAAAAACTTAGTATACTACAGTATCGGTGCCTGCATTGCATAGTACAAGACTACAACTACACCAGAGACCCACTGCAGCTAAAGAGTTGGGAAATTGGCAAGGTTGGAACAGACCTTCATGGTCACCCAGTCCAGCTGGCAGCTCAGCACTGCCCTTGTCACCCCCATAAACCACCAAACCACATCACCAGACCCAGATGCCTCTTGAACACCTCCAGGGATAGTCACTCTACCACTCCTGTGGGCAAACTGTTCCAATCTCTGACCACCCTAACAGTGAAAAAAACTTTCTAATACCTGAATCTCCCCTGTCTCAGCTTAAGGTCATTTCCTCTTGTCTTCTCACTGCAAGCACAGCAGGAGATCGATCCTTACCTCACTACAGCCTCCCTTCAGGCAGTTGTCAAGAGCAATTAGGTCTACCCTGAGCTTCCTCAAGACTAAATAAATGCAACTCTCACAGGTGTTCCTCTGTGACATGTCCTAAAGCTTTCACAAGCTATGTTGCCATTCTCTGGACATGTTCCAGGAATTCAGTGTCTTGTTTAAAGTGAGGGGCCGGCCCAGAACTGGACACAGAATTTGAGGTGTGTCCTCACTAGTACCAAGTACAGGGAACAATCCCTGCCCTGCTCCTGCTGGCCACACCATTGCTGGCACAGGCCAGGATGCCATTGGCCTTCTTGGCCACCTGGGCACTGCTGGCTCACGCTCAGCTGCTGTCACCAGCACCCCCAGGGCCTTGTCCTGTGGCAGCTTTGCAGCCACTCTGCCCCAGCCTGTGGCACTGCCTGGGGTTGCTGTGACCCAAGGGCAGGGCCCAGCACTGGGCCTTGTTGAGCCTCACACCACTGGGCTCAGCCCATGATCCAGCCTGTCCAGATCCCTCTGCAGAGCCTTCCTGCCCTCCAGCAGGTCAGCACTCCCACCCAGCTTGGTGTCATCTGCAAACTGATTGAGGGGACACTCAATTGCAACACCTAGACAATTGATAAAGATGTTACACACAACAAAAAGAGCCCTGGGGAACACTAATAGTGACTGGCCACCAACTTGATTTAGTTCCATTCACCACCACTCTCTGGGCCCGACCATCGTGGTAGTTTTTTTACCCACCAAAGAGTCCACTCATCCAAGCCACAAGCAGTTTTTCTAGGAGGATCCTGTGGGCAATGGAGTCAAATGCATTTACTCAAGTTCAGACAGACAACACCCACAGCCTTCCCCTCATCTACTAAGCAGGTTGCTTTGTCATAGAAGGAGATCAGGTTGGTCAAGCAGGACCTGCCTTTTGTAAATACGTTTGCTGGGCTTGATCCCCTAGTTGCCCTGCATGTGCCATATAATGGGCTTCGTGCATCTCTTCCACAGCCTTGCTCAAAACTGAAGTAACTACAGCCCTGCAGGATCATCCTTCCAGCTGTCCTTGCAGACGGGCACTACATTTGCTGATTTCCATTCTTCTGGAACTTTTACAGTAACCAGGACTGTTGGTAGATGATTGAGAGTGGTTTGGCAAGATGTTTTACCAGTTCCCTCATTACTCTGGGTGGATCTCACCAGCACCCATAGACTTGTGAGTGTCTAATTGGCACAGCACGTCACTAACCATTTCCTACTGCATTATGGGGGCTTCACTCATCTGCCCATCACCAATTTCCAGCTTTGGTAATTTCTCAAACTGGGTATCCCAAGGACAAGTGGGAATGAAATTAAGACCAGGGCAAAGAAGGCATTAAATACCTCTGCCTTTTCCTCGTGCCCTGTCACTCACTACACTGCCCTCTGCATTCCACAAATGATGAAGACACTCTGTGACCCTCCTTTTGCTATCACTGAATTTATACAAGCCTTTTTTGCTTCTTTAACTGCTGTGGCCAAATCAGGTTCTAGTAGGACTTTGACCCCTCTAATCTTCTCCCTATATGATCTTGCAACATCCTTACAGTCCTTCCAAGTTATTTGACCCTCCTTCCAGAGATGATAGATTCCTTTTTTTTCCCCCAAGTTCTCTTTAACCAGTCTTTTTTCCTGATTACTTGTTTTTCTAGACAAAGGGACATCCTGATCCTGAATATTTAATAATTCCTTTTTAAAGCACATCCAGCCTTCCTGGACTCCTTTGTCCTTCAGGACTGACTCCAAAGAGACTCTGTCAATCAATGTCCTAAACAGGCCAAAGTCTGCTAGATGGAAGTCCAAGGTGGAAGTTCTGCTGGTGCCCCTCCTTATCCACCCAGTACTGAAAACTAATATTTCATGATCTCTCTGCCCGACAGCCACCAACCATTGCATCATCCACTAGTCTTTCTTTGCTCGTCTCATGGTTTAAGCCCAGCCAGCTGCCAAGCCCCAAGCAGCCACTTGCTCACCCCCGCACCAGTGGGATCAGGGAGAGAATCGGAATGATAAATGCCAGGAAACTTGTGGACTGAGATAAAGACAGTTTAATAGGGAAAGCAAAAGCCATGCACAATCCAAGCAGACCCACTTACATTCTAAGCATGATGTCACATGGTCTGGAATATACCTTTGGTCACTTTGAGTCACCTGTCCTGGCTGAGTCTCCTCCTGAGCATCCCCCACTCTCCTCCCCAGTGTGGCTGTACCAAAAGCAGAAAAGGTCTTGGCTCTGTGCAAGCCCTGCTCAGCAGTAACAAAAATATCTCTGTATTATCAACTCTGTGTTCAGCACTAATCCAAAACACAGCCCCATAGCAGCCATTATGAAGAAAGTTAACTCTACTCCTGCCAAAACAAGCACATACACAAAAAAAACCAAAAAACCAAAAAAAAAAAAAAAAAAAAAAAAAAAACCAAAAACACAAACAAACAAAAAAACCACAACAGGTCTAGCAGGGCATCTCCTCTGGCAGGCTCTTTCACCAGCTGTTCAAGAAGTTCCCTTCCACACAGTCCAAGAACCTCCAGTCTGCTTTGTCTCTGCTGTGTTCTATTTCTAGCAGACATTTGGCAAGCTGAAATCATACACACATAAAAGGGCAACCATGAGACTTCTGGCAGCCACTTCCTGCTGATCTTCCCCCTGTCTTACCATAGGCACTCAGCCTTGTCATCTTCATCATAATCATCAATTTCAATACAATCAAATCACTCCCTAAGAGTGCTATTCTATGTTTACAGAATACTCCTAATTGGTTTGCTAATTGAGTCGAGCCTTCATTTTCTAGCATGTGCCTTGCTGAGACTAAATAGGCTTTTCTCTGACACATGCATGGGAAAGCAATGTGTAGAGGACATCGTCCCTAGAGGGATCAAACACCAACCAACTCCTGAAATAACCAACAGCCTGCATTGCTCAGCTCTTTTCTACTGACAGTACTACCAGGAAGACCCTGCAAAATTCAACCTGTTGCTGTTCTTATTTGAACTGATTTTATTATGAAAGTTTCATTCACAGTAACACAGATCCACAGATCCAGAGCTCTGAGTGTAAAGTACAGGTAAAATGTGGGAGAAACTTGAAAACACTGGGTATTGTAAGAAAAAGGAAGCGTAAGAAAGGAAATAAATTATTTCTATTACTTCTATAAGGTAATTTTCTGCACAATGTTATTGTCAAATAAGTAAGATACATTCTATATCTAGTTATTTTAAGTCTTTTTAATTTGAGTTACCTAAAGCATTCACTTTAATTATGTAAAATCACATAGAGCCTGCAGCAATCCAGTGTGCATCAATTGTTTCATTCTGTGTCAAGGTCTATGCCAAAAACCACATGAAATATAAGCCAGTTATTTTTCCACAAAAGCATCTGACCAAGACAAGTAAGAGGAAGAAACCTTGATCTATTTTTGGCACTGTTAACAGTATGCTAGAAAGAGTTTTTATTCTGACTTGGCTCTGCTGTTCTCATTCAAAATTTTGCTAAATCCCATTGTACATGTATTTCCCCAGTACATTAACTAACCTAACATGTCAGACTAACCAAAACAACTCCTTATTGACTGAAATATGCTACTGCTGACATTTTATTCTAAATGTTTTATAAGCAAAACTGTTCTAGTAAAGAGTGACTCTGTCTATAGGCATTTGCCATGGGCACACTGTACACAAGATCTGCTGCTGCTTTTATGATCAGAGTTCATGGCAGATGTGGTTGGTCAGTACTTATCCAGTAACCTACTTGTTAGTCAAACAGACACATTTTCAGAGCTCTAGATGGAAGAGGTATTAAAAAACTGCTGTCTCAGTGCTCTGCATCTGGATGTTACCTTTCCCCACAGTAAGTGATGTCCTGGCAGAGGGAGTCAGAAAGAGCTGAAAAAGCTGCAATAGTGACATGTTGAAGTGAGGATCGCCGATAGTGTCATTGCAACACAGGCATTGAATTTACTGGTCCATATGAGTGACAAGGTGACTGTGACTCAGAACAGTAGCAATCACTTCATCGGTTTCCCTGGTCTGCAATGGTTTGCAATGCCCAAGAAAAATTTAGACTTCCCTTCTTCCTTCAGGTTTCACCCAAGAAAGTCAAACAGCCAAAATCAAAATCTGCAATTATTAAAATTGCAAGAAAATGGGACAGCCCAAATCATCACCATATAAATGAACACATTACCTTCCTGTGAACTTCTTGGTGGACTATTTTGTGTGTCTTTAGGAAGCATAATTCTTCTACCTGTACACCTTACCTGCATCCACTTATTACGGCAAATTCAAATCTATGCTCTATTACACCAACAGGTAGACAAAAAAAACTTGGCTTTGGATGTTTCTGCTGACAAACTGGCCAGAATAACTAACAATATCTATGTTGAATAATGCACCCCAATCAAGCTTTTTTGTCTTTTTCCTATTAAAGAGAATTAAATTGATTTAAATTTCTTTAAAGTGTGGGTGGAGTTTTTGTTAAAAATAAAAAAGTGATCAAATAGGTAATCCATTGTAGACAAATCCTGTTGTGATGTCTGATGGGGAAAGAAGTGGCCTCATTTAACACCACCAGATCTGACACCTTTAAACCCACTAAGCAGGATTGTACCTGCTGTTGCTCTTGACTTTAAAGGCAATGAGACTCTGCAGAGACAACAGTCCAACTGGGAAAGACTGTGACATTCCAGCCAATTCTCTGTTACAGCACAGAGACATATAGTAGCAGGCAAACCCCAGAATGGGAAATCCATTATTCAGAAGGCTGAACAATTGCTTTGTTAAGCTATACTGCATTATATTATACTATCCCAAAACAATACTCTACTACTCTATAGGAAAATAAAGAAAAACCTGTCACCCCTTACAGACAGTCACGCCACAGCTTTTACCTAACTGGTCAATCAATCCAAACAACCATCACCAGTGTCCAGTTAAGAAATCTCTCTTTGGTAAACAATCTCCATAACACATTCCACATGTGCCAAACAACAGGAGCAGCAAATAGAGATAAGAATCGTTTTCTCTCTCTGAGCTTCTCGCTGCCTTCCCCAGGGAAAATCCTGGGAACGTTGTACCTGCTGCTCTCTGTGAACAGAGCTGCGGCCACAGGTATGCCTGTGGAACAAGTGTTGGTTGATCTGTTTTAGCCTTCAATGTCAAAGCAGCAGCTCAACAATAATGTTTAATAGAGCATATTGTTGCACCTCTAGATTTAAATTTTGTTTTAAGTACAAAATATTTGATTTACCAAGAGATACTGAAAATCTAGTGTTTATAGAATTAATAAGGAGCTCATTGCAGCATTAACTCAATACTGCTGATACTGCTGACTTTGTTAATGGCCAATGAAAGACAAAACTGAATTAAAAACTGGTTTCCTATTACTTCCACAGATCAGTTTTGAAACCACGATGGTGCACACACAAGAAGGCATTCACAACCAGGTAACAGTTTCAGGTGAGCAACATCTTGCAGAGTGTTTACAGTCAAATTTTGATGGAATTCACCGCATGAGGGATATGGTAGTGACTTGTTTGAGCAATAACCCTTGTAGTTATTTCCTCACATTCTTGAGTAACACCATAGTTTAAAGAGACTGATGGAAATCTGGATAGGAAAATCATCGGAAATTACAAAGGCAGAATATAAATTGATTGTTACTTGGGTTTTGGTCTTTTTGAGGTTTTTTTTGCTGATTCACCTAACAATTTAACATGTGCATTAAAGATTAAAAGGAAGGATCAAAATTTCCTGTCCTCAGTATTTCAAGTTCATACTACCTGTTGTTGTTCAAACTTTCAGGAATACAGGTGAGTTTTTTCAGATGCATTGTCCTCTTATTTGATTTGATAATTAAAACTAATTTATGCCTTCAGAAAACGTATTTGCCCAGTGTATGTTTGATAAAGGGCTGCAACACAGAAGTTATCTCAGAACTCTTCTCCGCATGTCCCTGTTCCCCCCTTCCTTCCTCAAAACCACATATATTTGTTTCAGAAAGCAAGCTTGCCACCTTAGACTCACAGTTGCAGCTAATAACTAGTGCACTGGAGCCACAGGCATATAGCTGTTTAGTGGTTTAATGGTGGGGCCTGAAGTTGGAACCAAGGCTGCAAGTTGAAGCTGAGGCAGTAAAAGCAGCAACAGCCATTGCCTGAAGTTGGCCTCTTCTGTGGGACGCTATTTGTGTTTTATGCTCATGAGAAGCTGCCAAGGACTGGGTGGTCAGTGTTACACTTCTACTGAGGTGAGGTAGTCATCCAGTAAAGATCCTGGTTGAAAAAAGATATTCCTCTGTCTCCTTGTACATTGAAAAAACTTACCCTTCAAACTAGTCTTGCCACCATCTTTTTCAGAGCATTGTGAGCAACATCCTGCCTGTTGCTCCATTTTATTACTGGTCCATCATCAGGTTCTCACATCTAGGAGAGGTAAAATCTATCTGCATGTCACTTTCCTGCTTATCCACTAGATTTCTAAACTCTTAGCTGCCATTTGCCCTGTATTTCAGCTACCTGTAGATACCTTCTTCTGTGCTAAACAAATGCCGTGTTGCCTTACCTGTATTTATTCAACTTTTCATTGCAAGAATGAATTTGACAGCCCAGAAATCTCTGTTATTTGGACTAGGTGTTAATTAAGAGGCTGTGGAATTGGGTTTGGGTTTAAGTAATCCTGCTGAGTTCTGAAGTACTGACTGTGTGCAGTGCGCTGTGCACCTGATGGCACATGCACATCCCTGTTCCTCCTTCATACAGGGGTAACATCAAATTCCCTCACAGGAATAATCAAGAAGTTATTGTTATATATGAACCCTCTCAGTCATCAGTGCAAACAGAGGTTCAGCAAAGTGTGCCACATCTCTCTACATCTTGTGGCTAAAGAAGCTCAAAGGAACAATTCTCGGATGAACCATTCTCTATGTAGCTGGAGATTGTCACTTTGTACAACCCTACAATCCTTTGAATGCATTCAGGGTGGATACATCTGCTTCCTTTCCATACAGGGTAGCCGAAGTAACCATTGAGTCCACAGATTACCGACATTCATACTACAAAATGTCTGGAAACACAGCTGAGGCCAATTTAAAATCCACACGGTATGTAAACCCAAGAGCACTTCTCGAAGATTGATTAATTAACCTTCATAGTGTATTTTCAGCACAGTGGCGTACATGCTAAATTAATTAACAGGGGTTTGGTTTTTTTTTTTTTCCCTTTGACCACGACGGGGCGGGGCTGGCACTACCTAACTCCCAACAAAAACCAAACAATCCAGGAAAAACTTTTATAGCAAAACAGCGACACCCACTGCTGGACATCACAGTTGCACCCATATGCTCCTCGAAAATAAAGTGAAGGTGAAAACGCCAGGGAGGGAAAGCTGAACTCCCAAGGAGCTCGCGAACCTTCTCCCTTGCATGGCTGCTACGAACCTCAGGTTGCGGTCTCAACACAGGGCTGCCCCCAAGGGCCGTGGTCATGCAGCAGGGAGACACGGACGGGGGGAGGAAGGGTGTCACGGTGTCACCACCTCCTCGCCTCGCGTGCCCCGCTGCCTCCCCTGGGCGCAGCGACACAGACGCGGGGACGAGCGGGGGACACGGGATCACGGCCGTGCTCTCTCCGCACCCGCAGCGTTGAAGCGTGAGGATGCTCCACGCTAGGGAGGGGCTGCCGGCGGGACTGCTGTTCGCCAGCCCTGGCCAGAACGTCCTGCAGCTGGAGAAAGGGGTGCGCGGACGTGACTGTGACACTCGGGTGGGTACCGAAGCTCCTCGACTTCTCCGCGTCGCCGCCCAGGGCGGGCTCCGCATCCCGCTCGGCTGGGAAGCAGCTGGTCCCTAAGCGCCCCGGGTACTTCTTGCTGGCGGCTCGGCGGGACGAGGTGCTGTGGCTCACGGGCTGTCAGCATTGCGCGCAGCCCCGGTGCGGTGCGAGAGGCTCCCGCCGTCTTCCCTCGCCTTGCCCAAGTGCCGGCGATGGCCTTTAAGCGGGGCCGCGGGGCGCGGGGCCGCGTCTCCCGCGGTGTGCGGTGGCTGAGGCTCGGCCCCTCCGCCGGGGGACGCCGGGCTCGGCAGCGGCAGGCCTGGCCGGGCCGGGGTCACTTCAGCCCTTGGAGCCCGTGTCTGTGCGAGCGGCGTTGGTGCTGCTGGCGAAGATCCGGCTGGCACTCGGAGGGTCAGGCCGGCAGCCGCTGGGAGCGCGACCCCCTCGGCACGGCTGTCCCGGCACGGCTGTCCCGGCTAGCGCAGCGGGGCAGCGCTTCTCGGCTGTAGGGAGCTGCTCCGTCCGGGAAAGGTACGGACTGGTGTGCCACGGTTGTTTCTTCTCCCTCTTCTTGAGTTTGTAACTTAAGGCAGGGATGGTCAGAAGAGGTCTCTCCCCCTTACCTGAAGGACAGGGTCTTCTCTTGCTATGAAGCCAAATGGGAGAGAGAAAACCAGCTGGAAAGGGTAGGAAGTAATGGAAGCCAGTCTGTAGTTGTATGAACATAACTACGTTTGTTCTTCTGCTGCTGCTGCTAGTTGGACTGCTGTGCTGAGACGGCAGCAGAGCACAGCAGTGTGTTGGGATGCACTGTTGCTGCTGGGAAAGTCCAAATTGGTCCTCCAGAAGGGTACTGCTTAGTCCTGACATAATTCTCTTTGGTTCTGCACTTTGTTAGTAGGCTGGCTTAAGATGCAGAAATGATGTCTGCATGGACATCTTTACTGACTTTCTTGAAATCAATCTTTCAAATTTGTGTCTCTACAGGGTAATAGCGCAGCTGAAATTTTAAAATAAAAACAACTGCTTGAATCTAGGTGAGGGGAAGATGATGAAAAAAACCCCCACCTGAAATTGGTGTATGTACAGAAAGTAGTTAGTGAGGTGGACAAATGAGACCAATCTGGAACTGTTCTAGACATGCAGTGCTTGTCGTGGCTTTGGTTTTTCAAAATGGATCTCAGTAACTTCTGAATGGATTGATGGAATAGATATTTTACTTGTGCTGAGTTATGCTTGGTTTTTGGTCAGTAATGAATCAATATTAGTACTGGCATATGGACTTGGGTTTTCAGTCATCTAACATGTCATTTAAGAAGGCATAAGTGACATTAACTGACCACTAATCACAGCTGATATGGGCTTCTATCTTGCATTGTATTACTCAGAAGACTGATCTGTAGTTACTGTTCTCTTGGTGTTTCCTTTTATACACATTCTTTCATGGGAAAGACCTGCTGGAAGCAGAAAGAAATTCAAAGTTAACAATTTCTTGCTTTGGGGAATTTTTTTAATATTAACGTAAGGGCTCACATAGAACACAACTGAAAACTTTGATGCTGTAGTATGCGTACATTGAGTTCTTTGTGTCCAGCAACACTGGGCTTTAGTTTAATAAAACCACATTTGTAAGTTTTGGGTGAGGATGCATTGGTGTGCTGTTGTTGGTAAAAGAGAGAAATATTGCAAACCTGTTTTGAGGTACAGGCTGTCTTCTTTTTTCTTTTCCATTCGTAAGAAGATGTTCAAGTTAAGCCCTATCAGACCCTATGGGTAATACAAAAATTTTTATGGAAGCAGGTAGATCAGCAACTTGATGCTTGAATACTTTGTGTGTTAGGTAAGAGAAGAAGTCTGCAAATAGCTAGATGGTGCAGCCTATAATTAATACTGCTAATGTACCAGTGGGTGAAAAAATACAAACATTAGTAAGATCATTCTAATAAGCAGATACTAGTACTAGAAAAACACACTACATATGGTAGATATATGTTATTTAAGCAATAAAAAGAATTTACATAATTTGAAATCTTGACTTTTTCCCCCTCCCTGCTTCAAACTGAAATGATGAAAATTACTTTACTTTCAAACTTCCTACATAAATATATGTCCCCTATGTATTGGATAAGTCTGGAAAAAAAATTAATAGTTGGACTCAATGATCTTAGAGCTCTTTTCCAACCTAAATGATTTTGTCATTTAAGTAACAAAAACAAACAACAAAATGAAAAAAAAAATCTACCTTTCAAAACCATCTTCTTTCTTTACCAATAAGAAAATATTTTCTGGAAAATAATTTTTTAGAGAATAAAGCATGCACTTTTTATGTGTGTTTTCAAGTCATAAAATATTCCTGGTCAAACTGTCTGGTCAAAAATTAATCCAAGTTCAGATCCATCAGGACTGGATGTTGTTACAGCACTCAGTTTATCTATAGTTTTTATACTTCGTGTATCACCACTGCATTTGTCTGATTTTTTTGTGTTATGGTCTGTAATTTAATAATCGTAACTAAGTACAGAGCTAACTAAGAATGCAGACTACATTACATAGCATAATACACAGTATACAGTTTATTACTGGTACTCAGAGTGATTTTAAAGTCTAACAAGTGAGTGGCTGCTGGACTTTGTGCTCCTTGCTTGCAGTTGTTTGTAAGAATTCCACCAGCTCAGGCGTTAAACACTTCCCCTTCATGGGGATGCATGCTGGGGCAATACAGTGTCTAAAGTCACGGGATGTAAGTACAACCACTCTGTTACCCAGAAAGGAACGCTGAAGCAATAGAATTTCTTCTTAAGTGGAATAACTGGCTCCTGCAAAGACTGACAAATACAAGATATTAAAACACAAAAAAAGATGTCATTATGCTTTATCAGACAATGGACCTGTTTCAGGTGTGGGACAGTAGACAGCAATAATTGCCACAATTCATATATGTGGAGAAAGAAGAACCAAGTACAGGTGCCTGAGGCAGCAGGTGAGTATACTTCTGAGTGTGCCGCAGACGGACTGGCTCTGAGCTGGAGCTGCACTGCTTCGGGAGGAGCATCCATCAGGAAAACCATGGATTCTGGTGAGCTGTGAAGCCAAGGAGAGCTGCAGACTTTTGTGCCTCTTGAGGCCGCTTGTGGAGGAGAGGTATTGTCAATAAGACAGATGATGACTTGGCCTGAATTACTGTCTGGGACAGTTCATCACTGCTGATTTGGAAATGAAAATGTAATCAGCAAAACAACTCCTGAAAGGTAGGCAGCTGCTACTAAGAAGACTCGGACCTTCAGTCAAAATATTTTAATGGGTGCTGAACAGAAGAAATCCTGCTCTCTGACACAGTGCATTGCTTTGGGGTGTGATACTAAAAATGTAATTTATAGCTGGTTTATGGAATGATCATAACAGAATTGCAAAAGTAAATACACTGGTAAAAATAGTGAGCACTTCTCAGAAGAAAGTAGAAAATTCTTGTCCAGGAAGTGTTCCCAGAAGGCCAAGAGAAAATCCAGAGCTGCAACCCACCTGGATCTAAGGAACCTTAAGAGCAGATAGCAGAGTCCTAAGATGTAAATATGGTAGTGGGGTGGCCTCTCCAGAGCTGCTAGGCCTCTTGGATTCCCTATCCTGTGTAAATTGGTATCTAAACTGACCTTGGTGGTCTTAAACTGAGACCAGTGAAGTTACTGAAAGGTTCAGACTTTGGCATATGGTACAGCTCTAATTCAGTTATACTGTTGCTTAATTGCTCTGAAAGACCAGTAGATGCAGTTTGTCTCAAGTATTTTTTCCACCTTATCTAACAAAATAAGCTGTCTTGAATACACTTACAACAATAGAATCCTTGGAATCTTGTAGTGGTTTTGGTTTCATCTGTCAATTTATTACTGTATTTTTTTGTCCTTTACAAATATCAAGGATATAAACACATCAGGATTTAAGCTTCTAAAAACACATCCAGCTTTGCTGTACCTAGCAGAAGTAGATAACATTGTGCTCAGTCATGGCAATTTTAATGTGAAACAAAGTTTACATCCGTTGAAGCTGAAAAGAACTAACAGCTGCAGAACCCATGTATTTCTGCATTAAAGTGCAAGTTCTGGACAAAAGCCTATTACACTAGCTCTACACTCATTATTTGTTGTGCCTGAGGTTACTAGGAAACAAAATCCCTGATACCTTTGAAAGGTATTAGGAAAGAGTTATTAGCTGTTACTAGTAGTTTGAAGGGGGGGGAGAAAGTAGTATTTTTCTGATTCAACAGACATTTTGACAAAATTCAACAGCAGCCTAAAATATAAAGCATTTTTTCTCTCTAGTTATATACAGAGCAAACTCACCAATGCCTAGGTAAGCTGCTTTTGCAAACTTTTTATTTAAAGGACATGGATAGGATGGTCTAGAAGAAACCGGAAGAGTAGTCCTTAGTTTTGTTTTGAAAAGCAAACCGTCTTTTTTGAAATACTGATTTTTTTTCCTTTCCCCTTACGTTCCATGTAACAATATCTGCAGTAGTCTTGTTAGTTGCAAATGACAAACCTAAAAACTGTGAGGGTGGCAGATTAGTTTCTCTTTATCTATTTACAGTTGAAAAAAGGTTAGGAAATCTGTAATAAATGTGTGGTTTGGTCCTTATATGTGTTAGGTCAAGTCAAGACAGGGAGTAAAATTTGGGCATTATATATGCAAGAAAGACTATTTTTAGATTGTTGGTGTCTTCATTTATGGAAGGTGATGAATTTTGTAAAAGTTAGTAAATTAGTGAAAGCCCCAGGGAAAGTCTGCTGTATCTTATCACATATTTATATTATTACTTGTATTTCTTTATGATCCTTCACATCTTCCTTGGCACCTGCCTCTCTGAGGTTTCTAATTTTGAATGAGTCAGGCACAAATCCTCTTATAAAAATGTATACTAATGATTTTTCTGCTGTGATTTATTGCCATTAACTTCAGTTGCCATATACCTGGAAGGTGCACAGGTGGCATTACACTTGCATGTGTTTGTATGATTACGTTATTTTGTGTCGAAAGCAAATGGCATCTCTTTAATACAGATATCTGGAGAGCAAACTATGTGTGCTGAGGTTATGATGATCTGATAATTTCAGTCTTGTTATATTGTTATCTAAAGGATCAGAAGTCATGTATCATCACAACTCTTTCTTCGCTGTTTTATGGTAGCTCGTTCTCTTCAAGTTTTATTCACATAAAACTATAGTTGAAATGTAATGATATTCTCAGAAGGGTGTGATCATGGAATTAGCAAAAATAAAGTAAAAATAAATATCTCTGTAATTAGAAAAGGAGTGTGGCCTTCTCTCTGCAAATCTGGTAACTTTACACCAGGCTCATGCCCTCCAAGATTTTTTTGTATAACAAAGGAGGTGCACTGACTCATTAAATGTCAAGTTGAGTAGACAGGAACCATGTAAAGTCAAATTTCAAATAGCAGTATGAGGTTTTGCAGGAGTTGTAACTGGATACAATAAAGTGGCTGAGGTGCATAACTGCTGGTGGTTGTTGTTGGAGCAGTTTTAGGTAAGCTTGAGCTTTGGGGGTCTCTCAATATTAAAAATTCACTGAAAGGGCTACATTTCCAATTTTACCAAGAAGGAAGCAAGGCAAGTAAGTATACTACTGTATGGCTAACAAGTTATTCAAAATAGAAGAAAAAAATCACACTAGAATTGCTCTAAATCACACTAGAATGATTAGTGAAAGATAAAAGCCCTCTTGCAGCACCCCAAAGAAGTATTTCTAGAGCATGTAGTTGGAACAGGTGGTACTGGAAATTATATCTTTGACAGTAGATACTGCCCTTCTTCACCTTCAGAAATGTATTTTCTGGTGCTCAATGAAGCATTGCTAGTTGTACAATGAATCAGGTGCTCCCAATGGAAAAAGAACCAGGAATCAACTCATTAACTGGTCTCTTATCTATTGTGGCTTGAAAAGAATAGGCTTTTAAGAACAGATACTGCTCACCAAGGCAGCTAGATGGAATTCTGCTTGCTTCTTTTCTATTCAAGCATCAGATACTTGAGTCTTTTGGGCTATTTCTAGTTCTTCCAAAACTGTGTTTCAGGTAAATGACTACCCCTTAACATGGACATTTGCCTTGTGACCTACCAGGAATATATATAGGGTTTGCTTGCTTTGCTCTCAAAGTGGGCCTGATGATACCACTTTAGTATGAAACTTCAGTCTGGTTATTTGGAGATTTTTTTAACTGCCTGTGGAAAACTGTGGACACCTACAGATTTTGAGGAAAAGCAGTTGATGAGGATTAGAGCGTGCACTGACATGCAATTTGAAAGGGAATTCATGAGGAATCAAGGAGATGGCACTGTGGCAGAACATCCCCCTGCACAGAAGAGCTTTTCTGCTCTGTCCATCAGCTGGTGCAATAGCTCTGGTGCAATAGCTGTGGACATTCTCCCCCCACACATGGCGTGATGAGATGACCCAGGCCAGCTCTCTGACTTGTAAATTGTCACTTGCTAGTGAATTATTTCTCTCTGTGGCACCAGGGGTAGAACTCCCAATAAACACCTGAGTGTGAGAACATGTGGGGAGATAAGCTGGATATTTCTGACTGAGACACTACTTTACAAATTATAAAAGCTACACAAACTTTCATGGAGGCAGAAACCTCCTACACACACCCTGGAAACCTGTTGGACTTCTCAAGCAGAGTTTGGATGCAAATTTGCTGGATACTTTTCTGGGAATTGAGTGAACGAATTCCTGGGAATTGAGTGTACTCCATCACCAATTCAGTCGTAAATTACATTGAATCCTAATCTGTACTATTTCTTTGCTGGCTGTAAATAGAGGTACCTTTATCATGCACTGTATTTTGTATACTAGTAGTTCTTTTTGTTTTATTCCTGTGTAGTAAGTAGTCTGTATAAAGTCTTATGTCTGTTAATTTTGTTAATTCAATAAATAATTCACCTTGTAATAGACCCAATCAACCATTATTAAGAACTTGTCAGGGAGAGCAGTCTGGCACAGGCCACCTCAAACAGCCACTCTCAGAAATCTGCATCAAAGGCAGGACTTGCCTGGGCTCTTGCCTACTCATAAAGAAGCATACTAAGAACAGTATGAAAGTACTGGAGTTTAATTGCTTAAAACAAGAAAGTTTCTAAAGGATGCAAAAACGATCAGTGCTGACATCTCAGGAGGGTTTAATTTCTCACAGCAAACAGCAGTCTAGACTGAAAAATACCTGTTATGTATTCATCTTAAGTACTTAATTCAGGAACACTGAAAGCTTTGGGGGTGCTTTTGCTTTTGTCACTTGTTCTTAGATGTCCAGAGCTTGCATTGCCTGGCAGAGGCCTGCAAGTCCAGCACAACACCTCTGGCAACACCTTTGTTAATGTTCTTTGATGTCCCATACTGCAGGCAACTGACATGGGACAATGAGAGAATGACAAAGC
Source organism: Ammospiza caudacuta (assembly GCF_027887145.1). Classification (NCBI taxonomy): domain Eukaryota; kingdom Metazoa; phylum Chordata; class Aves; order Passeriformes; family Passerellidae; genus Ammospiza; species Ammospiza caudacuta. The sequence continues at coordinate 41,655,718 of NC_080632.1, forward strand.
TATGGGAGAGATAAGGGACTCCACTCTTGCTTTCCCGATTGTCATAATCAATTTTATACCAACATTTCCAGTACCGATGAACCTGCCCCTTTCTCTCCAGAAGGCAGTGGTCTGAGGAAATTTGGATCCCATAAGGCTGAGCAGGGGTCATAAGAGATGTGTGAGCAGCACAGGCAGAGCAGCAGGATGGGCATGTGCTCTGGGCGCGGCTTGCGCTAACTGTGCCAAGGACGATCTCGTTGCAAGGCTTTTAAGTAACCGCATCTTGCAATCCTTGATGAAAATTAGATAGATCAAAGCCTTATCCAGAACCTCTAGATTCCTCCAGGCATTAACATGACATCTTAAACATGACTGTATCTTATCAAGTTTATCTCATTTAGAGCAAATGTGGCTAACCACAAGGATTTTCAGAGTGGAAGTTCTTCATGGAAGTAAGGGATTTTCAGAGTTTTGCAGACTCCTGAAATGTAGACTCTGTCTGGTATGGCAGCAAGAAAATATTCTTGTGCAGTCTCGTAACATCTGAGTATTTCCACCTCTTCCTATGCTCAACTGCCTTAATAAATAAGAAAATGCCCCCACCCCTGTCTCATAGAAGAAACTGAGGGATGGCACAGCTATGACTTACTACTCCTTGTAAGGTTGGTTTTGGGACCCTTCTGCCACTAGATCAGTGTCTGATTTTGCTTGTGAAATGACAAGGAAAGGGTAGCAGGGCACATGGGAAGAAAGAACTGCTGAAAGGCTGTGAAATACGGTATAAGTAAAGTTAATCTGACTTTAGAATTCCAGGCATCTGTTCTGATTCTGCAGCTTTAGCTGAGGTGATAAATGACCCCACAAGTAAATCTGAATATAGCTATACCACAGGAATGTGCAATCAGTTTTCAAGCTTTTGCCTGAGTAAACAGCAATTTGTTTGAGACAGTTTGCAAATCATGGATTTTTGGTTTGCCATTAGAAAAAGTCTCGGATATTGCTTCCAGACTATTGCACTGGATGCTTCAATGCCTTTGAAAATATGAACTTGTGCCTAAGCACACTGAGTTTGCTTGGTTCACTTATTTTATTTGAGTATTTTGCTAAAGATAAAAAGCTCTCATATGTGAGAACTCCAGCATGACGAAATAGTGTTTTGTGACCTCTGACAATTTGTTGGGTCTATTTCTTACAAAGCAAGTGGAACCTTTCTCTCTGATCAACTTCACAGAGATGACTGGCTGGACAGTGAATTGCAAGCAGCTATGTGATGTGGCTTAGGGGGAGGATAGCAAAGCTGTAGCTCTGCAGGCCCAGTGCCAGGCCACCTGCTTTGTAACATAAGAGCAACTATTTCTAGTAAAATTTAATTGCCACAGCTAGTCTTGGCTGCTGCTCCACTTCACTCCTGCCAGCTGCAGAGCAACTGTACTTCCTGCTCCACATGTGCAGGCAAAACCATCACATACAGTTGGTCCAGCATTGGTCTGTGAGTTTATTCTGCATCAACCCTCTCTCTTTCTGTGGCTGCAACCTTGACCAAAGTCAGCAGTCAGTAACATTTTTTCAGGTTTTGCAGATTTTCCTGCTGTGAATCCAAGGAACAATTCGTTTTTTCAGGGCAAGAGCAAAAATGCCGGCCCTGGCAGACTGCTGGGTAAGTATTTTTATATAAGTTTTAATCACACAACCAGCACAAGTATCCATAGCTAAGGTTAAATGGAGCAGAAAACCACAATATTTATTTGCAAGTGACAGAGGGAGTGCTGTCTCCATCCCTCTTGCTATTTTGCACATAGGCCTCTTTTGCTGGAAAAGCAATCTTCAATGACAGTGATCCCAAAGTCTATACCATACTGCACCAAAGGATTAAACCCTTTGCTCTTCAATAGCTTCTTGGCTAGATAATTTGGTTCTATTGAATTTCAGCCAGAGATTGCCCCATATTACAAAAGACTGTTTCTCTTTTGACAAATAATGGCTGAACTGTTTCTCCCTGATGTACTGCTGACTGAAAATCAGTCTCCTTCATACCCCATATTATAGAAGGAGCATGCATTAGTCAGCACGCATGCAAGCATGAAAAACCCCAGAAACAACTACAAGAGAAAATAATTTAAAGGATTTAAAATCCTTTTAAAGGATCAAGGCATAAAACCAGGTTCTGATTATCAACACACAGCAGTTACATTAAAATGTGGGTCTATGAGCCTTTCTTCAGCATTTCATAATTGTGGGTCCTGAGTAGTTTCTGATAAATATGCAGCACCTAGCAAGTAGATACCGCATTGTAACAGGGGCAATTAGTCATCCATATCGCATTCCAGCCATTGTGTTGCATTTTATTAACATAACTGTGCCCAGGACATTGAAACGAGCTTCTGGTTTATGTTTCACCACTTCCCTTTCACATTCGGAGTCAAGACCATAAAGTGTCTCTGAGGCTTTTGCAGAAGTCCCTTACCCCATTTTAGGGTGACTACATCATTGCTATTCCCTTTGTTCTGCCATGAAACATTCATTATTTTTTTACTGCTGCTACTGAAGATCTGCAGTCACTGACCTGCACTGGGTTCCTGAGATAGCGGCGATGCTCTGATGCACGTGGCATAGGTGACCTTTGGGTCTGAGGAGTGGCTGATGGTCTGTGCTAGCACTGATCCAGGCAGTGCCCAAGCATCTCCTGGAGTGAGCACAGCCAGTCTGTCATGCCCATGGCCCAAGTAGGGATGCCCTCTCACCATCAGCAGGGTTGTTCTTCATGTCTCCTGAACCCTTTCCCACCTGGCCCCCCCATCCACCCTGCGTTACCCCCTCGGCTGAGTCACTCACAGGAACAGTGGGAGCTGTGGTGGCACCAGCACTGGCCTCCTCAGGGATGTCACGTCTGAAGGAACTGGGGAGCCACTGAAGGCACAGGAGGCCGAGGGGGCTGGGGGCAGCTGAGGGGAAGATGGGGCTGAGGGGCTGAGAGGATGTGGTGGGCATGAGGGCTCTGGGGTGGCTGAGGGGGGTGGCAGAGGCTGGAGGGCTGAGGGATGGCGGGGCAGAGGATGAGGACATTACAGTGTGGGCTGGGGACACTGAGGGGACATGAGGAAACTGATGATGTAAATACTCAAAAAGCATACTGTTTGCAGTATCTCAGATGTGACGAGAAATTGAGACGCGTTGTTTAAAGTTTCATAAGTTGTAAAAAAAGTTTTCTTACCAAGGAAAGAAGTTGCTCAACCAAGACAGCAGACTGTGAGCCAATTCATGTCATGTCCTCAGGTGAACTTGTGGCCATGAAAGGATAAAGTGAGGTGGGAGCCATTCTCCAAATAACCACCAAAGACCCTTTTGAGACTGTTCTCCAAACTCTGTATGCATGCCCAAGCTATAAGGTGTACAGCTTTCTATATGTTAATAAGGGGAACGAGAATTCTGGAAAACTGGGCTGGCGAGTGTTAGGGGGAGTGGTTCGTCCGTCCCAACCACCCCCCCCCCCCTCCCCCGTGCACCCAGCGCTGAAATTAAGTAACGCCTGCTTTCTAATACTGAAATTACAGTGCTAGAGAGCTGTATTCTTTCTGTGACGCGGAGGGCAGCGGGGTCTGGGCTGGGGGCACTGAGGGCACCGCAGGGCTCGCAGGGCCCGGGGCTGCCGTGGGCAGGGCCGCGCGCTCCGGGACCGAGGCTCGCGAGCCTGAGGGTTCCCGCGGGGCCGGCCCGAGCGCGCGTCGTGCGTCGGGCGCGTGCGAGCGTTCGACGGGGGGGCACCGCCCTCGCGCGGCTGCCGTTGTGGGCGGCGGGGCGTTGTGCGCGCGCTGCCGCGTGTCACGACAGTTGCCGCCCGGCGCGATGGCGAAGCCGCCGCTGCCGGCTGGTTTCCGCCCCTCCTCCGCCGCTCTCTGGCCCCGCTCCCGCCCTGTCATCCCCCGGCCCTGCACCTTCCCCATGAAGCTGTGGCTGCTGGTCAACAGCCCCTGCGTCCACTCGGTGCGCTGGGACGCCCACGGCGAAGGCCTGTTCATCGACCAGGGGCTCTTCGAGCAGGAGCTGCTGGGCGTGGGGCTCAGCGCCGCCGGGGAGGAGGAGCTCTTCAAAACCAAGAACTTCGGCAGCATCGTTCGCCAGCTCAACCTGTACGGGTTCCACAAGCTGACGGTGAGTCCGGCCAGCAGCACAGTCGGGTCCAGACCGAGGCCGGCCACGGCGGTGGGCGATACCAGCTACGCTGATGGGCCCCTGCACCACTTCTGGAACCCGGATTTTCGCTACGGCCGCCCCGACCTCCTCGTAAAGATCAAGAGACTGACCAAGGCCAACAAAGAGAAGCTGGACGCTGGCCTAGAGGTGACCAGCCGTCTGCCCGACGACTTGCAGTACATTACTGGAAGGGGACTTGCTGCTGTGGCCCACGTCCCTCGGCGGGGTCGGAAGGACCGGTGAGACGGGCGGGTCATGGGTGGCCGGGCTGGGGATGGCATGGACTTGGAAAATTGGCACTGCTCTGGGGGGAGCGAGTCCCCTGCCCTTGCTGGAGACTGCTCTGTTCACACGGTGTACGAAAAGGGTTGTTCTTTAGGAAGGTAGACCTGCTGCCAGTAAACACAGGGAATATAATTACAAATTGCTACAACTGTGCTGCCTATATATAAATAGACAAATATCAAAATATGTATCTGAATATCTGTATACCTCTCACTGTGTAACTCACAGGTCCTGCTTGTATTATCTACAACGAATGACACGGTTCACAGTGTTTCAGTGTGCCTGTAGACTGCCAGCAAGGACCTAAAACTAATATACACACCAAATTGTACTTAGATAAAAGGTGCAACAAGCATACTTTCGTATGTTTAAAATCTTTGTAATTAAAAAAAAAGCCCAAAACACAAGTTCAGTCTGCTTTGAAAATGAAGAGGCCAGTCAAAAGAAAATAGTGCAGCAGTTCTGCTTTTTGCATCTTGTATTTTCAGCTGTGGGAAACCATATACAACATAGAGAAGAATGGAAAAGAGAAAGGAAGACTTCGATATATACTTTAGCAACACACACAAATTGAGTAATTTTCAGTGTTCTCAAATTCAGGAAAGAAGTTCAGAGAAAAGTCAGTTATCATAATAAAATGTTGCTTGATGCAATATGCTAAGAGCTATTGTTCAACACATACCCAGTTTTCTAAAATTTGAATTGTTAAGTAACATTCATTCACATGAACTGAAAATATATCCATGGATACTTCGTAAATTTCAAAACCTTGCCTTTTCCTAAAATAGTATTTCATCAGGCTGTCTTTTTTTGTTTATTTTGTTTGAAATTTGCTTCTGATCTTATTTCACATCACTCACGTTACACAGCTCTTGGCCATGTTGCTTTTCTGGTAACACTAAGATGTACTAACATGAGGCCTACCGTAGATATCTGAAAGACCTTTTTCGCCTTTCATCCAAAGAAAAGTTCCCCAGCCCAGGGCATGGCAAACAGTAGCACAGTTACCTGGGCCATTACTGGGATGGCTGAGGATAGGCGGGATAGTGATCATCATGCAGCCCAGCAGAGAGGATGTGACATTGGTGCCCTCCATTAGCACAACAAGAGGAAACAGATGAGATAATCCAGAAGATCTTCCTAATTTTGTGGTGGGAATGAGCTCAGAAAGCCTAGAGTTTTGTAAAGCTTGTGCAAAAGGCTGTGTCTCATTCACACAGTCAGCCCTGCTTCATTGCTGTCTGCTCCACCTGGGTGAACAGCTCCTACCCAAATCTTGGCTGTGTTGTCATCTCTCTCTTCTTAAGATCATTTCATAATAGTGAGGAGCAAATGAAACTAAGTGAAGTAAGACATACCACTTCAAACTTGTAAGGCTTTTTTAGAGGTTTAAGTACAGTACCCAAACAGGCACCTAATTCACTGCCTCAGGTGTCGTTCTGCAAGTTTGCTGCTGCAAGTCACTGAGTCATGGTACTAAGGGTACACGGGTTCTTCAGATGTCACAGTTGCTGTGCCATACATGGAAAGAAAAGCTGGAGCAATTTATATAAAGCTTAATGTGTTCAGGACCTATGAGAGAAGGTTCTATGGCTTTTGTGATTCTGGGGTTCAGATTAGATGATCATAATGCTGCTTTCTGGGCTCAGCTCCCCTGAATCAGAGCCAAAAACTGCACATATGAGCTCCTTTAAATAAAGATTTAGAAGTCTAATTGTTGCAACACACAGTTCATCAATTGTAAATTACTAACTTCTTTTGGGGTTTTTTTCCCCCGATGTCCTCATAGTGGATGTAAATGAAAAAATTGTCCAGAGGAGGCAATGAGGCTGGTTAAGGGCTTGGAACACAAGCCCTGTGAGGAAGGACCGAGGGAGCTGGGGGTGTTTAGCCTGGAGAAAAGGAGACTCAGAGGTGCCCTTATCACTCTCTACAACTCCCTGAAAGGTGGCTGCAGTCAGGGGGGGTTGGTCTCTTTCTCCAGGCAGCAACTGACAGAACCAGAGGACAGTGTCTTAAGCAGCATCAAGGGAAATATAGGTTGGATATTAGGGAAAAGTTTTTCACAGAAAGAGTGATAAAGTTCTGGAATGGCCTGCCGGGGGACATGGTGGAGTCACCATCCCTGTATGTGTTTAAGAAAAGACTGGATGTGGCACTCAATGCCATGGTTTAGTTGAGGTGTTAGAGCATGGGTTGGCCCCAATGATCTTTTAAGGTCTCTTCCAACCTAGTGATTCTGTGAATTCTGTAAATTCTGACCAACACTGTCTTTCTATATTTTACTTGAAGTGGCCATGGTAAACCCCTGCATGAAGAAGACGAATTCCATGAAATGATCATAAACCACAGTTAATGTGCCTCTGACATGTGAGGCATTTAAACTACATTCCTAAAGACACGTTCCTCTTTTGGGGGAGTCAGTCAGACCTTAATTGTACTTAGTGCAAATATATTTTCTAAGGCAGAGAAAAAGGGAATGAATGGGAGGGTTTCTCAATCTTTTAAAAGCACACAGAAGAGAGATGTCTAAAGGAAAATGCAAAATGACAAATGCTGCATACTGTCATCTCACCAAATACATATCTTATTTGGGCTGCAAGTGGGAACAGCAACTGGCAAGTACAGTTGAAGTGTGTTTAAAAATAAAAACCACCAGTCTACTAGAAGATTTTAAGTGTAATATCATTAAAGAATCTTGGAAACTCACTGTGCAGGGGATCACTTACAGCCACAGGAAACATCCTAGTTGTCTGCTCAGGGGGCAGAAGCATCATGGCAGGACAACAGCCACAAGAGAGGGAGCACAGCCAGTGCTAGAAGAGGAGAAAAGACAGTGCCCAGACTCCAGAAACCCCAGAAGTCTGGGAAGGAAAGCATCTTCTAAAAAATGAGGCAAATCAGACACATACAAGAAGAAATGCTTATCTGAATTGAAATAAACTTAAAGAGACACTGGTGGCCCTATTCTGTATCTAGGACTGCAGCCATCCAGCAAAACTTCTGCTCTGCTTCACTGCCTGCCAAGCATGATGTGCCTCTTCTGAAGCTGATGTCACTGTCAATGCTGTGGCATTGCTTTCTTCATTCACCCAAATCTCTGTAACAAAGCAGAGTGAGCAGAGTTCACTTCGACCTGTGACCCCCTGGGGGACCAGGTTGCTTAGGGATGATGCAATGTCCCTGTCTCTTGTTCTGCCTCGTGAGATCCCACATAGTACTTACCGCTGCATATTGTGATGTCTTTATACTGCTGCTAAGGCACCGGCATGGCATCTCTGTGGCAAACAAGCTGTATTTGCCACTGATCTATGAATTTACTGAGAAGCAGAAGCACAATGGTTCATTCAGTGCCAAATTCAAGTTTTGTTGGCTTATTTAAATTACTTTTCTTTCAGCTTCTTAAAGGTCAGCCACTTCTGAGTAATAGTGTATGCTCAACTTGTAACTGGAGATCTAAAAGTAGGCTATTAGGTGAATGACCCAAGGGATGGATGGATGGATGGATGGATGGATGGATGGATGGATGGATGGATGGGAGAATGAATAGAATGTTTTCTCCATTCCTAACAGCCTCATTCCAGCACACTGAAGTCCTGTAAAAGCATACTGTATCATCTGAAGAGACTTCTGCCAAAATGCAGAGGGAACGAAGAAAAAGTATGAGGCATTAGTCTATATTTTAAAAGAAAGGGATTGTTCTTTGGCACCATTGACTGTTCCAGTTCCATTGGTTTGTTTACAAAAAGCTGAAAACCTAGTTTAAAAAATGAAAAAACTAGTGAAAGATTTAAAAAAACAATTGGTGTGGCCAGAAAACTGTTGCCAAACTTGCCAAGTTTAGAAAATCCAAATACCTAAGAACATAAAACATTATTTTTTTTTTTTTTTTTGATGGAGCAGTCACAGTGTTGCCCTGGAAACATCATTTAATGTGCATTCTGTATTTGAATTAAGACATTTACAACCCCCAAACTAGCATACAATGGCTAGCATACAATATATCCTCTTTCAAGTTTTCTACCTCCCAGGAGCAAGAATCAAAAGGTAGACAGTAAATGCTTGTAGATAAAGGACCTGACTCTTTGGTAATCTTTGTGCAGGACATTTCCAGTGGCTGAGCTGATGTGTGGTCATGTGTTCCCCCTGGAAAAGAGAGACATAAGTTGGATGAACAACAAGACAGAAAGACAAGGGAGGTCAGGAGGAGTTTGTCAGGCTTGCAAAGGAAGAAGCAGGGACATACCTGCACACCACACTATGAAGGAGCAGAAGCAAAACTCATGCCTCGATGTCTGTAACAGGCAAGGCTTCTTAGTTTAGACAACTTGCCAGCAGGCATAAGAGCAACATGAAGAAACATCCTTAAGTGCCAGAGAAGAAGCTGGTATGTACTCTAATTGAACAGTCTGTTGCTGACCTGTCTGCTGCAGGTCCATTCGTCATGGGCAGGCTTACAGCAGAGAACAGTGGTTTTGAATGGACTCAGTGACATTTTGGCTCTACTTAAGGTCAGTAGCCAAAATTCTACAAGACTCAAAAAGGTTAATTCTCACCTTCAACCTGTAAACCATTTATAAATCATTTATTAAATATAACTCTTTAAATTGTTGGACTGCTTAGTGTTTTCACTGCCATGTGTGCATGACATCAATGAAAGTGCCATGGAATCCAGCTGGGGGAAGGAATATAACTATGTTATAGTGTTTCTGATGACAAAAGGAGTATTGACTTTCCCCAAGATTTGACTGTCCCACTTGAATGAAGCATAATTGCACTGTCTTTTTTTTCCTGAAATGTAAAAATCATAATAGCGGGTTTTGTTTCTGAAGAACACATTTGGAATGCCAAATTGGAATTCCAGACTGGAATTCCAAATGTTCATTAGCTTTAAATCAATGCTGTTTAGCATCTTGATCAATATTTCAAATAATTCTGTTGAAATAGTTGGCTTTTTTTTCTTTATTCATTAGTATTATCCATTGGACTGCTTATATCTTATTTGTGTTTATGCTTTTGCTTCAGTTATGTGAATTTTCTGTAATTGCACCTGTGATATCTTACTGTAATTTAGTTAACTATTGTCTTTATTTATAAATCTGTTATTACATTTGTTTATCAGCATTGTGATTAGAAAAATAATGGATAAATATTCACTTACATCTAACAGAGTAGGAACACAGAAAACCATTTTTAACCACACTTCTTAATGGCCCTGTAAGTGGATAAAACAGTACAGCAAGTAAAGTTTAAGGGTGACATACGAAACAAGCCATAATGTAAGCTCTTTTGGACATTCTGTCTATTTTACTGTAAACATTTAATTGTGTCCAACCCCTACATTAAACAGTGTCATTACAAATTGCAAAGTCAGCTTCTGAGAATTTGAAGGCATGTTGAAATTTGTGCATTGAAAGTTTGCATCCAAGAAAAACACTGGAAGAAAAATCCATCTCACTGCTTAGCCTAAAGAAATCACAGTAAGGAAAATAGCTCATGGTCACCATTGCCAGAACTGGATACTAATTGGAGGGCAGTAGGCCATTGCCATACCGTGGAGGAGTATAATTTGAGTGGGAAGGGACATCTTATCAGTGGGGTTTAAAGACGTTTCTGACAAGAATAGAGAGCATTGGGAATCCCCAGTCTGTGTACACATCCCGAGAACACATAACAAAGAACTTTCCAGAACAAAAAGTTTAATCTTTTTAAAGCAACTAGAAATTAAGTCCTGCAGTGCAAACTATAGTGTAAATTTACTCCATTGACTGCAGAAGCTGTTGGTTGCACAGTAACACTAGTGGAGTCCTAACCCAGAACAAAGGTCACAAAGGCTCTGAATGAACAGACGGAAATACACATGTTGAGAGCTGTTGCCTTTTAATCAAAAGACAGAAGACAGAATACGACCTCATGGGTGCTGTGAGGAGCCAATTCAGTTCTGTTGCGCTTCAACAATGGATGTCAAGAGGCAGATAGGGGAGGGGTTGCACGTGTGCACCTGCAGGAGGAGAATAGGAAAAGCCCTGTCTCGGGAAGGACTCTGCCTGGCAACACCTCGCATGGGACAGGCAGAGGGGACACTGACCTCCTCGGACAGGCTGCTTCCCTCGGGTGGCGAAAGGCTGGACCCGACCAGCAGTCTCCTGCCGGCAGGCAGGCTTGGGGAGGGGGCAGGGGCGTAAAAAGTAACTGCGTAACAAGCCCCCGGGGCTTTTCGAAACTTCCTCTTCGTGGTTTTAGCTTGGGGCTTTTTTGAGAGACTGCTTTGTTTTTGAGGCTCGGTTTTTTGAGACTTTTCGAAACTTGCTTTTGAGTGAGGGCTTTTTGAGTCTTACACTTTTTGCCCTGGCTCCAAGCCTGCCATTTGGGTCTCCTGCCCTCGCCGGCTCTTGCTTGCCCCCGCGTTTGCCCTGCCTCCCTGTGTCTCTGAGCAGCTCCATCTCTGTCGCCCGGTGCCGCCGGAGCTGCGCCACCCGAGAGCCGCGCCCAGGCAGGCACAGCACAGCCCCGCGCCTGGACGCCGACAGCACTTCCCTGGCTCGCTCGGGGTAACCTCCTCTTTCCCTCTCTGTCTTCTCTCTCTCCCAGCTACCCCGTTCCTTCTCCGTTTTCCTTCCTCCTTTTCTATCTATTTCGTCTTTCATTTGGGCAGCTCCTTTTCGTTTTTTTTCCCGTGAACAGCTTACAGATACAATGTTTGCCTCGTTTGGCTTAATTTCATTCCCAAAATCCCATTACTGAAAGAACTCGCAGTTCCTTACAGCAGAACGCAACAGTTGCCCCGGATGGGTCTGGCTGAGGGCTGTGCTGCAGATGCTGACAGGACCACGGGTGTCTCGATGCTGCAGATCCCAAAACTGTGGGCCCACGGACTACATGGACTTCAAGGAGGGGCTCTGCAAGTTCTACTTCAAAGGCTTCTCCTGTGAGGGCAAACTCAGAAGGTAGGATTTTTATGGCCACCTCAAGGACTTCTGCGGTTTTGGGGAGACCTTCCACTATGGCTGAACCTCAGGGGATAGGAGGGACTTCATCCTAGCCCTAAAGCTTGGAGGGTGGGAAGTGTTTCCTCAGTGAGGGAATGGATCTCGTTTTCTCTTGATTATTATGATTGGTTTTTTACATGGACAGTATAACTCATTGTGGAGGGTAAGCAGGCCTGGAATCTGACCTGTACTACAACACAGTGCTGCACTACACCACAATGCCGGCTGCGTGGGGTGGGTACTCTCTAATCTGGGGCTGTAAGGTAGATGCCAGACTGGGCTGGAAGGATGTGCAAGCTTGGGAAAATGGACACCAGTTGGACTGGGAGAGGGCTAGAATGACTACTTCCCTCAGACCTTCAGGGGATGGTAGCTCAGATAGGGATTAATGTTGGCCCACTGACTGCTGCCCTTTTGTGATGGAATGGCAGCAGCATGGCCCTGGATATCCCACTCCTCGAGAACTCTCTTCCTGTGCATGCTGGGTTTGGTGGGACTTTGGGGACAATGACATACCCCCCATTACCTCTCTCCTGGGACAACCAGGTAATGACACATCTTTTGAGGGGGATAGCTGGGCTCATCGGGACCCTCAGGTCTGTGTTACCTTATCCCTCTCTCTGGGATACCCCTCTTTGGGACCAGAGAGGGGGCTCCTGAGCTTTTCAGGAGCCCCAGAGCTGTCACAACCCCCACTTTTGGGGGAACAGGGCTTGGTGGAATCCTCAGGGCCATGGGAGCCCAGCACTCCTGCCAACCCTGTCCCCTCAATAGATGTCACCCTGTCCCTGAAAGGAGTGCAGGTCCTTAGCATGAGGGTTCCCCCTTCTGTCCCAGGCAAGTGCCCTCCCAGTGCTTCAGTCATCCTTGGTGTTCCTGTCCTCCCTGCAACTCCCTCCGCTCCTGCTGAGTCAATGCCATTCCAAGACTCTCTGGAGGCAGCTTGTCCAGCTACCCCCCAGAGACCCATTCCCTGGGGAATGATAGCCTGTTTCTCAGTACTGGCACTTTGGTTTGTGCCCCCAAAGAGCTATCATTGGCTGAAATCACTCTGCAGCGCCTGATTCCCTACCTGCTCCTTTCCCTGTACCTCCAAAACCCCAATGCCCACATCCTTCTCTATCTTTTTGCCATGATTTCCGTCCTGGAAACGGGATTAGAAAAAGTAGGAAATATTAAATTGCTTAAATTGTGAGATTACAACAAATACTTATTCTTCTCCCTAATGTAATTCCCTTTTGCTAGAAGTGTACAAAGATTTTTTTAAAACATTTTAATATCTGTTACTATTTGGATAGGAGGAAATGCGTAATGTTGAAAGTTTTAATCACATTCATAGAGTCATAAAATGGCTTGTGTTGATAGGGACCCATCTAGTCCATCCCCACTTCTACTATACCCCAGGTTGCTCAAAGGTTCATCCATCCTGGCCTTGAATACTTCCAGGGATGGGACATCCACAGCTTCTCTAAGCAACCTGTTCCAGTGTCTCACCAACTTCACAGTAAAGAATTTCTTCCTAATGTCTCATCTAGACCTACCCCGTTTTAGTTTAAAGATGTTCCCCCCTTGATAACATTACAAGATATCACATCTCCTCTTATAAGGAAAACTGCAATATCATAGCTGCTGAGTTGTTAGGGTCCACCACAGGCAAATTCAGATGACACCAAGTTGGAGGAGAGTGTTGATCAGCTGGAGTATAGTGGGCTCTGCAGGAGGACCTGGACAGGCTGGATCAAAGGGTTGAATCCAGCAGTATGAGGTTCAGCAAGACCAAGTTCTGGGTCTTACACTTTGGCCACAACAGGCAGAGCTCCAGGCAGGGGAGGGAGTGGCTGGGCAGTGGTCAGGCAGAAAGGAACCTGGGGATACTGACTGACAGCAGCTGAGCGTGAGCCAGCAGTGCCCAGGTGGCCAAGAAAGCCAATGGCATCCTGGCCTGTGCCAGCAATGGTGTGGCCAGCAGGAGCAGGGCACGGATTGACCCCCTGTACTTGGCACTGGTGAGGCTGCACCTCAAATCTTGTGTCCAGTTCTTGGGCCTTCAATTTAGGAAGGACATTGAGATGCTGGAGCATGTCCAGAGAAAGGCAATGAAGCTGGTGAAGGTTCTGGAGCACAGGTCCTATGAGAAGCAGCTGCAAGAGCTGTGGTTATTTAGGAGGGTCAGGGGGGACCTCATCCCTCTCTATACCTCCCCAAAGGGAGAGTGTAGCCAGATATGGGTTGGGCTCTTTTCCCTGGCAACCAGTGACAGGGTTAGAGGACAGAGTCTTATACTGTGCCAGGGGAGGTTTAGGTTGGGGAGGGAGGACATCAGGAGGCATTTATTCACAGAAAGGGTGATTGTGAATTGGAATGGGCTGCCCAGGGATGTGGGGGAGTCACCATCCATGGAGGTGTTAAGGAAAGACTGGATGTGGCACTCTGTGCCATGGTCTAGTGGACAAAGTGGTGTTCAGTCATAGGTTGGACACGATGATCTCAAAGGTCTTTTCCAACCTAGCCGATTCTGTGATTCTGTGAAGATGGGATTAGAAAAGATAATCATCAGGGACCATACCTGTAGCCACTGTGCAAAGACATTCAAATTAACTACGGGACAGTAGAATACCCCATGGGATCCTGCCATTGGTAAAGATCCATCAGTAAGGAAATAAGGTCACTGTAGTTTTAGAAAAAGATGCTAACACGAACAGCAGGACATTTCAGAAAGGAAAATGTATGTCAGTCCACAAGTGCTAAATACAATTTTTCAGTACAAGGAACATTTAAACCAGGGATTTTTTCTGGTTATTGTCTTGTTCTGTGTAAATGAGAGTTTGTAATTTCAGAAATAAGACACTTTTCTTAAAAAAGTATCTCATTCTTGGTTTTACTCTGAATTTCTTATCTCCTCACTCTATGTCTTTATTTTCTGGCTCTGTATCACCATTCACATATCAACAGAGCACATTACTCCTCAGCTCTGCCATTTGCTACGGGCCTGTACCAGAAGCACTGTAAAACTTAGAGGCCTCTTTTGATACTGGTTGTGCAGTGAAAGTATATAGGCATCTCAGATTGCAAATATGTCATGGCACGAAATAGTCTGGTTCAAACTGCTTGATTTTTGAGCATGTTTATTATCAGTGTGGGTTACTGAAGGATGTAGCATGTTTTGTTTCTTTGCAGGTTTTTTTCTCTAAAACATGGTAGTTTTGTGCCTAAAATTAATACTATTTTAAGTTCCAGTTCTGAATTCCCGCTGTTCACTCTTGCAAGAACAGATAATTCATATAGTGCATTTGTCCCAGTTTTTGGCTGGGATTTCATTCTCAGCAGCTAGTGCTGTGTTTCGTCCTGCGGCTAAGTATGTATACAACAATACCCTAGAAAACACCCTAGAAAGGCGGTTCAGAGACTTGCCCAACAGCACAGGCAAATGTAGTGTGAGAGTAAAAATAATAAATCTTACTGCACTCATGCTTTGTCTTTAACCTTTCTTATGATTCAGGTCTGGTTGTTTAAATTAACAGTATTTAGTAGAGACCATGCTTGAAGTAAGATTCCCTAAAGAAATTGGGGAAAGAATTAATTTTGAAGAAAGCTATAAAACAACAGTGGATAAAGAAAATATAATTACTAACATGTCATGGTTTGGCACTGGCACAATGCCAGTGCCCCCATGAGAATACCCTCTCCCTGGTGTCTGCTGTGAGATGTGACCAGGAATAAGCAAAGCAGGCTCCTACTTAGAAATAAAGAAAACTTTATTAGCTAAACTACAAGAAAATAACTAAACTACAAGGAAAGATAAAAACACACAAGGAAAATTAAAACCTTACAAAAGCATTTTCCTCCTCCCCCCACCAAATTCCAATACAATACATCGCCCAAATCACCAACTCTTGGTCCGGCACCACCCTTTAGAATACTCAATCCTCCATTCATCAAGAGGAGAAGGAGTCCAAGAGGAGAAGGAAGCCATCTTCCTTCCATGCCCAGTGCTCTCACCACTGCACATGGACCAGGGCTGCTTCTAGGGTTCCTTTTAAGGATGCCTTGTCTCCTTCCAAAAAGGCACAGTCTCTCCTTGGGGCACCTCTCCCCCTCACATTTTTTGCACCCCCTGGGGCTGAGGGGTACCCACACTGAACCCTCCTGGTTCTGAGGCATTGCCCCCCCTGGAAGCAGTCTCTGTATTAGAAGGAAACAGTCCATGGCTATACAAAAAAAAAAAGAGTCCAGCAAAAATGCCACTCCACCTTCTCCATTCCTCCCACATCTCTCTCTCTGCCCAGACCTTCATCACTCTTCTAGGAAGGGTTAATGTTCTGTAAAGTTTTCATTGTCCACAAAGGGGTTAAAAGTCCCCACAAGCGGCTGGACACATCGCTGCCTCCTCTGCCTCCTTCCCCCTCTTTCCTCCTTCTGAACTGTGCTACCTGCTGCTGCACATGTTTATCAAGTTTCAAGGTAACTCCCAGGCACGGCTCTGTTTCTCTCTCTGTCTGTCTCCCAGAAGTGGGGGGGAATACCTCTCAGTAGTTCTTGGATGCTTCCACCCTTGGGCCCCTCAGGGTCAGGCCCACCTCTCCCGGGCCGCGTGGCTTTCCCTTTCAGGGGGGAGCCCTGCGTTTAACGCTGTGTTCTCAGAGGCAGATCCAAATGTCCCAATGGCCACATCAGGTGCCAATATTGAAATCTGAGCACCCATTAGTTTGACTACAGCATCCCAGAAATCCCATTTCCGGTCAAACCACCACACTAACACAGTGCCCAGGGGTTCAAATTACAACAGAAGGGCATGTATTTACATACTGTTCCTCATGTCCAACAGAAATGCCATTATGTAAGTATATAATATAAGAAAATATACTGTGGGAAACACACAAAAATCATCAAGCTGCAAGGAACAATCATCTCTGGCAAGTGAATGATTTCTTAGTAGTTTTAGTCTGCAACTTACTGTTTAGTATCATTTCAAAAAAGAAGAAGGTATGAAGTGTTGATCGTTATCTCCTGTGGTAATAAGATATCCTCAAAAAGATGTGCAGAGTGTTTATAGCGCAAATGCAGTTTCTTAAGGAAAATGGAGTCTGGTATCACTCTTACTGCTATGGATTTTGCATTATAGAGTCATCTCAGTGATACTGCTGGATAATGGTGGCTTATGGTTCTTCTGAATAGATTATTAGATTTATTTTTTTTCTGCTTGAAATTTTCCATCCTTCTACTGCAATAAAAATGTTAGAGCAATCATATCAGTCTGCTTTAGGAAAATGATTGTCATCATGTTTTTTCACAACTCACACTGCATGTATTTATGAGACTGAAAGGAAGGTGAGAGCTGCTAAGAAATGCAAGCTCTTGAAAAGTCATAATTTTCCTAAAGGAATTTTCTTTCTCAGTGCATAGATAACAAATAGGAATGAAAACTCAGCGCTATTCAGCCCTATAGTTCTTCTATTACTCAAAGTTAATATTTTACTTAAGAACCACTAGTTATGATATCATTACCATAATAATGGCAATTTGTTACTCATTCTGCATTTCACAACAATAACAAGGATTTCTCAACTTGACTTATATACGATGAGACTTCTTGAGATGGATAAACTTTGCCTGGCCGGTACGATAATTCATGTTTGGAAGTAACATCAGAGATGAGTAGTGTCTGTGGTAGCTGATAGCTCTGAACTATTTGTTAGGTATAGCTCTGCTTCCTAAAGGACAAAACTGTGTGTCTGTGCTTGTGTGCATTCTGGAGAGCAAGGTACACTGACAGAGAAACAGACACAGAGACTTACACAGCTACTGTGAACAACAAACCAGGTTGACAGAGACACAGCAATGCCTTTACTAGCACCCAAGTATCCATAACCATCCCTTCCATGAATATGAGCACAGTCCAGTCCATCTCTGCTTTTCCAGGCGATCTGGATTGCATGTTTTCTAGTGAAACAGGAACACACCTTCACTCTCTATAGTCGTAAGCACAGCATGTTCCTCAAATAACAGTATAGAAATTGAAATTTATCCATGTAGTAACTGTGACTGGATGTCAAGTTCCTTACCCAGTCCTTGGTGCAAAGCTTGGGTCTTTCTACGAACCATGTCTCCATGAAAGAGTCCATTTTTTCCCTAGTGCACTGTGCATAAACACAGACTTATCCCACCAGTAGGCAGCCTAGGACACTTTAGACTTCCAAGTGCTGTTTCTAGGATCTCGTTGCTCTATGAGCTATATTCCCTTCTTCTACTGCACCCTTGCCCTCTTCTCTGACCAAGCAGAGTTTCAGTCCTTTGGACTGATTATTTTCTGTTGAGCCTGATGTCTGTCCTCAGCCTGATTTTGCATGTACCAGGTGTGGAAATCCTTGCCTGGCATGGGAGACTGAATGGAACTGCAAACATGGTTAACAGTGAAACCAGACGACTTTATTTCCACAACTAAGTGAGGTTCAGGATTTGTATGCAAGAGCAGAATAGGGCAGGCCTTAGACACTGAGGCTGCCTTTGGATCAGCAGATATTGCCCCTAAAGAAAATGGTCATGGTCCACTGCAGCCTGCACTGGATCCTGTTCATCCTGCTTCTTTAGCCAGTTTTCTCCTTAAGACCTGAAGGAGCTCCTGTGCCTGAGTAAAAAATCCCACCATCTTCTGGAGTGAAAATGGAGAGGAGCTAAACCTGTCCAATGGTGTTGGTGTTGGTCTTTGCTTCTGAGGGGGAGTTAGGGCAGTCATAGAATGTCTTGATGCCCTTCTCTCTGTCTGTGGGTCTATCTGGACCAGGATCCAGTCATAGAAGTGCTGAACGGAGGTGTAGACACCAGGCTGGTTTGCTCCTGCACAGTCTTTCACCCAGCTGGCCACACCAATGAGCCAGAAGAAGGCAGCATTGTTATCTTTGCACACCAGAGGACCACCACTGTCACCCTGCAGTGGAGCAAGAGAGGAATAAGGTAATATTGGGTAGCTGCTGCCAGCACTAGAGCTATCTCCTCTCTCACAGCCCTTGACAGAGCTGTATTCCTGGTAGAGAAAGTCTCAGCCCAGGTGCTTGAGCCTCCAGAACCTTGGCTGGGAGCAGGTGAGGGGCATGTACGGTAGGGCTGTCTCTTGTCTCTGCACAGTAATCGCGGATGTGCAGAGCATGGATGTTCCAGGGTTAGCATCTAAACCTCTGAACAGCCAAGAGCGCTAGATGTGCTTTCTGGGTGTAATGCCTCTGGGACAATGAGGGCACTGGGGAAGGACCTGCACATGGGAAAGGGGAAGGAAGCCCTATCAGTGGTGGGCAGCTGAGGCTGTGAGTGACTGGCCACAAAGCAGGACCTGGGCTGTGTTGGGGTGGTGCTGCTCAGGCTGCCCGTGCTGCTGGGGGCTGAGTGGCTTATCTCATGCTCCTACCTGGCAGGGGTTGATGCCACCCACTGAGTAACCAGCACACAGATGTTGAGTGTGGATGGCCCCTGTATACCAGAGGCTGCTGTTACAGAGCTGGACATCAATGAGGTGGATCTTGGCCTCCTGCAGCACATCACTTGGTCTTTGAGCTGTGAGCACAGAAAGAAATGAGCATACAGCAGTTCTTTGGCCATTCCCCTCTCTTGCTGAGGGATGAATCCCTTCCCTAGGGCTTCCCTGGGGTTCCCGAGGCAAATAGCATGTTGCTGTGCTTTCCCCCTTCTGTCTGGCTTTGGGGAGTGGTCCAGGACTACCACTCCAGAGGCAGACATCCTACAGCCTGACTCTGGCTTTGGCCTCTGCTGTTGGGAAGCCCAACCCATTTCCCTAGTGCCAAGTCTGCCCTCAGGGCATGTGTCCCTTTTGTGAACCCACCTCTTGTAGCAGTAATACCCCAGCCAGCAATGTAACAGGCTTCCAGCTCCAACACTTTCAGTGTGGTGTCAGGCACACAGCCCAGCTGTACGTAGTGGTTGCACACGACAGGCTGGTCCAATTTCAGCAAGGCAATGTTGTTCCTCTCCTCACCAGGAATATAGTGTTCATGAACCCGCAGCTGCTTAATGTGGCGCACTTGCACCTCAGGGCCCAGCTGGGTCAACCGGGTGGCCCCAGCCACCACATGCCATGTGCTGGTGTTCCTAAGAAGGACATGGAGAAGGAGGTGAGAGGGAGCAGAGCCATGTGCTGCAGCAGCACAGGAGTTCCCTGTCCTCTGCTTTTCAAGTCAGAGAAGAAAGCAGTATGTATGACTGCTCTAGCATAACTTAGGCTCCGAGAACGTTGACCTAGAGGCTTCTAGGAAGCAGTGGCAAGATCACAGAGTGTTCTCTTGAGTAGTCTCTCAACTGGGGTCTGCAGTGCACAGACATTGGACATAATGCAGGGTAACAGGATGGGAGTAGCCCATGGTGCTGCCAACAGGGTACCTGCTGGTGTAGTGGAGATAGACCCATTCCCTGCTGCTCCCTACCTGGCGTTGATGAAGCAGTGGGCAGCTGTGAGGACCCACTCTGTGCTGATGAGGGACCCTCCACAGATGTGCCCTGTGCCTGGTTTCCAGGGATCCTGGATGCTGACAATCCCGGCCCAGGCTCCTGGCTGGACATCTGTGCCACCAGTGATGTTCACTTCACCATAGTCTGGAGCCATGGGGTCAAAGTCATAAGCCATGGGGCCATAGGAAGCAGCCATGGGCCAGAGACCACAGGTCCCTCTGCAAACAGAAAGTCATTGCTTGATGGCTTGCTGCTGCTCAGGTTGAAGGTCAGCCAACTTCCCTCCCCACATGGCATTGTTTGCATGGACAGCAGAGCCAGGGGCATGTGTCTGTCCACTCCTGTTTCTTCTTGCGCCTCCATAGAAAGTTGTGCTGCAGCTTGGGTACTGTCAAGAAATTGAAGCTCCTGTGTGGAGCTCACAAAACTGTAGTGTGGCCAGAGGGGACGGGGAACACCTCTCAAATGTTGTCTAAACTACATCCAAGAGCCTGAGGCCACTTACCCGCAGGTATGCCATGTGCTGAGCACAGACCTGCACATGGCCAGTAGGACAAGGAGGCACAGCAAATGCATCACTGCCTTGGCATGTGCTGCAGGGAGTGAAGGCTCATTCAGTGCAGCCACCAACTAATGCAGTGCCTTTGGCCCCAGGGCTGATGTCACAGAGCAGCTGGTTCAGTGTTTTGGTAACAGTGGCCTTAGGGTGTGGACAGTGGAGGGGTAATGTAGCATCATCTTCTTTGGGTTGGAAGGGATTATAAAGATTATCTAGTTTCAACTCCCCTGCCTGAATATCTTACTCTAGAGCAGGATGCTCAAAACCCCATCCCATCCGGCCTTGAATACTTCCAGGGATAGAACAGCTTCTTTAGACACCCTCACCACCACCCATGAAAGTTCCAAGCAGGAAGGGAGGCAGAAGTTGGGACTGGACATTCCTGACAGGCCCCAGGGAATTCTCTGCTGGTAGGATGAGGGTGTGCAGGCCTTGTGGCAGGTAGCAACATTTGGCTTCCAGCACTGCCTGTTAAAACTCACAGGAATATACCCATGGGGTATAATCACAGCCTCTTTGGAAAGTTCACTGACACCTTGCTCTCTGCATCAGTTTGCCAATGGTCCTTCCCAAAAAACATTAAGTAGAGAGCAGTATGCATGGGTTTGGGTGCTGAAGATCCAATCCAGTTACAGCTGTGATGGGTAAGCAACAAAGTGTAAGCCCAAGTACAAGCCCAATAAACCAAGTGCTCCCAAGCAGTGTCAGCCTTCCTGCACAAAGCACAGTGAAGCACAGATGTAGCACAGTCCATGCTGGCCACGCCAGCTACAGTCACACCATCTGGTGGACTCCGTGTCCTTGCTGTTTATGGCTTCTATTGCTGTTCTGGGCTCACACTGACAAGGATGGTTTTTACATCTGGGCTGTGTAGCCAAGATCATTCAATTTGAGGTAGACAGGGAATGATGGTCCTGTGGGGCTCTCAGCCCCACACGCTAATCTCCATGGCTTTGGTAAATCCCATACCAGTCTCATCTCATCATTTTGGCTGCTACAGCCTTGTTCACCTGCTGGAGTGTAGGGCAGTCATGGTAGAAAAGCAGGAGCCAGCCACATCTATCGAAGTTGCTGAGCAGAGCTAGTTCCCTGGCGGGGAGAAACCGTGTCTCTCTTCTGGTGTCTTCTCACAGAAGCCACCTGTGCTGTTCTACCTTGTCTCCCTTTACAAGACTTTGCCACTTAAATCCAATGCAAGGTTGCAGAGAAAAGCCATGAGAACACAACAGAGAGGTGGTCAAAAGGGCCTAATGATGAGAAACCCAGTCTGGTTAACTTCTCAGGGAGAAGGTGAAGGATCAGGAACAGAAGCTTGGTACTAAAGACTTCAGCCTGGCAAGAAATAATTCACAAGATCTAGCTGATATTAGGCAAGCTCAAACAGAAGGCAAGATGAGTTTTGTTGGTTTGATTTTTTACCAGTAAGTGAAATTACTGTTAAGGCAGCTTGTGAAAGTAAGTCTGGGACAAATAAATTTGAACCCTGGTGAGCTCTGTCATTTCTTGGGTAAATAATTTTTCTGCTGGTTTACTTTAAAGAAGAGGGTAACATTTTCCCAAGTGGTCTTGAGTTTTGGAAAGTGCAACCCTACTCCAGGAGATCATTCCAAAGCAGGTGGCTTAGACAAATGCAACTTTATGATTTTGCTTCAAATTTGTCCTGATGGCCCAGGTGTGACTATTCCAGAAAGTCTGCCCAGGCAGTTCCATACTTAAAATTAAGTCATTTTGATTCCAGTCTGAGATGCAAATTCTACTGAGGCACCACATAGATGTAAAGCACCCAAAGCCCACCCTTTGTAATCCCTCTCTAAGCCTTCTACCATAATTGGGTACTTTGTGCAAGCACCACATGGTTCTCATGTGGTGATCTGCTTGGAAAGGTTTTGGAGGAAAAATATTTAAATGGAATATATTTAAACATGAGGATTGTTTAAAAAAAAATCTCATTTTGGGATGATTTTTTTCTTATGTTGCTCCTCTAGGTGTTGAAAGTTTGCTTCTTTAATGTTTCTGAAGAGCCTATTTTTTGCTCCTGTAAATGGTACTCACACAATGTTTTGTGTATCTATTTCTATAGGAGAGACAATAAGACATGAAAGCAAATAGAAAAGTGGAACAATACATAGCGAAAATAAAAAGATGGGGGGGAAGTGAACTAAAGTGAGTACTTCAGTTTACAAGAAAATACCAAAGGGAAGTAAGGAAATGATCAATTGGAGATCAAAATATGTTAAAATCACAGGTTCTGAAAGGAAGAGTTGGGAAGTATACCGTAACACTTTAAAATTGACCAAAAAAAGGAGTTTTATGTTAAAAAATATTGTTTGTCTATTCATTAATCTCCAGTAAGTGTAAAAAAAATTAAAATTTAATATACATTATTTGCCTTGCTTGACTGAATTGAACTGGCAAGTACAAGAGTATGCCTTTTTGTGAACCCATCTCTCAATT
Source organism: Ammospiza caudacuta (assembly GCF_027887145.1). Classification (NCBI taxonomy): domain Eukaryota; kingdom Metazoa; phylum Chordata; class Aves; order Passeriformes; family Passerellidae; genus Ammospiza; species Ammospiza caudacuta. Next base: position 41,678,632 of record NC_080632.1, read on the forward strand.
TTAAAGTTATTTGCAGAAAGATCTGCACCTCAAATCAACAAGACACCTTCCTCTCTCTGATTCCTGTCCCAGACTCTGTAACTGTCAGTGCCGTGTGTGTAAGGGGTGAGTGATCCCCAGCACAGTTGGGTCCTGAGCAGGTGCACACTGTGTTGGTTAGCCTGGAGAAAAGGAGGCCGGGGAGACCCTACTGCTCTATTCAACTCCCTGAAAGGAGGCTGTAGGGAAGTGGGGGCTGGTCTCCCAGGTAAACAGCAGTAGGACCAAAGGAGCCAGTCCTCAGGTTGCTCCAGGTAAGGTCTAGGTTAGGAAAATTTCTTTACCAAAAGGCTTGTCAAGCTTTGGAATAGGCTACCCAGGGAAGGGATTGAGTAGCCATCACTGTATGTATTTAAAAACCACAAAAAACATGATGCTTAGGGAACATGGCTTAGGGTGGTCAGTGCTAATACAGCATAGCAAACATATGGAAAAGGGTAAAAGATCACTTTCAGTTACTGGTGTCACTTGATATTCTCTGCGGTGTTCATTTCAGTTTTTTCCTTAAGCATGTCTTTAAGATATCTTTAAGACACACAGCCAGCTGGACATTTTCCCTTTATACAATTAGCTTAGAACCAGTAATGCAGAATTTATTAAGGAATGTAGCCAGAAGGGTCTAGATTAATTTATCCACATTGAAAAAAGTTGTTATAGTTTAGGATTTGTATGATGATGTAACAATGAGGACAAACATTCAAAGTTACCCTTTTTAAGTGCTTCTTGGAAAGTTAGAAGGCTTGACCATGGTTTTGTATCTAGACCACACTTCTGGGACAAGGAGATGAGCTTCCTTTCTGTTTCCTCTTATGTTACCTGGAAGTAAAGACACCTATGAAATTTTTGAATTAATTATTAAGAGGGTAATGTGCAAGAAGATGATTACTTCAAGGATGTATATTTTCATTTCACATTTGATACTGGAAGTACTTGGAATATAGATCAAATCCATATTTGCATAATAATAGTACCAAAATTTTGGGTTTTCTCATTCTTTTGGTATAGGTTGACCTTTATTTTCTTATTTGATATCAGTAAAAATAACAGACCTGTAAAAGAGGTGCCCTCATCCCTGTTTTGATTTATATAAGGTCCATTCCCAATTCTGAAAAGCTCAAGATCACAAAAGTAGTTTAAGAGTGCCTCAGCCCTTCTTCCTATTTTCTGCTTGGTGTGTCTGTTCTTTCAGAGGCATAGTATGAAATGTCTCCATATGTCCATTCTAGGTGATAATGACACCCCAGTGCTGTATAGTGTGTATGTGAAAAGGTAAAGTAAGATTAGGAAGGCTGAAATTTGGCCTTTTGGAAGACAGAAGAAAGGGAAATAATTGTTTAGCCACACTTCACCTGCCACTTACACGTGCCATTTACAGTTAGGGTACCTGCATTTGGTTGGAACACAGAAAAAAACAGTTTTTCCCTGAACACTTTATGCGTTTCTAGATACTAGAAATATTTTTATAGGATCAACCTGTGCAGCTTGTGCAGTGCAGCTGTGGATGAGTGTTTTTGACAACGTATTGTGGTAAGTTTGTATGTCTGGGATCTAATTTCTTGTTTTTCCCTCTCTTTCCCCAAATCCTACAGCTACAGTACCCTCCTTATTTCACAGAGCACAGTGGCTGTTGAATAAAGAGCCAGGAATTAACTCCACGAGTGTGAACAGAGCTGTTGGAAAATAGCTAACTACTGTATGTAATATTTCTGGTTTTGCTGTTAATAACAGATGCCTAGAAATGTGAACACATTGGGAATCAGAGAATCACAGTTTGTTTAGATTGGAAAATACCTTTAAGACCATCATGTCCAATCATGAACCAGGCACAGCCAAGTCCACCATTAAACCATGTCCCTAAGCGTCCCATCCATATGAATTTTAAATCCCTCCAGGAATGGTAACTCAACCACTCTCCTGGACAGCCTGTTCCAATGCTTGGCCACTTTTTCTGTGAAGAAATTTTTCTTAATATCCAATCTAAACCTCCCCATGAGAACTTGAGGTTATTTTCTCTTATCCAGTCACTTGTTACGTGGGAGAACAGACTGACCCCCACCTGGCTACAGCCTCCTTTCAGAACAACTCCTTTCAGGCAGTTGTAGAAAGTGATAAGGTCCCCCCAAACCTCCTCTCCTTTTCTCTAGGCTAAAAACCCCCAGCTCCCTCAGCTGCTCCTCATGAGATTTGTATTCAGAACCCTTTACAGGCCCATTGCTCTTCTCTGGATACACTCCAGCACCTCAATGCTTTGCTTGTACGGAGTGGCCCAAAACTGAACACAGGATTTGAGGTGTGGCCTCACCAGCACTGAGTACAGGGGGACAATCCCTGCCCTGCTCCTGCTGGCCACACCATTGCTGGCACAGGCCAGGATGCCATTGGCCTTCTTGGCCACCTGGGCACTGCTGGCTCACGCTCAGCTGCTGTCACCAGCACCCCCAGGGCCTTTTCCTGTGGCAGCTTTGCAGCCACTCTGCCCCAGCCTGTGGCACTGCCTGGGGTTGCTGTGACCCAAGGGCAGGGCCCAGCACTGGGCCTTGTTGAGCCTCACACCACTGGGCTCAGCCAGCCTGGTGTTGTCTCTGAGCTGGGTGAGGGTGCCACAGCGAACAACTGTCTTCCTAACGTGCAGCTAGCTTCCCTCATTGTTTCTAGTCTGTTAAACAAGTGACTTGACCTTGATTTTTCTCTTGCCATGCATAAATGAAAGGAAAAGAGAAAGGAGCCAAATGAGCAGAAACAACCTTTTTTTATATGTAATGATCCTTTTTTCTTTTTTGTCACTTGGATTTACCACCCACCACTATTCATCTTTCTTATCAGTAAAATCTAGGGGGGACCTATTTAGAAAAAATGTGGGAAAAAAAATCTTTCTTACCACTCTGGAGAAAAAACCAGCCAATATTTGCTATCTTTAGGCTAAGTAGTTTAAGTAACAATACCAGCTGCTGTTGCATGGCGACCCTAAAACCTGCCCAGAAATCTGGCAAGACCATCAGATTACTGATACGACCTTCTGCACCCTACTGCTTTTGATATTAGAAATGTATAAGAGAAAACTCTCATTTTTTAAAACAAATTTCAGCTTATCTTTGACTGTAGCACATCCATCATTTCTCTCTGACTCCCTGGCTTTCAGTTAGAGAATAGAGTAATCCCTAGGACTGCAGCACACACTTGCACCCTGAATGAAGTACATGTTTGGCTTTGATTTCTCAGCTGAGATTCTTTTTCCATTTAAGACCAGGAATGAATTGCTCAATAAAAGCAGTTATAACATAATTAAATTGTTGCTTCTTTTAAAAATCACACATCTCCATGCTTCACCCTTTTTCTGTAGCTAGATATTAATTATTAATGGCTTAACTTGGGGCAATGTGCTACAAGACTTTACATTAAGTTTGCTTTACTTAAAAGCAAGTTTGTGAGCAATGATAGACTAGGATTATGACTAAGGAATTACTAGGATTATGATTAAGGAATGAAAAATTAAGTTAAAAGATTCCATTTGCTGGCTGACCACTCCTAACTTTTTTCTAGGCACAACCTGCATTAATTTTGCTTTCTATACTTTATTTAGTTTTCAAGTAGTTCCACACTGTTTTAGCTCAACTTACCCAAATGAGTATTGCAGAAGAGGACACTAAAATGTGTTTATCTTATAATAAACAGAGTAACCTCTAAGTCAAAGAAACCCACTGTTTATTTTCTCTGAGTGATTAATCTCTGGACAAAAGTTATTGTTTCTTGCCTGAATAGAACAGTCTTTGATAGATTTGTAAAATATGCATCAGATATGTCAGTGATTCTTGGAACTAACATGTTCTTACATGAGTGCTGATTCTATGGTATATTTCTGCAAGAGGTGCAGAAATGCACTTCTGTTAATTTGTGTTGATAATTGCCTTTTATTAGTCTTTGAAATTAGAACTGTCAAGAATTGATAATAGTACATACTTTAAAGAAAATTGACATATGTCCATTTGTATTTAGTTTAACAGCTGATAGTAACATTTTTAATATTAAAAAGGAACCAGAAAGTCTGCATCAGTTATAACAGTTAAGAAAACGGCAGACTTAAGAACTGTCTTAAACTATCTACTGAGAAGGCTTCCATTTTGGAGTAGGCAATTGTTTATCAGCAGTTCTTTTGTCTGTCCATGACTCTGGGAGTTCTTTATCTTAACATTTTGAAATCTCAGTCAATTTGTCTCCCCATAATATCCAAGTTTTCCCATTTTTGCACTTATAGACCTTTTCAGTATATTCTAGAAATATGTCTTGGAAGAGAAAACTAAGTATAGGACCACCTTTGTGAGTGTTATTTAAGGAGGAAACTTCTACTGTAAAGAATTATGTTTCACATTAAAGACAAAATTTCATTTCCTGTGATCTCCTGATTTGTTGAAGCTGCCTGAGTGGTAAGAGGAGAGAGAAATTAGTATTCTATGTCCTATTATTGCAAAAGAAGATGAACTCTCAATTTTTCTAGGTAATAAATTATTTTCACTAAAATACACCATTGTATTTAACAGTGGTGGTCAGCTCTTGTAGGACAGGAAATAAAGCACACCTACTGTAGAAGAACAGTATTATTATTACAGTTACAGTTTATTGTATTTGTGCAGGCATTGTTATTTTGTATTAGCAGTGGTTACTTATATAAGTCAAAATTCTATTTAGGCTGTGTGACAAAGAGCAAAAGACAAAAGCTTCATATAACTTTGGTAATGATTTAGTGCTGTGACAAAATAGTTGACATTTACTTAAACTAATATGTTCTTAAATCCCTTGCTGTTTTTTTTTTTGTTATGCATGACTGGAGAAATCAGCAGTATGCCAAGATGCACTCTGCTAAGTAAGTATATTGGCATTGGAAATGAAGGACACGTCCTTTCTATTTTAAATGCAAACGGAGGAAAAAAATCTACCTGCTGCAATCCATTCCAACTGAGCAGGGACCTTAATCAGGTGTTTACAGCAGCATATTTTATAAGAAAAGCTGTTAATTACAGATCAAAACAAGCAGGAGGAAGGAGCCATCAATTTTTCCAAAAGAAGAAGAAAAAGAGAGGATTTATAAGTAAAACAGGCTGTGCTCTATTCTCATTCTTATGCTGTATTTAGCACAAAAATATGCAAATACAGCTGGTGGAACTAATTTTTTTTTTCTGGAAGTACACATGGAAAACACATTAATTGTTTCCTGTTTTGTATTTTTGACTCAGATATATATGAAAATTCCACAGTAATGCTACAAAACAAATACTCATGGAGTCTGATGAAAATTAATTAATTTTCATCGGCATATCAAAAGTGCAGCACTAAAACATATCAGTTTCCTTAGATCTGACCAGTGACATTGACAGTGCCTAGCTTTCTTACATTTTTGCTTTGGCTAATAGTGGTTGCAAGTCTAAAAGCTTTTTGTAAGGATAATTATGAACATGTTTACTGGTTTTCTAAAATCTCTGTTCTTATTCTCAGCACCCATCGCATGAGTGGCTTTAAAGATGATACAAGTCTATTTATTTACAAGCAAAAGAAATTTTTAGTAAGTTTTGAGGCAACAAAAGAAGTAGAAATCACCTTCAGAGTGCTATCACTTGTTTGTAAAAAAGCACCAAGTAAAATGTTCAAATTGTGTGTTACATCTAGAAATACCCTAAGTTATATGAAGTAGTATTCTGGTTTGAAAATTGAAAGTAAAGGATAACTTTTTTTTCATAGTTGCTAGCCAATTAACCATATTGAGTTCAACAATGTTGACTACTGTTCTTATATACATTAGTTCTTAGAGTGCTTGGTTGTGAAATCCTGCCACAGCACTAACCATATTTAATAGACTTTCTTTGTGAGCTTCATTACATTTCTTTTTTGAATTGATTCTTTTCCATTCATCCTCTGCCTTCCCATAACAATTACCAGAAATCTGAAAGAAAAAACAAAGGCAAAGAATACTTCTCAAAAGAAAAAAAAGGGCATATTCAATTGCAAGAGATAACTTACAGAGCATTTGTAAGGTTTTAAAAAATTACAGGTTTTAAACTAGGACACGTTAATTCCTGTGCATAGTGGGACATTCTGCCAACACATATGGCCTGACTGCTTCAAAGTCTCCCAGATGCAAATATTTACCTCTGTACCACATGGATGGATAGTAGGGAAGGGGCAGTTCTGGACATTTTTGTCTGATTTAAAACAACTCCCTACTAATTTTACAGCATAAGGTAAAAAGAAAAGGTTGGACTTCACCAGACAGTGAAACCTTTCACTTCCCTGAAGGCAATGAGGTATTATACTTAAGAGCAAAAGAAAGCCTCTGCCTTTGCAAAGTAAACAACAGTGGATTTGGCAGCATTTCACACTTGCTTGCACAGCTGCAAATCAAGATGAAAAGTCTTACAATCCAAATTTGAAATAATGTTTTTTTTTTAACAAATTCAGTAATACCACAGAGAATTGATTTCCTGGCTTTATTCCAGTGATATATTTCTGACACACATTGACTGAGTGTTGTGCTTACCTTTTCAATTTCATAAAACTCTTTATTAAGTACTGAAATGCTGCCAATAGTTTTTACTACAATAATTTTTACTACAGAGTAAAATAAAAAATATATTGGAATTTATTAAGTTTACTTAATTCAGCTAGTGCTATAAGCTGCAGAATTGTATATTTTTTCAGAAGCACTTTATTATTTTATCCATTTATATGTATGGATAGAATATATCATAATACAGCATCTGAAAACAGAGGTTCCTAATAGACCTACTGGTGTTGTATAAAATCAGCTTGCAGCTGTGCATCGCTGTATGTGAGTCACATGAGAAGGGAATATTGTCCTTCCAGCTATTTTTTTTAATCTGAAATTGAGCTTGCACTAACATTTAAACTTGAATTGTACCAGACTCAGTTTTATTCCTGAGAGATCATTTGATAGAGAAAGAACTATTTCTTTGCATTTGTTTTTACTGTTTTACAGTAAGCTCGCATAAGTTCACTGGTCTTACTTTTAAAAATATTTGTACCAATATTCTAGGTTATTGAACAAAACCCACAGCATGTTCATGATGTGAATGCATCATGTCAGAAGATCTTCGAGCAATGGAGTATATGGTAGAGATAATTCATGCTATTTATGTATAAAATATTGTAAAATCCAAACTATGTCTTTTGACTACCCCAGCCAGGAGCAGAGTCTTATTTTTATTCAATCAGTTCCTGGACAACATTAAGATAATAGAACCTTCTTGGACCATGATCACTGACTTCCCTGGAATGCCCGAACCACTCAAGAGTGATCTGCACCTCGAAGATTGCATCTACTACCGGCGCCACCCTTTACATGTGAATACCGACTTCTCCGGAGTGCTCTGACATCATCTAGACACCTGGAACTGGACTTTTGTCCAACCCTGCACATGTTTGGCCCCAGTTCTGCATGTGAAGGGACACAAAGAACATTCAGTCATTTCTGCCCCAGGCAGAATAAACTGTATATAATCTTGTTGGGAGAAGCAGTGGGGTTGAACAGGGGGAGACTCTGACATTCAGGGGTCAGATCCATTTGTTCAACCAGTGCCGAAACCCGGGCTCGACGCTGACTCTTGGCTGTGGTGGTGTTTTTCGAAATTCTGTTTTGCTGATGATCTAATAAATCATTGCTAAATTTTCTTATAAATTTGGCTCCCAGTTTGATCATTTATAACAAGCAATATGCAGCATTCATGCTTTAAAAATTCAGCACCTCTTTCCAGGTAGTTCCCTGTGAGGACAATCCTGTGGCTCGCTACAGAAGTCTGTTAAATACTGCAATTTTCTCTCAACGGACTCAGCAATTTGGTTCATTTTGAGACATGAACCTACCGTCATCTTGCATACCCTTGTTATATATGGTAGAGATAATTCGTGCTGTAGAAATAGATATATGTATGTATAAAATATTCGTGAAATCCAAAACTATGCCTGTAGCCACTCTGGCGGGAACAGAGTTCTATTCACATTATATCCAGTTCCCGGGCAGTGTTAAGATAATATCAGACCTGTTACCATATGAATGGGACAGTCCTGGGCCATCAGAGAGGATTTCCTCTGGCACCTGCACCTGGAAGATAACATCTGGACCTTCCTGGACGATGATTAATGGAATGTCTCAAAGAAGCTCACAAGACTTCCACGTGGATATGAATAAATCTGCGGTACTCAGGAGCTGGCATCACCCTACTAAATGTGAATACATGTTCTGCCTGGGTACTCAGACATTCGTCTGGGTCCCAGAGCTCGTCTTTGTTTCTGCACATGTATGGATCCAACTCTACATGTAAAAAGACACAAAGAAATATGTGGTCATCCCTGCCTCAGGCAGAATAAACTGTATATAAGCTGGCTGCTGGGAGCACTCGGTGTGAACTTCTGGGGGAACGCTGTCACTCTGTCAGCCAGAACCCTTGTTCACCCAGCGTTCACACCCGGGGCTGATGCTGTCTTGGCTGTGGTAGGTTTTTTTGGGTTTTTTTCAAAATTTCTATTTTTGTTATTGATCTAATAAATCCTTGTTAAATTTTTCATAAATTTGGCTACCGATTTGATAATTTATAACACCCTTTATAAGTGTTCTGAGATTTCTCTGTCCCTAGAGAACTCTAACAGAACATATCTGTAAATTCCCCTCAGCACAGCGTGATAAAAATTACAGGATATGTGTGTCTTTCACCTTTTCTGTAGCTCTATGAGAAGTTTTGATAGTACAACCTACATAAATATCTATCTTTCATTTGTGTACCTAGCAAATGAAGAAATCTATAGAGTTGTAGAACAGATTTTAATGAGATCTCTCACTATGTAATGCCGTCCACTAGCACATTTATATATGTAGGCCTCATTCTGAACAAATAAGCTAGACTCAAATCAGAAATGCAGATATAATTTTAATACCAAAAACATAACTGCAGTGTTACCTCTAGCACAACATGATCAACCTTTAGCCTTCCACATGCTGCTGAAAGGCTGGTTTGAATGAAAAGCCCCAGGAAAACAGACCCTTCTCCTCTGAGGAAATTACATGCTGCTCAAAATAATAAAGAAACAGCTGTAGTTTCAGAGATTTTTCTCCAAGTCAACGGCCATTTGCAGATCTTTAAAGATAGTTTATGACATTATGGAAAATAGTCCCTAAAACTGTGGGAATTGTAAATGGCTGGAGCTTCCTGGGTGAGGCCATGAAACCACTGAAGGCAGCATCAGACAATAATTGGCTTGTTATTTCTAGTAACATTTAATACAGCAGGGTGAGAGATTTCTAGTATAAAATTAAGATGGCACAACAAAAGACTGCTTTGTTACACAGTTATAAAAAAATACTGCTATTATAAATGATCAAATGGTGAGCCACACTTATAAGAAAATTTAGCAAAGATTTATTAATTCGTCTGCGAGACCGAAGTTCGGTCGTCGAAACCACCACAGCCAAGGGTCAGCATGGAGCCCGGGATCGGTGCCGAGTGAACACGGATCTGACCCCGAGTGTCAGAGTCTCCCCAGTTCACAAATGAGTTCTTATACAGTTTATTCTGCCCGAGGCAGAGATGACCGCATGTTCTTTGTGTCTTTTCACATGCATTGCTGCTGCTTTCTATGTGCAGAGGTGGACAAAGGTCGCGTCCAGGTGTCTCGGTGTTGTCAGTGGGCTCTGGAGAAGCCATGTATTCATATGTATCAGGGTGGTGCTGTTGGTTATCTCAACAGATGCAATCGGCAGGGCAATAATCGTTTTCAGGTGGGCCCAGCAACCTGGAGAAGCCAACAATTATCGACCTGGAAGCTTCTATTCTTACGTTAAAGCGTCGATGTTTATCTTAAAGCGGTCCAGGAACTAGATGTATATGAATAAGACAACTGCTCTTGGCCAGAATGGTCAAAAGACATGGTTTGGATTTTACAATATTTTATACATTAATAGCATGAATTATCTCTACCATATACTACACTTCTTTATGTGGTGTGCTGCCTCTGAATTATAACAGAAATTATCGTTCTATGCTGCACAAGGAGTGGAATGAGACTTCTGATGCAGTGTCACATAGTTGACTATTTATACTTCCCAAATTTAGTCTGTACAGGGATTGGTGGTTTGATATTGCAGTGACTTGTGAGGGTTCCTCAGGGTGAGAGAGACAGACGAGAATCTTGCTTCATGATCAGAAGGCTGGATTTATTAATATATGATGTATATGATACATTATGACTATACTAATAGGAATAGAGAGAGAAGTTGCAGAAGCTGCTAAGCTAAGAATAGAATAGGAATCTAAAACAAGACAGCTCTCTGTCCCTGAGCTTGGTCCTGTGATTGGCCCTTAATTGTAAACATGGAACATGAGCCAATCACAGGTGCACCTATTGCATTCCACATCAGCAGATAATAATTGTTGACATTTTTCTTCTGAGGCCTCAGCTTCCCAGAAGAGGAAAAATCCCAAAGAGAGGATTTTATGAAAAAAATGTCTGTGACAGTTTGAGGCCTCTATGAGAAGGCAACAAATCCAGGAATGTCCGAATCCAAATACCAGGCAGCCATTGTTCAGTTCTCGAGAGTCTGGCAAGTTTTCCTTGCCAATAATGAAAGGAGTACATGAAATCTGAATTCAGCTGAGAGATTTGTTGTATCTCCTATTGACCTGCATGTCTGTCTTGATCTCACATTTCAGTCTCAATCTGTACACTTATTTTCTATGGGGAAAAACCTTACACTGTGAATTTTGTGTGAAAATTTCACATCTTTTTAAGGAAGAAAGTAAATGAGAGGGAGGAAAACAACAGCAGCTGACAGCACTGTCACGTTGGATTCATGGTCATGTAGTAGGCTCATCTTCAATAAATTACAGCAGTAAGAAATGCTTTTTGTGGCTTATCAACTGCATATGGTTGATTTTTTTACATTCACCCCAGACAGATATATTTAAATTTTTGTAAGCAGTGATCTATACATAGCAATTCATGGTAAGTTGTATTTTCAGTAGCATTCATTTTGAATGTCTGTCTATCTGAGGTGGTATTGGACTGTTCTGTCCCTAGGAATAGTATAGGAAATCAATGTGTTTAAGAGAACCAGTGATTCACTGCATGTTGCGTGTGCTAGATCCAAAGAATTCTTTGCAATAATTATGACAACTGCTATCAAAAAACAACTTTGATGCATCTGGATCTAACTGCAGTGAAATAACTATGGTGTTAATTTGCTTGGTGTTAATTTGCTTAACTAAGTTTCTACATGTTGTGCTTGCTTCTTTTTTTTAAGATAAAAAAACGTAAAAAAAGAGGGAGGGGAAAAAAGAAAAAAGGCATTTAGAGGTTGGAAGAGTAAGTCTCCAGACTGCATGCATTTTATTCTTCCTTAAGCCCTGCCCTGTGAGATGTTTCTATGTTTCATAATTAGAAAACACACATATTTACAACTGTGCATTGATCAGATGGGAGCTAAAACTGGGGAAAGATGCACTGTCAAAATGTAGCTGGAGAGTCAGCAGGATAGAGGACAAGAGTTCAACGGGAGAGTAAGGCAGAAAAATTACTTTCTTGCTGTAAGCATCCAAGAGGTCGCTGAATACCTGTTAACTGCTCAGGTTCAGCTGCCCAGGTTGAACCCACACTGACTTTAGTGACACTCTGATAGACATATTTACAGAAGAAAAACAAAAGTAAAGTCAAGAAAACAAAGAAAAGGGAGCGGGAAATATAAAAATTTCTTTCAGTGGCTGCCCCTCCCCAGATTAGCCATTTCTCAGGCTTGTGATCTCACAACATTAAATGGAGACTTCAGCCCGATTTTGCTGGGACTTCAGCATTTTTTTGCAGGAGGTTTTAGATGTTCCTTGTGTAACTGGTTAGTCTGTAGTCAGATATCCAGTGGAACACGATTTCAAACTACTGCCAACAGAGCAATGCTCAATGGCTCAATGGAACTTAAGATAATAAATCTTATGTTTAATGGCCTCTGAACAAAAGTTAGTGTTAAGCTTTTGCTTTGAATTGCTATTTTTGATTTTTTTTTCTACAGTAAACATTTGTGAGTATCTGTGAAGAAATCCCAATCTTTAGCATTTCTTCACTGATGCAAGGGGAAGCAGAGACTTATTTTCAGAGTTACAGGTAGTTTTCTATGCTGAGGTGATCTCTGACTAGAGATCCTCAAATGTACATTAATCAAACACTCATAACAGCATTAATAAAGGAGGATATTGCCACAAAGCATGAAATACACCTGATTTCAGGAAATAGCACAGAACTGAACATGGTACTTCCTCTAAAATAAATAATTATCACACAAAATCCCAAAAGAAAAAAAAAATCCTATGCTAATAAGTACATCTTGAGTATAAGTACATGTGGTGACCAGTGACAGAACCTGAGGGAATGGCCTGAAGTTGTGTCAGGGGAGGTTTAGGTCGGACAGTAGAAAAAAATTCTTCACAAAGAAGGTGGCTGGGCACTGGAATAGGGTCCTCAAGGAAGTGGTGACAGTACCAAGCTTGATGGAAGCATTTAAAGAGGCATTTGGACAATGTTCTCAGATATATGGTGTGATTCTGGGGGGTATCTGTGCACCATCAGGAATGGGACTTGATGATACTTTTAGGTCCCTTCCAACTCAGCACATTCTGTGACTCTGTGAACAGAATTCTCTCTCTCAGCCTTTCCTCCTCAGAGATGCTCCAGTCCCTCAGTCACCTCTCGCTCACCGTTGGACCCAGGAGCTCCAGGAGCTCCGTGTCTCTCATGCCCTGAGGAGCCCAGAACTGACCCAGCACTGCAGGTGTGGCCTCAGCGGGGCTGAGCAGATGGAAAGGATCACCTCCTTGGACCTGCTGGGAATACTGTTCCTAACGCCCCCAGGACACCACTGGCCACAAGGGCACACTGCTGGCTCAGGGGGGCTCGTTGCCGGGCAGTTCCCGCTCCGCAGGCCGCAGCCCGACCCCTGTCCCGCCTTGACCCTTTCTGTCTGGCCCTGTCCCGGCGCCTGTCCCGCCCTGTCCGACCCCAGTCCCGGCGCCTGTCCCGCCCTGTCCCGCCCCCTGTCCCCCCTGTCCCGCCCCCTGTCCCCCCTGTCCCGGTCTGTCCCGCCCTGTCCCGACCCTTGTCCCGGCGTCTGTCCCCCCTGTCCCGGTCTGTCCTGCCCTGTCCCGACCCTTGTCCCGGCGCCTGTCCCCCCTGTCCCGGTCTGTCCTGCCCTGTCCCGACCCTTGTCCCGGCGCCTGTCCCCCCTGTCCCGGTCTGTCCTGCCCTGTCCCGACCCTTGTCCCGGCGCCTGTCCCCCCTGTCCCGGTCTGTCCTGCCCTGTCCCGACCCTTGTCCCGGCGCCTGTCCCCCCTGTCCCGGTCTGTCCTGCCCTGTCCCGACCCTTGTCCCGGCGCCTGTCCCCCCTGTCCCGGTCTGTCCTGCCCTGTCCCGACCCTTGTCCCGGCGCCTGTCCCCCCTGTCCCGGTCTGTCCTGCCCTGTCCCGACCCTTGTCCCGGCGCCTGTCCCCCCTGTCCCGGTCTGTCCCGCCCCGTCCCCGCCCCCGCCTCGCAGCCGGGAGGAGCCGCGCGCGTGGCGGCACAGGAGCGCCCCGGCGCGCTGTACGGCACGCAGCGCGGTACTGTCGCGCGGCAGCAGCGCACGCAGGCGGCAGGGGCGGCCGGGCCGCACGTGTGCGGTGAGAGCGGCGGGCCCGGGACCGCGGGTGTGCCGGGGCAGCGCGGCCGGGACAGCGGGACCGCGGGTGTGCCGGGGCAGCGCGGCCGGGACAGCGGGACCGCGGGTGTGCCGGGGCAGCGCGGCCGGGACAGCGGGAACGCGGGTGTGCCGGGCCGAGCCTGCCTGCCTGTCCGTGCGCGGCCTCTGGTACCCCACCTTCCGCTGTGAGGGTTTGACTTGTCCGTGGGTGTCAAGCAGCAGGCGCAGGCTGTCGTTCCCTCACGGAGGAGCCGCGGCGGTGCAGTAATGATGTGTCTTGCTCCATTTGCAGTGTTGCCTCGATGGAGAACAGGGGTAAAAAGAAGTTCATGGGGAAGAGTGGGAAAGGACCTCGTGGGAAAGCGCCGCACGGGAAAAGGAGATTTAAAAAAGATAATGGTAAGAAGGTCGTCAGTAGGAGCCCTGACTTAATGGTTATGGTCGTGTACAGGAATGCTTGGAGTTCTTTATCTTTTCTCTCTTGGTAAATTCATATTTTGAAACGATTAGTTTTGGCAGATGAGCACAAGGAAGTGGGTGGTGACTTCAGTAAGACTTTGGCAGTGTCTTCTCTCCTTTGAAATCCTCACAGAGGTGCTGATGAATTAAGGGCTGCAAGAGCAGTTGGTGAGGTGGATTGAAACCGGCTGAATGGCTGGGTCCAGAGGCTGGTGTGCTCTTTGGAGACGACTGATTAGCAGTGGATCCCAGGAGTGGGTACAAGATCGAGTTTAGTTCAACAGTTTCATGGAGGACTTGGATGATGGGACAAAGTGCAGCAGATTTACAGGTGGCACAGAACTGCCAGGAGCGTTAGATGCACCAGAGGGTCATGCTGCCCGCCAGGGGGATTTCAGCAGGTCGGATGAATGGGATGGCAGAAACCAGTGAAGTTCTTCAATGAGCAAAGTGCAAAGTCCTGCAGCTTGAGGGGAACAGCTCCATCATGCACTGGAAAATACTGGGGAAGGCCCAGGGGCTCCTGGTGGTCGGAGCTGGACATGAACCATCAGTGTGCTCTGGTGGCTAGCTGCATCCTGGGCTGCATTAGCAGGAGTGCTGTCAGCAGATTGAGAGCTGTGTGCTTGCCCTCTCCTCAGTCCTGGTGAGGTTTCACCTGAAGTGCTGTGGCCCAGCTCTGGCTTTTCAGTGCAACAGAGATATAGACAGAGAGAGAGAGCCCAGTGAAGGGCTGCAAAGATGGTGAAGGGACCAGGGCATCTCTTCTGGTGGGAAAGGCTGAGACATCTGGTCAGTTCAGCCTGTCCCATGGAGAAGACAAGGCTGAGGGGGATCTGCTCAATGTGTACAGTGTCTGAAGGGAGAGTTCAAAGACAGAGCCAGACTTTTTCCAGTAGTGCCCAGTGACAGGACCAGAGAACAGTGGGCACAAACTAAAACACAGGGGATTCCTTCTCAGTGTCAGGAAAACCTCCACACTCCAAGAGTGGCTGCACACAGGGACAGGTTGTCCTGGACATGGTGGAATTTACCACATTGGAGACAGTCAGAAGCCACCCAGACATGTTCCTGGTTTTGAGTGGCCTTGTGGGAGCAGGAGGGTTGGAGCAGATGACTTTGAGAGGTGCCTCCCTGCCACAGCCATTCTTTAACTCTGTCTTGTGTTCAAAACTGTGCTGACTGTATGAGCCACTAATTTGCTGAAATGCTTTGAACAGGTTGCATTGCAAGCCCTTCATCTCTGTTTGATTCACCTGAAATATTCTCAGTTAAAAATTTGAAGTTGATAACCTTTTGATTCTAGACTTGGCGTTCCTACATTAAGACAAAATTATCTGAGAAGTGAAGTTAGATGGGAACCTACTGTGGGTTAGGATTCAGAAAATCCCTTTCTCTGCTGCTTCAGAACAGATGATGTTGGAGCAGCTCTGATCATGAACTATGAAAGGAGTGGGGATTGGGGGATTGATGACTTCGATGTCGGGGATGGTGAAATTGTTAATATGGAATAATCCTTTTTATGCCTGAGCTGTTACACTGCTGCCCAGAAGATAAAGCCTGGGCAGAACTTCCCTAGAGAAAACATACACACCCAGGAGCTGCAGTGAAAACATCAGCTTTGGGAAGCACATAATAGTTTTTGTTAAATACCAAATTGTTATTAGAAAGAAGTTTAATTCTTGTTACAGTAATTTTGAATCTTTTTTTTTTTTTATTTTGAAGCGACAGTAGCCATGTGATAGCAGTTTAATTTCTTTTGTGTTGGTTAATAGATTCAGGTCCACCAAGGAAAGTTTTTAACAAAGAAGATGAGGAAGAAAAGCTGAAATTCATTTCCAAGAAATTTGTTAAAGGACAGTTAAGACCTGGAAAAAATACTGTCAAACAATTCAAGAATAAACAGCAACCAGAAAAGTTTGCAAAGGAGAGAAAACGCCGGGATGGTGAAGAGGGAGGTGAGCAGATTTTTAAGCCTGGATATCAAGGGAAACCAGGTTTTGGAAAACACATTGGTCATCTAGGTTTTCCTCTTTCTGTCTGCCTTTCCAAATTGGCTGAATAACTCCAGGTTAGCTTCCTGTTTAATCTTTGCTGTGGGAAAGATTATTTCACTTGACTAAGCCTGAGGCTTAGTCAAGTAATGAAAATCAACAGTTTGGAGTTTTCTTGGAAGTCAAAAATAAAGACCCAGTAGCAAATTTTAAAATTGTCTTACCATCCTAAAGCTGTTTATTTTAATGGCAGTGTTAAGTGGTCAGCATGAAACTGGCAGTTGTTACACGATTTGCAAACACAGAGCTTTCCATGGTGTGTTTTGGACTGTTCTAAAAGCACTTGCTATAGGTTTTGGAACAGAAATTGGTGTTGATTATCCTTTACATTATTTCCTTTCTCTGGTCCAGACTATCTGGTCACATCCTCTAAGAGAAAAAAAAGCATAATGGGTGTTAACACTGCTTTTATGTTTTACAGCTTTTTTTCTTTCTGATGTTTATACAGAAAGCCTGAAGAGTTGTCTGGTATAATCATGTTAAATGGATTTCTTTTTCAAATTAATTCCTTCTGCTTGAGATCTTCATCCTTTCCCATCCTCTCTTCTAAAGTAAAGCTCTACTGGGGCAGTTAATCAGTGCTGTAAAATGAGAAGTGGGAACTTAAATGAGGGGTTCTGAAGTTCTGCAGAAATATGTCATTTGCTTGAAGGACAGTAGATTGTGTCAAGTGTTTTATTACTGCTGTTCTTGCACGTTTGCAGAATGGCTTCACATGGAATATGCACTAGATGTCTGAAAATCTAATAACAGTAGAATGTTTTTATATGCCTGTTTTAAAAAAAAGTAAACCCACAGCAAACCTTTAAATGTTGTTCATAAGAATAAATGAAAGCCTCTGTGTATTGCACTGCTCTCAAAGCATTACAAGTTTTTCTTGTCACTGTTGCTTTAGAAGAGTGATATAAAAATCAATAATATGCTTTGTAAAAATGAAAACATGAGTTTTTGAATGGGTAAAACAGTTAAGTACATGCTGCTAAATACCAATGAACAGTGCTTTAAGCTATACAAATTTTAGGTGGTGTATTTAATGCATAAATTGTGGCCCTTTTATAACATTGTTTTGCCCCAATTCGTTGTGTGGCAGTGTACAAGGGTTGTATAGTAAAATACCATGCTTAAGGAATTCGACTGAGTAAAAAGATTAGGCACGTAAAAACAGTTTAACTTCTTTTCTTTTATAGAGTTTTCAGGTATGTATCTTTGAGTTAGGGTTCTCCTTTTGGGAGAGGGATAAGGTGTGCATGAATTACAAGTAAACTAAAATGGGAGAATTATTGGGGCAGCCATAGCTGCTAAATGCATCTTCAGTCACCTTGCAAGCTATTAAGGGATTTGTGATGCATCCTGTGACAGTTTTGAGGAAAATTGTTTGAGGAAAATTAATTTTTGAGGAAAATTAATTGTTCTCCCAGTAGTCTAGATTACTAGCTTAGCATACTCATTCAAGATTTATGGCTAGCTGGGTAACTGCAGGCAAAGGCCCTGAATTGTTAGTAATTCAAGCCATAGAACTGCCACAGTTTAGACTGGTAAAGAATTCTATTGCTGCTCTTTTATTTATTGACTGTAGAAAATAATTTTTTTTTTCCCCTAAGGGTCGGATTCTAAGAAGCCAGATTGGAATGACTTCAAAAAGAAAAGGAAAGAGTTAAAGCAAACCAGACAAATTAATGATAAAAGTAATTATGATATAATTGTAAAATCTAAACAAATATGGGAAGGCATGAGAAGGTAATGACTTTTTTTCTTCCACTCTGTTGACTTCTAGTCATAAATTGCCAGAATACCATCTTTCTTATCTTGTAATTATATAAAACTATATTTCCAAACTGAGTCTCTTTGAATGAACAGTAACATTGCATGCAATTTTGTAGGTAGATCAAACAGAGTATGGTAACCTGTGGTCCTAGGAATTTGGTCTGGATTGAACTTGTATTTTAGGCTAAAATTCATAAATTTGTGAGTAATTGCTTAAGAAATTGTATTTTTTTGGTTTTTTTAGCCCTGAAATACAGAACATGCACTGATTCACCTTGATTCTGCAGTGAGATTACTGCATGAGTTTTATGTGAAGGTTCATTCCTTCTGTCTGAGGGTGTAATTGTAGAACTGGTGCCCCATATCAGCAAGAAAAGTTAATTTTGCTTCTTCTAAGTGCTTGTGCTTTGCATGTTTACAGATTTTTGGACCCGTAAGCAACTGTGACTGCAAATTTGAGTTTATGTTTCAAAAAATATTTTTGAAATTTTTACTCAAAAAAAGAATAAAGTTGAAGTGTGGAATTCTGGTTTGATTTCCACAAACTGAAACAGCTTAATCACATCTCTGTACAGGGTTAATGAATGACAGTATAAATTTGGATTGGCAGAAGCTAGCCTGGTTTTATTTGTACTGTCTTGCTCTTAATTTATAGATATAAGTGAATCATACTACAAAAAAGCTTCTTTTTCAATTAGAATTGTTTTACTAGATTTTTTTTTGCTTGTAGGAAGAAATGCAATAAGGAGAAACGAGAAAAGCTGATGAATGAACTGCAGAAGCTTCTTCATGGGAAAATTAAAAATGTAAGAAAATACTAATGACATAGTGCACAAATTCATTAATTCTTCTTTAATGAATGGTGAAACTGTGAGTAAAAATAAAAACAGGGCTGAAAGACTGCATTTGGCACCTATATTTTGGGACAGTAGTCTTGGGGTGCTTTGTCTGTCAGCTGGCTGTTGTAAAAAGTAGCCAAGTAGCTTTAGTCCTGTGAAATTTGATGTTAGCTGGGGTTCAGGAGCTCAGAGGTTTAATGAGTCACAACTGTTGCTTTGCAATTTTCTAGGGAAGTTAGTGTCCTCATGCTTAATCATACTAAATAGTCTTTCTGCTTTATTCTTGAAATGTATAAATTTGCAGTGAGAAGCATGTTGGGCTTTTCATATTCTGTGCTGAAGTGGAACAGTTTCATCATACTTTGTAATTATGAAGAAGGGGAACAAAATGGAGATACCATTTAGTGGTTTTATTTCAGTATGGAAAACCTTAACGCTTGTCCTTAATTGCCAGCAGCTGTTGTCTGTATTTTCTTTGACTTAGGGTAAAAACCCTTAAGTCTTGGTTTGTTATAAGCAGGTAACTGCTTTTCTAATTCTATAACTGGCATTACATATGGGATGAAACTATACCAGAGAGCACATACATTAAAATAATTATGGTGCATACTGCCTTTTGAATGGCCTAGAGTAACAAAATATCTGTCCTTTAGCTGGCGTTTGCACATGATTCAACCCGGGTGATCCAGTGCTTTATTCAGTATGGTAATGAGAAGCAAAGGCAAGAGACATTTGAAGAATTGAAAGGTATTTTCATTTGACTTATATGCTTTTGTATTGTGGTTAGGAAGGATTTTAAGAAACCATGTTGTTTTCTGTTGAATATTTTTACCTTTTTTTCTGAACTGATGCATCATTTCTAGTGAACTCCTCATACTTATTTAAATAATGCCTTATCATTTCATGGAGTTAATGTAGTGAAAAATAAGCCAGCTGAATGTTTCTCCCTTCTTCTAGATAGCCTAATAGAGTTGAGCAAGTCAAAATATTCCAGAAATATTGTGAAGAAGTTTCTTATGTATGGGTGAGTATCAAATGAATTTGCTCATCAGTGTTGTTTCATTTCCACCGTGAATGCTCCTTCTTAATCTGTAGTGGATCGATCATTAATAATAAATATGTCTCTGGCAACACCTTTGTAATACTATGGAGTAAAGGCAGGGGGATGCTAACTGTATTTTTCCTTTTGCAAGAAATAAAGCTAGTGCTGTACATGTCAAGGAAAACGTGACCAAAAAAATGGTTAGATTTATTGTCAGAGTTGGTCTTTGCTGTATAAAAAACACTGGTTTAAAAAAGTTTTCTTTGCTAAGCATTTCAGTATGGCATTTGTTATTCTCGATATACTTTCTCTCAAAATGCTTTACAATTTTCCCACATTCTTGGCTTTCTTTACATATTTTCCCAAGTGCCATAAGGCTGATTCAGATTCATAAATTTCATGGTTTCTGTGATAAAACTTACTACCTAAATGTGTTTCTAAAAATAAAACTATCAATAGGTAAGCTTATCTCTAGAAGTTTTACTATTTTTATTTGTAAAACAGGACAAAAGCACAAGTTGCAGAAATAATAAAAAGTTTTAAAGGCCATGTGAAAAAAATGCTCCGTCATGCTGAAGCATCTGCTGTGGTGGAATATGCATATAATGACAAAGCCATTCTGGAGCAGAGGAATATGCTGACAGAAGAGCTATATGGGAACACTTTCCAGGTTTACAAGGTGGTATTTCAATACTTTGTGGTTTAAGACAGTTTAGCCCATAAGGTGTTGTGTTAGTAATGCCTTACCTGTCTTACCTGCTATTTCTTTTGATAACATTTCTTTCTGTCAGCTGTCCAAAGGCAGTCTAGTTTACCATGTTTAAATGTTATGATTACTTGCACATTTCTAGTTTAGATAAAATTGTTGTGGGTTGTTTTAATTTGTACTATGTAAAATATGCTATGTTCTTGTATGAGCTTGCTCTGCTCATCAGAGACAGTTTATTCTTCTATAGTTTCAGTTCTCATAGTGCCTAGTCTGATATCATCCTTGCTGAGCTAAGACTTAGGTGTAATTCTTCATTAATGCTGTAGATGACTCTTGTGTCAGAGCTGTCTTGTGTCTTGTGAAAACTGAGTGTGGGCAGAATGGGCCAGTATCCACATACAGTGTTCCATTTGGGCTTAATTTTTCTCTTTGTTTTCTTTTCTTGTGGAGACTGTAGGACTTGAGTTCAAACTCCACCGAAATCTGGGTCCTATGGTATTAGATGTTCACCAGGCAGTTGGAACCTTCTTAAAAACTACAACCTCCATTCTTTTGAATTCTGTGCTTAATGATTGCTGACTTGTAAAGTTGGTATCCATTAGGGTTATGAATTTTGCTACAAAGTACAAAACTGTTTTACAAAATTACTAACTCCACTCTAATGACTTTTTCACCTGTTCCATTATACCCAAGATTTCTGTTAAAATCGTCTTAAGAAATTACCCAGCTCATTTCTGAACCTGTATTTTCTTAACAGGTTATTGTAGGTTTTAGTTAGGCATTTTGCAGCACTCAGTAGTAGAGAGGTATGTTTGTTGTGATTATGGACTGTAATTTGTACTGAGAGTCAAACAGCCCATGAAATGAAGGGCACTGTTAGCTTCTATCATTCTGGTATTTTTGGCATAAGTGCTTTAGGTAGCCATCCATAGTGGTCCAAAACCAAGATTCAGCAAATGTAGGTTTATAAAAAATTGCAGTGTAGTCTTTAAAAAGTAGCAGAGATGGTTTAAAAATTATTTCTTCTAATTGTCTATCCAGTCAGACTTTTCTTCTAAGAGCAGATTATTTAGCCTTTTTTAGCTTCTCAGTTCATTGAGTTGTTGTGTTGCCCTCTGATGTGTGCCTAAAGTAGGATTTTGGCTTAGCTCAGGAACACCTTAACACAATGCCAGTTTTATGTATTTTGCCTTCTATCTGGCACGAAGAGCTGATGTAATTGGCAATCACAATACAGTTGTGATTGGCAAAAAGCAGCTCAGGCTATAGAAGTGGGTTTTGTTTGCTGATGAGGAATATTTAATTTGTAGAAACTGAAATTTACAGCTTCTGACATAGTCAGAAAAGGTAGCTTTATATTTTTAAAATTGTAAAAATTGTTAGTTTGCAGAAAATTAATTTTGTTTTTGATATTCCTGACATTTGATTGAAAAATTTCTAAGCGTTGTAATTTTCTATGAACTCTGATTCTTACTGGTATGATTAAACCTCTGATTGTGCATTCGTTTCAGACACCAGCTGTCCCAACACTGGATAAAGTGCTAGAAGCTCAACCTGAAAAGAGAGAGGCTATCTTGGATGAAATGAAGCAGATTCTTACGCCAATGGCACAAAAGTAAGGACAAAAATCAGCTGAAGGTGTGACAATCTAGCACAAATCAGTTTGTTTCTGACATACATCTAGTATATTTGTAGGTTCAGATGACAGTGATACTGATACTCTTTTAAGCTGTAATGCTGTGGTGCTGAATAGTCTGTGGTTTTGTCCCAGGTGTCATAAAGACTATCTTCCCTGATTTTTGAACTCTCCTTCTCTGAGTTAAAGTGTCCTCTGTCCCAGTCAGACAGTTGGTAGAAATGTTGCACTGATATATTTCCATAATGCATTATTTGATGTGCTTCTCCAGTGAAGAAAATATGCTCTGTAATTTGTAAGTTTTGTTAGAATCTTCCACATGCTGTAAATGTTAAACATTTGAATCCAAAATGACCGTGTGTTTTTTGCTCACCACGCTGCCTTACTTCTTTAAATACAAATGAGGTATTGCTAACATAATTTAAAATGATTGTTTGTGGGGAGCTTGTTGCTTATTTTCAACTATCCATGTACAGAGAGGCGGTGATAAAGCACTCACTGGTACATAAAGTATTTTTGGACTTCTTCACTTACGCTCTTCCAAAACAAAGATCTGTAAGTATTTTTATTTTGCTTTTTGTCTTCTTTTGTCTTTCTGTGGAAGGGTTTTCATCTTCTTGTGAAAATGTTGTAAATTAACTAGACAAAAATACACATCTTTCGTTAATAGAGTTCTACACATCTGGTGATTCTAGATAGAGAATGGGAGACTATTGTTGTATGGATATTTATAGCTCCAGTGAACTTTCACAAGTGTTTGTGATACTTGAATTCTTTAAAAAAAGTGAGATGACTTTGATGTTTCCTCTTTTCCTGCTAAATGACCTTCTCAGTAGCTAGAGAACATAATTTAAGTGAGGACCATTGCTTGGAGTAGTTAAGCTTTCCAGTGTGTCATTTCTTAACAACTTGCAGTCATTGTCCAAAAATCTCTTGACCACAATACAGTGAAATTGGCCCTTCTGTCAGCAACCAAAACTTTGTTTGCTATATCCATATTAAATTGCAGGTTTAAGATTACATCAGACATTCTTGTATTTAGGCCTAAATCTGTCTGTGTGATGTGACATGGTTTAAGCTGGTATCCTATTTGACTTTACCTGTCTTTAAGGTCTGTCCATCAGCCTCACCTTGGTTCTGCAGCTCAGAGCGATCTCACTTCAAGTCAGGCAGAGCCTTCTAAACTTGCTGTCTCTTGCTTCTTTCTGCCAAACTGGACTCCTGAATACATCTTTGTTACTGTTAATAAACCTAAAGCTAGGGATAGGGAAGTGGATTATTTAGGACCTGTTCTGAGTCTAAATCTTCAGAGCCCAGAACATTCCTGTGCATGGTTTTATGTGATTGCTATGTCTGAGAATGCTTTTGGTTTCGCGGGCTTGCATGAATCAGGGGAATAAGGTTGTATCTCCTTGCTTGGCTTTCTGGGCAAATATGCTGGTATATGGACATGGTTTGGAGTTCGGGGTTTGGAAACCCCTTCTGCAGATCTGTTCCTGCCTGTGCTTACAGTAGTGACACCAATTGTGTTGTGACTGAACAGTTTGTAAATAATTGGTAAAATGGTTGGAGCCTTTGGCTAAAGAGCAAGAAGAACTAGGGATAAAAAGAGGCATAGGTGGGAACTGCACTTTGAGGAAGTTTATTGGATTGTAACAGAAGTAGTGTCTAGTAACCCAAGAGGGTGTCATTTGATTTGATTTGATTTTTTTCTTTGGCTTTTTCTTTTTTCTTCTTTTCTGAAGCTGTCTGGCAATGGTATTTCATTCCTTTGATATGAAGACAAAACTTCTGGCTATGTCTTGTAATACCTCATTTATAACATAACCTGGTGCTTAAATGACTTCAGTTCTTCTTACTTTCTGGCTACTACTCTGTATCTATGAATATGCATCATCTTCGAAGGTTTCTTCCTAAATTAATGTTTGTCTTTTTCTCTAGTTTCTGTCTCAGTTCTGAGCACCCTTTGTTGATTTTTTTTTGTAATAGGATAGCAGACAAGCTTCAGTACAGTTGTGATTTCATGGCATGATTATGATGAACAGTGTAATTTTACAGAGAGAAAGCTTGTGTCATTTACAGTCTTTTGGACTCCTGTTATGGCAGTTTTTCATAGGTCAGGGAAATGAGAGTGGTTCTGTAGAGCCAGTGATGGGAGTGTAGAACAGTATCCTGTGGGCAGACAAAATAATTATTTCTTGCCCACCTGCCTTGAGTTCCTCAAGCCTTTTCTTTGATGTTTTGCTTTATCACCTTTTCTTCCCCAGGAAATGATAGAAGCTATCAGAGAGGCTGTCATCTACCTGGCACACACTCATGATGGAGCCCGAGTAGTAATGCACTGTTTGTGGCATGGCACTCCCAAGGTAATGTTTGGTTTCCCTCTAATTAGTTCTCTCTGACTGCCTATATGGGTCCTTCTGCTTATGCACATTTTGAAGCAATTAACAATTTGAGAGCAAGGTTAAAAACTGGCTCTTCTTTATCTGTTGACAAACTTGGGCAGTGATTTTTGTGACTCAAATGCTTTAATTAGAACTTCTATAGGAGAAGCATCTCCTTTTATTTTTAGTAGAGGTTTTGGCAGTGACACCAAAAAACAAAAGTGTAAGGTTATTGGCATTTCATTTATCCCATGGGTTTCTTAATATAAGTGAAATTGACAGTAGGGAGGGAACATGTTTGTGTGAAACCATGTTTGGCTTTAGAATGCCAAGACTTGCAAAATGTTATAGGAAGTGTGGTTTAGTTTCATCAGCTGATACAGTATCCAGAAATACTTTTGGTGTAATACATGTCATCAAATATTGGAACTAATGTAATGCCTCCTATGTTTTTCTCTATTAAAAAATAAAAAAATATTACTTATTAAAATAGTCCTCTTGCTAAAGAATGCACAAAAAAAATTTCCTAGGATCTAGGCATAGTAATGGATCTAAAGAAGACTGAACAGTGATTCCAAGAGCCAAAATTACAGGGAACTTTCTGACAAAATATTCTTGCTAGTAATAGGGGTTTAAACCAAGCTAGAGTTTCAAGTTCTGTTGAATATGTTTCTTACCAAATGAAGAGATGAAATGCATTCTTTAATTAATGAACAAAATATGAATGAACATATGTGATGGTTTGGGGTTTTTTGTTTGCTGTGGTTTTTTCCAAGTTTTTTTGACATGTCCCATTGGTGATCTGGGCTTGTAAATATACCATGGGATCCGTCTGGGTTCAAGTTACAATTCAGGTTTAACTTTCCATGCTGGTTCTGGGTGTAAAGTAATAGAATATGTGTTAGTCTTTGATAGATGCCTTTGCCTTAGAAAGCAAATTGAAGATTATCTTTTTGAAAGGTGTAAATAGCAGTTTAGTTACTCAGAATCACTGGTATTCTAGGCTCATTTGAGTTTCTTCTTTCCTTTTGGATAGGACAGGAAAGTCATTGTGAAAACTATGAAGACGTATATTGAAAAAATAGCAACGGTGGGTGTATATTAATAATTTATTTCATAGTCTCTGAAACTTGTGATTTGATTGAGGCTAGCTTGAATGTTCTTTGGTACTGGGAACAATTTTGAGATCTTAATAAAACCAGTCTTAAAATAGCAGTGATGTATTAGGTAATATAAAATAATTGAACTGTATGGAATATTTGAAGACATGCCAAGAAGCTTCATTGTGAGCACTGCATGTAGTACTGCGCTTCATTATGGCTGAGTTCATTATTATTCCTCAGTTTTCTTTCTACTTTTTATTTTGTTGATCCCAACTTTGTACTGCATCTTCATGTGTCTCATTGGTTAATTCTCCTTGGTTGGGAGTAAAACAGCCTGTATAAAGAGGAGGAGTTAAAATCAAGATATGCTGGAGATGTCACTGAAAAGGCTCTCTTAACATGTGTTTTGCTTTGAAGATGCTCAATATTTTTTTCAAGTCAGGAAGCTTCAAAATACATTGGCATACAATGGAAGAAGTCTGTTTTACTTTTTAATGAAAAACATGTTTTTGTAGTCTGCAGTACCAGCAGAGTAACAGTTGAAACCAGATTTCACACCTACACCTACGGGCAAAACAGTAGGTGTAATGAGCTTCTTAATTGTTATTGTGGCCTCAATCAGTGGCATTCAAGCATTTTGATCTCATCCCGGGCATATATCCCCAATATATATATTTATGTATAAATCATATGCCTTTACTACTATAGTAGTGTACATTATAATAGAAATAGAAAATTTGAAAGGATGAGATAAAAATAACCAGAGGCTAATTTTATTTTTTATTAATGGTTCCAAAAATATTTTCTTTCTGCACCACAGTGGATTGTCTTGTGCAGCCCACTTTGAGGGCCACTGGTCTAGGTAATCTTTCTCTCCATAATTTAGCACTAGAATAAATGAATTGTTTAATTTTATAAATTATATGGAAATATGAGACAGTGGGTAAATAATAACTAACACAACACTGGAGCGCAGAAGATCTGGTTTCACTTTGATGTAGCGCCTCACTGACATGCAAGTGAAGTGATTTGTTTGTGCCCTTTTGGGTGTACTGGAGACTTGATCTCCAGCAATGCAGTAAAGACTGTATGGCTCATTGCAGAGATATGATCTCCAAAAACATTGTATGTGACTTAGTTCACTTCTAAGCAAATCAACAATAGAAATAAAGTCTGTATGTGATGTTGCTGTAGGGAAAATACTATGATTTCAAATGTTGATAATGCAGTAGGATTAGGTTAATAGCTTGCATGTGATAAAACAGTATATCCACTGGAAATGGAAGATTTTTCTTTGTTTTAAAAACATATTTCTTTTAACAAGCCTTGCTTTTGAAAAGAAACCTAACTGTTGGACTTCTCTCATTCTTTAACAGTAGTCAGAGTTTGCCTGTGCTTCGTGTTGTGTTATATTTGAGACAAACCCTCAGAAATCCTGATTATAAGTCAGTATATTCATAAAAAATTATTGCATGTGGTTTCTGATGTCTCATCTTTGCAGGGTGAATTTTCTCATCTGGTCTTGCTGGCAGCATTTGATTGCATTGATGACACTAAACTTGTGAAGCAGTTAATTATATCAGTAAGTAATTGAATTTCTCCTAAAATAGTATATTAAATAGTGTCAATGTGTTTGTCAGTGTATAGGAGGATGAAAGTAGGAACCCATCTGCTTTTTTAGACTATTTAAATACTTCCCATCTTTTCTGTTTCATGATATTTATGTATCATGATTAGTTTTTTCTTTTCCTAGCAGACTGTAGCACTTTCAGACATAATTTTAATTATTTATTTGAATTAATTTTTAAGCTAGGTTCAGCAGTTGCTGGAATTTTCCCTTTTAGTACATATTCATTCTGGATAAGGGGTGACTGGAGTCTTTTTAAAGTCAATGTCTTTTATCATAGAAGTTTAAACTCTACTAGTATTTCTAGAGA
Organism: Ammospiza caudacuta; assembly: GCF_027887145.1. Classification (NCBI taxonomy): domain Eukaryota; kingdom Metazoa; phylum Chordata; class Aves; order Passeriformes; family Passerellidae; genus Ammospiza; species Ammospiza caudacuta. Next base: position 41,706,315 of record NC_080632.1, read on the forward strand.
TGAAATTGGTGGAAAACTTGAGAATGGTGATGGTACCTTATTGATTTTACAAGCTAAACTATTTGCATCCTCTCAGCAGAGAAATTCACATTGACGTACGTGGTGTAATCTGCTTGCAGTAGTACTCATGCTATAGCTGTAGGGGCTGATGGGTTTAGGGGAAGTGGCAGGGAGATAAAGGTGAGGCAAATCTTCTGGGTGTGGAGAAGGAATATGAGGAGAAAGTGGTTCTGATGAGGCTTGTTTTGCAAAGTAGAGGAACAATTTTTCCTTTGTGAAACTTTTTGTAGGGTGCAGTTGGGGTTTTGTCATAGGGATTTGGCCCTTAGACTGTGCCTATCTAATGGGCCTGGAATGATCAAAGCATCTCCGTGTGGAGGTGGCTTTTGTTCCTCAAGGATTACAGCTGTGATTGCAGCTGGGTTTGGTTCCCAGAGCCAGGCCTGGAATGTTACAACTTCTGGGAAAGGTCTAAGGAAGTAAGTTCTGACATATCTGAGCTGTCCTAATATGATATATTTGACCTATTCCTGTACTATGTAACAAGCACTCTGCTTTCTGGAGAGTTTATTAGTTCAGATACTGTGTCTTTAGCTGAGCTTCCAAGATGTCATTTAATTACAGAATCATCTGAGATCAAGAATTAATCCATTATCAAAGATAATGGAATGTTTATTGTTTGGTCATCCTACAACATCAGTCTGGGCAGAGAATGGAGAACACGACGTGGCCTTTGCACATACACAGTTGGCCATCAGGTCTTAGGTGTGGTGAATAATGGGGAAAGGATGGTGGAAGAGGGAGAGAAAAAATCTTAGGATCAAAACCAGCTCTTCAGATAACCAATGAAAACTAGTAGCAGATGATGGGGTGGGGGCATCTTAAAATCAAGCATTGAAGCATATTCTGTAGAGGAAACCAATCTTTAAAATTATTTCAAAGAGCAGTTGCACTTCAAAGATACCTTATAGAGATTATCATTCTGTCCATAAAAAAATACAGCTTTAGGAAGATAAAAAAAAACGAGTAGAACTTGAGACAGAGAAAAAGCAATTTTTTTTGGTAGTTTTTTTGTTTTGGGAGTGTTTTTGTTGGTTTGGAATTTTTTGGTAGTATTGCAAAATTCACATTTGTCTGGTTGGCAGTATGGGCTGAGAATTAGTAGGTAAAGGAGGGCTTTAAGCTCTTTAAATCCTCTGAAGGAAAGTCTCTTCTTACCATCATCTCCCAGGTCCACAGAAACTTAATCCTGGACCAAAGTCTGTCTGTGGTGCTTTGAACTTTGGTATGTGATTGGAACTGTACACTGAGTGCCTGGCATGTGTAAGGATTCAGGCAGATTACAACACAAAATCCCTCTTTTTCATGAGGACTCCAGAAAGATGGATACATTACCAACAAGAGATAGCATGTCTCTGTTATTTAGAGTTTCTCCTGGTACTTTTTTTGCAGTTCTAATACTGATAGTGACCAAGAACTATTATTTCATTAGTATTTTGTTGTGGTTTGTTTACTCCCATAGGAAATAAAGGCTTCTTTGCCTGATATAATAAACAACAAATATGGAAAGAAGGTCTTGTTGTACTTGCTAAGTCCTAGAGATCCTGCCCATTTTGTTCCAGAAATCATCACACTTTTGCAACAGGGAGATGGAAACGCCTATAGGTAACTCAGATATGAAAATTACATGGTTTTTCTTAAGAGCCCAGAAGAAGTCATGCAACTTTTTGTCATGATTTAATTTCAACTTTTCTTCATAATAAATCTAAGTAATGTAAATATATATAAATAATACACATTTGCCCCTTTTATAAAGGGCAAATATTGTGATATATTTTGTGTGTAAGCTCATATATCAAATTTAGTGTAGAAGAAAATTTGTAATATGATTACTGGTTCTTTGGCTATCATAAAAGTATATCTCAAAATCTAGCAATAAGAATGGAAATTGTAAATTTGGTTTCAGTCTCTGATATTGACATTGATGCTTACCAGCTTTTGAAGAGGGAGCAGTTCTAGATGACTAGTAAGCTGTGTAAAATACATTACCATAGTTGAGATAACAAAATGAAAAGAAATAGTAAATGTTACTTCCAAGAAAAAACTCAAGAGGTTTTGAGACAGTCAGCTTTAAACACATTTTCACTCCATGCGTTCTTAAATTCCGTGTCCAACATGCGTTTAATTGTACATGAAACAGAGGGAACAATAATGCGTGCATTTGAATCTAGCAATAATTTAAATGTCTCAAATAGCGCATACATTCTGAAATTTCTTGTTACTTGATGTGCATACAGTGCAAATCTTCTGCAGTAATGTGCTGTCTCTTTCATCAGTAAGAAGAATACTGAACTCCGTCGTCATGAACTCCTGGAAGCCATTTCCTCACCTTTGCTAGAATATTTGCAAGAACATACCCAAGAAGTAGTGATAGACAAAGCTACTTTTGTCTTGGTTGCTGATATTTTAAGAACAGCTCTTGGTGACATCCAGCCTGCACTAGATGCAATTGCTAAGTTAGCAGCAGAAGAGCTGGTTCCAGGGGGCCGTGATGGACAGGTAATGTACAGAAGACAAGGTGCTGATATCCTGCAGATCTTCTGCATCAGTAAAATGAAGTCTGGTCTTGATTTCCTTCATGTGTGTCATCACTGTACTGCACTGATAGCACTTGCACATTAGATGTGATCCTGTTTTCTGACTTGTTGAATTCATAGTTTATTATTAGCCCATCTGGAGAGATGGCTTGAAGCCAGCATTTCGTATGAGTTGTAGGGCAAGGTGCTTCATGATGTTCAATCTTCAGAACTGCTTTAAACACTTTGTGGGAAGGTTGCTGACAAGCATGTTACACAGCCTAATGTGCAGTGAAGCCCTTAGCAAAGTTTTATAGGTCATTGGACTGTTTACATTGAGAGGGACAGAATCTCTTACCTTTCAGGCATGCATATCTCCATGCAAGGAAAGATCTCAGATAAGCGCTGTTTGTCTTCAAAGTATGACCTTCTTTTCAAAGAGTTCCCCTCCTCTACTTTGTTGAACTCAGTCAGATATGTGTCCATAGACTAGAAAACAAAAAAATATGATGTGTACTGTGTAATGTGAACTACACATGTTTTCTGTGACTTTCTGTAAACCATACTGTAGTTGATTTTCAGGTGTGAAAATGTGAAAGGTCTAGAAGTTCTGGCAGAGACAGACCAGGAGGTTTTGTTTATTAAGAATGAAGTCCTTGGAAGGGTGGATGAAATGTTGGTTGGTATAGTTTATATTACTGAAAGATAAATGTTGCAGGGAAGATGGTAAGAGTTAAAATGGTCAATTGAAATGAGTAAACAGAAGTTTACTTCAAACTTGTTATACTAGTATAGGTCATGACTCAGTGAATCAGTGTGACGGCAGAGTGAATAAACCAAGCAGAAATATTTATGGGCAGGCATGTAACTGAATTTTGAACCAACATCACTAAATAATTTTGGGGTTTTTTTTGTTTGTCTATTCCCCTTAAAGCTCCACATTGCAGAACATCCTGCAGGCCATCTAGTTTTGAAATGGTTAATAGAGCAAGATGAAAAAATGAAAGCGAGTGGAAAAGAAGGTATGTTGGAAATACAGCTTTATTTTCTCAGATTGACTTCAGAGTAGTTTGCTATCTGACCTCAGATAAGATAGTTGCAGTTATTTCTTTGAGTATGCTAGTATATGGAAAAATTAATGTTTTTGCTTCTATATTTTTGCTGTTGTGAGCTGCTATACAAACAGAATGCCAAGGATATGTTTGTTTTTTTTTGCACTGTAAGCAGTGGTTGGGGTTTTTTTCTCAGTACTTTATTGTATATTTGGGGCAGAGTTCATTTCTATGCTTACAATGTCTTGACAGCTTTGCTAAATTACATAGTAGTTTAAGGATAATAATAGAAACAGTGAAGTCTTTCTTACAGGAGCCCCTGTTCCATTAGTCCTTGTAAGCCGGGCTGTAATCTTTACTGTGTTCATTAGTGCTGCTGGGTTAATGCTTTGTAACTGTTACTAAAATAATTTGTGCACAAAAATAGGACATCTTTTCTAGTTTATGTTCCATAAGGCAGATATTGGGCACAGATGTTCTCATCTTAATTTAGCTTTTAAACTTATGTTATTATGTAACTGTAAAATGTTCTGTGGGTATCACTCTATCCTAATAGTGATTACCTTTTCTCATACAGAAAGCTCAAAAAATGAAAGCACATGGTTGGCAAAGTGTAATTTGAGGGAACTTCTCTGTGTGTAATAGTATTTTTGTCTATGTAGAATTATCAGATCTTGTTAAACTTTTTATTTCTTTTCCTCTTGCTACATTTAGGTAGCCACTATTTCCTTTAAAAATGTTAGTTGTGTTTTATTAAATGCTTCTGAATGTTTTCCCTCTTCTCAAGCAGATCATTGAAAATGTCCAAAGGAAAACTTTTGTGTCTTTCAGAGACTTGCCTATCTGAAATGATGATCTTAATCTGGATTTATTTCTGTAAAAACTGTACAATTTCCAGTTTAATCACATGCTATTCCCTTTGGTTTTCTCCAAAAAAGTACCATTCATAATTTCTGCTCTAAGTTTATTAAATTGTCATTAAACCCTAAACAAATTCCTATCACATGGGGAGCAAGTTGTATAAAATCTAACCTGTCTTCAGGTGTAATTGGGATCTAAAGTGACAACGAAAAACAGCTGCAGTACTTGGAGGCTGGTGTTTTTTGGGGTTGAGTGGGGTTTTTTGCATTGTTTACTGATAAGTTTGCTCAGCAGGCCAAGTTGAAAGAACAGTTTCCATGCAGTTCAGTTCTTTAAATTTAGCTGGGGCCTTGAAGTCAAACTAGGTAATGTAATGAGTCTGAAGTCAACTTAGGCTTTCGAAGCTACTGAAGAAATAGAGCTCTGGAGCACCAGTACAGCTGAAAAAGATAAAGTTTGTGCATCAATCAAGGATTAGCTCTGAAATTTTAAATAACTTCTGTTCAAATTCTTTTCCTTCAGTTGTAGAGTCAGATACTTAAAAATATAACATTTTTCAACAGAGGTGTTTACATATTTAATATATTGCATACCATGACCTGTTCAACCAGAATGATTCTGTGATTCTTGCTGAGTTCTCTCTTTGGACTGGATGGCTGCTCTAAGATATTAATAGCCTTTTACACCCGTTTTAAAAAACAAACAAGTTTGCATACTTTATAATAGTAAACTGTCACACAGTACTGCTGTTGTTTAACAAATTCCATGCAGTACTTGGAAGCAGTCGAATATCTATAAAGGTCTGCAATGCATTGAACAGTCAATTATTTTGAGGGGGAAGAACTTTGTGAATACTTGGGGGACTGAAAACTATTTGATTAAATCAAAACTACAGAGAACTTTCAACAGGCTTCTTTGTAAAAAGATATTGTCTCATTTTTTTTACTTCCCTGCTTCTTTCTCACATTTTGCAGTTTGCTTTGGGAGAACACTGGTAGAACATGTTGGTATTGAGAACCTGAAGACTTGGGCAGAAGTAAATCGAGGTGCCATTATTCTTTGTTGGTAAGTGTGGCGCATGACTACTTCTGATTAAATAAACCTTATTAATTTCTTGAGCAGCTGCGAGAACATAAATTGAAATTTATACCAACAAAATGATATTCAGCATGTGCTATCTTGAATGCAGCTGGCAAGTCTTGAATGAAACAAGGGTTAGAAAAATTCAAATCAGTGTTTCCATAGATTATTCCTTGAATTTCATCTTTTGTAGTACTAGGAAGCAGCTCAGTATCAGAAAATCTGAAGATTAAAAACATTTTTTTTTAATTGTGCCTACCATGTCTTGTTTTACAAGCACAAAACTCCCAAAAGAGCAGTCCACAAGTAGCTACATTAAAATAATTAACTTCAGAATACCTGGGACTGGTGGCAGCATACAAAAATCTGTAAATTGTTTTGTTTTGTTTTGTTTGTTTTGGTAAATTACTGTTTTGTGTTGATGCTTTAATTGCAAAGCTTAAAAAGTTCTCACACTGAAGCAGAGTAGTGTTTGGAAGAGACCATACATAAGAATAGACTTATATGCAAAGGCCTATGATGAGCTAACTGGCTCACAAATTTGAAGCAGTGAGCCATGCAGCTAGTGAAATCAAAAACACCCCACAGGGATCAGATTGAGATTAACATTTTTTATCAAGAGTGAACTGCAGTGTTAATCATTGCTGCTTTCACTTTGTAGCTGCTTGTCAGTATCAGGTCACAGAAACCCAAGGTTTTGTCCTATAACCTGAAGTATGTGGTCTGTGTTCTGGAACTTCTTTTATCAGCCTTGCCCTTCTGGCACCTCATAAAGACTTTCACTGAAGCAAAGTCAGCAAACAATTCAAACAGACAACATGATTTTTAACTTTAAGTGCCTTGATCTCTTTTTTCTGCTCCACTCTTCTCTGTCTTAAAGTTACTTTTAGATTCCTTGCTCTTGCCTTCCATCTCTGCTATTTATCAGTTTAGAGTACGGCTGCTTCAATGTTTGTGCTCTTTTGCAAGGTGAATCAAAAGCCATTTTTACTTCTGTTAGCTAATCTGAGTTTAATTCTTACTTTTTTTAGTCATTGTACACTCAGATCATTAGTGAGAAGAACTGGTAGTGGAAGAGTAGTTGCAATCCAGATACAAAACCAGTTCACACAATATCTTACTAGTCATATGTATGTGGCTGTTAAGATTGTTCAGCTGCCAAAATGATAATGCTCTTTCTTTGCCTCTTATAACAGGCCTTTAGAATTCAACAAATGCACCTAATTCCTTTATCTGATCCTGTGCACAGATGTTCAGTGAAGTTTTGTTAGAAAGACTTACTCACTGACACTATATAATGCTTGGATATTTTTCCTTTAAGTCAAGGCTGAACAAGATTCATTTAACATGTGATGTTGCTGGTATATGTACTAAGCTGTTGGGATTGTCGAAATATATTTGTAAAGTAAATTAATAGATTTTTTCCTATATTTAACACTTTAATAACTGTTCGTGATCACTGTAATAGTCTTTTAATAGACATAGAAGACTTAGATATAAAACAGGAAACTGTTTGAATTGATCATTAAAGAAATTGGCCCAGGAGTGGTGTGTTTTGTGGAAAAGTCTGTGAGGAATGGCAATCTTTCTCTGTCTCCACTATTGCTCATGTCACTACAAGTGGAGCCTTAAGAAGTGTCCTTTGTTACCACGTGGGGGATCTTACCTCCCAGACTGGCAGTATTTCATCCATAATGAAACTTAACTAACAGGAATGAGAGAAAAAAGTATATTGTGGGGCTGTTTGTATGTGTGATGAATTTTGTTGGTAGTCTTTGGTTTATTTCACTTTAAATAACACTTATTTCACAATCTAAATTCTTTCTAGAGTGAACTTCTCTTAATGACTTTTTAGGCATGATGTCCTTTTGTTTAAGCAGCTGAGAGCACACAAACATAACCATCTCCTTTTGTTCATTTCATGTCACACTGGCTTACTTCACTATCACATAGCAATTAATCGCATTTTTGTTTAACTGCATGCACTGAAGCCAAGAGACTACCTAAATTGTACAGCAGTGATTAATTTAGTCTGGTGTAAAGTAACAGCAGGGGATTCTTTAACATGAAGTAATGGCTGATTTTTAAAAAATCTTTTCATTTAGAAAACCCAGGTACTTCTTGTCATGGTTTGACATTGACCAAATGCCAGGCACCCATGAAAGCCACTCACTCACCCTCCCCTGCCGCAGCTGGGCAGAGGAGAGGAAAAAAATTATCAAAAGGTTCATGAGTTAAGATAAGGGCTGGGCGAAAACACTCCAAGTGCAAAGCAGGTTTAACTTAAAGGTAGAAAGTGCATTTATTAATAACAGAATCAGCAGAGGATAATGAGAAGTAAAATAAGCCCTTGAAAAGAAAAACCCACTTTTTTCTCCTCCAGCCCTTCCCTCCTTTCCACAGGCAGTGCAGGGAGACAGGGCATAGGGGTTTGGTCAGTTTGTCACCCGGGGTTTTCTTCTGCTGCTCAGGGGGAGGAGTCCTTCCCCTGTGAGGCCATGGGGTCCCTCTCACAGGACACAGTTCTCTGTGAATTTCCCCGGTGTGGGTCCATTCTCACGAGCAGCAGTCCTCCCAAAACTGCTGTGGTGTGGTCACTCTTCCATGGGGTGCAGTCCTCCAAGGACAGGCTGCTCCACCCTGGAAGCAGGGGCCCTCTCTCTCCCATAAAGTCTCCCACTGGATCACAGCCTCCTCCAGACATCCACCCAATCCAGAATGAGCACATCCCCCATGGGCTGCAGGTGGATCTCCCATGGATCTCCATGGGCTGCAGAGGCACAGCTGCTTCACCATGGTCTGCACCATGGCCTGCAGCTTGGCTCCAGTGCCTAGAACACCTCCTTCCCTCCTTGTCCTGCACTGACCTTGGTGCTGCCATGCTGTTTCCCTTACACGTTCTCACCTCCTCCTCTTCTCTGGGTAGAAAAAAGCTGTGTGTCTACTTTGTTAGGAATTTCTTCTTAAATATGTCATCACAGAGGTGTTACCAACATCTCTCATTGGCCCAGTTTTGGCCAGAAGCATGTCCATCCTCATAGCCATCAGGGATTGCTCTCCCAGACATGGTTGAAGCTTCTGCCAGCTTGTCACAGTAGCCACTTTTGTGGCCCCCCCAGCTACCAAAAGCTAGGCCATATAAAACTAACACACTTCTTTTGTCATAAAGAATCTCAAATGTTCAGACAGAGGTAATTTTCAGACAATGCTAGTTCCTCCTAAAGCCATGATTGATTTTTGTTTTGTTGTTGGCTTTCGGAAGCCATCTGTCACATATGCGGAGATCTGAAACTGAGAATTACTCAGTGAGTCCATTTGAAAATTTTTGGCTATCTAGTCCTTTAAGTTTATTTGTCAGTTATAAGCAGTGCATGTGCTTGGCTTCTCAGTAACCTGGTATCCTCTGGACCTTCTCCTTTCCTTGCTCTACTTGCTTTTGATTGTAATAAAAATATATGGGACCTGGTTCTGACTTAGTACTATCTTGAGGATCCCAAAGGTAATGAGAGGACCCTCTGCATGCTCACACGTGTACTAAGTGTTGTAAGTACATGAATGTCATAGATGCTTGCCTATTTAAATTTCTATATATGACTTTTTGGTATATTTTTAAATTTTTAAATGGTGTGTAACATCAGAGTAGAACATGGATAAGAATGTACTTCACCAAATGTGTTATTGACTTCCTTTATTTCTGTAATCTGTGGAAGTTATGTTTTACATCCACAAAATACATAGGTGCCAGCTTTCCAGACCTTGTAAGAACTTAAAAAATAGTAGTTTAAAAATATCCCTCTCTGTCACTATGTTGGTCTTTTGGCTGTGTTATCAAACATGCAGATGTTCTGTATTAGTAATGTTCTCTTGACATACCTGTGATTACTATGAGTTTGAAAGCAACATCACGTGTATAGCTGTCAGAAGCTGGCATTCATTTTTAGAGGTAAGTAAAATGCAGTCCAAAGTGGCTTGCTACTTTGTGTAGTCCTTGTCTCTTGTGGTGAGTGAAACATACATACCTTTCCATGTTAACATACCTTTCCATGTTAATTACCAGTGTGTTCAGGATGTCCTTTTCCAGGATTCTGGACTTCCTTGCTTTTTTCAGGGGCACGTGAGTCATAGAAGAGATGACAAAATACCACTCTCAGCTGAATTCAGTTTTAAAGAAGGGCTCTTGATTAAATGGTACCATTACAGCTAAAAGTGTAACACAATTTGCTGCTAAAGTTTGTTGTAAAGTCATAGAAATAAATCTGGGAATGAAGTAGCTGAAAATTGTGGTGTTGTCAGATGGACATCCAGTGCTTTTCTGCCTATATTGTTGCCATCCAGCACAGGATTTGGTGCCCTAAAGGAGACAAAATTTAAATCTTATCTTAAGCTGTGTTAATTCCTTTATGTCTTACTCAGTTCAGTATGCCATGTCTAATCATTGCTTAAAAGGTAGGTAAGAGGTAAGCTTTTAGGTTGATGTAAATTTGGGAGCCACTTGGAAGAATCCTAGGGATTGTAAGGACTTGCAGTATCATGCAGCCTGCTTCATACCAGTGCATGGGTGTTACAGTTGCACAAACTGGCTGTAGAATGCACTCTTCTAGCCAGTGTTCACTGGTAACTTTGAAGTAGCAAATTTGGTATGTCATTAACTCAGCAGATCTTCAATCCAAGAATATTTCAATGTTAACTGAAGAAAAGGACAGGCACTACTAAGCTGATAGTATTTTACAGCTTATGATGAATTTCTTTGTTTCTGAGGAAGAGAATTTATCTGGGAAATCTGATTTGGTTTCCAAAAGTAGTATCTGAAAGGAGAACAGAACTGGTTAGGCTTCATCGTTCTTCACTAACTGCAGCGTGAAAGTACAATAATGAAGGTGCTTGATGTACATTAGATGTACTTCACTGCATCCAGTTTTAGGACCTGCATTACAAGAAAGGCACCAACAGCTGGAGTTAATTCAATGGAGGGCGACTGGCATAGCCTGGGGCAGGGTCCCTTGGCTTGGAAGGAGAGGCTATGCGGCCAAGTCTGTTTCAGCTGGGAAAAGGGGCAGCTTGTAGGCTCCTGAGAGCATGTCTGGCACCAGTGGATGAATGGAGAGCTGGTCCCTTCACAGCAATGTGTGAGTAGAGAGTAAGAGGCAGTGGTACAAGCTTAAACAGAAGAGGCTTAGGCTGGAGATAAGGAAAAACCTTTTTCCCATGAGGATGGTGCAGCAGTGGGGCTGGGGTCCACGGAGTTCTGGCTGTCCCCAGCCTGGCAGGTTTGAAGCCCAGACTGGGTGAAACCCAGAACAGCGTGGTCTGACTCAGTATTTGAAATTGCATTGAATAGGGATCAGCAGTTTCTTGCAGACTGATTTATCCTCTGTTGACTGTGTTCTGACTTGAAGTTTCATATTTTATGGAATGTTTTACATCTTTTTTATAGTATATATAGCCAGATGATAGTGTCCGGCATGAACTACAGTCGTCTTAAATAGTTATTGTTTCCTGTCATGGACTGCTTCTTTTTCTATAACCTGCATGCTGATCTTTGATATCCTTCATTTTTTTCCTGTGTCTTGCAGCCTTCTCCGAAGCACTGATGAAAATGTGGCAAGCATAGTCAAAAAAGGATTAAAAAAGCTCATCCCAAAGCTGAAGCAGAATAAAAATGTAAAAGGAATAGAAGCATTACTGGAGAAATTGACTTCCTAGTGTAAATTAATCTAAAATAATCATTTACTTCAATGCAGTCAGCTGAGATTTGGTAAGATTTTGTACCGTGCTTGTTTTAAGAAGCAGTGTATGCATTTGTATATTAAATAATTTCTAAAACAACTTGTCATTGTATTCATTCTGTTATGCACAATAGAACATTGTCCTCAGAGGTTAAAATCTCAAGATTTAAGAGCTAATGAAAACTTCTGAACATGTAATCAGGGCATTCAATCTTTCCTGATAACTTTCACAAAAATGTTTTAAGTGTTAAAATTTGCATGTATGATGTCACAGTTACCATAGAAACACAGGCATCTGTTTTGGACATACTGTGTTTAGGCAACTGTATTTGTTTTATTCCCCTTCCCTCCTGGTTTCCTTAAAAAAAAAAACAAACCAAACCAACCAGGAAGACTACTTAAGTCCCACTCTTACCCTGTGATGGAGGCTGTCCTCCCTAGGAAATAACAAGAATAGAATGAAAATAGTGTCTGACTTTTTTCAGAGAAGGTCCTGAAGGAACAGCTGACTGTTCCAATGGACCACAGTTTGGTTTCACTCAAGTCTTCTAACTAGACACTTTTAACCCCTAATAAACCCGAAGAACTTGGAGGGTTTTTTCATTTTTTTGTGGTAAGGAGGGATGGGTGAATTCACTTCCACATGATACCAAATTCATATCCTATTGGTTTTTCCTGTACGTTATTTTGATTTAAAAAAATGAAGCCAATGTTCTATTTTGTCCATTTAGGAAAAAATCCAAAACTTCCTTCATAAGGCAAAGAACACCCAACCTGCTGGTGCTCAAGGCTGTGCTGATAGACTGATCCAAGCAGAGAACCAGACTGATTAAATCTCCAGCTGTAGGAATCACTCTTTACTGTTGCTTAGCTTGACAAGATGTGGCTCCATTAGTAATAGGAGATACTTAGGCATTGCTTCTCCTAAGATAACAGCTTCCTCAACATGAGGTATACAATTCTTCATGTGGTTGGTTGCCATGGTTAAGTAAACTGGTTTAAGTTCCCATGTTTTACATACTTGAAATCAGTCTCCTAAACTACTGCATTTACCGACAGAGGTCATTATGGTCCACGACTAGTCCTGCGATCCATTGGGAAGTGCAGTGCTCAGCACACATCACAACCAGGTTACCCAGTGTTAGACTCAGACTTGAATGCATAGCATGAGGTAGAAGACTCACTCTCTAGGGAGCACCTGTATGGCCCTGATGTTAAAGCACACAATCAAATCATCAGATTCATGTAAGCACACATTCTTACACGGCTGTTTGCTATCCAGTTTATCAGCACCTTCTCTAGCTATGGCTTATTTCATTGCTCCCATGTTTGTGCCAGGTTCTAAACATTGTATTTTTGCCCCCAGTAACCTGAAAATTGAGAGGGGGATTTTTTTGCCCTCCCTGCTTTGCTCTACAACTAACTGGAGCTACAGAGTTGATCAAGGAAATGGAGCATCTCTCCAATGGGGAAAGGCTGGGGAAACTGGGCCTGCTCAGCCTTGAAATGACTAGAGTGAGGACCTCATCAATGCCTGTAAGTGTCCAAAGGGAGGGTGCCAGGAGGATAGTTCCAGGCTCTTGATGCTGAGCAGTGTGACAAGAGGCAAAGGGCGGAAACTGATGCATAGAAGTTCCACCAGAACATGAGGAAGAGTTTTTTTTGTCCAGTGGAACAGGTTGCTCAGAGAGGTTGTGGAGTTTCCTTTCACTGGGGATATTCCAGAAGTCTGGACACAATCCTGTGCTATGTGCTGTAGGATGACCTTGCTTGAGCTGGAAGATTGGACCAAGTGACTCACTGTGGTCAGTTCCAAACTGATTCGTTCTATGAATCTGTACTTCTGTAATTATTCATCATAAATGTGTTGAATATTTTGTTCATGTTGGTTTTTTTGGCAGTAACTTAGACTTCCTAATAACAGTTCACTACCATATAAATTTACTGCCTGTTGCTAATTAAAACAATCTGGTTTATTGTCACAAAAGAAAATCGTGTCACACTAGTGAGCTGCAATCTTCAATAACTGAGAGGATGTGTTTACAAGCAGGAACACTTAATGCCATTGCCAAGCAGGTCTAATTGGGATTAACCTTTAAGTATTTACACCTACTCAAAAACTTAGGTGGAATTAGAAGGGAGCACAGTCAGCAAAGTATTAGTGAATCAACAGATGCAAATAAACAATGTTAGAAACCATTTTCATAACTATAACATTATCTACTGTCCAAAGTAACCTAAGTAAACTGCAAATTACAGTTAGGTTTATGATTTATTTGTTTTTATGAATTTGCCTATTTGAGTATCTTATAATATTTTTGTGAATTAACAAATACTGTCCCCAGTGAGAAGCAAGAGATTATTTATAAAGATGAAACAGTGCATTTCACTGCTTTAAACTATTTAGACTTAATCGTACACATCTAGAAAATGTACTTAATTCCAGCCTCTGCTTGGCAAAGGCATTAAGTGTTCCTGCTTGTAAACATGTCCTCTCAGTTACTGAAGATTGGAGCTCATTAGTTTCTGTAACAGGATTTTCTTTTGTGACAGTAAAACAGATCGGCTTAATTAGCAGCAGATAATGAATTTAAACTGTAGTGAACTGTTTCTAAAGAAGTCGCAGTTACTGCCAAAAACCCAACCTGAATGAAATATGCAACAGATTTGTGATTGAATAATTAATGGTACAATAGAACAGGGAAAGAAAAAAACGTCTGGTACAACCCTTCTCAATTTTTTGGGTTATTAAGGGGAACTAATGCTTAGACTCTGGTACAGACATACTTCCAACCAAGAGGATTACAGGGAGCAGTGAAAATAAGTCATGGCTAGAGAAGATGCTAATAAACAGAACAGCAAAAAGCTGTGTAAGAATGTGTACTTACATGAATCTGATCTGATGCTTTGATTGTGTACTTTAATTACGGTTGCTTTAGCTGGATGCGTACCAGGCAGTTTATTTGCATTTTTGAGTCTGCATACATCATTTATTTTAAGTTATGTGCAGTAATTTGCAGTGACTAGCAGTTAGTTTTCTTTACCACAACCTGAGAAATGCCTCTCTTCATTAAGTAAGCATCAGTTAAGGGTTATGCTATAGTTATCACTGTTTTCCTACCAGAGATACAACACAAATTTTACTGTGAAGGTGTCTTTAATGTCAATTGAAAACAAATTCTAGAATAGCCTAAATGGAAGGAGAGAAAAAGTAGGATATGTGGAATATGAAAGATTGTCAATGGCTTAAACTATATCAAGGAGTGGCATGGTTTTTCCCAGTGAGGAGACTGGTTGGATGCAGTGCCATGTCTGTCCCAGTCTGCCATGGGTCTCTGTGGCTGAGTGGAGGCGGAGAAGTAAATTTTTGGAAGTTTCTGAAATTTCAGTGGTTTTTTTCTTGATTCGTGGTTTTTTAAAAATGTATGCTTTTTGTTTTGTTTCATATGTACTTTTTTGCCTACTTTAGGTTATCCAAAGTGTTCAAATTATTGCCAGCAACTTAATATAGCTTGTAGTAATTTTTTATTGCCAAGAAAACAATGGAAGTGCACAGGCTGCAAGTAATTTTTTTTTGCCTGCTACTTGCTCAGAAGAAAGGCTATGCCAGCAATTATGAGGCATTTGTTTTAAAGCCATTTTCCTGAGGTGAAATACCTGTCCCTTGTGACCAGCTAACACCTCTCACCTTACTAAGCAGAATTTGGAGAGTAAACCACCATTGTGAGCACTGGGACAAAAGAGGTGGTAATGATTGTTTCATTTTCTGTTCTCAGAAAAGACCCATTTCCTTGGTATTGATATATATTACAGTGTAAGAGTGTATTTTACATTACCTTGGAAGTAGGTGCATGCAGATGAGTGCAGTTGCACCTCAGTAGCTCTTGGTTTAAGGTAGAGAAGAATGAGCTTTGCTGCTGACAATAGGATCTACCAAGAGCACACAGTGTTTCGCTTTCCCACTGACTCCACCAACCTATGTTTCTTCAAAAGCAAAAAAACCGTACACAACGACTTTTGAGTTTGTGTCTGAGGGAAAAGGTGGTATCAGCAGAAAATGCAGAGTGATTGGCTTAGCTGGAAATACAGGAGGAATGTTTGGGGACATTGTGACCAATAACTGAGACTTGCTGTCTTAGTCCTGTCCATGTCCTGTCTAGTTGGGTTGTAGACTGTCACAATGGACACAAGGCCATGCCCACATATGCACACCACTTGGTACTTATGGAGTTATACTGTGTGCTTTTCTTTCTTCCTGTGTTATGTCTAAAAATTAAATTATTATAATCTGATATTAAAATTGGTACCTTTTTAATTTCTTACATGTTTAAGACAGATTCTTTGCTAGAGTTCATTGCTTTAATCAATAGATATTTCCTTTTGGTTTCTTGGAAGAAATCTGTACTGCCCATTTAACATTTGGCATTATCAGGTTTCAGATCATTGCTAAAACGCATCCATTTTGCATCAGTGTGTATCACATTGCTTAGGTGCTGAGTGAAAACACCAGAGTTCATTTACCCTTAACCATATTATTTTTCCATTGGTTTCCTTGTTTTCTGCATGGGGTTTAAAACTCTTGCATTGAGTTGCTCCCTTACATTCACCATTATGTAAATTGCACTCTTTTTTTCTCTTTTAGTAAGTTTTTGTTGTTTCAATACCATTGTATGGTTTTGTGGGTCTTGTTTTAAGACCTGTACTTTTAAGATGTTAAACCTTTTTAAAGATGTGTAAATAGTAAATACCTTGGGTTAACCATCTAATAAAAGAGGAATAGGTATTCCTGGAAATAATTGCTGTTTAAAAAACACTGATCTATCATAGTGGGTCCTTCACCTTTTCTCTCATCCCTGCAACTCTTAATTTCAGCAGTTGAAGTTTTACTTAACATGATTATTTTCCTGTAATTGTATACAGAAGGTCTAACCCATTTTACATTGGCATTAAAGCAGCCAGTAGGATGTTACACGCTGTTCTGCGTGGAGGGATTGAGGGAAGGGAAAGTCACTGATGGCTGGAAAGCTGGAAAATTTGTGAGCTAAATTCAGTTATCAGCACTAATTCCTTGCATATGCCCGACTAAACATCACATGCCTTTGTGGTTTTCCTCTTGCAGTAGTCATATTAAAGTTTTGTCAAGGGCTATAATGGCTGAAGTGGATTGAACCATCTTGTCATCTGCTGTCATGGAAGATGGTTTTAATTGATGGATTCATACGTCTTTCAATCAGGATGTGTCTTACAAGTACACTTATGCTTTACACAATGCAAAAATCCTACTGATTTCCACCGTTCTCCCCACAACTGGTTCTGCCTGCCATTCAGCTCTCTTGTCAGTCTGTTCTCTAACTGGAGTGTGTCTACATGGATTACATCTTTTATTAGAATTTAAAACCAAAAATAAAATGCACAGAGGAGAGAGCCTGCAGGACCTCTGGGTATACAGACAAAGACAAGCAGGTGCTATAAGCATTGAAGTAAGAAGTCATCAAAAAGTTTTTACCCCTTGCAAAACAGATACACTTGTGGGGAGAAAAAAGAAAATTGATCCAAAACAGCCAACCATCACCACCAACAAAAAAACAAACAATAAAAAGAAGAAAAACCCAGGGTTTGTTATTTTAATGATAGACTAAATTATAAGCATCTCTGAGAAAACATTTTTTGGGGAGAAGAATATTAAGTTGTTGTTATTATTATTAGAATTAGTTAAGTATGTTGTGGTTGTTAAAGTTTCTGCTCTCAGGCTGTGGTGAGATGAACATCAGCTGCTGCAACACTTCCATGAAGTCATGTTCACAGCATGGTGATAGCACCAGTGTTCAAGGCAACTGTTCTTACAGTTGAAATTCTTTTTCAACAGAAAAGAGGCTGTTTTTCAAATTGATATTACCCATTTTTCTCTGTAGGCATTTTCAATTTTTATGGGTTTTTCCCCACTGTTAATCTAAACAGGTAAAAAGATTTAGAGCCTCTTTTAAATTCTGTATCTTTTTATAGTGGACAGTGAAAAAAAAATAGGCAGTATCAATTAAAGATGTGTGGCGTATGTCTGAATTGCTTGTCTTCAAATGAATTAAAAATGGTTGAACTTTTACATTACTGTAAACACTCCACCCTTGGTGACAAGACTTCAGGCTTTGGTAGACTGCCTGAGGAAGGTGCAGCACAGCTGGCTAACACGGCAGGCCGCAGGCACCAATATTAAGGAAAGGGGGAATCTGGCAGCCTGTAACCTCTGAGCGGCAGCAGTGAACAATGTTCCATGCCAGGAGCGGTTCTTCCCATAGGGAGACCCACCCAGCTGCTTTGTCCTGCCCTGAAGAGGGCCCCCAGCACAGCGGAAGGTGCTGTCACAACCTGCCTGTGATTTCCTGAATTTTCCTGAACGTACTGGTTTTGGGGGTTTTTTGTTGTCTTCTTTGTTGTGTTTTTTGTTATCTTTGGGGATTTTTTGTTATCTTCTTTGTTGTGTTGTCATCGTTGTCCCCGTCCCCTCCCCTCCCACCCCCAGCCCCTGCCAAAACTGCTGAAGGAAAAGGTGAACGTGGTGGCCTGAAGAGCAGTTACTGAGTGGTGGCAAAAGACTGGCTTTAAAGTACGGCACTTGCTTATCTAGTTATTAATGATGTCAAATTATTTTGCTTATAAATCGAGCAAATCCACTTCAGGAATTTGAATGACAGTACAGAGTAATTTTTTAGAGTAGAACTAGAACTCTGACAAGTTTTATTTATTGATAATCTCTATCTCAGGACTTGTAGAAAGCTTTAATTTTTCTCAGCATATTTCCATTAAATTAACTAAGTACATAAAAAACTTCTACCTCTGACCTTTCCCTATTTTAGTCCTAGATAAAGGACTGGATTACAGTCAAAAGGCGTGTAATTTTTATACTACCAAATAAGTTAATAAAAGTTTTGTAATAGCAGATAAGCATATTTTTGCATGACATAAAACCAGAATGTTCTTAACAGTTGAAGGGGTTTGTTAGCAAGGTGATGACTTCTATTTCTTAGTCTTATTGACAGTAATTATATTTCATCAAAAACCTTGAAGTATTCCTAATTGATATTTTAAAAATTTCACTTAGTTTACTTACAATATTTAAAGACTGAATATTGCTATTTGCCTTTGAAACCTGGGAATAATACCAGATGTCTATTAATCCATGGTGTACTGTAGCTACCCCTTTAAGTGCTATCTTTCTGAGTGAGAAAAGCAAACAGCTCCTGAAATGCACTGAAAAAGTGATGTTCTTCAAAGACAGGATTTGTGCAGAAGCATATTCTAAGTTAAATTCTTTCCACTATCTCATGTAGGGACAGACTCTACATTTCTACTATCGTCACCCGTATCTTTAAAAAAATGTTCTCCTTTCTTTTAATTTTTTTTTCCTTTTTACTTTTCTGGTTTTTTTTCATCCCCCTTTTCCCCCAGTAATTCCCAGGACTAAATTAAGTAGAAGAAAAAATACTTGGTTCTCCTAAAATGAAGCCAGGCCATCCAGATAAACTGACTGTTTCTTTGTCTTACAGAGACACCATGTTTGCCAAGTCTGTAGTGAAACATAATGATAGAATATATTTTCCTTCTCCCTCTGGGTCTCATTAATATCTGCAATTAGTTAAAATAGAGGATTCTAGCATAGCCATATTTAGAGAGATTTCTAATTTCTCAGTAGTCTGAGAATTCTCCACCCTATTTCTCCAAACCTTAGTTATGCCAAATTAGCATCTCGTAAAAAAAGACTGTCTACTTTATCTTTAGTAGTATTGCCCATCTTGTTGTGTTTAAGCATGTTTTCCCTTGATGTGTTATTTCAAAACCTTTTGATTGCCAAAGCCCTATGGAATGCAAGTAACCAAGACAATCATGACTTTCCTGTGTTGTTTTTGGATGCCATCATGTCTACCACTTGACTGTTTTGTTTGAGTAATTTAGGGGTAGTGATGCCACTGAAAGTGGTAAAATAAATGTGGTACAATAAATTAACTGAGTCTTCTGCGGGAAACATTGTGTCAAAAAGAAAAAGGCAAAAATGCTTCATTCTCTTTTAAAACCAGCTTATACAGGTTTGCACAGCCTTCTGCAGATTCTTGAAAGTCGGCTGGCTGGAGGTCCCCTTTGTATGGTAGGAAAAGGAGAGAATTTGTGGAAGGATCTTGCTGGTTCCCATCTACACGGGAGGTGTAACAAGTGGTGGCACTGACAGAGCCCTGAGCAATCCAGGCACTGTCTGGCTCCTATAATGGTACCTCAAATTTAGGCAGAGTCTTTCCTATTTAAATGCACAACTAATGCTTGCCACCCCTAAAATATGAATAGTTGAGCCAAAGGCAGAAAACTGCATAAAATAATAGTGCCTACCAAGCACTAACTTCTAGTTTTCTGGAAAGTGCTTTACTCCACTAAGCTCCAATTCACCTCCTCACTGCAGCAGACCGGAGTTTTCCAGTTACTGCAAAACAAAATGCAGCAATTTTCTGTAGTCTTATGCTTAGTGTTTCACTGCCAGAGGCGTGTCCTCTGGGCTACACACTTCTAATATGTACCTTGTGCCAACTCTAGTGCTAGTGAGAGCTTTTGGCGCTGAGCCTGGTCGTGAGCCAAGTGAGAATCCATCGCCACTCCCCCAAAGAGTCACATTTGTGTGCTGAGTCAGTGCACAGTGTAGTCGGGGTAGTACCAAAGCTGCCATCTGTGAGATGGTGGGGCTAGATGACAGATGAGGGGGCAAAGTGCATTGAGAACAAAGACAGTGGAGCAGCTGCTAGGTGAGCTGAGCTGCCCAAAGTGTGATGGCCTTGGTGCTCAGGGCACTCAAATGGCACCTGATGGTACTGGTCACAATGTCTTGTGCTTCTGAAGGGACAGAAATCACTCTCCTCTGTGTCTGGCTGTGGTTTTGGCCCATAGCCATTAGGCTGTGAGGCACTCTAAGTTTTTCTTTCATGTGTTGTTTTACCTTCATGTGTGGAGACTCTGGGTTCCTTCCAAACTAAAGATTGCTTGGGCCAGATGAGGCTGGGTGTTTGGGAAGGCTTTGCTGCTTGGTCAGGGTACTTTCATAGCTCTTTATTGCAGCAGGGCCTGTCATAAACTCCTTTCCACACAGCTAAGTGCTGGAAGCATCAAGCTCTATGGTGTTCTTTTACTGTCACCTTGTGGGCCATTATTTACCGAGTGCAAAGTGGAACAGATTCAACTGGAGGGGTGCAAGAGACCCTCTTCAAGCTGCATTTGAGCAGTTAGAGCAGTAGTGATTCGTGCATTGAAATCTTATTGAACAGATAAAGCATTTGCCAAGGACATTAAATTCTGACTCTTGATTAAGAGACAAGACTCCTTTTTCTTCTGCTTGAGTTTGGTGTGGAAAATCTATTTCATTACACATCTTCAAAAATATCTAGTTGAATAGGTCCTGCAGGTGAGGCAAATGGGATGGAAAATGAGACTTGTGATCTTTGTCGAGTCTGAGGCTGTGACAAAGTCCAGTCTCAGCAGAGTTAGTCCTCAGGCTCTGGATTTCTGCAGGTGGCAAGAAAAAGGCTATTGAGCCTCCATGCAGGGCTGAGCATCTGCATCCCATCTGCATGGTCATGCAAGTATGAATTCCTTCAGCAAAGAAACTGATTTACAGTACCCTATATTTTGGAAAATTCAGTAGTCACCAGGTTTAAAATACTTTTAATGGGTCTAAATCAATTTGCATGTTGAATATAAAGCATTTTTGTGTTTTTGCATGCTTGTAACTTGTCACCTCACTGAACTGTAGTAAGAGGTTTCCTGTGGTTCCTGGAAGCTTCTTGTTCTGTTGTTGCTGTGCAGAAGGGCTATGCAAATTCCCTAGAGCCAAAGCAAAGCAGCTATTCTTCTCAGTGAGTGCCAGGATTGTGCCTGCTGCATTGTGTGCAGTCCAGAACAGCAAACATCTATCACATTGAACTCCCAGGGCTCAGCTGTGCCTTAAAGACATGGTTTAGCTTTTAACAGAGCTGATCAGCACACAGTGTTCTGACTGTCATTCCTAAAGAACAAAATGACAGATGGGCTTATGATACATTCGTCTGGAGGTAGAGAATGAGAAGAACAAGTTGGTTACTAATTACCTTCCCACCACTGAAAGGAGAAATGTCCCCATGCTTGACACAACTCGCATGGATGTGTCAAAATTAATGAACATTTTCACCCTCAGCTGTCCCAGAGTGAGCTTCACACCATTGTGTCCCATGTGGCCCTGAGATCTTAATGCAGCCATTTGCATTCATCAGGGCAGCACAGACACAACGTGAGAGTTCAAGAGTTTTGAAATCCATCTCTGTCATCAAGATGCTTTGCAGGAGTGCTGCTGACTAACAGCCATGGGTCATATCAGTGCACTGTTACTGTTGATCCTTTTCATTACACGTTTTTTCTTTCAGATCTGTTATTCAGATTACTGTTTTTAAATTGGGATGACTGCTCTTATGTAAAAAATTATTCCTGATAGTCTCAGAAGTAATACATAAACTGCAATTCCATCTAATTGTTGATTTTATTTTTTATTTAAATTTTGAGATGAGTTTAGACGCATGAGAAATCCCATCCAGCTGTGCAAGAAGACACAGTAATCTTAGAATATAAGGTACTCCTGGTACCTAAGCTAAGGTGTCAGGATTGTGTCCCTATGGCTGTATGTACCAGACAAATTATCTTGATTTTAAATAATGTTTAAAATTGGTTACAGTGAAGTGCCGATAAAATCCTTTGTATGAATAGTCTTTGAGTGTTGCTACCCATGTATTTCCTTTGATTATTTTAAAATTACTGCTTCAGTACTTATGTTCCTTGACAGGTCTATTATTCTAACAATCCAATAAGTAGATACATTAAATATTGCAAAATAAATTATTACTAATCCTATACCTAAAAAGGATTGAGTTTGGAAATGTTTTCAGATTTGATCAATGAGATTTATCAACTCAGACTCCAGAATTCTTCACTAGTTCTTGTCATACTGAAAAATGATTATAGAGATGGGGTGGTGGGAAATGCTAAAAACAGTGCATTGCTTGACTAGGCATGAAAACAGGAGGGCTCATTTGCAGGGCTGCATTTGAAAAATAAAATTAGAACAATGAAGCATAGCTATCTGTCAATGGAAACAGAAGCTGACATTTTAGGGATTATAGCTGCTGCTAATATTTAGGTAAGTGCTCTAGGCCATTTTCCTCTAATTGAAAGCTGATGTAAAACCAATTTAAGTGACACAGTCAGTATATCGGGTATTCTATTAGTTTAATTTTTGACACTGCCATGGCAGAAGTAAGGTGGCTGACCCTTAATGACAACAATTTGTTTTGTGTTTGTACAATTATGGTGGGTCTTTATTGTCAATCTAATCAGTAGCAGGGGGCTATATCTTAATGTGAAACTTATTCAGAGTGTTTAATCTGAAGGAATTCATTTCAGAGAGTTGATGAGCATTCAAGTGCTGCTCACAGGCTATCAGAGTTAAAAAATTCTGTTGTTTTAATCTGAGCCTTTTTAATTTTGAAAACAACTCCCTTCAAAACAGATTTCACCATCTACTTTTGTTACTTTTGGCCCTTTTAGTTTATCTTTTGGCTGATTTGTTTTTCCTTTTTCTCCTCCAGCTTCTTGGTTGCCTCCCCATATCCAAAGAAGCACAAACTATCATTGCTGTGACAAAGGGTGGGGTGCACCTTCTCCGCAGCACTCAGATATTTTCCTCATGGCTCTCCGTGTGAAGTCGACCTTCCCTCTTTCTTTCTTGAGAGCTGTGTACTCATAGGCCTTCAGCTTGCTGTAATAGTCTGAGAACTTATTGTAGAGGATGGAGATGGGCATGCCATTCAGGATTATTCCAAAAGCAATGCAGAGGAAAGCAAACAGGCGTCCAAGGTGCGTTTCTGGACACATATCTCCATATCCCACTGTAGAGATGCTGACCTACAGGCAAACCAACACGCAGCTTATTATCTGAGCTAAGAACATAGACAGATATGTTCACTGATCAGGGACAAGGTTAACTTTTTTTTAATTTGCATTGTAACTCTAAAATATTCTGTGCTGCTTTTGTGTGTGTGTGTGTGTTTGTGTTTGTGCCTGCCTCTGTGTGTGTATGTGTCTACTAGTTTTCTTATGCAAAATATTCCTAATTAAAAAAAAAAACAAACCCTCTCATGGAGTAAAGAAAGACAATGGTTTGACACCATTCAGGAGGATTTTTAGATTTTTACCCTGCAGAGGGAATTCCCAGACAAATTCCATACCAGGCTGTCCAGAAGGTGATTGTTTGGCTGAAGGGAAAGGATAGATGTGGCTCCCTAGCCATGCAAATCCACTGATAGCTGCAACCCTGCTCCCTCATCATGTCACTTGGAACAGATGTCCTGTTTCTAAATCCACTGTGCTGATAAAACCCCGTATTTGGGACTTATCCTCTGGTTTGTATTTTGAGTTTTACCTTTGTTTTTCATATGTATTTTAGGAACTAGTGAAAAACACACAAAACCCTTCAATTAATTTTGAAATAAATTTTCCTATTTGCCTTATAGGAAGACATTATACAGGACTTCAAAGTTACTAGATGAAATCCCCCTTAATAATTACATACCTACAAAGAACTGTAGCCTGGAAGGTTTTGCTTGTAGTGTATGGTTGCAATATGTATAGTTATAGTGTTAAATAAGTACACAGGTGTGTAATTTTTGCTGAATTTCCTTTTGAAGAAGGATTTAGGGGTTGTTGAAAATGTTTCAGCTTTGGTTGTTGAATTTTTTGGGGTTTTTTTTTTTGAGAGTGATGGTGTTTAGTGTATTTATTTTATATGATTCTGAACAATTTGCCAGCTCACTGTGTACATACCCTTACATTTTTCTTCTCAGCCAATATAATTTTCTCTTTCTGCCTATGGATATATGAGGGAACTGTTTTATGGGTCCAGTGCTACACCAAGTACTGAAATATTTCCATTGTAAAATTCAGATTAAAATTAATGGATGTTTGATTATGGAGATGCTGCTACATTTGAAAAATCTACTCTCAAACAGTCAACATAAGATAACTCCTAATTTATTTAGTTTAACTGCACACATTTTGATGTTTTATATTTTTTACACTGAGTAAATATAACTTTTTTTCTGGCAGGTAAAACTTTCATGTTGCTGTCACCTCTCACTTTCTGGTCTGTGCAAAGGAACTTTTTCAGCCAGTGAATTTTATTTGATTTTTTTCACAGTGTCTCAACACACTGTATATATCTGTTAAACAGTAACCTAAAATTCTGACAAAAATAAGCCACAGACAGTAGGACTTTGACTGTAATGCCCTTGTGGCTTTAACACTAAAATAAGTTTTCAGAAGGTCAGTGTGTAGCGTTTGTCATCTTCTAAAATTGTAAATAGAATGATATTTCAAATGAAGAAAACATTAGAGTTCATGAGACAGCACTGGGTGAGCACATTTTTAGGATGCACCTGGTGCTTCCTGTGGAATAAAAGGGATTAGTGATTTGGTTTAATGGAAATTAAGTCACTGGATTTGAATGATAATACAGGATAAATATCTCCAAAAATAAATACTGAGATGAAGGCAAGATGTTTATGTCTACCAGCCAGGACAAAAACATTATCCTGTGATAAGGTTCTGTACCATTGGCATAGTTTTATACATTGCCTGTAACAGTTTAGGAAGGATGCTTCTTCTCCTGCATGTGTGAGTTGGTGAATGCTGTTGGATTTTTATAAAATTCAAATGATCTAGATATATTAATTTACAGGCTGTCAAAAGTGTTTTATGCTTTGGAATTGCAATGTGCATGATACAGCTCCTGTTTTGAAGGCACTTGCTCAGTTAAATAGGCCTTTTTCACCTAGCCATATAAGTTTATTAAGAATATCTAAATTATTATGGTGTCACCACTTCGCAAAAATGAGCCCTAAAGATTTTGCATATGACCTGCATGTTCAGAAGACAGAGTATTTTAGCAATGTATGAATCACCAGTGTTTTCATAGCCTTTGTATATT
Source organism: Ammospiza caudacuta (assembly GCF_027887145.1). NCBI lineage: Eukaryota > Metazoa > Chordata > Aves > Passeriformes > Passerellidae > Ammospiza > Ammospiza caudacuta. The sequence continues at coordinate 41,731,648 of NC_080632.1, forward strand.
ACTTACAGATGATCTATGAAGGTCAGATTACAAGACCTTCTTTCCTTTATTCACTGATTTTTCCATCCTTACATGGCCCATGGAAGGATGGAAAAATCAGTGAATAAAGGATATTCAGCACAGTTACACATACACATGTGCACACATATAAATGTGTGCATCTATGCTTGTCTGTAAGGCTTTTTTTCTGCCATGTGCTGAATCACTGCAAATGTGTGGTAAACCACCACATCTCATCGTCCATGGCTGAGCCAGAAGCGCAGACCTTGGGCTCCAGGATGGCTGGCCAGGGTAAGTGACCTTGAATGGGTTGGGATTACTGTCTGGTGGGCCTCATATGCATCTTGGGGCATCCAGTGTCAGTGCTGATCAACCAGCCTGAGATGTTATAACTCCTATCCAGTCTATTTGCATGAGTTTTTTTCTCCAGGGAAGTGACTGGGACAGAGCCAGACCCTTAGCCATGCCCAGGGGTCAGAAGTGCTCCTGGGGCCCCACACAGAAATAGACTGTGCAGGTTGGCATCAGCTGCTGCAAAACAAAATGTATGTGACAATGGTCTAGGACAAGCCTTAGGGTTATGGATGGCTAAGGTGTGGGTCCTGTGCCTTCCCTCAGCATTGACAATGTCTAGCCACCCACTAGTTTCAGCTAGGGTGCTATAAATACAGACATCTTCTGCAGAACACAATCTCTTGTGTAAAACAACTGTTGGTCCTAGTGGATTTTTAACAGCCAGAGTTCTGGGACAGCTTTCACTTTTAAAGTGTGGGTGATCTGACTGTAGTTAATAAACTATGTCTCATCATCTTGCAGTTTTATGGGTTGCAGAAGACCTACACATAGAATAAGAACAAAAATCCTGTTTCTAGAGTGCCAAATGCATGCTTTTCCCCCCCTATTGTTTTGACAACACTGACAATGGCACTAAATTGGGAAATGCTTTTTTTACCCTGTCTTTGACCACTTCTTCTTTAAAAGTGAAAATGTCTGCATTTGGAGATATGGGAATTTCAAGACCACCTGCCTGATTAAGTCTTGATTTAAGCTTACAGAGAGGTGAATGAGTGCATGTGTGTGTGTGTCTGTGTGCACGCAGGCATGCATATGTCCTGTAAGCTCAGAATTCAAAGCAGATGTTCACTGATCTAAGCCTGTTGTTTTCAAGACTGTCAGCAACTCCAGCTGGGAGGAGAGGGGAAGGGGAAGGGGAAGGGGAAGGGGAAGGGAAGGAAGGGAGGGTCTCTTTACTCAGCAAAGTAAGATGTGTTTACTTACGGCAGCCCACCACCAAGCATGGGGAATGCTGGTGAAGTTGGTACTGGAGACATCGTGCTCCACTGTGTAGACCATGGCAGAGAAGGCAAAGATGCCCATAGCAATGAAGAGCAAAAGGCAGCCCACCTGCTGATAGCACTGGCGCAAGGTAAAGCCGAAGGCACGCAGCCCTGTGGAGTGGCGGGCCAGCTTGAGGATGCGGAAGATGCGCATGAGGCGCATGATGCGAAGCACCTGTCCTACCTTGCTCACTCGCCCCACCTTCTCGATATCGTGCTCGTGTTGGGAGCCCCGACCCCGGGGCTGGTCATCGTCAGTAAAGCATTCAAGCAGCAGCTGCAGATAGAGGGGCAGGATGGCAATGAGGTCTACTGCATTGAGGGCACTGCTGGCAAAGCGGCGCAGGTCTGGGGTAGAGACCAAGCGCAGCAGGTACTCCAATGTGAAGAATGCAATGCACAAAGTCTCCACATGCTCCAAGACAGGCCGGCTATCCCCACTCTTCCAGTCTACCTGCTGCATCTCCTCTACTGTGTTGAGTGCCAGGGCAACCACGGAGATGAGGACGAAGAAGCTGGAGGCCACTGCCATCACTTTGGCAGTGACAGAGGAGAAGGGCTTCTCCATGAGGTTCCAGAGGCGCCAGCGCTGGGGCCCGTAGTAGCGCATGTGGCGGAAGAGCTGCTCATTCTCCTCAGCCTCTGCCTGGGAGCGCAGCTCCCGCTGCACCTTCAGCTGCTCGCTCAGCTCGTCCCGGCGCTCCTCGAAGCAGATGCGGCAGCAGCGGGGTGTGTATTTGAGGCGCACGCCCCAGTAGCTCAGCTCCTCCAGGAAGCTGCGGGGGCACAGCTCGTCCCTCACCCGCAGCACCCCCGAGGCATAGAAATTGTACACCAGCTGGAAGACAGCTGGGTCCCGGTCAAAGAAGTACTCATCCACCTGGGCAGCGTAGTCGTCGCACAGGCCCAGCTGGCAGCGGCGGTCAGTGGAGGTAGCCAGGCGGCCCAGGCGCGTCTTGGGGTAGATGGCCACTGCCTGGTAGGTGAGGCGGTAGCTCTGGCCACCAACATTGATGTTCAGCACGGATGGAGTAGATGATGTGGCCGGGGATCTAGAGGAAAGAGCAGGGGAACAAGGAATAAACGATGAGGCCTTGCTTTCGCCCTTAAATGCATCTTCATGTTGCCAATTTCCCTCTTCTTTCTCTTCATCTTCCTCATCTTCATCATCCACATAATAGTTGTAATTCCCCTCAGGTCCTAGTTGCAGCAGGGGCTGGGTGTTCAAGGCAGTGGTGGCAGAGGTACCACTCTGCTTATCTACATGAACGCCTTCCTTTTCCTTCCCCTTGCTGGGCCGCAGAAGGATGTTTGGTGCTTCCATCTCTCTGCCTTTATGTTTTAGGAAAAGAAACTCTTGCTGACTGTTAAACTGCAACATAATATTATTCCTTACTCTTCTCCCCTCTTTGCATTCATGCAATCAAGCGGTTAACACCAGTCCTTTTCAACTCTGCAAAAGCTGGCAACCTGGTTTTCTTTCCTCTTTATCTCAGAAGTATTATGCACAGCAGTAGGTCTGCATATGTCTCCCTGCCAGCCACCACTCCAGTTGTTGTGAAAGCTCTGTGTGGGATATAGACACATGAAGACTGCTGTTGACCGTTTTAATCTTGCTGACAGCAAAGATCTGAGTGCTTAGAGGAGGGGATTTAAGGGCTATTATCCTGTTCGAGCCTCGTTTCCCTTAGGCTGTGACGTGAATGATTATGGATCTATAAATCTATGAAAAATCAGTAGGGGGGAAATCCCCTAAAATTTTATTGCTAATAAAATCCACACATTTTCCTATTTAAAATATATATGGATTAAAAGTAATCTGAAATAAAAATGTATGAGGGGCAGAGAGAAAGAGAGTAGTACAGATTTCTTTCATCCTCATGGGCATAGCATGGCTTGGCTTTCTTTAATGAAAATAATGAATAATTGATATGCAGATAAAGGGCAGGAACTCACTGGTGTATCTCTTAAAATGTTTTCAAAAGGTGAGGAAATAAAAGTAATTTCATTTTATTCACAGTTAGAATACCTCCATTTGGTTAAGAGCCGAGGAATATTTCAGTCTGTGCCTGAAGCTTTGAATGTACTCTGGGAGTGCAGGTCTAATGTTCTGCTGGGCTCAGTGGAAACAAAGGGCAGAGGTGTGAAGGAGTTTCCAGCTTCAAACTCTTCATGAGCTGCTGAGAAACAGCATAAAGCCAGTCTTGTTTCTCTTGCAGATGGTGTTAGTGTCGTATAAAGCTGCAGTGAGTAACTAGCAGGACAGGAGAGAGGCTTTCCCTGTGTTTGGATGGAGGTTTCTTCTTCAGCTCTGTTGGAGCTGGCATCAGCAATTCCTGTAACAATGACCATCCCCAAAACCAGGTTACTTCCCTTTGTCACTGGGAGCACTTCAGCTAAGCTGGAGCTCCTGAAAAGCAGGGAATGCACACAACAAAGTGCTGGTTCCTTGTGCGTGCTCTTAGCACCTCACTTACAGCTCCTAAGCAGCAGCTCATTATTCTGCCTGTATCCAGGCTGGTGCAGGAAGGGACAAGGCACTGGAAAACTACTAATTTTGGCAACACCCTTGCAGGTCTGTAAGGCCTCCCATGTGCAATTCTGTATTCTGCCTTCCGCTTGCAGCTCCCTTTCACATAGGCTGCTGGGACAGTGTATCCCAGAGGACTGCAGCAGTGCTTTCCCTTTGCTGTACTCAAGCTCCCATTCTTCTGCACTGGTTTCAGGTTCTTGCTCCTGCAGACCCCAATACTGTTGTTTTGGTAGTCCTGTGTGAAGCAACTGCTGTCCTGTGTGAAGCAACTGCTGCTGCTATGACAATGTCTCCTTCTTTCCTGTTTCCTTACCTGCAGTTATAGCTTTTCTATTTATATTTAATAGTTCTTGACAAAATGGAAGACGCCACAGCTGAGCATTTTACAATACTTTTGTTCTCAGTCTGAGTGGATCACATGAAACTCTTCAAGGTTTCTTTGAGTCACACTGTTTAAGGCCTGAATTATTTGTTATTCATATTTAACTCTGCTTGAGAGTGAATTTGTCTCCCCTGCCTGTTCTCTTTCTTGATGCAATAGAGGCAAGCCCCCTATTAATAGGGATTGTCAGCACCTCTTTAGAGATACCAACCTGCTTTGCAGTTTGCTTTGAGCATTGAACCATGCCATGGTGAATCCTTTGTATAGCAACTTCAACACAAATTAATGCCAAGTTTCAAGGCTGTTTCTTTCTTCTAAGCAAAGTGAATCAGGCATAAGAAAAAGGCAGTTCACGATGCCATCATTTTAGTGCCAAAAATGCTGGAATTTTTCTTAATCAAGATCCAGGATAGACTATAACCATATTCCTCACACCAGTCTCTGCTGTAACATTTAATTTTGCTTTTGTCAGCCTCCCTGGCCTCACTTCTAAGAAGTATCCACTAATGTTTATTGCTCACTATTCAAGAGATCATTTCTTATGCCATAATGCAGCAGCAGGAGCTTCTACAGGGTGAACTTCATGGCTGTCAGGTACCAGCTCCTCATGTACATGGACTCAGATCTTGGACATCATTACTCAGAAAAGCAAGGAAGATCACTAGCTTCAGTCTGCTCAGACTAATCTCTTTGACCTAAATATTCTTGGGAACAGAGTTCTGGGGCACCTGCTGCACTCTCCTCAAACTTGTCTCTAGCTGGCAAAATAGCTAAAATAAAATTATTTCGTATATGTTCTTTATTTTCAGGTGGGAGTTGATTCTGAGGTGTTAGATTCTCAGTCTAGACACATAAGAAAATGAAGTGACTAGAAAGAGCCCACTTTTCCCCCTTATCTACCTTATTTAATGTGCTGCTTTTCTTCATAAATGCCATTAGTAGTAATTGCTCATTTTCTTATATGGGGAAGAGGAGAATATGGGCTGTTTAAATAAGTAGTTAGTAAAGTCTCTTGGCAATCTTTTTTTTCAAAGTTATCTGAGTGATATGCTTGTCTCTTTTCAAGACCTCTCTTTTAACAGTGCAGGAGTAGTCAAACACAACATGTTGAAAGCCAAGCCAATGGGCCAGAAGGTTGGCTAGGCTGAGCAGTGAACTTAGATGGAGAAGGAAAGCATATGAACCTTGGAAACAAGGTGACATGGGGGGATGACAGAGATGTTGCTCGTCTCTGTGGAGACAAAATTTGTGTGACCAAAACTGAGATAGAATTCAAGCTGTGCAGGACAAGCTGTGAAGGAAAGCAAAAGGGGCTTGTTTGGTTTTTATATGTTAACAGCAAAAAAAGGATCAGAGATAACATCGGCCCATTGCTTGACGAGGTCCAAAAAAAATTGCAGACACAGTAGAGAATGATCCACCTTTGCCATCTGTCTTCAAGACCAATGAAGGGCTGGGATCCTAGAGCCCATTGTTGGAAGACTGTCACTTGGGGCATGATAGATTCCAAGGCAATCCTGAAATTGTTTGAGACTTGCTGTTTCAGTTGGATGCACACAGGTGTATGGGGCAGATAGGATTCTTTCCATGGAAAAACTGGCTGATGCACTTGGCAGAACCTCTCTCCATTGTATTGAATTTGTCTTGTGAGTCTGGAGATGTCCCAGTCTGCTGGAATCTGGAAATGTGTCCCAGTTTTATAAAAGGATAAAAAGAAAACTCTGGGAGTTATAGGTCTAGCATTTTCACTGCAGTGCGTGGTAAAATCATAGGGAAGGTTTTTCTGGGAGTTACTGAAAAATATTGTTTGAGAGAAAATGCAGTTATTACAGTGAGCATGGGTTCACAAGGGAAAAGTCCTGTTTGACCAATTTAATTTTCTTTTATATCAAAGTAACCTTAGGTGATCAAGGGAACCCAGTAGATGTGGACTGGTTTTATTTTACAGAGATTTTTGTTCTGTCTCCCACAGTACCCTGCTGGATAAACTGCCTGGCACACAGCTAGTTGAGTCCATAATACATTGCGTGAGTAACAGGCTGGTGGGTCAGGCTCAAAGGGTTTTGGTAAATGTTACATCAGGCTGGCAGCCAGGGACCAGAGGTTCCTCAGGGCTCCATTTTAGCACCAGGGCTCTATAATGTTGTTCTAAAAAGATATGGATGCCGGGATCAAATGCACATTGAATAGGCATGGTGATTTTACTACACTAGGAAAAGTTGTGGACTCCCTTGAGGACAGAGAGGCTCTGCAGAGAGATGTGGGTAGATTAGAAATTTGGGCAACTACCAACCATTAGGAACTAGACAAGATCAGTCGCAGGATTCTTCACTTGGGATGGGGTAATCCTGGATGTACATGTAGATTTGACAATGAGAAGCTTGGGGGGATCTGAGGGGTTTGGGTTTGTGGCAAGGTGAGCATGGGTCAGCAGTGCCCTGGCAGCCAGGAGGGCCACCCGTGTCCTGGGGACATCAGGCACAGCATGGCCAGCCAGGCAAGGGAGGGGATTTTCCTGCTGTGCTCTGCACTGGGGCAGCCTCACCTCGAGTGCTGGGGGCAGCTCTGGGTGCCACAATAAAAGAACATGGAGCTATTAGAGTGTCCAGAAGAGTGAGACCAAGATGGGGAAAATTCTCAATGGCATGACTGAGGCCACTTGGTTTCCACAGCTTGGAGGCTGAGGTGACCTCAGGACAACCTACAACTTCCTCAAGATGGGCAGTGAAGTGAGAGGTGCTAATCTCCTCTCTCTGGTGGTCAGTACAGGATAGGGGGAAATGGAATGAAGCTGCACCAGGAGAAGTTCAGGCTGGACGTTAGGAAAAGGTTCTTCATGGTGGTCAGTGATTGAATCATGCTCCCCAGGGAAGAGGTCACAGCACCAAGATTGTCAGAATTCAAGGACTGTCTGGAGAACACTCTTAGTCATATGGTTCAATTTCAGGTAGTCCTGCGAGGAGTGGGGATTTGGATTCAGTGATTCTTATGAGTTCTTCCCAACTCGAGATATTGTATGATTCTCTGATTCTATGGATAGAAGAAGAAATGTGAAAACTTAGCAGTCAGTAACATTGGAGAATGCTATCCACTGCTATCAACCTGACAGTGCTCTGGGTACCAGCTTCCTGAAAACAGGATTTTAACAACAGAAAACTATACTTAAAATGGAGTGAGCAGATCGGTCTTTGCAAACCTTCATTTTTAGGAGTGCTGACTTTTCCAGGATAGGGCACTGTTGTAGTAATACAACTGTAGCTATAATGCTCTTTCACTGAGCAAATCAGCTTCAGAATTGAGTGCATGTGCTTTTTCTTGGTTTAAAAATAAGAGAAATTTTAAATTAAAATTGCTTTAAAGAATTTATATGATAAGGATCAGTCGATTAGTTCCTACCTCATGAGGAATTTTTTGTAGATTAGTAGTTTTTTAAGGTCAGGACAAGCCTATAAGATCATTTGTTCTGACCTACTTGAACAATGACTCCACAATTTTGTCATTTTGCATGTTTCAAAGGGTCCAGCCAGGCTCTTTCCTTAAGATCCAGTGACTTCTGAAGCTAAGTTGACCACGTGGAAAATACTGCTAATGGTGATTATTAGCAATGTAATAATTAATAATGTCCTGTTTATCCTTTTAGGGCCCTCAAGAAGCTGTGTAATAGGACTGAAGGTAGACTGACTGACTGCAGTGTCTGCTAAAACTGTAAGGGGTGACTCAGCAAGTAAGAGAATTAAGATTATTTTCTGTCTGCCTGTCCACATACCAGTACTTTGTAAGAGGGACTGTCAAAAAAAATAAAAAAAGAAAAAAGAAAACTTTTTTTTTTTTTTTAGTCCTGAGCTAGAGCTTTTCCAAAATACCAGATCTATGCAGAGCTGAACTAACATTCACTCTATGCTTTGTCTCCACTCAGTTCAGTTATTTAGATTCAAATGCAAGGAGGTAAGCAAGAGGACCTGTTTTGCTCTTTAATGCCAGGTGTCTTTGCACCCTACCACGCTGGCAGACTTTCTCAGCCATCAGAATGCCATGCTGTTGCTGAACAAGTGCCTGCCTGTTCACTGCTTTCTCTATTCCTGCTTGTTTGGTTTTCTTTTTCCCCCACTTGCCAACCGTGCAGCTGCGGCCAGCCAGACAATGCTAGGAAAGGGTGAGTAAGTGGGAAGAGAGGCTTTTTGAGGGGTGGGATGATCAGCGTCATCTAGTCCACCTCTTCCTGCTTCCAGGGAAGAGCTCACGTGCCTTTGCTTCACTCATCAGCGTTGCCTTCTTCTGGGAGGGAAAAGCACAGAGAATGCCAGCTACAGACCCTGAGAAGAGGCAGAGGGACAGGCTGGGGTTGTGGTCTTGTCACCTGAGCACTTGGGCTGTGCCATCCAGGGCAGCAGCAGTGATGTGTGTCCCAGGGGTGTACCAGCTGACTGCAGCAGCATACCTGAGCACAGGCACCCAGGATAAATGCCGTGTGCTCCCACTGCTGCTGTGTATCAACCTGTCCTTGTCAGTATCTATTTCCGCCTTGACCACTCTGCATTATCACTTTTCTTTCCTAGTGAACTTCTGCTTAGTTTTGTAAACTGCAATTTTTTTAAACAGGTAAACCTACAGCGTTTAGGTGCTACAGCAAGTCAATGCAATACAGCAGCAAATACACATGAAAATGTGACACACACAAAAGCAACAGTACCATATTCCCCATCTCAGTGAATTCATAATCCTTTTTTACAGATGGGATGCTGAAGAACAAAATGATTTAACCTGGAAACAAGCAGGAGAAGAATAAACCAGTATGTTCTCTATTTCATATTGCTGGGCTTTCCACTGGGCCTTGCTTACTGTATGTGGTGTTTCATTCATAAACATTAGCAGCTCTTCAGACACAGGCAACTGGTGCCAGCCCTGCAGTGAGCACAAACAAACAGAAAAAACACACAACAGCAGCAGTGTGAAATACAAAGTTGTGTTTCGTGTCAGGTACAAACAGGCGATGTGTGTAGTTGTGAATGCGAAATGTGTGGACCCCGACAAAGGGAGAGCTGTGAATTCTAATAATAACTGAGGAGAATAAAGCATGGAAAAAGGCCTTTGAACCTATCTGTTGTTTGCAAATTAACCCTAGTTGATTTAGGAGCATTGGAATTAAAGTGTTAAAGATGTTGCTTTTTGCCTGCATTTAATCCATAAAGAGTTCTGCAATAATAACATTTTGAAGTATAATTTTAGAATATTCCTTGTATCCTTGAAACTATAGCTTTGGAATATATATAAAGGAAATATGCTTATCTCACGCCTTGTTGAAGCAGAGAAAAACAGCTTGAGAAAGGAAGATGAACATCACCTCAAGGGTTTATGGTTTTGACCAAAGGGAAGCTGGACATCACTGTTATGAGATTTATAGTCTCTACAATTAAAAGGTGGACCCACATCTGGGGAGCTGGACTCCACCACATGGGATTCGTCTTTCTTCTTTCGGAAACTGGACCATCACCATCTGGGGATACTCCTTTAGAGATACATCCTGAGAAACTAAGATCACAATAGTGTATAGAATCGTGATGTAATAATTTGGAATAAAAAAAATTGCAGATGAGTAAAAAAATTGCAAATAGAAACTGCTGAAAAAGCTGATGAGTAACCCTATAAATACCTGTAACCCTCAATTATCGGTGTGCAGTTGGAGGGAAAACTTCCCCCACTGTACCCAGCGCTGTATTGCTCATACTTTACCATATAAAATAATAAATTGATTGCTGCTTGAATATTGGCCTAGTCAAGCTTCTTATTCATAACAGCAGCAAGAAAAAAAATTTACTGAATGAGTGGGAATGAGTATGAACTATATATGTAAAGAAACAGTAAATATGCTGGAAGCAAAGACTGAGTCATGGCAGTAACACATTGCTAAAGCTATGGGAGGAGTGACTTGTGCAATCAACAGCTTTACATTTTCTGAGCATTATAGAGTTATGGGAATAGACAGTTCTCTTGCTGAGAGAGTCGCCAGTTTTGCTTTGAAATCTTTTTCATATCACTGAAAGGGAGGAAGTACTGATGTGTTTATGCAGTGTGTCCACTTCCTCTCTCTGCCTGGAATTTATATTTTGGGGCTTTTTATTTGTTTTGCTGTTTCCTTATGTATGATAGAGGCACTTTTGACAGGCAGCATGTAGTAATACAGTGCTTTTTTTTTTTAATGTGAGAGGCCCCTGCCAAACAACCATGCTGCTATATAAAGAAAAAAACAATAAAAATAATCAACAGCAATAAAGTCACAAAATGGAAGACACAGATGAAGGTGTGGAACAGCACCAAACAGCCCTTCCTGGCACAGAAAGCAGCATGACATGCAGTCTCTTTTCAGATTTCTGAATCACTGGTGGGCTAGACATCAATCTGTCCTATGAATTACAAAGAGCCTACTGAGCTTGTAAACTGTGTCATTCTGCTACTGTTCCAGTCACCCTTCCTCTTTTTTAACCCTGTTCACATTCCACCCCTAGCAAGAACCAGCCACCAGGAACACAAATCTCAATGTGACATAGTTTATGGTGATCCAAAAATCAAGAGCTCAAACAGCACCAAACAAAAAACTCCAGCCAGTCAGTCAGCCACCAACCAACCAACCAACCAACCAACCAACCAACCAACCAACCAACCAACCAACCAAATTCCCTCTGCCCCATGCCACCTTGCCCAGAAAAAAGAAAAAAAGAAAAAGAAAAAAAGAGGTGCAAAATAATGAGATACATTAACCTTGGACTCCTCTTGGTGGCATACTGGTGAGTTGTGTTGGACTCAGTTACAGAACAATATGATAGAGACATGTGTCATGGCCTCTGGATAGAATTTTGTTTTGATTTATGCATTCTGTCACACACTGCTCTGAAAACTGCTTGTTCTTTTCTTAGGCTTTACTAAAAACCAGCTAGCAACAGGGAAAAAACCCAATTCATTTGTGCATGCTCCTTGTAACAGGATCAGACAGAATTAGAAAGGACTTAATGCAAGGCACATATCCAGGAATAGTCTTTTCCAGGTTCTGTCCTTTAACAAACATATCCATTGCAATAACTTCTTCCATTGTTCCTTCTTGTTTCCTTGGGTGTAACTGGCCCTCCTGAGCCTTTCTGATACGAGCACTAGCAGTGATTGTAAATTAGCACAGCTTACCTGTCTCCTTAACATTTACTCGCTTCTTTTGCAGCTGAATTACCTTTATGTGCTACAACTGAAATCTGAAAGAATAGCTTGGCATCTGCCAGATCTTCCACCAGAGACATATCTAGCTTCACCCCAGCATTACTTTTAAGGAGGGGAAAAGGGGACCACACTCCCCAAAGTGCATTTTCTGACCCTAGACTTTTAAGTCCATAATCCATAGTGATTTTTTAGGGCTGTGCTCTTGCGAAATTTAGTTTGCTTCATGTATATGCATGTCACACCTCTCCCTCTCCCTCTGAGTTTAGACTGCAGCTGCATGGCCTCTGCTTTTCTGACATTTATCTCTTGCTTCCTTGTCCTCCCCTGTTGTATCTGCTCTGTACTGCCTTGGTCCCACCTCTCTGCCTGTTCTACAGCAGCATCTCTCCCTACAGAATCAGTGACACCAGCTTTCCTCCAAGTCAGGTGTTTATATTCCTCTTGAAGATAGCATGCTTGAGGGCTCATCTCTCAGCTTCTTTATGAGTGTGTAGTGTGCTCTATCATGATGAAGTTCAAAGAATACAAAGAACTCTTTTACCAATGCTGCAAAAGTATTAGAATTTCCTTACACACAAGAAAGATTAGCTAAAAATAAACTAGCTATTCCCTGAACTTTTCAGAGGAAATTAGATAACTTTGTGCAGTGGAAGAAAAGATTTCAGTCGTTACTGAGATTAATTCAGGACTAATTGTGATTTTAAATTCTGGGGGATATTTTCCAAACATCAACACATTTATAATAAAGCTGTACACAAAAGAACAAATTGGTTCAGGGGCAAAAAAATCTTTTGCAAGCCTGGATTTTAGCCAGTTTTTGTGTATGGATGTTTGCATACACACATATTTTATGCATATGTATGCAAATCTGTCAGCAAGATTGCTATCCTTATCCTGACCATGCGCCATTTGCCAACCACTTCAATGCAGCGAGCATTTTGGGCATTCATGAACATATAGTTTAGTGATTTGAACAGGTTATCTTTTCTCTTCTTGCTGTGGCCACACACTGCACTGCACTGGCTTGATTTACAGGCTAAGCTTTTCTAGAGACGATTTCAATTCTCAACTCTGTACTTCTCTTGCTCAATGCAATGCAATACCCCAAACTTTTTTCTTTGTTGTTCTCAGAAATTGCCATTATTTGGAGAGTGAACAAGATCAAGAAAAGATCTTTAGCTGATATTGTCTCTGAAGATATAATGAATATGCCCTTGAAAGTATTCCTTTGATATTGACTTCTGGTAAAAAACAAGTAATTCCTTACCCTACCCTCAAAGTCTGGCAAGAGAAAAAAAATAAGTAGAGCTGCAAAACTGCAGAAGGTTTTCAAATGTGACAGAATAACAAGCGCCTGTTTAAGCTAATCACTACCTTTGTCAAATACTGCTTTAAAAATGGTCCTGAAAACTTGTTCTTTTAGAAAATACACTGTGTTCTGCTGTTTAAAAAAAAATATCATAAATCCCTATTTTGTAATTATAAATGTTAATTTTGCTGTAATGACAGGTTAATTGCAAGATGTTTTCTGCCAAACTGGAGTTGCAGACCTTTGTACAAAAGATGGTCTCTTGAAATTTGCTTGGAAGAGAGTATTTAGAAAATACTCTGCAAAAACATGATGTCATTGCTATTGTGAATAACCATTGCACAAATAAAATACTGTTTTTTAAGTATCTGCTGATACTTAAAAAACAGTATCAGCAGACTTGCATTTTATCTCTCTAAGTAGCCTTAGGAAGGTAAAAGATGTATTGAAAGGTGATGCACAGTAACTTTAATTTCATCATGAGTGACCTCAGGTAATCAGAAGAAAAAGTCAGGCATAGGTGAGCTTTTCCCTCATGCAAGTGCAAGTGAGTGGCATAAGTGGTGAGACATGGTTGCTGGAGTGGGTTCATTTCAGCTCAAACTGGGCATGCTGAAGCTAATGTCCAAAGTGTGAGAGCATCTTACTCACCCTGTGTGAGGATGGCTAAGCAGTGAGCTATTGGCAGGGAGGCAGGAAGGCAGGCAGGAAGGCAGGCAGGCAGGAAGGCAGGGGGGAAGGAAGGAAGGAAGGAAGGCAGGCAGGAAGGCAGGCAGGCAGGAAGGCAGGGGGGAAGGAAGGAAGGAAGGAAGGAAGGAAGGAAGGAAGGAAGGAAGGAAGGAAGGAAGGAAGGAAGGAAGGAAGGAAGGAAGGAAGGAAGGAAGGAAGGAAGGAAGGAAGGAAGGAAGGAAGGAAGGAAGGAAGGAAGGAAGGAAGGAAGGAAGGAAGGAAGGAAGGAAGGAAGGAAGGAAGGAAGGAAGGAAGGAAGGAAGGAAGGAAGGAAGGAAGGAAGGAAGGAAGGAAGGAAGGAAGGAAGGAAGGAAGGAAGGAAGGAAGGAAGGAAGGAAGGAAGGAAGGAAGGAAGTGTCGGAAGGAAGTGTCGGAAGGAAGTGTCGGAAGGAAGTGTCGGAAGGAAGTGTCGGAAGGAAGGAAGGAAGTGTCGGAAGGAAGGAAGGAAGGAAGGAAGGAAGGAAGGAAGGAAGGAAGGAAGGAAGGAAGGAAGGAAGGAAGGAAGGAAGGAAGGAAGGAAGGAAGGAAGGAAGGAAGGAAGGAAGGAAGGAAAACATTTCCTAAGTTGGCACTGAGTGATCTGAGGAAGCAGTAAGAGGAAGAAGAAATGCAGTCAGGGCAGTGTACAGTTCATTCACAAATGAGGGGTTTTGGGAGAAACAATCCATACATAACTAATTAATAATATCTAATGTAGGTTCTTGGCAGTGTGGCAAACAGGGATTTGCCTAAATTGTCAGCACCTCTGTTTGAAATCCGTTTGAGGAGCTGTAAAGCACAGTACAAGTGTAATTATGCTCCACGTTAAATTTTTTTGTATGGGTTTTTGTACCACTTACAGGACCAAGGGTATGGAGATAATGGCCAGGAGGTCCCTTCCAGCATGATCTTTGCCCTGTGATTAGTCAGTCATTTGTGATGGGTCAGGCACACATGCCTGTGTGATATTTTCCTGCCTCAGAGACCATATGGTCCAATAGTCATTTTCATATCCTGTCACTCAGTGATTTCCTTAATATGTTCTATACAGATTTCTTTCTCAGTAACTTGCTAAAATCCCCTGCTAGGACAAGTGGGTCCTGAAGGACAATTCTCTGTCCCAATTCTGCTTCACTAGCTGCATTAGGTTGTGTCTTACTTCATTAACTGTCTGCCATCCAATGTTTTACTTTGTTACCAGTTTAATTCTCCACTGGCTCAAGACTGTACTTTTTACATGTATCTTCACAGCAAAACTTGTCTGTATGGGGTCAAGGGGTTCAATAATCTGCCAGACATAATTTAGCTATGAAAAGTGTGGGATGCCATTGTAGAGGGAGATAAGTGTGAGGGTGGAATGGTAGGGAGCAGTGATTGCAGATCAGAAGGACCAGAGGAAGCAAGGAAAGGGAGACTTGATGTAAAACAGCACATGCAGAGGTATTCCTGTTTAAAGATGTAACAGGAAGTCAGGCAGGCGAGGAGACAGGGAGACATCCTACCAAATTGCTCACAGATTCCATAGCGTGATAAAGAGGGTGCTTAAAGAGGGCATTCCTTCCCTTACTTTCCCTTCTGCAATGAAAAAATAAATTATCCACTTTGTGATACCTTACTTCTCTACTTCTCTCAGGTTGCACTCAGGATTTTAGCTACTGCTGGGGGCCGTGTACTCAAGCCCAACACCACTAACACAAGCACATCACCACCAGTGGCATCTTCAGTGGAGGACAAGACTAGGAAGAAACCCTGGTCTGCTGTCTTTTCTGGTTGCAAACAGTAAGGAAACCTACAACTAGTAACAAGAAACTGCTTCATCTCTGTGCACCAGGGGCACAGTAGTGGAGGGCATCAGCATACGAATGACAGTTTATGGCTAAGGAATACTGAGGTACTGAACATTGAATAACAAGGAAGATGATGAAGAAGCACCAAAACCCATCCTCACTGAAAAACCCCAGGAAATACAAAAAGCAATGCGGTTCATCCAAAATTTGTTTTTCTGAACCTTCACAGAGATGGCTGCCAGAGCTATTTCTATTTTTCCTGGCTCTTCCTCCATGTTTCCCCATTGAGTTGAACCAACATGTTCACACAGAGTCTGCTGGAGGCACGGCAGTGCGTGGCAGTCATGAAGCATCACAGGGCAGCTCTGAACTTGCCACATATGCATGGGACTTTGTGTAAAGTATTTTTCTTAGAATTAGATCACCATTTAGAACTGTAAACTGAGGCACTGGCAGTTCAGATGTTCCCACTAGTTTCCTCACTTCAGCCTTCTTGCTCCTGTCTGCTGCTGGTGACCACAGCCTGTCTTGAAGCCTATGGTGCTCCATTGCAAACAGTGATTTGCATGCATTTTGGGGGAATATTTGTTACCTGAGAATAGGAGGGACCTGGCATACATTACAATGTCCTAGGTTGCTTTCCTGGTGCTCAGAATTATGAACTGCAGTTAGTTTTGTTTTGGCATGAACCATGCTTTAAGCTAAATCCTGATCTTAAATTGACTCAGCAATATATCTTTGACTCCTGGATTTCTCTTTTTATGATTTTTTTCTAATTTTCTTTTTCTTCTCAAATGTGAGCAATTGCATATCCATCCTAGGCTGGTGGGACTAAAGTGTAATGAGCACAGAAAAGATAATATAGCCCATTTGGTAAGTGAAGCGGCACACAAGGAATATAATTTACTTGACTGCAGTCTTATTTATAAATTGAAGAAACATAGACACATAATACATTTAACTACAGATGGCATAAATCAGTCAATTTAATTTAAATGTCCAAGTTTCAGGGCACTAAGGGGGGAGTTTGGAGTGCTAGGGCCTGTGGCATGGACAGAGGGGAACCTGCCTCATGCTGCCACCACCATGTCCCTCCAGCAGCAGCAGCACTGGACTGCAACCTTCTCCTTCCCAGGGAGCAGCACCATGGTAAATCCAACCCATACCCTGCCTGGAATTGTTCTCAGGTTTCTCTGGGAGCCTGGGTGCCTGTACCCTCAGGTATCCCTTGGGCAGGGATATCTTACTCCCTAACTTGGTGCCAGGGGAGGACCACAGAAGCAGGAGTCTGCTTAGAATGGTGGAATGAGCTAAATAATTTAGGTGGTCTGTTAGGTTCTAATGGAAAGCAGGCAGGTTAAACTGGCCCTTGAAATTCAACTGAATTTCAAGAGTATGGAGTCCATCCTTGACTTGATTTAGGCAAGCTAAATCTGCACCCACACATGCTCAGCACTGGTAGAAGAAGCAAATCTTCTGCAAGCTTGATCCTCTGTCTGAAGAAATCAATTTGTCATCATGATATTGTGCATGCCAGAAGGGAATCCTGCTTTACCTGCTGTTCTAAAAAGTTATGGGATGATGGATTTTTAGTCCATTTGAGATAAACTGATGCCTTCAAACTCAAGACAGTGTAAGACTTAAGACATGCATACTAAGACATAGATGTTAACAGGTCACTGACAGAGAATCCCTTTTTAGCCTTTTTTAAATGCAAGCTTCCAGTGGTGTTCCACCTCAAAAGCTAGTGATCAAAAGACATTCCAGTGGAGAAACCATTTAAGCATTCAGGATTGCGTGTTGTCACTAGCTTGAAGTGAGTACTGCACGTTCAGTCTGCAGATGCAGCACCCTGGGAGCTGCAGAGGGTACTTGCATGAGCAATGAAAACAGGATCTGATGGCTTGTACATGCTGATAATGATAACCATGGGTTTTTGTGAGTTTTTTTCATTTGTTGTGACTGGATGCCATGGTGATCAGAAGTATAAATAGGCAGATGGTTTAGATGGATAGAAACATTGGTTCTTTATGGCATAAAATACCAGTTTAGCTGAAAAATTCTCTGCACTTCAGCATAATGTTTGCACAGCACATTTATCTACCCATGAGATCAAAATTATTTTTTAGGAAGCAGTCTTTATCTCCTGGGAAAAGCAATACTTTGGGGTTTTAAAGCATTTCCTGGGACAACGCCATAATGTCAGAACACCAACATATTTTGGGAAGGAAGGATCTTCTAAGAGACTTAGGGGATAAAATCTTCCTCAGAGTAGTTTGGAACTGCGATGCTTGGAGATTTTCTGACAGAATCTCAGCAAAGTGCTAGATAAAAATATTACACTTGTCATTTTTCATCAGTAATGCCCTAAAGGCAAATTTCATTTATCAGGCCTGTTCACATAAGAGTTTATGTCCTGTCTAATGAACCCAAAAAAAAAAAAGAAAAAGGAATTTATTTCTCTGTTTTAATTTGTTGCGTTAGCTGTAAAGTTAAATTATATTAATTGTTTACTGTGTTTGTGAGAGCTGGAGTACCTTAAGTAATTAATTACCCTGGAGTTATTGCTACTCTCTGCGTGATAAGTGTAATATTCAGTATGCTGATGAGACCAGACACAGCCTTTCTCCCTGCCTTAGTGAATTCAGCAATATGATTAAAATGCAAGACCTTGCAGTCTCCCCAGCTGGGAGCAGTATGTGAAAGCACAGCTGTAGGTGTGGATAGACAGGAAACAGAGAGTTTTGGGCATGACTTTGCAGGGTTCAGCGGTGGACAGGTCTGTGTGTCAGTGGTGCAGACAAGCAAAGGCTGAGCCAGGTCACCAGGTGCAAGGCTGAAGGTGTCCTAGTACACTGAGGTCAGAAATTCAAATTGCTCTGTTACCAATCCCCTCCTGTCAGCTTCTGTGGAGAAATGCATGGCCCAAAGCTGTGGCCTTCCCTGGCTAACCTTCCCTGGCTCTGTGTGCTGAGCATGACACCGTATGGTACGGGGTATCACTGTGCTCAGCTGGGGTCGGCTGTGCCCCTGCATGCCCAGCCTGCTCTCTGATGGCCTGGGGCGAGGGGCAGAAAAGGCCCTGATAGTGTGTAAGTGCTGCTCAGTAATAATGAGAACATCTCCATGTCATCAACACTGTTTTCAGCAAAAATCCAAAGCACAGGCCCATACTGCCTACTAAGAAAATCAACTCTGCTCCAACCAAAACCAGATCATCTGTGAAGCCCCTCACACAAAGACACTGTGTGTGCTAAAGTTTTCCTAGCTCACAAATGAGACTAGATGAATTCTTAGAATAAAACATGAAGGACAGTTGTGAAGGAAGACAACTGCATTTAAGTGACAAAGCATTCTGTCAAAGTATTCTGTCAAAGTATCACTGTATGGTGTCCTTAAATTCTCCCTAGGCACCCACAGATGGCTACTGCCAGGGAGCAGACAGTGGGTGAGATAGACCTCTGAAATGCCCTGGCACAACTGGTATTTTCTCCTCATGTGACGACCTTGTCCATCTGCTGTAACTGTTGTCTGTAATGTGCCCACTGACAGGAAGTTATGAGGGCAGCACAGCCTTGGTATTCTGTATTTATAAAATCAAGGGAATTTGATTAAATATTTTGTGTTCCTAGTACAAGTAACAATGTTGAGAGAAATGATAAGTATCTCAGTGTTGCAGCACATTCCTCTGTAGTTGGTGGTTGTACAGTGGTGCCAGTTCCATTTCTGCCCAAATGACTTTCGAATGTACAGTAGGCTGTGGTGCCATATTCAGCAAAGGTGTTGCATGAAATGTTTTAAAGGGTTAGTTTAAACAGAAAGCAGAGTGTATTCCTCTTCGAAGCCTGCACAATATAATTTTTTCCTAGAGCTGGTAATGTGCTGCTGCTACTGGTTGAGAAACGGTAAGGGAAAACCTTTGCCTTTGCCAGATAAAGCTGATTTATAGGGTTGCTCTGTGCAAGGGTTGCTCCCTGGCTCAGAGGGGATGTTTTGCAGGCACATCTGGAATCAGAACTACTGAATGTAATTGTGATAAGGCAACTTGTCCTTCTTACGGCATTTTTTACTTGTTGCATTGAGGACACAGCTCTCCCAAATGGTCTAAAACACTTAAGTGACTAGGTAAAACATCTCCAGATATGTAAAATCTAAACCATGCAGCAGTCCAGAAAAATGAAGCCCAATTTCTTGCATTATCCTTCTGCGCCATCCTGTCAGTTGCTATGTGTACCATCAATTCAACAGCTGAACTACCCTCATAGGAGCTGGCTATCTTGGGACTCCATATGGCCCTTCCTCCTTCTTGCAGCCCATAACCTAAATATGTAACAATTCATTGACCATTACACTGAGAATCTCTGTTACTAGAGTGACACAATTGCTGTGGAAACAAAAGGCAATTTGGGGACTTTTGCATAATGTTCCTCTCTGAATTCCAGGCTCTCTCTTCTCAAAAAAAAAAAAAAGGTCTTATTTCACCATATCTCGTGGTATGAAATATGTAATTCACAGGAGGGTGTGCCTTCATCATACTACACCTTAAAAATAACAGACTACTCTTCAGGAAAGAAGTTTTCATTTTTGGAAAGAGACAGTTTTCAGCCTTCCCTCCACCATAAGGTCATCTTTATCCACTGAATGCTATTAAAGATCAAAATAAGGTTCAGATTTTTGAGCTGATAAGATATAGGAGAAAAGGCAGAAGGCATTTCAAAAAGCAAAACTGAAAAAAGTAGAGTGATCAGTGCCTCCCACTGCAGGTGCACACTTGTCATTTGTGCGCCTCAGGGTAAGAGGGAGTCAGAAGTGCTTTCAATTTACTGTATTTGATTTCACTTCTGAGAGTAACAATCTGTTCAGGGACTCTAACTGTGACGCTGGAAGTATGTCAGATTTTGGATTTGCATTAATGAAGGATTTGGAGAAGAGAACAATACACCACTCATCCTAGCAGTGTACTCAGAATACCCTTCCACAGTTACCTGTTTGGCACAGGTTTTCAAATGCAGTAATTCTTGAGGTAAAATGTGTCATGAATAATTCATTTGCTTTGGCCAAAATGTGACGTTCCCAATGTAATTTGGAATCAGGAGAGTGGATGATGAAGGGCGTGCAGGGCATAATATAACCTGAAGAATCCTTATGGCTGGGATAGCGCTGAGCAATCTTCAGACAAATCATTAAAGATGAATGATAAACAGGTTGAAGAAAACAAGGATTCCAGTAAATGTTGATGGATCAGTCAGAGGAGTTTAGCTGACATCTCAACTAACCTGTCATTTGAGAAAGGATTTTTTTGGCTGTGAGTCATAGATTCATTTAGGTTGGAAAAGACCTCTAAGGTCACATCTAACCTTTGACTGATCATCACCTTTTCAACTGGAAAAGCAGATCAAAAGTTCTTGGAAGTCTTAGAATTTGGCATTACCAGGCTTTCTTTATCCTGCAGCATGCAAGTTTGAATCACCAGTTCCATAGACAAGAGGTTGGTACAGCAATTACAACACACTTTATAGCCTTTTTCTCTCAGGACAGCTGAGGCTGAGAGTTGTTCAATCTGGTCTCTGTGAGGTATAAAAACATGATGCCATTAGATCTCATTAATGAGCTGCTGAGAGCCACACTCCACAGTAAGCAACATCTCCATTTTCCCAGGCAGTAAATCAGCACTACTCCATTAAGTTTAAAGGGCTTCAGCTGATTTACACCAACTGAGGGCATTTTGCTGTAAACTTAGGCTCCTGCAGTGTATGGGTTGCTTCATTCATCACAGAATCACAGCTATCTCCGGCTGGCAGACAGCACCTATTCAGATCCTTAACACTGCACAGTAAAGCACAGTAAAGCAGGAAATGGATGGCCTTCTGGGATTGTATGGTGTATGTATATTTTCTGAACATTATATGGCCTTTGGTCAGGGTGCTTATGATTCAGCCACTGTGCTTGGGGATAGGATAAAAGAAATTAAAATCTCTGCAGGATCGTAAACTATATATAATGTAATGATATATCTAACATAATTATAGGACAGTGTAGATCCTATGCTAGTCCATTTGTGCAGTATTTGTAATCTGTCAGAAGTTTAGTATAGCCTTTAAAAGACTTTAAAATGCAATATTGCAACATTTCTGGCTGTTGTAAACCTGAAACAAAGAATAATATTAAAACTGCAGTTGAATGAGAAAGCATTTCTCATTGGGCTTTTTGTTCTTCTGAAGCTTTTTCAGAGCAATTTAGTTGAGGTCAGAAGAGAAACAAGGAATAATTCAAAATTTATATAAATAACAATTTTTTATACTGAATTAGGGCATTTCCACCTTAGATAGTAAATTTTTCTACTTTCTATCCTTTAGTGGGGCTCCTGCTTTTAAAGATCAGTAGCACTACCCTGAAGGAGAAAGCCTTAATGGAATTTAGAAATCTTTGTATAGATCATTAAAACATCTGTGAAAGAATACAAATGTGCATATTAGCCAATCAAAAATTTGTGGTTTTCTTCTACTCTGCCGAAACCTGAGCTGTTGGTACTTCTGTACCCAATCTCGCCTTTCCAGAAGGACTGGTCCCTGCAGCTTTGCTCATCTGTGACAACAGAGGGATACTACCTGGGCAGTAGGCACCCTAGGCAAGCAAAAAATGAACAAACTGAGCCTCTTCTGCCATGCCCTTGCATTGGTTACAAGGAATACATATGTCCCAACTATTGGAAAGTTAGTTTAGAGAATGATGAAAGGTTCGGGCTGTGAGGAGGAAAGAACTATTTTTGAAGTTTTGAAGGCTGAGATTTGTGAGTGGATGAAAAGGTGGATCCTGACAAAGGAGTGGGGAGGGGTGTAAGACAGATCTATGTGTGGAGCTCCTACTAGGCAGCTCTTTGTTCAAACTATGAAAAGTGGTTTGTATGTACAAAACCAAGGTTTTCGACAGAGGGGCTAAAAGAACTTTAGAGATGAAGGTAGCAGGGAAGACAGAAAACTTACAAGGTATAATGCAATAAAAATAATCCATTAAGAAAATACTACGTGGCATACAGCATCAGCGACCTTGGTGTATCCCCAGGGAGATTAACAGCAAATCTTAGGTTCTTAAATCTAACACCAGTAGGTGGACTGTCCTCAAGAGGCAAATCTATTCTAAGCTCCAGAGGTTCCATTACAAAAGGAAAGAGATGATCTTGCTGCACCTGCAGGCAGATTCCCTGCTTGAACAGCAGATGATTGCAAGACACATTCTTAAGTCGTTAGCTCATCACCAGTTCTGTTCATTAAAATACAGCTGCATCAATAAAAATATAGAAAATCCATTATTGGATTGTGCTATGGACTCTTTTGGCCTCGTGCTGAAAATGTTTTTCCAGCTTTAGTTTCTGATGCTTCCTTCAATTCTGTGGCTGCTTTGGCTCCCATTTTGCCTGTTGCATGTTTACCAAAACTATGCTAACCTGTGGACTCTTTAAAAATTACAAGAAATCTACAAAACTTCAAGAGAACTATTGTCATGTTCTTTTTGTGGGGAAGCAGCTTGGGGAAATCCTAATATGGATGCCCAGATCCCCCTCCCCCTCCTGTTTTGGGAGGAAGTATTTTAATATTGTGCAGGGCTCTGGTGTTTGGAATGATACCTGAAGGCTTCACTTTGTGGGTCTGGGGATTGTGATAGGCAGCTCAGTTAATAGAACTAGTCCTGAGTATGGAAAACATGACTTATGACAGCCAAAAAAAACATTTTCTTCAAGAATGTTATGATTGTATATTTTGCCTGAATGTTATTTTTTATATTACACTCTGTTCCCAATGGAGTGGAAATCCTTTAGGGTAGGATCACTTTTCCTGTTTCTATTCATTATTGAGTACAGTCGAGCCCCTACTTTTATAGTGAATTTGGGTTATGCTGAAATGTCAATAACATTAAAATAAATACAATAATCTTATATTAACTTTCCCTGCTATTGTGCAATGAACTGCACACTCAGATTTCAACATGTCCTAACTACCTAATTGCTGCTCTCTGGCACTAGAGTGAGCCTTTTCAAATTTCAGACTTCAGATGTGCCCCAAATAAAAATGTGGCCACACAGTGGCTACACAGCAACATTAAAGTGATAGGATGTGACAAAACACCAATCATTTTTATTGAGGTGGATTGTAATTATTAATGCTGAATTAGATGGGAAAAGCAGCTGTGTCCTGCTACAAAATTCTCAGTGGTACAGCTTCATTTTGTAAAGAGGAACTCCAGTGTGATTTCTCAGCTCAGACTGAGACTTTCTACATTTCCTGTGGGAGTAAAAGTACTCTGACTCTGGTCACTGCAACAGGAGCTCCCTGAGGGCTTGCCCTCTGCATAACTTTGTCATATGTGAATTTCTCATGTGAGATCTCCCATTCAGGAGCTGTTTGGACATGTTATTGAGTCTAGAGCATAAAAGGACTGGAAAGACAGGGAAATGAATGAGAGGAAAATGTACATCCTGTGTTTTCCAGTTCTCCGTTAGCTGCTAGTAGGAATGCAAATGGCCCCTGTGATTAGACAGTACCCCAAACAGAGAAACGTCACAGCCCACAAGTTCTGTTTTAGGTTGTATCACTAAAGCAGATCTATCCTGACTCATGACATTAGGACCTGTGATTTCATGCAACCACTGGTGCTCAGATGCTGGCTGCTGTTTCCACAGTTTGAAGCATGCAGTTCAACCCCCATTCCTGCTGCCCAATTCTGCTGCCCTTTGCAGACAGACAAGAGTGTATGAAGGCACTGGGCCTCACCTATCCGAGGCTACAGGGGCTGGAGATGTGGCACAGATCACCAAATATTATTTATTATTATATTTACAAGGAAACAAAAGGATAAACTTGCAATGCTACACAAGAAAGTCCAATAGCTATATATAGATAAATTGGATTGAGTTTTGTAAGAAAGATAGATATTGACTTTAGCTATATGAATATGTGGTAGGCAAAATGGCTCAATAACCCTAATAATAGATCTGCACACATGCTGTATGGTCTTTCTTTGTTTTCTTTGACAGCCACAGGCTGTGACAGATTGAAAGTCAAGGTCATAACATTCTCTGGGACCCTAGATGTTCTTGCATGTGATGCATCCATAACATTAAGTTTCAAGAGTGGAAAAATTGTTAATGATCAGTTTTCCTTCTGTGACAACAGCTACATGAAACTCAGTTAAGAAATAGGGGCTCACTGTGCTTTCTTAATATTTATAAACATTTGGTTAGGGATACATCAACTCTTTTCAGTTCTATAGGTAAATTGCTGTAAAACTAAGATTTGCAGAGGACAGAGGAAGATGAACAATTTAGATAACTTGATAAAAGATTTGGAACCTCTTCTATTTTTTCTCCAGTTTTCACTACATTCTCCATTTTCACTACATTTTCACTACATTTCACTCCACTAATTGTGGAGTAAAATTTGTTATTATTGCTACTATTGTGGTTCAGCCATCACTGTGAAAAAACAAGCAGCATAATTTCTTTTATTTGTGATGGTGCTTCAACACTCCAGCATTCACCAGAAGGTGCAATAATGGGCACTGACAGCAAAGACCCTGAAGATTTGGCTGCCAAATCTCATCACTGGAGTGATGAGATGAAGTTTACAGCAGAGGAAATGACTACTTTTTACAGCTACAATTTGGGGTGTTTTTTTTTACCAGCCTTATATTTTCTTCGTAGAAAAATGTCTTTTTAGATGAGAAATTATAGCCTGCAGAAAACATCTGCTAGTAAGTTGATTAATTAAAGATTACATTCCCTGAAAGCAACTGTTGTGTCAGTCAGACTGGAAATGAGAGAATATAGAAAGCATGGCTGAAAGGCTGGGGGATATAATAGATGGTAGATATAATTGATGGTAGTAAAGGTTTCTGATAGGTCTGGACTTACAGGTCTGGAACAAGACATGGTGTCCAAATAGGCCAAAAAATTTGGAGGTTCTTCATTCTTAGTAACCTAAGGAATTTTAATTCATTAAGACACAAACAACTTAAAGCTTTCCTGAGTGTACAAGAGTGCAATTTTCCCCTGTTCTATCTGCCTGCCACATAGAAAGACACCAAAGGCAGGTGTTTTACATCCTCCTGCTAACAGTAGCCTCACTGAAAGAGCCATGGCAGAAGTTTGAAATCTTCCACTTGTACTGTGGTTTCTCAGGTAATCTCTGGGGACTGCTGCTTTTCACCAAGCAGAAGTGAGAAGCCAAAGTGTCATTCCCAGGCCCTCTGCTGGGAAGCAGCATAGAGAGCCCTGAGCCCCGTGGGGTGGTCCCAGGCTGGAGCATTCTCCGGCCTCTTCCTCAAAGTGTGCCAAGCTCCAAGCCCATACTGCACCTACCTGATATTACAGGGTTGGTTTAGGGGAACTTAAAAAATCACTTGAAATTGCACTTTCTATGTGGAGTCAGCCACGGGGCTCTGTGTTTCACACCTTCTTGGGCACCAAGTTGCAGAGTGTGATGCTAACACAGCCAATGCTGCCATCATGCTTGTGTATTTAGTGGCATGCTTGGACCATTGTTCTGGAGCTGCAATTTTTCACCAGGGGTCTTGGCAATTAAGAAATATTAATTCTGGAAGATTTATGGCTCATGAGTTCAATAACAGTTGCAATTCGTTTTCAGACCTTTCCCAGGCTGCTGCTGAATGGCTGAGGGCCACTGAAGCCCCAAAACAAATTGTGTGTAATCATACTGTGATGAGCCAAAAATCTATGTGTTCTCTATACTCTTTCTCTCATGATGGTTTACTGGATTCTTTCTGTCTGTTTGGTTTCTATCTGTAATTGGGTGGATAAATAGTTTTATATGCAGAAACCCTTCACACCCGTTCCCAACAGTGAGGGGATACCCACCCTGCCCTCTGAGGAGGAAAGTACACCAACTGTCTTCCTGAGAAATTCAGATTTGCAGTAGCAAAACAGCTCATAGGTTTTCTGCTTCGAGGTCCAATTAACCATCTTTGAATTCCTTGAGCAGGAAACTGCCTGGAGAGCCTGGTTTTTATTCAGCTTCATAGTACAATGTTTGGCCTCAGCTACCAGTTACAGGACCCAAACCCCTTTTGTTTAAAAAGTAAAATCTCAGTTTAGTAACATGACCCCCTTTCAGCTTGTCTAAGAAAGACATACAATCACAAGAGAATTGAGCTGGTACAGAAGAAGTTCTTGGGAAAGAATCTACAAATATAGGAACAATGGTCCTATTTTAATTCAATAAAACCACTACTTATTATCTCTAGAACATAATCTAAAATTAAAATAGTAGAAACCAAAATGAGATTGTCTCATTATTACAGGTAACTCTTGGTGAATCCCATGCCATAGAAACAAATGTTTGTTTAAATCACAGGAAAGAAAATATGTTAGTACACATGGTCTGGGGTGAAAAGGGAGTAGAAAATGGTCTAATAAGGATCTGTCCTCTGATGCAGAATTAAGCCTATAGATTAATACTCAAGCATAACAGCCAGTTGTTCAGAGGAATTATTACACACTGCCCCATAGTGTAAGGTACAGCCCTGAGCCTGGGAAAACCCATTAACATCAAAGACAATGGAAATGCTAAACTAGGAATTTATTATCTGCTGCCTTTCTTTCCCCTCTTTCTTGCAGCAGAAAACAGACTATTAATGCAATATATGAGAACAAATTGAAAAGGGCCAGACAGAAAACCCCATTTCCAGCTGTTCTAACAACACTAATCTACTCACTTGTCTGCTTGGCTCTCTTTAAAGGGAACATTCAGCATTACTTTTCAGCATGACACAGCCACGCTCTCTCTGTGTGTGTGTGTGTGTGTGTACGTGTGCATGTGCACGTGGAGAGGGCACATTTTGGAAGCAGCATCACACTGCAATTTCGCGATTTTTTTGGCAGCTGGAGCGTAACATTGCCTTTTAAGTAGATTTTCTTGCATTTAATTTGTTGGATTAGCATAACTAAAATGGTGGTCATAGGACAGAAAAACATTGTGTCTCTTTTCTTTATTGGCTTGCCCTCTGACAGTATTGTATTTCACCGTCTGCCAGCTGGGTGACAGACTGCCTGATGAAAATTTATCATGCTGCCCTCAGTGGTGGACACAACAACGTGTCATGAGGAAAGTATCCATGACATCATAGTTTTAGCCTCTGGTGGATGTACACACAAAATAGCACAAAAAATAAAGATTATAAAACAACTGTTTCAGAAAAGGCTATTTCTCTGTGCGAATTCTCTTGCTCCTGCTGGTGGCTGACATTGTTATATTTATTAATTTTCTTCCATTAAAACCCATAACACTATTACATACCAAAAAATTAAAAAATATTCTTTCCTTAAAAACAATCATTTGCTCTGTTTCATAGGTCTTCATATTCAAGTACAGGGTTTTTTTTTCCATAAGCCCTGAAATACCATAGTTCTTTCTGCTTGTTAGACATATCACCCAAATCAGTTCATGTCTCACAGTAGTGCTGGATTTACATGTGCATTTGAGTACATCAGAAGGTAAAATTTTGCTTCCAATGATTTATTTAGTTGTTTTTTTTCCTTTTTTAAAGTAACACAGATGGTTCTACCCATTTAAATATTTAAACCTGTGAAGATGTCCTTTACCAGCCAAGGCAGTTTGAATTTTAGAATGTCACTATTGAAATATGTCATATATGTTTTCTTTGCATAATTTCAAGTAAGAGAATTCCTTCTGGCATTTAACACCATGTGGTAAAAATAGATTTCTCAACCCAAAAAATTGAAGAAAACTCTTTTGTTTTTTAAAGGCAGATCAAAATTATCCTAGAAGAGAGGGGATATTCTAAACTCAGAGTGTATCCTTAAAGCTTCATTGGTTTCTTAAGCTGGTATAATTGTGGCAAACCCTATCAACTCAAGAAGATTAAATTGCTTTGCAATAAATATACACTCCAGAGTTTTACAGCATCACAGACATTTTCCCCTTGCACAAAGACTGCTGTTTCCTGCACAGAGCAGCCAACAAGATGCCTGAAAATTGAGATAGAAAGTTTTGCTGTAAATTTAACCAATTAATCTCAGTAATATCTTCATTACCAGTACCATTTAGGCTATTCTGATCCTGGAGATTTTTCTTCTGTAAAATGTGTCCTGCTGAACTTAGTTGACTGTTACCTTCACACTATTGCTTTGGCTGTGAAGCTGCTACTTTGAAGAAACCAGGTTTCAGTTCCAGGGTTCCAGCTTTGTGTGGATGTTTGAGGAAGCACTGTGCTCCAGACTCCAAAGGATCATATCTCAGACACAGAAAATTATATTCTTTTACTGTGAAAAAGGAAATTATATCTAACACTGAAGCAGTAACCAATTAAGAAACCTTCCTAACACACGGTACTTTTTGTAATCTGTGCCATTCTTTCTCCCCCTTTATCTAAAGCTAATAATTTTGTTTTGATTTTGTTGAAAAAAAGGCAAACATTCAAAAACATACGGAAAAAAAAGTTGTTCCATCTTAAGTGTGCACAATGCTACACCTAATGTCAATTGTTATGCCTGGGTACAGGTCATGATTGTATCTCAATATGGGCCTCTCCTTCTTTAGTTGCACGAAGTGAATTTGAATTAATTGTAGTAAGGATGGGAATGACAATACAACAAAATTTGCTGCTTGTTTTACACCAAACAAGCTATTCTATTTTGCCTCTTGTATAATCAATTGTCTGTACACAAAAGATAAAAAAAAAAAGCTGGTCAAGGGTTTATTGCTGTTCAGCTACCATTTGGCATGCCCATTAAATTACTGCACAAAGCCGACAACAATGCAGATTCAAGCCCTGAATCTTGTGTTAACTTGACTGCATAAAGGGGGTCTCCAAGTTTAAAAACAGTTGAACAAAAGAGCCACCATGGAGTGATTAAGACTTATTTGGGTGCTGGAGTGCACAGCTGCTGCAGGGAGGAGGGGGAGAGACAGCACACATCCTCAGGGCTCCATGTGCTTGGCACAGGTCCCAGCTGAAAGGGAAGGAACTGAGCAACCGAACAACCTTTGTGTTCCTTGGCTTCTTCAGGGCTGTGCCAGTCCCCCAGCACCAGCAGGATCAGTCCCACAGGGCAGCACTCTGCGAGGGGTCTGCCAGGCTGCAGCAGTGCTCCAGCGAAGTGTGCCACACCACACTCCGAAGTGTTCAGCTCTCCTGCAGGCACATCTCTCTGCTCCGTTTGTGATACTGCAGAAGGGCAAGGGGAGAGAAGCCAGCTGGGGGAGTGGTCTGCCAACTTAGCAGTGAAATTTATTTCTTCAGCACGCGAACTTGAGTGCTCAGCACTTCAAGCACAAACTTGAGCACTCAGCAGAGAAAGAAAACCCTTTGATTGTTTTGATGCCATCAACAATACAGGGGTGACATAGCTTCCAGCAGAAAGATGTCTCTTCCTATAATACTGACTCTGTTGTCTTGCTTCCTATATAACTGATTATCCCAGACTGCTTGTTTTTGCTAATGACTTCAGGAGTCTGTTGAGAAGGAAGATCAGCACCGTAGAAACTAAAAATGAAAGCATCACGTGGCAATATTAACCCAGAAAGGAAACATTTCTTCATGACTGTTATAAAAAAGACAAATTGCAGTGGAAAAATGCCTCCTTCCAGGGAGAAGGCAGTGCAGGATTGGAACCAAAACAGGCAAAGTCAGGGAACCATTTACATGTTCAGTACTCCAGCTTTATCAAAGAGCTAAAAAATTACTGATTTTTTTTAATGCCACCAGGAAGTTTTCTAGTACCACATTTATTCACTGTCCTCCTTTAACCCAGCAAAGGATGGGCAGATTGGTACAGTACATTCAGCTTCTATGCCAGTCTTCTATCCTAAAGACAAAATGGTATACTGATACAAGCTGTGTTAACTTGATTTTTACTTTTTGTCTTTGGGATGAAGAAACTAATCAGCACCAGACACTTTCCTTTGTCTCTCCTTTTACTTACAATTTTGATAGATTCTCCACTTCTTTGGGACATAGATGGTTTAGCGCTATCACGATGTAAATGTCACAATCACAGCAATGTATTATAATTTTGTTAAGTCCTATAAAACCAAATAGAACCATTTGAAAGTTGGCAACACTATGTCCTTAAGGTCTTTTCTTACACTATTAGCTTGAAGCTTTCGAAAATGTTTTTATGTTGTTAATGTATGACCAGCACAGTAGGCATGTGTATGAGACTTCCAAACAACATAAAGTAAGTCCAGATTATTATTGAACTTCCCATGTAACCTAAATATATGCACAATATGAGTCTAGGAGCTACTGACTGAGGTTGAGAGTTAACAAAAAAAATCAGTCTTAAGCATGTCAACATATAAACTTGCTTCAGGAGTCGGGTCCGGAAACATATTTCTTTTCATTGAAAGCATTATGCTAATTGTGCCAAAGAACACATTCTTACTACTCTGATGGCTGACATCTGCATTTGAGTCCATTTCTCTTTTCAAAGAACAATACCTTGTGTCCTTGTACCAGAAAGCCTTGTCAACTCATTGCTAGAAGAAACTTGCATAATAAAGATATGTTAATCAAATCTGAGTAATAAAGTCTGATCTAAATTGCAAACTCAAAACTTGCCCAGCCAAGCAGCCTGATTTAGCTTTGAAAGGAGCCCTGCTCTGAGCAGTAGGCTGTACAAAATTACCTCCAAGGATTTTCCCACAGCTATTTGAAATCCAGTTAATGACATAATATTCTGTGCTTACTCTTTCTATTTCTTTCAAACATGCATCTTACTAATGCAGTAAGTCTAGCAGAATGAACATATACACAATTTATGTGGTTGGATCAACCACATGTAATATGGTTGTATTATGTAGTATGGTTGTATATGTAATTTCTGTTTTCTCTCTCCTTTAGAACCACATGTTTAATGCAAAATCTTACAACTAACAGAGAAGTAAACATCCTTATGGTACACATCTGTGGTTTAGGAATGGTATTCCCCAGTTCAATGCCCCCACCAAGACTCTCCCAGACCAAATTGTCATTCACTGCCCCCCTTCCCCTAATGCTTCCCACTCCAGCAGGATGGAGAGGAGAATCAGAGCCACAAAAGGTTAAAATCAGGTTGAGGTAAAACCAATTTAGTGGAAACAGCAAAGCAATAAGAAAATTAACAGTAACAAATACTATATTAACAACAAAATGTGTATGACAAAAAAATCATTTACATGGAAAGCCCACAAGGAATCCCAACCAGCTCTTCCCCACCATGCTTTCTCCCATCCAGAAATCTCAGTCTTTTTGGAAGAGAGAGTCCCTTAGCCTGTCCCTGGCAGTGATCTGAGGTGATATGGTGTAACATCAGGGTCTGGCCATGCCCGCTCTTGGCTATTGCCAAAGATTTACCCTGTCCTTGGCCAAAACCAAGACAATCACCTACACTGCTCACCAGAAAAAAACAGAGGCAGAACACCAGAACAACTCACCTCAGGACTTTGCTAAAATTTGGTTAAGTCATGGCATTGGGCATCTTTGAGTGAAATCTGCTCATACAAGTGTGCTTCTCCATATGAATACCACTAAGCACATGCACTCGTCATTCCACTAGAGCTTTACAAGCTCTGGTTTACATTTGTAATAGCACCATGACTTGGTACAAGGCAGAAAAAGCTAAGGCAGAAAAGAGATTTGTCATAGATGAAGCAGGAAACAAATAGTAGAATAAATGCAGCACACTTTCCACTTACTTACCATGTGAGCTGTTTAATAGCCTTTCATACATACATAATCTGAAGGCAGCTGTGACTCCTTACAAAGCACAGGACTGTATTGTCTATACTTCTAAGGTCCATGAAGCTTAAACAATCAAACATGATGGACCAGCACACAGAAACTCCAGAGTGCCAAGGAATCCCATGACAATTTCTCTTCATAGCTAACTGTGTCAGCTTGTGTGCTTAGGATAAATTGCTGAGCAAGGCATTTTCTTCTGTGCCAGGCTGAGGATTTCTCTGAGTTTTGTTTCCTCTTTCCAGTGAACTGGGCTCTTTTTCAGTACACTTCTTTGCGTACTGCTTCTAAAAGCAAACAGTAAGTTCCTAGCAAATCAAGCTATAAATTTGCCAAGGTGAAGACATTGATTCGATTTCCTCCCTATTTGTAACAAATACAAAGAAACAAAATTAAATCATTGGTAATGTATATACTCTGCTACTGCCTGGTAATGGCCCCTTTAATCGTTATCATTTTAAGAGCTGATCTGTACCTAGCTGGTCTTCTGGACTTTCATTTATAGTCAAGCTTGAAAATGGTATTTAATGCAGCTCATAAATTAACAGCTTGTACTGAGAACGATTCCCTGCAAGAAGAATTAATATGGCAGCTTCTCCTTTGGCTTAAACAGATTTTATGCTCTCATCTTCAGTGTATTGCTCCCCTTTTAATATTAATTTCTGAAAATCTTAAATATCATAGGATGTCCTTCTGCCTGATTATCAGTCCTTGATCCTTTGTTTCAACAGATGGATGAGGCATTGCATGCTGCCCTCAGAAGAGGACTGGAGACTTTCCATAAGACCCAGACTTGCTGACAGGGACTCCTCCTTCAAGGAGTACCTAGGGATGTTGCTGCAGGCCTAATGGATGCCTCCCAGACTTTGTCAGCTATTTCAGTTGCCCTACATTTTGCAACATGAGCAGTGGGGCTTCTGCATATCTTGCTTTTGTTCCTGGATTTAGCCATGTGATTGCTTCTGATTGTTATGAATTTGGGCCAGATTCCTTCCTGTGAACTATGGCTAACACTAAAGACCTCATTTTACAGCATCAAGAGTCTTCTCAAAAACAACTGAAAGAGGAGGTGCAGGCAAAGGGGAAGCTGCCACATATTTAAGCACACCAGAGGTACTGGAATAGTCTCTGATGAGGATCGAGCTTCTCACAGCAGACCCCTAGCTCAGCCCTGTCTCTTGAGGCAGATAGGGAAGCTTCACTTCTTCCCTACAGGCCAACAGGCTCTGGAGATAACTGATTTACATAAGTTGTGATTATTTCAATTCTTCACTGATTCATTAATGTGATTGTTAGGCTCCTAATGACAAGGCTGGCTGTGTGACTTCCTTCTATTCTGAGGTAATTTAAAGGCAGTTTCATTTTCTCAGTTGCCCCTACAGTACCATGTAAAAAAACTGCTACTTAGTGTTAAATTAACTAACTGCTACTGAAGTGTCAGATGAGAAGAGCAAAATGAATGTCAGGTCTAATTATTAAAGCTATATGTCACAGCCACTTGCAGAGGCCTACTCTGGAGTGGATCCTCTTAACTGCTGAGCACTGAAAGAAAGCATTGGGGTAGCCCCTAGTGAAAGTCATGTCTGTTGTGCTAATACAGGGAGCACTAAACAGCTTTCTGACAGAGATTCTCGATGGTCAGCAAGGGACCCTTATGCGATATCATGCAATTGGGACCATCCACTGCTTGCCTGTGACATTCAAATTACAAAGATAGCTAACAAAACATTAGTCCTCAGCAGTCAGGGGGTATTTGCATCTGAAACATAAGATGGTGAAAAATGGCTTTTTTGAGTGGTTTTTCTCTCAGATGGATGCACTACATCAAATACTGAAATGCAGTTCTCACGACACCATTTGAATTATGCTCTCTGTAAGCAAGCAGTTTTACAACTTTTCTTTCTCCATATTCACTTACATAAATTAAACTAGCAGTGGAGGCTGCCAGAAAGACAAAGGGCTATGAAGAAATAGCTCTTTATATGCTACAATCTGCCAGCCACCCACTTCTGTCCAAGCAATTCTTCAAACTCTATTTCTGAGACAAGATATAGGTATGCTACAATTACAAAATCACCAGGTTTTACCTGGCACCAGAAATTTGATAATGTGTGTGGATCATAACCAAAAACTTGCACATAAATTCAACAGATACCATTCACCCTCTGCCCCTAAATGACTTCCACTTATTCCTCCACCAAAAAAAGAAGAGGGGCAGTGAGTTGAATGCTGTCTAATTAAAGAATAATCAGTGAAACCTTCTAGTAAAACTAGAATGACCACATTGCTCCTGTATGAATATAGCACATGTAACTTGAATTTTGTACTGCAGCTTCATTAAGGATCATTACTTGTAGAAAGCTAATAGAATTAAATTTTTTTACCACTAGAGGCACCAGCCAAAAAGTTAGAAACTAACAGCATTTCTAACTTAGACAGTAGCAGCCACAAGACACTGTGGAATTATAATCTAACTTTTGAGAAAGTCTTCATTTAAATGCACATATGACCTGTCATATTTAAGGGTCCAAAAAAGGAATAAGCTGTCTAAACCAAACCACATTTCTCAGCTGCACACATCCACAAAGGGGACATTAGAACATGCAGCACTGTTTCTAGATGATTGTGGCATTGACTATATTCAATGATCAGCCTTTCAAAAATACTTTCACTGGAAAGAAACAAGTGTTTTGAATGTTAAGTTAATCTTTTTACATTGCTATCTACCTATCAGCTTCAAGTATATGCACTGACATGATATAACATTTCCATGTATTTTGAAATTTGACTCTAGGAAAGGATCTAGGAAAGGATCTTCTTAGGAAGGAGGGAAAAAATTACCTTAAAAACATCTAGTTTTTCTACAAAGGACATTGCACAGCAAAAATCCATTTCTGTGAAATGTATTTTTCACAATCATTTGTTTTGATTTAATGCTTAGTGTTTCCTATCTTCAAGCAATTTATTACAGAGCAAAGAGTATGTTAGTGAAGTTAGCTTTCAGTGACATGTTTAGGTTTTTGGGATGGGGGGAAGTTTTATGTATGATATGAAGCATTTTCCTCTGCTTGACAGTGGTGTGGAAGTGTCCCAACTAGGGTTGTGCAAGGAGAATTAAGACAATCATTCTTTCCACAGGCAGTCTTTATTTTAGATGTTTAACAGCCTGGATATTCAGCAGCCTGATTGCACAGCCTGTCTGTCCCTCCCCTGCTCTGAAGAGTTTTTCATCAATATGGGCAAATTTCAAAGCTCTTTCAGGAGAGGAAAAGCAAAAACCAGCAAGCAAGGAATGTATTAAGTTTGCTTCAACAGAGCAGACCAACCTCTTCAAACACCTTCTTCCAGTAAGTGACAATACCAACCACTGATGTGAGGCAGCTCAAAGAAGGAACACGAGCACATCTCTTCCCAGACATGCTGTGCCATACCTACAGAAAGTACTGGCAGACCTCCACTTATATCCAGGTTGTGAAGTGAAGAGAGCTTCTGCAGCTGTATGCTTTTTTCCTTTATCTGAGGACTCTCACACTATTTCTTCCAGCCTAAGTTTTTGGTTTTGTACTTCTCTTATCTAGCAAGGTTCAGCACTTACATAAAAATAGATAAATGCATCTCTGCTGTTTCAGGAAAGATCTGATTGGAAAAAAGGTATGTCCATTAAAAATTTAGGCAAATACAAGTTGGGTTGGAAAAGGTGTATTGTAGCTAGCTGTAGAGGAACAAGGTGCAGAAGAGGAAGAAAATCACACACACAACATCAATTCCCTTTATGTTAATTTCCCTCTGAGCAATAATGTAAAATATTTACAGTGCTATAAAAAAAAGGCAGATCAAATAGGAGGCAGAAAATAATGTGGGGGTAGAGGAAGTGTATTGAGAGAAATTTGCATGTTTACAAGATTTAAATTTAGCTTTGCAGTCACACTGGCCAGCAGACTCTGAACAGAAATAGGCAGTATTTAGAACCAGAGGGCTTATTTATTTTTCTGAGAAGCCAATACTATACCATTACCTTGATACTACCTCAATGACCACCTACAGTCATATTTTTGTATCTATAAGCAGAAAATTCTTCAGGAGGAACATAAAACCAACCTAATAATGAAATCTGACCAAAGAGGTTATTAATGTCCCATTGCTCTGGGATACCACAAAACTGCAGCAGAGGAGCTGACACTGGGATGATGACTGAGAATTCCTTCAGTGGACACCAGCACAGCCACAGGGTGCTGCTGTAGGAGTGCTCAGTATGGCCATGCCACCTTCACTAGATGCCAGAGGAGTCATAAGACAAGGAGTAAAACAGGGTCAAACACTTGGAGATGGCATGGGAAAAAAACTGTTAAAAAAGAGAGGATGGTATTTGTCAATGCAAGCTGGATCTCTTTTTACAGAAGGAATCTCTCACCACTATCCAAGCCTGCTGCGCAAGTAAACAATGATTTCATAACACAAAAATGAAGAGGGGCAGGAAAGAATAAACCTAGTGAGACTAATAACCAAACAACATTTGCAAATAACTACAAGCCGTCTTGTATAATTTCCTGCTATTGCCTTATACTCCCCACTCCTCCCTCCTGCTATATGAAGCCATATAAATTTTATCTGGTAAAGTGTTAAGTCCCCTCTAAACTATAGGAATAAATTTTGTTTCTCAAGGCACTATTCTTTGTTCAGCACATTGGAGTAAAGTCAGAAAACAAATTCCTAGAGTCCACAGTGTCTGTAAAAACTACCTCGGGTTCCCAAAATATGTTTGAGTTGCTACATCAAATAAATATTAACCTCAGGAAGAAATGTCTTTATTGGTCTTACTGGTTTCTCCTTATACTATTTGATACGATACTGGCAAGAGCAATGAACTTAATCAAAAATAGTAGAGCTGTTCTGTACAAAGACTGGGAAGGCAGAGCATTTTGCCTGTAAGTAGCTGCCATGTGAATTTATAATTAACCATCTGACTGAGAATTATGTTTTGTTTTACAACTTCAGAGTATCCAGAGTTAGGAGTTTAACTGAAAAAGCTGAATTCTACCCCATAACTAATGAACCTCACATATTACACAGCTATGAAAGGCACTTTATCCCAAAAGGTACTTGGTAAAATAGATACAGTATTGCTAGCCAGAAACTATAGAGGCCCCCTGACATTCTAATCTTTGCAAGACAATTTTGTCCACATGAGTTCCCGGTATCTTAAATGCCTGCAGTCAAGAGTTGCCAGAGATAGCTGGTTAGAAGCTTCAACTCCTCGAAGAGTTGTGAACTTGCTAGAAACAACTTATTTTAAATCTGCACAAGTTGGCAGCTGTCCTCCTCTGTTAATAAAGGAGTCCACAATACAAGAAGAACATTAAGAGAACAGACCCCAGCTGTAACTGCAATGAGAACAGGCATTAGAAGCAAGCCTAGGAACTGATCCAAGTTCTGACTCAATGATTTTTTTTGTTACTATTTTAGAGACAGGATTGATTGAGAATGATTTAATATGTCATCACAAAAGCATAACCAAGAGATTATTGCTTCTTCCAAATTATGTCTTAGCCTTGAAATTGCATCCCTCCCACCATAAACAATTTTTTTCTTACCTTGAAGGGGGAAGGATTAGCAACAGTCAAGTAGCACCTCATACTACAAAAGTTACGGGGAGTAACTGCCAATAGCCTGGCGCTGCAAGGACCTCACACTCACCTGGAGAGGTGAGCTCTGACCTGTCTCCATCTTGCACGTCTGCCAGTGCTGCCTCTCAAAATATTGTAGCAGTAGTTGCGTCATTTTCGCCTGTGTCAGTGCTAACTTACGACATCAGCTGGGCTTCTCCAACAGGAGACCCACACTGTCCATTACTCTGTGCAGACCATTACTCTCAAGAACAAACACGTTACCTGACACTTGTGCCTAGAATGCTGCTGAAATAATTGACGAAATACTTCATGATCTGGCTGGCAGTGATAGTGCAGCCTACTAAAGCTTTCAACCTAGGAGATACATCATTTTACTTCAGTGCTAACATAATAATCAAGAACAATACTTTAACTGCTTGACTCATTTTATTTTTATCCCCTTGGCTGCATTTGAGTTTTACAGTGGTTTCTTAAAGATCATTCATTCTTGTAGACCTCTAGGAGGTAACAGACAAGACTGAAGCAATTGTACATATAAAATTACTTATGTTTACAAATTTTTGGCAATCATAATAACCCGTTTTATCCTATTGCCATTGCCCCAATCATTGAAAAAGAGTGTACAATAATTTACATCTGAAGTATTTCAAAGTGCTTGATAGTGATTTTCCAATAGTTATTTACAAGTGGCCTATAGACATATGTACAGATGTTACAAGTTGTGGCTGGAATATGGCTTTCTATGGAAAGTGCTTTATATTTGGTCAGTGATGTTACTGACTAACCAACCCATGGGTTACTGATAAAACTGTAACCACTAACAGTTGAATTGTTGTGGACAGCTATTTACAGAGTTGTTAAGCTGTAGAAAATAACTATTTACACAAGTGTTCCATAAATACAGAAAGTATCTTCTTTCTTCCAAGAATGGAGGAAGTCCTTCAGCCACAAACCTGGTTACTATCCCCAAAGAGTGTAAGACACAAGTAAACCGAAAGTGATTGCTGATCCAGTGCTCACGCCATATCATCATCTGTGCTGACAACAGATATCTGTAAAAAAAGTAAGTACAAGTTAGCTACAGTTGCACTAATAAAAGACAAAGCAACACACATCATTGCTAATTCTGCAGGCCAGTGACCACATTCAGCACAGATTACTCCATCCTAGGTACAGACACTAGTTACCTACCAGAACTTTAACCTTAATTATAGGGTAAAGTTGTCAGTTGGTTCAACCCAGTAGTGCCTGCAGCCAGCAGCTTTCAAAAGCAGAGACCTCTCCTAAATTCAATTCAGGTATCATTTGGCAGTCTTTCTACTCCAATTATTAACCTGGAGTCTCAGACATAATAGGTTTACTTACTGCAGGGTAGGTGTGTCCTACTGAACCACTGTGTCTTCCAATATCAATTGTGAGGTCCTCTTCTGTAGTTTTCAGGTAAACTGGATTATCAAAATTCATGCTTTTCATGTTCTTGTGCTGCCAGTTACGCCACATGAAGTAACCAGCTGCTGCAGCCATCATCAGCAATACTGCAAGGATATAGAGAGATTGCAAACATGGAATAGAGTCAGGTCAAGCTCCTAAGAGTGGCTTGTCCCACAATATGGGGCCCAAAAAGCTAGTAAATGCTCTACTCACCAGCAGGAAGAATGATCCAAGCTGCTGATGTTCTTCCAGCTGCCGTTACTTCAGAGGTTGTACCACTAGTGTTGAACGCTGCATGAGAATTTAACGCAGTGAGCTTGCGTACTGACAGGCTGGCAGATTGTCATATGCAAGCATTTCCCAAACCCAGAAGCTCCTATTTGATTAGCTTCTCTGCTAGAACAGCCTAACATGCTTCATTCTGTATTAGTTGGAAGCTTTCTTTATTGTTTGCCTTTACTGAGCACTCCTGGGATTTCATGGAACCTACAGATTCCACACTGTCCTATGTGAACTAAATCTGTTTAACACATGCTCCAGATGCTACACTACACAAGTGATCTGGCCTGTGTTCTCTACTTGCATGCAAAGGAAAAAGCTTCCATGTGGGCTAGTTGGTCAGTTTGCATTTAATTTCTCTAATGTTTAGCAGTGTGAGTTATTGGGACCAGTACCTCCAGGAACTAGTCCAACAGTTGGAGATTTTTCTGTTGTGCTGGTATCTTTAGCCTCAGTGTAAGCCACAGTTGTTCCAGTACCTGAAACTAATTATAGATCAAGAACTAATTATAGATCAGTTAATCCTGAAGTTCTGCAATGGCTTTGCTATGAGTGCCATGGTAGTGAAGGTTCAGCAGATGGCAAAAATGATCATGCAGGTTGTTAGCTTCACTGGGAACACTGACTTTAACTATTTCACTAGCACATCCTCAGCAGAGAGTTCTTGATGAAAAGTAGTTCCAAGAACAAGGCCAGGCAGTTAATCAGGAATGAATTACAGGCATTTAAAGTCACAACAGTCACAAGCCATCCCACCCCTCACATTCAGGTTTTCTGAATAAGATTTTAGTTTTACAAGTTTACTGATTAGGTACAGCCTTTGATACCCATAGCAACCTTGTAGAGCAGCCAAGGGAGGCCAGCATCCTTGCATTTAGCAGTCTGTAGCAGTCAGAATCAATATGCAATACAGTCAGTGGCGCCTTGGAGTTTCTAGTTCCACTCCACAGGACAAAGCAAGCCTGCTGCATAGTCAGTAGTGACAACTCTAGTACAGCAGCATACTCAAAGGGAGGTACAAGCTTCCTCGGGCAGCAGCATTAGCCAATCACCTTTTGATCTGTGTATTTATAGGTACAGCCATGTTAGTTTATACCCCTGTTTTGTAAGAGGCTGAGTATGCTTTGTCCTTGTGCTTGCTGTCTGCACAAAGCCATGGAGGTACAAGATCCTGTTGCAAATGATGATGATGATGCAGAAGCAAAGCATGGACTTTGAACAGCACCTACAGACTCTAAGGGCCACATTAAAGCATAAGGACCTCCCCTCCAGGATTAATTACATCAGATTAATTTTAGCAAAGCTGTAGCCTATAGTGGTGTATTTCCTTCCCCCTAATGGTTCAATACTCCTTCACCATTCATCCTGGGAATGATCTCAGTTGTGTTACAGTACCTGTACATCTCAGACCATCCTCCTGTAAGAAGTACCCAGCTGGACATGCACAGGTGTACTTTGGAGAATGTTCATTTATCTGAGGAGCAGGCAGGCACAGGTAGCTACAACCTCCATTTGCCATGTGCTCTTCACACCAGTTCCTACCTGTTGGTACAGCAATTCAGGAGTGAACAAGAGTGAGCCTTCATGCTCCAGGTGTTCTGCTGAAGTATTTGCTCAGTAATTGTTTTTGTAAAATTACATGTCTCAGCTGGTTATAGATTTATATCTGCTCTGCCCAAGAAAGAGCAATTGCAACTAGTCCTCTCAACCCCCATGGGGCTACCTATATTAGAAGCTCCAAGAGCAGGAGTAGGAATGGACAGCTGTACAGTGAAGGGATAACATTTGCCACCATCCAGGCAGGGCAGGCTTCTTACAAGAATGCACTCACTTAACTATAAACTGTATTGAAATTACCTGAAGGCTGAACAAGTTCATGATACACAATGATG
The DNA here is from genome assembly GCF_027887145.1 of Ammospiza caudacuta. Classification (NCBI taxonomy): domain Eukaryota; kingdom Metazoa; phylum Chordata; class Aves; order Passeriformes; family Passerellidae; genus Ammospiza; species Ammospiza caudacuta. Next base: position 41,772,888 of record NC_080632.1, read on the forward strand.
TCCTGTGCATCATTGAGGTTGTTCACAAGAGTAACCAAATCAGTTCCAGTAAATTTGTTGGCACCATAGACTGCCTCATTCTCTCCATCAATCCAGTACACACGGTCCTAGAAGACAATGCCATTGCATCCCATTACCTCCATGGTGCTATCAGCCCCATACCAGCAAGAAGAGGATCTTTGACAATGACCACAGGAAGTCATTCTTACCTCAAAAATGGTTAGAGCAAGAGGATGAGGAAGGAACATATGTGACTTCAGCACAATTCTACGATCCTGGCCATTCAAGTCCACACTTGACACCATGTGTAGTTTGGAATCAAGCCAGTATAGGCGGCTTTTTACAAGATCTAGGAGGGGGGAAACACCAATACATTTAGTGTCCACATGGAGGAAACCTCCAAAGCTCGCTGCAAGAATTGAAACACGCACAGGTTTGAGAATGGTGGCAGTGTTGCCCTAGTTTCTTACCATTCCAGCATACAGAGGGCTGCTGCAGTGATGCCTATGTGGCCTGTGCCTCAACTATAATATACAGCAGTTCAGGAAAAGTTACTATTTCAGTATTTGAGAAGTGTTGATGCCTGTTGCAGTGTCTTCAGGCATACAGAAGCTTCCCTTTCTCAGAAGCTGAAAATACTTCTCTGAAGAATGACCTTGGCTTTTGTAGCAAAAAAATTGCTTAAGCTCCAGAATACTTCTGGCAGAGACAAGTTCAACATACCTAGAGCAATTCCATTAGGCCATTGGATTTCTGTTGTCACAAGCTGCTGTCTGTCAAATCCATTCATTCCTGCTTTTTCAATTTTTGCTGGCTCACCCCAGTCTGACCAGTACATAAAGCTGTGAAGCAGAATTTATGTTGTATGATGCACTATAGTACTGTGTAGTATCACTCTTTATTATGACCAATAACTAACAAAGGCTACCTAAGTCAGTTATCAGAACACGTAGCTGGTAGGTGTACTCTTTTAAAAGAGCCTGGACAAATACTCACCCAGAAATAGGATCTACAGCAATAGAAGCTGGCTCTCTCAGCTCAGAGAGAAACAAAACCTTTCTTTTTGTGCCATCTAGGCTAGCCACTGAAATGGTCTTTGCAGCTGAGTCCGACCAGTAGATGTTCTTATAAACCCAGTCAACAGCAATTCCTGCAGGGCTGTGTATGTTGTCCAGGATTCTGATGTGTGTTCCAACTTTATCACGGGTATCAATAGAGGCACTGGAAGACAAGAATTACTTGCTTTCAACCACTTCCACTGCAGATACTATCCCTTGGCACACCTCAGCAAATACTGCACAAGATTTCAGGCAGAAGATGCATGTGGGACTTTCCACAGAGTGCCTTTTGTACAAATGTAGCAGCAGTTACTAGGAAGTGCAACAGGCATACACATTGGTAGCTGTGGGAGCTTGCATCAACGGTACTTTGTCTTTAAAACACCAGGAATCTAGTTTTCATTACCAGAGACTAGAGAAATAGGTCTTACTTGGGTAAAACCATGGGATGGTTTAGGTACACTAGGTTCAGAAGCTAAGCCCATTTACCTGAAGATTGCTTTCTGGCTGAAGTCTGCCCAGTAAAGCTTTTGCTCAGCAATATCAGCATCTAGAGCTATAGAGTTTCTTAGCTGCTCTACAAGCTGAATATATTCTTTTCTCTCAAGGCCAATCTTCCTTATGTCCCGGCGGTTGGTGAAAATTAGACTTGGTTCCTTCCCTGTAAAAAGAGTTTGTTATCTATACTTCTGGATATTCAGTCACATGCTTTTCTTTTACAGAAAGTTTTAAGAGTCATCATATTTAGTATTTGCCATTCCACACTTGCTAGCAGATGCTGACAGAGGTCTTGGCTGTACCATACCTCATCCTTTTCTCCCTCCACAACTTGATGGGGAGGATCCTCTTGCCCAGGGAGCAGACACAAGCAGTTTATGTCAGGCAGCTTTAAGTACTGTATCATGGCATCATTTGAAGTGTTAGTAGTGGTCAGTAACACCATAATAGCTAGTGTAAAAACCACAGTAGTATAAACAGTGCATCATTTGCTGACTCATTTTAAAGTGGACATATGAAAGTCATGTCAACACTCACCAACTGCCTTGCACACCCCAGTAGCAAGATCCATCTGATAGCCACGGCTGCATTCACATTTGTAGCCCCCTTTCAGGTTGATACAGATCTGACTACATATACCAGGGTTCTGACATTCATCAATATCTGTAAAAACAAAAATTTAATTTATGGTCACTTCCAATATCACCAGTAGAGGCCATGTCAAACTACTAGATACATACCTCCACAGGTTCTCTTGTCCAGAAGCTCAAACCCAGCTGGACAGTCACATTCATAGCCAATAATGAGATCTCTGCAGATATGAGAGCATCCACCATTGTTCACCAGACATTCATTGATGTCTAGAAGAGAGAATTGGCCACTTCTGAGAAGGCATTCTTGTTTAGTTTTATAGTCTTAGCCACGGAGCACTTTTCCAGGTACACATCCACTTCCTAACAATGCCTGTCACATCTGATAAACTCTTCTGGCACTCAAAGTCACATACAAGAGAACCCCCCCAAATTCACGTTCACTCAGCTACCAGCACTTTCTCTGTGTTACAAGCAGGCAGCAATAAAGATTGAGGTTCCTGAAGTTTTATGTTTCTAATGCATTCAAGTGCTTTCCTGACTACAAAGAAATCATCCTATCAGCCAGTTTGGCTATGATAAAACTAGCTTATTATCTAGGTTGGTCTCAGTTGTAAATTTGCCACCAAGAAGTGCCAATGGGCATTCCAGCTGACATCTGAAAACTCAGAGGCTATATCTAAGCATATCTAGTAATCAGCATTGTGCAAAGAGTTTATTCACTTACTACACTCCTTGAGGGGCTCATCACTCCAGTCCTTGCAGTCTCTCTGCTGGTTACACACTTTATTGATATCTATGCATTCTCCACTCCTGCACTTGAATTTGCCAGGTCCAGAGCACTGAATAACTGACATAAGGAAGATTGTGAGGGTGACTCCCAACTTCAACAGATATTCTGCAAAGACTTTATTCTTGCTCAGTTCCACACTTACCATTGTTACAATTTGCTTCATCTGTGCCATCCAGACAATCTCTCACACCATTGCACTGCCTAGTCCCATGGATGCAGTTCCCATCTTCACATCTGAATTGGTCTGGTCTGCAGGTCCGAGAAGCTGAGGACACAGTCATTACAGACTTTTACTCCTGAGGTTTACTGAAGCAAAGGAAATAAAAGAGGAGTCAAGCAGTACCTCCTAGAGAAGGACCAAGTGAACTTACGGCAGTTGATTTCATCACTTCCATCCTTGCAGTCAGGATCTCCATCACAGCGCCACTTTTTGTGGATACATTCACCTGAGCCACACTGCACCTCACTGGCAGAGCACTTCACAGAAGGTGCAGGCTGGCGGCCACATTGCTCTAGAGACTCATCTGAGTGGTCAGAGCAGTCAGCATCATCATCACACACCCAGCTGAGGGGAATGCAAGTCGAGCTCTTGCACTGGAACTCATGAACTCCACAGGTAGGAGGTGCACACTCCAGCTCATCACTACCATCACTGCAGTCATCTTGACCATTGCAGACAAAGCTCTTGGAAATACATTGCCCACTGCTGCATGTGAAGTCTGCTGGACTACAAGTCACATTGCCTGGGGTAATGGGAGTAAGAGAGATTAATACATTGTCACAAGAAGGCTGACTTTTGTGTGAAGATATTTTGTTTTTCAGCTGCTAGCTGACACAATATCAGCATCCTGTACAAGGGAAGCCCAAATGACCACCTACAGGACACTTGAGTTCCACAGACCATCCTCATTGCCTTTGGACATTGTAAGTGATTGGCATCAGATTTGAACTACTGAGTGAAAATAACCTTTTGAAGTAGCTAGGCTGTCCTGCACTTCAGATTGCAAGTCTTTCAGAAAACAGGGTCTAACACTGTGAACCAAAGACAGAAGGTAAAAGAAATGCTAACTCAAGAGTACAGACTAAGATTAAGGTAGTCTGATGGTCAGCATGTACTGTAATTTGAAATTAAAGTGTTTTGTGCTGGTCCCCAGGACAGCAGTGCCCCATTTGCTTGGACCAGTAGGGATAACAGACCAAGGTCTTGCCTGAGTTGATCCTAAGGTTAAGCACACCCATGCAATTTATGTCAGTACAAATTATGCTGGTTTAATAGCAATGTAGCTAATAGCTCAGTGTGCCTAGGCTCATAGTTTTATCAGCTTCTTTAGAAACACTGCCTGTAGATTTACTTGTAGATTAGGGCATTAGTTTGTTGAGTAAGATGGCAACTCCACAGACACACAGCAAAATTCTGGAGACCTGTGTCTCATTAGGCCATCCATGTAAGGTGGTTCTGATGGAAGCCAGCCCTGTGCCTTTGGTTACAGCAAGTATGTCTCAGGACACCTCAGAAAACTCAAATGTATGCAAATTCTTTTGAATAAGCCAGGAATGCTGACTTTAATGCTGCAATGGCAGCTTTACTTGCATACCAGCCTGAAGTTCCCTCCCCGCTGCCCCAGCCACCCAAACATCAGAAATCCAGCTCCACAGATATTTCAGGATAGGACTATAAGGTAGATTAGCTATGCTCTTTGCTAAAAGTTGCTGCTACACTTTTAGGAGACAATTTGTTAATGTAAGCAGCAATTTCAGGAACTCTCCAGAAAACAAGTTCTGACAGTTGGCTTGCCAAGTGACTAAACATACCTATGGCTACTGCCAAAATTAGCAGAGAAAAAAAGACACGCATTAAAAAGCTTACGTTATTGTAGCTCTTAATTTAGCAGGAGAGAGGATTGTTACAAAAAAGTTTGCTTTAAGTAGCTGCAAAACAAGATTAATGTAGGAGAGGTATCGACACTATCAAAAATTTATCTTCCCAGATGTACTGCCCAGGTAGCTCCTTTCCAGACAAGTCAATTTCAAATAGAGTTATGCAATCGCCATTTCTCTCCTTACCACAATTCTGTTCATCTTCTTCACTGTCACAGTCTTTTTCACCATCACACTTCCAGGACACTGGGATACACTGAGTTGACTGAGGACCACAGCTGATTTCATTTACCCGGCATGTTCTTGTGTCTATTGAAAAAAAGTTTTAGTTCAATCTAGGAGCCACTTGGGTATCAGCATTTGTGCTGAAAATTGAGACTAAAAGGCTTCAGGTCTGGACAAAGTTGCAATTATTTAGATGCCAACATCTGTATAAATTGATGGAAAAGGCTATACTATTCTGTAATGTTCAGTTTAAAAAAGATGTTTCTAATTCCTAAGAGATTAATATTTTAAGGGTACCTTTGTAGCGGTAGCTTTGTGACTGCATGCTGATTACACTGTAGCAGCTTGAGCTACAACAAGTAGTAGTGGGGAGGAGTAATGCCAAAGTGCACTAGGACTTGGGCTGAAATCTTCCACACTGTGGATCCTACTGATACAGGAAAATGACACTTTCTATACTATAGATCTATACTGCAGTGAAAAGTCTCCTCAAGACCCTGACAAGGCCAAGCACTTAGGAAGGTGCTCCCCAAGACAAGTTCATCCCTGCTTCAGGAGGAGAGCCAGACTGCAAGCAGGCAGGAAGTCAAAATGCTCCTCCCCAGAGGCCTGGCTACACCGCCACACCAGGTTCACTTACGGCACAGCTCGGAACTCTCATCAGACCCATCCTCACAGTCGGGATCCCCGTCACACTGCCATCTGTTAGGCACACATTGACCACTGAGGCACACAAAGTCAGATTCGGCACACGTCTTCTTCACTGCAAGGGAGAAAAAGACACTTGTTTAGGTACCAGAGCTTAGCTTATTTATTGCTAACAGCGATCAGCTTTGCTGCCCTAGAAAGTTATTCAATGTCCTTGGTTTGTGGATGCCTGGTGTTGCCCCCCACCAACCTAGTAAACAGTGCTGTTGACCACTTCCTACAGAGTAGGAAGGGGTCAAATATTTCTCTGTGTACAGAGAAGCATTTATATTCATCTAATCAGGCACTGAAGGACCACTATTGCTAAGGCGACTAAGCCGGTTAGTTTATATTAGCTGCTGCTTTGAACAGACCTAAGTTAAAATAAGGTCTGCTGATATTAATATTTAGGTTTTGAACTCTGAGTTTATAGTCAAGGCATTTGATTTGTCATTACAGAAGCATGGTACTATGTAACTCTAGGGTAATAGTTTAGGTCTGCCTGAGGAGACTGGCAGTTCAACCACACTAGTGGTGGATATAGAGTATGCTTTGCCTGGTCTCCAAGTAAATCTAGTCATCTGTCTTGGCTTCTATGCCTGCTTAAAGCAAAGGTTGGCAGCCAAAGCTAGACTTAATGTTTATAGGAGACACAGCAGAATTACTTCCACATATAAAACAGGGCTTTTAGCCATGGAATAGCCAACAGCAGAGTGCTAATAGCAAACATTTTCTATTATGTATTCAAGAAACAACTGAGAACAGGCTTATATTCTGTTCCTGTCAGTCATCACTCTCACAAGTGAGGAATTTTGGTCACAAGCTTTGTCTCAGTTGCCAATTTCAGGAGAGTTAGATAACACTCAGGAAAATTCAATTGCCTCAGATGGGTACAAGGAATCAATAGTGGTTATTCTAAGAAATTTGTCCTTTTGTTCTGACTGCCCAAAGTGCTGGGCAGGAAAGTATCTCTCCAGCTATCTACTGTTAAGTCCCCACTTCCAGCTAGCAAGTACTACTACAGAGGTATTATTTTGATTACTTACCACAAGCACTCTCATCACTGCCATCTGAACAGTCTTCATCACCATCACATTTCCAGATTTGAGGAATACAGCGTCCATTACCACATGCAAACTGGGATTCTTCACATTTTGCTCTTGCACCTTCAATGAAAAAAAAAAAAAATACACCTCAATACTGTTAAGCAATGCTATGATGTCTTTTTTACCACCTCCCTAAAACCTTCTGATTTTTATAGATTCCCACAAAGCAATACCTTCTTGCTTTCCCCACTGATCAAGAAGCTACCCAGCCTAATCAAGAGCATAACATCAACACAAAACCAGATATGAGCTCCAAATTTCTGCAATCACCTTATTAGATTATGAAAGTAAAGCCAAAAGCTTTTTCACAGTACAAGAAAGTTTAAGCACCATAGCCATTCACCTGCCAAACAGCAGCAAACAGTCTCAGTGTTATTCTCACTCAGTTTTCCTCTTCAAGGCAAGGTCAAGCTTACAAAAATTCATGCCCAAAATTACTTTTGCTGCCTTGCACCTAGCATCACATTCTCAAAACTCTTCAAACTTTAAGTAAATTGGGTTTAAATTTGATTAATGTCAAGCCAGATTAGCATTTCAATGCTCTGCTGCTAACACATTACAGCAGAATCCCCAAGACATCTGTAAAGGTAGCTTAGATAACTGCTTTGTAGCTGAGCAAGTTTTCATGCTTTATGTTACCCCTCAAAAAGCGGCATCCAGAGACATTCCTTGGTATACATTAAAAGAAGTGTGATGCTGAAAGAGCAAGGTAATTAATCACTTCCTTCTGGAATGAAGTCCATTGTCTCACAACTGGTAAATCTTGGTTTGGTAGTATGTTTGAGTAAGGTACTGCTTTCTGCAAGATCCTTGGAGTGCCTTTTTCAGTGTATCTTCAGCTCTACAACTGTATGACCCCATCCCTCAAGGGAATGCGCTTTGTCTTGGAAGCCCTGCTTAACTGTCACTAAAAGCAGCAGCCTGCATCTTCAGCAGCTAAGCCAGAGCTGTTCCACTTAATGCAAGCAGGCAAGTGTGTAAGATTGTATTGGCTGCACATGCCCAGAGCATGATGCAAGACTCCTGATCCTTCTTGGTTTATTGCATCATTTAGTGAGAGTGCTTTGTCCTGGCATTCAAAGGGCATCAAATTTTAGTAGAGTATTATTTGCTATTTTTATGTCCTCTCAGTATGACATGCAAAATGCAGGACAGTTTCCAAGCAGAAGGAAGATACTCAGCCATTTTACATTATACTGGCTAGCCATCAGGCATGAGGTATTCAAATGCTGGACAGTACAAGCAAGAACATGAGCAATTCTATCTGCTGAATGTCTCATGTAAATCCATGAGCAAGGATGTAAGAAAGCACCTTACTGAGTTCTGCTAATGTTTTAGTAGCCTTGCGGGGGGAGTAGAGCAGTAACCCAGTCGTAAGAACAAAGTTAACAACTTTTTTAATGGGAACTATGTTTAAAAAGTACCAAAAATAAGAACATCAGTTATTGTGTATACTATTTCCATTCCCTTGTTTCCTTTTCTGGTTGGGAATTACAGCAGCATGTGCTTTCTAATAGCGTGGCTTTGTAAAGCTGCTACTACTACTTGGTCATGAGCTGCCAGTCAATTAGCTTGCCTTGTGCTAGACAGCACACCCAGCCACCTAAGAGTGGGAGTAGGTGCCACAATTAGAAGCTTGTTGTAAGCCTGGTATCTTGTTGTCCAGCAACCTCTAAAAGAAGGTTAGAGCTGTGGGCCCTGGTGACATATTTCAGGTTTTACTGTACTACTGCATGAAATAAAAGAAACAACAACCAACTCCTGCTAGTTTCAGGACTTCCTCATCCAGGCGTTCAGAGTGAGAACAGTCAACCTTTCCCAAAATAGCATACAGAGATATTAGACTAAGCCTGCCACTAAGGAGATCCCAAAATAACACCATGGCCCTTAGTTACTCTGTTTCAAGCTAGAATAACCAGAAAAGGATCGCTAAGGCTGCCTAGTACATTGTGACTTACAAATGTAACACCATTTTGATCAAATGCTACAGGGAAGCTACACTCAAAACTAACAGAAACCAGAGCTGAGCTTGGAGCAACAGCTGTAACTTTACAATTACAATCCTAACAACAAACCGTTCCAAGAATATAACATTGCTTCTGCAGCTGATACCAAGTGAAATGTCAGAGGTACTACTTTTAGCCCACCAACAAGTAAAAAAAATCGACAAGACCTAACACCTACACAGGTGCACAAAGGTAGAGGTCAGCATCTGCTACTGCTCCTGAAGATGTGTAAATGTAAAGCTTCTCTTTATGTGCTCTTCTTACAGTAGAAGCACCTTCACACATTTTCTCTTCATTGGAATATATCTTAGGCTGAAAAATGTTGATAACAGTAACATCAGAGCCTGTGACTGCTAACACATATTGTTTTACTGTTCCCCAGATAACTCCTTACTAGAAGCAGCAATGGGTGTAGGGTGAAGGAGCACAGTTACACTGGCTACCCCAGTTAAACTACCTTTCTCCATATCTCTGCTATCACTGTTAGTCTCAGCCCCTTAAGCAAGTTGCCAGATTACTTGTCTGGGCAGCTTCAAACATGTGACACTTGTGTACTGTCATCTGACACCAAGTGCCAGAAAAGCTTCGACTGTGATTGGGAAACCTTGTGAGAGCTCATATAGGAACTAGCTTAGACTTCTCCCAGACCCTGGCAATTACAACTAGTAGCAGAAGAGAGCTGATGGGGCCACTAACTCAAACTGAAAGAACAATCAGAATAACTTGGTTAGCTAGCCTACTAACTCCCATCACTGTGTATCTCTTGAGATGACTTCTGAGCACAGTGAAGTAGCATTTTCAGTGCCAGCCAGCTTGATCTTTCATTCTACAACTATTTAACCATGTCTGTTGTGACCAGGCACGTGAGCAACCTACAGGACTGGGAGACAAGAGGTGACTAGCAGACATTTCTCCTCCCTCTCTTTGTATGAATTCTGGATACAACAACATGCTGACAGGGCTCTACCCAACATACCTGGTGTCTAAACAACCGCATGCCGTTATAGGAAACACTACCAAGATCAGACACTTAGGCCTACTTTAGGACAATAGTCAGGAAATTTAAGAGCAATACGACAATGCAGACTTCCAACTGCCCTCCTCCTACCTAGGAGAGCAGGCTGAAGCTCAGCTCCTCAGGGAAGAAAGGAGTCAGCCAATGATTATTTCCTCCACTAAAGAGTAAAATAAGCCAGTTGGATGGTCGTTTTTAAACCTCTGCCAATACGGGCAACAGCTTCTACGCCGCGAGGCAGCCCGGGAGCCGGCCACGAGCAGCGCCACTGGCGAACGCCCAGCCCCGGGAGCAGGGACCCGGCGCCGGCAGGACCCAGCCTTGCCACCAGGTGGAGACCCCTCACGGTGGTTGCTCCGGACCCTGAACTAGAGCCATGCCAACACCGCTGGATAACACAAAGCCTAAGTTGCACCGCAGTTTGACAGCACCTTTAACGCCGCGAGCTTCCCAAGCGCTTCTCTTTCGCCCTCCACAACAGAGCCCGAATCCTCCCCGACCCTCTCGCGTTAGCCTCAGCCCCTCAGACCCTCCTCCTTAGTATCGATCAGGAAGGCGGGCCCCTCCCGCAGCGGGCGGGGGGCTCCCGGGGCTCGGCCCCCCCTCGCCGCTCCCGCCGCCCGGGGCCCCGGGGAAAAGGCGGCGCCTCGCCCGGCACGGGGGGCGGCGGGGCCGACGCGGCGGCAGCGCCCCCCTGTTCACCCGGGCCCGCCCCGCTTCCCCCGGGGCAGCGGGCAGGCAGTCCGAAAGAGCGGGAGAAAATAACGAGAGCGAGGCAAAAGTAAAAGGCGGCGGGAGACGGCGTCGCCGCGGGGGCAGCGGCGGGAGCCGCCCCGGCGGTGCGGGCCCCAGCCCACTCCCCCGGCCCCGCACTCACCGTCGGCGGCGGCGCGCAGGCAGCCAAGGGCGAGCAGCAGCAGCAGCGCCCAGCAGCGCGGGACCCCGCTCCGCTCCGCGCCGCGCCTGCCGGCTGAGGGGTTCGGCTCTCCGCGCTGCCGGTCCAGCCGCATCGCCACGCCGGGGACGGGGTGCGCGGGCAGGCAGGCGCTGCGGGCGGGGAGCCGAGGAGCAGAGGCAGCAGCCGGAGACATACACGGGGGGAGGCCGTCCCCGCGGCGCTCTTATAGCAGCCGCCCGGCCGCCCTGAGCGCTCGCTAGTGACTCACGGCGCCGCGCCGGGCCCCGGTTGGCTCGCCAGCACCGCCCGCCCCCGCTGCCTCCTCCGCGGCACCTGCTGCCGCCGCGGCGCGCCCGCACACCGCTCGGCGCGGCTCGGCGGGGCACGGGCGGCGCGGTGAGTGGCGCTGCGGCGGCGCGGAGCGGCGAGGTGCTGCGGGCTGAGCCCCCGCGCCCCCCCGCCCGGCCCTTCTTCCGCAGGGCGGGGACGGGCGCGGTGCGACCCTGCCGCCAGAGCCTGCGCCGGGGCGGCGGAGCGCGGCACTCCCGGCGGGAGCGGGCCGGGAGGCGCGGCGGCAGCGGCGGCTTTGTTTCCCCGGCGTGTCCCCAGCGCCGCTGCCGCGGGGAGGGGGGATGCGGCTCCCCCGGTCCGGGCGTGCCGAAACCCGCGCTGCGCCCGGGCTGCCTCCGAAGAAGCTTTTCTTCCACGCGGCGCTCACCGCCCCATGCGCACATGCTCGCGTGTTTGTGCGGTTTTCCCCTCCCTCCGTAGCGGAACTTGATTTACAAAGAAGCTGGCGCGGCTGTAGAGGAAGACAAGCGCTACTTCTGCTTAATCCGATCGAAGGATCGTAGTTAATCAGTAATTTTACAAAACGATATGTCAAAATCGTGTAATTACAAGCTTAACCTTTTATGTAAGGAGGAGAATTGGTCGTTTTATGCCACGTTTGTAGCGTTTTATACATCCAATTACTTCTCGGTGAAATATACATAGAAAAGGACTGATAAAATGCAAAGTTGCGTTTGTACGCGGCACCCTTCGAATTTGAAATTGTGCTTTCTAAAATACTCTGATTTTTTTTTTGAAAAAGTATGTTTATAGACCTGCTAGTTCATGGTGGTACTGTGTGCTGTGCTTTTAATACTGTTGTGCAGATACAAACCTCAGCAAGCAGCTCCATCCAAAAATGATGAAAAAGCTGATTGCTGTTTCTTCCCTTGGAAATGAAGTTTTGATTTATTAGCCTAATACTTTAAGTTTTCTCCAGTAACATGAATGATTCCTCCAGTGAAGCGAGCATCTTTGATTTCCCATGTTTCCTCCATGTCATAACATATTTCTTTGTATGTTATTTGCAGAGTGAAGCTCTTTTTGATTCACATCTGGTTGTATCATGACTACACTAAAGTCAAACCATACTACTGCATAAATAACTTTGGAGTGGATTATCTCTTGCAGTTCATGTAACGAATGACTGCACACGCCATCCAAATGGGCAAATAGCTGGTGTATCAGAGACTTGAAAAGATTTTTAAAAGTCAAGATTTGTTTTAGTGTAACTGAAATACATCTGGGGATTATATTTCTCATATGTATGTGTAAATATGAAGAGAGCAGTTCCTAGTGTTTGCCTTGCTACAGCTCTTCCACTTCATGGCCTCAGGGGCAAAGACTTCTTTCCCAGCCTGCCTGCTATGTGGCATTAGATGCTACAGCCTTCTTGCAAACATATGCTGCTTCAAGCAAGAAAAATCTTTTGTGTACATGGGGGTTGACTGGGGTCCTCAAGAAGGCAGCTTAGTGTAAGTAGTGTGTTGAAAATATAATTCCCCTTGCAGATGTACAGCACAACATACCTCAGAGCCTTCAGAGCTCACTGCTGCATGGTCTGCTGTGCTTTGAGCTGAACAGTATTTTCATAAAGGTCCTGCTGTCATTACAGAAATATTTTATAAGCCATATCCTGATATGCAATGCACAAGAGGACTCTAGTCATGGAGAAATGAAAAGCTGGACAATACCTTGGTGTATCCTGGTAGCTGATGGCCTTCCTTGTTTGTCTGTAGAAGATACAGGTTTACTGGAGGGAGAAAAATCATTCATTGTGCCTGCAATAAGGCTGCTCCATAATCATCTGCACCTGGCTTTGTGATGGGGGTCCAACTTTCTGTCTGGGATTTACCTAGCTCTTCGCACACCTCAGGGTTTGGACTCTAAACCAGAACTTGGTATAAAGTAATGTTTGTGATTTCAGCTATATTAAAGTCCTTGAGTAAGTTAGTGTATGAATCTTACAATCCACAGGTTTTGGTGGCATCTCCATAAACAGTTTCCAGACAGAAAAGTTTTCTCCATCCTTAACACCATCCTTACAGGAACTCTGTTCAGGAAAGGGGCAGGAATCAGGATGCTATGAGATGGTCTGCAAGATGGGTGCCATCTGCACTGAGGTTTCATGCTTTTGCAGCAGCTATATTCTTTCAAAATCTTGCTTCATGTGGGAATGAATGGTATATTGGGGAGTGTGTATTGCAGTGTGTATAATGAATACAGAGTCATTTGTTCATACAAGGATACAAGCCAGAATATATCTCTACAGGAGAATAGAATAAAATTGTGGGTTTCTGTCTGTTAAAAATACATGGAAGAATATCAGTCCTACTGTGCTAGTGATAATGTAGGAGCAAAGCACCCAGGATGGTCTAAGGTTTAGGAGGCGTGCTGAACTTTGTAAGGAATGTGAGCTGGCTCTTGTAATTGTAACTCCTTTATTCATTTTGTTGGGGAAAATGCATTAACATTTGTTTGTTTCCATTAGTGACCTGCAGCCTTTGTTTTTTGCAATAAGTGTTTGAGTTAAACTTCTTCAGCTCTGAGGAAGTCAGGAAGCTGCAGACAGCACGTGAATAAGAAAGTGCACAACCTCAGTACAGAGAGGGAGTGTGTAGAGAAGCCTGGCATTGCCACCTCAGTTAAGCAAGTTCCCATAGTCAAGTGGTATATGGTATTGAATATTATGCATAATTGTTTTATTACTGCTAATTGTTTTTTAGCAAACTCTCCAAGTCTCCACCCTCTTTTCTGGCTGTAAGTGGTGAATATTCTTGAGTATGAGATGTTCCCTTGAAAAAGCTGTAAAGTACTGCCAAGAAGCCAAGCAAACCACTTAGGCATTTCCTTCACCTTAAAATATGATGCAACAAGAAAAGGCATCATATTACCTGTCCTTTGGGGAATTGTGGCAGATATGGGCTTCCTGAGACTTTACAACATCAATTCACTGGTTAATGCATTTGGACTTACAAAAAAATGGATAAGTGGTGCCATCCTTTGGTTTGGATCCTTTGGAATAATTAATTTACTCGTTGGTTATAGAGTGTAAAGTCAGCTTACAAGAAAAAATAAAGAACAAAAAGGACCTTCTGGAGTACATGTAACATGAACTCGGTGTGTTTTGCTCCTTTCTCTTATTGCCTTAAACACCATATAGCCTCCATTTCTAAATGAATTCCTGAAGCACTGGGATTATTAATTCAGCCTCAGGTCTTAAATCAGTGGGACTTTTGCCTTCAGCTCCTTTGGTGAAGGACATGAAGTGAGGATGTGTCTACAATATTCAGCCTAATCTAATAAAGAAAAGGAAAGCCTTATGGGTAGAAAAAGCAGCAGCTATGTATGATGGGACAACACCCTGCCTTAGGATCAGTTGCAGAAATATTTTCATCTTTGTGTGCTGGCATTAAAGACATTAACTGCTTTTGAGATTGCATGCCTGAACTTACAGTAAATGAAGGAGGTGTGTTCATGGCTGTGTTTTGGACATGCTGAGCCAGGATCTGTATTACTGACTTCAGAGGAGTTGTACAGAGGATGAGAGAGAGAGAATGCATCCTTTGGGAATAATTTAAAATAGGTATGTGCATGAATCCTGGTTCATGTGATTGCATCTCTGTATCTGAGGGATAAATTGGCCTATTTCTTCTTTTTTAAAGGCTTCTCTACAAACTGTGTGAAGGTTTATACCCTGGTTAAAAAGTCCTGCTCATGTCCATGTTCTGTGTTCTGTCTGCAGCTTTACATTAAAAGAAGGGGAATAAAGAAACACATACACAACTTTGCAGTGAAAATGCACCATTCCTGTGTTCTTCAAGATATCTAGGAGTGAATCAGGACTCACAGAAAAGTCCTGTTTACCCACCATTATTATCTGAGCTGTAAAGAGAAAGCAGAACTTAAGTTTCACTGGTGATTTTAATCCACTTTTTTCATTATTTTTTTCCGATAATTTGTGGTACAAGAAATGTATTGTTCATCTCTGAAGGAGTCTAGAAAATAGTTACTTCCTTTGGTTGTATTCTTCACAATGGCAAAAAAAAAAAAAAAAAACCAAACCAATTCCCAATATCAACAATTGGAATTTGCTTCTGATTTCTGTGAGGACAGGATTTCCTTCTCTGTGCTACAAACTGGTCAGTTTTCTTTGTATAGTCACTTATTAATGGGGCTCCCCTATTTGTGAGCATGTCTTATGAACACAAATGCATTTTTCTTAGTGCTACAGTACTAGAAGACTTCATAATAGCTATGTCATGTTAGGAATGGAACCTTGGAAGCATTTCTTTTATTTTCAAAACACAAGTTTGCATTTCATTGGTGGTAATGTGCAGTGTGTAAGCCTGAAAATGAGAGAATTGTAAGTGATGCTTTGGAACCAAAAATTCCATTATAGTTTTTGTTTGTTTGCTTGTTTGTTTCAGTAATATGTGATAAAACTTTAGTTGTGAAAAAAGAGCTTCAGTTTCTGTCAGATGTGGCATAGGATGTGGCTTCAGAATATACCCTTACCAATTTCGCAGCTGTGTATTTATCTTTAGAAATGAGAAACTCTATAGAATATCATGCCCTGATGTGACACCAATTCTGTATGCTTAGTAAAAAACCAAATAAAACTTGATCTTTCTGATACTGCAAGATTTATTATACATAAACTGGAGTATATTCTGATCAGATTTTCCAGTGAGAAAACCTGCTAGGATGAAGACATATTAAAATTCAACTGGAAGTGCATGTTTGTAAAATTTTGCACTGGAAAATGAGGAATTTGAAGTTTGTTCTTCTTTAATGTTTTTCTTAATATGTTCACCTTTGTGGGAGTACACATGCATTCACATGGTAAATCTGATATTGGTGTTCCAAAACACTCTATAGTGGAGAAGGATATTAATACTTGTTTTCTTCTTTACTAGGGATAAAAAAATGATATGGTGTGTGTTAGAAATGAGAAATGTGATTAATTAAGTGGCTTAAAACTTCTGTTTGTGATGTTGTGCCTGTAGAGCATAGAAAATAGAAGGCAGAGCAAGGATGTTGCTGGCAAGCTTGGAGTGGGCCATGATGCTCTTGCACTATTTTGGGTGCATTTAGATTTGGAGGATAATGTGGAAACAGAATAAAGTGTATTATGCTTATAAAGTGTAATATAGGAATCCCCAAACAGGTTCTTGCTTCACACAAAAGGTAACAGGTGGTGCAGAACACCTGTGTGTACCTCTGTGTAAGAATAAGCAGCAGAGGACCATGCTCACTGGGGAAATTCTCACTCTTCTGTGCAGATAGACTTGCTGATCAAACAAAGAACAAACTAAGGACATGGTGAGAGAACTGCCCTAGGCTCATCAGTTATTTGGACTTAGCAGTGTATTGTGTTTTCCATGTCCCATAATTCTTGCAAAAAATATTTGTTGTTACACTCTGCATTGCCTACTCACATTTCAAATGCAGATATCATTTTTCATCACTAAGGGTCTTGTAAACTCTTGCCATTTTCATTCATTAGCCCTTCCTCTTCCCCATATGTTTAAATTTCAGATTTTTTTGGATACTCTCGTTAGGGAAGAGGTGTAATATTTGACAGGCAAGTGGTCAAGCTTGTCTCTGCTGCAGGTGGTGTTTGGCAAGAAGTGGTAGACAGATTTATAAACTAAAGGAAATGCAATATAACAGCACTCCCTTACATTTTAACTTACATTGTATTGATCAGTACTGATGCCTTTGCATCTATCTGCAAGATTCTATTGTTCTGCATATTGAAATATTGTTAGATTTTGCTTACAAGGAAATTGCTTCTGTGAAATTAAATGATGCCATGAAATACAGTTTCTGAATCTATTTCAGTAGCATAATGTGTATAATAAAATATGTCTGCCTATAGCAGTACATAGACTCCAATCTCAATTCTGCAGGCCCAGGCCTCTCAATTTCTTAAGCTGCAAATCAGCTTTCCTAGGACTGGGCCATCTTAGGGCATACCCAGATAGGATAGAAATATTCTATCCTTTTAAGGTCAGTTGTTTCCTTCTTATGACTGATTTCAAAAGGAGAATGAGGGTTTCTTGATTGTTTTTTGCTTACAATGAGACGTTTACTGTAAACCTTAGGAAGAGTAACCTGATGTCTTGTTTCTGTGTTACTCAGTTTCCTTTTAATTTACACACAGAGTTTCTTTATTCTGTTAGTTTTGTTCCTGTTGCTTCTGAGACTGAGATTTGTGTTCAGTGACTGTGCCTGACATTCTTCCTTGTCCCCTCTTGCTCTCTCTTTTCCAAACTCAACAAGCCAAACTCTTTTAAGCTCTTCACTGTTGAGAGACCATTCATCTAACCATTGTGATTGGGATCGTCAGGCCCTCTCTCAGCTGGAATCCACCTTTCCTGAGTTTGGCTGAACAAAAATGTAGGTGTTGCTCCAGTGCTCAGAGAGCTCCACAGGAGGACTTTTTCAAGTCTTCTATGCTGACATTAAGCTGATACTGATAATTTTCCTTGCTGGAAGTACCTTGATTGATATGCCGTGCTCTCCCTCTGGCTGCATCAGATGGTGTCATGGTCTCTGGTGTACATATCCACCAGAGATATTTATCTTGAGGAGCAAGCGAACCTTTATAATCAAAGGGGAGAAATGGACATTTCTGCATGGCCATTCAGAGACATTGATACAACTTCTGTTATTTAGTTTACCTGTTGGCTGTCTGTTAAAGTGTCCAACTTCATGTCCTTAATTTTGTTAACCTCCTTTTTAATTTCTAGATTATCGGTGATGATATTTAAGATTTACGGTGATACTATTTGATAGGTCCCATGGTTGATCACCTCTTGGTAAACTTAAATTTTCTTTTCGCCATTACTCCTCATATACCCTTCAAGCTATATATGTTACCCCATCTGGCAACTCTTGTACAAATTGCCAGCATTTGCTGCTTAACTAATAGTTTCCCATGTTCATTTCATTTAGATTCTTTACTGAGTGACATGTGGACTTGATCTAGCTAATTAGTTGAAAAATTCACATGGCTCGTTGAAAGAAAGAGTGAAGTTAGCTGGGTACAGTCAAATTCCGGTAAATCCCAATTGCTTTCTCCCATTTTCCAAGCACTCATGAAGTTTATGAAGTTTTCTATTCTGTATTTGTTCTGAAACTTAGTCTATTTCTGAAGTTGAGACTGTAGGTGCCTGGCTGAGCAGTTGGAGAAACTCTTTCCATTGTCTTCCTTAAATGTAAACCGTGTTCATTTTGTTCTTCCAAAGCATGTCTTAGCATGTCTTTTGCCACCGCAAGTGTTTTAGGGTTTCAGCTCTGCTCCACTTGTACTGTTTCCTTTTTTTCTTTTAACCATCCTACACTTGACGGCATTGTCATTGTTCTGTTGAAAAGTGAATCAAGTATTAATTTAGTTACAGATCTATACTTAGGGAATCTTTGGTCTTAATATCATATTCAATATGTGTGCAATGGACTTTCTTTTTTAAATTTATTAATACATTTAATGATCATTTGAAGGAATTGCAAATTCTTGAACTCTCCAGTTCTCTCAGGTTTTTAAAATTTGATCTTTTACAATAAACAGTTAATTTGGTTTAAAGTAAGTTGGCTGGTGATCATTCAAATGATATTTTACCAGCTCTGATGTGGAAAACTTAATAGAAAAAACTCCTCAACTACAGTAGTGTTGGTTTATTGTGTACCTGGTGAAGGTACACCATCATTCATGTGCTGAAGTAGCCAGAACTGACAGCAGTCAGTATTATGTTTTTCTGCATATGGAAAGTTCAAGTAAAAATACAAAATCCTGACATATCTTTCTGCCATGTAACACTGTAGAGCTGTGCCTGCCATCTTGTCTGGTAGCCCATGTAAGACTCGGCTGTATCCCCTTAGAATCTGTCTGCTCCAGACTGATTTGGATCTTTTTTCCCTGAAGTCTGTCACATCATTAGTATGCAAAACTACTACACTGTTGTAACCTTATTTCATTTTACCCAAAATCTTTAAAATAGAGGTGAGTATCTTTTCAAAGCTATGTTTTTGTCATGGTTGCAAAATGGATCTCTGTTATTCCTTGGAGATCCATTTTATCATAATCTCTGCAGTTAGTTTCAGTCCATACAGCATAGCATCTCCTGTTACAAGAATATAAATCTTTTTTGCATATAACAGGTGATTCTTTAGGCTTTTCAACTGCAGTAACCTTCCCTGTTTTTTTCCTAAGAATATTGCTGTGAAGATACTGAACAGCAGCCCAGGCTATCTAAATTCAGTTTATGACTTGGCTTTGTAGAAATCTTTTTCAAATGTTCTTGTGCAGATCAGTTTTTTCATGTCTCTTTGCCCAGTAAAATGAAGGAAAAATTGTCCCCCTGTGTCAGAAGGAACTTCCAGGGGGTGTATTTATCAGTGCTTGGCCAGGGCTCAAGTAATTTAGTAGTAAATACAGCAGAAATAGTGACTGGTTCAGTCTGCGGAACAGCAGTTAATACATTGTCAGGTTTTTGGTTTCTTTTCTGGAAAATGAAAGCTTAGAAAAATTTCAAAATGCAACAACCATTTTGTAGAATAAATACTATCCATGCCTTTCCCAGTAGTTATTATTATTGGAGCTCTTGGCTTATTTTCAGGTAAATACACACCACTATTCAAATTTTAAATTTCTATTGATATATGTAAAAGGAAATAACTGTCACCTAGAAAAAAGGTTTTGTTAATAATTTCTATTATGAGATCCTGCTTTCAGACTGATGTTCTCATCACTGTTTATCAGTTTAGCAGAAAATTGCTTGCTCTTGTATTTCTTACCATATAGTTGAAGGAATCTGCTATGTTTTGGGCATTTATTCTGAGAATTCTCAGAGCTCTGCTTCTGCACTCCAAGTCTGGGACATGTGATTTGCCATTTGAAAATGAGGTTGCCTGTTATTTTTGAGTCTCATTGTCACATAAAACACACTACCTTTTCTCAAGTAATAGTATTAAAATAATGAGTCTTGTGGTTAATATAGCTGTGATTTTCTTACAGTTAGAATGGTGAATTCACCCAAGACCCCATATCATAACAATTATTAAAAACAGAGATGATACAAAGACAGTAATGCATGATGACAGAAAAGTAAGACTGCAGAAAAAGACACTGAAAGAGCTGTGTTAAATGAAGGACTCAGGAGATTTACAGTTACAGACTATAAATAATTGCAGAGATAATAGTATAAATGAAAGAAGGGAATTACCACATTCTCAGAAGAAGGAAAGACAAAGTGCAATGGCCTGAAGCTGAAACAAGAAAATCTCAATGTTTCTTTCAATAAGAGTAATTGTGCAGTGAACTAGAGGGCAGTGCAGTGGCACTGCAGATGGGTTACTGAGGCCATGAGCATTCCTGCAAAGTGGAGCTGGACAGATTAGGTGACGTAGATGAGCTTCTCCAGCTGCTAGTTATTTCAAGAGCTTACAAAAGTCAATCTGTTTCTCTACATCATCTTCATAAATCCTCCTACAGCTGGCAGTCACATTGGGCCAATGGGCTATCATACTGAAATGCCTCTTTGCAGTCAGGATCATGAACCCCAGTGGCTTCAGTGAGATAAGGGTCTGCCTTGTCTCATTTTCTATTGAAATTAAGCGTGTCTTCTGCTCTGGTTTTCCCAGCAGGCCTCATCTTTCTCTCGCTGTTGCTTACTCACTAAGTAAGTTCTCATTGTCATCTTCATTGTAATGTTCAAGTGCACTGCGGTGCTTATCTATTGTGTAAGCATCAGCAAAAGCATGCAAGAAAGGTCCAGTGTGACCCTAATCTGTTCCTTCTTCCTGTGTATCTTACTCCATTTGTTGCTGTGCTAGTGACACCATCTATACTAATTCCAGCAGGTGAATATATCAGTGTGGCTTATCTAGGCTTTACTTGGGTTATTTAGAGGGGAAAAAAAAAAAAAAAAAAAAAAAAAAGAGAGAGAGAGAGTCAAGGTCTACTTGCATTTGGCTTGGATATAGCAGAATCCCTTGTGGTGTTAACACATTCCAGAGAAAAACACAAAAGAAATCTTAGGAAAGTTCCTGATCCCTGAAAGTTCCTCTCCTGTTATGAACTAGAAATTCTAGGTCCTCATTAGTGCAAATTGCCAAGAAAAACCGTCCCTGTTTTATCTTTGGTGGTTTTGTTAGGTAGTCATTCCTGTGATGGGAAAAAGCAGGAAATTTCATGCACTGATCTCCAGGCTGTCTGCTGATTTCAACAACTTTTACTTGATAGCTTGCCCTTGCTCATGGTTGTTACACTGCTCTGAGCAAGTAACAAGCAATGAGACTTCCTGCTTTTAACCTGAAAGTTAGCTCAGAAATGGTGTTAGGCTCCAAATAAACAGCTCCAGCAAGAAACTACAGCCTGGGAACACGACTGTTTAACTGCAAAATGGGAATGTGACCAGGCTTGGTGCTACATGCTGCTTTTCAGCTGGAGATGGAAGGCCCGTCTGCAGGGTCAAGCTCAGAGCAAGATTCAGCCCTTTGTCAGCAGGCTTTAAGTGGCTGCAGGATCTAGTCTCTTTCATATTTATTTTGCAGGGAGAGCATTCTTTGGTACCTCCTGGCTGTGCTCCATAGATATCAATAATTTAAGTTTTGCGACAGTTCTGTGAAGGAGCTCGTGCATGTGAGCCTGAGGGACAGCCACAGGACTGGTTCAGCAGGAAGGCAATTGCCATGTTAAGCTGCCCTGCTTGTTTATCCAATTCTTGCTGCCTCACTGCGCCATGGAGTCTTTAGCCCTGCTTTATTTGTTTTCACTTCTCAGTGCAGTTACTGCCTCAGGAGTTGGTTCTGGACTAGTGATCCCCAGGAGCAGTCAATCTGAGGGAGAAAGCTTTGGGTTTGAAAAAGCCAAAGCACCTAAATCTTACCAGACATCCTTAGGCTTGTCAAGCAGGGGCATCTCTGTATTTCAGGGCCAACCCTCCCTGGATAGTGAAGTGCTAAATTTCTCTTGTGCCAAATGGATGACACTTTCTAAGTGAGATCCTATCTCAACTTTTTAAAGGAAATGTTGATATGAGTATTTTTTATGCAGTTTTAGGTGTGCTTTTCCCCATCAGTTCCATTTGAATCCAGATTCTTCAATAAGGTCAACACATACATGCTTTATATTGGGGTACAAATTCTATATTTGGCCCTTAAACAGAAGCATCTTGCTACTCACGCTGAAAGTTAAGGACTTTTTATGTAGTCGAACTGCAGGCCTCTGGTTCAGTCAATCTGTCTGGTTTTCTGCTTTTCACCCCTATATAACTGTAGGCAAAAAGAATTCTCAGAGCAGCATCTTGCACGTGGCAGCTGCCTGGGTATAGCTAGCTGCTGTGTTTCTGATTTTACTATGGCTATAAATGAAGCAACAAACTTTCTTCCCAGACTTCAATTTTGGCTAAGGATGTTGTATTATTGAGCTTTGCATTAGCAGCTGGGGAAGTGCTTATATGGTTGCTTAACTAATTAGTTTCACTCTTATTTTTTAAGAGTTTACTAATAGTTCAGTCAACTACTTTAACAAAAAGCATTTGTAGCATCCATGAATTGAAATGTCTCTCAGTGTTGCAAATGTGTTTGTAAGCAGCTGCATATCTCCCTGCATGAAGGTAGTAGATAACATTCTGTGTGTAAGCTGGAGACAGATCATCCCAAGTGAAGAAAAAACTTCAAAAAATAAATATTTGTAAAGGTAAAGTGCAGTTGTTCCCTAAAAACCCAAAGTATAGTGACGTGAATCATCAGAGAGTTGTCTTACCATTATGATAGAATAAAGTCTTAGATACATTATTTTATAGCTGCTTTCATAATTATTATTATTAAAAATTAATACTAATCACATAATAAATAAAATCTTAACATCTTCACTGAATTTTTAGAGTCTTCCAGTGAGACTTTTATCAGACTTAGGGGTGAGTAAAGGCTGATGTTAGTATTTGCCTTTGTAAACTTACATCTGG
Organism: Ammospiza caudacuta; assembly: GCF_027887145.1. Lineage (NCBI taxonomy): Eukaryota > Metazoa > Chordata > Aves > Passeriformes > Passerellidae > Ammospiza > Ammospiza caudacuta. Next base: position 41,795,947 of record NC_080632.1, read on the forward strand.
CTAAGTGCAGGTTGGTGGTAAGTAGTGTAAGACAGACCTATAGAAAAACTGGGCTAGAACTGCTGCTCCAAAATCATCTGATCCCCTCCTGCTTCTAGAAAAGTCTGATACTCCCAGGTTGCTCTTGATATGGGAAAAAGCACGTCATAACATGTTTTTAAAACCCTTCAACAGTGGACACCCCAGGTCTTTTTCTGCAACAGCAGGATATTACTGGCTCTGTAGTTTGTTATCTCCGGTTTTCCACTTGACATTTAAGATGCACAAAGTCTTACAGAGAGGAGGTTAACTGTGCTAAGGATGCAGTGTTTGTATTATGTTTTGGACAAGACTGAGAGGCTGTGAGGGTATCTTTGCAAATTTAAATGACATAGTTTTATTCCTGGTTTAACAAGCCAGGTGCTAACAGCATGCCTGTCTAATGTATGAAGAAATTTTCAAGGGCACTTTAGGAGAGGTGAGAACTTCAGTTACAGCTGTTTTTTGTGCCAGAAACAGTCCTAGGATTATGCACAAATTCACCTGATGAATTGATCTGAATATGATTTGGTGAAGGCTCACACCAGAAGTCAAAAGGATCTGGGTTCTGTGAATAAAATGCTCGGTGTACACACTGCCAACTGGGCTCCTCACTCGTAATAGTCATGACGCAGGTGGGTGATGAAATCTACCCTCTGCTAGCCAGAGGGCAGGAAGCAGAGAGCAGGATGGCAGCCAGCAGCTTGCTCCCTTTCCCCTGTGCATCTTGTTCCCCTTCAGCTCCGACTCTGGTGAAAGGGAATGAGCCAGGCCCCTCCCGGGCTCCTGTCCCAGCCCTCTGCTGTTTCCAAGGCAAAGTTTTCCATCACATGGTACTTTTGCACTTGTGGATTGCAAAGCAGGAACAAAGTCAGGTGACATCTAGCCCGGTACTAGAGGCCTCTGCAAGCTCTAAACAATTATTTTGAAGTGGTAAATTCATGTGGTAGCAGATGGAGTTCTGTACTGCAATTCCTCCCTGAGCCAGGCTACAGGGCAGAGTGCTGACACAGTATATAAACATCCCACTTCCCTCTCAGTCCCACCTTTTCCATTCAGTAGCTTCAACAAGGTTATGCAGAAAGCACAATTTTCTGTCATTGAAACTTCAACATCTCAAAACTGTGTTTGCAGGGGCAATGTGATAAAACAACATTCATGGCCAAATTCACTTCTCCCCTGCTCTCATTTCAAGAGATCTTATTTGAAAGGTCAGACTAGGTAAGTTTTTATAGAGCTTGCCTCACTAGAAAGATGCCTGAGGTTGTTATCTTCACTGGTATTGTCAGAAGTGAAAACTTATTTGAGCACTTGTTGATGTAGAATATATTGTTTCTTTACACTCACATTTGTTAGATGGCTTGACATAAAAGGCATAACATTCTGCTTCCACCTAGATTCCTTAATTTGAATAGTTATCAGCAGCAGAATTGCACAGGAGGGCACATGTTATGAGAACAATACCTCCATTATGACCTACTAACATTGTAATCTAATTTGAATTTAAAGAAAGACCTACATATTAAAATCCAGTACAGCAGGATAGCTGAATGCAGTTTTATAATACAGAAACAGTGATCTTTGACAGAAGGTCAGAGCATTTGTATTTCAGGTATTTATGTTTCAGTGTTATTTACTTTGCCATTTTTAAGTGGTACAATATTTCAGTTGAATTAATATTGGTCCCCTTATATAGGCTTCATTTTATTTAGTTTTTATTTGTTTGTTTTGGTTGGGTTTTTTTGTTATTTAAATTTTTAAACATTTGAAAATCACGATGCTGGAAAGACTTTGTTAACTAAGGAGTAATTCCTTATTTGGAACCAAATTTTTGTCTCAAAACACTGAGGACACAAAGGAGCCTTAATTTTCTCATAATGGCCTAGATTAAGGATAATGTTGTAACTGCAGTGATCAGTCATGTCCTATATCAGAAGCTCAGAAGCTCTTAGGCTCTAATGTATTTCCCATCAGGGCAGGGATGGGAGCTGGGATGCTCTGTTACCTTAGCTTTACAGGCTGAGGGAGCTGAGAGCTCAAGAGATTCAATAACCTTCCCAGTACTGTGGCAGAACCTCTGTGACAGAGCAGAAAGTTTGGGCAGCAGCAGTGCAGATCCTTTCTCTCTCAGTGGTACGGCTAGAGCCCTGTAGGAGCTGGTGCATGTTCCCAAATGGACGAGATTAGCATATTAAAAACATGGCCACAAGCTGTATTTTTTCTGCTGCAGTATGCTGCACTGGTGTAACAAAGTTACATTAGCAGGAATTTCTTACCATCAAATGCAGCCAAACTGCAAATCTTGCGAGAATGCTTTGTTCACATGTAAGCCCATCTCTTGCCCACCTTAGAGTTGATGGAAATCTCTCCATTTATACAGTAGGTTCTTACTGTGCTCATATTTCCCTCTGTTCCTGTCAAAGACATCTCCTAGAGGCATATTTAAGTGAGTCAGGGTGAAGATACCTAAAGGGAGTTTAAAGTATCAAGTTTGGCTTGCTTGCTTTAACTCTCACTAAGAGCACTTGGAGCCCTTACACGTTCCTGGGTCACGTAGGCAGTTTGAAAACACTCCTTGCTCATTCTTATGCAAATCTGAATACTGCTCCTCGAGCCAGATCTCAGTTATGTATACAGTGTGGCAGCTGGTACCTGCTCTCATTCCCAGAGGGGAAAAATATCGATTGTGTGTTTTTTGCTATTGGATTTTGGAAATCCAGGTTTTTCCTGAGCTATTTCCTTCAGTGCAGACAAACTGTATTCAGCCATTAAGTACAGTAGCTTAATTAAATAGTTTGAAAGTTTCTGCTTTCATTAAGCTAGTTGGTAGGCTTAAATACATATTTTTGGTGCCAACAGAATTTTCCCACCTGTTTATTAACACATAAATAATGGTAGCATTTTTAATAGAAGTTTGTTTTCACAGTGTCAAGCTTGTGAATCACGCTTCTTAGTTCCAGTTTAAATAAGATATTATGAATACTGAGATGGCTGCAAGACACACAATGGCAAATAATACAGACAATTTCTAAATAAATGAAGCAACTGCTTGTGACCAATGTGGGAAATTAAATAAGACCTAATTGGCCTTTCTTAACATTAAATAGCTGTTACACAGTAAAGGCACAGAATTAAATCATAACTTAGTCAGAAAAAATATCTGAATTTCTTTTTGAGGTATTACATGTGTTAGTTATACAGGCATACTTCTCAAAGGAAGTTTCAACATTCAACTAGCGTGCAGGTATTTGCCAGACACACCTAAGTTGTCAGAATAGCTGCCTAACATACATGGTATGCCTATTCCCCACTTGAAATACCACATTTTGATTTCTGCCTGACTTGCACAATAGTAGGCTTATTTCTCCCTCCCATTCCTGTCCTGACTTTTAGATTATTTGTTCCTGCTGGAAGTACTCTCTAACATTTAATTATAGCTGCCATTTTCTGCTCAATACCTTAAACAGTCTATTATTCTTATGCATAGACAGAGAATAGTCTTGCTTTCCAGTTTCTTTTTATACTCTTATTTTGTGTTTTGTTTGCAAAAGCTAACATGTTTTCAGATGTATGAAGGGATCCAGCTTTGTCAGCAGGTCTTAGAGAGGAGAGAAAAACTGGGTTGGGGGTGGACGAATGAAAGAACTGAGTTAAGTTCCAGTTGTATTAATAAAATAATGCAAGTAGTAAAAATACTTGTTTTTCTGTCAGTGGTGGTGTGGTAAATAATTCCAATATCCCTGCTGAAGTGTCCAGTAGGAACTGGCTAAAACCAATGATGGCCAAGTTAGAAAACATATTAGCCTTTTTTCATGTTGTGATTGAAGTAATATGAACTAAAACACACATTAACTGTTTTACATGGTCATAATTTGTATAGGTTTATTGATCTCTTAAAAAAAAAGCTTAGCTGAAGAGGACTTTCATAATGCATGGTTTCTTGAATAAAAAATATGGCCAAATTTTAGGTTTGTGAGACATATCACTTACAAACTGGAAGACACATCATGGTGCCTTGTACGTGTTGCAAAACAATGGTAATTACAGGACTATTCCCCAAACCACATGGAAATGGGTGGTCCCTGCATCAAGGAACAGCCAAGTCTATCCTATGATTTATTGGGGGTTAACAGTGCCAGAAGTTGACTGGATAATGCAGAAAGTTCCCATTGTCTCAGAATGGAAGGTTAGGTGAGATGCATGGCAGTTTGTTGAAATCTAGAGCAGAGGCTTTGCAGAGACTGAGATCTTGTGGAGAGAAGCGGTAGCCTGCAGTCTGATGATACCGTAAATATGTGTCTATGGTTGGTTGAGCTCGTGCACAAATGCCCTCTGCATGGGTGCTCAGCTTCCTGGAGACCAGCCAGCTCCAGTTGAAAAGCATGTTTGTGAAGCCCAGCCCAGATCACTCAGCCTCGGCATATAGCTTATTAGCAAGGTCACAAGGGTTTTCAGCTCGGTGCTGGCTAGAGGCCCATTAGATTGGTGTGCAGGCAAAGGGAGCTCCTGTGTACTTTCTGTAGCTCCTTTAGCCACATCCCATAAGAGCTTATGAGGATAAGCAGTAACACAGAGGTTAAGAAAAGTGAACAGAATGCTCTGGGGCTCTTATGAACATAACTAGTTTTATTAACCAAGCTTGTATATTACTTGTAGACTGTGTCATTCATATACTTGTAAAGGCCATGGAAAGGGAGGTTAAAGGCTTTTAGTTTAAGGCAGGCTAACACGCACTGAAAATGCTGCTATGCCAGCCTTGTCCTGTGCAGGTCTTGCAAGCACACCTGACCTGCAGGTCGGCTTTACCCACTCACAGCTCTCTGGCTGCTCACTCAGCTGCAGTGTGGGCTGCCCCTGCAGATGCCACTGTGCCTGGCTGCTCCTCCCCATGGCCTCCTGCTGCAAGCAGATCTCTGCACCCCCATGGAGAACTGCGCTCGTGGACCACCTAACTAAAACCTAAAATCTTTTATTTCCCTGTAGCTGGCATTCAGCTGAGGAGCTTCCGAGTCCCAGCCCCTCTGTGTGGCCACCAGGGTGATGGCACAGGCATGAGGGGGAAAGTGGCTGTGGGCTGGGAGAAGGGGGTGAAGCCACTCATTCTCCTGCCTCCCCAATTTTCACTGCCTGTACAGCCGTCCCTGAACACTGCCTACCTCTCTTGGAGTATGCCTGTATGGCTCAACATCAAATGACACTTCTCCTGAGGCACATCATAGCCCAGGTGTTGTGGGCACTGCTTCTGAGTTCCAAACTGGCTTGCAGTGGACTCTAAGCTTAAGTGTCACTGTGGTTTCTCCTGACAATATCTGTGTGGTGTTTTTTTGTTTTGTTTTTGGAGTTTTCTTGGTGTTTTTGTTTCCCCTCTTGTATATATACTTAGTTTTATGAAACAGATGTGTTGGGGTTTTTGTGCCTGATGTTACCTTTTCTGAAGCTGTATTAGGCCCATCATAGGAACTGAACTTTCAGTACGTGGTACTGAGAATTAAGTCTTTCATAAGGAAATGGCCTTGATAATTCCCAGATGTAGAAGCAGGGACAGTTTGGACTTTTTTCAGATCATCTTAAAAAATTAAAAAGTGGACTGTATCAGAGAATCAAGACCTGTTTAAGACATGTCTTTTAAGACATTTTTGCAGAAGAGAGTAGAAGACTGCCTAATGGGAAGCAGCTCCACATTTTGCTGTTTTCATGCGTCATCAGTGCCTTTTCTGAATGCCCTATGCTTTGACAAATACTGATTGGTGGAAGTTGAAGATGAGGAAGTACAAAATAATTTTATTTTATTTTGATGGATGATCTGTCAAAAGTAGGCACAGCCTTAATGACAAACTGTGATCGTGGTATCTTTGTTGTCGGGAAATAAAGTTTATTCTCCAGTGTAAGATAATATGCTGAACATACTATGACGGGCATTTTAGGTGCTGTGTATGGTTGCTGTCACAGTTATGCTGTGGAATAGTATTTAGTTCTTCAGTAAGAAGTATCCCTTGAGGAAGAGAGGTGAAGCAAGACTAGAATTCACATTGTTTTAAGTTACACATTTTTCTATAAATAGAATGCCTATTAAAAAGAAAAAATAGAGCACCTATTAAATCTGCCATGGATTTCAGTGGGAACTGAAGTGGGTCATAGGTCTGCATAGAAACTCAAAAAAGTAATGAAATGTTATGCGTGGAAGTGCCTGCACCATGCCCCAGATTCTTTGTCAGGTTTTATACTGCTCTTTTTCCACGTAGATTTGAGTTCCTGCAGTGACTCTTGGTCGACTAGTGTTCGTATTTATAATGTGTTTCAACAAAAAGGTATGATTAGCCTTGTGTTCTGGATATTGGCTTGTCTCTGGGGGTAACATTTTTCAGCTCTTATTATTTATGTCTTACCAGAAGCACAGAAGTTGCATAGTAACCAGCCTCACTGGCAAGAAGGTTGCATTGTATCACTGTGGCATAGTGAGAGAGACACACTTGAGTTCTGCCAAATTATGTTTACAATTTTTCAATTACCAAGATTCTTTATGTTGCCAGTGCAGTGTAGGCCAAGGAGAGATGGAGGGCTTGAGCCTACATCTGCATCATTGGAGAGGGAATGGGATTAACAGCTGACCACAATAACCAAGGTACTGAATAAATAAAGAGCTAGATGTTGGCAAACACCAGTACCAGATTTCCAGCATTTTTCATGGGTTACAGTCTGTTACAGACAACTATTACAAAGCAAGGCTCGATGTCCAATTTTGTACAGTCTGGTTCTGCTGCTCACTTAGGTGACATTTATCTTTACATCTGGATCAATGAATCATCCATAAGTATTTTGTGTTGCAACCAGATGCAAGGATTCTGTTTCTTCCACATACAGCCCACAAGCAAGGTAAAATGGATTAAGGGCTGAAACAGTGATGTATTCTCCACTATTTAAGAATGTTGCATTTTGGTTAAGACTATTAGAAGTCATGAAAGCCTGTTATAAAATCTGAAAATACTCTATCTTCTATAGAAACTTTAAAATTTACACAGTGCTGGTGATTACATACAGATGCAACTGCTGTGGTAGCTTAGTTGTAAAGGGCTATTTATAATCAAAGTAATATATGCCTAAAATTTCAGATATGCAAAAGGCCTCAAAAGAAAAATCAGTATTTCTGAAATATTGCCTAGGTTATAGTATTGTAAACCTAAAGACAAGAGCAACATTACATACTGCCATGAAAGTGGTAAACCTTGGCTTGGCATGGCATATCAGATCATTGATTCCAGTCATCATCATCATCAGTTATAATAGTTATTATATTTTTAAAATCAGCTGTTCTTGTCTGCATCTAACCAACTGTGCAACAGGACTACATCACAGAGAAATTCCTTCTGCGAGTTATCAGTCCATTTATGCCAGTAAATGAGATTTTATTGTCCCTATCTTGTTTCTTGTGTGAACAAATGGAAGTTCTCAATTTTCTTTTATCTCTACTGAATAGCAGAACCATACTGACGTGAAATACATTGGTAGGAGAAAAATAAATAAAGCAACCTATCTTGAGTGCTGTTGTATCTAGATATGAACACAAACATATGAAAAATATATGGAGTCTATTTCAGTCATACCTGATGCCAGTGGCAGAATTTTAGCAAAGGAAATTGGAAATTTTGTGAAATCTCCCACCCAGATCCTGAGCTTTAGGCTATATTCTACAGAGGAGCCAAGAGTCTTACAGAACACTGACCCACTCATCAACCCTTGAAAACATTCATGAACACAAAAATGTGAAATATTCCCTCATTCAGATTTTTCAGTTCACAACGTCTTTCCTTTGCTGCAATCAGTTTCCTGGTGATTTTTAATGACTCAGAAGTTGTGGATATTTTAGAAAAGCTCATTCACAGGCCACTTGTACGAGACATTCCAGTTGGTTTCTCTAACCATAGAAATTTGGTAGGCTGGGTGAAAATGTAGAAAAGTAATGATGGAAACAAGTCAAAGGAAGCTCTCTTTTGTGTTTGAAGATGCCATGAAGATGCCACACCTGCTTGGGAGTGTGTAGCCTGTTATTTGATGCCTTAGCTTAATTAAACTCTGAAATCTCTTGTATGCCATTTTTCAATTCCCTGTAATTTTTAGTTTTGCCAGGCTCTGACACGTGGCATTTTGCAGACTTCACTGCAATGTAGGTTTTCTCTTTGTCCACAGAGGATGTAGGTCGTGTTCTCATGGCAGTTACACAGCTTCTGTTGATCTAGGAGCATTATCTGAGTGTATTGGCTTGCAGTGTCAAGGCCTGCCCTCTAAAGCAGCCCTCCACCTCCTGAGGCCAGTGGGCTGGGAATGGGCAAGAGGTTGGGAGGGACCACAAACTGATCTCAGGGACTTCTATCATACCATATGGCATCATTGTTAGCAATAAAAACTGAGGAAAAACAGGAGGATGCAGGGACACTTCCACTCACGACATTTGTTGTTCCAAACAATCCTTATATAGGTACCAAGGCCCTGGACATGTGCCTGGTGATGGGAAGGAGTGAGTAAATTCCTTTTCTTGCCTTGCTTCCAGATGCAGCTTTTGCTTTTCTTACTTGACAGACTTTGTCTCAATCCTGGTGCTCTTTCAACTTCTTTTTGTTCTCTCTGCTGCAGAGGAGGGGGACTGAGACAGCAATTGGGTGGATGTCTGCCAGCCGGCTTTTGTCAGTGCACCACTGTCTTACCTAAGACTGTACTTTAAAATGAGACCAACATGACCAATCTCAATAAACAGGTTTGGCACACTTCATTATACAACATCATTTTCCTGATGTAGGTTCTCAGGCATTAGGGTTACTTTTATTCATTCAGAAAGTCATTACAAGATTAGGTTTGTTTCAATGTAAAGCCCATCCGCATAGCCTGCATTGACAAAGAAATGTTACTTTTTCAACAGAGGGGTTTGCAAAAAAAAAAATTAGGGATTTGACATACATTTAAGGCTGTATCATTGTTCAGACTTTCCATAGATTGTGTCTTCACAGTGATTCAAAGGCTCAGGAGTTGTTAATCCAGTTGATAATCAGGATGGTTGCTCACTTCACTTCCAGCAGAAGAGATTATGTCAGTGTGAAATGAAGCTTCAGATGATATTTCCTGCAAAGGGAACTGTGAAATTATTGTATTTCCTATAGGGAGCTGTGAAAGTCCATGAGAAGGGCATGGGGAATCATACAGAAGGAAAAATTAATTTGATGTGAGTAAGAATGGCTTCTCTAGTTTGTTGAAGGGAGGACAATACGTGAGAAAGTGAGGTAAAATATCGGTGAATGTTATGAATAAATGTAACTCTCCAGACAGCCCTTTGTTTGACAGAACAGTCCTGATTCTCTCAACCATATAAAATTATAATTAGTCATGTCCCAAACCCAGCACAGCTTGCTGAATAGGCTGTTTATATAAGATCCCTGTGGCAGACTTAGGAGTCATGGCATAGGAAATGAATGCTAGTATAAAAAATATCAAACAGATTTTCCTATAAGAAGTTGTAGCACTGCTTAAGTCTTGGGGTCAAAACCAGCTGTGTAAAGATGAAAGAGTCATTTGCTCTTTCAAGCTACAGCCTGGAGAACTTGTGCAGGTGAATATGGTAATTATGCACACTGCACAAAAGCAATTGCATTCCCTACATGATGCAGCAGGAAATCCTAACCCCACAGAAAGCAGTGGAAGCCTTGGCATGCATTTGACAGAATCATAACTTTATTGATCACTATGGCTAGCAGAAACTGGTGGAGCAAGGGAGGGTGATGGCTTTGAGAGCAGCCAACGGGGTATGAGTGCACACCCTTTAGCAGGGTGCCACAGACGGTGATACACAGTTGTTTCTTGTAAAAATGACAGCAAGAAGCCTCCTGCTTTAGGATGAACAGGTGGTAGGACTTTGTAGCTCAATGTTTGTGAACTTCCAAATTGGAGCATGAAACCTTTGCCTGTAAAAAGCACATTTTGGAACATTTTCCCAGAGCTTATTAAGTATCAGAGCTGAATTTTTAGCTGGAAACTGACTTCTTGCTTAGAAGCATTCTTTGACATTTCTTGAGGAAATGTGTGATGAGAACATTTAAAAGCCAAAGCATTCAAGCGAGTGGCTTAACTTTTTTCCTGACTGAATGGTAATTCAAGCATGCAAAGCCATGCTCCCGTCTACAGTCACAAATCTTCCTGTTCTGCTTTTATAGAACACCTTACACTGGGTACTGTGTGCAGCAATAGAGGTGATGTGTGTTATGATAATACAAATAGTAAATACAGGAATAATCAGCAGCACATGGGATTTTCACACGGCTTTTGCTGAGGAGTCTGTAGGAACATCACTGCAGTGCAGCAGGCCACACAACAAGGGACAAGGGAGCAGTCAGGATGATTCTTATAATTGAAATTAACTGTATGTTGTTTCAATTAATTGTTCCAATTAGTCTCTTTTCAGTTACACCTCTCTGTAACAATGTCATCTGGGAAGCTCTGAAAAATTGAAAATGCCCTAATGGTCAGAACACTCATCAATTAAAGAACTTTCTAATTAGCTCCCTGAGAAGAATTTATTGTAAGAATGAAAAAATTTCTAGGTGGAATGGGTGAGAAGTTGTTTTTATTACAAGGCAAAATTTCCTCTCAGCAATAACATTATTTCTGTTGTCAAAAATAATTAAAAAAAAAAACCTGGTTTGTTTCTTTGCAGAAAGACTTGATCTTGTGAGCTATCTTCCACAATAGTTTAGTAGCAAACAACACAACAGCACTAAATCACTGTTTCAGAAAACAAAAATCTGAAATAATCATGCACATTCATACTATCAGAGCTCCTTTTTATGAAATCAGATCATGAGGTACTCTTTCAGATTTTTGGTGAGTGAGATATTTCCTGACAAACAATGCTTTAAAATGGACAAGTTCTGGATGTGATTAAAATATTTTTCAAATTCTTATATTTTTTTAAATGGAAAACTGAAATCTAAGATGCAGTTTCAAAAGTTTATTTTCTTTTCCCCAGTTTTTATTTGCACTGGAAGTTCACACAGTATAGGAGCAGTTGCTAGTATTTTTTTCCCCTGAGGCTGTAAATGTAAAAAGACAGAAAGCTCTCCCTTAAAGCATGACCCAACAGATACTTTCTGCCACAGCCTGTAACCATCTCCATATCCAGGTGTATCATACTGCCTCACTATGCTGAGATTCAAGGAGACCAGCTTTTCAAATAGAGTTCTAATTCTGTGGGACACAGAGCCCACATCTTAATCCAGACCCCCAAAGCATGAACACTGAACAAAGGCCTTCAATCTGAGAGTTTATCCACAAAAGGAGCTATTTTTGACTTTGTCTAGCATTACTCTGTGTGTAAGTACAGCTTGTGAATGATGGTATCTTCTGACTTTCAGACAGGGGGGCTGCCCATGAAGCTGTGGGATTTTTTTCTGCTTATTCTTCATTAGGAATGCTGAGACAGTTCTCCAGAGTCACTTTGTTGTGGTGTTGCTTCAGCTCTGGTGATCCAAAGAAATTTGTCACACGGAGGTGACAAAAATTAGGGAAATGTGCTATCTTATCTGTCGTCTTTATTATGTAGTATGAACAGATGGCACATGACACTTTCATCATCTGTTTGCATGGTCATTAAAGATATTTTAGCAACAGGACTTAATGCAGGGTCTTACTCCTGCTATCTCCTTTCTGGTCTTAGACTAAGAGAATGACTTCACTGTAATCACCACTGATTTGAGCTCTGGATTTATTTCTCTATCTCTATATGTCTATATAGGCATATATATGTATTGATACACACACAAAAACACACACATTTATATATACTTTAGTTAAATTATAAACTAGCTTCTATTGCAGTCTTTGCTTATGATTTCCACATCAAAAATTTGTGGTTAACCAGAATGCTGAATGAGGCTCAAAATTTCTCAACCTAAACCCTTGTTTATCAAATCTTCCTGGTACTTTTGGAACATCTTAGTGAAAGTAAGTTAAACACCACCTGAAAAAGTCCATTTTTGCATCTGCCAAATTAATGATTTTTTGCCAAGCATTTAAGTGACCTAAACTTTTTTTTCCCTGGGTCTCAATACTGACAATATGATTCATTTAATAACTAATCTCTGACATTGACACAGCAGGAGCCTTAAAATCAGCTTTTCCTACATTATATACTAAATTAAATACTTTTATAGGAAACTTCTGACATGTCTTCAAATACTTGTATCTTCTTATTCATTCAGTCGAAAAGAACTGAGCAGAAGAACCACAAAAGAAAAGAACCAAAAAATGCTCAGAAGCTGTAATTACCTCCAGGTTACACATGGGTGTAGAGATTTTTGTAACCAGCAGTGATTTACACAGATATGTACCCCTTTTGCATTTCTGACAATTTACACCACTTTGATGTGTTCTTGGAGGAGCAAGGAGGAGTGTTGCATCAGAACAAAGCAGTGTTTGGCAAATGATAAACCATGGCTTCTCAAAAGCCAGTCATGCATTTCTCTGTTTACAGAGTATTCCTGGAGTGACAGTACAATGGCCCTGTCCTTAAGCAGTGTGCAAGTTCACAATGGTCTCAGCTTCCAGACTATACACTCCTTCTGCCTCTTTTGTGCTGGCATTAGCAGCTACCCTGGCTGTGTTGTGAAAATGAAGCTTTTCTTTTTTAGTGGGATAAATGTTATGCAACATAAATGAGCATTCCACATTGCTTTGGTTATACTGACTGTGAACCCACAACTGGTGGGATGGTGAGGAAAAAAAGAAGTGTCTGTCAGTACTGGAAGCTCATATTTACAGTCTCTTTCATCCTTGTTCTGCATGGGAAAGGACAACCAGCCAAAAGTAAGTCAGTCAGAAAGGTACATAAATGGCCTTAGGTTATTAGGGCATACTGTTACTCTGTGCTCCTTCTCTGTTTCTAACACCTTCTCCATTGATTGAGCTGCCAGTGATTTGTGTGTTTCCTAACACCACTTCCCAAGTGTCCTTCTTCTCCATGTTCATTCTCTGCATATTGGCTCTTCTTCTTCCTAACATCAAGCTCCTTAAATACCTACTTGGTCTGTATCTTCCATTTCTAGCTGATTCTACTGCATAGAACAGTAGAATTACCCTTTCCAGAGATGAAGGAACTCCACCTTTTGCTTTTGTCAGTCAGCATGACCTGGTAAAGAGTTTTGCACTACCGGACTTCAAAAATTTTGCTGTACTGGGTTTTGCAGAAGGATGAGTAGACTGTGTGGTGAAAGTAATAAGAAACATGAGGAATTACATGATTCACTGTAATTAATTGTGGCAAAAATTGTCAGAGTACTGTTTCTAGGTACCTTAGTATATTTATTTATATTGGGATACTTTTATTTTTTTACTCATATAAGTACTAAAATCCTCTCTTTCATATATGGAAAGAATTAAGAGCTAGAAAGCAAGATGCCTCTCAAAATAAATTTGGTTTGATCTAAACTCAGAGATACTTTCATTGGGCTGTTTTGAATGAATTGAGAAGTGCCTGCAGGAACTGAGCAGGACATGCCAAACAGGATATGTTCTGGTTCAAATATCCATTACTGAGATATTAAAGACCCTTTACAGACAACCCTTAGAGAACACAGCATCTTGGGACCACCAGATTAGACTAATTATGTAACTATAATGTACTCTTGAAGGCATTTTCTACAGGTTTTTTTGTGGAAGAGCTCTTGTTCAAAAGAGAAGGCACAAGTGAACACACTCTTTGTTTATCCATTGCTTGAGTATTGTATCATACAATTCCAGAAAACAGTGTATGAAAGATTATAAAATTTGTCAAATGACTGTGATGTACTTAAGTAGTCAGTAATGTCTCAGTAGCAGCCATAAGCCAAGTGTAAGAACGTATTATTTAATCAATAGTCTCAAAATATTCATTATTACAATGTGTCTAGCTCAATGTCTAATATTGCCAGTCTCAGCTTAAAAAGAGAGGAGTTGACTTCTCCACCTCTTTTTCCAAGGCAGAACTTTCAACAAATCTGTGTCTCTTGGCTCAAACAATGCCTATCTCACATCAACTATTGTTGCTATTATTATTACTACCACCATCATCATCCTCACTAGCAAACAAAACTCCATCATGTCAATGAGCTATTTATGGCTGTTTTCATTAAGACTTTGTGACAGATGTTACATGCAATGTGCTGCAGACTTTGTCTCAAATTGCTGTATCAAATATTCTTTTTTGTGGACCACGTACTAAGGATGCCAATGGTAGTAGAACAAAAATCAAAGACTACCTCTGTGTTTTGTAGGAGGGGTATCTGGAAAGGCACTGGAGACTCTCTGAAAAGCAGTAGCCAAGTGCAAGCCTGTAAGGAAATGGTGCTAACAACACACATCACTTTCAGCACTGTAGAGAAGTGTGACATGAGATACAGCCTGCGTGTTTCTGAGTGGGGTAAGCTGTGAAATAATAATGTCTTCAAGCAATTCCAAACCATTCACCCCTAGATTCTCAGACCAGATCCTGAACTTCCTTGACCTGAAATGACAGGAAACTCCAAAATCAGGAAAGCCACCACTGCTCTCATGCCTAACAGCTCATAATGAGCTGTGAGGACACTATTCAAACAGTTCTCAAAGAAAAGCAGAGAGCTAACAATAGTGTAAAACAAATATCTTAGGCTTTATTATAATCTTCACCAAATCTTTGAAATATGGATTACAGAGTCTGTCTCTTGCACTGTACTTAATTAACAAAAACTAAAATACATTCCTCAGCTCTCAGTTTCTCATTTCAGGGTGCTATGGAATTGGCCAGGAACTAATTAGAAAAATATCTTTCTCTTTTGACTGTAAAATTTTCCTCTTCTAAGATTATGAACTGCAAGCCTTCAGTGTTAGGAGCTACAAATTATTAACTTTTGGGAAGATTATTTAAAGTGTGTGGAAAAGGACAATGTGAAGTCAGAAACTGAACAGGCCTGCAGCCAAAGGCTGTGATGTAGCATTACCAGGACAGGATGCATGAATGCACCTGAATGATACAGAGCTGGCAGATGATGCTCCTGAGAGTGAAAAAGCATTTCAGGGCTTCTCTAAACCTTGCCAAGAATTAAGGAAAATTCCACTGTTCTAGGTGGAGGAGTAAAACAAGGGGGCATTTATCCTACTTCTCCTGTCCTCCTGGGTGTGCCAAGGAAATCACAGCTGCATATTGGTCTTATCTGCTTAAGTGTACCAAAGCCGAGCTACAGATTAACAGATAAGTGAGGAGAGTAAGACAGCAATTAAATTTATTAAAATACTTTGAAAAGACACCTTCTATCTTCAAATCTTCGTCTGGGGCACTTTTGACGTGATATACAATATATTTTGTGATGGGCCAGTCTGTTAAAGCAGTCTCAGACAATGATTAGTGCTAGTGTGAGCCAAATATAGTCACTTGTTTTCTGTTTTGTAAGGTTTACATTACATAGGTAGCATGTAATGTAATTCTAACTGATAGGAAAAATTAAATCAGTAATTAATTAAGCACATCTCTGGAACAAATGGACTTATGGCTATTCCCAAAACATATGATACAAATTAGTGCTGATCAAGTCATAGTGTCTGCATTTACCTCATGTACTGGAGCTTCCAATCAATGAGGGCATGGCTCAGCGCCCACACTATACAGCTTTTCCTGATAGCTATCTTCAATGGATATCCAAAAACCTGCTGAGAATGCGGTCAAGTGTGACTGATGAACCTTACTAGATTCTTGCACTTTTAGGGACTTTGTGTTCAATTCTCTAGCTACATACCTTAGGGACTCAAGCAATTTTGGAGACGGCAGTTTTCCTGGGTCTGAGTCAGACAGGCTTCAAGGCCCAAATTTTAGGAGAAGCTACTCAGTGAACTTCTGTCTTCAGACTTAATTTTTCTTCCTGCACTGCTGTAAACCGAAGTGTTGTTTCCAGCTCTTTAAGTAGCCAGGATACTAAGCCTACTAGTTTATAATATTGCTGAGACCTCCCCAGCCACTTCAAATTTAAAGTACGGCTGACTGGTGAGGCTTGTTTGCTTAAGAGAAGTGACAATGGTAGTCACAACTGCTTCATTGAGAAAGATGGTGCCTGCATAGAGGGATTTGATTCTACTTAGGAAAGAACCTTTCTGATTTCATAACAAAAAGGAATATAGAAAAAAGAGTGATGAAATAAACAGAAGTGTAGGAATAGCCTCTGCTATTACTTAGCTTTTTTCTTCTGTAAAGGCAGAGAGGTGGTGCTTATCACTTTGTGAAGGGTGTTTCTCTGCAGCTAAATGAAGGTGCTGGGACAGTGTTCTGCTCGTTTATCTGTACCAGATAGTTTAAGATAGCATAGATAGAAAAGAAAGCAAAGCACACCCAGTGGCTCACACTCTCCTGAGAGCCAGCAGCTTGGACTTCAGCTGTTCAGGAAACTGGGTTGTGCACTCCCATCAAGCTGTAGCCCGCTGAGTTGCTTGCTAACTGTGTAAGCAATAGCACTAGTTAGCTCTAAATGTCTTAATTTCCTTTGGGAATCAGATAAAAGCATTTAAAATCTGAGATTTTAATAAAAGCATTTAAAATCTGAGATTTTAATGTCCTTGTGGAGTGACTACTACTCAGCTACATCCAGCAGGTTCTGCTTTGCCTCTTGTTTAGCTAAATTAATTTGTTAGCCAGACAATTTGTCAAATTGTTTTTGATTGTTGGGTGTTTGTGATTACACAAGAGGACATATACCTTAAAGTCTACTTCCTCTTTAATTAAATTGAAGAATTAAAATTGTTTATACTGAACTCCAAAGTGGTGGAAGAAACAGTAGATTTGCATTTCATAATTCTTGTTGAATCTCAACAGCACAACTGTATTCTTATACTACCCTTTAACTTAAAACCTTCCATAACCACTGCCTGCTCCAATCTTTTCCCCTAGATCAGCATGACTTCCTCTTCACAAAACATGGCATTGCACCCCTTTCAGGGGCTTCAGGCCCCTGAAATTCTCCTCATAGACCAAATAGGAGGCTGGGTACAGGGAAAGGCTTTGCTGCTCACTTGTGGTATGTCACAGTGGGGAACAAGTATCTCCATTTAGTACTATTTGCTGTTGACTTGCCGCAGGGTTTTTATCTTGCTTCTGAAATGAGCAAAGAACATTCAAAGGACAGACATCTAAAACGATTGAAATAGCAAGAGAGAAAGAAGAGAAAAAGCAGAAAAGACCAGAGGTTACTTACGTAAATCGGAGTTTTGAAGGCAAGAGGAATAAGTACTCAGGTAAATTTACAAAAAAAAAAAAAAAGGAAAAAAAAGGAGGAGGAGAAGAATATATATGGGTAGCAGATGTTATGTTGCTGAAAGTGTTAACTTCAGTCTATATAAAGCAAGAATGAGACTTAAGAGGGGCTTTTGCAACTTCTTAATTTCATCTGAAGAACAAGATGTGTTTTGAAACCAAACTGCCTTTCAGGACCTGAAGAGATATAGGTTATCTACTTGGAAATAATCCACAACATCTTTAAAAATTACTTTCTCAGCTTGTGGCACAAATACATGTTCTTTCACCCAGTGAAAGCCACATACTTCAGTGTGTATGAAGCCAATTCACACTCAGGGTTGAGGGACTTATTAATTTCATTTCTGTGCAGACATGGGTGGTAGGTGGTAAATCCACAAAGCTAGCACACCTTCAGTATGACTTTTAAAATTAAAAACTGGCATTTCCCGTATATATAACAACCTAAAGCAGTAGTCCTTGCTTAGCGTTCTCCTGTCTGTCTTTGACACAGTGCACACTTGTTACATGGCTCATGCTCTACAAAGAAGAGGCCTGTGTAAGGGGCAAACATAACCTATGGGCAGATACTTTACTGTGTTAGTGACTAAGATGAATACAAAGTTCAGTCAAAGTAATTCTTTAGCTTTATCAACAAGTTTTTTTGTTTTTTTTTTTCAATAGTTTGATTTACAGTGTCCTGTTCTTACTTCTTGAGTCATGGCTCTTGATTCCTGCAGGCTTGGCTCTTCCTTCTCTTTAAATAAAATGAGGGAATAACCTCTTTTATTTGTCCTGCATTGTACTTCAGTAAATTTGTATCCCTCTCATTATACTTTATTTCAACAAGCTTGTGTATCACTCTGCCTCACACCCTTGCAACACACTGTTTCACCCTTGCAAACAAGAAGGTGTCCTCCAGGCATGGTAGCCACAGCAGATGATTTTTCTGCATAAACTTCTGACCCCATTGTTAACTGTACAGCTAGTGGAGATCCTGGAGATTCTTCCAAAGAAACCAGGAAATTTATTGCAGGGGACCAACAGCTCAGGACTAGTCACAGGCAGGTCTGTCAGATGCTGAGTGCCCTCACCTGCCACATCCCAGCACCCATCACCTGCCACAGGGTTATGTGGGAGAACAGTTCTGGCCCCACTTCAGGCTGCTACTTGCCTACCTGGAAAAAATTTCCACTGGAGTTCTCTCATGTCCCTAGTGTAGAATTCAAGTTCTAGTTGCCTACCTGGAAAAAATTTCCACTGGAGTTCTCTCATGTCCCTAGTGTAGAATTCAACCCCTTTCAAGTTCAGAGGTCTGAACCAGGTTCAAGTCTGGCATTTGTGTGGGCAAATCCACACAAACTTTGGATAAGGCTATGCAGTCTCTGGGGTGGGAGATGCTGTTCCTTTTTACAGAATATCTCCAACATCATGAGAGCAGAGAAGTTTTTCTCTGACTTCCTAAAAGTTTCCTTAAAACTGCAAAGTCATAATTTAATTATATTTTTGTAGACCCTTATTCTAGACTTGGATCCTCTCACTTGAGATGCTCTTGGATTTGGCTGTCATGTTCCTTCATGGAGTTGCCTTGCTCATTACTCCAGGGAAGTGTCAAGGTAGATGGTGGGCTGAAAACTGGCTTTTTAGGCATATTGACTGTTGACAGATTGTTTGGCCCACACATTATGTGTGTGGAGTACAAGGACCAAAGCTATAATCTATCTTCTGAAAATTACTGGAGTTCAGTGGATAAAACTGAGCAGAGCCTTCACTAACTCTTGTCACAGCCTGAGAAACAGAAGTTTGGTGCAGTCTGCATCTAGCCTTTGAGAGAGAGAGTTAGAGTAATCCAGCTCAGAAGTGATCATGCCTGGGTCATTGTGACCATTGCTTATCTAGAGAGAAGGGATGACTCCTGCTCAGCTGGAGGTGATAAAAAAGCCTTCTTCCAGGCTTATTACAAATATCCTGAGGGCTTAAGTAGATGCACTCTGTGAGATACTGTGGGGAGAGGATAAGGCCAGTTGTTCAGCTAGTCTTCAAAGGATTTCAACCCCCTAATCAACGCTAACTCAGCCATACTGGCTCCTCTCGTGATCCTCCTTGGAGGCATGCTGATGCCCTGAGGGACATCACTGGTCATGGACAGGCTTTTAGTGTTTGCTGGCAGTAGCCATGAGTCCTGTTGAACTCCATTATTGAAAAGCCTGAAGCAATCCTGGCTATGCTTCCTCTGGGACCCATCTTTTGGTTTTTGTGCACATGGACAGTATCTGCCTACATGACAGCTACACTGTTGAAATCTGGGTTATGTTCCCCGGCAAGCTGTTGGTCATCTGCACAGGGCTGAGAAGATAGTCACAGCCAGCAGCAAATTGATGTTCCCCTGAGGAAAGGAGGAGAACTAAGGCTATTAAGGCCTGACTCACTCCTGTTGTGGCTCCTCCAGGGATGAGCATCTCTGTTCCTATGCTGACACAGATTGTGAAAAAGCACTAGTAAATCCAGTATTGCCGGCTGTAAGATAAATTTCCAGGCTGTCAGGAGTGTGCGGGCTCCCTCACAACACCTCTAAGGCATCTTCTTCCATAAGTGCTTGTCACTCATCATTCCTTTTCAGTCTCTGTATAACTTCTCTCCTCAGTCAAGTTGTGGAGGTTCAGGGGGAGTCCTGTGTTTATTCAGACCACTGCTACACTGCTGGTGTTGCAATGTGTACAGTGTCCACTGTTACCAGTCCCTATCACAGTTACGTTGTTTTCCAGTGTGTATTTACTGGACAACCATTTCCATTGTTTTTCAATATGTATTTACTGGACAACCATTTCCTGTGCTCTGAGAGGAACAATTTTCTGTCCTTAATTGAAGCCTTGGGAAAGAAAATGGTCAGCTCTGTTATCAACCCGTTCCCCTTTTCTCATAGAGGATTTGGGAGGATACAGCCAGGGTACCTTACCTCATCTCTAAGTAGTAAGAGCTTTATTAGCCGCCCTTTGCAGCTGGACAAAGAGAAGAGGCTCACTTGTAGGAATTAAGCTCTTTCTGTAAAAAATAATTGGGTTACTGAAGGTTTGCACCAAAAAAATTTTTAACCTCATGCAGCTAACCAACATAGCAAGGGAACTACCTTTTCAAATTAATACCTCAAATTTAAATACATTTAACAAATCAGTCAGTTTATTTTGAAGAAACACTCTCTGTTCTTTCTGAGAGCACAGGATTTTTTTGTCCTCCTCTAGGTGCTAATAGTGAACTGAAGATATGAAACAAATCTGATTCTATTAACAAAGTGTACGAATTTGTGCAGTTGCAATGTGCTTGGGAAAAGGGCAATTTAATTCTGCATGTAGATGCTTCCTACAGCAGGCAGCAGAAACATCCTAACAGCATAGTGAGATTTTCCAGCAGGAAAATCTCACGGGGTTCTAAAAACAGGCTTTTGCATTTTGCAAGTGTGGAAAAAATAACAAGGGCCAATTCTCACCTTAAAATTGGTGGGAGGAGAAAAGGAGGAAATCAGACAGAATGTTTTCCATTTGATGTTACTGTTTGCTGTAAATATATACTTAAGGTAATATTTTTTCAATTGAGTTCCACTAAAACTAAATGGAATCTTCCAGTACGGAAGACAATGCATGTTCTGTAAGATTTGTTGTGTATACAAAGGAAAATAATCTCAGTATAAAACAATTGGAATAACAGATGGGTTCATGTGACAAGCAAACTGCTGGGTTTTTGACATTCTGCCTTTAGTTCCACTTGCTGTATTTTGTGGAGAAGATGAGTTATTTTTAATTCTCCACAACAGCAGTGCTCCTCCCAGTCAACAGAAGATATTTGACAAAGATTATATTGCATGGGTAATTAAGAAATAGAAAAGTTAATGCAGATACTCTAACATCTGTTAAAAACATTTTTAAAGCACCTTCGATGTCTCTGAGTGTGTTTGGTAGGACCTGCATGCTAACGCAAGATATGGTCTGGCTGGACTGATGTGGAAATCAGTTAGGAGACTGTTTTCTTCGACTGATTCTTATGTAAAATACTCTCTGGTTGGAAATAATTGATAAATATTAGTAAACATAAACCCTAATTTGTGACAGTCTGCATTTGCTCAGTCCTTGAGATAGAGATGCCATAAGTGGGCACTTTATTACAGTTCAAAGAATGGGTTGTCTTCCTCTATTAGACTTGAATGAATGCATCTTTTTGCATGTGTCAGTGGATTACACTAGCTGAAAAAACCCCAAACCTGTTGCGTTGATTATTTTTATCCCATTCAGAGTCTGATTGTCTTAATAACGCTGAGATTATAAAGAGGTTTTTGTACTGATGATCAAAGCACATTGGCATCGTGACATGTTTCCTAAGCTGGAGAAAGAAAGGTGGAAAAAAACCTGTATGAGTCTGAGAAAGATTTTGTAAGATGTAGAAAAGGATGCCTCTTTTCAGAGAGAAAGAAACTCTGCCAGCTGTTCTTGAAGGTTGTTCTCTGTTTCAGAGAGTTTATTTAAGTGTGCATTTATGCTTGGCAAGGTAGGACATGGCAAACCACAAAAAACAAAGCAAGATTCTTTGTGAGCATTGCCCTTTGAAGTTTGGGAAGCTGGTGGTATGGTAGTGAATGTCATTTCTTGGGCTGAGTGAACTTTCTGTACTGAATAAAAAGTTTTCTTATTTCAATTCTTTTGTATGCTTTCTTAGTTGACAATATAGTTTTGAAGTGGGATCTTCAGTGATTTTTAAAGTACTTTTAAAAAGACTGATAATGTAAAATAATTAATTAGTCATAGTGGCTCTTGACATCTCAAGATAAGTGTGGCCTACTTAACAAGATAACATGATGGAGGGACTACAGATTTGATTAAAGAAAGACTTAGGTCTGTCAGGGATGAATAGGTCACTTGGTTATTATGTAAATGCTGCTTGCAGAAGTTTTCTGTGTTTAGCTTGGTATATCAGAGTGACACATTTTCCCAGAAATCTGAGGTGGGAGAGGGGGAAAAGTAAAGGGAGGTGTCAGCTGCATAAAATAAATGACTTTTCACAAAGAACTTTGGTTGAATGACCAAGCTGAGTGACATAAGTTTAGTTGCAGCTACTAAAAAGGTGCTCAGTATCGATTATCCTTCTGTAAGGGAAAGGAAAATACCAGATAAGTCCTTGTGTACAGAGGTTTTAGGGAAATTTCCACCCTCTCTGTGAAGCTATGGAGTTGGTTTTTGAAAAGCACACTGCAAAATGCCAGTTGTCCTCAGTCTTTGAAGCTACTCCTGTTACCCCCATGCAGTTCACCCTGACCCAGTGAGCCAAACAGAATCCCCTATCACTGCACCAGCAGCCTGCCCCTGCGCCTGCCTCGGGACGGACAGCGTGCTCTGCCACGAGATAGCAGAGCCCAAGGCGCTCATATCGTTTCAGAGGGCCTCTCCATGAGGCTGGAGGAAAGCTGCACACCTGCTTCCAGACTGTGATCACTTCTTTTCCTAGATACCATCATTATTCCCTCCACAGATACAGGCATTGCCTATTTTATCTGGTAAAGGAGACTACTGCACTGACCAATTCCGTCCCTAAAGTAATTGCTTTTCAAGAAAACTGAGGCAATCAGCCAAGGCTGTAAAGATGTAGCGTTGAGTTGAACCACGTTATACTACCCAGAAAGCTCCCATCCAGGTGTAACATTTTTAGATTGGAGCAGCTTTCCCCTACTCCAGGGGAGATTAATTTACTGTGATTGAAGAACAACTTTGTGGGAGTGAATGGGAATCCTCACAGAGGGTGAAGGGTTAATAAACTTAATTTATAACCTGAATTGATGTACTGCTCCAGTCCTTGTGTGTCAAACCCTCACAAAATGCCATAAAGAAGATTAGTTGAATTTTTTGGTTATTGGTAGTGATGCATTTTTAAAAAACAGATAAGAACCCTTGTGTCACCTGCTTAATTTGGGTGCCTGTGGCAGACACTTCGCTACATCTCAGTTTTTACCTTTAATCCCTCTTCCCATTTCAAATCATTCACCAGTAGTCTGGATATAAGTTAGTTCTAAGCTGGCACAGGGACTTTTTTTACATGAAAGGACACATTTTGAATGAAGAGCTTTGTATGACCTCATCTGGGTAATTTTACTGTTCTGCCCAGCTGCTGTTACGTATCATGGTCATAAATTGACTTTTCACTTGACTCAAGCCCCCAGCAGACTAATGGAGCTATGGCAGTGTGCAGATCACGGCATGCAATTGCACCTTTTTTGTTGTGTGAGTGATTATTCTCTATTCTGCTGACTTGAGCCACCAAAACAGAGATTTCTCATCTTGATGCTTTTTGTTGTTGCTATTGTTGTTTTTGTTTTGTTTTTTCTTTTTCTTTTTTTCCCTTTTGTTTGTTTTTGTGGGGGGTGGGGTGGTTCATTGTTGTTTTTTTTGCTTCTTTCTTTCTTTCTGGATCCCAGTCCTGTAAGGCTAGAAATTAGACCCACATAGTCCACATAAGGTAGTTAAATAAAGAGAGCTTGCTGGCAGAAAGAGTATTACTGTGCAAGGTATGCAGCTTTCCTGGGAAATATTTATATATTTACATTCATATATACATTCACATTTACTGCAGTAAACCCAGTGCCATCATAAATGCCTCAGGATGTCCTTTAGTGCCTGCTTTTTTTGATAAAAGGTTTGTTAACATGGTTCAGTATCTCTAATTAGTCTGCACTGTTCCTTAACTGCTGATGTAATTTGCATTACTATTATTCTTTGCGATTGGTAACTGAATAAATTTTCTTGAAGTATTACTACTCCTTATGCCTCATTTTATGACCACATTTCATGAGTCCTTGTGCAAAATATTGAGTTTTGATTGTGCTCAGCAGATATTCCTGTGACCAGTCTGACCAGCTATCTTCATTCTCTTTCTTTTGTGTTCACAGATCAAATTTATCTCACTGAAACAAATGCTGCCAAGTGCTTGGTATTAATAATGCATTGAAAGCTGCAGCCACATCTGATGTTTTTTCGCTCTTGAGGAAAAGGATTATTGTAAGCCTTGAATGTTCCTTTCATTCCTCCAGTTAGAGTAATCTTGAGGGCTCTCAAGGTACTCAGGGAAGGCTTATGGGAATGTAAGTGGGCTTTTCTGAAACAAAAAAAAATCCTACATTTTCACTTTGTTCCAAAGGAGTGTGTCTCCTGCCATGGAAGAAGGAAAGGTCTGCAATTACATGCTACCTAGTGGATTAAAAATGGATACCACTTTCAGTTAAATTATGCAGGATTGTTTCCTCTTAGGTCTTTTTATTTGTCAGTTCTTTTTTTCACTGGCTTTTGACTTAAAGAAGTCAAAAGATGAAGCATTTTCATCTCATCCCAGAGCGGAGGTCAGTGAGGCCCTGAACATCTCTGTGGTTGAAGCAACCAGATCTAAAGCCTTTTGCTGGGGTCCCAGAGCCCTTGTCACTGATCTGAGACCCTGCAGAGTGGGACCATGAGAGAGGTGTCTGTGCTCTCCATCCTGCAAAGGATGTGGATGAGCAGTGGCGCTTACTCACCTTGGGGCTGCAGGGAGACAGCAAGCAGGACACAGTTCGGGTGGGTATTTGAAATCCTATCCATCTCTGCTGGACCCAGCTTTACTAGATGGCCCAACAGCCTGCACAGCAAATGGAGGACCAGTGCATTTGCCCTAGAATCTTTTCCAAGTGTCATAATTTTCTTTTCACAGCATGCGAGTAGCACAGTTAGTTACAACAGGAAAGGCCGAGGGCATGTTTGCCCTCTCTCGCCCCAGACCAAACCTGTTGGTGCTCTCTCCTGGCAGCAGGAAGATGTAGCCATCAGCTGGTATGGAGAAGAGCTGAGCTCTTACCCCTGTGGAAGAGCTGTGGTAGAAGGCATTAGGTCGCCAAATTATGTAGTATTTTTTTTGGCTCTATCTGGCAGTACACCTGTTTTTAGGACACCATGATCACCCTCAAGGTGTTTTGTGGAAAGATTTTGAGCTACTTACTTTACAATCTGTTTCTGACTATGCATGTTATTCAAACAAGATCTTACTGTATTTTCTGCTTTTCTTTTGTTGTTTTCTATTTTATTCCCTGTGAATTGATGGAAGTGATGACCACTAATATCATCTGTGCATGGTCTTTCATCTCTTTCTCAGCCTATACACAAACAGGCCACCAAGTCTGGGGTCTCACATGCTTCCTGCTACAACTGTCTGTGTAGGTTCTCATGAGACAAATGCACCTACACAGGCCATTATCTTGGGCTTGCACTTCTTTTTCCAATGCATTGCATTTGACAATACTCACTTCCAAACCTGTGTCTGTTTAGAGCTCTTTGTAATTTCTGACACAGGAAGAATGAAAATCTAAATGAGATCTGTTATGGCCAGTGGGAGTCTGTCCTAGATAGCAGAGAGGGTGCAGGGTAGCAGTTACTTGATTTTAACCACTCTGGGTACTTTGGTAGATTAACACCTTCTCACACGACCTTGCAGGTTCACCCTGCAGAAACTGATAAGGCATTGGAACCCACATAAGAGGAGTGAAAGGGCCATTTCCTGATTTTATCAATCGGACATCAGAATCTCAGAAATGTCTACATCTGCATTCTAGGGAAACCTGCAAAAGTACACTGTGCTTCACATAGAAGAGAAATTTGTAATCAGTGACTGACAGTCAGCAAATTCTTTTGAAGTTCAAATAAATTTTTATGCTCAACTTTCTACACATGTGTACTTATGGGCTGGTGTTTGACCAGAACACTGGTCTTGAGCATGATTTATTGGCTTTTGAAGTAATGAAATACCAGCCAAAAGAAAATTGAAACTATAGGTTTAGTGGGATTATTTATTTTCCTGTTTTAATGGTGTCTAGCACATCTACAACTCTACTGTGCACAATTTCTCATATACCCATTGATTAAAACCTGCTCTTGAACTCTCCACAGGTTTAACTGGAGATCCCTCCTGGATCCCGATAGGATGGTCTCTGAAACAGTCTGAATGTTCCCCGTATCTTGTTCTGAATATTCCTCATGTCTTGTTTATCTTCTCTACTGTATCTCCCCTAAGAATGAGGCCTTTTGTCACAGTATGTGATTTTGTGATTTGTTCCAAAGGACTGTGGGGTTTTGTGGTTTTTTGTTTGTCTGTTTGTTTGTTTTGGTTTTTGTTTGTTTGTTTTGTTGTTTGGTGTTTTAATTTTTTTTACTGCATGCATGCCCTCAGAGTATGCTACAGAAGGGCAAAGGAAACCTTTGCAAATGGTGAGTGGGGTCCTTGGTCTGGGCACCACCTGCTGTCATGATGGAGTAGCAGAAAGATGGAGTGAAACAAGCTGATTTGCTGATGGAAGGAGAGATTAGGGTTGAGACTGGAGTGTGTGTGGAGAGAACAACATGTAACTTGGAAAGATGAGAAACTGAAAGAGTATTGTGTTCATCTGAGTGTCTACAGGGTTAGCTTGGGAGTAGAAATCTGGATGGGAGGGAAGAGAATGAGTGAGGAGAAGCAAGAAAATTCATAGAAAAGGGAATTCTAATATTTGGAGGAGATGGTTTGGGAAGAGTGGATTAGTTTTGGCATGGTGAAGAATAGAGGAATGCACTAATATATTTGCACTGTCAGATGACAGGCGTTCTTCAAGTCTAGGAACACTAGCCAAAATCTATTACTGTTAAGTTATGTGAAACTACTCTTTAACCAAGAGGTGTTCTGTTAGTTCCTCGCTACATCCTGCTGCTGTGATGAGGAAATATGATTTTTGCATACAATTGTCCAGTTGTGTATGCTTCCCTTTGTAGCAACACAATTTTTAGTGATCCCAAAACAGTTTGTCGGAGGGAGATAGACTTTTTAGGAAAATCTCATGGGAATGTGTAAGAGTGAAGGCAAATTGTTAAAGTGACTTTCAGACTATCATTTGGGAAGCACTGTTCAGTGTTTCCCATAGTCTTCTCTGCAGAGAGAGACTCCAATGGGCCAGTGCTCTTCTCAAGTCACTTTGAAGATGTAAATGGTTTGTGAACCTTGTGCTTGATCTGTGCACACAGGTAAAATTTAGCCTTAAGGTGTAACTTTCGTTGGAGTGAAGCATGAATTTTAAAGCTGGGTTTTGGCACAAGGGTGTGTTCTGTCTCATGATCTAAGTCATCAGGGTTGCTAAGAAGCTGAAGCTACCTGTGAGTACCTGTGCAGAGTTTATCCTTTTGGCCAGGTCTTTGCTTACTTAATGAGATCATTCCTGTAGCAAGGCAAGGATGCCTCTCTTCTCAGGAAGTTAATACAGCCTCCAAATTTAGAATGATGCAGGTTAAGTATCAAGTAAATGGATGTCACTTATGTTCCTGCAAATTAATAGAAAGGGTATGCTTATTAAGTCATCTTCAGGAAGGCAAAATATGAGAAGGTTTAGTTTCTTTTTTTCACTTACTCTAACCTTGCCATAAAGTGGATTATAAAATCAGTACAAAAATATTGTATAATAAGATGGCATTAGATTTTTCTATCTGATGCCCATTACCATCCCTACCCAAAGATGTTCTAAAGCATTCCAGAGGAGATTCCTCCAAAAAAGAAAACTGGATCTGATAGGCCAGCTCTTGGCTATAAATATATTAGGACTCATCCCTTTCAATAATATTCCTTTAGAAAAAGCTGGCCATGACTTTTAACAGTGTCAAAAGCATTAGTGGGAGAAAAATAGGACCTTGACAATTGCCCAGGGTGAAAACTGAAGCTAAAGAAGAAACAATTTATGAGTATTGTGCTTATGCTGTGTGGTATAGCTTTTCTCTTTACACCGGAGGGCAGGTGTAAGTACAGCCCCTCATGAAAACACAGTGAAAATATTTTTTTCAAGTGCTTAGGTAAGGGAAGTTGAGACGGCCTAGCACTGAACAGCATAGGATGTGAATTTTATAATTTGAAACCATGCTGGGAGATATTTCGTTATTGAAGTTATACTACCTATGAGCAGCTTGGCAGAGGCTGGCATTGATTCAGTTGTTTATCTTCCAATTTCTTTGTGTTTTGAACTGTAAAAATAGTGTTATAGGAGATGAATGCATTTCTGGCACAATTTGGAAGTGGAACCAGAGCTATTAAAAGTGCAGTCTATCCCTTGTGTGCATATTTATCAAGAAAGATCAATTAAGTCAAATACTCTATTGATTCTTGCAAGGAAAGGTTGAATTTAATTCAATCAAATGGGACAAGAACAGAAAAATCCATCACTGGCAGCTTCCATTGTGCAAGCACATTGTCAGATTCTGTAGGTGATTGCTATGAAATGGGTTGAGATGGGTTCTTGCTGCTAACAGGTATCCAAAGATATTGGCAGAGTAGACAGTTATGAAAAAGATCACTCAAAACCACCTGGTTTTCAGGTTTCAATAGTCTTGTCAGGTGTGTAGCAAATGGGTGGAAGGATCTCCTGTGTTCAGCTGCACTGCCTGATCACTTCACCATAAAAACACCCAGCTATACTAGACCTACAATTCTGTACTGGTGTAGCCGGAAAAAAATAAAACAGACATGGATCTGATTCCTGAGTCTTTGCAGGATTCTTGAATTGTACCAAGCAGTATAAGGACACTTTAGCTTTCAAGGGGAATTGACCCTAGAATACCTGAGAAAACACAAGGTTTTCTCGGGTATTAAATAATAACGCAAGGTTGTTTCTTAAAAACAATTATATAAAGTATTACTTTTACACATCTTAAATAAATGGACCAATGACAGCACTATACAATGGTTTAAGTTGATCAAAAAAATGGGTTTTGTGAGCTAAAATGAGAAAATCTTTACTAGCCCAGGCAGTGTTCTGTAAAATAATGTGAATTTTATAATGAAATATAGACAAAATGAAACAAATCTCTATGGCAAAACATTACGGAAGCTACTCTGAATATAGGATGGCATGACTGAGTTTTCTTCCTAAACTGTGATTTTGTGCATTCTTTTATGCAAATATTGTCAACACATCAACATTATTATAACAATAACATAAATAGAGAGGAATTGGGGTGTCTCTGTAAAGAAGGTTATACGTGAAGTCATCTTTGCATGTGAAAATACATTTTGATAACTGTGGAAACAAATTAAATTCTCATGTTAAGTGGAATGCATGCACCTTTACAAATTTGTAATGAGAATTCTGCCGTTTAGAATATGTATAAATAAGCTATACAGAATTTCCATACCTTATACTGATACGCTGAATATGCTTTGTGTGCCTGTTCATGTAAGGGCACTTCAATAGCTTTTGTTCAGATCTTCCAAGAGTTAATTGTCATAGCCTCAAGTAGGATATGCTCCCAGATATTGAAAAGAGGATAAACAAACCATGTCAATGCTTTTGTGCAATATTCATCACTGTGTCTTCACATCTGTTTTTTGTACCTGCTTGCTCATGCAGATACAAGTTAGACCTCCTTCTCAGAAAGTTAAATAGGAGCTGTGGAACTTCAACAAAGCTACAGAGTCTCCTACATGCAAATGCTAATCAAAGTCTGAACATTCGTGAACAATGCTAAGTAGAACAAAGCAGGAGAAAGTTCCTCAGCATTTACTTCTCGCTGCATAAAAGTAGTGTTCTTGTGTTGGTGCACTGTAGGAAACACCTAATAAGGAGCTATAAATATAATTCACATTAAGATAGAGACATTCAACAACATGATGGGTTAGCAAATATTCAATTTCCCATTCAAGTTTCCAGTTATCCTCTGAAGCTTAAGCTCCATGATTTTTATACAATTTTTAGTGGTATGGTGACATTTTTACAGCATAACTCAATATAATTTTATGAAACTGAGTTTATCAGGTGAGACCTTCCTTGGGATACTTATCCTGGAATAACCACCCGAGTCAACGTTACAGATCAGGAGCTCAAAATGGCTTTTGTAGCCCTTTAAACTAACGTCTTGGAATGGCTCACATTTACTGTATCCACATGAATCTTATGGATAAAACATGGTTAAAATGGTGCCACTTCATATTTCTAAACCATGAAATTAGAGCTGAATGTTGCAGGGGGATGGGCTTAAGTGAAGAAAAATGCTCTAATGTAGTAAAAATTCAGGAATTCAGAACAGTATTGGAACTGTTAATACATTAGGCATCCTGCAAAAAAAAACCCCAGATTTTTTACCTTTTTCTGTGTTTGTTTCCTATTCTTCTCTCTGCTTCTCTCTGCTTCCTCTGTTCCCTCTGCACCTGAACTGTGGGTGAAAGCCAGTGAGGTGCAGACGATCATACATCTTGGTGAGCTCTGATGTGTACTTAATGGGAGTTAGCGATAATGGGATTGAAGCTGGCACAGCCCCACCACCCAGTGGTTCATCTCCAGCCTTTGTTGAGAGTGGTAGAATGCCATTCCTGATGACAGATTTTCAGTAGCCAGGGAGAAATGATCAAGTACTGTTAGCCTGTTCCTTGTGACTAAATGGCTTGTGAGTAAGATGACCACCATGGAGGTTAACCATGGGCAGAATTCACGGCCTGAGTGCAGAGAACACCAACACTGCCTTGATGCTTTGAGAGCTGCTCATTGAATGAAGTGTGCAGTGAGGAGAATATAGAAGACCCATCCCTTTACTTGTTTCAAACACTTAACGCTATATTCAGTTAAAGGGGGAAAGGAAGAAAAATCCCTGTCCTGCTTCAAATATCCCAGCTTGCACATACAGTGAGAAATAGCACAAGAAAGCAAGGAACTGCATTAAATGATGTTTGCTGCTTCTGTACTTAAGAAAAAAATACTAGCATAGCAAGCCTATTTACACAGGAACTGTAATCACATCAACATACAAAAACATTTGTGGTAGAAATAGTCCCTTGAAACAGATCTATTGTATCTCTGTGGTTTGTTGATCACCAGAGTGAAAGTGTCCCTGTGACACTGAGACATATCAGCTAAAATTGGTGCCACCTTGTGCTCAGCACCCTATCACACACAACGAAGACAATCTGCATTCCCAGGCATTTACAGTGAATAGAGATAGATGATAAACGGGTAATTATCTTTATTTACACAGCAGGGAACCAAGGAACCGGTTTCAGCCAAGCTTAAAAATTTAGAAGAGTGCCAAAACCAGGCTTTCAAAATGCTTTAGCAGGTAAAAAGTATTTTTCTTCCCTCCCAGTCACTTTAATGTTAGTAGCTGTTCTGAGACAAATCTATTGATATATAGATATTGACATATTTATTGTGATAGAAATGCTAGGACTGAAGTGAGTGGGTGTATGTGGTTCTGGGAGCAGCAGAAGGAAGGAACAGCTGGAGAAGGTCCATATTAATGCCATATCTTGTCCCATGGCGTCTCTATTACCATGTCACTCTGACCCCATCATCAGTACGTACAGTTTTTCAGGAAACACAGAGTGGGAATGGCAGCCTAGAAGAAGGAAGACCCAAACTACTTAAAGAGCATAGCAAGCAGCAGAAAAGCAGAGTACAAACCATAAGAGAATCAGATAAACATGAAGTATGGTAAGCAAATCCTAAATATCCACAGAGCTGGAATGTTTGGAGACATGGACTATCAGCTTGCAATGAGTACAAAAGATCAGACCAAAGATTAATATTGCTTCCAAACTCAGAGGAATCCAGGGCACAGGAGGAGAACTCAATAGTGAACATCCCTCATATTTCATGTCTTCTTAAGAAGTTTTTGGCAGACACTGAACTACAAGATACAAGCACTTCAGGGCTTGACTGCTGGGCAGGCCACCCTGATATGAATGTCTTGCTGATTGTGAGCAAGTGGATACAAGAGAGTAAAGTCACTTCTGTTTAAGTTTTGTTTCATGCCTATTCTCTTTATGATCTCTTGTTAGGACTTGCTACTTTGTTGTTGCAGTATTGTAACACCCTTTGTTGCATGCAAGACCTTAATTTTGACTGTTCAGTGTGTGCATGCACGTGTTATTTTGCAAAACATCTGCTTTTGTCAGAGGTCAAAGTAAAAACTGGTCTTTCTGGCCAGGGACCAGTAGATGACTGCAAGACTTGGCTCTGTATGTTTTCCAGCAACTCTAGAAAGCCACGCCATTTTCTAAGTGTGAAGTATTTGAAATTCTGCTATACCTGGAACTATTAGAGACAAATCTGGGGAGTGATCATTGATATAAAAGCATCTTGTCCAGTCTGAGTTTTCTTCCAAAGGAATTGACTATTCATTTGACAAGGTTTCAGTACCAAAAGGGCTGAAATTTATTCCTCTCTTCACGTCTTTGAATAGTACTTTAAAGACAAAATAATTCATCAGTATATTTTGCACCTTAACTTCTAGGCAGCTGCTTGTTAAGGATGGCTGATTTTAAATTTGTCTGGGGAAATACTGTGTTCTTAAAACTGGTCATATATTCAGTGGCAGAATTGGGCTTGTATGAGTTGGTAGTGCTGTGTTTGCTTTGTTCTACAGACAAATTAAATGCTATATTATTTGCAGGGGAAAGAATAATGTTTCCCTGCATCTGGGCCAAAAGCAATCTTTGCTGTAATAACCTTTTTCCAAGATAAATCCAGTAACAACAACAACAGCAACAATGTAGAGAACATTTCATCTACAGATATTACTCCAGTGGTATTTTTGGGAGTCTGCTGTGGTAGGTAAACTGTAATACAAAAATAGTCATTCCAAGAAACAGCAACTTATCTGTAAAAAGACTTCTAGATACATGTCTTTTGTTCTCGTCTATACTACCCACTTCTCACACATTTATATTGCATTCTTTTATGTTCAGCCTGGTTGTTTCAGCTTTGACAAAGGCCCTTGGGTGGGCAAGGAGACATGATCATGCTGAGCTGACCTGTAAGTTCACTGACCCATGTCATTTATGCAGTAAAGCAGAGAGTCTGTGGAAAAACAGGTACCCACATGCTTTTCCCACATTCAGAATACTGTTGAGGATGTGAAAGGATGTAGGTTCAGCTCCAGCTTTAAAAGGTTGTGGCTGATTTTGGTTCTCCACAACAATGTATATGTTTTCTTTTTGGAAGTGAGACTGAGGTCTCCAAATAAGGTCTCAGGTATTTCCTGTGCCTCAGCTGAAATGTTGTACAGTGCACAAGGCTTTTCTGCTCAGCCTGGTCATTTGAAAGCCTTTGTGCAGATAAAAACTCAGCATGTCCTTACACTCCATACTGTGCACTTCTGTCAAGGTCCAACTTGTCTAACCTTGTTGTGAAAAACTGTGGTGCTTATACAGCTCTGGCCTGGAAATACCTATGCCAGGGGAAATGCAGATGGCCTCTCTTGCCTGTCTTTATAACCATCAAGCTTATGCTGTGCTCAGGATAATTCCTAGCATTGCGAACACACTGCTTTGCAAGCTTTTTAAAATATTATAGAATTATCAGTTTTTTATTGTTGTATGTTTGCTTGTTTTTGAAGAAGATAGTTTTTAATATTTTCTTCTGGTGCCCAGAATAAAAGTCCTGTAGTCCAAACAGTCTTTTTTTTCTACATATATCAGCCACTGTCCTTCAGAGCTAGATAGCATTGTCAACGTTTTCCGCTTGTTCAGAAATCCCACTAAAATTCACTACGCTTCATTGCTATGGGTATTCTCCCCTCTTCTCATTTTAGCTTGTTATATTAAATCAGTATTGCCACAGTTTTTCAGATCTGTCTGTAAGATTATACATGTCCACAGTAAGAGAGAATCTTGCATGCTTTGATGCAAAGCACACAAAAGTTTGGGTAAGGGTTCTTATTTCTGATAAAAGGAAGATACTATGCTGCATACAAATGCCTTGCTTGTCTTGCGGCACTTCTGTTGCTTTTAAAACAGCATTGTGGGTTCTGAACACTAAACTTCCCTGTTCTTGGCAAACCCCAGAATTCCTCTTAGGGATTTGTCCTCTGGCCAGCTCTCTATGACAAGAGTTAAAAGATAGTTCATAGTCATTAGTCTGACAGCCAAAAGAACAAATAACAAGCAAAAGTGTGCAGAGACTATATGGACTCTTTTTTTTTGGAAGGGATTCAACACAGATGTAGTGAAAGGAGGTAGGCTTAAAATCTTCCTGTCACAACCCTGCTGCAGTGACAAGATATTATAAGATCCTGCATTCTCCTTGACACATATTTTGTCAGATGTATAGCAATGCATACAATAACTTACAGACCTGAAAGGAGAAAGTTATCAGAAAAGGAAAACTGAAAGGTGGCATAACCAAAAATCTCTACAAAAATAGCTCATCTTTTATGGACCTATAGTCAGCCCTAGAAACATTTATGTTACTCTTAAATGAAGGGAAATGTCCAGCGATATTCTGTATATCCAGATACATCTGGATTCTCAGCAGGAATAGAATAGGTATTTACTTTAACATGATACTTACAATTCTTAAATGTAACCAAGCAATTTCAAATGCTTAGAGCAAGTCTAGAAATAAACAATGAGACTTGTAATGTACTTTATCTGGAAAAGCTACGTGCTCTAGCCACCATTCAAATGTAGTCTATGCAACAGCTCTAACAACAAATGTTTTGTAAATGTTAATTACAACTATAATGGTCCAGATCAATGTGGTTTCCTGAACATGTTGAAAGTCATGGGAAGTATAAATGTTATCTGCCAGGAGAGTACACCTTAGTGGTCTTACAAACATCTGAAGTCAATTGATTTAATCTTGTGTTATATACAATCCTAACCATATGTCAGCAACCTGTAAAATTCAGCATCTTATCCCTTTCTCCTCAAACACTTAACCTGCCATTCTACTGCACTGAAAGAATTGCATCACAACTCAGATCTCCATGGTCTAAACTCATCTGTGCTGTTTGATAGCTCAGGCATTAAACGTGCAGATGATTGCTAGTTTCACTGCTCTTTTTACATCCAGGGCAGAGATGACTCTCAGGGTGGTGAGCTAAAGAGCAAGCATACTGCAAATTCTTGAACTAACAAAGTATGGGACATGGCAAGCATCTAACTTTGATTTAATAATGGATTTTGAAATGTGTCATTCTTGTGCTTTGATTGGCAACTGGGAATCAGAGTAAGTTAGCTCTGATAAAATTTGATAACAACTGATTTTTTTAATAACAATGATTCAGGAAAAGTCATACCTTTGCCTGCCCTGTTCAAGCAGCTGCTATCTTAGATGATTGCTTTATATGCCCATAAAATTTTCTACATAGAGGGAAGCAGGAGGATGAAAATTTTAGCTCTTCTTTGCACATTATTCCCATCTGTAGAATGACCTTCGCTACAAGAACACTTGGCAGATAAGCAATGTCATGTTCACTTGCTGCCCAAACAGTACCTGTGGAGGTGGTTACTAGCTGGAAGGCTCTAAGCATTCAAAAAAAAAGCAATTAACGAAATCAGTATTTCAAGACAGGGGGGCAAATTGCTTTTCTAATTGTGGGGCTCTTTGGGTTGCCTTTGAAGCACATAGCCTGTAAATGCAGAGATTATGTTTCAGTGAAGGCTTCCCTACTATACACCCTAACCCAAAGGAAGGCATTTTCCTAGTTGCTCTTCCTTTCATACAAAGGAGAAATCTTGTGGCTATGTTCTGGGCTAGGTCTTCCTGAGTGTGCAGTCAGCTTTGACACTGTCTTATTTTGAATTTTGACAAACTGCCATGTCTCTGCCATGCACACAGAAAGCAGGACCTTCTTGTTACGCCATCTCTTTTTGGGTTAGGCTGCTTGATACGGAATTTTCTGTAGCAACAGGAACAGTGGGCTGACTGCTGTGTACAGCTTCTAGCCCTGCTGTTGTCTTCTTACAGAATAAAAGCTGGCATTACACATTGAATCTAAACCTTGTAATCTTTCTGCTTTTGAAGAGAAATGTGGGCAGTGGAGCCCTTGTCTTGTGCTCCTAAAACATCTCAAGGGCATGATAATGTTTTTTGTAAATATAGTAAGGGCCAGTCATGAAGCTGATGTTAATATTCATGCCACATGTTTCGTTTTGAAACCTTATGTTTTTCACTTAGAGTATTGTGTTCTGTGCCAAATCCTGGGACAAAGCTGACTTTTGTTGAGTTAAAACCTAACTGATTTCTTAATACTTTGGAAAGGTTTAATAAAGTCAGAAAGTACATGACACAGACCCTGAGCACTGCTGAGAAGCTGAGCACAAATCAGTGCTAAATCAGTGCTCCACTGTTTTTTGCTTAAGGTTTGCATAAATAATTCTCTTAGTGTATTAAGCCCAGAAGGATGCACTCTGCACATGCAATGCAAAGCAAAGCTAATATTTGGATCCATATCTGCTTTGAAGAGAACTGTTTGAAGGGAAAGAGGTAATCAGACCTGAGACAGTGAAAAAGATGGATATAGTAGGATTCCAGTTTGTAAGAAACTTTGAACTTCAACTGTGTTTGAAATGTTAATATTGAAATGTTTGAAAAGTCCTGATCTTACCTTCAACATTGTGACCCTACCTCATCACAACTTCTTTACCAGGACTTGTACCATTCCACATAGATTGTGAATTCTCATATTAAAAGTCTAATACTTTATAAAATACAAAATTTAAACCACCAACATAAATAATTTTACACTTTTTAGTCATCTGAGCTTCATTCTGCTGTAGCATACATAAATGGCCTGGCTTTAGGGCAAGACACAGCAGGTAGTGATTGGAGCTAAGGTTGTGTCATGACACCTGGAAACAGAGCAAGAGAAGCAACAGAGTTTTTTGGTGTTAAGTCTCTGACCTAGTTAGATGTTCTTTCTTTAAATTCTCTGATGAAGACTGTCTTAGATTAGCTATAGTTCAGCTAACCTGAAATAAGAGGGTGATAATGAGGCAGAAGAAATTCTGGTTAGCAGAATGCTTCTGCTTTCTGTGCATCTGCCTTCAGTCTCCTGCACAATATTACTGCATAGCTCAAACCTTGAGGATTTCTTCTTTAGATATTAAATGTCCAATTATTAGGACCATGTCAGGTTCCATTCTATGACCCTTACTCAGTTTTTGTTCTTAAGGTGGCTATGTAATTCTTAAACATGTAATTTAATTATCAGTATCAGGCTATCTTGT
Organism: Ammospiza caudacuta; assembly: GCF_027887145.1. NCBI lineage: Eukaryota > Metazoa > Chordata > Aves > Passeriformes > Passerellidae > Ammospiza > Ammospiza caudacuta. The sequence continues at coordinate 41,833,241 of NC_080632.1, forward strand.
TCATAAGCTGAGTGCTTTCCTATTTTCTCATGTCATGGAGTTCATTAGCCATAGACTTACTACATTCGATAGTAGAATAATTTTTCATAGTAGAATGCTGTCTCCTTTGAGATTGCTGTCTTGTGAAGTTCTGTATTTTGTTCTTCTGGAGAACCACTCACCCAAGAACAAACTAAGTTTGCTCTGTTTTTGACAATGGATGAGATCAGTGCCTGATGGGTATGCTAACACAGACATTAAATAATAGAAATTGCAGATTAGCCACTAAAAACAGCCTGGGCATGTTGTTTAGCATTTTAATGCAATGTGGTTTCCTAGCAATCAAGCTACATTTACCAACAGTCTTCAAATATTGAGCACGCTCTTTCTAAAAAAAGGCGTTACAAGCCAAGAAGTTCAAACACTCTTTTTTCAGGTTATGTATGAAGAATAACAGGTTTGGTTTTGAGATCAAGTTGAGCTTGTACCAGTAACTGGTGAACAAGCCGGAGAACAAGCTAAGCAACAAGTTGAAACTTTGACACACCCAGGAATGTCTGATTTTGAAACTTAAACATAACTTTTACTTGACACTGCTAGTACTCTGAAAGTGAGCATGATGTTTGAATTAACAAGTTGAATTCTGGCAGAGGTACATGCCATATTTTAAAATAGTTCTATGTTTGGAAACTACATAAGCCACTGAATTATTTTGAACTTTTGGTTTATGAAAAGATATGCAGTGCAATCCTGGTGTGAGGAAAAGGAGCCGCTCAGCACCCAACAGTTACTCCCTTTGGTCAGGGAGGTTTCCTGTGTAGTAGCTTAACCTACTCACCATAAGAGTGGAAGTCCTGCTGCCAGCTTAAATGGAAGCAGAGAATAACTCTTTATAGCAGCATGACTTCAGGATATCTTTCTTTTTGCTCTGTGAAATATGGAACTGGAAGTGCTCTTAGTGGCGGTAGTGGGGAGAGTCTAACTGAAAGTTATTATTAACACATGGTGATGATTGGTTGTTCCCCTTCTTTCAGTTAAACTCCTTGAAACCCATGAATGAAGGATGGGATTTGGTGTTAAATTTTCCTGTGCTAAAAGCCTACAATCAAATGCTCATTTTACAGTAAGCTGAGGTCCTTTGGTTTCTCCACGAAGCACAGAATTTCTGCCCATGCATCAACTCTGACATTCAGAATAGTGATTTTATATTATCCTCTATTCAAAAGTTACCAAGATGATGTGAAGAACCTGCTAGCACTCCTGCTGAATCTGGCTTGGAGGACCAATGCTTGATTTTACAACAATACAGTTTATTTTAGTAAGATATATTCCTAGCAGAGAAGAACATGTTGCCCAGAACACTAACGGTTTAAAATATTTGTTTTACATCGTTTCTTTCTGTTTGCTTGGAGCTCCTACTAAATTTAGGTTTTCTGGATGATTAGAGGCAGGGTGAGGGGCTATCACTTTTTCTTTAAGCTATATAGTAGTTGCTAATACAAACTGTCCATCTGACTCTGGAATTGCAGTAATCATGGCTGAGTTTGCTACATCATCCCCAAGTGACTATCTTGCATATGAACAAGCTAGAGGAACAAGATCATTTGAAGACAAGTTCAAGGATGAGGTCATAAGCTTATCCCTCTTTCTTATCCCTTGTTAAACATCTGCTTGAAATATCAGTGGGATTGTTTCTTCTTTCATACTTAGATTAGTTTAGTTTCAGTACCCTAAAGGTGCACTGAAGTGTATTGTTATACCTGCAACACACCCAGTTGATTTTTTGCTGATATTTGCTGTGCAAGAAGAAAGGAGAGAAGGGACTGTAACATAAAGTGCCATGGGAAGAAGAGGGTACTATGAAAGCTAGTATGTACTGTTGATGTACTTTGAAGCACAATTTCTGAATTCGAGACAAAGAGAAAAGCCAAAGGAACATGAAAGAGGCAAGGAACAGCTGTGTCTTGGCAGAAGAACTTGCTAGTGTGGACATAAGCATATTTTGCAGGTACTACTGTTATAGTCTTGTCTTGCAGGACTTTATGTCAGGTGTGAGTTAAATCAAATTTCTGTAGGATTATCCTCACTTTCCCACTATTCATTAGAGTTGCAGAGTAGTATGAAGCCAGACAACTCTTAATCCCTGAGAACAGATATTCCCCCAAAATATTTTAGGCTGTCAAGAAATGGAATTTTATCTGGATCTGTCAGATCTTTGAACTGGAAATGCTTCAGTGGTGCTCAACTGCTCAGCCCAAAGGTGTCTGTGAAGGGTAATGCTGCCACTCCACTTCTATCCCAATGTTTTGCCTAATGGCAACTAAACTATCATATTAAAGCTACATGAATTCATGAATAGTTCCACAGGAAGAATTGCTCCAATACAGCTGTGCTTCCATGCACATTAGATGGGAGATATAATGAAAGAGTTTTGAGAACATATTGCCATATTCAGCCAAGTGGAAAATTCATCTTTTAAATACAGCTGACTGCTTGAAATACAACAGGATAGGGAAATAAGTTGCAAATTTGCATTTTTTGTATCATTGTACCCCCAAAGGCTGATGCTTTTGATGTCAGATGTTGTTTCCACACCTATCAGAAACACAATAAAAAATAAGTTTTATACACACTATGGATTGTTCAGCATGGAATATCTCACACATATAGTGATATAAAGTAGTAGACACAGGGGGAAAAGAGTTTAATGTTTTCTAGTGTTGACCTAATTTTGCCTTTTGACTTTCCTAGAAAAGTAGTTTTAGTTTCACACCAGCTTTCCCTTGTTATAGCTTTGTCTTTTGTATTTTAATAGATAGAATATTAGAATCATAAATTCATGGAATAACTTAAGTCAGAAAAGACCTTCAAGATCATTGAGTTCAGCTATTAACCCTGCACCACTAAACCATATCCATATCTTTTAAACACTTCAGTGGATGATGACTTCTTTGGAAAGTCTAATCTAGTGCTCATCAACCCTTTCAGTGAAGAAATTTTCATAATATCCTATCTAGGCCACCCCTATCACATGAGGCTGTTTCTTCTTGTCCTATTGCTTTTTCCTTTGGAGAAGAGACTGACACCCACCCTGCTATAACGTCCTTTCAGAGATTAGTGATGTCCCCCATAAACCTCCTTTTCTCCAGGTTAAAAACTCTCTCAGGTACTCTTAAGACTTGTGGTCCAGACCCTTCACCATCTTCAGCAGCTCCATATCCTGCTGTGAGGGAGAGGCCCAAAACTGAGCACAGTACCCAAGGTTTGGCCTCACCAGCACTGAGTACAGGGGGACAATCCCTGCCCTGCTCCTGCTGGCCACACCATTGCTGGCACAGGCCAGGATGCCATTGGCCTTCTTGGCCACCTGGGCACTGCTGGCTCACGCTCAGCTGCTGTCACCAGCACCCCCAGGGCCTTTTCCTGTGGCAGCTTTGCAGCCACTCTGCCCCAGCCTGTGGCACTGCCTGGGGTTGCTGTGACCCAAGGGCAGGGCCCAGCACTGGGCCTTGTTGAGCCTCACACCACTGGGCTCGGCCCATGCTCCAGCCTGCCCAGATCCCTCTGCAGAGCCTTCCTGCCCTCCAGCAGGTCAGCACTCCCACCCAGCTTGGTGTCATCTGCAAACTGACTGAGGGTCACTCAATCCCCTCATCCATGTCACTGATGAAGATATTAAACAGGATCAGGCCCAGTACTGAGCCCTGGGGAGCACCATTGGTGACTGGCCACCAGCAGGATGTAACTCCATGCACCACTAATCTGTGACCCCAGCTATACAGATGTTTTTTTATCCAGTGAACAGGCCATCTGTCAAAACCATGAGCAGCCAGTCAGGAAAATGCTGTGCAAAACAGTGTCATATGCATTACTAAATTCCAGGTAGAAACATTCTTAGCCTTTTCTTCATCCACTAGGCTAACCATTCTCCCATAGAATGAGATCCTGTTGGTCAAGCAGGATCTGCCTTTAACAAATTCCTGCTGGCTGGGCGTGATTACTTGATTAATCCTGCATGTGCTGTGTGATGGCACTCAGGATGAGCTGCTCTATGACCTTCTCTGTCATCAAGGTCAGGTTGACAGACCCCTGTAGTTCCCAGATCACAGAGTCATAGAAGCATAGAATGGTTTGGGCTGGAAGGGACATTAAAGATCATCTAGCCCAACCCCCCTGCTATGTCTCTGTCCATATAGACAATGTACTGTTTCTATGAAAGCTCTCACTAGACCAGATTGCTCAGAGCCCCATCCAGCCTGGCCTTAAACACTGCCACAGCTGGGGTATCCACAACTTCTCCAGTAAACCAATTTCCATGTCTCACCACCCTCACAGTAAAGAATTTCTTCTAATCTAAACCTACAATCTTTCAGTTTGAATCCATTCCCCCTTGTCCTGTCACTACATGCTCCTATGAAAAGTCTCTTTCCAGCTCTCTTGTATAGGCTCCTTTCGGGCTGAAAGGCTGCAATACGGCTTCCCAAGAGCCTCCTCTTCTCCAGGCTGAACATCCTCCATTCTTTCAACCTGTCCTCATAATCCTGTCCTCCAATCCTCTAATTATCTTTGTGGCTCTAGATCCTCTTTCTAGCTCTACTTGTAGATGGGTGACACATTTGCCAACCACCAGTCAACTGGGACCTCCCTGTTTAGCCAGAATTATGTTAGAAAGTGGTTCAGTGAGTGTTTCCACAGTTCCCTCAGTACACTTGGGTGGAGGGTAGGGTAGCTGGGTGCTTTCCTTCTCCTCTGCATCACTGTGTTGGTCAGAGTTGGAGCAAAAGCTCTTAGCACAGCACGTGCTCCTCATCCTACAGCATCCCTTTAACAATTATGGAGAACAAGCCCAGAAAAATAAATCTTTATTTGTCAGGTGCAATTATGCCTTGAATAATCAGAAATGTGACAGTGATTCTTCGGTGTCTAATTAAAAAATATTATAATACCTACTGCAATCCAGAAAGGTAAAGGCCATTTCTATTTCATGTCCTCACAGTAGATAGCCATATACTGCAATGTAACAAATGCCTTCTACATGGGGAAATCTATGTAAGTATTTTGTGCTCCTAAAATAGGAGGGTAGGGAAATCCCCTAGGGACTTTCTTGATGCATAAAACAACATTATCCTGCAAACTTGATATTAGCAGTAGCTCAGCAGAGACGTGATGCAGAATAATTTGTGTTTCTAAACTAGGGACCTACTTCCCTACAGCTTTTGTTACTCTGTTAGCTGTGTAGAAGGGTGTTACTACACGTCTTACAGCCTGCCAAGGCACTGCTCTGCTCCAAGGCACTGCTCTGCTTCAAACACTTTCTTCAATCAGCCAAGCAATTGGCTTTATCTTCTAACTTCTAACATTGTCAGCTTTGTGCTTGATTATGAGATTCACAGGCCTACAACAGAGCTAGGCACCAATCTTCTGGCATAGAACTGTCCAAGTAGCCCAAACAAGACTGAGAGTTTTGCAATGCCAGTCTCACTAAAAGACAAATAATTACTTCCTTCCTCTTTTTCTTGGTTTTTTTGTTTGTTTGTTTGTTTGTTTGGTGGTTTTTGTTTGTTTGTTTGTTTTTTTAACATCTGAAGAGACAAAGGAAGCAAGTTTCATTTTAGCATATAAATATTCTGGCCCAGTAAAGTATCAATAATCAGCAATAACCAGCATTTGCACCCATCATAAGCAGGGTACAAATATGCATTGAAATGTAGTGTTGTGTCTTCTGACTGAACAGCAGCAGTAAATGACTGGTTAAAGCTGATGAAGAATCCTCCAAGCTCCAAACACAATTGCTCCATGTTATCACAGATTAATTCTGTGGAGGATTCATAGTTGTTGTCATATGTGTCTCTTAATGCAGATGGTTTTCTCTCTGATTCTGCAGGCAGATGTGCAGCCCCATCTGTGGGGCTGCAGTGACTTTGGCAGGTGCAGGAGATTGCAGGACTCTTGAAGGTAAAAAACCCCACAAGAAAATGGGTTTTCTCTTTGTATGCATAAGAAACATCTGCTCTTTTGTGTGGTAAGGGACAACAGAGACAATCAGTCTAAAAATCAGAGGACAATCAGCACTTTGAAGACCTAGACTTGTAATGAAAATTTTCTATTAATGTCTCTTTTCTTGTATCCATGAGGGTAGTGGGGAAGGCAAAGGAAGAGCAGGAAGTCTGAAAAGAATGCAGTACATATTAGTTTATCTTTATATTTTAGAAAACATACTTTTTCAGGTGTTAATACAGATTGCATTGCTTGTAAATTGATATTTCATATGGTTTATGATTTTTGTGATATGGCTTATAAATAACTGATGAAGTAGTTCAAGGAAAAGCACAACAATTACTTAAAAGGATGCTGTCAAAATGTATGTTATCTTAAGTTGTTTTCCTAGACTTGAATATTTAATGACTTAGTTTTCCCTGTTTCTTCCTTGCAAAATAGATCCATCATTCACCTAAAGAGTTGATCTTTCTAGAAGCAGATAGCACTATGTATCTCAGTTGTCTTAGTATTTATGTATTTCTGAGGATATATGAAATAACGTGCAAAAAGCATGCTTATAATTTTATTAGATCATATAAAACAAAGCTCCTCATGCTTCGTGAGCTATTCCAATCAGTTTTGAAGATGGTCCGAGCCTGGTTTGAATGACACTTCCAGACACTGAAAGCATGTCGGTGCTAAACACAGGTATGGAAAACGGGAAGACATGGGCCATATTTTTGTGGAACTCAGGAGGAAACCAGTTTCTTTTCCTCCATACCATTTTTGAATTGATTTTAAAGTTCAATGCTCTTCATGGCGCTTTAGTGAAAAGTTTATTTAAGTAAAAAGTATGTCATTCACCACTTTGGAGCCACAATCATGAAATTACAGGGGACCATTTTCTTTTTTCCATCCATAAAAAATCTCTCATCCACCCTTCAAAGTTAAAAACTTTACTTGGCTTTTCCCTAGTCTACGCAGAGATGTCTCTTTTGCCTTCTTCCTGATATTTTCATTGTCTTGGATGTGTGATACAAAAATCTGCAATCTGACATATGATCTTTGTATTTATTTACCATTACTCTTTAGTCCACAAGGAAACCTTTCAGACCATGATTTTCAAACTTTTCAAACTCTGTTATGTGCCAATAACTTATATTCTAAAATACCATTATATTTAAAAAGAAATAATTATCATTATTCTAAAACTACATGCAAGCTGCTAAGAGTTTAGGACAGACAACAACAACACTTTCTGCTTAATGAAGTGCGGGCATGAAAGAACTTTCAATGAGTGATGAGATAGGGTGATTGAGTGAAGGGACATGATGTAATATTTACAAATAAGTTTTTCTGGATCTGCCTGTTTCCTTGCTCTTGCTGAATTTTATTTGGTACACAGCTTCCTCAAACAATATGTGCTGCGAGGTGTGTAGAAAGTGACAGTCTTGACACAGACATTTAGAGTGACTGGATCTTCTCAATGTATAAAGCAAAGCTGAAGTGGCAAGATAAGGGAAAATTGGTACTGTGGAGGCACTGAATCTGTATTCTGTCAGAGATATTAAGATAAAGCTAATTGCTTTTGGTAAAAGGTCTACAAGTTTTCAGAAAGATTTGCAGCTAAACATTTTTTTTGAAAGGTACTTTGACAAATTCTTTTATGCTTTAATATGTTTTGTGCATTACAACAATTAGGAAAAGTAGAAATAAAGAAACATTTATAGAGGAGAAACTTGTAGCTATGAAGTTCTCTGGAAATATTTGGAAAGAAACGGATACACAGGTTCTTAATTTAGGTCTATAGATGGGTTTGTTTGTCATAATGACTTTTTATGTTGGCAAGACAGCAAATCCTTTATGATGGCTGAGGACAAATCAAGCAGTAACTATAGATTTCCCGTGTAGATCTCCTTCTCCAAAAAGTCCTTGCATTGTAAATTTATCAGCTTTAGGGAATGTATCTTAGAGATCGACTTTTGACATGTGCTCAACGTGACTGGTGACTGGAAGGCAACTGAATGTTTTAAGGTCTCTTATAAAGAGCTTTCTTCCATGATGTGTCAGTCTCTACAGCAACTTTTCAGGGAGGATGTGATCAGTCCAGAGCAAGAAATATCTTAGTATCTTCGCTGTCATACTTTATCATCCTGGAATAACACAAATCTACAGCTTGGGATGCTTCAGGCCAGACTGGGTTGCATTGAAACAATTCAGGCTGTGATCCAAAATTCATTGAGGTCAATGGAGAGGTTCCCAATCACTCTGAATAGCTTTTGAATTAGAGCCTTAAAGATGGTGTTTTGCTGTCTGAAATTACTTAGGCAGACCATGAAACATAAGTGTGTATTTCTCAGAGAAGCTGGAAAACACTGAAACTGGTCCATTCCCTGCAGCTACATTAAGGATTATGCCTGATTGGTAAAGCTTTCCAGAACGTTTAATCTTCAAATTAATTTGATGGTCCTGCTCAGCACAGGGTAAACACAGGAGCAAACTGTTCTGCAATATTTATTCACATTTTTAAATGGATTATTGTCAACAGTATTTTTCTCTTTGTTTACCTTTCTGATAAATCATTCTAGTGAACAAATTTGCTAGCTGGAAGGGGTTGCTGACACAGCAAACCTTAAATTGGTTGCAGTCTGCAGTCTGTTAGAGGTGAAGTCGATGCATGCTGCAGACAGAGGTGCGGCTGCAGCTGGCGTGGTGATGCACAGGTTGGTTTTGTACTGTCGGCTGTGCTGAGTGGTCTGTTTATCCAGCAAATCACAACACACTGTGTAGCCATTGCAGACTGAGCTGTCTCTGTATCCTAGTAAACATAGGGCTGACCCTGCTTTCTCTATTGGAGTGACTGTCAGGCAGCGTGTAGGAAAATATTACACTTTTAGCACCTACTAGTTGCAGAAAATTTATGTATGACAGAGAAAATGCATGCTAGCAAATTTTTAATGCAATGCCCAGTAGTGGTAGGAAAAGCATGAAGGTAGACTGGATGCCTAATTCATTAATGCTTCACTGAGTCTACATTTCTTTATCAGTAAAGATCCTGTGACCTCCATCTCTTAAGAGATTTACTTTTTCTTTTCATTGTCATGCAGTGACAATCCAGAGTATTGCACCAGTTATCTGTTGTGAACAGAAACAAAAGGATGAGCCTGGTTCATGATTTGGATTAAGATTTTAGAGGTCTGGGTCCTTTCTTTTTTCATTGCTATACCGACTTTTAAACGAGGTAAGGGAGAAAAGGCAAACCCTGTGAGCGAGGGTAGTGTCTCTTTGTCTTCACAAATGACTCAGCTGTGATAACTCCTCTGGGGGTGAGGGAAGGCACCAACACAGTCACATCCATTCTGAGGGGGTCATCTCTGCTAGGGGATGTAATCACACCAGCAGAATAGGCAGCTGCAATGACTTAGGTCGTCAAGGACTTCCAAATATTCCAAATATGTGACAGTGTTACATCATCCATTGCAAAAGCTCCTCACCCAATGGGTGGCGCTGAGCATTCACACCTGATCCTCTGCATATATAATCTTTGGCTCTGGGGATTTGGGACACCACCATTCAATGGGTCAGGAGGAGGACCAGAAGTTCTGCAGGACCACTGCTTTTGACAAGACTGCAACTATTCACTTCAACAGGATTGCAAACACCACTTGGTATGATCCTCTGACTTTTGTAATTTATTTTGAACCACAAACATCTATGAATGTTGTGTACTCTCTTCCCATTAAGGCTGGGACTAGGGAAAGAGCTTTTACTCCCAGTAGATAGGCTATATGCTCCATGGACACTTTTTGAGACTTGTAGGCTGAAACTCTTTATGTTCTGAAGAAGCTGCTCTCGAAGGCCAGTTATACAAGTAGGAGAATAAAGTGGGTTTATTACACCACGCATACGCTTTCAGTTTTAAAACATCACCCACTGTGAAGGATGTGATCATGCTTGATCCTCATGGATAGGAAGATATGCCAGCAAACAGGATGCAGCTGAAGGTATTAATTGTCTTACTAGTAAGTGTCCAGATGGCTCATCCTGCACACTCATCCTACACAATTCCAAACGGTATGCCAATGTTAGGTAGGTATATATAAACATTTAGTAGGCAAGGCAAGTCTTCAAGACAAGGCAGTATACTTACAAAAACTGTAAATCAGATGAGGTTGAAGACTGCTACCCAAGCAGCAGCAGGATGTCTCCAGCAAAATCTTGCTCCATGGCATACCTGGTAACCTGGCTTTCCCCTCATTATATTGTTGGGCACATGAGTGCCTGATGAAATTTTAAGTGTATTCCATAGCACCACCTTTCCATTTAGAGCACAAAGTGAGGGAGGATACTATGACTGAAAGTGCAGACAGCAGCTTCTAAAATTATTTAGTGAATGTTTAATTGTCTTGGGAATGAGGGGAAAAGAGAGAGATGGCTTAAATGAAGTGAAGAAACCTCCAGGCCTGAAGTCAGGTATTGTGTATCGCATACTAGGTATTGAGCAACTTTTGCATCAAATGTGCGCAGAAAAGATACTAAAACCATAGAAACATACCACTGGAGCCCTGGAAAGGTTTCATTTTTCTCTTTCCTTTTTTTTTGGCATTTCCTGTTAGCTGTTGCAAGTTCTTCTGAACATTTCACTGGAGAATTGAGGAAAAAATGGGAAATCTTCCTTTAGCCATAGGCATGGATTTCTTTCTTTTCTTAGCAAACACTGGGATGCTTCCCTCATTTTAAATTACCTAGCATAGCTGAATACATTTATGTTCTGCTGATGTCAATATATCTGCATTATATATTTTATGTTCATATAAACTTTTTTCATCCCTGTTACATTAACACACCCAAAACACTGCTAACACCAGAAATGACAGAGTATCACTGCTTGTCCAGATGAAATAAGCATAATGTATGTCTTACATCTTTAGGACTTTACATCTGCTTTACTTCCTCTTGTAAAAGTCTTGTAAAAGTCTAGAAACAAATATTCAAATCATCACTCCTCCAATGAAGTCCCCTGATGTCTGTAGTTTCCAAATATTTAAGATGCATTGTGCTTTTTGGTCTGTGAGTTGTTTACAACTTTAGTCTAAACAACTAATGATGTTGAATTTATTCTTCCCTGAAAAAACTTTTTTCTGGATGTGATGGCCTGGTAGTTCAGTGAAAGGACAAACGCATCTTGCTCTGAAATCTGAAGTTCTAGAAAGTGCCCCTGTGTCAGAGAAGGTCAGCATGCTCCCAGAAGATGCTCCTGGCAAAAGAAATGTCTCCTGCAATAAGGTGCCTGTCTGAATGCTGCAGATAGTATTTAATAAATGAGCTGGGTGGTGGTGAAGGAAATGCCCCTCCTGTGACCTCTGCAAAATTTTCTTTCTAATAATTTATGGCAGCCCCATTTGATACTGGGCCCTTCCCTCATGTTGCAGGCTGAAACCAGGCTCCCATTGCAGCTGAATCTCCTCCATCTCCTCAGTGCCTCCCCGCAGTCCCAGCTGTAAGGAGCGCCTTGGTCACCAGCCCCCAGTGAAGAGCAATCCCCCTGCCAGGACTCCATCGCAGAAATCTGGGGCAGCTCTGCCATTTCCTTCAGATTTCTTTCTGTAATACTTGCTTTGGACTTGCTACTGACATGCAGCTCTCTGCAGCTTTGTTTTTTTGCTACGTTCAGCTTCCCACTGGTGGCTGTGGTCCCATCTCCCACCCAAGGGAGGCTCAGGCAGCCCCTACCACCCCCACGCTGCTGGGACCAGGACAGACCACCCACAGTTTTCAGAGGAGTTAATGAGGCCCTGTGTTCATGGTTATAACTCCACACAGCTTCCCAGCTCAGATTTTCCAGAACACTGAGTTTAACCCTGCTCCAAAGCAAAGCCAGAAGCAAAGCTGCAGATGGCTTCGAGCCTTGCAGAGCTGAATCTGCTGTAAAGGAAAGAAGCATTCTCCTTGCAGAAATTTGAGAGAGGCTCTAAATTTTACAATAATGGAAGGATATGGGTCCTAAACTTGTGGGAAATAGTTGTTGTATGGAAGAAAAGCTTTGAAAATACTTGACTTCATGAAGAAGAGTAAATTTAATTTGACTTTACAGAAGATTTAATTTTGGCCTTACTTGTCTACCCTGTGAGGCTTTAAGGGTACATCCATGTTGATAAAAGCTGTCTCTATGAAGAGAAGAGTGCCCTTCTCACACTCCTTTTCTCACCCCATCTGTGTTGGAGTGTTGTGAGTAGCACTGAGCAAAGCCAGGTAAAAACTAACACACCTTCCCCTCTCCCCATCCCTAGATCAGCAGAAACGGAAAACCTCAGTTATTTAAATGCACACAGTGCTTTACCATTATACAAACACTAACATCTCTCTTTGTTTTTCTTTCTGAGTAAAGAGGGCTGACTCCTCAGGTAATCCAGCAGATGATATTTTATGTGTATAGCCTGGCTCTGTGGGATCACAGTTGAGAGAGGGAGAAAGAACCCTTTGCTTTCATCACTTCTCTGGCATGTTAAACCAACCTTGCCTGGGATTAATTTGAGCCCTGGCTCTGTCTTGCATTAACATCCCCAGCAGACCAAAAACCATTTTAATTTAAAAAAGGTCCACGCTAGTAGTTCTGAAGGCTTTCGTTGGAACAACTTTCACCAAATAGTGATGGAGCTTGGGGCAGGCCTTTGACTTTGTAAGAGACATCAGCCTGAGCCAACAGCATGCTGGTTGTTGCAGAACCCATGTATTATCCCCAGAGCTGCCTGCAAATCAGCAACACTGATTCTCGTGTGTAACTGGAAATACACTGCACTGTGCAGTGACTACAAGACATAGAATTAAACATCTTGGTCTTCTAGCTGCTGTCAATTGGCTGCTGATAAAGTGTATTTCTAAATACCATCCTTTAGCTGCAACTCCTTTAAAAGAGAAAGATGTCAAAATTGTCCTTCTTTCCTTTTATTCCTACAGATGTGCTAGTGGAGATATTATTATGCCTACAGCAGACTCTTAAACTCCTTAAAGACACTTCTTTTAAAAGCCAGTGGATAGCATTTAATACCAACCATTATACATAAAATTTATTTTCACCCGTGAATTTGTGGACCTGGAAATCCATCCCTCCCACTAGGCTTTTCTGTGCTTTGGCTATCTCTGTAGTCTTGCTTGGGTCTGAGTGCAAAGGTGGCAGTGCCTCTGACTTTGACAGTGACTGAACAGTACCAACTATCTGTGGAAAAAAAAAGGCTTTTGTGAATTTGGTTCCACCATTTCTATTCTGAACTACTTTGTAGTTCTACAGGGGCTTTGAGATTGAGAGGGAAAAAAAAAAGATTTTGGGGATTAAGCTTTAAAATATCAGAGATAAATTAAATGAGTTCTGTCTTCAGGTTATTTCTGCTGTTGAACTACAGGATTGTAAGTAAGTGCTGGTGACAAACTCATCTACAACAACCTGAAATACTTCTGGATAGAAAGGCTATCGTTGGTGCTTCTGCAGGGTGGCAGGCAGAACTAAACCAGATCCTAGCCTCAGGCTTGTACCACAGCTTCAGTGCATGGCGGCTGGAAGAAGGGGAAAGCCCATGGCTGACAATATGTAATCCAAGTTAAGCATACAAAGTCAGTGACATGAGATAGTGGCACCCAGAAATATGGCTGAGACTGGAAGTTTCCTCATTACCCCCAGCATATTAATTGCTAAAATGCACTAACTCCAAAGACACCTCTGAAAGAGGAGATGAAAATGTGCTAAAAAGCAATGACATTAGGATGAAGAGTGCTGGCATAGTAAGGAGAACTCCTTCCTGTCCCCTCATTCTGCAAACGTACAAAAATTGATATGATTTTTTAAAGTCTTCTGGTATGAAGAAGATTTTTCAAAAGAAATTCAATAGCAATGGCTGTTAATCCACATCCTAGACGGACAGAGAAACAAAGTAGTGCAGTGGGATGAATTACACGTGTTCTGTAGCTATGTGTCTTCTCCTATCTCACCTGACCAGCTGCAAAGCCATGTGATGGCATGGCTTGTGGCAAGAAGCCAGGCAGTTGTGCACTTATTTCAGGCCTTTTAAAGGACTGGATGTTAGCTCAGCAAAAGGCCAAGTCATGGAGAGTGAAGACCCTTGCAACAAGCATTTGTCCCCTTCAGTAAAGCAATGCAGTGAATCACAGGTGAGAAAAGTGCCTTCACTTTACATGTTATTGAAAAACCTGGTGCAGCTACTTGCAGATGAGAAGGTCTGGGTATGTGGCTTAGAAATGTCTATGTAAAGAAGGGACAAGAAGAAGCAGTACAAATATGGCAAGCAAAGGATTTGGGGATTTTCTGTATTTGCTTTCAGGGTGCAATAACACAGGCATTGAAGGTAGTGCTGTAAGCAGAACTTATTCATTTGGTGTCTCGTGTTGATGCATGATTAAGAGCTTGTTTAGTTTTACAGTCATTCAAAAGTTCTCATTGTATAGATAATAAAATAATTTAAATCTATCATCTAGATACCTCTTATTGCATATCCTCTGGAAGATAATAAAATGGCAAATGTCATGGTCCTGAGAGAGAGTAGCAGAGCAAATCACAAAATCACAGCCTTGGACTTCTGAAGGGCAGAATATAACCCCTTTAGAGACCTTCTTGGCAAAATCCCATGGGAAACAGCCCTGGAGAGAGGAGGAGCCCAGGAGAGCTGCTGGGCTCCAACCTCAACGATGGTCCCTGCCAACAAGCAGAACCAGAGAGGGCAGGAGGCTGTGTGGTTGAGCAAGGAGCTCCTAACTTGACACAGACGTACAAAGGAGATGTACAGGAGGTGGAAGGAAGGGCAGATGGCCCAGGAGAGCTACATAAATTCTGTGTGACTGCGGAAGGATGGGTTCAGGAAAGCCAAAGCTCATCGGGGGTTGAATATGGCAGAGGATATGAAGGTAAAAAAAGAAAGATTTCTAAAAAGGGTCCTCAGGAGTAAAGGGCATCCTATACCCAATGTGGATCTGTGAGTATATGGGCCAGGGATTTGATTGAAAAGAATACAGAAAAGGCAAAGTTTCTGTGTGCTTTCTCTGCCTCAGCCTTCAGGACTCCAGTCCATGAGACAGAGAGGAAAGCCAGGGCAATGAAGACTCGCCCCTGATGGAGGACAGTCAAGTTAGGCAACATTAAGCAAACTAGTCTTACAAAACTAATGGTGTTGATAATGCCAAGGGGTATGGGCTGCTCATGTACGATTTGGACTTGATGATCCTGGTAGGTCCCTTCCAACTCAGAGTATTCTGTGACTCTGTGAAATTCATGGGTTCAGATGGAGGCACCAAGTGCTGGGAGAGTTGCCTGATGTTGTTGTGTGTGGAATCTCCACCAGTGAAGGAATGCAAAGTTCTATTGGACACAATTCTCAGCAGCCTGCTTGGGCTGACCCTTCTGTGAGTAGGGAGGCTGGACTAGATGTCCTCTGTAATTTTGTTCTCCAGCCTCTCATTTTCTCCTCACTGTTTCATTTTTGTGTGGGGATGGAATAGCACATGGGTTACATGAGCTGGCTCCTGGGACACTGCCTCCCACATCTGCTGTGATAGCCAATGCCCCAGCTGCCTGGGGTGAGAGGAGAGGGGAATGCATGCTTCTTTCTGCAGGAGACCAAGGCCTTGGCTACTGTAAAGCCAGCAATGACAGGGTTAACCAAGACTGTGAAAGCAGGTTTTTCAGAGCACAGACTAGCTTTCAGCTTGAAAGCATACTGTAGCTTTGAGGAGAGTTTTTCATTATTGGACAGGATCCAGCATCTCACCATCTATGTTACAGTTTGCTCAAAGGCAGGCAGATTATGAAGAAATAGAAGCCACATCTGTGTCAGCTACATTTATCCCATCTGCTTTTTATTTTATCAACTTGGAAAGTAAATCCTAGTCATCACACAGGCCTGTTTTATATGAATTAGTGCAAATAGTTTGGCACTGACAAAATATATGTATAAAAGTTTTTCCTTCTTGACAACACATTTAAAAATTTAATTGGGATTTAATTACTGTTAAAAGATTTCACCATTTCTTTCAGGACATTATTCAGTGCCTACAACCCTCATTCAGGTAGTTCTGTGTCTCTCTTGGCCATCATTTTTGCAACAGGTTATTAAAAAATATTACCACACCATGGTTTGAAATACAGCATGGGTATGGGTGCTCCTGATTTATCTTTGCTCAGGTCAGTGTTGCTACTGCTCTCAGGAAAAGGTAGGAGACTGGAGTGGATCTGGGGAGTGAGAAGGGATGGCTAACAGGAGACACAAGGGGACAGAAAGCACAGATCCATAACACATATTCTCCTGTAACTCAGGCCTGCACCAGGCATCACCAGTAACCACAGCATGCAGTACTGTTAATAGACCAGGCGCTTCTCTCTGATCTCGTTATGCTATTAGCCTAAGCACACATAACCTCAATTGTTTGGGAAGGAGAAACCTTTCATTTCTGATTTAGCTCTGTGAGCACTGGCCATTTGTTCCCATGCCAACATTGGTTAATTGATTTCTTCTCTCAATATTTTTTTGATCAGATCTCCTCACTTCTTGTGTATGGCTCTTGAGAAGTCAAAACCTTCTAAGACAACAAAGGTTTTACTATACTAAACAAGTTGAATTAATTTATGGTGCCTCTTCCTAATAATTTTTCCAGTCTTACACCTTTTTCAGTTTAAAATCATTCTTTGCCCAGTGTGCTGAGGACATGTTGCCAATGCCTTGTATAATGACATTAATATGTTCTTATCTCTACTGGAATTGGTTAATGCGTCAGATAGAGTGTTTTTGATCTTCCCAGGTGCTGAGGAGCTGCATCTTTGTCACCAATGCACAGTATGTTCAGTTCTTACTTGCTGGGTTCTACATGGAGTACATCTGAAAGCTCTTTTAAAAGCATTCTAGTATCGCTGTCCCTGTTTTACAAAGGCAGTTCAGATGATGAAATAACTTGCCCAAGGTCACACAGCAGACTGATAGACAAAATAAAGTGAAGACTGTGTATATCTTGACCAACAAATCCTTTGTTGTCTAAGTTACAGACTGCAAAAACAACTCAGGCCTTTTTAATCTAAGGTTTAGACAAAATAAAGTTAAATATTGCAATTAAGGAGGATGGAAGACCTTTTGATAAACCAGAAAGTGACCCCCATATGAAATTCTGTTGACATTATATCCACAGCACTTCAAAAAAAACCCAGGAAACATGCCAGAGCACATCATTGCTTTGTTCTCATGACAGTTTTCATCTGTGGAGTACAGGCTATCCTTGCTAGGTCAGAAATAATTTCCAGCTTTCAAGGAGACAAATAGCTGTATTGCAGGCTCAAGTAATATTGCATTGCCCTGATTCTGCAAGACTTAGATTTTTTTACTTTATTCACTGTGATTAGTAGCAGCTGCTTACATGGCTTTTCATTAAATGCTCAAATGCATGCTTGGAAGATTTTAGTCAAAAAGTCACTGGGAACAGTAGAAGCATCTGAATTTGGGAACTCTGTCCCAACCCACTGTCCCCCACTGGGTTTCTTAAAATGTTGCCATGGTCACTTTTCTTTGAGACAAAGAGAAATCCTCTAGGGAAGTAGGTACTGCTTACATTTTATTGCTTGCAGCAAGGTCTGAAAAAGTAACCTTCACTGAGTTTAGATCTTATTACAAGTTTCTAAACATGTTACCCTGACTAAAGAAACACAGAACTCTTGAGGTTGGGAGGTATTGGTGAAGACTGCCCTGCCCAAGCCCCTGCTCGAAGTAGATCAGCCATGGCAGCTTACTGAGAGGTGTGCCAAGTAACCCTGAGACTCCACAGAGACTCTCTGGACAACCTTTCCAGTGTTTGACCACACTCATGGAAAAACTCTCAAAGATTTTTCTCATGTTTCAGTGAAGTTTCATGTACTTTAATTTTTGTCTCTTGCTCCTTCAAGGGATGTGACCAAGAGGAGTTTAGCACCATTTATCTTTATTCTCTACCCACCATCCCAGTCTTAACATGGATGTTAGGAGGTGGAGAGTTGGGCATCTTGCTGAAGTGCAAAAGAATACTATTGGCTTCTCTTTCTGTGTTCATCAAGAAAGTCATCCCTTTGTAGAAAGCACGCAGCCTCCCGCCCTCTCTCGTTCTGCTTGTTGGCAGGCACTGTTGTTGAGCTTGGAGCCCAGCAGCTCTCTTGGACTCCTCCTCTCTCCAGTGCTGTCTCCCATGGATATTGGCAAGTAGATCTCTAAAACAAGAAAAAAAAAAAAAAAAAATTCTAATTCTGCCTTTCAGAAGTCCAAGGCTGTGATTTTGTGATTTGCTCTGCTACTCTCTCAGGATCCTGACATCTGCAATCTCATGGTCACTGCAATCAAGGATGCCACCAAACCTCATATCCCCAGCTAGTTCCATCTGGTTTGTAAGTATCTGGTCCAGCTGAGCATCTTTTTTCTTGGCTCCTCAATCACCTGTGTCAGGAAGCTATTGTTCACAATTTTATTGGAAATGTCTTGTATATCAGGTGTATTGGTAACAAAAAATAAGGAAACCACACTTCTTTTTGGAGATAATATCACGTAGCTTCATAGATGTAGGTTTTTTCCCAACTGAAAAATGCTGGCCTCAACCCGAGACACTCATCTGTAGTATTTACTTAATGCACAAATCAGGAGTCTATAGACTTGGATACAGGACTGAAGATTACAGTGACTTGTTCCTCAAATGAAATTGGCACAGATATCAGGTATTCCACCTCATCAAGCAGAGGAATGACAGTTCAGATTGTCAGCAAGTTCTCTATTTTAGGAGCAAGATATATGTTCTGCTGCATTGTGACTTACTGAAAAACAGAAACATAGTTTTGAATTTCTGTAAGATTTCTGCTGCACAGATTTGTGAATATGTACCAAATTACATTGATTTTAAACTTATATTTGTACTATATTAATTTGCCATCTCATTATACTACAGTTAATTCACTGTTTGCACTAGGTTTATTTGTGTTTTATGCTAGTAGCTTTGCTGTGAGGAAGACTTTTATAGTGCACCCATTAAGGTGTTACTATGCAGTGATAGTCTCTAAAATAGAACTCATTTTTGCTCTACTCACTACTTAGTATTTAACTTGCAGTAGTAGTTTGAGAGATTTGCTTGGGTTTGGTTTGTGACTTTTTGAGAGAGGTGGGAGGAATTATGTGGCTGTTTTGTATGCAAACCAAAATGGAGGAATGATTTTTCTGCCAATATGTATTTAATAACTTGAGTTTATCTGGAAGACGAGATGAGGCCTTTTTATTTCAGTGAATGCAAAATCACCAAGTGGGATAGGGCATTACCAATTACCCTTTTACCATTTTTAGCTCTGCATTCTTGACTGACTGTAAGGTTCCCTAGGGTCTCTTCCAAGTCCCTGGTTGGAGAAGGAAATGGAGAAAGGAACATGGCTGAAAAAGGGGAGACAGCAATGACATGGACTTCGAGAGTGATTTTAATGCTGTAAATTAGATTAAGCCCTGTGACACTAGGAACAGTTGCTTGGGGAACAGTCCCTGCAAGTGTGATGTTCTTACAAAAAGTCTTTCATTTTACTGGCTGAAATGTCCTGAATGGGGGCTGCAAGGGACAATGCAGCTTTTATGGCTGAGTAAGACTTCAAGAAGTGTTTTGTTTTTCATTTTACCAGTTTTCCAGTCTTCTTGCTCCTTTGGCATGTTGCCAGCTTCTGCTAAAAGTACAATGAATACTGTACTTGTTCTTGCAGAGAAGGTATCACTTGCTGAGTTTGAAGAACTATATAACTTCCAAGTGCTTTTGTATTACCACACATGTGCAACAAGAGTCCAAAATCCTAGCCCTTTTCCAAGCTTATTATTTATTATAGAAAAATTAATCACACTTTCCATTATCTTAACCACAATTTAGTCCATTGTATTAAAACTTGGAGCAAAGTCTATGTATTGATAAACCCATTCAGATTGACATTCAATTTGTGAAATAGTCTGACATCTTAGCAAAAAACTTTATTAGTAAATGTTTGGTTAATAAGGTAAAAATCTAGAATTAGTATCTTGACTTGTGTATGTTGTCTGTGTAGACTTCGGTAAAGCATATGACCCCATCTCCCACAGGATCCTCCTAGAAAAACTGCTTGTTGCAATTCAGTGTCCCCTCTATCAGTTTGCAGATGACACCAATCTGAGTGGGAGTGCTGATCTGCTGGAGGGCAGGAAGGCTCTGCAGAGGGATCTGGACAGGCTGGATCATGGGCTGAGCCCAGTGGTGTGAGGCTCAACAAGGCCCAGTGCTGGGCCCTGCCCTTGGGTCACAGCAACCCCAGGCAGTGCCACAGGCTGGGGCAGAGTGGCTGCAAAGCTGCCACAGGAAAAGGCCCTGGGGGTGCTGGTGACAGCAGCTGAGCGTGAGCCAGCAGTGCCCAGGTGGCCAAGAAGGCCAATGGCATCCTGGCCTGTGCCAGCAATGGTGTGGCCAGCAGGAGCAGGGCAGGGATTGACCCCCTGTACTCAGTGCTGGTGAGGCCACACCTTGGGTACTGTGCTCAGTTCTGGGCCCCTCACTTTAAAACAGACACTGAATTCCTGGAACATGTCCAGAGAATGGCAACATAGCTTGTGAAAGCTTTAGGACATGTCTCAGAGGAACCTCTGAAGGAGCTGTTTTTCTTTAGTCTTTAGAGTAAAGGAAGCTCAGGGTGGACCTCACTGCTCCCTACAACTGCCAGAAGGGAGGCTGCAGTGAGGTAAGGGTTGATCTCTTCTGCTGTCCTTGCAGTGAGAGGATGAGAGGAAATTACCTGAAGCTGAGATAGGGGAAATTCTAATTTTTTTTCTTTCACTTTTAGGGTGGTCAAGTATTGTAATAAGTTGCTCACGGAGGTGGTAGAGAAACCATCCCTGCAGGTATTTAACAGCCATCTGGATCTTATGATCTGGTTTAGGGGTAACAGGGGTAGTACTGGATGGATGACTGGATGATCTTGTAGGTCTCTTCCAGCCTTGATGATTTTGTGATTTAAATAATGTTTTAGTGTTTTCATGCAGAAGAAAGTAAGTGGAAGGCAGTGAGTAAAGAACAGATGGACTGTAAGGATGACTTGCATATGAAGTCTTTACTATTCAAGGCTGCTAAGAAAATAAAACAAAATGACACTATTCCTGGAAAAACTTATGATGTCAGGGAATTGCTTATTTACCTGCATTAACCAGTTGCCTGCTGCAGTGTTGAGGCTGTCAGCTACAGGAAACACTTCAGAAGTTGGTTTCACACAAAACGTCTCATGGGAATATAATTCAGCCACCACCATGCTGAAGTGTGTTTCTTCTTTCCCTATTTGTTGTGCTTTCATCCAACTCTTGGTATGCATTACAGAATTTGTGTGGAGATGGGAAATACACAGAAATACAAGCATACAGCCATTTTCTTCCAGACTCCGGGAAATTAAAGCTATGTAAGGGCTACAACATGTAGAGATGAGAAACTGATATTTCTTGTCACTGGCTAGGCTCTTCTGTGTAAAGGCCAAAATCTGTGCTGTCTTTCTCTGTACAACAGAGATATCCCATGATAAGCTCTTAAGAGTGCCTCATCACTTGGTTTCACAGATCCACAGATTCATCAGTGATGTCAGAGCTGAGAAGAAGGTGCATTTCATACATGCTGTTAAGACATTGTTCAAGTTCAAGATTCATCTAGGCTTAGCCTTCTCCTCTGACATACTAAATTCTATAGCCAAGAATGCAACTGAAAAGAGCCAGGCAGCTGCAGTCACTAACATAAATACTTCCCCATGTTCTGACAGAACTCCGTCCTCCACCCCTCCTAAACTGGTGCCATCTACATAGCAGTGGGACTCACTGCCATGGAGCATGACAGAGTGCTCCATAAAATACTTTCCACCTCTTTCTCTGAGAGATGGGTGACTTCAATGCCTCAATGCAGGTATCCCCATCTGCTGACATTTAATATGACCTTAGTACTGAATGAGTTTCAAGCAAGAGGAGTTTAAAGGTCAGGGAAAGCAGCAGGCATGGATGAGCACCATATGAAAACATGTTTATATCTTGTAAAACAAGAAGCACACAATCAGCCCTGCTGTGAATATGGACAGGTGTGCCAGTTTCTAGAAGAAATTTCTAGACAGAGGTGAAGTTTAATAGCTACCATTTTAAAAAAGCCTTTTAAAAACTGTTTTCAAAAACAACAGTTTTAGTACCAAGTTCTGCACTGGAGAAGCATCTTATTTTTTTTATAAAAGTCAAACAGAATTATTTAATGACTTTTAGTACTTATTTGCCTTGCATCCAATTTTTACAGCAGACAGAACTGACTAAGAACTGATAGACACCTAAAAGATCCATTTGATCTCAGATCAAGTCCATTTAATCCCAGATAACATTAGTTATTGGAAACTGGAGTTGGACTCGATGGAGTTGGTCTCAGTATGGACTTGAGGATCCTTATGGGTCTCTTTCAACTTGAGATGTTCTATGATTCTATGACTCTAAATGCAAACAAATGGAAGGAAATTTCATTGTAGAACAATTGCATTCAGGAAATGAAGCACAGCACAGAGATTGTTTTCTGGTGCTGTTTTCCTTGGTTTGTACTTTAAACAGCTCTGCACTTGTTTCTAGATAACTTCTGATCCAAGCCTTTGGAAAACATTTTCCTAGAACATGAAATTCCTTCTTGGAATACATTGGATCTGGAAGTCAGCACACAAGAATTTGCATTTTGGCTTTGTATTCACACATTCATATTTGTGCTCCCAATGAGGCATGAAACCCCTCAATCATTTTGATTCTAGTCTTTTCAGATGTAGCAATAAAAAGTTGATGAAATATTTTCAAGATAAAAGAAAAGTTAGAATACATTAAGATATTTCTGTAACCTTGTTTGTCTGATCACAAGCACACACTGCATAGCTGCGTATTACCAGACCATTTTAGCAACTTACCCACATTTTAACAAAGCTTGTGCAGACTTTGTCTTGTCACTCATTAGTCCTCCAATTTTCAACATCTTAGAGTCCAATTAGTCTACTGGTTTTGCTATATTCCATATAACTCATATTAAGCATCACCCTTACTGTTTCAGGTTGGGCATCCACACCAAACTGGAACAGGCTGATCTTTCCCTGCTTTTCCCACTAGTTTCCAAGGAAAAAATTATACTGGTTTAATTTAGGTGTGACTGAACTATTAGAGGTAGTACAGCAGTTATGCTTTATCATTATTAAATGCATCTGTGAGGCAAACATTGAATAAAAATGGTGATGCTTTTGTTACCAAAATGCTGCTGCAATTACATTTGCATTACTCTCATCACAATCAGTCTGTCCACTGTCACTATAGGCTGTGCAAAATTTTTGCAAGGGATCCCTTTGCTCTCCTCCACATTTGGACGTTTTCCAGACCTACCAAATCCACATCTGACCTGCCTGGTACTTCAACAAGAAAGTCAGACCTTACCTTAGAAGGCACCTAAGTGCCTCCCAAACATATTTCTGACCTAGAAGAAAACTGTCAGAACACACTATCTATGGATGGAGATTTTCTGATTGTTAGTTACTGCTTCTCAGCATAGACAGCCTTGACTTTTTAGGTTTTCTGTTGCATGCATTATGAAAAGGCTGCTTAGTCTGGCTTTGTACCATAAATGTTTTTCACTTGAGCAGAACTAGCAGATAGCTGCAGTATGTTGGAGTTTTGTTTGAGTACTTTCTGCCTCCAAACATAGGAAAGTTAACGTTCATTGTGATCATGAGGACATGGACAAAAAATATATATGCTATTCAGGAAGAACCTGAGCACATCACTGTAACAGGAATTGCATTAAAGATGACAAATAACTAAAGTAAACCATTCTGTATTATCTGTTCACTGAAGGTTGGTTGCAGCTCAGTACTACACAGAAGTGCTGAATTACTGGCAAGAATAAAAACCCAAACCAAGGTAGAACAAGGTAAGTTCTAGAAAATATGTTCAGACAATCTCTAAAAAGTAAAGGCTCAAACTACAGAGAAAAAAGAAATCTGTGATAATTGTGTAATGTAAAGAAGTAAAGAATGCCTTTCAGTTTAGTACTAGTGCAAGGAAAGATCATGCAGGGTAGGTCTCCAAATTAATTTGCCTTGACTTATGCAGTGTAAAACCAGGACTCAGAAGAAGTGAGATCTATCAACTTCATTTTAAGAGAAAAATCATCAACAGTAGGAAAAGAAATGAGGTTTTCTTTAGAGCAACAAATATACAATAATAACTTGTGGAGAGAAAGCTACATGTTCATTCTTAGTCAGCCTTTATTTGAAGTCCATAAAGCCAAATTTTTGTTGCTTAGCAGTAGTGTGTCACCTTGGTGAAGACAGAAGATAGTATTCAATATTCTATTCACTGTAGCCTTACTTTAAGCGACCAGATACTTTATTTCTTGATAGACACCTTGTGGCTGATACAGCTAAGCAAGGAAATGTTTCCCAGATGTCTTTGTGATGTCCCTGTGTGACCAAAGCCTATGTGCTGCAACTTCCCATAAAGTTATCAGGATCAGGTTAATTGTAAATTATTGTTTAACACATCCCAGAACATTTTCCTTTCCTAATAAATGTTCGAGTGTCTTGAATTTTTTGTACATTAACTTTTCCAGAGGTAGTGACAAAGTTATTTGCACTCAGTCTATATTATCAATAGATTGCAGAGTGGATGATTGCAGTTCAGTTGCAAACTTGTGAAAGACTTTGTTCTTTTCTCCATCTTTGATATCTCACTACCTGCAATTGGATAGAACTGGACAGCTACAGAAGACCTCTCATGTGAACAATCTAGGCCAAACTTTTCAATATAACAATCCCCAAAATAATTTTGGCAATTTAATAAGAGGATTATCCACCCCAGCAACCTCCTTTCAGCTTTTTGCAGAAATCAGGGATCCTGGGGTTTTTTCTAGTCTTCTTAACTACTTTGAAATATGACATCAACTTGCCAAGTTATTTAATAGTTCAAGGATACTTCAACCCAGTCAAATTTAATATTAATCCATGATTATACTTTAGACCTTTCCAGTTTTGTCCCACAGAAAAGTTCAGTCTTGACATTTTGGATAAAGTTGTAAATATATTGACAAAAAAATTTGTATAAATTCTTTTTCTGCTCTGTGAAAAAATCCAGAGTATAGAGCATTAGACTAACATGGGAAACCACATGGTTTAATGAAATCCTTAGAAAAAAAGAAGCAAGTACCTTCAAAAACTATTTTGGGGTTCTTAGCACTGATGGTCAGACAAATCTATCAGTATGGGTCTGAATCTCATTTTCAGGATGTCTTTAACTCTCAAGGGAGAATTTATAACCTCTAAACATGGCTATAGATACTGGTCTTGTGACTGAAAGATAGTCTTAGGAGGCATTCAGAACGTCTGAATAAATGCTTGGAGTGGTAGACCATGGAATGAATCAAACAACATGCACAGAAACTGCTGTACAATTTATGCAATTTACACCTGATGAATGCAGTGAGGATTATGTGAGTTGAAGTATGTGAGTGGTAGCAGAAAACATGTTTCTGTGCCTTGTCTAAGAAGCATCAGATCCATGGCTTTATAAGTGATTAAAACATATTTCCTCCAAGTAATATTGAGAAGCAAATCCACAGAAAACAGAAAGGTCACCCAAAGTGCTTGGGAGACCCTTCTCATGACAGCTCCTTCTTCAAAGCTCTGTGGCTGTTTGCACAGACCTTGACAGGTTCAGCCCCTACAGCATCTTCTGTTGTGTACTGACCTTTTAACTGTGCTTCTCTGTACTCTTTTACACCCCCACTAGCTCAGTGAACAAAAGGAAGATCTCAGACATAGATTTATGTGAAATGCTGGTGCTTATTTCACTGGCACAGGTGTTGTCATAGATTTATGTGAAATGCTGGTGCTTATTTCACTGGCACAGGTGTTGTTTTGCATGGACTCAGTGCTTTCTGCCAGAAAAAGAAAGAACATGCTATGCTGGTCCTCTCTCTGTAGGGAATCTAAATATTTGACTGGTGGCACGCATGAGATTTATGTTGCATGTTACTCCCTGCTAAAGATAGAGCCATTCCCTTATTGCCATAGTTTTCGGCTCCATAGTTTAGTCACTGTGCTATAAAACTTCATTAACTTCAGTTAGCACTCATGTCTTCTACCAATTCTCACATAACATGGTAATCTGAGCGTCCCTTTAAGCCAGATGTACTGTGTATGCCCTTCATCATTCACTCAATAACTAGAGTCATAGATAGAGAACTGTGCTATTTTATCATTATTTTTGGTAATTGCAGGAAAAAGTGGAAAACCTGACCATGAGCACTGAATCCCTTCTCAGAGAAGGACAAATTGTCTTCTGTGTTAATGGTCATCATTAAAAGAAATAATCTACTCCAGTACAGAGTTTAGTAACTGAAGAAAACAGCATACTAAAATAGCATCAGAAGAAGAGCAGTTCCATCTAGTTTGATTTTGCCAGATTTGTGGTTGCTCCACACTGGAGGCATGGTTTTATTCCTCTGAATGTTTTGCATTGTGTTTCCAGACAGAGGTTCATGAAGTGAAAGTAGAAGTTAAGCATCTGCTGCCTGTGTACATCAACATGTATATTAATGTATTTGAGCAGGGATACTTAGCAGGGATTTATAACCTACTAATAAGTAACCTCTTGAATTATGACAAAGAATTAATCTTACCAAGGGTGCAAAGGGAAGAGGGGATGATTTGTGGAAAGGACAAGGGATGCAAAGGTCTTGATTCACTGGTTTTTATACTGTGTCATAGAGAAAGTCTGCTGCCAAGTTTTGTGAACAGTCATTCAAACAACTTCCCAGAGTGTTCCTTGCTAATGTTCTAAGAATGTTTAAATCAAAGCTCTCAGACCCAAGTAGGTAACCAGGGAGGTCTAGACAGTAGAAAGGAAGGACTACATTGTGCAGCCATAGGACTGGGATGCAACTCTGTTGAATTCTCTTCCCTGATCTCACTCAGATGCACTGGAAGCCTCCAGCAGAGCAGATGGGATTAGACTGCAGTTCAGCTAGGTGCCTAGTTTAGCTCTTCACTTATTACTGTTCTGTGTATGGTCTTAAATAATCAGGAATAAAGCGAGGAATAAAGCAGCAGAAGCCTAGAACAGAAAGATACCGATGTGTCTGTCTCAAACATTGATAGACTGTGGAGCCAGCCAAGAACTGTTGTTAATAACAAACTTCAAGAAAGATCAATATGTGGCTGGAGAAGGGGCCACGTGGAGGTAGGGCAGCACATTTCTGGAATAAACATCTGTGTTATGGCTCCTACAGATAAGGACAGGTACAACTCAATTGCAGGAATGAGACAGAGAATTGGGAAAGGGGGAAATCAAGAATTTCAGAAAGGTCTGAAGGAATGAACTGTGCACGATGACTAATTTGCATAGAGCAAGAAACTTAGCTCCAGGGTGGGGAAAACCTGTCTATAAAGAGGTACCCCAACAATCCTAGGTGATGCCTCTAGGAGCCTGGACAGGCCACCAGCAGGATCAATGCTGGAGCCACAAGGACTGCTGAATCCTTCCTGCCTGCCTTCCTGCCTGCCTGCCTGCCTTCCTTCCTTCCCTCCCCTCCGCCTCACTGGCCTGCGCTTATATAGGTCAGAAACTAACATACCAATTTCCATGCCCGGTGTGTAATTTATTAAGGAAGTTTGTGGGCTTTGGTGGACCCTCTGATTTTTGTTGTTCCTTGTGTTCCTTCCCCTTAAGGGTGGGATGCCACAGCCAGCTGCCTTAAAGAAGGGAATGTAAATCAGCAAATAGTTACAATTATTACACCTTTGAAGGTCACCTGCAAAGTGGTGTCTCCTAAAATGCTGCCCCACAATCAGGCAGCTGTGGGTCCTGCCTCTGAAGCATGCAGCCTTTTTCAGAGGTTTTACACGAAGGCATCAAATACAAAAGTCTGGGAAACAACAGGATGGATTTCTATTCACCAATGTGGAGTCATGAGCATAGTTAAAATGCACACGACATAAAAAAGCAGCTTGCAACCTTTGTACTTGTCAGTAGTTTTTCAATAAAGCTGTTTATCACTAAACAGTTTCAGAACTAGCTGAGGCCCTAAAGTAGTCTAAGTCTATGCATATTTTATTTCTTCAGATAGAATGGGACAACTTGCTCTATTTCACAATGCAGCTAGATTTTTGAATAAAAGAATGAAGTTGTTTTAAGGTAACGTTTCTAAGTCAGTCATTATCTCCATCTAGTTAAGCAAATTCTCAATTCTGAATCTGTTTAATTTGAACTCTTCCCCGTTTCTGGTGAAAACAGCCACACACACAAAACCTAACAAATGAGCAACAAAACAAAAATGAAATCTTCAAATGTTTCATAGTCAACCCTTCCATTAGAAGAGGGGAATTTGCTTGGCAAGCTCCACCTGATGACTCTATAACAACTTATGTCTCCATCTTGGTAACAGTTGCAGCCTTAAGTAACAGAATGGAAGGGAGAAGGCATCTGTAAGCCAATCAGCTGTCCTAAGCACTATTGCTAAATTAATTTTCATCCTGATAAGGACTAAAGCTATGTAGTGCAGAACCAATCCCTTCCTGGTGCCCTTCCCTAAGGATGCTCCCATGAAGGCTTCAGTAGACTCATGTGGAAGAGAAGGACTTGGGCATTGCTTCTGTCCTTATTGAGTGGTTCTGATAAGTGCATTTTTTTCTGCTTCCCTTATATCCCAGCTTCCACCTGAATTCTTTGCCTAATCCTAAACAGGCAAAGAAAAACATTGAAACTCTTGCAGGATTTCAGTAGAACAGTGACACAACAGTAAGGTATTAAATATACCAGTTGCTCCAACACTTCAGTTGTAATAGGGAAAAGAAAGCAAACAGAGAGGGAGATCAGCAGGACAATGGAAGGTTTTGGCTTCCAGCAAGTATGTCATGTTTAATTTCCAAGCATCTATCAACTGTATTGAGAAAACAAATTGCTCCCTTTTTTCCTGTCTTGCATCATCTCTCCTTTGTTAGTGCTTTTTCAAACTTTATGAACTCAATGGATTGTTAGCATGCATTAGTGTGTTAGTGTGACATGTTCAACAAAACATCCTAGTCATCCAAGATCTAAATACTTCCTGGGAATTCAGTCTCTGACTTAAGCTACAAGGATCTTTGCTTTATCTGCATCATCATCAAAAGATGCTATTCAACATGAGGCCTCTCTAAGAAAGGAAAGAAAAAAGGAAAACAGCAAGCAAGGTGCAAGTTGCTGCTGACATCAATGTGCCAGAGAGGTTTTGTTCTCTAAGTATGCTGCAATTAATTTTTCCTTTGCAAACTAGAGATTAACACAGGTAACACATACTTAACCTCACACATAATCCTCAAATCTGTGAAGTAGGCAGATCTAATTGAGGATAATAAGTTCCAAGACTGGCTGAATTCTTCTGTATTTGTCCACAGCTATTTTTCCACAACCCCAACAGTTTAGTTGAGTCTAATATTTTCTTTGTCTGAAGTATGGCCCAGGTTAGGCGGAGCACATCATGACAAGTGAGACTGAGCTGGCTTTTCCCTCCACTATGTGAGGCCCTGAACGTGAAGGCTTCACTGCCTTATTCTGTGAAGGCTTCAGAGAGCCAGTATATTCTAAAGGAAACACAGACTTCATCCAAACTAAGTAGTCTTTGACAGGTAGATTATAATGAAGCTTCTACTTTGAGATAGTCATTGCCCTTAAGTATTTAGCAAAACACAAGTTTACTGAAGGTGCTTGAAAGGATTTGTGCCAATTCAAGTCACAGGTGAGCCAGAAAATCAGTGTGAAGCAGACTTCACCTCTTCTGCCCAAGGCAAAAAGACTAGTCAACTGCAATGGGCACAGTTCTGAGAGGAGAACTAATTGTTTGGTGTTGAAAGGACTTCCCTACCTCTTTTTCAGGGAGAATCAGTTCCAATCTGTGAGTCAGACTTAGAAGCAGTCTTTGGACTCCCCTCTAGATTGCATTTTTCCAGTTCATAAGGATAGTCCTTGCTGGAAGCAAAGAAATACTAAGCTTATCCATGCTTCAGCAGCTTGTGCCAAGAGTTGGAAATTCCTTGGCTGTATAATTCATCTGCACAAAGGCAAATCAGACGCCTACACAACACAGCTGCATCAAATTGGCAGGCTGTGTTTTTGCCTCCTCCTCTACTCCTAATGCAGATAAAGCTGTTCTCAGGCATGGGTCTAGCAAGACTTGCACCAAACCCATGCACACTCACAAGTGTCCACTCAGCTTCCAGGAGTTCAGCAGCAGGGAAGGCTGGGGCACCTCTGTTTGGAACCAGACACATGTCAGACTACACACAAAACCAGCAGCCCCCTAGAATCATGGAGTGACACATTGATGTCAGTGATTAACTTGATGCTGAAGTCTGAGTGGATATTTCTAAGTGCCCAACTCAGACCTTACCCTCCAGCCTTTATTGTAAGACAAAAAAGGTGATGTAAAAGCATATATATTTCATACAAAGTAAGTTACCTTCTCTTTGTTGAAGCAATGATTAAATTATAATTTATATATCAAAAGCCCTCTTGCTTCCTGCTAACTGCAAAAGATGCAAGTACAGCATGTTAAGCTCACTTGAGTGTTTTTTTGAACAACATCTGATTTTTAGACCGGCTAAAGGTAAAGACTCACTGAGATCAATCCCTGAAAAAAATAGTCCTCTTCACTTCCCAAGGACAACTGCTACATAATGCTGGAGCAAAGGCAGTTTGGTGTGGGGAACTGAGTTACACTTTGTCTGAGTACTGAGTTGCTGTCCTAGGGGCAATAGGATCTCTCTTGCACAATCAGTGCTGTGATATTTCACCATAGTTCACTTCAGTGTTGCAATTGTAGGTACACAGGCCAGTATGAATTCACAGGGCACTGTGATAGGGCCTTTTGAGGGGCAAACCCTCCCATCCACCTTGGAGGGCAGTGACAGAGCTTCTTTTTTGCAGACTCTCTGTGGGAACCAGTTGATCATTCCAGCCACTGATATCATGTCCCTGTCCTCCAGTCATGTTGGTAGCTTCATCTTTGTTCCAAATCACTGCAAGAATCAAATTTCATTAATAGTGATAAAGCAGAACAAAATGGGGGCTTCTAAGAGAAGATTAGGCCACAGAAAAAAAAATTCAATAAACCAGATCTAATACATAGAGGATAAATGATAAATATGCACCCAGTTCTCTCTGTGCAGTAACTCAGTGGAATGGATTTATTGCACAGCAGGCTTGCTATTTGTTTTCCCTCTCTTCCCAGCATGGGGGATTTTAAGTTAAACAGTTTTATTCATATCAGAATTCACTCATGTATCCCAAATTGGCTGCTTGCCAACATTGTTGGCATTTCAGGTTGATCACATCTTAATCTAGAGTCATTACAGTAACTAGGAGGGAGCCTGAATGTAGGAACAGACCCTTTCCTGGAGAGTTGCCTTTGAGATTTTAATGTAAAAGGGCATCCATACTAATTGAAAGCTTACCTGGAATGGCAGGTGTGAGTGCTGACTTTGGATAATATGGATGCAAGTGCTAACTTTGTTTACATGAGCCATGAAAAATGCACAGGAGTGTTTGGTATTTTCACTCAGTCTCAGA
The DNA here is from genome assembly GCF_027887145.1 of Ammospiza caudacuta. NCBI lineage: Eukaryota > Metazoa > Chordata > Aves > Passeriformes > Passerellidae > Ammospiza > Ammospiza caudacuta. Next base: position 41,864,830 of record NC_080632.1, read on the forward strand.
GCAACATTCAACCCAGCAAGTGTCAGTTTCTGGCTCATTTGCCAAGGATGTTAATGATATTACACATAGATTTCCTGAAAATTTATCTCATTTTCTCGACAGCAATGAGAGTAAGAAGTACATACAAAGCATTTAAATGCAGATAAGTAAAGATCTCACAAGAAGTCCTGTCAAGTGAGAGTAGAAGAAATCATCTGTTTGATACAGTAAGAAAGGCCCAAGAACAAAGACTTTCCTTTCCCAGGTCTTCAGTTTCTCAACCTGGAGATCATGCATTTTTTGGCTTGGAAACACACTTTTTTGTATGTTTATTTAATATTTTGTTAAGTAGAATTTCAGCATGGAATAGGAAAATGTTGTGAGATAATCCATGACCTCAGTGAACTTATTCCAACAGATATGAGGAGGCTGTTAATGTTTATACAGAGTGACGTGATTTTCCATACTCAGCCCTATCTCTCTAGCCTCGCAGGGATATACAGGCCAACACTAATTATTCAACACCCTTTGCCTTTGGTTTCAAGCCAAGATGGAGCATCTTGAGGAGTCATACATCCTCTTAACAGAACCTCTTGTAATTTCAAACCTTAGTGGTCTGAGGGAAGATAGGGGGTGAACAGTCACTTAGTCAGCTCCATGTAATCCGGTTTACTGGAGAAGAGTGGCAGGCTGCAGACAGAGCAGAGAAAGTATGGACAGCAAAAAGGTAGATGTGAGATTGATGTCATATAACCCTCTTCCTTGATTTCTGTCTGAAACAGGAAGTTTCATACAGTGTCAGCAAGGAGTGCATATCACTGCTTCCCCCAGTGACAAGCAACTGTCTTATGAGCTGGCCAGAATAAAGACAGCTGAAAACCAGAAAAAATTGGGAGGTACATTAATTATTTGCAAGAAGAAGGAAGGGGTAGCCACCCAGACAACCAGGGTCTGTGTTTAGTTTTCAGCTTCATCTGATTTATGCTATCTCCATTTGCATCAGGTCTTTGTGTCCTTCCAGTTCGGCATTTCAGGCTAAGGCTTTGTTCCAGAAAAAAGCGGGTCAGACAGAGAAAAATCTTAAACTGTATAAAATTGAGGACAAATGTCTTTATTTCTGATGAAGCATTAACCAAATAATACTTCCAAGAGAGCACAGAAGGCCAAATAGCTTCTTGCTTGTAGATCAGTTATGTACTAAAGAAAGAGCAACAGAAATAATAGAATTGCTGTAGAGATGGAAACAATAAGGTGGTTATTGGCCTTCAAAAAATATGGGCATGAAAGAGAGAGGAAAGACATGACAGGGTTGCATACAGTGCAATGAATGTGTTATAAGCAGCCTTTCTCCCCATCTCCACTGCCTGACCTCCAGCTGTACCCACCACAGATCTCTTCACTGCCCCTGGACAAAATGCTGGACAGAGGCCAAGGTGGACACATTTCTTGTTTTATTACAGAGGATAAATGCAAGCTTAAGTCCTTTCCAAGCCAAGAGAAAAACAGCTGCCTGTAGAAGGATGAGACAAAAGGAGATTGTTTGGCCATGAGTTCTGCTTTGTACCCATAGGCAATAGGCCACAGGGCAGTGAAATGTGGCAGTGGGGTGGGATTCCCATGAGGCACCCAGAGGGCTGCTCTTAGCAGCCTTTCTTTGCACATTCAGCATAAAGGACACGCCAGGAAAGAGGGGAACCAGAGAGCAGCCTCTTCCCCTGGCTTCTGCAGAGACCCTGCTGCAGCCCGCCCCCATCTCAGATGAGCAACCCAGGAGCCCTGGGGGCCTCACCCTTCTGGCAATACCCACACTGGGCAGATGATGAGTGCTGGTTAATACCTCCACCACTGCTAGCTCTAGCCCGCTAGAGCCCTGATGGCCTGTGACCCAAACCCTCACATCACCCAAAGAGCTGCTCCCAAACAGCTTCTAGGCAGCCTCCTGACCCTTTCTTTCACTTATTGCCAATGGCAGGGCATCCACCCACAACAGGGTTAAACCCTCCTGCTTGGGGAATCCTAGTGACTTCCTGGGCTTTGCTGATCTGCACCACCTGCAGAAGGCTTCACATATCTGTATATGTTTTAAATAGTGTTTTAATGTAGGTTTAAGCCATGCTTTTTTTCCATTTCCTTTCTTGTCTTCCAGGGCTCTTAACCACTCCACAGCTTCCTCCTATTGTTTCTGCCAATGTTCTCTCACAGCATCTTGACCTTCTAGCCTTTTACGGATGCTCTTTACACCTCACAGTAATTAACTCAGTACTGGGAAGCACAGCCAAGTTCCCACATCAGACATTTCCAGGCAGCCGTGATTAGGATTCACTCCCTTATCTTTCCGCAGTCCCCCTCGATTCTGGACCCAGAAACACATGTATTCTTGGCCAGCAGAGCAAGAAGGATAGTTTTTAAAGACCAGCTGCTAGAGGAAACGACAGTGGTTGATTGAAACAACAGAGAAAGAGTGAATCTTGAAAAAAAAACCAGAAATTCACCATCTGGGATAAAATGATAGAATAAGATTTTGAGGTCTGACATGAGATCACCAAGTCAACTAAAGAGATGATATTTCCATACCTCTACAGGAGTTCTCAGGGCCTGGATCACAGAAACAGCCCGTCTTCACCAGGCCACAATTCACATGAGATGTGACAGAAGATGGTTACAGATGGCTTCTCCTTTTGGTCATGCTTTGTATCCAGGTAGCTTAATCTTTTTCCTTATTGGTACTTCCAAAATGTTTCTGTATGAAGTACAAAAGGATTTTGTCTTCTGGCTCTAAAATCAGCTGAAGTTCATTAGAACAAAACTCTGGCTGAGAAACAAATATGAAAAGACTACACTAATATTGGGGATTTATGATTTTATTAATATGATATCCTCCTCTGAATTGACTTGTTGATTAGAAATGGGGGAATTTTTCCTTTACGGACATAAAGATGACATAAAGCAGATATACCTGGCTCTTTTCTCCTTCCTTAGTTTTATATATAATTAGATTTGATCCACATGATGTGTCTTTCTGATGCAGGAAGCAGGAACTGAAAACACATTTCCCTTTTTATTACATCAGAGGATATTTTTTCATTCAAGACTGCTTCATGGCACAGTGCCAGCCTTCCCCTACAAGAATAAGTGAGTGATCAGTACAATAAAATTGTCAGATCCAGCTGGTCTCTCCTGTCTTTTTATTTTACTCTTAGATGCAACACAGATAAATTGACAAGCCATCTTCCACACATATGCATTGTGTACATGCATGGGCAAACTCCTCTCCCAAGCCACCACCAGGGGAAAAAGTAGGATCAGAGGAGGCATAAATTACACTGGTGTCCAATGACCAAAATCTAAAGGACAAAAATGACAGTATCAAATCCATCATGGAGAACAAGAGTAAGTTAGTGGGACGAAGTAAAGCACTTTTGTGTCTGTAGTTCATAATGAGTATAATGAGACAGTAGCTGGAAAGGGTGAATTTGTTGGATGCCCATAAGCTGTGCTGGGAGATGTATTCTGTTACTTTTACTGTGAAACTGTGGGAGAAATTTTGTTTTAATCATTTAACTGCAATACTGAAGGTTGTTTTCTTGGTAGTAAAGCAATTCTGGCAAACAGCTGTAACCTACACAAGAAGATTAGCATGTATAGACAGTAAGGAAATTATGATTAGTCAGAAGATGGAAACACCTGAAGTATGTATACACCTCTTCAGAAAATTTGTTGTTTTTTTTTTTTTTTTTCTTACAGCCTTCTTCTTGTTGTGGGTGGCAGGCTGGGGTTTGGAGGAGAGATGAGAGATAATGCTGGGCAGGCAGGGGAGAACACAGTGGCCTTGAGGACAAGGAGAGGGAAAAGCTGGAGATAAAATGAGAAAATATGCAGAGAGAAAGGCATGGGAAGTGCAATGGATTGTGCACATGTACATGCTGGGAAAGGGGAATTTTGAAATGAGAAAATTCCACCAGCGAGACTGAATCAAGAGGAAAGTTAAGTTCTGAGACGGAAAGCTTTAAAAAAGAATTTTTAAAAGCCCAATCAAAACAAAATATGGGAAAAAGACAAACACGAAATAAAACCAGAAAATCAAGACCTTGAAAATCAGAACTTCTATAGGAATTATATGGAAGCGAAGGACAGACACAGCCTAAATGGTATTTTAAACATTAAGTAAGAACATTACATTGGGATGATGGTCTCTACATGTGCCCCTCCCCTCCTCAGCTCAGCTTGTGTCAGACTGTGTTACAGCCTGACATAGAAAAAGCTACGATTTGGTGAGCAGAAAACTGATAGAAATGTGAAATTCAGCAAGGGAAAACTGCAGGAATTTCATCTTAGATATATGTACTAGGAGAGGGAAGGAAATTACCAGCCCTGCTGGCATAGCAGGTATCGGTAAAATGCCTAACAGAGATTCCCTGTAAACTCCTTAAGGAAATCAAACTTGTTTTTTTTTTTAAAGTTTGGGTTTGGAAAGGAACATTTACGCTGAAATAGTAATTTCTATATATACGTTCAAAATAGTTAGTTGTTTTATTACACAGACAGCCTGAAACTGTGTCCTTTGTTTCTAAGGATTTCTAAGTCATGTGAATGCTCTGCTACTGCTGAACAGTAGTCGTCTATATTGAATAGTTAGGTTTTAAACAGAGGGGCATATTTTTAAGCATTTCACATCTACAGGCAGAGGAAATGTAATTAAAACAAAAAAGACTGGCAAAATATTTAAAATATATTTATGGTTTCACTTTTTTCTTTTTTTTCTTTTTTTCTCTTTTCTTTTTTATTTTCTTTTTCTTTTCCCTTTTTCTTTTTTCTTTTTCCTTCATTTTTTTTTCCTTTTTTATTTTTAAACAATAAGTCCTGTACAAATATTTTGAAAATGTACACTCAATTGAAGTACCTATATAAGCAGATTTTGTGACCAAATGGCCCATTTGAGGATATGACCGGTCAAAACCCATATATCTGACTCAATAAACAATTTAGACCTGAGGCTGAAAACATAGACAAGACAGATCTAAAGACGCTTACATGAGGAAATTAAGAGGGGTCAGCATCTGAACTCTTACAGGAGAGATCCCTCTGTCTTTCACAAAGGGGTCACAGAGAAAAAATTGTAAGGACTTTCTCACCTGATAGCTTCAGTGTGGGAACATATAATTGTTATCGAAAAGCTGGGAAAATCAGAACATGGAGAGGTCAACATGATTCCTTCAAGGACAGACAATGAGTCAGAAGTAGACCAACAAGAGTGGTGTTGTTCAGATTTCCAAGCCAGGGTCACCACTGTTGCGTGCCTGGACTTGCTTGCCAGTACCAGGTGAGGAACATTTCTAATTATTTACCAGTTATGGAACTATTTGTTCTTCTGATAAAAGACTCTGAAGACCGGGAGTCAGGCTCAGACATCTCAATACCCAAGGGGAGTACAGTGTTAGTGAATTAAAGAACTGTTTACCCTGGGGAAAGACTACAAAACTTCAGAAACATCTCCATGCATTTGGGAAGTTTTATGGCAAAACTGTGGTGCTGTGAGAGTAACAAGCTTTCCATAGAGGTGACAGCTGTGCTGAAGGGTTACGGACATAGCTGGGAATTCAGATGCTAAAAGCTTAGGTCCTTAAATCCTTTGTAAAATTCAGCCCTTGCATCTCCATCCCTGCTTCTCATTCGCTATAATTAATTTGTACGTTGATCTCTTCTGATTTGAATAACAAGCCAGCAGCAGAAGTTCTAGTCTCACTCCTAGAATTCTTGCCTATCTGGATCCAGAAACCTCACTGCAAAAGTTGGTTGCATTGGCATCTATACACTCTCCAGTGCTCTAATAACAAAGACATTTCCCCCTGCACAAGTTGTTCAGTTGCTGAGATGGTGGCTTGGCAATTTGAATTGCATTTGTGCACAAAGTGTAGCCAATGATCCACACATCCAAAATGTTATTTCTATCACTTAAATGTAGCAATTTCCCTTGTCACTTCTAATCAAACACATTGTTGTTGTTTTTAAATTGACAGAAATGGAAATTAGCAAGTACTCAAGAGTCATTGATTTTATGGCACTGCTAACTGGGGCACCACATATTCACCCTCGCCATCATGCAAGAAATATGTTTGCTACACTAATAAGGCTCTGGATGCACCTTAGATGTTGCATTTGCTTTTCATGAGTCAAGTTTAGTGAACTGTGGTTTGTCATGTCATAATGCACACAGAGAATTTGCATTTGTAAGAACATGAGCAAAAGGCTCAGTTTTGCCTGCGCCTGTAAATCCATGATAGAATAAAAATTTGTCGTTTCAAACAAACAGCTGAATAGTATTATCTATTAATTAACTTGTCCTGGCACTTCCAATTTAAGGAGAAACTTCTGACATCTTGGTTGGGATGCTGAAGGGTCACAGAGCTGGATTTTGCTTGTTTGAAGCCATCTTTGTTACTGTCACCAGCACATAGTTGTGACATTCAGGAGCAGTTATGGTGCCTTAAACCACAGTTACTGAAAGAAACACGTTTTTTCTTTTACTTCAGGTCCAGAGGAGCAGCCCAGGAAACGCAGCTTTTGACATTTTTTTCTAGCATAACTGTAAATGCAGGGTTTTATCTCTGGTGTTTTTTCCATTTGCTTGTCCACATGCCAGCCCATCCATGTGGGACTACTCTGGCCTTTCCTTTAGGTGAGGGTTTCACAGTTGCACCTGCAAGTCTGTGGTTGGCAAACGCAGCAGGTAGGTCAGGTTTTCCAGGAGATGCACAGAGGAGCCAGAAAGCAGCCAACTGTGAATTCCCACAGGCTTGTAAATCCAGGTTTGACTGTTTATTTCCAGACATACTGGAAAGGCTTTTCACATCATGTTCTTATCAGTGTTATTGTGGCTTAAAAAGGAAGCTGCATACCAATGGAGATAGGAGGAACGTAACCACAAACAAGGGAGGGTTACTCGGCGGGGTGAGGGAGTATCCTTGCTGCTGACTGTTGTGGAGTATTTTCAGTGAATGACCTTGGATTTTCTCCCTCTTGGAAACCATGGCAACCAGCATTTGTTCTTGTAAAATAATTTCTTGTCTCGCAGTGAGTGATTATATATCTTCTCCGAACTCAGAGGTAAAATCTCTCCACAAAGAAGAGCAGAAATGGCTAAAGAGAAAGTCTGACTTGATTGTTCTGAATCACTATATCTTAAAATATGTGATGCAACATGGTTATCTACTGCTGACTGAACAACAAGGTAAAGAGTAGCCTCTGGATTATTGTCTGATCTTGTTTCTAGGTTAGCATAATCAAGTCTGAAATAAATACAGACATCTTTGGTGAATGCCCATTTGTTTGCCTAATTAGCATCTGACAACAATCAGGAAAAAACATTCCAAGATTATACTGAGGCTTTTGTTGAGCACTTTGCGAATCACTGACAGGGTCATTTCCCTGCTCTTAAACATATTTTAAAGTGATAAAGGCTATTTGCAAGTTATCCTTTTTTCAGATAATCAGTCTGTGTAATTCTGCCTGTAGCACCTCATAGATCTTGTGATTCATCCATACAAAACCTCCCATCACCTGGGAATTTCAGGGAAGGGAAATGTCTCTCATACATCCATACAACTCAAATCATCGGCCAAAAAAGCTGAACATCAAACACAACCCCAAATACAACAAGACAATCGAAATCTACTTAAAAAATAAAGATGTGATAGCAGCTGGGCTTGTCTGTGCACCATACCATCCCTCACTTGCCCTCACTTGTGAAAAAATGTGCAAAAAGGACATGGAAAATCCTTCAGGATCATCTCTGAGGTGTGTGGAACTTCATTTCACAGGGAAGCTGATTCAACTGTGCTCTACCCATCAGAGCTTTGTAGCTGCTTCCTTTCATCTGGAAACAAGGTGCAGATGCTAAAAATTGCATAATTTAAGCATAGATCCAAAGCAAACAAGTCCTAAGGGGAAGCCAGCTGTTTCTGATTGTGAATAATCCCTCTTCTGCAGTAACTTTGAGCCTTCTGCAGAGCTCAAACAAATCTGAGTGAGGACATGGAAACCTCAAGGGCACTGATGCTGTTAGAAGCATCTGAGCATTGGAAGCTGGGTGGGAAGCAGATGTCAGGTTTTCCTGCTTTCCCTCCTGCCTGAGCTCTGTCAGATGGCTCCATGAATCCCAGCAGGTTTCCAGGTGGTGAGCCCAACTTGTTCCTGAGGACCCTGGGACTCCTGGCCCCACAGGAAGGCCCACAAGTTCAAGTCTAGGGTCTTCTGCCCTTGGCAAGAGGTGAAACACCACCCTGGGGACAGGGATCCAGCTGCTGTTGCAGTCACCCTTGGGAGCATTGCATTTCACCTGGCTGTCCTTGCAGGCTGTGAGTTCCTGGGAATTCTAACCCAGAAACAGGTTTGTATCCCCACCCACTGCCTGCAGTGCCACCATCTCAGCAGCCCCCACAGCACCCTGCTCTCAGGGCAGCCCTGGGAGCTGAGGGACAAAGCTGCTGACGAGGCAAGCGGGCAGGGCTGTCCCTTGACAGCACAAGGGACCACCCTCCCCAGCTGTTTGGTCCCTTCTGAACCTTTCCTTGGGATTTGGGCACCCTCCCTGGAGCTCCAGTCTCTGCTTGCATCCATCATCACCTGAACACCAGCCAGACTACAAAGACAAGATTTCTGCGTGCGGTAATATCCCCACAGCTTATGTGGATACCATGGTATACCAAAAGGCTAATACCGTTTGTTGCTTTCTTATATCAGAAAAAAACCCTCCATACTATAGACATAATAGTGGCATTATTAGTGACAATTAAATGCCATACTTGAAAACTTAACTCCTACTTCATCACAAGACTGCCCTCCTGCTGCTCTGCCATTAACAGTGACTTTACCTTGCAGCTTTTAATCATCATGCCAGGACATGCAGCTATGTGAGGACTCCCCATCAGCCAGCTAACATCCTCCAAGGAAAATGCATCAAAAGCTCATTTTAAGAGGGGCTCTGACTAACATGGGGAGTGCAATAGGGGCAGGTTACAGTGAGACCTACATGTGCCAGTCAGAGGCACTGCTGCCAAAACTGTGGCAGCAGAGGGACCACGAGCTGAACGGGTGCATGGACCGCTGCATAGGAGGCTTGCTGCAGCCTGTGCTGGGGAAGGAGCACAAGTGCAGAGCTCTGTAGAGGGCAAAAGAGGAGCTCTTAGAGGACTCAGATTGATGTAGGTGTTTGGGACACTGCTGAGGCCCACCAGAAACCCTTCTTTAATAGCACCCATGGTTTAGTTCAGGAAGCACTACTGCACTGATGGACACACATAGTCTTGGGGTGCACACCATCCCAGCCCTAAGCCTGGGAGCCCAGAGATGGGGGCTTTCCCCAGGCCAAGCCAAACCACTTTGAAGAGGGTTGCAGTCATGCTGCAGCTGCTGCAGGAGCCCCTCTGATACGCCCAGCCCTCCTGGGCCACCATGCGCAGTGCCCACATGACTGTGCTGAAAAGGAATGCTGAGCAGACGTGCATTAGCTCACAGATAAACTGCAGCCTTTTCCAGCCGCTGACTGTGAAGTGGGGGTTAAAATCTGAAAGCATTGCATAGGATTAGCCATGCATCTGCCATTAAAATCAATCCTCTTCATTGCTTTGCAAATCTCCATTTGCAGTTTTCTGCCTCTTGGACACAAGATAAGAAGAAGGGGACAATGAAGGAGACATATGTAGGGGACAATGAAGGGGACATATGTAGAGTGACTCCATGCCATTTATTAATGATCTCCTAGGACAATATTCAGATTATTTTAGTTCAGTTTCAGTTCAAAATGCCTACACAAAGAAAAGGACAATATACTGATTGGGAAGAAAAAGGTATCTGCTTGTTTTCTATAATACCTATGGGTCCAGGGACAAAACTTACGTCAGGACCTAGACAAACACGTTTTTCAGCAGATTAAAAAAAATAAAGTACAGATGTCGGTATTCTGTTATTTTAAACTTCTGTGGTTTTTTGTTTTGTTTTGAACCATAGCCTGGGCGAGGAATTCATACTTTCCCTGCAGCATGTGTGCCAGAAACATAGTATTTGCATAGATAAACAACCCCCTGAGATTCTCCTGTAATTGCTCAGTCTTGGGCATTGCCACTTTAGGATTCAGAAGATTGCAGGCATGGCATGGTGATAAGCTGGCACCTGCAATGCGTGGGAGGGTGGTCACAAGTGCTGTGTGTTGGGAGAGAAAGAAGTGATAGTAAAAACAGTAAAACAAATTGGAGGGGAAAAAAAAAGAAGTGAAATCCACAAAACAGGTAGCTAAATATTTCTGTGGATGCTTTTATTTTTTTTCCCAGAAGAATGTTTATCCTGTCAGTCGTATAAAAGATGAGGCAACTGTTGTTTTTAGGAAATGACACAAAAACAAAAAATACAATCACAAAACAATTGCTGATCACAAAGCAATCATAAAAAAAGATCAAAAAGCAAAAACATGGTTCCTAGTTTTTTGCATAGATGCCTCACACTTGTTTCTTGTGGAGGTGCATGAGAGGTTCACTCTAAAAGTGATTGAACAGGTGACAGACTTGTCTTGTATCCCTCATTTTGCTCACCTGTAAGGAAGTCCAGCAATAAACATTTCTAGGAAGAAAAATGAGATCTAAAGTGCTTTGAAAGTAATCATCTCTCAGCACAGCAAACTGAGAGATGACAGCCAGACAGGAAGGGCAGCTGATGCTAGCACATTTCCACAGGCTAGAACAGCAAGAAGATGAATGGGGGCAGCTGGCCATTGCAGTCTGGTGAGTGGCCCAGCAGTGGAGTTCAGGGAAGAGGGAGCCTGAGTAGTCAGACTGCTGGATGGGCACTGCAATTGCTTATCCTCACCGTGGTAGTAAGTCCCACCATTCCACACTTCACTTGATCATTTACACTTACCAGTTCAGTGGAAACCTCAACATTTCCCTTTTGTACCAGTTAAATTTAGCATTCCAAACAATCAAAAATGTTTGATTTTGCAGCCTGTGTAGCAAAAGAGGAAACAGCACAAAGCTCAAGGGTGAGCAGAGCAGCAGAGAGGGAAGGTCTTAGTTCTTTCTAACCACAGAGGACAAGGGACTCATGTTCCATACACATTTTGCCTACTTTTCGGGTTTTGAGGCCGGGCTCTTGCAGGGGGGTTCTCCACAATGAGTCCACCCACTTTGTGTGGCAGCTTTAATTACACATCCAGCAGCAGCACATAAATAGTTAGGACACTAGTCACAGAGAGAGCATGAGGGTCCACGTCTCAGCTCCACCAAAATCTTAGCGATTTTACCACAGAATTTCTGTAGCCATCTCCTGGATCTCAGGAAGACACTGAACTTTGATCTCATACTCCCTGGTAACAAAATGTGTTTCATTGGTGATCTGCCTGTTGCCCACCATCTCCATCTGCAAACAGTATTGCCATGTGCAAAAATACATTATTCAATGAAGAAACCATTTTCTCAAATCCCACAGCTCAGGGGAATAGCTTTCACAGCACAGTTCTTTCAACAGCTACAGCTACAGACAGTGGAGAAGGCTGTGAAACTAAAATGGAGGAGAAGATATGCCGTGTTTCTAAGCAGTCTAAAAGCAGCCATGCAATAAGAAAGCACCAAAATACAGAATGACAGTGGGTATCAAAACCACAGACCAGGGTGCATGCTGGGGAAGAGAGTGAGACAGCAGAGGCACCCTGGTAAGAGCTGCCTGCAAAACCAGAAAGGGGGTAGGAAGCCAGTTTCTTTTGCACACTGTTACTAACCACTTGTGACCAGCAGAGCTTCAAGATGCACAAATGCCTGGAATAATTAGGTCAGTCGTGTCTAGATGCAGAGACAGCTAGATCAGACTTGGCTGTGCTTTAGCTTTCCCCAGAAACCATGGCTGTCACAACACCAGAGTTCATGAGATGGATATAAAAATTCTGCATCCGAGGGGTTATAGAAACTACCCTATTGTCAAAAAATTGAGTGGGCTACAGGAGCTACCTATACCTCTGCATCCTCTTGCTCCCTGCAGATTGCTTGCATAAGCAGGTCTTCGACTTCAGAGGCTAGTGAGTAAACAGGAGAGATCAAACATATTCCATACTCATCCTGTTTAAACATAAGCTGAGTTGTCTATGAGGCAGGACACTAAGTCCATGCAACACACTGTGTATATTCAAATCCAAGGATTTCTGTGAGTAGGGAAGGACTGTGGGATTACAGCCTGAATGTTAAATAGCTTCCTCATCTTCACAATGTCAAAGCATCATTTTATGCCCCAGGAGGATTCCTGGATAAAAGTAATTAACATTATTCTGCCCGGTGTTTGAGGCAGTAGGTGTGGCAGGCCGGGGGTGCCGCAGGCAGACCCAGAGAAGGGAAGGGCGGTGCTGGCAGCAGAGCTGCTCCGGCAGGACGGCAGCAGGGATGGGGACACGTTCCCTGCTCGCTGCCTGGGGTCTGCAGCCACACCGGGATCGCTGCAGGAGCTCAGCCTTGGCTCACCCCTCCAGCATCACTGAGAAACCTGCTGCCGGTGGAGGGTGATGATAGAGTGTTTCCCGTAGAGATTTCAAAACCTGGCAGTGGCAATTTGTGTTACAGCCACATCACCAGGTCTCAGACAGACCTGTCAGTGTCCTCACACCAGAAAAATAAAGCAGTAACATGTTTTTGTTGCTCCTTTTTGTTTTCACAAGATAACAAAGCAACCCTGCTAATGAGAGCAGGGGAAATTTATTTGATTTGGTTTTGTTTTTATTAGGACGTTTGCAAGTTCTTGTGACAGCAAAGAGAAAGCTTCCCTAGGTGTTAGCCCCATGCCCAGGATAAGTTCTAGAAACTGGATCCATTCTTCTTTTTAGTGGAATAGAATAACCACTGAAGGAGCTCTGCTTCCTTCTTTGATGTGTGTTAGAGTCCATGTAATTTATTTTTTATTTGATTTAAACTGAAATGCAAAAAGACCTGCTAGTTAGCAATAGCACAAGAACACAGTACAGTTGGAATATAAATGACATTTGACAAGAAAAAAAGAACCTTTTTTCCACATAGGTATTTACAGTATTTTGTACCTACACATAGGATTGATTCTAGCCTTTGATGCAAGTTATGCTGAAGAAATCTTAGTGGTACTGAATTGTGTTGATTTATCTAAAATTTTTAGATTTTGCCTTCCATTTGTGGTCTTCAACATTTTCTACAGATGACTGTAATTTCTTTCTTGCCTATCACAATAATATCATTAGAGAGCTTGGAGACAAATACAGGAGCTTATGCCACAAATGGGAATAGATTGATGAAAACACATAGAATATCACTTGCAAAACAGCAGTTATTAGAAACATATTAGTTGATTACCTAAGGTACTCACCAATGTCCTTCACTCAATCCCTCTGGGTCTAGTAATTTAGGAAGGAAGGTATTGTATTTTAATTTAGATTATGGTTATTGTAGTCTCCATAGGATTTGTAATATAATAAGGCCATCCAGCAGTTTTCAACTCTGGTAGCAAAAAATGTTACCGTGCCAAGGACATTATATCATACATTGACACTGGTTAGCCAGCAAAAATAGTACCTTATGACAGAGTTAGGGCAAAAATTAGACTTTTATATCATAATTCACAACAAAATTCCACCACCTCAGGGAACAAAGCATGACAGCAGCAGACAGAAATATACCATGTTTATAGACAATAACTGCAGCAGAGCTTCAGACAGCATCCTGCCAGGAGCCACACAACAAAACAGGCTGGACAGGCAAACTGGGACAACAAACAAGAAATACTGCTAAGTGCTTAAAATTAGAAGCAGTGATTCCAGGATCCACCTTTCACTCTCATCTAGAGGCGGCACTTGCTATCTGCTTATGTGTCCCCTGTCCCACTATTGTTTCAGGAAAAACCTCCCTTCCTTTCTTCTTATGATAATTAGCTGTTTCCATGGATAGACCCATGGGTCTCAAAGGCTCTTTACAAATGTTGCTGTCTGGTGTTGAATGTACACTACCTGCATGCTTTAGCAATTCAGGGTTTTGTTTTCTCTTTTTGAGTCCCTGTGCCTGTCCTTTGAACACCACCCACCCATAACAGTAAACTTTTCTGCTGCAATACCATTTATGTTACAGGCCTGGGTGAGCAGGCCTGGGTGAGCAGGCCTGGGAGCCAAATGCTGTGTCCTTTGGTGCTCTCTTTGGTCCTGAGAACCACTAAGTCCTTGGGGACACTGGAATGAGTGGTGGACAGATGGACAGGGAGAGCTGGGAGAGGGAGTGTGACCAGAGGATGGAACAAGTGCAGGATTAATGCAACAGCTGCTTGGCTTGAGAAGGAAGGGTTTATCTGTCCAGTTTAGTTTTGCTTTACATTACCTAACTGCACAGTAAAACGTTGGGAACAGTTCTCTGCCCATCTGCACTTGCCAGGGGTTAAACCACAGCACTGGTTGCCCTGAAGGGCTCAATCACCTGTGCTTTGTTTGCAAGCTGTACGCACCCTGGGTATTCTCCTGTGGTCTTTCCCCTTTCATGAAGTCTGATCCTGTATTTAAATCTCTCAAACTAATTAACTGCACACCTGTTCCTAAAAAAGGGACCTCTGAGAGCTCCCACAGCAACTGGAGATGTGGCTTGCCAAGGTGGGGGTGTTGCCAGGATTGCATCACTTAAACATGTCAGGCAATTGAGCCTAATGGGACTGACAGAAGTGATAGAGGCCAGGAAAGACATCATGGGAACACTTTTCACCACTTGGTCTTGATTCACTCTGCTGTGAGAACCCAAGCACAAGGCAAGTTCACAATGTCTAGGATCCTAGGAGTGGGATGGAGCTACAGCAACCTGCCTTAAGCATTTTGGAAAACTGCTCTAGAGTCCCCATGCCATTTGCAGTGTCTTTTCTTCAGCAGAGTCCCTTGGAAAGGGCAGTATCTCTGAGCCCACTCATAGACAGGTGTCCAAGAAGCAATATCTTGACTGCAAACAAAAATTTCATTCATGTGTTTGAAGGTAGGACAGAATTCTCAAATAGTGCCTGTTTCTTTGTCCTAATAACAATTAGCACATAAATCAGGTCTTAGTTCTTATGAGTGCTTTGCTTCTTAAACAGAATTGCTATGGCAAAAGTAAGGAATTGATTAACAGTTTGATTATTTTGAGCTTACAGTAAGAGAATCAAAATGGAGAGCTAATTCTTCATAAAAGATGGTAGCACTTCAGAATTTGTCTGTGAAAGACATGCTGTGAATCTCTTTACTTACACTGCAGTACCACAACATCTGCATGTGAAATGTTCAAAGTTCAAATCCACAGCATTTCAATTTTTATTTCTAATCTATTTGGTCCATATCAGTACATATTAGAACTCTCTGGCTGAGAAATATAAAACAACAAAAGGATCATAAATGATCCCCACAGGAAGCTGCTCAGAGAAGCACACACACTTAAAGGTTTCATCTTGTCAGTGTGTATAGGCACCTAAAGGCAGCAGAGCATCTGAACAAAGGCTGGGGCAGTCAGCTCCAGGTAGCCCTGCCTGAGTAGGGGCTGGACCAGAAGACCTCTAGAGGTCCCTTCCAGCCTCAGCCATTCTGTCACTCTATGATAAGCGGTATTGCTTTCAACAAAATTAATCCTACATTTAAAAAGTCATACAGCTAGTTACTTGTAAGGACAACAGTGCTTGTCTGTAGTGCTGCACATATCACAGCCTGTGTCCTCACCTAGAGAGCACCATGCCAGACCAGTTCTCAGGAAGTCACAGGTTTTACACCTATTACATAAGCAGAGGATGTGGTCCGGGAATTTTTCATGTATTATCAAAAAATGCTGTAAAGGATGGGCATGAAATCAAACCAGAAAATGGGTATGCATCTCCTGAGTGACAAGCATATTATGTAACCTACCTTCTATTCATACACACACCACAGAGAGCCTTCCTTCACCACCACTTTTATCTTAAATTTCGTGTTCGACAGAAGTCCAGTGCTGCTTCCTTTGAAATTGATGTTCAAATTATCATTAAGCTTGATGAGAATAGGACTGGTCTGTCTACCTGTCTGAATTTGAAAAGCGATTCCAACACTAAAGAGATAAAATTAAGTCAGAACATTTGCAAATCATTTCCGTACCCAGCATGTTGTTATGAATGTCTGTGGACATAACTGGGGAGAATGTTAATACAACTGGCTGTTAGCACAGAATAATAATTATCTGCTGTTAGATTAGTGTAAAATGAAAGATATAATTATTTGCAATGCACAAAACTTGAGGCTTATGATAATGCTCTGTTTTGTTGAACTTTATTTCTTCACAATTGTCTTAGTACGTGTTAATCAATTTTTTCTGAGGAATGTTAGTCCTATTGCACTTTATTTCCCTTCTCTTCAGAAGAGAAGGATTTCAACTGGTGGAGATGCATCAGCAGATCAATTTTTCTAAAGGCAAAATCACTAGATGTTTACCCCACAAACTGGGTTTTAATCAATGATGTTGTGCTGCAGAAACAAAGTAAATGACAGTCTGATTGACTGGGAAATAGCCAAGGACTGTTGCACATCTGTGCCAAACTTCAGCTGGGTTAGTGTGAATTAAAGTGTGGGGTGTAACTTGCTCTGACAGGAGATGAGGCACTGTGTATCTGTAAGGCTATTACATATGCCAGCATTGCTCAGCAGGGTTCAGCAGAACTGTACTCCAAGAGTGAATCCAATCTAATGATTTCAGATCATACACCTTTACCCTGGAATGGTGCTGCTTGAAGTTCATTCGAAATGGAATTTATAAGCTTACTGACATGGGATTCCTTTTTGCTTATAACACTGCTGCAATTAGCGGTAAGGTTAAATTCCAAAATCAGCTATCAAAAATGGTGGGTTCTTTATTTCTTGCTATCTCCTGCTCAATAATTGATTTTCTTTTTTCTGAAGGCAATGCTTTCATTGTCTTCAAAATTGCAAGACTCCACACAGAGTAGCTGGCCAGAACTGTAGGGAGTGGCATTTTGAACTTAGGATTTAATAGAAGCAGGTAACAAAAACACGGCTGTATTGTATGGCACAGTATGAAATCCCTTTGGAATGGCATTTCCCTTAAATCAAAAACAACAACAACCAACCAACCAACCAACCAACCAAACAAACAAAAAACCAACCACCAAACCTAAACCTATTACTCTTTTGTATCTGACCAACAAAACAAAAGATTCCAAGAGGAATCTGTGCCTAAGATCACCACGAATAAATTGCAGTGTATGATATAAATTCCCAAGAAAGGAAGTAGTCTAGGAGACAAGGCTGTAAATAAAAATACATGTTGGGCAATCACTTTATTTTTGTTTTATTCAGACTTTTACTCTACTACTTGTATGACAATATTGCAGCCAGGAGTTAATCCAGTTTTTACCAAAATATTGCATAACCTGCACTGCCTGTTTGCTTTTTTACTGGTCTGTATCTTTCATACACTTAAAATGACAACTGTACAACCTTCCTACCAATGTCCCTGCTACAACACATAACCTTCTAATCCTAGAACACTGTGCTCCTGACCCCTCCCTGTTAGGTTGTCATTATGAGAGCAAAGAGAGCATCACGCACATCAGACAGGACAGGGGCTTCTCAAGTAGTACACACAGAGATACTTCCTACTGCCTTTTTTATTTAACTTCTAGCTTAAGAAACATAGTGTGTCATAGTAAAACCCTGCCTCACTGAACATGGCTGTCCTCCAAACTGTGTAACACAGTCATATGTTTATGCTCTCATACATTTACAGAACTTTGCTTCTTTTGTGGCTGTGGTTCTCTGTCTGTTTAAGAGGGGAGAAGGAGCTGCATGGAAAAATTGCAGAAAAATTTTCCTAGGTCTTCCTATGAATTTTGTGTCTGTTTTGAAGACTTAAAGCTAGTCACAACACAAATAGTGTTTTTTTGGTGTCAGCTAAGGGCAAGGATATAGTTACTGTTTGCATAGAGAGCGGTAGGTAAGCATGTAATGCCTAAAGTATCATTTCAGAGTCAGCAACAGAGAAGTACATCAGTTTCCTTGTCCTACTTAGGTTGCCTGGATGTGTCACAAAGATGAACATTCACCAGAATTAGCCTACTTTGTTAATTGGACTGAAACCACCTACAAAGACAAAACTTTTCAAGTTATTGTCTTCTCCCTGTGGCAGATGTCCTTCATCATGAAAGCACAGGTGAGAGAAAGGTAAGTGCCAGCCACCTGGGAGTTTGGTATACCTACAAGGAACATGTTTCTACACAAAGGCAACATCATGCAAAAAACCCCCAGCAGCTCTTGAAAACATCATTGAGCACACCAGTTCCAGGTAAAGGCTGCTGGTTTGCTGATTCCTGTTTCTATGATGAGTCCTGGAGCAGCTGAGGTACAACTTCCCAAAGTGAGAGGCACCTGTAGCTCCAGAGAAACATCCACTCCCTCGGTGTTGCCCATCACTAAGCTAGAAATGCCAGTATTACTTGGGCATCAGTACTGAAGTTCTGTGCCCAATGAAACTTGTCAGAAACACCAATCTTGCTCAGCTTTTACACAGATCAAACTTTTGAAAGAAATCACAGAAAATGTTCTTCCACATACTTTGGGTGCATATAAATTTAATACACAGAAATGCACTAAAAATCAAAAATTTAACTTGGCAATATTAGTCTTTTTAGACACTTCCTAATATATCTCACCTGATAGTCTTTTTTTACCTCCCACTCAGGCACACTCATCTTTTTCTATTCCAAGCAAATAATACAGATAACCATGGTGATGGTAGAGTCTATAAAAAACATTTGATTTTGCTCACTGTAGCTCAAGACAGATGTAACAGTAACAGAAGAACAAAAGTAATGACAGAGCACTGGGGTGTTAAGCAAAGTTTCTTTCAAAGGAGAAAGTCAATAGCTCAAGAATCAAGGGGAAAAGATACGTGGTTTTGGCTCAAAGAAGTCACTGTAGTAGTTCTCTTTAGGCAGGATTTCATCCATGATGAAAAAGAGGGATCCATACAAAGGTAAAATATTAGTGATAGGTCTGGGGAAAATGCCTCCTTTATTTGGCCTTTATAATACTAGAACAGAACAAACGTAAGGAAAAAGCATGTAATATTAATATTAGGAAATAGTTTCATGCAGATAAGCCCATATGGGATCTATTGTCAGTAGGCTTGGAGGATTATGGAAGGACTGGATAACAGATAGTGGCAGCATGGCATCCTGCTACAAAAAGCTGTCAAAGACTAATTACCATCAAAAAATCGTTGTGCCATTTCCATGAGAATGCTAAAAAAAGGCTTCTCTTTTGTGCTGAGTTGTTAGTGACAGCCTTTCCTGCATGTTCTTCTAATATATCTAATACTGCCTTCTGTTAAAAGACTCAGGCAGGACAGATCCCATTCTGGGTATCTGTGGCTAGTTTAGCAGTTTTTAATCATGTTTTTGCCTTCCTTTGTTTGGCAGGGAGAGTGACCCAAGCAGAAAAGGAGGTGGTCAAAGGTGAGGAACATTTCCTCAGCTCTAACAGCAAAATTCACAATAGTTGCTGAACATAGTCCACTCATAAAAGAGATGTCACTTGGTGGCAGACAGCTCTATTATAGTTCATCCTAAAAATAAAGTACATTTTTTGTAGTGGTGGGTGTCTGAAGATGCAGACAGTGACAAACAGCATCTCCTTTATCTTTGCATTTTTCTCTTGATGTCTTGATAACACACCCATGTCAAATATTTAAAAGAAAGTCATCTTTTCCCAATCAACGTATTTACTCCTCCAGAAATGCTAATGGAGACTCAGTACCAAAATAAGAAAGAAACACAAAGAGGGCAGCAGCACTGTACTTTCATCTGCCATAGCAAGCAGCTGTCAATGTTAATGTAAAAATTATCCAGCAGGCATCCAAATTTATGCTAAGTAAACATTTCTTGAATCTATTACACACAGCAGGAACCTAGTTTTCTTCTGGCCATTGTTCTGAGTAACTATTTCTCAGTCTTTCTTTCCTATGGTACATACCCCAAGCCAGTCACCTTGCTGTGCAAGGCCATTAGCTTGGTTGGGCAGATTTTCCACTTTGTAACTCCATACCAGCTACTTGCAGACGCTTTCTTGCAGACATCCCTGAAATGGCTTCCAGGATTAGCTGCTTCACCACATTTCCAGGGACTGAGGTGAGACTTCACAGGCTCTAGTTCCTCAGACTCCCCTTCCCCTTCTTGAAGACAGGAGAGATCCTTGATTCCTGCCACTCCTCACAGCTCTCTCCTTACCCCCTTTTGGTTGCAAGCAGCCTGTAAGGACACAGGCCAGCACCCCCGCATTGGGGGTCCATTGCAGCCTGTAAGGACACAGGCCAGCACCCCCGCATTGGGGGTCCATTGCAGCCTGTAGGGAAACAGGCCAGTACCCCCAGCACTTTGGGTCCATTGCATCGGGGCCATGGAGTCTATAGGTATAGTTTGCCTATATATATTCCCTGACCTGACCATCCTCCACTGGGACCGAATGTACTTTGCTCTGGATTTTCCCACTGTTCCTGAGATCACTGAGAGCAAGTTCAGTAATCAGAAATGTGAAGAAGACATTGACTACTCCTGTGTCTATTGTCACAGGGTTGCCTGCCCACTTGAGCATGGAGCCAGGTTTTCTCTGGTCTTCCTTTTGCTGCCGCTGTCCTTGTGTAAACCTTCCATGCTGGTGTTCACATGTGTTGCCATATTCACTTCCAAATAAGCTTTGGCCTTCCTGACAATTTCTACAACCAGACAGCACCTCTGCAGTCCTCCTGACACCTTTTCCTACTTCCACCTCCAGTACACTTCCTTTCTATGTCTGTGTCTAGTGGGGAGCTCATCCTCTGCCCTCTTTGCTTGGTTTCTGCTTGCTGTCATGGACCATTTTTGAGCTCGGAGAAGATTAACCTTAAACATCCACTAGCTTTCCTGGACTCCTTCTCTCTCCAAGGCCATATCCCATGGAATTCTTCCAGGCAGATCTGTGGACAAATTTTGCTCTCAAGAAGTCCAAGGTGGTCTTGCTGTTTGCTTTATTCCCTCTTCTAAGGGTTCTAATCTCCACCATATCATGGTTCTTGCAAGCAGGCTTGTCTCTGATCTTCAGATTCCTGATCAGTTCCTCCTGGTTTGTAAGAATCAGGTCCAGCCAAGCACCTCTGCTCCATGGCTTCTTGATCCGTGTAGGGAAGATCAGTGTTGTTTATTCTTGCATTGGAAATGTCTTGGAAATGGTGTTAATTGCTGCAAAAGCACAGTAGGTAAGACACTTCCTCTTGCAGAGAATACTTTACTGTTACTTTACAGACACAGGCTCATGTCAGGCTCTGACTGGCTGTTGTAGTGACAGTTATGCTGCTCTTGAAAAGGCTCTTGGACCATCTTGTGTACATCTACACAAACCACTGCTCCCTGCTGACCCTCTCCATTGCATTTATCACCATCCAAGGTCTTCATTGGCTTGCAGAACAATATTCAGTCATCCATTTTCCTTAGAGATCTCTAAGGAAAGTCTAGGAATCTCTATCTTTTCATGCCAGTCTTGTAATCCTTGCAATAGCTACATTTCTGAACCTCTTTTTCACCTGTGTTGCAAACAACTCTAGGATTTATTTGGCTTAACTTTGCCATAGAGACATTGTAGGGCTCTCCTGAGATCACATTCCACAAGAAACTCAGAAGTTTTATTAAATCTGGTTGACTGCAGACTAGAAAGAACAATAGATCTCATACAAAGATGGACTACAAATACAGAGCAGTTAGAACAGTTAAGGCATCCATAAAGCTTATGGACTGGACTCCAGGAAAGAGGCACCTCTGCATACAGGGTACGACATCCAATCAGCTGGACACTCTGAAACAGGGACTAAATCTTAGTTTCATTTTATTCCACCGACCAAAAATACTACTTAAGGATGAAACTCCTTTAATTCCTTCCCCTAGCTTTCATGTCTTCATCATCAGAAAAGAGCTGTAGCTTCCTTAGAGAAAGCCATATAGGGCACAAAAACCAGGAGTTCAACACGATGATGTAGGTTACTGAACCATCATATTCAATCCCAGTGGGACAGCAATTCTTTATTAAACTGAATTGAATAGGTACAGAAAAGCTGTCTGAAGTGCCAGGAAGGAAGTGTGGACTGGATATTCCTGCCATTTAATTCCTTAACTGCTAAAACTCCACTCTTTCAGACACTGCCAGTTCCACTGTAAAGAGAAGAAAATTTTAAGACCTGTGCTAAGAACGAAAATGCCTAAACATGGGGATATGGCAAAAGCAAGGCTATCTGAGGTATAATTCCCCCTTGCAGGACCAACAACAGGGCCTGTACACAACGGTGACTTTCAATGAGTCACAGTCTGGTGGTGATGTTCAGTGTATGCTCCAAAGACTCAGCACTAAGCCTGCTCAGCCCCAGGCTGCCATGCTGACCAAAGATGCCAAACTAAATTAGTTAATTCCCAAAGCCACTTACTTCATGGGAAAGTGTGAGAAGAGGACAGAGCAGGAGAAATGGTAGGCTGCAAGAAAACCTAAGAGGAAAAAAAGGAAAAAGAGACAGAGAGAGAAAAAGACACCTGCATATAATGCCTGATTAAACAATTCAGCTGAACTCATACAAAAATAGAAAACCAAACCCTCTGACCAAGCCTGGGCAGAAATGCATAGTGAAAATTCAGGACTATTGTGGCTCCTAACAGGAAAAGTTTTTATGGACCTAATTTATTTTCTTAGTTAGTTTATGTATACAGCTCTAAGCATAAATATTCAAGAAAGCCAACTTCACACAGGAGAAAACTTACAGACCTCCCGGAAAGGCTTTAGTTGGCACTAAGGGACAAAAACACTGACACAAACAAAGAACTTTATTTGAATGACTTGCTGTAGTCAGAAAAAAACCCAGCTGATCTACTTCTTTCCAGATTCCAGGTCAATTGGACAGGAAGAAACTTCTTTCAGCCTGAACAGGCTCTTCCAAGATCTGAATGTCAGCTAACTGTATTATGCCAGCTAATTAAGACACAGGCAGAATGAAGATCCTGCTGAACACAGCGGGATCCCATAACAGGATTCAGCAGACTGTACCAAGTCACATGGGGTGGGACTCCAGGGCTGGTGGTGACCCACATCCATGTGCAGGCTGCTGGTTCTGGGCAGGGATGTCTGCAGGGATTTTATCTTTTTACAGTCATTAGAGACTATGAGCTGAAAAAACAGAAGAAGCAGAAAAAGGTTGTCTTTCCCTTTCTTGTCTGAGATTTCAGATTTCTGTATCATTATAAGATTTAAGAACTCTGTAAGTTACAATGGTAAGCTTTGCTGCACTATTCCTTGGTCAAACACCAGATGGAATTCTGTTATAGATGGAATATTTCAGCTTGTTTTGACCCGCAAGTAAGGAGAGAAATGGTTTTTTTAGTTCTTGTATTGACACAGTAAGGTGGCTTTGAGTTTCTTGGAAATTAAGTAAAGGTTTGTGTTCTGTATGGTTCAAGAACACAAGAAGCTTTTTTACGTTACAAGCAAGAACACAGCCTGCGGCGAGGTGTACCTGGCCTGGCAGGTCAGTGTCCGGCTAGCAGAGGGTAGGCCGACACCCAGCTGCAATCCAATCCGAGCATCCCCTGGTGTCTGAGGGCCTCAGGCTGTGCTCGCCTGCGGACTGGTCTCACTGCCAACACGACAGGAAATAAGCAGCTGGACTCTTGATGGGGTCAAGTCAGGTTTAATGCGAAGCCTAAGACGACAACCAGGGAGAGACCTGGCATGGAGGGTGGAACAAAGTTATATCGGAAAAGGGTGTTTCAGGGAGGGGTTTACACAGAACCAATAAGGGAGAATGTAGGAGTGAACCTAAGATAACAGGCATTAAGGAAAACCCAATCAATACAAAGTAAGGGAGGGGCCCCGGGACCACAGCCAATCATAACCCCCCTAGGGAAGAAGATTCTGGAAACTGGGGAGGAGTGGGGGGTAATTGACTGGACCCAGGGAGGAGAAAAAATTTACTTATAAGGAGATGTGGGGGAGGAGGAATTATATAACTTAAAAGACTGACAATACAAGTGGCGGGAAAACTGGGGAGGGCAGAACCATTTACATACAATGGGGGAACAATACAAAATGGGGGAGTAATACAATAAACTTAACGAACACACTACAACAAGACTGAATCAATAAGAAGTAATGATCATCTGAAATTACTGATTGAGTTAAGAATTAAATATATTTCACAGGTTGGCTTTTGCATTACGGCAGCTGTTGCTGCCTTGACAGTGAAAAAGATGACAGTAATGGGAAAACGTTTTCCTTTTGGACTCAAGGACAAGCAGCAGAGAGAAGAGAGAAAGTAATCAGGAACAACCCAGGACTAATGCAAGCTGAAAAAATTCCAATTAAGAGCCCCTAAATGTGATTTCTGTCCATACACTCACCTTGAGGACTTCAGCACTTCCCTGCTTCCCAGTGTTGAAACTTTTGGCTTTTGCTTCTGCTAAAGATCCGTTTCCCTAGCAAATAAGGAAGAAGACACTAAAAACTGATGGTTAAAGAAAACTCTCTTCCTACCTGTTGAACAGCAATTTTCATCCATACAGTTCATCTGCACACAGAGATGTAAAACTTTGGATTGAAGTAATCAGCCTGTTGATACACACAGCTGCCTTCCAGAGGAGGAGGTGTTTTAAAACAGCCCTTCTAGCTTGGCTTTTAAGGACCTGGTACTTGGATACCTCAAAATAGTGAGTTGTTAATAGTGGAGGTTTGTTCAGAGAATGCATGATCATGTCTCACTTTACTACTTCATCTGTACAAATTATGCACATTCACTGGCCTGCGCTTGATTGTGCAGGATAGAGCTCTCCAGAAATTCAGTGATACAGAATTCTTGCATCCAGATTCAGTAGTACAGATTAGTTTATTATGCTCTGTTTTCTCACTTCACTTTAGGCTTCTAATTATAAACATCCTAAGAAAGCCAGGGTAGCACTGTGTGTGAGAGGGCTCAAATAGACATTATGAAAGATTCTGTACCAGCAAAATATTTTGTTAGCAACAAAGCATAGAAGGTGTAAACAGAGAAGGCAACCTTGGAGTTGACTTTTCTTTTTTGCTACCTGATGCTAGAACCAAATCATGAATATTTGATTGCAGGTGGGGTTCTCCCTGAGCTGTGGGAAACCTGTGCCTCCCTCATTGTCTCACAGCAGCCAGGAGCTCAAGAACTGCATGCATCCTCAGACTGCCCCACCCTGTGCCAGTACAGTGTGGGGAGAGAGGGCATCCACCAGGGGTTGCTCTTGGTTTGTTCTTCACAAGAGAAGCCCTGCTGGCATCTTTTGCTGGACAAGATAAAAGAATATGATCAATTTTTTTTCTATTTTCAAAGGAAAAACAAAACCAAAAACAAAAAAAACAAACCCCAAAGGTTTGGTAAACCAGACCCTGAGGTGTTGAAGCCTCAGCAAGAGAGATCATCTCCACTTGCCCTGGAAGCTGCTTTTAAGTGGGGCTCTTGGTTTTGGTCTTTGCTTAAGCTGTGTCACCAGTGAGCCCTGCCTGGCCTGTGGGCCAGTATCTAAGCATGACCTAGGCCATGTCCCATGACCAAGTCCTGTCATGACCCTGCTCTTCTGTCACCTGCAGCTCCCAGCTTCCCTGACCTTTCATCTGACCTTCATTTTCCCTTCTTTCAAGGTTCATTCCTTTGCTCCAGGAACACTGAGTGTCTCAGAGGCTTCAAATTATGACTTACCGTCTGCCTGTAATATGTTCCAATTGCATTAATTTACAAGGAGAAAAAATCCCAAAGTGTCTGAAGTTCGTGGCAGTTAATGAAATACTATCCTTGTGCAATATATCCTTGTTTTATACAACCTCATTTTAAGTTATTGGATGTTTTCTTAATGTTTTTTTAACATACCAAAATCTGGGTTATGTTTCTAATGTCCTGAAATGGCATAAATGTGCTCCTTTGCTATGTATGTGCTTAGACTCAGGATCACCCCTGTCATAAAACCAAAAAGCTGATGGATTGTCTAAGGAAATATTATTGCAAAGCATATTTCTCCTATTGAAACCCCAAAAAAGCAAAGTACTTACATGCCTAAATGTATTGCTTGTTTGTTTGTTTGTTTGTTTGTCACTTAAATCAATATTCTTTGGTAATATTTGCATTTTATATAATTCAGACATTCCCATTAGGCTTGAGGTATAACAGTGCTGTACAAGGATTCTTGGGAGGTGTACTCTAAATTGGTCTTTTAGAGCTCACGGAAGAGATGCATTTGTTTTTACCACAATGATACCCTGGAATGGCGTTCCTGGAAGGTGTGGTTGATGCACTGACCCTGTAATTGTTTAAGGAGCATTTGGAGGACATCCTTAACAATATGCTTTAATTTTTCATCAGCCCTGAAATGCTTAGGTAGTTGGGGGACATGAGCATTGTAGGTCCCTCACAGCTGAAATATAATATTCTATTCTGTTCTATTCTATTCTATTCTATTCTATTCTATTCTATTCTATGGAAAGCAGTGAAACATAAGCAAAACATCAAAGCTAATAACTGGGCAAGAAGACTTCTAGACCACTTTTTAACACTTTCAATTAAGTTTTTCTAAAGCAAAAGGTAATTATCTTTTCTATTTAATGATTCCACCTGTGTCATAGTTTGCATGCTCATGTTGACTGTATAAAGGCCTCTTCCAATTTCCAATTTTAATAGATTTTTAATGCCTTTCAGTATGTATTCCGAGAGAGTGGTTTTTCTGTTTTTGTTTTTTAATTGACTATTATTTTTCCCAGTTCTTCTATATCTTTGAAATACTAGTTTTGGGATCCAGCAAAACTTTGCTGAAGCATGTGAGCT
This sequence comes from Ammospiza caudacuta, assembly GCF_027887145.1. Classification (NCBI taxonomy): domain Eukaryota; kingdom Metazoa; phylum Chordata; class Aves; order Passeriformes; family Passerellidae; genus Ammospiza; species Ammospiza caudacuta. The sequence continues at coordinate 41,891,682 of NC_080632.1, forward strand.
GGCAAGAGCACAGTGCTCATCTTGGGATAGCATTAAGCCCCAAACCCAAACTAAACTTTAATCTTTGCCATGGACAGTTGCCTTCCAAAGCTGTTGCATGAGTCTGCAAAAGACACAGAAGAAAGGCAATGTGAAGGACCTTATATATAACATTCATATTCATATGAAAGTAGGAGCAGTCATGTAGATGTGAATTAGAAGGAAATACTGTTCAATAAAAATAAAAACAGGTGACTACAAGATTCCAAGTAACAATAATAAGATCTGAACCTGGTAGCTTAATGATAGCTTCAGCTCAAGCAAGAGGAAAGTTACTCCTGGATTTATTTAGACAAGGATTACTACTATTTTTTCATCTGCTTGCTGTTTACATTAGGTATTGACAGAATAACTCAAACTCCTATTGAATTTCTGCACCTCAGTGCAAACTTGTCAGTGATTGAGATACACTAAAAAGATCCATGACTGAAGTGCATAAAGAGTGATGTATTCCTACAGCCTGGAACAGTGTTTTTTCCTATTCAGATTTCAAAATATTTTCATGGGTACCCAATCACTTACAAGTAAAAGATGAAAGTTCAGCTTTGTACCTTCCACAACAAACATTCTGTTTCCAGTTTGCAAGCATTAAGACTTACATAAATAGGACCAGGATTTAATTTAACATTAATTCTACCTGCCTGTCTCCCAGGCTGGAGCACTCCTGGCAAAGGTTGCTTAATGTGGTCGAATTTGGTTGCTTGAGAAAGCAAATTTCCCTGTGCTGTCTTCAGTGATGAAGAAGCTCCTTGCTAGAATGGAAAGACCATGTTGGCCAGAGGTGACTTTCAGAGGCTACACAGACTAACATGGCTCCTCATAACCATGTTCTTGTAAGGCCTGCCATGAGGCTGAAATTAATTTCTGTGTCATAGAGCAAGAGATGATGTATGACGCAGAATGCTTCAGTAGAGACCTCAAAAATTACCTTGTTGGTTGTGAAAATAGGTAGCTTTGAAACTTTAGACTTATTCCTCACTTGCTGAGTTTCATTTTCCTTTAGAAGTCTCCCCAGATTTGCCCTTAGGAAAGTTAATTTGTCCTTGCTATCAAAGGAAAAAATTCAATCCTGTGCACAGAAGGATAATTTAGGACACAGTTGATGGGTTGCTGCCAGTTGGTTGAGCATGGTGCTGATAATGCCAAGGTCACAGGTTTGATCCCTGTACAGGCCATGCACTTCAGAGTCAGACTGATGATCCTTGTGGGCCCCTTCCAACTCAGAATACTCTGATTCTGTGATACAACTGAGTCCAGTGCAAACCTTGGCACTGACTTGGCTGTTCAAGCTGTCTGAAGGCGATTGGTACATTTATGTGAGACAGAGTGTACTTTCAGGCAAAACTAGGAGGAAAAATAGACCCACCAGTGAATATGTAAAAAGGTAATGTATGTGTGACCTTCCTGGAAATGTTTACACTTTTCACAGAAGACTATTTCTATACATTTCTGTAACAATAAGGTTTAAAATTTTCAAGTTTATCTGTGCAGCATTTTTCAAGACTGACTGCTGTAGTCATATCACATGGTATGCTGTAACACCTTGTTAGACAAAAACAGACCTCTCGTGTGATGGATCCCCATGCTTTACACCAAAGTATACCATGAGACTGAAGTGGGGGCTCATGTTTGAGAGGGATGATAGGAGGTTATGATGCATGATGTGCTGGAGACACTCTCTTAGCAAGTTCACAGAGCACTGTTTGCTCTCTTTTTGAGCAACAAAGTGCGAAGTGGTGTCATACGAGTAATTTCTTATTTTTGAAAAGATAACTGTGAATTCTGTATGGTAGGTATTTTTCTGAGTTTAAAGTTATCTTTTCATGAAGCTGTCACTATCCGGCACAGTATTTGTTCATCCTGTGTCTGGACAGAAGCAATTCTGGGATGAGTTAAAAACATTTTACTGAGCAAGCTCATTTAGTTTAAAAATAACTTGAGATTTCTTTTTGCTCAATGGCTCCAATGAACAACCCCTTGTTGAATACTTGGTGGACTTCAGAAAGGTGAGGTGGCTAGAGATGAGAGACACCATTACCACCAGTGCAGATGGTGCCTCTGTTATTTTGTAGGATAGTGTCCGTGATTTCACCTGATGTAACTCTGATTGATCACATAGTTACATTAAAGGATCTACAACAGCAAGCGATAGAAAGGGAAAGCATGACATGGGCTTCTCCTGAAACTATTGGAAAGCACTGAGGAAGCCAGTTGTGACTGTCTGTTACTCACTGAGGTTATGACTGCTTCCAAGGGCCAGGAATCTTTTTTATACAGACATTAGCTATTAAAAAACTAGTCTGGAAGAAAGAGGCAGCACTCTCATCTGAGGAATATTGACACAGGCAGAACAGCCAGTGAGGCTAATGCTGAATTCAGCAGGGATGTGATAGGTGGGCATGAGATGGCACTCACCGGAGCTCTGACAGGGGATGAGCTGCCCACTCACACAGCTGGGCTTACCCAAAGGTAAGTTTACCCTTTATTAATCTTCATGTCTCAGACAGGGAAGCATGTTCACCTAGAGGAGCTGCTTTGAATTAGTTCTCACTCCAAAGATTATATCCCAGAATACACTGGGTTGGAAGAGACCCACAAAGATCATCAAGTCCAGTTCAACCCAAGAATCACATCATGTGCCTGACAGCATTGTGCAATTGCTGCTTGAATTTTGTCAGGCTTCGTGACCCTTTCTCGAGGAGCCTGTTCCTCCCTTGACACAGCTTCAGGCCATTCCCTCAGGTCCTGCCACTGGTCACCACAGAGAAGAGATCAGTGCCTGCCTGTCCTCCTCACAAAAATGTTTTAAGCGCAGTAAGGTCTCACCTCAGTCTCCTCCAGGCTGAACAAGCCAAATTACCTCAGCTGCTCCATAGGGCTTCCCCTCAAGGCCCTTCACCATCTTTGTGGCCCTCCTTTGGACACTCCCCAATAGTTCTGTATCTCTCTTACACTGTGGCACCCAGATCTGCCCCCAGCACTCAAGGTGAGGCTGCCCCAGCTCAGAGCACAGCAGGACAATCCCCTCCCTTGCCTGGCTGGCCATGCTGTCCCTGATGCCCCAAGGACACGGGTGGCCCTCCTGGCTGCCAGGGCACTGCTGACCATGGTCAACTTGCCATCAACCAGGACCCACTGGTCCCTCTCTGTGTTGCTGCTTTCCAGCATCTCATTCCCCAGTCTGTCTGCACATCTAGGCTGTCCCAGATGCAGAATCCAGCAGTTTCCCTTGCTGAACTTTGTATGGTTGGTAATCTCTCAGCCCTCTAATTCATTGAGGTCTACCTGCAGGGCCACCCTGCCTTCAAGGGATTCAACAGCTCCTCCCAATTTTGTATCATTTGGAAACTTAGATAATGTCCCTTCGAGTCCTGCATTCAAGTAATTATGAACTTGTTGAAGAGTGTAGAGCCTAAGAAAGAGCCCTGTGGAAGCCACTTGTGACAGGTCACCAGCCTGATGCCACCCCATTCACTGTAACCCTTTGTGCCTGACCCATCAGCCACTTGCTCACCCAGTACTTGATGTGTTTATCCATCTGTGTGCTGGACATTTTGTCCAGAAGGATCCTGTGAGAGGCAGTATTGAAGCGTTCACTGAAATCCAAAAGGATTGCATCAACTGGCTTCCCTTGATCAAGTAAGTGGGTTACTCTGTCATAAAGTTAGGTTAATTCTGACAAGCAGGACTTTCCCATCATGAACCTGTGTTGGCTGTGACCGATGGCTGCATTGTCCTTCAGGTGCTTTTCAATACCTCCCAGAATAGTATTCTCCATAATTTTGCCAGTCACTGAAGTGAGACTGCCAGGCCTGGAGTTTCCAGGCTCATCCTTGCTCTTCTGGAAAACTGGGACATCAGCCAGCTTCCAGTCAACTGGGACCTATCTGGATTCCCAAGTCCATCAGAAAATCATAGAGAGAGGTCTCGTGATGACATCAGCCAGCTCTTTTGAGTCTTCTCAGATGAATTCCATTGGGCCCTATAGATTTACAGGGAATTGGGAGTTGATCATTCTCACAGCCACTGTCCTCCAGCTCAGGGCCCTGGGGCCCATTAATCCATCATTGGCATTGAGGACAGAGGCAAAGGAAGCATTAAACATCTCTGCCATGTCCATGTCCTTGTTTGTGAGGTGGCTGTTCTCATCCTCTAAGAGGACAATGTTATTTCTCCACTGTCTTGTGCTATTAATGCGTTTAAAACCCCTCTTTTTATTGTTCCTCTCAGTTGTGGCCAGCTTCATCCTCAATTGAGCTTCAGCATGACAAATTTCCTCCCTGCAGTGGTGAGCAGCATCTCTGTGATTCTCCCACATCACCCGACATTACTTCTGCTGAGCCTACACCTTCTTTTTTTGCCCCTACCTCCCAAAGAAGATTCCTGTTCAGCCAAGCCATCTTCTGCCTCCCCTGCTTGACTTCTGGCATTTGGGAATTGCCTCTTCCTATGCCCTTAGAAGATGGTGCTTAAAATGTGACCAGCACTGACAGACCCCAGCAGCTGCAGAGCATTTTCCCAGGGTACCCTACTGACTGATTCCCTGAGCAGCCTGAAGTCTGCTCTCCTCATGTCCAGAGTGGAGGTTTTGCTCGCACTTTTCCTTCTGTCAACAGATTCTGAGCCAGATTGCTTCATGGTTGCTGTGATAAGGACAGCCACCAATCTCAACTAACACAACCCCCTCTGTTTGGCAAACAACTAATCAAGGAGAGCACCTTTCCTAGCTCTTTCCTCTTAGTACTTGTATAATGAAGTGGTCATCCAGGAGTTCTACCCATCTTCTGGACCTGTTTGTGCCCACTATGTGGTATTCCCAGCTAATGTCTGCCAAGTTGAAATCCCCCAAAGAACAAAGACAATTGATTAAGAGGTGTCTCTTAGCTCTTCAAAGAGTAATTCATCAGCATCATCATCCTGGCTGGATGGTCTATAGCAGCCTCCCATAATGACATCTGCATTGTTTGCAGATCCTTACCCAGAAGCCCACAATTGTGGCATTGACAAATGTGAGCTCCATACACTCCAGCCCTTCTGTGAGCAGAAAGCTAATACATGTGTGACCTTCCTGAAAATGTTTATTTCTGTGGTGGATGCAGCCTTTGCAGAAGGGTTACAGAGTTTCTGTAGCTCTTCATATTACTAAGGTTAAAAAAAGTGCACTGAAGGTTCATGTTCATCATTCCAGCAATGTGTCTCAGGTGAGAACTTTCAAGATGGCACAGTTGGAAAAGGCAAGGGTATGAGCCCCAGAAGTAGTCAGAATGACAGAATCACTGCATGGCAGAGAAAAAAAATCCATCACTTGAATGGTTGTGAGTAATATATTCACACTTCTCCCCTACAGCTTGGTGTCTGAGTCTCAAGTCAGCTGAACTAGGCATTTATGTTCTGGAAACAGGGAGGATGCTTTGAATTGAGTCTGGACAAAGGGACAGTAATAGCCTTTTTTTTTTTTTCCCATAAGTAGAAATAATCAGCTCACCAGATTTAGGACAAGCTGCCTCTTAATTTTTCTTTCTCTGTTTTTGTTTTGTTTTGTTTTTGTTTGGGTTTTTGTTGTTGTTTTGTATTGCTTTGTTTTGTTTAACCTATGCATCTCAGAGAAATCACTAGTGCAAAGTACTTTGATTCTGTCATGGAGGTATGGACCCTGCTAACAGCATCCATGCATCCTCCAGATTCTCTAGAAATAGTGAAAAAATTAACAGAATCTTTAAGGTTGGAAAAGAGACTTCTAAAATCACAGAGTACAATCTTGACCAAACACCTCCTTATCAACCAGACCATGGCACCAAGTGCCACATCCAGTTCCTTCTTGGCCACCTGGGCACTGCTGGCTCACGCTCAGCTGCTGTCACCAGCACCCCCAGGGCCTTTTCCTGTGGCAGCTTTGCAGCCACTCTGCCCCAGCCTGTGGCACTGCCTGGGGTTGCTGTGACCCAAGGGCAGGGCCCAGCACTGGGCCTTGTTGAGCCTCACACCACTGGGCTCGGCCCATGCTCCAGCCTGCCCAGATCCCTCTGCAGAGCCTTCCTGCCCTCCAGCAGGTCAGCACTCCCACCCAGCTTGGTGTCATCTGCAAACTGACTGAGGGTGCACTCAATCCCCTCATCCAGATCATCCATAAAGAACATGAAACAGAACTGGCCCCAGTACAGAGCCCTGGGGAACGCCACTAGTCACTGGCCACCAGCTGGTTGTATCTCCACCAGCAATCTCTGGTCCCATACAGCCAGGTTTTTACCCAGAACAGAATACACCTGTCCAAGCCATGGCCTGACAGCTTCTCCCAGAGAATGTTGTGGGAGTCACTGTCAAAGTCTTTGAAGTCCAGGCAGATGATGCCCCCAGCCTTTCCCTTATCCACTCCCTGGGTAACCCTGTCAAAGGAGGAGATCAAGTTGTACAGCCGGACATGCCTATCACAAACCTCTGTTGATGGAGCACGATCCCCTGGTTGTCCTGTACATGCTGTGTGATGGCACTCAAAACAATCTGCTCCATAACCCTCCACAGCACTGAGGTCAGGCTGGAAGGCCTGTAGCTCCCCCAAACTTTCTTTGACCCTTCTTGAAGATGGGCATCACATTGGCCACCCTCCAGGATGAATAATTTTCCTGTAATTACTCAAAATATCTATGATTTAAATCTTTACTATTAAACAGAAACAGTAGAAGATGGCATGAAGACACCGAACAAAAAGTTACATTCAGTGAAGTGATACAGTGGAAATTGGTCTAGTAAGGTTTTCTACAGCAGAAGTAAAATGTTGTTTTGGTTAGACTGCCCCTTATGTAGTTGAAATTAACTGCACAGTTTTAAGTACCTATTTACTACTTCTGAGTGCTTAAGTGCACTGACATGGAACCCTTACTGTCTTTTGTGCATCTGCAGAATGTCTGATATGCTCAGCTTCACTGCTTTCTTCTTTGACCATATGAATAACTCAAAGAAACTTCTAAAAGTGCAGGAGCACTGACATGTCCCTAGGGTTACGTCACCAGACAACTGCATTAATAGAAACAAGGCGTTCTGGTCACAGAAAAAGCAAAATTCTAAGTGAATCGTCAGGCAATGCCTTTTTCCTCCTTCTTCTCAAGTTAAAATGACAAAGGAGATGGGAAGTAATGCTGCACAATTAAGCACTGACTTCTTTAAGTCTGTAAGGCACTCAAGTTCATACAAAATTTATCCCAATGGAATGTGGAGAGAAGAGAAGCTATGCTGGAAGCCCAAGGGGAGAATGCATATAACAGATACTAGTACTGCAAAATGGAGTATAAACCATAATACAAATAATACAAATGGACACTAATTCACCTTTACCAGAAGCCATGTCTGTTTCAGAGAAGAAAAAAAGAATTACATCTGGCATATAAGTAGTTATCTTTCACTTGCAATGAATTAATGTCTTAGTATTAGGGTCCTCTCTTGATTTTATCTCCATCTCCTGGCATGAGAATAGCTGATGTAAAGTTTGTATTTGCAGGTGGCAGATAATGCAATACGTAACTTAAACCCTTTATGTCAACAAAAGCAACAAATGCAATGAAACACCAGTATATGTCACTGCAACAATGGATTGTGCATGAAAACATGACACTGAATACCAAGAACAAACCCAGCAAAACAGCTACCTAAATTGGAAGTTATAAAAATGGTCCTTGTTGTGTGTATGAATCTACAAGTTTTCTTGTCCCTCTGAAAATATAGTAACTTCATGTTGCAGCAATTTGTTGTGATTCAGCTTTTTTGACAGCAACTTGGCATACAGGGGAAGAAAACAGAAGCTGTCATCATCTAATTGGATAAAATTTTTGTTCTTAGTGTGTCTGCTCTGGTCACAAATATAACAAGGAAGGAAAAACACCACACAGATTGAAATAAAAGCTCTTTAGAATAGACAGGAGAATACATAACAGCATCCAATCAAGGCACAAACCTCAGTATGTTCTTCAACATACCCATCTCTGTGTGAACATAAAGTAAAAAATATGGTAAGCATTGCCAGACTGTAGCTTTCTCTTCAAGCTAATGGAGAGACAAGGAGTAGCATCTGGAGAGCAGATATGACTTCTACATAAGAAAGTACTGTTGTGTCTGCACCAACCTACTCTCACTTGAGCTTTTGGTTGTTAAGGGGAAATAAGAGAGAATGAGGCACCAACTTCCAGTGAACTTTTGTTTTGTATCATGTTTAAATAACTGTTGAATAAAATATACTTTCTGACTTTCCTCACAGAGAATAGGGAGGCTACCTCTGGATAATCCTTCCTGGCATTTTCATTTCAACGTAATTAACAAAATTACCCCCTGTGCAAACATGGTCCTTGCTGTTTAAACACTCATATGGCTGCACAGTCCTAAAGTTCTGTCCCTGCTGAATGAAATGTCCAGTTCCATCAAAACCGAATTAAGTAAATGCTAATTGTTTCACACTTTTTGCTTATTGCTTTTGTCTCACCTACCTCTACACCTTTTTTCAGCACAGAAAGATTAGGAATGAGTGACTCCTCAAATAATATACAAGCCAAATGCAAAGGAGTCAAAATTATATCACTCGCCTCTTTGCCTACCCTGAACCTGCTTCCTCTTCCTCTTTAGATCAAAACAACCACATAAAATACTTTTGCTAGCTCCTTTTCTGAACCTATGGTTCAGCATACAGTTGAAGTCCCTACTCAAAATCTGCAGGAACTTTAAAATATTTCAGAGGTTTTTCCAGGAAATGAACAGAGGGGAAAGCAAGACACCCGCCTAAAAATCCCTTTATAAAAGATTAATTTTTTTTTTTTTAATATTCCGTGTCCTGTTTTTAGTATTCTGTTTTTCAGGCTAGACTATGTTTCGTAAACCTGATCATCCAAGCACTCATGAAGAAGTGACATTAGCTTGGGCATTATTAACAGAGCTATTAATGCTCAGATAGTTGGCAGGACTGAGCATGTATCAACAGCTCAGTAACTGCACACAACTCTGAGACTTACCACTGCATCAGCTCTGCCTTTGTCTCAGTGTGCACAGAGGCTGTGGCAGCATTTGCTGTGTCTTCATGCCTTCACAATCATTGAGTCCAGTCGTCAGCTTCATTCATGAGCTGAGGGAGTGAGAAATACTTTGCACTGAGGACCAGACATATTTAAGGAGGAAGTAATTTATATCAATGATGAGAAGAATCTGTATTTTCTTTGTTTCTTTCAGAAGATGTGAGGGGAAAATAAATTTTATTAAAAGCATCTGAAATGTATAAAAGATGTTAAATTTCTTTCATCTGGCCCACTTAAACTGCTGCCTATTTCCCAGGAGAAACCGATGTGTCAAGAAAACATCTTTTATTTACTTCACTTTTCTTGTCTTCATCAGAGCCCAAGCTACACCATTTCCAATTTTATTACACTATTTTTGAAACTGCAGCAGGAAATGAGCTAGATTTCCTCAGTATGGACTGTAGCACTGCACTTTAATGGGTACAGTCCAAAAGGCATTTCAAGTGTTTTACCTGTCACTTTGTACTAGAGAGGGAATTCTGTAAAGGAGAAAATATTTCCACCTTAAACACAGATTTGTAATTTAAGTAAAGATTTTCTCCTTTTTTTGGTAAACAATTAGGAAAGTTACACATGACAACAATTTTCCCAGTACCTTTTTTTTCTTTTTTTTTGTAAATAATGTACTAAGATTGCCAGGAAAACAATTCAACTTGAAAAATACAATAAATTCATACAGAGAAACAGCCAGATAGCAATTAAAATTCTACTCTGGTAGAATGAATTAAAATCCTAAGCAAAATAACAGGACCAACAGCAGTGGAGGCATAAGCATGTGTTACATCCTAAATCTACTTTATTTTAATGTCAAAAAATATTTGCAGGTCTTCTGAGGGTTTTCTGAAACTAAGAGAGGAAATTAAAAATATTTTGAAATTACTTAAAGCTGGTAAAAGAAGCTGCAGTAAGAATTCAACTGTATTTCTTCATGCAAACTGGTATCATAATATGATTTACAGTTATTGACCAAACCCAAAGCTACTTTCAATTTCAACAGAAGTGTTGCATCTTAGTTAATTTTCTTTATCCAGCTAAACACTCATCTGCAAATAATGAGTTCTTGAAAAATAAATGAAACTGGGTCACTGCAAAGTCATCAGTGACTCTGGGGATGGGTAATGTGATACTGTGCCTTTTATATCCAAGCTGTCAGTTTTAAAATCCAGTCTAGGCCAGCAGTGACTGCCACTATATGATTTTTGTCATGCGTAACAGGTTACTAGATTTGGTTCATTTTGCAGGGAAAAAATAACATCTCTCTATGGAATGTATGATCTTATGAAACTGTCACTGAAAACTAAATTATCCTGCATCACAGAATCACAGGACTATAGGCAGGCACCTCTGGAAGTCATCTGGTCCAATCCCTCTGCTCAAGTAGGGCCACTTAGAGGTGGCTTTTAACTATCTCCAAGGAAGACTAAAGCTCTATGGGGAATTTGTTCCAGGGCTCAGTCACCTTCAAAGTAGAAGTTTCACAATATTCATAGGCACTGCCCGTGATTTCAGTGTGTGCCCACTGCCTCTTGGTCCTGCCCTGAAAAGATCCTGGTTTTGCCTTCCATGCACCTTCCCTTTCCCAAAACTAATTCACATCAACAAGATGCCTTTGAGCCCACTCTTCATGCTGAATAGTGCCAGCTTTCTCAGACTCCCTGTGTATGTCATGTGCTCCAGTCCTTGAACTATGTCAGTACCCCTTTCCTGGACTTGAGTCTCCAGTATGTCCATGTCTTCTCTTCAGATGCAGTCCACTACTGGACAAAGCACTCCAGATACATCTCAACAGTGCTGAGGTGAAGTTAAGGATCTCCTCTCGGGACCTGCTGGCAACACTCCCCCTAATACAGTCCAGGATACCTTTTTCGCAAAAATAATGCACTCGTGTTCATTGTTGGCTCACACACTGTTGGCTCACTTGGTGTCCACCAGGACTTGGTTCTTTGTAATGCTGTCTTCAGACACTTGGTAGCATCAATGTGAGCCTCTGTGATCAATGAAACCTCTCTGTGAAATACTGGGTCTTCAATTCGCGCTAGGAATAAAATGTTTGAAATTGTTGAAGCTAAGCAAAGCTGACTTCTCTCAGTGCAGGGCTAATATAATCAAATGGGCACCAGTCCAACTTACTGATCACTCTTCAAGTGAGCTACAGAAATCTGAAACAGTTAACATACTGCAAGGCAGCATGAAGAGCTTTATTGGAGACACACTCTCAGAAGTTCATATAACAAAGAAATCTTCTGCTTACAAAGAGGCTTCTATGCTTGTACATTTTTTACACAAGATATGCTCAAATCTAAGTTTTGATTTTGCAGAGTAGCAATGTTAACTGCAAATATATAGTTCAAACGTTTAGATTACTGCATCATGTTGCATCACCACTGTGATACCTCAAGTTAAGACTTTAAATAAACTGACTTCTGGGTGGTCTGACTGCCTGCATAAATAATTGTATTCATGCCCACTAAGGCATATGGATATATATTTCCAGAAAGAAAAATAAAAAAATATTTTATTGCTTTATCACTTTAATTGTAAATAAATAATGAATTATGCTTTTATATCAAGGTACCAGTCTTCTACTTCAATTTTATTATTCTTTAACATGTATCGCATATCTTCCCTCCATCTCAGAAGACACTTTTATGATATTTGAATTTTACACTGAAGAAGGACCAAAGTGGACTTCTCTGCAGGAGATACTCCTGCTCTCTCATTGCTATTACAAAAATATTTTTGTGGAACTTGTAACACAAGGCTGCATCTCTTTATTAGGAAAACACCAACACCACATTCTTCAAAATTACTGGAATTTTATTTGCCTCAGGCTTATGACTTGCAACCAAAGACATTGTGCAAAGAAAGCAAAGATTAAGTACACTTTAGGGAAAAGGTGATAATCCACATTGGTAACATAGAAGATCAGTCTGATGAAAGAAGCCATACGTTACACTATATAGATTGCAATATTCAATAGCATTTTTAAACCAACTTCTTTAATAGAGAAAAAAAAGTTAAGCAAAGTTTACAGTAGACATAAATTCGATACAATTCAAAAAGGCTTTTTCTGAAGATCATCAAGCATAAAGTGGAAAAATGTATATGGGGTAAGGTGTATGAAAGCTAACTACTGAACATTTATAAGCTATTAAACAAAGTCGCATATATGTACCACAGTGTAAAAAACCAATACAGGACAAATAAAAAATTTGAAAACGGCCTGATGAAAAATAAAATAACCAGTGGTTTTGAATGACTTCTCCTGGTTATCAATGCTACAAAAGACTTTTTTTTTGTTGTCTTTCTGATGCCACTGAAAAAAACCTTATCAAATGATAAAACCAGGCACAATCAAACCATTACCAAGTCAAAACCAGCCCATAGAAATATACTATCAACCCACATTTTCCCTCAAAAGGTTTCTTTGTTGTTGTTTTGAGGCCCATTTGGTCACAATATGTTACATTTTTTTGCCTTTTTTACACCATGATATCATACGTTTGTCTGGCACTATCCTAAAGCTAATTTATAGAGAATGAGAATACAGAAACAACCCGATGTCTATTTGACAAAAAGAATTCACTGGGTGTAAAATAGGAGAAAAGAGAAGAGAAGGGGAAGGGGTCAGTTCTGCCAAGAAAATAAACCCTATGGATCACTCATCATCACTTCCGCTTGCTTCCGACTGGTCCTAGAGGTAAGAGACACAAGACAAGTCAGAAATTCTTTCCAGCTATTCTGTGGAATTTGTTAAAGAAGGAAAAATAAAAGGAAGTATGAGGAAGAAATATGACAATTAAAGTGACAAATCAAGATAGCCTGAAGAAAGGTACTGTGTTATCTAGTATTTCTCTTTCATGAAATTTCATCTAATTGCTGTAGACTTCTTTAGAGAGGAAAGACAGAGAGTCAAGAAACACCAGCTCTTTCTTTCTATCCAGACATTTAAAAACAATTGGCAAGACATCTATTTTCATTTGTTGCAATAATAGAAGCACCCACTAAAACAAAGTAAAAAGTAATCAAGCTGTAAGTTTTTCATCTGTGGACAAAAGCAAACAGACCATGAGACTTAAAGGTTCAATGAATGTAGGAACAGCTCGAAGAAATAAGATCCAAACTTCTTAGACTTCTTTTCTTCCAGCACTGGGATCAGATCTCATAAACACCTCAGGTACAGTTAACACCCCCACCCAATTTTCTCAGGATGATCACTACAAGTTAAATACGTGCTTAAGCATGAATAGTTGAGAATTCTGACAGCAAGCAGGACAGGGCAGAGACGCAATCACTGTAACCACTTCCACAGTCTCACTGAACAAAACTTACATTTTCATCTTGATCCTCATCACTATCATCATCACTCACGACAGGCTTGGCTTTTGCTCTGCTTTGCCTCTTCTTGCCTTTTCCTTTCTCCCGACTTTTTTCATCCTTCTTATTCAACTTGATTTTGACTTTCACTGATTTTGCTGCAAAAAGTTCAACAGCGTACATTATTGTAACATTCACATATCAACTTTAAATGCTGTCTCTTGTTACAGAAATTCACCTCTAGTAGCAGCCTGAAAAGGCATTCCCCTCTGACTTTACACGGACTGTGGAACAAAAAGCAAGAGGTATTTGCTTTTATTTCTCTTGTTTTTAATAGTTATAACACTAATATATTAAACTATAAAGACTAACTTTTAGATGACCATATCCATTTTCGTTTGATTCTCAGAATGTATGGTATACATAGGTAGTATACGGTCCTTTGAAAAGATATACATTTAAAAGTATTTTCTTCCTTACCACAGAAGTATTTAGCCTTTGTATAAACAGACTTTTTTTTTTGTATTTTAAAGTACAGAAATTCTGTGTGGAGGTTACTGGTGAATTTTGAGTTAACATGTTTCTAAAGCACATGTTATTCTGATTCCAGAATATCCACTCACTTCCAAATGATCTACTGAAGCTGCATGCTTGCACCACACACTTGTAAGGGTAACTCAGGGCCAAGCAATACAGCTTCTGTAACCAGAAAAATGGGGTAGTTGGAATTTGGATAGATGTACTGGATGGCACAAAGTGCAATGAAGGAATCATCCTTCTCCACTTCATCATGTTTCCAAACCTACAGTGACTTAATGAGTGTTCTGAAACAATCAGAGTTTCACTTAGTCCTTGTCACACTGAAGAGTGTTTTCAACATCATGTGGTTCTTAACCATATGATGAACTTTGTATGTCACATCGTGCCTGAAGGTTGACCGCTTGCCGATAAAGATCGTCTCCAGCCTTTCCAGGCACTTCCATTTACAAACAGCATGAACAGGCCCTGAAGGGCTTATAAGCAATTATGGTTGCCCACAAAGCACCTCTACAAATTGTTTCTTGCTTAGGAGTAATTTAAATAGAAGTAAGCCAGAACACCAAGTTGAGAGACCAAAACAATGTTACACCTAAGCAACCTTAGTAAGAAACTTCTACCAATAGAAAATAGAACCTTATAATCAGTCTCCATGCAAAAGCAGCAAAACCTGCTCTTCCATCCCCTGAGATATTTCCTTGTCAGTATCTAGCTGGGGACTCACATTCTGATTCTGATTCTTCTTCCTCATCTTCTTCTTCATCATCATTGCTTTCATCCTCACTTTCTTCTTCTTTGGCTATCTTCTGTCTTGCGCTTTTGAACACAGACTGAAGAACAATGGAATCCTCATAGATCTACAGTACAGGTACAAACCTCTGTCAGAACTATGAAGTCAAGCAGAATCAGAAATTCACAGCATAGACCTAAATTTCCAGTGCAAGTCTACAGAGTACATGGCCTTTTCAAATACCAAGCAATAATGTCTGTTGCATGAATTGTATAAGAAATGCCAGCATTTACTCCTCATGCTCTAAATTAAGAATTTTGTCAGTAGTGAGCTGCAAAGAAACAACTCTTACAAGGTATTACATCTAAAACGTCTAGTTAATGTTTTTCTTATTATTTCTACTACCATAGGAACTATGGTGCATTTTCATCAGATCATAACACCCTTGAAAACCTGCCAAAGGAACAGACTTCAGTAGTAAGCAGCATAATTAAAACACGAGTTATCATCTGACAATATAGTTAATAATGACAAATGGCTAACCCTCATTTAATTATCTTTAGTTTTTTTCTGAAATTCAAAGAGGCTACAAGGAAAATAATTTATCCCAAGCAGCTCATCCCTTCCTTCCTCTCAGATTTAAAAAGACTGAAAAAAAAAAAAATGAGGCTTCCTCTGAACTGAACATGTGCTCTCAAACATTCTCTAGTATCCAGAGTATCTTGGGTACATTAGATTTTCTCTTTAACCTCCAGCAGGAGGGGATTCTCAAGAGTGACTACTTTTGGCTTGTAACATATTTCTTAGATTTAACAAAGTAAAAATATTGCTGTGTTGCTGAGTATCAGATTCTTTGTCATCTCCTGAACAAATGACCTTGTGTGGTTTTTTTGGTAAAATGTCAGAAGACAAGCGCTGCACAATTCAGCTTAAAAAAATTAAGAATCATTCCTAGAAGAGTACAGAGTCACAAACTGTATTTGATTTTATCATCATCATCATCTACCTCGGCTGTCTGTCATTCTACTCCTATGGCTCAATGACACACTTCCTTGTATAAAGCAACACAAGGTATTTGTGACAAAAATAATGGAAGGATTTTGGCTGCCATTATGCAGTCTGTATCCTAAATGTGATACAAGTGCTCTAATACTTTGTGGGTTCAACAGGCTGAATTAGAAAAAAGTTTGTTCAGAATACTTAACATGAAATATCCAATTCCTACTTTTCTCACTTGACCACTAAGTGTTTTTTTTGAAAAACTGCCTTTCATCGTGGATTGCTCCCCATTCTCTGGGTTCCTCTGTGCTTTTTGTTTTGATATGTTTGACTGCTGTTAATCATGGTAAAATTTTTATGTATCTATTATCAATAAAAAATAATGCTCTCCTACCTTACAACATTAGTGAGCTATGAGACTCCAGAACTTCCTTCCTTAAAGTCAAATAATAATTGACTTTTTCTTATACCTACTTCTTTTCAAATGAGCTATTGATAGAACCTACCAAGTTCCTCTTGAGAACTATTTACTTTTCATATACATAAACCTAGCATATTAATTGTTCTCAGGAATGGCTCTTTCAACTAACCTTCTCTTTCTCACAAAAACACTTTTCTAAGAGGAAAAGAATTAAAGACCTGTACAACATTCTATTTTTTAATGTTGGCCACTACATATTTAGGGCATCAATGTGACCTAGACTTTCAAACAGTTTTCTAATGAAATACAGAGGTTTCAAAAATTATTTTAACCTTCTTTATCTGGAATTACTTGCAATATTCCTATATATTTTGATACACAAAAATCCCACTGTGGCTGCTTCACGAATAGCTGTGCAAATAGAAATTTTATTATTTTGACAGAAACCCAATTCCAACAGGTTTCAAAAAATCAAGCAACCATGACAGTAGTTCCTTCACAAAGGGAGAAGCAACAACAAAAGAACTTCACAACAAATTACAACATTCATGAGAAATCTTTTGTTTGAAGAGACATACAAACATCTTTAACCCTGTATGCATCTGTGTGTGATTTGACTACTATAACTTGAAAAGCTTTTTAAAACACTGAAGTTTTATTGAGGACAAAAGCCTAAACACATAAAGTCATTCTATCCATGAAAACCCTGAATATGGTTCCATCTCAGATGAAACTGCTTTACGCCAAGGAAAAGCAGCAGGCACCACAATAAGAGAACACTTGAAGTTCACTGAGTGCTTAAACAACTACCTGAATTAGCTCTTTTGTTTTGAGTGCACACGCAAATAATCTAATTTACTGAAGTGAATTGTAATGTCAGGGCAAATGTAGACCAGGATTATTACAAAGAACACAAGGCATCATGGAAGCCTGGAAAACTGGAGGACTACTGCAGAAGTGTCCTGTAACTCAGGATAAATAAAAATGAATGCTCTGAGAACTTTACATAAAAAAAAAAAAAGAAAAAAACCCCAACAGAGTAGCAATATCTACTAACACTTCTATCCACTCAGTATTATTCCTCTCAATTCTACCATTTCTGCCTAACAAGACACCAGTCTTCTGTAAGCAGGTTGAGTCATTCTGATGTGAATAATTTCATTATTTTCCCCATTTCACTACTGTGGTTTTTTTACCTCTTTTTATCTCCTCTACCGAACTTTACCATTTTTTGAAATCTCATTTATACTTTTTGTTAATAACTTTCCTTCACTTTTTTCCCCTCTCTTGTTATAATTAGATACTTAGAGCCATTTTACTGCTATATGAGTAAGCAGTAAACTGAAAAACTACATCTGAATATGTAGCAAAATTTTGTCCTAAGAATTCTACCACAATTAATTTACTTTAAAAAATATTTTCAGCTGATTTGTAGTTGCTTCCATGTAACTGAAGACAGTAAAAAATCCCATGTACATATTAGAGAAATAATTTTTTCTGTCTCTTGATATCAAAATAAATCACTAAATGATGAACTGACTCCAACAATTCTTCATAATAAATTCCATACTAATTTTTAATTCTCAAAATCTAATGTAAACTCCCCAATTTAGCTAAATGCTATCATTAATGTTTAGAAATTTTAAGAAAACATTCATTATTGGCAGCATCATCATTCAGCTTACTTTTATTTAGCCTTCAAATAAGATCTTTTTTATCTCTTTCATGTTAGGGAAGCTGTCTTCAGGGTCTCTGGTCAATTGAATATTGTGTTTGCATCACACATTTGTATCTCATGTTTAAAAAAAATCATCCAAGACTGTGTTTCACTGTATTGTGAGACAACTTTCTTATCTATCTTATATTTCATATCTGCCATCCAAATTTCATAGTCCTTCCTTTTGCATCAGCACACTGCTCCAAATTTTGAGCCCATTCGTCTGTGCTAAACATCTGTTAGAGAAGAGTTTGCCTTCTAAACCCGAGACTCATCTTTCAATAATAAAAGAAATTTAAAAAAAACAGATGCTTCAGAGGCTACATAGATCTTTACTGATGGAAATTCCTGAATTTTTATCTTCCATTAGCAGGACTGAAAAGCCTTCTATGATGGATTTCCTCAACATCGTGTCCTAGAGCTGTACTGTTAAATCTGCTATTTCTGTGATCCACTGTGGAAAACCTAAACAGATGTATCACTCCCCACACTGCTTTCACCACAGATTCAAAGAGTCTTACTGCAGCTTTAAATTACACACAGATCAGAAAAAACTGATCTCAGAATTAACGCTAAAACCAAATTTTCTGAAAATACACACTGCAGCAGTGTCCAGTGAATTCTGGATTCTAAAAATGTGGACATTTTTCTCTACTCAAAGTAAGAACTGAAACAGAGAGTTTATATACAAAAATAGTAATCAACAAGCACTAAAAATGTTAGATAGGGAAAACCCGTATGTTTAACAGAAATTAACTTATTCAGACCTGAGATCCCTCCAAGTTGAATGTCTGTGCATTGTGACACAGCAACATGACATCTTTTTCCAAATCCCCAAGACTCCGATATTTATGGTTGCGAATTCTTTCCTGTTGCATTTGTTGAGGAAATGAAGACAAGTATTTATAGGCAGTGAGGAAAGAAGAACAGCAGAGAGGAAAATGAATTAATATTTGATTCAACACACTAAAAGCTTTCTCTTAAAAAATTTTACCTAAGCATCAAGATAAGTATCTGCTTAAAACATAGAATGTCTTCAATATGTTGTTAGCATATTATTCAAGAAATGCATCAACGTAAAAGAGCAAAAAATGAGCAATTTCTTTGTGAACTGTAAGGGTTAAAAGCAAGAGAAATTGAGCTCTTTCGGTAAAAGAATTCCAGTTTTGTCTTTCTAGGAAAGAAACCCAGTAACTGTAGCACAAGTGAAAGATATAGAATTATGACATCACCTAAGCTGTAACATGCCGCCTAGACCCCATCTACCAAACTCTGTTTGGATCTGACCTGGCTCTTCCAAGGTAAGAGGTTAGGGTCTAGAAGGGAAGCCCTGTGAGATGCCAGCTGAGATCACTTGGTCTGTTCGGCCTGGAGAGGAGGACACTTATGGGAGACCTGATTGTGGTCTACAACTTCCTTATGAGGGGAAGCGCAGGGGCAGGCACTGAACTCTTTTCTGTGTTGACCAATGTTAAGACCTGAGGAAATGGCCTGAAGTTGTGTCAGGGGAGGTTTAGGCTGGATATCAGGAAAAAGTTCTTCACCCAGAGGGTGGCTGGGCCCTGTAACAGCTTCCCAGGGAAGCGGCCACAGCACCAAGCCTGATAGAGTTCAAGAACTGTTTGGACAATGGTCTCAGGCACATGGTGTGATTCCTGGGGTGTCCTGTGCAGGGCCATGAGTTGGACGTGATGATATGTGTCCACCACTTCTAATTCAGGATTTTTATGGTTCTATGATTTTAAACGTAAGTAGAGGTATATTCCCGTAGAACTATGAAATCTTTGTCAACAGCGTGTTTTTTACCAAATCTGTTGACAGATTCACAATTAGGTCTTTGCAAAAAAGGCACTGAGATACCATCCCTGTCACATTACTATAGTTTGATTAGGCCTTGAAATTACAGTGATACACTGCAATATACACCAAACAAAATTACTAACAAATTGTGTGACAATGTTTAAAGTCTAACCCACCAACACAGGTGGCATGAAATATTAATACTGTTATTTTAAAAACAATGTTATAGTCACACTTCTGTAAAACAAAAAGAAATGGAGGAACCTGCACTTCCAAAATTCCACCATTTCTTACCTTTATCTTTTTGAAGTCCACTGGTTTCCTAATCAATTCATAATACTCTGGTAGCTCTTTCCTAGACGGGAGCTGAATGAAGACTTCACTTAGCTGCCGTCCTGAACTGTTGAGAAAAATAAAGCCATACAGAAAGAAATTATTATTAAAACACACACATACTATCTGATAGTGAGAAAAAAAATTAAAATAATGGAATAAAATGATGGTTTTTCTTTCAAAGAATTAGAAACTGAACCCTGATTTTTAAATTTGGTACAGATCATTAACTTACAATTTGGAATTTGAAACTGTTGTCCTAACATACCATTAATATGTCATTGACATCTATCATCACTAGAGATGAATATGTAGAAGAAGCTTTATGAAAGAAGAATTAGGATTTGCATCTAAATTCCACAGTCTTTTGCTGAGTACACTCTTATTGTTTCCTTGTTCAGTAATTTTTAGAAATTCTCTCATCTATCACTCTTTAAGTTTGTCTTCTTCTTTATCACTATATAGTTAATCTTGTAATGCTTCATTATAGCAAACCATACTGATTTCCATTATACTAAATGCTGATTGCTATTACACTAACTCGATGTTACAACCAAAAAAACTAGTAACTTCTATTAATGACTGTTGGGTTTCTGGGAAGATCACTCCAAGTATATTGAAAATCGCTACTGCCATTTGTACTTCTTCATTCATTTGAAATAAAGCAACAGATTTTCTACAAAACTTTTATACTATGGGAACATTGCCTATAACTCAGATGTGTCTGTTCATCCTCTTTTAATAGCTATTATAACAATTTTGTATTGAGGATCTTTTTTTTTTTAAATTTTCTTATTTGTCATTTTCCAAATAATACATGGCTACAAGTCACCCTGAAAGAAAATGTGCTGATGACACTTATGGGTTTAGTTTGTTTTGTGTTGTTTTTTGTTGGGTTTTTTCCCCCATGTGCATATAACTTTCACAGAGCAGCAGAAAAAAGCAGTCCTGTGAAGAGCTACACACAGCATTCACAAGCATTTCCCAGTTCACATTCACATGCCTCCTTCTCTCCCAGCTACTCCAGAAAGGCCCTGTTTTCTCAGCTGAATTTTCAGACAGTATCTCAGGAACATCAAACTCCACAGGAGTTGGGCAAGAAGGCTACCAATTACTGGTTTTCCCCTGGGCTTTCTCTTGCAACACCCTTCAGAGTGGTGTAGGATCTTACCAGACATTAAACTAAAAAACTGAACTGAATGTTAACTGAAGCAATTCTGCAATGGAAAATAAAGGTGATAAAAAGTATAAAGCAGGCAACAGCTCTCCCCTTTATGGAAGTAATGAATGCTTACTATACAGACCGCATTTCTTAATGCCTGAGGTAACATCAGAATTTGAGAAGGTACTATTTTTCTTATAGACCTGATAGATTAATTAATAAGAAGGAATAAACAGATTTTCCTCATTTCTTTTCTGGTGCTCACCTAATCCACTATTCTTTATTCTTCTCAGTTTGGTCCTGAGACAATGCTGCTCCTTCCATCACAGAGGACAGTAATGTAAATACTCTAATTGCAGACTGCTAATCAGCACTATTCTACAGAAATTTTGACACCAACAGGCAGCTAGACTATTTTTTTGTTCAACAGAGACCTAGAAACCAAAAGCCTCTGTCTCATCGTGTACAGCTGTGTCAGACTCCCAGCAGCAGCGGCGGCAGCAGCAGCCCTTGCCTGCTCAGCAGTAGCTGCTAAGCTGCCTCCTGGGTCTCAGCAAGGTTCTGGCACACACCTCAGCAAGGTTCTGGCACACACCTGGCTGCTGCAGGTGAGACAAGGCAGTGGGCATATGGTGCATCCATGTTCCAGGAGAGGACAGTGAAGTCTAGGTATTCCTCCTACAACTTACAGCCATTGGGACAGATACCCACAGAGAGCACTGGTACTCAGCAGCAGCTACTAGCAACTTCACCCAACAGATCTAATTTATTTGGGAAAAACCCTGTTAATGAAATAGACAAAAGCATACAATGGCCAGGTAACTGTCACAGCCGAGTCTTAATTATTTTTCTCCTGCCAGCAAATAACTGTGAAATTTTGGCCACTGCACCTGCCATCTCCTTTGGTATGGACTCACACATTCATTACTTTTTACTTCCCCTGTCCAAATGTTTATACAATGGATTTAAAGGCACCAGCCTTTTCTTCACCTGTGTCTGTGTCATGCTACATGACAGAACTTGTCTTCATCACAGACTGCCTTCACAGTGAAACTGGAAGCAATACAAGGAAAAGCAATGCATTACATATACATTCTACACAACTGACTGAATTAATGTGTGTTTCTATTCATTTGAAATTTGAGGACTGCATTTTTATTTGGTTTTGGGTTTTTTTTTGGTTCACAGAGGGAAGTGTTGAGCAGTAACAGCTGCAAGTGAGATCAGTGGAATTTCTTCTGAACATACACAACACTATGAAAACCAGCAACTGGATCTCAGGTGCCCAAACAGTATCTTAAAATTTAAGTTTCTATTCCCTGTTTATAAAATGAACATAAAGTACTCTAAAAGAAGTACTATATCTGCAAAACATTCAGATTCCTTAGGAGCATTATACAGAAGCCTAGGGAGAATTCAGCTCTTCCTAAGTGATCAGTGCCCACCTTATACATGCAAGGCACTGATTGTGAGGAAAGCAAAACAAAACAAAGCACTATCCTCTTGCACCATTACACAGCACACTGTAATTTACCTGTCTGCACTCGGGTGCACTATGAGTGTGGATTAACTATATAGAAGGACTATCACTGCTGTGTTTTATTTCAGCAGCCTTAACAGAAATTCCAATTTGAGTAAAATTACTGAACCACTGATGCTGGGTTTCTTCAATTGTGCTTCAGAGTCTAATACTGAACAGAATTACTTCAGTAAAAATGAAACAGCCACTAATAAACGAATTCTGATCAAATTTTGAAACATGTTTAGCCTATTAGTCCTACTGATGTAGTTTCTGGTAATTATAGCTTTTAATCTCATGGCTGTATTCTTTTCTCTTTTTACATCCACATTCTCTTACACACCCACCCTCATATGGTATTTTATATTAAAAATACAACTCATAAATTATTAAACAGCAATATTCCATTTTCCAAGTGCAAACCCAGCCAACTATGATTTGTTCACACATTCTATTAAACTAAGAATGCCATAGGAAACTCTCAAGATTTTTCTTGATATAATTAATTACTGAAAATCACTTATGGTCATGAAAGAAAAAGCATTAAGGGCATGACAGAAGACTACTGCCTGATTTTTGTCTACTCAGATCAATAACAGCTTATTTTGTTCTATCATTTTTATAGAACCTACTCTCACAAAGAAGTATTTTTGTGCACTCCCATTGTATACGTGCATCCATACTATAAACTAATGGGATCTTTTCTAACAATCTCAAATTGCTGTGTTGTGGATACAGTAGGTGAAAATCAGTAATTATTAATGCAACTCTGACTTTAATCCTTTTGCTCACTTATGTAATTAGAAAATAATAACCACAACAACTACCACATAAAAATCATGTGCAGTAAAAAAAAAATCACTTATGGTTGCCTAGCAACTAGCAGGCTACGTGCAGAAAAGAAGGACCAGAATAAATTAAAAGATCTGACTGTGAAAGAACTGTGACAGTTCATTGCTACTGCATCAGCTCAACATGCTAGTCCCATGTGTGCTCACATTAAAAACACCTGCATACTGCACAAGTTAAAACAGCATAAAGAAATACTGCTTATTTAGGAAATGTTTTTTGCCTAGAAAAATATTTGTGTGCAATGTTTTTAATTTTCTCTCATTTCTGTCAAATGGCTTACAAGATGCATACAAGCATATAATTCCACCCTTTTAGTCAGTATCGTCTTTGGTGAAATGAAATGCAGGAACCCATTTGTATGAGGCTCTTTTTTATATTTGTTTTCCCTGGCAGTATTTGGCCAGAAACAAGCTGCCACAGGCCTGTTAGAAGTGTACTACTACCAATACTCTTTCTCCTTTGGCATTAAAAGGAGAGATAACTATAAAGCTGAAACTGCAATATGTTCTCGTATTTCTGGTAAATTTCAAACTTTTAACAGATAATGAAATTCAATTTCAATTCAATTTCTTCAGTTTCAAGAATGAAAAGTCTTGCACGCTTGCCCAAGTCAGAGCACTCACAAACAGAACCAAAAACTCCACCCTTCAATTTTTTTCTATCCTTATTTGAATGTGGTCAACAGCTATGTGATAGCAGGAGAAGATTTTGTGAAGTTAATTGCTACACCACACAAGTCCTTACTTTTAATCTATGAATAGATCAGATGGCAGGTAGGGGACAAATGAAATCACTGTAAGGAACAGAGCAATCAGCATCCTGGGACCCTTGAATTCAGCCATTGATATTTATGCAAAGTTAATGCAAAGTAGTGGTAGTATCAAACTGGTAGCCAGGAAACATTAAATTCCGATGCAAGGCAGAAGAAAACAGTGAGTTTGTAAGGAAGTTGAAAGACTGCAAGATATTAATGACAGAATCATAGAATTACTTCTGTTGGAGAAGACGTGGAATATCATCCCGTCCAACCATTAAGGCCAGCACCCAGTCTACCACTAAGTGCCACATCCTCACACCTTCTCAACACCTTGAGGATAGTGATTCTACCACTTCCCTGGGCAGCTGGGTAAAATGACTGAGCACTGTTTCAATGAAGTTTCTCCCAATATCCAGTTGAAATCTCCCCTAGGGCAATTTGAGGCCATTTCCTCTTGTTCTGTTACTTGCCACCATGTAGAAGAGGCTGAACCTCTCTCAGGCAGCAGCCATAGAAAGAAAGCAGTGACATGTTCCCTAGGCCTCCTTTTCTCCAGGCTAAAACTTCCTCAGCTGCTCCTCACACGACTTGTGCTCCAGACTCTTCACCAGCTTTGTTGCCCTTCTCTGGACACACTCCGTCACTTCAGTCTTCTTCTAAAAGTGAGGGGCCCAAAACACAGGATTTTAGGAGTGGCCTCACTAGCGCCAATTACAGAGGGACAAGCGTTTCCCTAAAACCTGCCAGGATGAAGTGTAATTTATTTTCTCTACTTTACTTTTATTTATTTAACCACGAAAAGAAAGCTACACTTACAGCTTGTCTTCCTCTGAAATAAACCATAAAGAGGAAAACTACCACAAGAGAAAAAATATAGTTTAGGAGACTAAGTCTGCATGTTATGATGCAGATCAGCAGCTGGGGCTCAAATGAAGCATAAAATTTCCTTATTATGAAAGAAAAACTATCAGCAGTAAAACCCTCCCTTCTTTAAAAAGGTTACAGCATTTTAAGTAGACATACAAACTATTTTTTGTATGCCAAACTGATTTGGTGGTGCCAGGCAATAGGATGAGAGGGAACATGTAGATAACAATGCACAGAAAAGTTTCACCTTAATATGAGGAAGAACTGCTTTACTGTGTGGGTGACCATGCACTGAAACAGATGGCCCAGAAACTGTGGAGTTTCTCTCAGTGGAGACATTCAAGAAATGTCTGGAGCAACCCTGTGTCATGTGCCTTGGGATGACCCTGTCTGAGCAGGGAGGCTAGACCAGATGACCTGCTGTAGTCCCACCCAAACTGATCCATTTTGTGTTTCTATGATTTTGTGGTGTGAAAACATAACATACATAACATATGATTCCATTATATTAATTTCTATGGACATTCCCAATTTTGGAGGGTAAGAAAGACAAATTAAAAGCATGGGAACTGTAAAAACATGTGACAATAATGTTGGACTGATGCAGTGCAACTTGCTCTCTTCTAAACAGATGTTTTACACTGCAAGGCTAGAATAAGGTACAAGGGTGTAACGGCACTTAAATCTTAGTTTAAGAAGTAATTGGAACAAAATCTCAGATTAATATGTTTTGCAAATGGAGTCTGCAAGGTGAAGCTTTACTTGGGAAAATCAGGAACAATGTGTAACTGGAAACATGTTTCCAAGTCCCTGAATCTAGGGTCCTGTTACTGTACATAATCATATAGAACTTTTTTAAATCAAGGAACAAAGGCTAATGTAGTAGACAGGGTTAGGCGCTCGGAAAATCTCGCGATGTCACGGAAAGCAGTAGAATTCCTCTCCCCCTAACGCCTAGTGATAAAAGATCACCCAAGAATGTAGTCCCCCCTAACATTAGAAACTTTCGACTCCTTACTAACCAATTACAGTAAAGTAAGACCCCCTGACGTAAAGAAAAAACTTTCCCAGTATAAAACCCGACGAGACGAAACAATAAAAATCTTGAACCATTGTCCACCATACTAGTGTCTGCGTGTGTTCTTAGCCCGAGTGACCCTGAGCAGTAAGTCGCCGTGCCGTTTCCTCAGAACCAAGTCGCCTCGCCTTGCATCAGAAAGCAACAGGCCAAATCTATCTAATTATTTCTATCCCACCATTCCATATGGAAAGATTACAGAACTCTTAATTAACAACTTGTATGAACTAATAAATGCTTCCAGTCATATAACCTTGTGACCGCCATCTTGTACTTTTACATATTTCTATACTTTCTATATTTATGCTTTCCTTCTTTCCCAAGTGTGGGAAAGTGAGAGCAACCATCTTCCCCTCTCAAGACTGGATAAACAAACCAAGCTGCATCCCCTTTTTAAGTTCTCCCATGCTACTTATCACTGAAGTAATTAACTTTTCTTGGTGTAAACGAATCTTTCTTGAATGGAAAAGCATGCACGTACCATATACAAGCTTTAACAGTATCACATATAATGACATAAACCCATAATGAGTATTTCCATGTCCACATATGCAATAGTGCCACAAAAAGGCTCCTGTTTTCTTACGTCTGGATAATATTGATGGATCATAGTTGGCTTTGACCAATAATTTCTCAGGTAATTCTTCTCCTGTCAGTTCCACCTGAACTGGTGCTTGAATCAGAAGAAATGTTTCTGAATTTCTTATTTTTTGGTACTTATTTGAGTACCATATAATGCACTCTGAGATAGTCTACTTCATGCCATTTCTTTTACTCCAGACATAACTGTGTCCAGTCTGCTGTGATTAACACACCGCTATGATGTTTTACTTCTGGCCAGGACACTCCTCATTTTTAATACATATCATAAATATATTGTGATCTAGGCCAACACCAATTCTCCAAGACCTCCTTTTCAGTTTATCAGTGCCTTTTTAACAGTGCCTTCAGCTAGGTATTTTTACTTATTTTCACTCAGATTAATGAGCTTACTCATGTATCTTTCTTTCATACCAGCTTGTAATGTTCCTATGGTACCCTAAAAATGCTTTAGCAAAATTGTAGAATCATAATCTGGGTCAGAAAAGACCTTTGAAGATAAACTAGTTGAACTTCTCTGCTGTGGGTGAGCAGAGACATCTTTCACTAGATCAGATAACTAGAAGTCAGAGGATTCTGACCATCTTTTCTTTCCTACTTTTGCTTCATTACAGATCTATTCTCTATTTTAAATGAGTATAGATGAAACCTACATTAATTCAGCTTTGACTATTATGGCAAAGCAGTGTAGAAGAATAAAAAAGGATCTGAATCTGCAGTACCACTACATGCTTTATGGTTTGATACCAAAAGCTGAGTAATGAGATCACAGGTGCAGTTTAAAAAGGTGGCAGTGACTTCAATAGTAATTTCTATTTAATGATTTGGAGCATGTACCCCACAGTTCTTCAGACTGAGGTATTAGCTATCTGTTTCCAGTTTAACAAAGATAAATATGAAGATAAAATAAAGAAAAGCCTGTCAACATGAAGAAAATCTTGAAGCACATCACTCCATATTGAAATCCAATGCAAAAGAGACTGCATAAATCAAGTACTGCCAACTTGTCAAAGACTTCAACAACTCTCACACCAAAGGCACTGAAGCAGTGCAAGCTCAACATTCTCAGTGTCCTCCATCTTTGTCCTTTTTCTCCTTTTTAAACTATTTTCCTTATTATATGGGACACATCCTAGACACCATAATTTCAGGAAATGAATGCTGGCCGTCAGTCAAATCAAATCTCACCACAGTTTTTTCTCCTTCAGTGTGTATCTAGCTCTCTAGAAATACCCAAAAGAAAACCAGCTTTTACTTGTAAATTGCTCTCAAAGAACTATTAAACTTATTGCCAGTGGAATGTTTCATTAAAATCAACATCACATTATGATTCACAATGGGATATTGGAAGATTGCTAAACTGTACTGCATGAAAGAGAAAAATAGAAATTAAATGGTCAAAATTGTATTGAGGACATGGAGGAAGAGGAAATTGACCTCAATACTTACTTCCACTTTCTTGCATCGAGTTCTTTATCCGAGGTTTACAGGTTCTGGGATAATGACCTCTGCATTCCTTTTTTTGAGAATCATATGCTGCATTTATTCACACTAAAAATTTACCTAAAATAGTTTTGATCTTCATATTTAAGTTTGGCTGTGCATTTACTATTTACTAAAGCTCATTGTTTGTATTACTGAAATCTTTAGCTTTCCTTCACAGAGACAATTTTTTTGGATGCTTTTTAAGTAAGGGAGGAAGGGTGGTACTTTTCCCCAGTCATTTACGACTAAAGTCAAGTTCTAGACAGTTATGAAAGCACTTGAAGAATCCTCCCCCTGCATCAACATTAGACAGTGTCACCACAGAAAAGCAGCCAACTAGTATTTCAGATTTTTGTTAGCACCACGGATTTTACCTTTTTTTTTTTTTTTAAGGCTTTAATAAGAACAGAAATATGGTTCTGTATTTAAAAGCAACTCTTCTCAAAAGCAAGGGAAAACATGAGATAAAGCATGGAGAGACTTAATAGCTTAGTAATTTTTTTTTTGTGCTGGACTTTATTCTGCACAAATTTACTAAAGATTGTAGAATTGGCTTTTACAAAGTAACTCAGCCCTAAGTCAGTAAGATTTTGAATGTGTATCAGCTGATCACCTTTTGGCACACAATCAGTTCTCCATAGCTCAGATGAGCCCTCTGGACTTATCGTAAAGAAAAGATGAACATCTTTTAGCACTGATTTAAGCTAAAGACAACGATAATTTCAAACATTCAAATACTAAATACATGAAACCCACTTTTTTTCCCCAGATGAAACTCATGGCCTACTTTTCTTCCAATTAACCTGTCCCTCTATACTTGCCCCAATTGCCTTCACACTCACAAAAGCCCAGAGCTGAACAAACACTGAACCCCCAACAAAATTGAAGGGTTCCAATGCCTAAAACACACTTAATTCTACAGCTGCAAATCCTGAAAATATTAATTGAACTCTAGAGCAAGTTAACGCCAAATATTTTAAGATATTTAAAGTTCCCTGATGTCTAAATTTGTAATACTATTTTTTCATAGTATTAGGTGGTTTGATGTTCTCTCACAAGAAAATTAGAATGCAGAAACTTGGAACTCCTCCTTATAACTTACAGCACTGAAGAGCTCAGTTTAAGATGTATTTTTAATTCCTAACAGAATAGAGGTCCATACACTTTTTCAATTGGAAGTAATTTTGTCTTGGATAAATGTGGGCTCCAGGGAGACGAAACAGTATGCCTTGTCACTATACAATAGCTCAGCTGTTAACTTTTTTTGACTTAAATCAGATAGGAACTTCCTGGGGGCACAAACATCAGGTAAAAATCTTTAACCTCCCCAGAAGCCATCAGTTACTATCAGTAGCTATTCCCTACTGAAGGCTAGTGGAAGCAACTTTACTTGCTCTTTCAAAAGTGAGAAGTAGATATCCTGATCAGAAGTGCTTGGTGCTTCAAAAGAAGGTTCAAGGCCAAGGGTCCAAAGTTCAGAGATGCCTCCTTCCAGTCCTAACTGAAATACCTAAACTTAAACACTTCTCCCTTCTCAGCTATTCTGTTAACTGAGAGTCACAGCAAACCAAATACATTGAGGTTGTAGTCAGCTTCTTGCTCATCATGTTTGTTGATATGAACGCTGTTGCAATACAATAAGATACTTTTTGATGTACTCTCTAAAGAGCCCACAGATCACAGAATGGTTCATTTTTAACAGTTATGTCCAAAAAACCTCAGAGATCACAGCAGTGTGTGCTTCACCAAGTACCACCCAAACTACCCTTGAGCTAGAACAGATGCAAACCTTGAACAGTAGCTGCAAAAAAGGGCAGAGTGAAGTTGCCATTTGAAGTAAGCAACTGAAAGTTGTTTACAGGCAAAAATTACATTGCTACATCTAGATGCAGGTCACCTAATGCAAATACTTCTTGATTTTCTCTCAATGCATTTAGTACTAACTTAGTTTATAAGAGGTGCTATATGATCTACGTAATTCAATGCACAGCAAAGAAGGCATAAGCACACAAGAAGGCTTTACTGATTTTTGGCAGACACAAACAGTTTAAATACAAGTTTTGCAATCAAGTCTGATTCAAAGACATTATGAAATAATTCTTAATTTCTTGCTCATGAAGCACAGGTGATTTGCAGTTTGAAAATCTGCAAAAGAGAAGTCTTCAAATGACATTTCAGTTTAGAAAGAGTGTTGTTCCCTGAAGTGCAACTATTTTGCATATTTTTATGTTGAAAATGGGGATTTCCTGACAAAGAGGCTCCCATCTCTGATGTTTCAGTATTTCTGTATTTTTTCTTTTGGCAGCTCTAATGCTTGTGATATGAGCCCTACACATTTTGGGCAGTCTTTCAGTCTTTCATTGTAAGATCCATGTAAACTTGAATTAATAAATCTGTAGCCATGTCTTTGAAAAGATTTATTTCAACACATGCTCACTAAATTGAAGGAAAACCCTGCTCAAGCTGAATGTTCTTAAGTACACACCTTGAGCAGAATTATTTCATTCCTAAGCAGAAGCTCTACACTTACTTTTTTCTTACTTTTTAAAATTGTGTTTCGACAACCTTCTATCAGATGGGTCTTAAAAAAAAAACTCTACAAAGCTTGAGACTTTCAGGATCAGGCCCTAAGAGGAATTACTCGTCAGAAAACAGTGTCAACATATCTCTCTAAAGACTGAAAAATACGAAGTTGCTATAAAAGGCAGAGAATGGTGTCAGCAGGGAGGGAGAGAGCACATGTAATAGAGATAGACTATCTCCAAGCTCACCTGTCCTTGTAGTTTATCACAGTATCAATAATGGCATTCATTTGTTTTGTCAGTTTGGGCGGGTTGGGCGACAACTTCTCTGCAGGAGGTCTGCCTCTTCTTTTCTTTGCTTTCTCTCCATCCTCCTTCCCAGAGTCCTTATCCACGTTTCTTCGTCTCTTTCGCTTCTTAAGCCGGACTTCCTCTTCCATTTCCTCCAAATTGCCGTCTTCAATTGCCTGACAACCATGGATTCAAAAAGTATGATTTTTAAACAAAAGAGATATTGCAAAGGGAAATAACAAACTATATTTAAAAACAACAATAAAAACCCTCTGCAATTCCACAGAATGCAGATAATTTGACTCTAAATGTTCTGTTTATTTACAAACAAGAATACAAGAAACTGACCTATTAGCAATCAAAGAGACACCAAACATTAACTTTTCCTAAGGATCCCACTATAATCTAAACATGTTCTTTTATCTGAACCTTGAATTCTGCACCAAATCACATTTCACACATACTGACCGGGGGTACTGTCTCAGTAAATGTACAGAAAGCATTTTCTCACACCAGTGTCACTTCTGGGTTACACAGTTCCATGCAAAACAGACTTTGATACCACTTGTTTTCAAATAGGACAATCTAAATTGTGCTCAGCTCCCAAAGCCAGTTTACATGCAGTTCTTTGCGCATATGCACAAAAGAGAGATACTTTATGTAGTAACAACTCCTAAGCCTTCAAAGCAACTTTTAAATCACCTAAGTGTTAAAATCATCTCAAAATGTATCATTTTCTTCAGGAATAGGAACCATGAGGTAGGAAGAAGCACTGCCAGTATAGTGGTTTGCTGTAAACAGGACTCATAACATGGGATACATAAAACCCATCCCACAAACTAAACCATACACACAGTCACAGGCAATTAACACTAATTTCAACTGTTTCAATTACCTGGATGTATGCTTTTAACCAGACCCAGCAGCTCTACACAGAGGGAAAAAAACTGCTACAAAAAACCAAACTAGGAATAGAGGGAACCTGTTCACACACGTTATCAGATCCACGTCATAAAGCAAGAAGCTGAACTTTTTGTGATTTGAGAATGCAAACAAAAGAAATAAAAATACCAGGTCATAAGACAACTGAAATTAAAAATAACAAGTAAAATAAAAGAAAAAAATCTTAAAACTACAGCTCTCTAATTAAAGCTTTCTCAGAACATAACTAATGTTGATATTTGTCGCTTTTGCTTCTCAATATTGCCTTGAGTAGATGCAAATGCTAATCAATCCTTTCTCGTAGCTGAAAGAGCTCTAATCCTAAGGCAATTACCTTCATTTCTCCACAGCACCAAACATGGCTAATATTTATGATCATGTGAGCATAACAATCAATATAAAAAAGTGATTACAGCCTAGACATAATTTTTCTCAATTGTGCACAATGTCTCTTCAAAAACGTTTTGTGAACAAAACCTGATGCACAACACAAAATAACCTGGCATGTTTAAAAAAACAGTGGGATTTTGAAATCTGTTTCCTATGCATCCTCCGATGTGCAAATCCACAGGCAAACACAAAAGCAGAATCCTGTGAGACAGCCGGAAACTAGGCCTTAATAATCAAAAGACAATTTACATCATGCTTCTAGCATTCAGATATTCACTATGAAGGAGGCTCGAGATCTGATGAGTTAGGAAGAAAGAAGAAGGGGAAAAAAAAATCTGCACACAAATTCATTAATATTCATCTGGCTAAAGCAGGACACGCGCTATAAACCACTGAGGCTAATGAAGATTAAGAAAAGAAAATTTCTCTGCATATCTTGGAAGCTAGAAAAGCTAACAATAAATACAGCATGCAAGGCTGTCAACAGTTAATGTCATTGCTCTCCTCAAGCACTCAGTTGTACACTGAAATACGGAGAATACCGACTTTTGATGTGTTACACACCTACACATGCCTGTGATGTAGTTCTACTGAATCTTCAAGACAGCAATGAAAAAGGATATTTACCTTACCACTATCAGCAGGCCGGCTATCGGAAATCACAGTTAGTGGGGATAAAATTAACAAGCCAGCAAAGCAGCGAGCTGCTAGTCTCTTCATCAGCTGATCAGGAAAAAAAAGAGAGCTGGGGAAAGGCTATGTTTTCATATACAAGTAATTTTATTTTACTGAAAATTTAATACTGAAAGGATTGTGGATACTGAAATCTGCTGTTTCATTCTACCTACTACAAGGCCTGAAGCCTTCCTCCTTCAGCTGGTTTTAATATTGACAACTGCTTATCATATTTCTCCCCTTATTACTCTAAGCATTCAAATTAGATTTTTAGCTGATTCTTGTTATTACTTTAATAATAATAGAGCAATTAGACAATTTCATGTATGATTTTAAAACTGAAATTGCTTGCATACATTTTAAAGATTCTTCATTACAGAAAATGTATTCCTACTGCCCTACAGAGAACAGATCAAGTTTTGGTTACTGAAACTGATACAATAACTTATTCTGATTTAAAATAAATAAATAAAAAATAAAACCAACCAAGTAATCATTCTGTTAACTTTGTTAACTTTTTCTGTTAACATTTTTCTGTCCTTCAGAAAACTTCACTTAACTACAACATATTTATATTTTTGCTTGCTAAACAGATTTTCTACCACCAAAAAGACAATCACAGTATTTTGTCATCACAGAATTAATAACATCTCACTTAGAATTCTGCATAAAATTTTTGGTTAGAGTAGGCAGTATTTTGGGAAATAAATATTAGCAAAAAGAAAATATAAAAGCTGGGATTTTTAAAAATATCACATATAGCAATTTAGTAAAGACAAATGATAAAAATAAAACCCAAGTAAACTAACATATACTCTTGCACTCTTAAAATCAGTAGCTAGCAGGTAGCAAAGGAAGTCTTAGCAAATTACAAAGCTATCATCAAACATTAAACTTTCTATTTAGCCAGTAATAAATCAATCAATTACTATATTAAATTTTCAAAACTTCCATGTATCAATGTAAACTCAGACAGCTTTAAGGTCTTAGTGACCCCACTAGAAAATCATTTTGACAATACAAGCAGTACAGAAATGTTGCTATTACAACTCTTAACATTTGTTCTCAAGAGACAAATTTGTATTTTGTACATAAACAATGACATTTAAAACTAAACCTACATGCTTTATTTCGTCTTAAAACTGTATCATATGAATCAATTATCAGCAGATCGGTTAATGCTCTGTGCATATATCTACACATATGATCCAAGCATGTGAGTATCAGCAGCAACATATTTATTAAGCAAATTCATCTGACTGAGCTCTTTGTTAAAAAAGCTTACTATTCCAGGCCCTAAGTGCCACACTGAAGAGAATGCCCTTCCAAACCTTTACCAGTACGATTATGATACAAATCTCAGGCAGAAATCTCCAGTTTGTGACAGATGATGGGCTGTGTGAGAGTGCAA
Organism: Ammospiza caudacuta; assembly: GCF_027887145.1. Taxonomy (NCBI): domain Eukaryota; kingdom Metazoa; phylum Chordata; class Aves; order Passeriformes; family Passerellidae; genus Ammospiza; species Ammospiza caudacuta. Next base: position 41,926,176 of record NC_080632.1, read on the forward strand.
AATAAGACAGACATCTCCCATGTTCAAATGCCTCTGGATTAGTGAGGCATTGAACAGCAAGGAAGTCAAGGAAAATAGTACACAAATAAAAATTTAACACTTTCCTTCCATTAAGGAAACTGGACAGAACAGTACCAAAAGAAGTCTGTGCACCTCATTTTTTTCACAGACAGCTGTAAAAATTTAATGTCAAATTTTGTAAGTTGTCAGGCATCTCATGAAAGGCAAATACACCAGTGAAATATGAGGACCCTGCGTTAAGTTCTGTACTGACAAAATGTTCCTGCCTTTCTGACGCATATTGCTGTAACTTAGTCCATGTACACAAACCAATTTCATTTCTAAAGAGGCAAGAGCACACTTATGGATTAAAGAAATCAAACTGTCTTCTTCCAAAAAGAAGCTTCCACCTCCCAAGAGCAAATATATATTTTTCAGGAGGCAAGCAGAAGTTACTTCTGAGACACTGTGACTCCCTATTGCTGCTTGCAATTAGATTTTCATCTTTCCTAAAGAAGAGCTGTTTTGAGGTAGAAGCATTGTTAGGGAACATCGTTACAACATTGATACCTGAGCTCCAAACATAAAAAAGTAAGGATAAAATGCAAACTGTTTATTTTCTCCATTTGAAAGACAGGATACTACATATGTATTCTTCTGTTGGTGATAATACAGCACTGTGTCTCAACACCTTTTCAAATCAGAATTACAGATGCAAATAAGGATTTAGTACTAACAGCTCAGTTTTGTTTCACGACTGTTCTGCAAGTCAATAACTGCGTAGGCCTTATACAACTAATATGTTTTAAAATAATTTTACAGGAATCAGGTAACTCAAGTGTGGTCGCAGAGTGAATTAATGGAGGTGCTCACATAAAATCAGCTTTGGTGTCTAAGGCCTGTCTCATTTAGATGGTGAAATACTGCAGCACATAATTACTTTTCCTTTGACTGGAGATAACTAGGTAACTAGAAAATTGAGACATAGTGAAAGCTATCAGTACTACAGTCTAAAAACTGGACACAGAGCAGAAGTGGCACAGAGCTATATATTAAGTCTGCTTGAAGCTGTTCAGATGAAACAGAACATGAGTACAGGACATGCAAACTCTTTCTGTGTCCCTCTCCAATTTTACCTTAATGAGATGAACATTCAGAAAACTTGCTGCATCCCTCAACATCAATGCCCTGTGCCTCTCCAACTTGCAAAGTTGAAAGATAGTTATTCTAACTAACATGTAAAGAAATACCCTAGCATTGTAATTAAACTCAGTATTTCAAGAGAAAGCACTTAAACATAGGTGAACAGAAAAAGCCCACACCATCTTACCAAATCCCTGAACATAAATACTAACCCCATCACACAAAATCTCCAAAAGAATGAGCTTTTTTGGGAACAACAAGTAACTTAACAGGGCATTTTAGTGACTATTGGCCAAAAGGCACTAAGGTTTAGTGCTTTAGGGCTGTTAAGCACTTAAAACCAAAAAACATGTCACCAGTGCAGTAATGAACAGCAGATGATGCTTTGCAAAATGAAGTTCACATTTATGACATTAGAAGACAAGAAAGGAAGAAAAGAAACCTAGGGACAGCTGACAATAAACACCAAAAACTCTAAAATGACATCTACCTAGCCTTACCAATTTCTCTCTTCAACATGATCCTTCTTGGAATATTGTATTGGTGTTCCAAAAAAAGTTTTCCTCTTTTGCCTTTTTTTTTGTTGGTGGTGGTTTTTTTTTTTTTTGTTTTTTTGTTTTTTTCTGTCTTGCTCTGTCTGAAATACTTCCATTCTTTATTTTACATTTGTCCTCAGATTAAATCTGGCAACCAATGAAGATTTCAACTTTTCACTCTGCAGTTCACATTCTTAAATAGATCTCTTCAAAATCCAGTTCTCTTGCTTGTTTTTTTACAAATAACATTCCTGACATCTGGGACTGCTTCTAATTTTCACATCAGAATTGTTTCTAAGCTCTGTACATCAAGTTTCCTTACATCGTAATTGTATCTTGCTATGCAACAACATAGAGGTCGGTATACTAGATAAAGACTGCGAGGAAAAATGATTTTAACACTTGGCAATTAGATTAAAGGGCTTAAGATATTCTATCAACAGTGCAATCAATACACACATGAAAATAATTTTAAAGGTTGGTGAAGAGTTATTTTAATTCAATTTCACCTCCTTGTTGACTATTACTGCACAACAGACTCACCAGTCTAGTTTTTCTGAGACTAAACTAAAACAGAATACAGACCACAATCTGTCAAAGGCAAAGAATTTGTGATTACATCCAGTTTCAACTTGCTTTCATCAAAGTATTGTTTTTTCTAAAAGCTCAAAATGCAGTTATTGAAAAAACATATCAACTTGTAATACACAGTCTTCTCAGAGAGGCTGAAATTCCATCAAATACGGTAAATGAGTTCTTCAGCCATATGTTCACCAAGCAAGAGTCTGTGTCGTCACATCACTGAAACTAGCATCTTTTTAAGAAGTGTGAGAAAATAGACTGTTTTCTGTTTTGGATTTGAAAATTATTAAAAGTTGCCCAATTATTTCCACTGAAACTCCAGCTGCCTATATTTAATTAGACATTAAGGAGAACAATAATGTAAATTATAGGTTTTTCCTAAATTCTGATTCAAAGACTGATGACAAAATGCTCTGACACAACCATGCAAAAATATGAGTTATCTTTAAAGAGAAATGGCCTCAACCAAAGCAATAAAGCATAATATTAAAAAAAAAAGGTAATGACTTAAAATATTAATAGGATCAAATCTTTTATCATCAGTGTTTTCTTTTGGGTGTGAGAATATTTTTTCAGGTCAAATATCCTAGTATTTCATCTTGATATAAGATACCTTAGTGCAGAAGCTCCACCTTTACTATGATAATTATGAAGTAAAGCATCATGCAGAGCCAGCACTGATAAACTCTCAGTTATGACAAAACCCACTGACAAGTATGTAAAATTTTCTTCTGTTCAAAAGTGAAATCTTGTTAAAAAGAAATTTTAAGAAATCTGTAATTAGTCTCATTTGTCCCTCTCCCAAAAGGCAAACAGGGATGTTAAACGGAACTTCTCAAGCTGATTTTGCACCAATGAGATTTTCAAAAACTTTGGGGACAGAGAAATTGAAGAGCACAATTAACTACTCATGATACCAGGACCCCACTGCTTGTCTACTCAGTGAGCAATGGAAGTGCTCCGTTAGAGGGAAGGAATTGGGTTATAGAAAGAAACAACTGTTTCATGCTGACTATAAAGATACTTTATTCAAAAAATCAGAGCACTGAGAAAATACATACTCAATGTGTCAAGACCCTGAATGTGAAACTACTCAAAAATCATCACTATTCTGTGGTCTATATTTACTTAGCCATACTCTGAGAAGATCTAAAGGTCTGCCAATTGTCTTCCACAATGGTCTTCTTTTCAAAATGTCTTGCTAAAAAGACTTAAATTCAAAAACCTCTTGACCAAGCCAACCTCATCTAGGAGCAACAGAAAGATGAGAGAAGAATCTAAAATAACTCTATGCCAGAAATATTGATATCATCCTCTTACTCTTTATCACTGAACTGTTTTGTTGTGGTGGGGTTTTTTGTTCATGTTTCCCAAACCTTCTTCCTGTCATTTTAGAAAGCTAGATAACCTGCTGAAGAATTCTTGTCACTTACAGTAATAGTAATAAATACACTTATGAACACAGGGGTAAAAACTCTCTCCTTCATGACTGGAGGACAATTAATAATGGAGTTGTGAAATATTCGGCAGGAAAATTTCCAGACGATAAACAAACATATTCCAAAAGGGATCTTACAATCTCTCAAATACAAGGTATCCCGAGTATTTCAGATTGCCTTCATATAGTACAGAACTTTAGAGCAAATTGATAACTCAAAGACTAAATACTGTTAGCAGACTGGTTCTGGAAATACTTGCAGGTATCTTTGGAAGTATGATTGGAAGTAAAATTGAGAGACTGAGTGAGATATAACTAACTTAAAAAGACACTGGAAGACTGTAAAGAAAATACTGCAGGCATGTTTCCCAGCTTTGGATTTACAAGCAATCCATCTTGAAGTAAAATCTAAGCCATGACAGAGATGTCTCATTTTATCCCCCTTTATTTTGCTCACTATGTCAGAGATACAGGTGCTTGTTGCATAGAAAAGATTCTGGAGCATTTAGTGACTGGTGCTACTCAGTGAGAAAGTGTAAATAGGGAAGGTTTCCCCCTTTTTTAATTTTATCAGTCTTATTAAGAATTCTGATTCAGGAAAGCCTACTACAGGAATGTAGTGAACTCTATACTGACAAAGGCATTGTGAGATAACTGGTACTAGAGTTATGCTTTTTCTTAACCAAGTACATTATCTTCCCAACACAAGGGGCAAGGAAAGTTAATTGCATGAGAAAATCACCTTTTCTGATGGGCATCAGGAGAAGGTGGGTGGCAGGGGGTGGTGGTGGTGGTATCTTTTCTCATTTTTTCCTAAATTCTTTTAAAATAATAAGCTTGGAATTTAGTCAGCATTAAACACGTTTCTGTCTGAGAACAGATGTTATTTCCCTGGCCTCTCAAAAGTTTAGAAAGAAAATAGTAATAGCTTGTAATAGCTTAGTTTTTACTGAGGGTTTTGCTTCAAGAACTTACTTCCTTCTTTGGTCTAAAATAAATCTTTTACTGGAGGGATTTATTGCCCTGTTGTTCTTCTGAGGTAATTTTTAAATTTAATTTTTAACGATTTGCTAAAATAGTTTATGAATTAGTTCAGAACTCATGAACAAAGCTTAATTTAGTAGTATTGCTTTTAGCACCTACACTCCATTCAGGCTCACAGACAAATGTCATAGAAGAGGAGGAAATATGCTGCAATGAAGTTATGGAAATACTCATCAATAATAACCACATTCAAGAACAAAGAGGAATTCAGCATTCCAAGGATTTATCATCTCCTACTAAGGTTAAGACGTCGTTTGCTTTACAAGGGAGATCATGCATACAAAACCTATCAGAAACACACTTATATCTGACTACTTAGAAATAAATAGTTATTCAGGATGGCTTCTTTTCCAAGTTCTGAGGCAAGTATTTACACCTGTGTTGTATCCCACATTTCGCAAAATACTGTTAGTGTTGCAGGTTTTTGAGTAATTTTAAGCAATGTTAATTTGTCTTTTTCCCTTGACATTTACCTTTTTATAAACATGACATCCTTTTGTTGTGGAAAAAGAAGGAAATCTTTACTTCACAATGTCTACTGGCAGACTAGCAGTGTGGATGAGGTTTGCAGCTCATAATGCTAACAACTAAAGATTTCTTCTGTTTGATTTTACTCCTAATGAAAAAGATTTTTAAAATTCAATTTGAGAATGGGAATTAATGGATTTTTAAAAATTATTTTTGAAAAAATGTCCAGGTGTTTAGCCCTTCTTCATTCAAAAAAAATTGTCTCCTTTATCTTCTAAGACCCTACTAATTAATCAGAAAAATACCTGGTATAAAGACAGGGTTTATACCCTCATCAGACCAGCTCTTTGCAAAGAAACTGCAGTCTTGGCACTTTCCAGGACATTTGCTTCCACTGATCATTGCAAATATTTGCGGCAACAGGCATCTGCTCTATGGTAAAGATAAAACCGACAATTCTAAGCACTGGAAAAAGTAAGAAGCCATTACAAACTCTCTTGTTCTGTGACATACTCAACAGCAGGACACCGTATGTTAGAGTGTTTCCTATGAAGAACAGGATGCCTTTTCTTCCATTATGGAAACAACAGGTGAGGACTAAAACAAAAAGGGATACTGAGCAGATTTCCAGCATGAAATCACTAATTTTGAGATAAATCAGTAGTGTTACAATAAGTGAACTATTTACCTCTCACATAAACAGATATTCAGGGGTGCCTTCTAAACTGCTCAGAAAAACAGTAGAAGTTTTCTCTCTTTTTGATTAACAGAATAATAGACTAACACAAGGCTTCTAATTTAAAGATGAGCATAAATTTTCTCTGCCCTGAAACCCATGGCTCTTAATGATATAACAAGAGAAGTCTATGGTACAAAGCTTAAACTGGCATTTTTACATATGTCGAAATAAACTCAGCTACTGCCAACAGTCAAACAATCAAATATTTTCATTCACATGTTCTTCTTTCTTATATTTAAGTATATTCACATATTCTTAAACATAATCTTTTATTCCAAGTTTAAAATGTGAAACAGTAAATGGGAGCAAGTAAATGTAAGCAAATGGGAGCAAAATTGAGAAAATAAACTCAAAACAAAACAGATAAAGTATCTTGCACAAAATAAATACATGAGGAAAAAAAAGTAACACCTTTCAGAAACCATTATAGATTAATTATTTTTCAATGGATGTTCACAGATCTCTTGTATCTACTTATTCGCAGAAAACAGCTTAAGAATTTTTGCAATAACACGGGAAATTTGGTTTAAACATCTATCATTATTAATATAAGTACTGCAAGGCAATTAAGAATGGGAAGCACACAGTGTTAAAATAGCATGACATGACATAAACATACTTTAAGAGATTAGAATACTCACTTCCTGTGCCAAAAGAGGAAAATATTTATAGAAATAGATTGTAGTTAAATAATAAATACTATGAGGTGTCCCTTTATGACAATTCCAGTATCGTTTTTTAATAATTGAGAAGAATTTGGAGGAAGACTGCATGGAATGAAACTAAGTAAAACTTTGGAAAAGTTGCTGAAAAAAAGCTAAAATCTTTTATGTATTTTATATCAAAACAGTATGTTGTGATGCTACCTTTGAGCACTGATGCAGTGAGTTCCATGTCCTCAGGATGCTTCTGAAGGTGCAGTTATATGACCATGCCAGGACTCACAGTAGATCCTGACCCTTTAATATGCATATTACAACCTAGAAGTAAAAATCTAGCATGACCAGTATCTGTCTAGAAGGCTTTTTTGTTCTTTTGGGGTAAGTTGCATTGCAAATCACAGTCTGATGAGCATGAACTATTACCTACAAGCAATACAAAAAATTCTTGAAAAGCCAATGACTTAAGAGTACATGAAGTTTCTCAACAAAATGACGTATAGTATAGTATAGTATAGTGCATATACAAAAAACTAAAGAAAGGCTGTAAGCAACAACAAAGTCCTTGGTTCTGCATTTGAAACCCAGCTAAAAATGTCAGATGCCTCTGAAAAGAACACATGATGAATAGCCATGGAGCTATGATCTGTAACTTGCTAAACATGCAAATTTCAGAGTATGGGACAAAATTACATGGTTGTGGTTACTCACAAGTTTTTGTAGGATTTTTTTTAAGGTTAAAGTTTTACCACTAAAATAAGTAAGTACTGTACTCATCAAGCAGGGTGCTTCACGATGACTCAGGAAGCTGACAGTCACGACATGCTTAAGCATTGGCTGAATAGTTTTTGAGAAATTCAGACTGAAACCTCTGTGTTCTTCCGTATCTGTTAAGTTAGTACTTCCATACTTGTTTACTTACAAGAGAAGACAAATTGCTATCATTTAAGTTGCTACAGAAGTAGTTTCTATAGAAGAAGCAGAGCTCTGCATACATACACCAATCTATCAGAAGAATTATTTTGCCTATATGCATACTGCATAAAAAACATCAGCATACAGCCTTCCATCACCTGCTCAGGTCTACCTTCAGAAGACAGTCTTTTACAATAACGGTCTTACAATTTTCCTCTGATGACAAGACAAAATATTAAATGGCTCCCTTTTCACAGAGTGAATAAATACTTCGGCCAAAATATACACTTTGAAGGTATGGGTAATTACCTGTGTCACAAATGCAAATCAACATACGAAAATGTAATGTGTTTTTAAAAATTAAAATTAAAAACCTGATATGTGACAGAAGGTTAGCTACCATACCACCCCCACCATTGTTACTTTCAAGTCATGTCAGAGAACATAACAATACAGTGGACCCAAATATTAAAATGTTTGCCGCTTCTTGTTCCATTGTCATATATGCCCCCAGCAACAACAATCCTTTAGACTTCAAATGCAGACTTTGGTTCACGTGGGTTTTGTGAATTACTTAATAGCTGGTTTTATTTCAGTTTTAGAGTCATAGAATATCCTGAGTTGGAAGAGTTCAACTCCTGGCCCTGCACAGGAGAACCAGAAGAATCACACCACATGCCTGAGAGCGTGCAAATGCTGCTTGAGCTCTATCAGGCTTGGTAACCACTTCCCTGGGGAGTCTCTTCTAGTATGTAAACACCTTCTGCATGAAGAACCTTTTCATAATACATCTAAACCTCCCCTGACACAACTTCAGGTCATTCCCTCAGGTCTTGCCACTGGTCACCACAGAGAAGAGACCAGTGTCTCTCCTTCCTCTTCCCTTTACAACTAAGTTATAACTGCAATGAGGTCTCACCTCAATCTCCTTCAGGCAGTTGATCAGAATTTTGAACTTCCATGTAAGGAGTATTTCTGGCATCTTAACCACAGGGACTAATTCTTCTTCTGAAAAATTTTGCACTTGAAACAGTAATAATTTAACAAAACATGAAACCCAGATTTTTAACTCGCAACTTCCAGGCTATATCAACTTGGTATGTCAGAGGATACAGCTATTTCAAAGAAAATTAAGTTTATTTTATTCTAATGCCAAGAGTACTCCCCACATTTTTTTAAAGTAAGTATGTATTTGGCATTACTATTTAAGGTTATCTAGAGGAGAACACATGTACAGTTACACTTCAAGGCATGTTAATATGTGTTATGGTACTTTACATGTAACATTATATAGTCAAAATCAGACTGAAATAAAAAGAATCCTATGAAAATATGACACTGTTTTACTGGTAGGTACTCCTCATAAACAGCTGTTCAGATTTCCTGACTTGAAAGACTTTATCAAAAAACAAAATCAAACAATAAAATTTCTTTATGGAGAATATCTCTGAAGAAGAAGCATTTAAGAAGCATGTCAAAGTACTTTTTTAGTTTCCAAAATTAATACTCTTGACCCTGATTCCACATTCTGAGAAAAGACAAGAGAATTTCTGATAAAGTCACACAGCGTGATCAGGCTCTTTCCCTTAGAAACTAACAAAGCTATCCTGCCAAAATAGTGAACCAAAGCTATCAGGTAGATGCATTTAATTCCCTCTCATCCATAAAAAAACCAAGAAAATACCCTTTCTGCTTCACTAGTTTTAAATTCACTACAATGTGAAAGTACCCTTTTTTCCTTTTCTTAAATAGATTCTGAATTGAATTTAATGGAAAGGACATGAAAGATAGATAGTAAGTATACCAAATACAAAAATGTTTCAATGAGGCCTTGAAGTCATATGCAATTTTATAACCTTTCAAAAAGCAGCTTCCACATGCATAAAACTTATCTAATATTCACAGTGAATATTAGAAAACAGTACCTGGAGCATTCTGATGATCACTGGTCATAAAATAGACAACACCCTAGGATGATGAACTTTTTCATCTTCCAGTAACAGTCGTTTACATGTGACTTTTTTTTCTCGTACAGCTTAACAAATTCAATTGCATCTGCAATTCAATACTACAGAGCACGGTTTAGATTAAAATGCAATTTTCTTCAAATGTCCTGTGCAAATACTCACTTGATTGTGAAACAGGTTTAGCAGCAACTCAGGAAACTGCAACTGCAACCAGTAATATTACAGAGTAGAAACAAAGAGAGAAAATCAGGGGTGCAGGGGTATTATGCACATAAACTACTCAGATAAAATATCCACTGGGTAAAAACTTTTTTTTCCCTCTGTCTATGAATTTCAGCCTCCAATACTGACTAAAATCACTACAGACTGCAATACTAATTCTACACACAGGTATTTCAGTACTTAATGTAGGAAGGCCTAAACAACAGGCCCTGTGCCAAAGCTGACCTCTAGACAAACTCTTCAACCAAAAGTCATGTGTATCATTAATCGGTGAAGCATTATTAGCAATATCATATATGTACCTGCTCGCTGGTGAAACACATATTTACCTTTCTGTATTTAGAAACAGGACAAGACCACATCTGGCCTTGTTTGTGGGCGAAGGATCAAAGACAACTCCCCTGGCTCCTCCTTGAGCCTTGGCCAGGCTTTGGGAGAAACCCAACAGGAGGATAAAACCTGATGTGTCTGTATTAGAAGTAATGGTAGCTTGCTTATTATAAAAGCTGGGGAACTCTCACAGCAAAGTCAGAAGCCTCATTGCCTGCAAGGTGGATGCACCACAGGATTTCCCAGCTGCTGGACATGGTTTTCCAGTCCTTCACTCTGACACCTTCCCTGGGCTGATATGTAGATCTGGATGAAGGATAAAGCAGGGTAACTGTAACCTTTTTTAATCACTATAAGCAATTTTTGTAGTTATGATTAGATGCATTGCTTAGCTTATCCTTTTGTGATTCTTTGCAGTTTTGCATTATAGAACACTACACTATCCCTTAAGTTCGTATCTGTCTCTGACCCTAACCATCAGCACAACACTACTGTAAAATCAAATTCCACTACCCCAGTTTACAAAAATATGTCTTAAAATACCTTCCTAGTATTGATTCTGAAGTTATATATATAGAACTGAAGCTGTCTAAGAAAACACAAACCTACTTGAAAAGTTCTAGTAATTTATACCAAGTTATACCAACAAATCAACCCAAATTTACTATCTCTGCTATCAAACCTGTTAATGGACTATTATAAAGTGTGTAAAATCAAAAATGTAAAGTTCCAGTTGGTAAGGAAACAGTTAAAAACACACCAAAAATTTTTCCTGCTAGGCAGTTTATTATACCATGTAACTTTAGTAAACATAAACAAAATTTATGTCTATGTTAAACAGTATCATTAGATATTCCGTATGAGTGAAAGCCAGCACTGTTTTTCTTTAAGTAAGACTGACTAATTACAAACCAAATGCATGAATTTCACTTACAATTTTTAAATTAGCAAAACAAGCATAACTTTTACATGTCTGCCTGACATAAATGAGATGCTGTTAATTTTGTAATCAGGTATGCTTCCCTGATCAGCATATAAAGCTATTTCAAATTAACAAGGACAACTAGAGACTACAACTTTATTTATGTCACCTAGCCAGCAATTAAACTGCATGAGAAGCTGAAACCAGATGCAAGAGTCTTGAGGGTCTTTTACCGACTCAAATAAATCCTGTGTTTCTTGAAGCCTGTCTCAGGCAATCAAATTCTTAGTAGATGACCCCTCTCAAAAATAGTATGCCATGGGAACCAGCAAAGTATTTTGCAGTTCTGTAGAAGTGGTGCAGGGACAGAATCTGCTAAAGCATGAAATACGTCCAGAATATAAATGCTTTGTAGATCAGGAAGCAAACTCCTCCTTCCAGATTTTTTTTTTAAGGAAATATGGTTGTCATGCCAACAGTTATAGAACAGTGAGCTGCAGCGACAGCTAGTGATGAAGCCTGTTACTGTCTTAAGAGTTTTCCTGGGAGACTGTCAACAAATGACAGGCTGCTCTGGGCAGCATCACAATCTCACTAAATACTGCCTATGATCACAGGTTTCGCTTCTGTTATTATTTTGTCTCTTGCTTCTACAGTCTTGATCTCCTAGCAAGAAGGGAGCTTGGCACACTTGGTCAGTGTACAGACATGCATACAGACCTCATGGTACACTGTCCTTGAGGTCCTGTTGGGATGTGCCAGAACTACACTGTCCAGTGTTGGCATGTATCAGCAGAGAGTTCGGGATCTAACTTAAAAAGAGCCAGCACCTATTCCAAAATCAAGAGCTGTGGCTGCTGAATTAGGTAAAACACCTTGAAAAAGATCTAGTCAGCTCCCCAAGACATAAAAGAGACAGCTCAGGACTACACACCAATATTATGAAATCAACGTACTGATCTGAAACAGAAGGTTTTGCTCAGAAAACTCTATAGGAAGCTAGCTATAAAGCTATAAAGCAGCTACAGCAAGAGAAGAAAAGTGAGGGGCATCCCTCACTGATGGTAAATAAATCTTATTTTGTAATACCGCAATAAAAATAGGCCCATGGTTACCTTTGGAAAATGGCATCTACCACCCTTTTTTTTGTTGACATAGTTCAGCATTCCCTTGAATATGCTAGTAGTGCAACACTATTATTATGACATCTTCTTGAGATGGCATTACAGAAAAATCAAACATATTCTCAAAGACATGAAAGTGACTTCTGCTGAGAGCGCAATGGGTGCGACAAAGAACTCTGTTTCACACACATGAAAAATAAGATAATTTAAAAAAATCCAGAAAACTTACATTTCATTTCATTGTCTATCCAATGAGGTAGTTTTATTCTGAATGTGCACAAGCAATGATACATTATAAATGTAATGCCACTGAAGAGACCAAAAAGTATTATAGAATCACAAAATCATGAGGTTGGAAGAGACCTTCAAGATCATCAAGTCCAACCCATGTCCTAACACCTCAACTAAACCATGGCATCAAGTGACATATCCAGTTTTTTTTTGAACACATCCAGGAGTGGTGACTCCACCACCTCCCCAGGCAGGCCAATCCAATATTTTGTCACCCTCTCTGTGAAAAACTATTCCCTAATATCCAACCTGTATTTCCCTTGGTGCAGCTTGAGACTGTGTCCTCTGTTCTGTCAGCTGCTGCATGGAGAGAGACCAACCCCCCCTGACTGCAGCTACCTTTCAGGGAGTTGTAGAGAGTGATAAGGGCACCCCTGAGTCTCCTTTTCTCCAGAATAAACACCCCCAGCTCCCTCAGCCGTTCCTCACAGGGTTTGTGTTCCCAGCCCCTCTCCAGCCTCGTTGCCTCCTCTGGATGCGCTCAAGCGTCTCAAGGTCCTTCCCAAACTGAGGGCCCAGAGCTGGACACAGCACTCGAGGTGTGGCCTCACCAGTGCTGAGTACAGGGGAGAATGACCTCCCTGCTCCTGCTGGCCACACTGTTCCTGACACAGGCCAGGATGCCTTTGGCCTTCTTGGCCCCCAGGGCACACTGCTGGCTCATGTCCAGTCGGCTGTCACCAGTGCCCCCAGGTCCCTTTCCAGCCACACCGTCCCCAGCCTGTAACACTGCAGGGGGTTATTGTGGCCAAAATGCAGGACTCAGCACTTGGATTTATTAAACTGGATTTATTAAACTCCATCCCACTGCACTCTGCCCATCCATCCAATCATTGCACGTCTTTCTGCAGAGCCCTTCTACCCTTCAACAGATCAACACATGTCCCCAACTAGGTGTCATCTGCAAACTTATTAATCAAGGACTCAATCCCCTCACCCATGTCAATAAAGATACTGAACAGAACTGGCCCAGCACAGACCCCTGAGGACACCACTGCTGACTGGCCCCAGCTGGATGTGGCACCGTTCACCTCCACCCTCTGGGCCCGGCCACCCAACCAGTTCTGAACCCAGCACAGAGTGCTCCTGTCCAAGCCAGGGGCTGCCAGCTTTTCCAGGAGTGTGCTGTGGGAGACAGTGCCAAAGGCCCTGCTGAAGTCCAAACAGAGAACATCCACAGCCTGTCCTGCATCCACCAGGTGGGTCACTTGGTCACAAAAAGAGACCACATTGGTCAAACACGACCTTCCCCTCCTAAACCCATGCTGGCTGGGTCTGATACCCTGGCCACCCTGTAAGTGCTGCTTAATGGCACTTAATATAAATTGCTCCATTATCTTACCTGGTACTGAGGTCAGCCTGACTGGTCTGTAATTACTAGGATCCCCCTTTCTACCCTTTTTGTGAATGGGTGTCACATTGGCATCTGGAGCCTCACCAGTGAGCCAGGAGTTCTTATTAGTAGTTCTTATACTTCCATTTGCTTCATCACACCCTCAAATGCACCTGAAAGCATGTTAAACTAGGTATACAGTAGAATTATAGTAGTAATTACAATGCACTATGAAGTACCTTGTCCTAAAAGGCAATTCAGTGAATTTGAAAACTTGCTTAATTACTCAACAGAGAGAAGCGAGAATAATTTCTCTCAACAGAAGAACAAGCCATGGCGAAAAAAGGGTAGTATATGTAGTATATGCACCATCTTGCCTGGCAAGATTTTTAACTTGGCTTCACAATACAGTCTCACAAGCAAATATAAGAAACAATTACTACCAAGCGTATGGAGACCTGCTAAGAAATTATTTTCAGAGTAGTGCTTTATAGCTTTTTATCAAATGGTCCATCACTTCAGTGTTCTTACTGTCTTTAGAAAGACAGAATAGAAGGTATGCCTACTAAATCTCAAGAGAACACCAAGTTGACCAGAAATTCACCCAAGGACAGGCTTAAAATTAGGAGTAATTTTGCTGAAGAAAACTTGAGAATTATTCAACAGGGGCATATGCTAAATCCTCTTAGGAAGGAAAGACTGACTGTATGAAACATGGTTTTGAAAAGCTGGCAAGGAAGTAGAGCCACCGAAAAGGATTAAGGTCTTACACTGGATCAAAAATTTAACATGAGACAATACCTTCCATGTTAGGAAATGAACTACTGAACTATGAGGTTGTACCACAGAAGTTATGGAAAGAACTCCTCCTTACTCAAATGACGATGCAGCTGGAATTCTGATGTCTAGCTTTTGATCAAACTTGTAGAATGATGTCAGTCACATGGACAACAACTATGGGAAGTCACTGAAAACGATCAGGAGACTCAGAAAACAGGAACTATGGGAAAAGACTGCATAATCATGGTAAACTTTTTGAACTTACTCAACTGGGAGACAACTCTCCTATGACACAAAGAAATAAAAAAAAAAGTGCTATCAGGCTACTCTGCATGAGCAGAGTTACTAGGACCATGTAATTAGATGAAAATTCAACAGGAAAATAAAATAAAATATAAAAGCCAAACAGTCAGAAACAATCCACTGCAGACTTCTAAATTCACTGCTCAGAAATGCCTAGAAGAGGTAAGATCCTGAACTTCTATTATAAATGACATAGGACTGTATGATTCTGCCTGCAGTATGACAGGGATCACAGGATTTCTTTTAGGCCTGCTATTTTTGACAATAAAGCCCTCAAAACAAATATTACAGCCAACTGAAGCCACAAAACACAAAAGCCAAAGCTAACTTCTATGCTGCCATAGCCAGAGTGTTCCATCATTAAAAGAAGTAGTTTAAAATGACCCTGAGTAGATGTACACTATACTGCATGCACTTCCACTGCAGGATAAGGTAAATCTTCAAGAATTCAAACAGGAATTAAATTTTTTAGATCTTTCTTCCCCACTTGAAAATGTCAGGTATCAAACCTCTGCAGTTTCACAGACTTGCTTAAACTTACAGCTGGTGAATAATTCAGGCCTTTTCTCCCCTAAGCAACAGGTCTGGATTAGCTCTTAGTACAGTACTGCACCATGCAGTCTCCCAAACATCCCATATTAAACTAAGTAGGTAAGATTTTTATCTATCTGTAGGGAATTACACAAAACCTACACTGTATATTCTTGTTGCTATTGTCTGTAATCAAACAGACAAGTTTTTAAAACAAAACTTACTCTGTCAAACCATTTAAATTAGTTTTGCACTTATAATATTTCATTTATAAATTTTGGAAATCATACTATAACAAATTTTTTGAAAAGCCTTGCCAACAATCACCTTTTTACCATGCTCTCACTACCACACTGAAAAGACACATGCATTATTATCCATGTGTATGGAATGTAGATTTCAAAGAACAGCAAGAGACAAAATCCCAGATTTGGTGTTAGTTTAGTGTAGAACCTTTGCTTTCAGGTCTTAAAATTCTTAAATCATTTACCAAATGTTTTGATCTCAGTGGAGTTAACAAATGCTCAATACTTGGAAATTAAATAGCCTGAGAGAAAGAAAATTTAAGTGAAAATTTCTGGATTCTTAAAAGGATTAAATATAGGCATTAAAAAATATAATAAGCTTGTGTGGCACAGAAAGTTTAAATATATACTGACTAATGGTTTTCATGAATATTGAACAATTCTTCATGCATCTGAAAGACGACACACGCAAAAGTACCTGAAGATGTAAGATCCATGCAAATAAGAACACTTGCAATAGAATGCTATCATAGTCCTGACCCAGCACTTAGTAACACTCATTTAAGTTTGTGGAGAGCAGTTCAAAACTTACTTATATCTTCAACATAGCAGTAAAAGCTGGATAATGAGGATATTTTAGGCCTAAAATTGTGCTCTCCCAGTGCAGTCTCCAAAATGAGAAGAAAAACCTACCACAAATGTGTAAATTTCAAGTGTACAAAACTACCAACCAACCAACAACCTACCCGCAGCCACTGTTTCTCTGTGAGAGCATCACTGTAGTCCACATCCCTGCGCTGACGGGATCCTCTTCCAAATATTTTCTCTTCTTCTTCTTCACATGTGAGCCTTTCAACTTCAGCATCATCCTTAATAATCCAGGATGGTAATTCATCCTCCTCCATCAAGCGAGGTTTACGTTTAGGGTTTCTGGCATCTTCCCTGCGACGATCCATGTCCATGCGCTGCAATGACAATTGGCAAAGGATAAAAAAGTTTTAAAGGCAATTATTAAGTGAAATACGTCAATGCCCACCTCTCTAATAACTCTTGAAACTTTAAACAAAGTCCTTCCCAGACATCTCCCTTTCATAATATTCCTAAATACTTCTAAAATGCATCTGTAAAAAGAAGCTACACTCAATTGTTAATTTCCAGTCATATGCACTATTTCACAACTAGCTTTCACTGAAGGAACTAAGACAACACACTGCCAGGTGACACAAAACAGATCACAATAACACTGCTGTCCCCATAAGGTTTTACTACTATGTAACTAAAAAGAGTAACTAAAAATACACTAGTTTTGTTGCCCTGAATATTAGAAGAAAATTTAAAAGTTGGTACAAGCAACAAAGACTCAAAGGAGAACTAATAAATTCAGAGAAAGGCTTGTTTACACAGAGCCAGAAAGCCAACACGCTTGAACCCCTGAATTTTTTTCTGATTTTATTGTTGTATCAGACAAAAATCAAAATGCAAAAATATCAGATAAGCTTAGGTGAAGTGCTACAAATAAAAGAAGGTGATGTTAAGACTTTCAGCTGAAATTTAAATAATCATTCATTTCACATGTGGTAAACAATAGCTCAGACACGGAGACAGACGATACATTCCTACAATCTACTGTTGACTTATCAGTGAGGTGTTTTATAATCCTCCTGGGGAAGCATCCACCTCTGTCGACTACATACTGACCTGGCCCTCATGGTCCCATGAATTGCACCTGCATTGCCTTAAGTGCTCAAATCAGATAATATGAATAGGCATTTCAAATTGGCCTTTTGAAGACTCATACTGTACTTAACACTCAGTAATCAGCTGCTAAGCAGAGAAAACAACCAGATGGCCACCAACATTTCACTTTTCTATTTGAAACAAAATATGTAAATAGACTGGCATCAGAATTGGCTGTAGCATCATACAAGGTTACTGCTTTGGCCACTAAAACTTCATAAAGAAACCATTCTCAATTATGTACAAATGTCTCCCTTGTTAGCCAAAACAAACGTGCATTAATTCAGAGGTATTATCTCTCCAGAGGGACAGCTCAAACCCAGCCAAATTTAAAACCTGAGGCTTGGTAATGGCACCATTGAACATGCTGAATCTTCTCTCATCTTGGGACTTCTCAAACACAAGCATTTCTAAAACACGACCTCAGGAAGTTCATCTTACAACTTGTTTTCATCACCTTCCCTTGTGCACTATCCAATTTCTAAACTCAGTGAAAAGCAGAAAGCAAGAAGTAGTCTTCAGTCTGCAGGTCCAACTATGTTAAAGAAGCAACTATAAATACATGGGCGTTTTCCCTGCTCCCTATTACTTCAGACAACAGTGAATGGGATATGCAGCCTGTAGTTTTTTACAGCAGACTTCCATATTTCACCTATTAAAGAACATTCCATTCAATTTGAATTAATTTCAAGAAGTCTCATTCAAGCAAACATGTGGCTTGGATTATTCTAACCAGACAACCAGACAGCTGCACCAAGAGACAGCTCAAATGGGATAAATTAAATAGACTGCTCTATTTCTATTATTTAGCTGAGAACCTGAACGGAGTCAAAAGACATCATATTTTTATGCCATTAAAAACATGAACTCAATGCTGAAACTTTGTATTTTTTCCCCAATGACTATGTTTCTCTGTCTAACACAAAAACTGAACACTAAGATAGTGTATTATTGTAGCTGTTTTCTGATATAACAGTGCTTGGGAAGGAAAATTGAAGATAATCTCAGTTAATCTCAGTTAATCTGAGATATCAGAGATTTTTTTTTTCCTGAGGATACTACTCAAACCATATTTACACCTGGGAAACCTCCAGTTCTATCTTCCCATCTCTTTCCAAAACCTGTGCTTCCAAGAGACATCTAAATTATTTTTATATAACTAATAATGATATGTTTTCTGTCATCAATAAGGCCTAAATGCTAAAAATAATATGCTACCACTACTTAAACCTAAGCATAGAACTTGAACGTTGGCACACTCAAGCCCTAAAATTTCCAGTTTAGAAAAACCACAGAACACTATTGTCCTAACGGTGGATGGTTATCTTAAACTTTCCAAATTACAACTAGAAGAGTCCTTGGAAGAAACATCAAAACCATTCCATGTAAAAGTTTTGAAATTATAACTAAGATAGCCCTTGAAAAAAAAACATTCAAATCACTCTGTGTAAAATCTGTAATTTATACACCCAGTTCTAGTAGATTGCCATTTTCACTTCAAGGACATTAACTGTAATAGCACAACTGGAGTTTTGGTACCCATTTGGCCTTCCACTTGAAAGGCATTTTTACATATAAAATCATGTTCTTTTAATGTTTTCTTTACTTTATTTAAGCAGTTTTAACAGTAAAGGGAACTATTTCTTTTCCAGAGAAGTAGCTTATTGAAGCATTCTTAAAAAATGACCAGAGTTGTACAGGTCACATAAACCACCTGATTTTTCTCTGAGTATTTTCCAATTTTTTTTTATGATGTGAAGCCTCTAAAAGCCACAGGAACAAAGTCCACTTGTACACATCTTCTCCCTGAACAGTGTATTTAGCTCCACAGCCACATTTCAGGTCCTGCAACACTTCTAACCTGCAAAGTGACTATAGAAAAGATGCCCATGGAACTGATCTTTCTTGTTGCTCACTTCAAATAAGTAAAATACATGCTTTTACACACCTAAGACACTAAGACACCCAAACACATTTTTGTTGGGTATTGCAGACTCCTGAATTCTGATTACATATGCACAACTTTTAAAGGGAATGAAGTGGCACAGGTATAACTACAGCAAGGAAAATAAAGACTACCTTTTGTTTTTTATCTGACTATGTAAGACTTGAAATATTGATAAAAAGACAAATAGCTCTAACTGCCAAACTTGCTTTTCACATTTTTCTTTTATAGACAAACAGTTTACAAAAAATTAAAACCATTTTTTTTATTAACAATTTAAATTATTTCTTAGCCATTAATATTTAACTACAAGCTTACTATCTTACTATTTTCAAACCCTGGCTTTCAAAGCGTGTAGTTTTGCCTCTTAAAATTTTTACTACCAACTCCTTACTTTCCCTTAAAAACTTCCATGTAAATTAATACGAAAAACATACATTCAGCTCACATAGCTTCACAAATGACTTGGATGCAAGACTTGAAGGGATACTACGCAAGTTCACAGACAATAAAAAAACTGGGAGGATCTAGTCACTACCTCAAAAGCAGGGAGGGACTGCAAAGAGACCTTGATAAATGAGAGGACTGGGAAATTACCAACCATATGACATTCAAAAAGGCTGAGAGCTAGATTCTGCTTCTGGGATGGGGCAGCCCTGGGATGTACTGACAGACTGGGGAATGAGATGCTGGGAAGCAGCAACACAGAGAGGGACCAGTGGGTCCTGGTTGATGGCAAGTTGACCATGGTCAGCAGTGCCCTGGCAGCCAGGAGGGCCACCCGTCTCCTTGGGGCATCAGGGACAGCATGGCCAGCCAGGCAAGGGAGGGGATTGCCCTGCTGTGCTCTGCACTGGGGCAGCCTCACCTCAAGTGCTGAGGGCAGCTCTGGGTGTCACAGCATAAGAGAGATACAAAACTATTGGGGAGTGTCCAAAGGAGGGCCACAAACATGGTGAAGAGCCTTGAGAGGAACCCTTATGAAGAGCAGCTGAGGTCTCCTGTTTTCTTCAGTCTGGAGAAGAGTGGGGGGACACCTCATTGCAGTCAAGCTCCTTGTGAGGAAAAGACGAGGGGCAGGCACTGATCTCTTCTGTGGTGACCAGTGACAGGACTGAAGGGAATGGCCTAAAGTTGTGTCAGAGATGGTTTAGGCTGTATATCAGGATAAGGTTCTTTACCCAGAGAGTCGTGGAGCACTGGAACAGGCTCCCCAGAGAAGCTGTAACAGCACGAAGCCAGACAGAATTCAGTAAATGTTTGGACAATGCCCTCAGACACATGGTGTGATTCTTGGCTTGTCCTGTGCAGGCCCAAAAGCTGGAATCGACCTTTGTGGGTCCCTACCAGCTCAGTATGTTCTGTGATTCTGTCAAAACTGTCTTTACTCTTGACTCCTCAACTTTTTTTATATTAAATATCCTTCAAATTTAATACTACAAGTTGAAGAAAACAGATACAAATTCATCAGCTACTTTCAACCATGGATTCGTTCTTTTCTTCTGGGTCTGAAGGAGAAATCAGAAGCTCTTTTCTAGCTGCAAATCCACATTCACAAAAATCAGGGTATGTTCAGTCAATAATTCAGATGAAATTTATTTCTTTTGAGTTGTAGATCAAATAGCCATCTTTTGATTTGTGTCATGTAAATCTCCTTACACTCAAATCACTGATCGAAAAGTTTAAAAAGACAGCTGTCTGTAAGCACTCCTTTTCTCTGCAACCTGGCTTTACTGATTTCAGTTCTGAGTAACTCTTAATGAAGCCCAGCACAAAAACACGAAATTGGCAAATCAGCAAGAGAAAAAGAAGAGCCATACGGGGGAATATGGCCTTTTCCAACAGTGTACATGAACAATTGTAACTTACAGAAAAAGGGCCCCTGCATGCTTGTGTAACAGCAAATTTTTACAGACGAATTCGTAAGCAGAAGACAATGAGGGAATAAAACCTGTACTGGGCACACAGGTTTTTGCATTGGTCCTATCAGCAGTTGTTTCTGCAGATACCACCAGATACACATCCATTTATGCACAGGAGTGTCTTGTTTCACCTTGCAGAAGAAAGCTGCCTCTGTAGAATTAGAGGGCCTGGTGCTTTACCTTCGGTATTTTAAGTATTGCCCTGTACTGGTGTCAGTGGAGCCCAGAGGTCCTCTAGCAATCCTCAGACTGTACAAACACTAAAAGGCAAGAGCTATGCCTACAAAGGCGTTTCAGTAATTATTCCATCAGTGCTGAAGTATCATAAACAAAAAGGGAAGTAGTAATAAAAAGAAGTGGCTCACATTTGAACCACTAGCTCTATTTTGATAGCTGTTGCAACAGTTGTAGCAGCAGAGATGCAGCTGATTCCTGATAAAACCATCAACAATACCTCAGTTAACTCACCAAGAAAACAGCACTGTTAGTCTACTAATTTATGACACTGTTAAGTTCCTGTAGCTGTCCTTGCCAATATCAAAGTCCATAAGTAAGACAAAATGTTGAATAGTAATAGTATGCTGTAGAATTAGCAAGACAAACTGTGACTGACACTTTTGAACTATAAATTTCTCAGGTTGTGTCAAACTCTTCCTCTAGACTGTCACTATTTCACTGACAGCAAGCAATCTCTGAAGACTCTGTGTCACTTGAGGAACTCTGTATTTAAGCAGACTAGACTTTTTTCCTCAGATGAACAACACAAGTAAATAAAACCTACTTCTCTAGTAAAGTTTTGACAAACCTGAGTGATAAAAAGGTTAAGGCTTTTATTAAAAACACTAGAAGAAGAAGATTTTTCTATGATTACACATCCTCACCATAAAGAGATCAAATTCCTCCTCACGTCGAGCAATCATCTGATTCAGCGTCTCATCATCAGGAACTTCATCTTCTTCCTGGTTAGAAAGATGGATAAAATTATTACGAAGTACTCACATGCACCTTGAACTAACAGTCTCCCTCAGTTCAGAGCTCCACTGGCCCTCTTTCTCTGACAACATGTGGGAGCACTTAAACTGAAATGAAACCTTTTAAAGTGTTCAGCTATTCAGAAGTAACAAAATAAGATGGTAAGAATGACAAATGACAATTATTACTCCCTTCAAAATTTGAGAATGAGGAAATGACCAAATACAAAACCAGGAAATTTTGGCTTGTGGTTTTCTTGGCTCAGAAGCACAGTTAGTGCTTTGGTTAAAACAGATGTATTTCTGTGCTGCTATTCTACAATATTCCTTCAGAAATACCATTCTAGATTTTGAGGGTTTTTTCCCATCAAAGCAAGATGACTGAAAAATTCCTGATTAAATGAAAAGAACAAGACATGTTTTTATGCTGGAAAATAACCCTGCCTGAATCACTTTCTCTTGACCATTTTCTGCTTACAAATTGAGATGTGAAAATTTTATTGCAAAATGGATTATTTAATAAAAACAGAAAGAGTCACTAGAAAAACAATTTAGAACTGTAGTGTTCAACTGAAAATATTAAAGCTGAAACCATTATGATACCCACTTTAAAACAAAGCCTAAAATATTCAGACTTCCTCCCTGAATTATTCTGAAACCACAGACAACAGGTCACTCTACGCAGGGCTTTCTGAACAAATATTACACTATGCTACAGACCTAAGTTCTTCCTACGCTCAAATGTGAAAAGTTTAAAGCTTGCTTAGCATGGGAATATTTAACTAGATTATCAGTAAACAATATCTTTGTTAGATGTGCCAGTTGGCATCTGTAAGTCAAAGCTGTGTCAATATTGTTGATAATTTAAGTAAGAGGTTTACTTTTTTCCCATCAATCTCCCACTTGACACTCAGTGCTGCTGAAATGAAGGAGCAATGGCTGACCATTGCAGGATGGTGCACATTCAATTCCTCCTAGTCCTCAAGAGGCTGAGTGTTTGGGCAGAGTTTTGAATAGTCTCTGTTCATAAAGAAGTATTAATCGAAAGCTTCAGCTAGGAGTCAGACTACAACATCAATGCTTTAAAGACTGATGGTGGGCTATGGCAAATAAACAGTTTTTAAATCTGCTTGCTTCAGGATGGCAGATTAAGTATATAACACGCAAGAAACAAATTGTTCTGAAGTCATCTACAAAATAAGGCATGTCATGCAGGCCTAGCAGCAGCCCTGACTTCTGAAACACTGTCAGATAAATGCTTCAGAAACAAATGTACTCCAATTTTTAAAAAAATTCAGAGGATTACTGAAAATGTCTGCTGGTTTCCTACTCATATAGGGAGTGTGGTCTGCTTTAGAACTACAGGTTTACTTAATCAAAAATGGTACATACGAATATCACCAAATTTCTGCATTAACACCACAAATAAGACAATTACTGATAAAAAAGTTTTGTCACTCTTCTTTAATTTCTATGAAAAATGCTAAAACAACACAAAATTTCATCTTAATCATGCTTTTCTAAATGCTCAATGCAGAGTTTACACAAGAGGATTAATGACTAAAGAAGTAAACTCCTTGATCTTTGAAACTTTACTCCATATAACGAAGATGCTAGTGAAACACAGGCTGTAGAATCTCCTATGAGTGTACCCCTATTCACACACACAGGCTCCACTCAGAGGCAAGATTGGTCTCAAAAGCTCTGTCTTTAACCAGTTCAGGGTATTTTCAAGTTGGGAAAAAGTCAGTGCTGATCAAAAATTTCTCTTTGTGCGTCATCAGTATAACTGACACATTTATTTAATTTCTCCCAAATACAGCTTTTGTCCAAATATTGAATTTTGTTCAAATTAAGGGAAGAATCTGCAATGACAGGTGAAAGAATAGACTTATCATTCCATACTCAGAGTTCCATAAAAGAACACAATGAAAAGAGGACACTCAGTGTCCTTCACTTCCCACTATTAAAAGAACCTCACTTCCCACTTTTAAAAGCAAAGACTTGACAGCTCTTTTAAAACCGCTAATTATTTCTGAAAGAGAAAGTGGTGATGAGAAGTCTGGGCTGGACATGGCATCAGAAAGAAACAGTTACTTTTGGGCTTGTCCTAAGCCCAAGGCATATCAAAGCAGATCTTAACTCTTAAATAGATTCCAAATGAAGTACAATAAGCGGGGTCCTTCAAAACTGAACCTAGGTAGTACTAGCTGCTCAGCATGTCTGGAAATCAAAGTGCCTAGCAGAACACATATATTGGACTTAGGAAATGGTTTATAATGTGTTCTGGAAAAAAAAATCTCTGTTTGAATGCAATTATTTGCCAAAATTATAAAGGCTAGATTGGGTTTTAAGTTGGAAAGCATACTTCTACACTAAGATTTAACCATAACCATTACATCACAACCAGTAGTTTTCAATCTATTACTGTGACCATAAAAAAAGATAAAAATTAAGTTATTTCTCTAAATGGATGGTAAGAAATGATAATGAAATTTTTAATTTCAAGAGTTATGACAATCTTTGTAAATGATGAATAAAAGAAGAGTCAGTACTTCTTGAGTAGTTATTTCTAACCACCTTACCTCATTTTCTTCTTCATGCTCCAATATAGCTTGGAGGAAAGCTCTCCTTTCATGGCTTGAAGATTTCTGATCAAACATTCCTGCCTGAATAACTTTTTGATCTACATTCAGCTTATACTTTGCCGCAGCAAGTATCTTCTCTTCCACACTGTTCACAGTGCACAGTCGCAGGACTCTAACTTCATTCTGCTGACCAATTCGGTGAGCTCTATCCTGGGCTTGCAAGTCCTATTAGGCAAAGAACACAGAGAATAATTTAACAGAGAGAGTGAACACAGATAGTAAAACTCTTTTTAGTCTCGCCTCCCGTACATTTTACATGTGGTCATTGAGTATTATGTGAATTGAATACATTTGCACAATAACTGAAAACACACACACAACTATGCACTTCCAGGGATATTGAATTTACTTTCTTACAAATAGGGGAAAAAAAAGGTGGCAAAGGCATAATTCAATCTACCCCTTCTGGCTTTTTAAAACAAGCCAAAGTGGGTGTGATATCATCTTCTTCTGGTATCTAGTTACTACTAACCACCACAGAGTAAGTTGTCCTCAGACCAAGACTCACATGATCACTCACATGGTCACCTTATTTCATGAGACAGGCAGCATTCAGCATGGTGTGTAATACTTTACTGAAGCATTACAAACTACCTACCAAAGGCCAGTGACTTGGTTACTATATCCTAAGGGTTAAAGAATGAGTACAGTTATACTAATGAAGCAAGTTTATAACACTCCTAGCACTGAGGATACTCCAAGACTCAGATAAAATATATATATAGGCACAGAATTAGTTCACCTATTCAAATGAAAACATTTCCTGATTGTGGCAGTTTGCCTCACTAATTCCTCTCAAAGCAGCATTTTATGTCTTCCTTGGATTTTTTCCTTTCATCCCAGGCTACATCATCTATTTAAAGAAGCAGTTCAAAAAATCATCATGGATTCTTTGCACATTTTATGAAGATAAGAAAATAAATACAACCTGATGAGGATTCCAGTCACTGTCAAAGATTATAACAGTGTCAGCAGCCTGGAGATTTAAGCCTAGCCCTCCAGCCCTTGTACTCAGCAAAAAGATAAAGTATTGTGATCCAGGTTCATTGAACTTCTTCAACAGAGCAGCTCGATCCTCTGATTTTGTTGTTCCTGAAAAAAAAAATTAAAAATATCATATACTAAAGTTGTGAACGGAAATAGTATAAATGTAACATCTGTTGCTAAAACTACATGTGAAAGGGTATTTTAGTGCACTGCTTTTTGACATCTCTGCCACATTTTCCATAACACTGGCCATGAATGTTTAGGTCAACTGTCTATCACACCTATGAGATGGACTTCTAAAGGTCTCTTTAAATGCATTTGTTTTGACATTTTTAAAGTAGATGTTAAAATGTTGGCTAACATTGTTATACCTTTTTGTAACTCATATAAATTTCAATTGAAACTACTATATACAAACAGAAAAGAGCTCTAGTTTTGATTAATGCCTTCTGGCTAGAGCAGCATTAAATATTCTTAAAAGCTACTTATATAGAGATTTATCAAAATGTCACTGTTTGCCTTGGGAGTCATAGTTAATGCCAAAAGACTGCAAATTCTTAAACTTCAGGGTGATATAATCATAGAAGATGACACGACAATTTTTTTTTTATTACTATGGTGGGTTGTTCCCCAACTGGCTTCCACATATAGACCCCTGCCTCCCCACACTCAGCAGTACATGGGGAGGAAATAAAACAGAAAAGCTCCTGTACTGAGAAAAAGGCAGCTTAATAGAAGTGAAAGGTGTGTGTGCAAGGACAAGAAGAGGAATTTATTTACGTTTCTCAGCAGCAAACAGATGTCCAGCTGCTTCCTGGGAAGCAGGGTCTCAGCACCTGTAATGACTAATTGGAAAGACAAATGCCATGGCAAGCAATGTCCCTGCATCCTCCACTTTTCCCTCAGGTTTTGGTTCAGGTTTATAGCTGTTCGTAACCCTTTGGTCAGCCTGGGTCAGCTGTCTTACCTGGGTGCCAGTTCAATGCAGCCTTACAGGCCTTGGGGGAAAGGTGTGTTTGGAGAGAAAGCCTTGACACTGCAAGTGCTGCTCAGCAATAGCCTAACAATAGCCTAACTGGGGTGATGTCACTGGTGGTGTAACAAGTGCAAAGCACAGCATTACACTGGCTGCTAGGAGGAAAATTAACTCCACCCGTCTGTAGCCACCACAATCATACAGCCAAACTGCGAGCCCACTGCTGACACAGTGAACCCAATAAGCTTGTGAACTGGGTAGGAAACACTCCATGTAAGAAGTCATCTGGGCAGAACCTGGATAGATTATATCCCAGTATGAAAGTATCTGTCATTATGAAACTGGAAAGGAAGAAGAATGGTTTATGCAATTTAATAAACTACCTGAAAAAGCCAATGAGGTGTATTTACCATATTGCGTCTTGCCATAAATATTCTAGCATGAAAAGGAATCCATTTAAAAATATATGATGTAAAGTTATCTAAAACATTTAAAATGTAATGTAATTTATTTGTCTTGAATAGAAGTATTAAAGCACATGCAGGCCAGAGGTATGAAGAGGGCTTTGTTAGCATGCCCTCTGCTCTTCAGACAGTTTTGGCATTCTATGGCACAGTGAGATAGCTCATTTGTGTGTCCATTTCATAATCCCAATTTACATTCAAGGATAATACTGGTTCAACTTCATGTTCATTAATATTAATAAAAGATGAGAATATTTCTTGGTACTACTTTTTCTTCTGATTAAAGCATGAAGTTAAGAGTCAATTTAAAACACTGTTAAAAATGTTCAGAAGAAGCTTTAAGTCTCACTCACACTCTTCTCTGTATTTACCTGAAATCATTGCTTCTCTACCAAAAAGCATTCTGCTAAATGCTGCTGGTCCTATGTAATACTACTATGTATGAGATAAAACATTAAGCAAAAATGATCACTATTTAAGAAGCTCAGTATGAGGTAGAGATCATCATCATGGAAGAAGACCAAAATGGAAACTTCTTTCGCACTGGTTTAAAACTTACATGGGATTATTTTTAATTTTTCTTTCATAGAATTGCAGGACTCAATTAGCAAATCAAATAGATTTGCTCTGAGATCATCGAGTCCAACCTTTGATCAAACACTACCTTGTGTACTCAATTACAGCACTGCGTGCTACAGCCAATCTTTCCTCAAACACTTTAATGGATGGTGACGTTCCCATGTTCCTGGGCAGGCCATTCCAATGCCCAATCTCTTTCTGTGAAGAAATTCCTCCTAGTGCCCAACCTGAACTTCCCCTGGTGCAGCATCAGACAGTGTCCTCTCGTCCTGTCACTGGCCGCCTGTGAGCAGAGACTGACCTCCACCAGACTACAGCCTCCTTTCAGGGTGTTGTAGAGTGTGATGAGGTCTCCCCTGACCCTCCTCTTCTCCAGGCTAAACAGCCCCAGCTCCCTCAGCTGCCTCAGCTGCCTCTTCCAGGACGTATTCCCAGACCCCTGCCCAGAACCGCTGCCCTTTTCTGGACATGCTCCAGCAACCTCAATGTCCTTCTTGGAGCGAGGGACCCAGAACTGAACACAGAACTGAGAGTATGGCCTCTCCAGTGGGTACTCACTGAGTACAGGGGGTCAATCCCTGCCCTGCTCCTGCTGGCCACACCATTGCTGGCACAGGCCAGGATGCCATTGGCCTTCTTGGCCACCTGGGCACTGCTGGCTCACGCTCAGCTGCTGTCACCAGCACCCCCAGGGCCTTTTCCTGTGGCAGCTTTGCAGCCACTCTGCCCCAGCCTGTGGCACTGCCTGGGGTTGCTGTGACCCAAGGGCGGTCTGTGAATCTACTGGGGATACATTCAATCCCCTCATCCAGACCATCCACAAAGATATTGAACACTCAACAGAGACACTGAACAGAACAAAGATATTAGTATCTAAAATGTTTCTAAACCATCTTTTTGTTTGAAGTAATAAAACATATCTACACATGAAATAATTGAGGCTTTTGATCAACCTGTGAAATTCAGGCATCACACTGAAATTCAGCTACCTTGTGAATGATAGCAGCTGAATTTTAAACAGACAAAAATCAATTTATTCCACTGGAATACAGGCCTAACACTGGCATTATCATCTCTTATCATGAGAAGATTTTCAGGTAACTTAGATAGTGATGACTGATTGGGAACCTTGGATTTTAAACCGTATGTGAAAAAGAGATGAGCCTCGAAGCAGCAAATCTATACATAAGCTGCATTCCTGGTATAGATCTGAATGTTTATCAGAAGAATCCATTGACCAAATGGTCCGCAGATTAAACAGAAAAAATAAAACACTGAAAGAGACAGAGAGAAATACTACCAACAGAAGCAAAAGTACGTCTTTCTCAGTACCTTCTTTGTGTAGAAGAATATGAGAAATTCTACTAAACTGCCACTGAAGGGTCTACTGGCATAACTTCATGGTAAATACACTTGCAAGATTATAAACAGTATTTTGAACCTGTTTTCACTCTTGTATAGTCACAACACACTGTTATGAAAATATTGGCAGGAGAATCCAGGGCTCCCATGCCCAAACTAATGAAGGATACTACCTTTTATCTTAGTATTTATCCTTTTTTCATTTAGCTTACCATCGAGGCGCAAGTAAAGGAAATTTCGAAATGCAAAGTAATCTTCCATAATGGTCATGAGTGATGTCATTTGACAGAAAAGAAGCACACGATGGTTAGTAGCTCGTAACTTTGGTAGAATACGATCGAGTAGCTCAAACTTCCCTGAGGCCCGATAAAGTTCAGCTCTGTTGGAGAGAAGCAGCAAAGTAAATACCAGAATAAGCCCACATTTAAAAGTCTGTAGTCATTATCATGTCAGAGTATAACAAAAAGACTAATTTACTTAATCTAAACAAGACTAATAGCACTTTTCTTTCTTTAAAATTGCACATGTTGATGAAAATAAACACATGCAAAGTCCCATTTTCCTGAATTTTTTTCAATTACAGAAATTGTGCTGACTTTCAATCACTCAATTCTTTTTCATTATTTATTAAAACAAACGCTATTTCTTAGCTAAATAAGCATTCTATAAGCTAAGACATTCACCTCTTGCTTTGTTTTCAACTGGCATTAAAAACAACTTTCAGTTGCAACTGCAGTTTTAAATTGTATTCATCAAGCATTTGTTGGAAATTACCCCGTTTTCCACTCAACTACCACACATGTAGAAGTGAAGTATTGCAAATGGAACTAATATATGGAGATAGTGGCAGGAGTCTGACATACACTCTTTAGCCATACAACTTGGTCATCCCGAACAGTATTTAGCTGTTTTGATTAGCTACTCTTTTGTCTTCTATGCAAGAATTGCAAAACCAACTCCTAGCACAGAAATGCAACCCACAACCCAGAATATGAATATAAGTAAACAGAACATCTAAATCAACACCACAGTGATACACTTTACAGGAATAAACTTCATGCAATGTTTCTCTAACCTTGAGTCTGCACTCTCAAAATACAATTTATCATTAGCAATGGCACAAAATCCAGATGATACATAGCCTTCTGACATGCACTCATCTGTAATCAGCCTAAACTGTTTGGGAGACAAGTATTTTGGTATACTAGCTAAGGCCACAAAGAGTCTGGTATACTAGATAAGGAAAAAAATATATCATTAGTACCTAAACAGGAAGAAAGTCAGGTGGATCATACACACTTTTTGTTTAGAAAGCATCCATTAACTTGACAGCTGCACAGAGTGTCAAGAAAAATAAAACAAATCTTTTTCATTTCAGAAAATGGAAGAAATGCAACTTTAATTTGGAAAAGAGATAGTAAAAAAGGAAAAGTAGAAGGCAAAAGTAACAATAAAGAGAAGAAAATCCTAACAGATATCTCTGAAGAGTCATCCCAATGAATTTCAGATGGTATATTATTTCAAAATAAGGGAAAAGGAAGACAAGAGTCTTTTCTGTCTACCATCCTGAAGGAGACGGACAGTCATGAAAAGATCCTGTAACACTTCTATTACTACTAAGTTTTGCTTTACATATGTGCCCTGTACTTCCTCTGCCTGTGTATGAAATGCTTGAGTTCCCTAGCATGTGGCTTCCAGAAAAATAAAGTTATCATTAATTCCAATACAACACTATGGACAGCAGGAAAAACAGAGAGTTACCCGTTAATGACCCCATTTGAGTAGCCCAGATGTTCAGCGAAGGACTCCTGCAGAGTTATAAGCAATAAACTTATTACAAAATACACAGCAGTCAAAAACTACAAGTTCTTATAGAAATCAAATTAAATATATGAGTATTGTGGGTTGCATTCAATTATGTTCATACTCTTGGAAACCACCTTGTGGTAACAGTGCTCTGCTTAATGTTTTCCTGTACAATTATTTGAAATTCATGATTTGTAGAACTGACTTCTGCAGCACACGTTTTACCAGATTACAAACACGGTAGAATACTGATTATTAATTTATACTGATCAGTAGATGATCCACCTGCAAATTACTCAATTTAATTACTCAGCATACAAGATCACAAAGAGAGAAAACTACTACAACAAGAATAATAATAATAATAATAAAAAAATACTATATCACAGTAGGCGTTTAATTATATTTTCATAAATTTGGCTATATACCAGATATCTATGAGCCTTTCTATCTTTTGAGATATATTACATTGCTATACTTAGGTCCTATTGAGAGATGGTATATAGAGTACATTTTTGCTGAAAAACAACATGGATAGAATAGAACAATTGCAGTCGACACTGCAGAAGATTAGCAGTCTGCTAACTACAGAGATTCTACACATGATATTTTGAGCCAGTGTCTATACGTAATGAATTTGGAGTACACAAATGCAAAAAATAGCTCTGGGTTGTCTTAAATTAATAAAAAACTCTTCACTTTTTAATGACACTGCTCCATAAAATTAACTATTTTAAAAACAGACTTTGGATTATCAATAAAAAGATGGCACTTGTTGACTATAATACATATTTTTTTCTGAATCTGTCCCTTCCAGTATAAATTATGTGGACAGAGATGTCTCCTCCCACACACATAAGCTTTAGCAGCAGTTTTCTACTATCCTATCCTATTTTACTGAATAAAAATAACTCTCAAAATCAGACCTATCAGTCTTACCTCAATGTGTTGAAACATGTATGGGTGATTGCATATCTTTCTCAATTGCATGATAGTGTTCATAAGAGTTTTTGCTCCACCTTTTCCCTATGGGTACAAACAATTCAAACCAAATAATTAATTCCTCAGCTTAAGAATATATTCTTTCAACATACTTTTATCCCAAATCCAAACATTACATCACTAATTAAAAAAAAAAAACAAAAGGAAATCAAAACACAACAAAGCTCTACAATAAGAAAAAAACAAACCAGGACGAATCAAAACAACAAAAATCAAAAAACTATTGTCTTGCTCTATAAATTCATCTGTCATAAGGATGCTCTGTAATGAAAAAGCAAGAGCTGGAAGGAATTGATAAAGTTCACTAGATTTCTACCTGCAGTATTCTTGATACTGTCCTGCTTATTTATTCTGTTTAATATGAAACCATACAAACTTCATAGTGTCTGAACCATCTAACAGAAGTAATTCTAGCTGGACTATTTTCAATTCCATAGTAGCTTCTCCAATCCATTAACTCAATATATGGATTTCTTACTCCAAGCAAACATCAGGCCAAGCAAAACATCAGGCCAGAGATACTAAAATGCAAAAGCTCAACAACTTTGTGAGTAATATTATTTAAGGAAGCATATTCTCAAAACATACACTACAGGTAATAAAACATACACTATGGTAATCTTGTAGAACCAGGACACTCATCAGACACTTTCATCTAGAGATAGTCCATTTGAAGGGGGCACTCCATATATTTAAAACTTGGTTTTGTTCTAAGATCATGTCTAATTTGCTCCAAAAATGCAGTTCATATTTGTTATAAAAATAATTTCCTAGAGCTTTCCATCTGAGTGAATTGTCTCTAATCTCAGCTGGGTCCAGGCCAGAGCTGCAGAAGGACATGATTTTTTTCATAACACAATGGTTGCTTGATCATTGAAGCTAAGCAATCTTAACAACCACCTCCCTTTACTGACAACATGTAGCAGTGATAACAGTTTGATTTAACATTTTTTAAAAAAGTCATTTAGGAGAGAGTTGCAAGAAAGGAAAAATTTTAGCCCCCTGGGGAGAGTGGATGGCAAGGGAAGTGTTCAGATGACAGCAAAGGCAATTTTAACCGGTTAATCACACAGGTCGAGAAACAGGTAGGGAAAAATGCATGGAAATGTCTGAGCAGATGAAAAAAAGACCAGAAAAAGAAGTGGAAGACTGTGATACAAAATGAACTTTTTTAGGACAAACACAGACACCAAACTGAAAAAAATGCATTAAAAATACAACTGAGGAATATGAATTAATGTCTAAAAGGTGTTCAAACTATGAAGATGCGTTTCAATATCCAGTCAAAAAGAGCCCTTTTGCTAGAGTTTAATTAAGCACCAGTAAAGAAAACAATTTGACTGCAAAGAACTAGGAAGGTAAAATAAGATACTGAAGAGAAAAATCACCAAAGTATTTCTTCGTACCAATGCAACATGAAAACGGATAATGGAAAGACTACATGTGCACTATATATAAACACTAGAGGGTGCAAACTGAAACTCTTATATTCTAGATATTCTGTAGTGTCTGTTCAAAGTATTTCGCATTTACTATATTTCAAATTTGTTATCACATGAAAAGTTGAAGAATGGCAATTTCTTTACTCAGTAGTGACTGGATCAAACCCCATGACAGCATAACCAACATTTACAACTACAAAGTCTAAATCTGACTATATGACATTTAATCTTCCTGATCTCAAATAATTTTGTCACCAACAGATCTTGTAAGGATGAATGCAAGCATACAGTCCTAGCTAACTGAAACAAGACTTAACTAATCGCTCTGAAAAACAAGATAAATGATCATCTCTAGCCATCACTCCCACAAACACAATTATTCAGATATATTACTGAATTAAGCTCAGCCAAGGAAAATGCAGTTTTTTCTCAAACATTGTCTGTTTGCAGGAAGGCAGTGCAACTACACTGAATACAACTGAGTGCAACTACAAATCCTTGTGAATAGCTGCTGTCTTGTAACTAAAAGGCATGCCTGAAATTTCTCTTCCCCTGGGAGATACCCGCAGTAAGGATCTATACATTAATTTTATAAAACAGAAGTCATGTTATTAACATGTTCACTCATAATACATTATTTCCTTCATATTTTAGTCTTTCTTTTGTACCTTCTTGTCTTTTTCAGAACCATCTGTGAGAAGGATCCCCTTGGCTTGCATGTGACGGTACAGGATCTTTTGAAGAGCTGACATATCACATTTGATCACATATTCCACCTGGTATTTAAAAAAAAAAACCCAAACCATGAACATGCTGGCATAATAATGTTAGTCAGAACTAACTGCAAGTTCTTGTCATTCTACAACAAAACAAAAAAACCTTACTAATCTTCTATCTACCAGATCGCCACATAAAGTTTCAATGACCAGCAATGCAACTGCAAGCACAGAAACGAGTATTTATGAGTCACAGCTGCAGTGAGACAGCTGGATCCTAAAGATGCAACTGCAAGATTACCAAACATACTTTATTTCTCACTCTCTAATTTTTAAAATCTAAAAAAATAACTTTAAACTAATTTTGAAATTAACATGCAACTAAAAAACTATTTTATGTTTAATAACCAATTGAATTTATTTTGTGTGTTAAGTATTATAAAAGTATCAAGCAAAGCATCATAAAAGTATCATCACTATGTATCTAGTGATTATAGAGTCTAACTGGCATAATGTTTATCTAGACTGCCACCATTTTCTCAACATCCACTAAAACACTAGGAATTAATACAGTATTGATTGTATGATTGCTACATTCAGGCTGACTTCAGCTTTGCAAAACTATATTTAGTTCTTAACTGCATACTAGATTTAAAAACAGTAACAGAAAGACTTCACACACCAATTTTATGCGATTTTTTCTATTGCCCAATGTCCAGATTATAATCACTACAGTTTTATTAAGTTATGTCAAACAAAAACTGTAACATAACAAAACCACACTAGAGGCTAGAAATCTTTCAAGCTATGAAGGAAAGACAATGCATAAGATTCCTCATGTTTAATAAGTAAACAGGAAGAAAACTATCAGGTTATTTTCTTCTCAAAAAGACAAGAGTATAAACTCCTTAAAGAGAAGTTACTTTCTTTAATGTTTACCAACATTTGCAAGAGCAAATGAACTTGATTCGGCTTCTGCCCCCATGTTCAATCCTCATGGCTGGATAAACTTCTTTTCTCAGATAATAGCAACAAAAATAAACATGGTCTTCCGAGTATGAGTGTGTGTGTAACTTGAAAATTTTGCCTCTCCAATGCCTATTACTGGATTTGTCAGTGGTTTGATTTAAGTATTATTTTCAAATGCAAACATCTTTTATTCTCAAATAAATTCTTCTGAGGATATTGAGAATTTGACTTTTGAAGGAACAGAAATTTGCAACATAAGTAGTATTTACATGATTACAAAGATGAAAAATAATTTAAAATGCCTTTCTTTGTATTGTCTCTAAGCATCTGTACACAGTTCTCCATCCATTTAGCCAGTCAGCTCATAACACACCTTATAAGTATTTCAGTTTGGTTTGGTTTTAATCCAGTTTACCTTAAAACCAACTTTTCCTTATCACACCTTCAAATTTACTTTTTTTTTAAATTTTAGTTGCTGTTATTCTGTGAAAAGGGATGCAGAATTGCAGAGGAGGACACAATGGGACAAAATAATTATCCAGAAATAAAAATAATTTCCTTTGAAATCAGAAAATAATTTTATGTATAAATAAACACACACTATAGAAGTCCTGTTCTGCAAAATAAATCTCAAAAGTTAATGCTTAGAAAGATTATTAAACCCCTTCCAAAACTCCTCTCATTGCAAACCTTTTCTGGGAGTTGAGACTCAACCTCCTTCTTCAGTCTTCTCAGCAAGAAGGGCCGAAGCACTTTATGCAGACGACGGATGATCAGAATAGTTTCTTCCTCATTTAAGTCCACCTAGAAAAGTTTATAAAAGTCACTACAAGGCAACTCAAATATATTAGTTAACGTCTTCTCTCACATGGAATGCTAAGAATGTGCAATGATTATTTGCATCTTACAACCAAAGTGACACCGAGTCAAAAAATGCAGTTTAAACCTTAAAATTTTGGTATTATAAAAAAGGGGTCTTTTAGTTATGCTAAATTCTTAACATAACTAAAGTTCAAACACTAATCCTTCTGAGTAAGCTCTTTTCTGTTTTCATCAAAGTGGTTTATTTCTGATCTTTTAAAAAAACACTGCCACAGTACCCTTTCTCCAGTCATGGCAAATGGAGCGTTGAACCACTGCTCAAAGGTGCTGCAGCTCTTGAAAATGGTTGGAAGAAGGAAATTGAGGAGAGCCCAAAGTTCAGGCAACTTGTTCTGCAAAGGAGTCCCAGTCAGCAGGATTCGCCGAGGGGCCACATAGTGAGTATTCAAGACCTGAGTCAGCTTGCAGTGATGGTTCTTCATTCGATGGCCCTCATCTACTATCATGTACTTCCACCGAATCTGAAAGAAAAAGAAGAAAAGTTGGCAAAGTTAGAACAGGGCAGACTTTGTCAAGGTGCTCGCAATAAGTATAAAGCAAAAATACTTAAAGCCTGAGACATCAATCAGTCTCAACCTTGATGAAAGCCAAATCAAGCATTATGCAACTATCAGTGTCCTTGCTAGCAACACACAGAGAGACAAACACTAGGTACACTCAATCTGATGATGAATTCTGACTGGAACTGAAACAGTTAACAGCAAGCAGACTCCTTCCATTTCTGGGAAAGAGATTAGAATGACTGGCTCTTCAAGGCCAGATTATGGTTCACAGTGGAAAAAAGAAACCATATAAACTGCAAACAATCTGTCTGTACCAAGAACCTTGACAGGAGACAAAAGCCTTTTCAGATAAAGATGAGTATGCTCACAAACACCAGCAACCCTGAACTTTATTTTGTTTCAGCTAATACTATGTTTTTACTTGAAAAGAAAGCAGCATAATTAAAAACATCTCAGTTACTGCATTTTCAACTAAAGTATCTATTTATTAATATGAAATCTTAAATGCAATCACAGCAGATGTTGAAAGCTGTTGTTCAAGTGCTCTGGTATCACACGTACTACAACATACTGACTATGTGACCAGTTTGTACTTTTACACGTGCTACCTAATTCCATTTCCCAGGACAGGATATGTGGCATAGTGCTGTCCTTCTATCTTTCAGAAAGAGTCGGGGTAAAAAAAGGAAAAAGAACATTATGTAGTCTCAAGCTGTCCTCAAGCATTCAGAATGATACTAAGAAAATGCACTGCCTTTGTATTAGAAAGGACAAACAAGTGATAGGCAGTAAATATGCAGAATGTAATAGATGAAAATGAAGTGAAACTGAACAATAAAACTACAGGAAAACCAATATGGTTTTTTTGTATAGCAAAATACCTCTGCTTTGTGCACACATGAAATAGTCTTACAGTGTAGTAGGCTTTTTAAATTAATTATTTTTGATACCTACCTGTAGAGAGACAGTGAGCCCCTAAGAAGTGCAAGGTGTAGACTCTTTAGGCTGGATACCAAATTCATGATATAGGTAACTAGTCATGTGGGGGAAAGTGACCACAGAGCTGGAAGGGCCCTAACAGGAGTCAGTTTCAGGACAGAAGTAACCGAAAAAGTGAAAAGTCACTGATGCAGATTAGGCTGAATATTATGCAGAGGTGAGAAAAGTCATGTTCTTCCAAGGACAGCCAGGTATACAGTACTGACAGAATTGCACAAAGGAATTAGTCCCCTGGACACATTTGGGAAAATCCTAGTGTTTACAGAAGGGACAGCTGTGACTGAGAAGTTCAATTATAAACTGAGAAACAGTTAATGAAAGACATAACTTTTATTGAAGGACAGAACAACCAGGAACTTTCCCATAAAATAAAAATGTGTTTTGTGGTATGTACCACTTGAAGGTGTCTGGGTCTTGCTGTAGAGACATAATGGTCAAAATTACCTTAGCAAGGATATGTTTGTCCTTTATGATGTACTCATAAGTAGTTAAAAGAACATTAAATTTTCCACTTCGAAGCTGAGGAACAAGTGAGCGGCGCATTGCAGGTGTACCCTAAAAGAGAGAGACACGTGAGTTGTGATTCTTTACTTTGATGAAGAAAAAACATTGTTTTTATGAATTAGCAGATAATAAGCAATCAGATGAACCTGCAATCCTACCATTCTGTGAATAATACATTGATAAAATTCCAGACCTTGTCAGAGCGCCTTTCCTAAACCTCTGCTGGACTGTAAAGCTGCTGATGGGGCTCACGGAAATATAAAGCCAGTGGTCTGGTCTCCATATAAATTGTTTGGCTATATCACTACTACAGGAGCCAAACAAAAAAGCATTTAGCTAGGAATAAAATGTTAGGTAGTTACCATACTTAACTCTCAGCAGAAGCCTTGCAAATGTGATAATTAAATATTTGGTTCTGCATTTTGTACAATGATTTACAGCTGTTTTACTTCTACAGTCTTTTACAGTTTATGATAGTCCTCTTAGTATGGCTAACTCACACTGCTTAGTACATGACAAAACCTGATGAGCAGATAGTTTAAGAGCTTGCAGAGACAGAGGAAAAACTGTCTCTAGTTCTCATTCCTTCAATTCTACAGTCATATAAAAAGCAAATCAAACCTTGTAAGATATCTTCACCACTGAAGGAGCCCATTTGTCAAATTCATATGTCCAATTGGATAAAGTCCTATAGAGATTATAGAGAAAAAGTAACATGTTTCATCATCTGCAGATCAAACTTTTTAAGTGTTCCCAAGTGGTTGCCAGCTTTTTAACACATTTTATGTAATCAACCCACATAAATAACAACTTCTTTTAAAAATGCACTTTATATACAGTGCAATAAAATACAAGCATCTCAGAGGGAAACAACCAGAAAAAAAATGTGTGAAACACTCATTCAGCTTGTATTCAGGGCCTTTTCTGAAACCAGTAAAAGTAGTGTTTTACATGCACGTTTATATTTTGGAACATAGTAACAATAAGAACAGTGTCTCTGGACAAAAAATAGATTTTCAAGTTCCTCTATACTAGATATATCATACAAAACTGGACACTACAGCGTTTCAATTACAGCCCAATGAAACTGACAACAGACTTTATCTCTGCTCTACTCCAGCAGAACTACTCATAGTGCCACCAACCACTACTTTGAGGATCCATTCTTACACTGTTTCTGCTGTTTTATCCCAACAAAAAAGTTGCTATATAGTGAAGCTAATTGCTATTATGAGACAACAGCAAAAAAACCCCTTGAGGTTTTTCAGCTGGTTGCTATTTTTATGCTCTTCGTAGTGGACCAATGATGGCAGCAATACTAGCAAGGTAGAAAAGGCAGAGAAAGGCAGCTTTTAAAATGTATAAAAGAAAGAACTTTCAGCTCTTCTGACTTTTAAAAAAAACACTGGAGTACATAAAAGAAATCATATTTTTTACTGTGCTGACATGAAAATTGACATTAATAACACTCCCACTATTTTTGTTTTATAGATCTTCTCCCAGGTGTTTCTTCTCAAACTAAGCTTATCATTTGTGTTCATACAATTAAGCACACCTGTGGCATTTATCTTAGTTAATCATTTACTACTACAGCAAAGCCAGAAGAGAGGACACCTCAAAATAAGTCAAGAGATGACTACAAATCAAATTTATCCTAATTCTAGAACAAATTTGCATGCTCAGCATAACTGGTGGACAAATTAGCTAATGAAATTACCAGGGAACCTCTCAACATCAATCAAGTCAATTACACATAAAAATAAGATAACAAATCCTCAACACAAGATTTCCACAATGACTGACATTTTTTATTCAAATCCCTAAAACCCACACGTGACCTTTGGAGAAAATAAAATGCGCTGAAAGAAATTTATATAACAAGCAGCATTTTGAAAAGCTAAGGAAAAGCAAAAGGGGGGGCAGCACAATAAACAATCATAATCTGCACACCTGATGAAAGTGTGTATATCAATCAAGGCTACATATATCCAGGGATACCTATACAGTACTTGAAAGATCAACCTCATTAAAGCATGCTTGCATGGTATCAGATGAGGCACCAGCTGCTTAAAGAATTAAGCAAGAGATTTTTATTATCAGTTAAAAGCTGAAAGGTGAAGTGCTTGCATGCAATAGGAAAGAAAAAACATCCCCCTCACTTGGCTTAAGAGTGAATTACAGTAAATTCAATACAGTTTGCCAAAATTAATAGAATCAAGTGTTTTACCAGCTTTCTGGTTTTGCCAGTGTGTTGTGCTCCAAATAAACCAATCTACAATGGTTAGGACAATAATGCCAGAATGAGACACATTACTTACGACAAGGGAACAATGATGAGATAGGGGCCATTGAGTCTTTTGTGCTCCATCAGGTAAGTGATCAGAGCAATAGTTTGTATTGTCTTTCCTAGTCCCATTTCATCTGCTAAAATTCCATTCAGATTGTTATTATAGAGAGAAACCATCCACTCCAGTCCCTGGAGCTGAAATTAAGAGTAAGTTTCAGTTATTTAAAACCCACAAAAATAATTAACAATAAATCAGCAGCATGGAACTAATGTTCTGATGTCCCTGTCTACTTACAAGTTGGATTTCCTTTAGTAATACTTTATGCATGGAGACCCCTGCCTATCCTTACATGGAAAACATGTTCTGTTTAAAACACTCGGTAAGATGAAGTCAGATTTCATGTATAAAGGTTTTACTACTGCACACAAAGCAACAGAGGCACTTATAGTAAGGCTGATAAACACCACAGCAGGTATTTGTTCCTCAGTTTCAACACTCTCAAATGCTGAAGCTTTCTGTGTGTATTTCATGACATTTGTGTGTGTCAATTAAAATCTTTCAAAACCAAACTCATCATAACCGCTCAAAACAC
Organism: Ammospiza caudacuta; assembly: GCF_027887145.1. Classification (NCBI taxonomy): domain Eukaryota; kingdom Metazoa; phylum Chordata; class Aves; order Passeriformes; family Passerellidae; genus Ammospiza; species Ammospiza caudacuta. The sequence continues at coordinate 41,967,042 of NC_080632.1, forward strand.
AAAGTCTCACACTTGCCAGCTGTATCACTGGTATGCTAAAGCTCTTGTAGCACATGTCCACTTAGTATTTGCCATTCAAAACTCCATGTCAGAATAGGCCACCTTTGTCCAAATATGCCTTGTGTATAAAATTCCAGAGATGGAAGGAAGGCAGAGTTCTGTAGCTTAGCAGTATCAACATCATAGAATTTCACACTCCAAGGAATACTGCTAGAAAGCACTTTTCCCTTCTCAGACAGATTTTCACATGTGTTTATCACATTACTGACCGATGTGTGAAGTTTCTGCTCCTCATATCCAGAGTTTTGGTGTGTCCCATGCATGGAGAGAACAGGAAATTAGGTGGCCTGAGAAAGTTCAGAGGGAAAATTCTACAATACACTCTTGAAGTAATTGTTCTTCCTGCACGACAGTATCCAAAATAACATTGCCAATTTACTGGCCTTACATACATGTGGACTGATTAATATTTACTATTAAGTCATCAAGAGCTGACTGGAATCTGTAGTGTCACTCTATGTCCCACCTACAAAGTCACTTCAGAATTGAGGAAAGCTCTTTTGTCTACATAATTATTCTTTTATATATACAAGCAATGTTCTCAATAGAGATAAGATGCAGGTTGTTGGAGTTCACTAGAAAGTTGTGTGATAGCAGAAGTGCAGAAAATATGCATCAAGGACATTTTCAATCACATGTGAATCTAGCTTATATCAAAATAGTAAAGGTCTTGGTTACTAAATGCAGCGAAAGTCTGTGAAGAACACGTGACACCAACCTCCATAGCAAAATATTTATCTTATTTTCAAGTTGCACCTATCACTGCCCCAAAATATTAGGACCTTAATTAAAAATAAAATTCTAAACTTGTAAATATTGGAAGGAGGAAAATACTGTTAATCCACCACAAATTAAAAGAGTAAGAAATTAAAGTACAAGTCAGAAGGATACCAAAATCAAAATATTGTTCACGTGTAATGAAGAAAAAGTAGAGATAGCTGTAAAAAGTTTGTATTATTCAAGGAGTATGTATGTAACATTATCTGTGACACGTATCATTGCTTTGTCCATACTTCCAAATTCTAACCTACTACAGCCTTTGTATTTCTTAACAAATTTTCAGTTTGCCATTTGAAAGGTCACACTGAAATGTTTAGCATAATCCCAAGTTTTAGGTATTTTATTGTTTTAATGATTTCTCACCTGATAATGTTTTAATGTGCCATTAATAAGAAGGGAAGACTGCTTTTCCACCCTTTCAGTGATAGCATGAGCAACAGTGTAGTAGGATTGAGACCCTCTAGCACTATATTGCATGCTATATTCATCATCCACATCTTGTTTCGCTGTCCTGGAAAGCAGAAAAAGAACTCAAGTGAATTCCTAAAAACAAGTATTTTTTGACCGTGGCTTACATGTCTAAAGAAACAGTTCAAGTCCACAGCTGTGAGTGAGGTGAGTACACCAAAGGGTGCAAGATTATAAAGAGTATACAATTAAATTACCATGTTCCTTCTCCGGCAGGTATTTATACCAGAGAAGTAAAGCAATTCACCGTAATCTAAGGAAAGCTACTCTTGTGAAACACCACTGTTAGATATCACAGTTCCTAATAAACAGTACTTAAGGAAAACTCACTCAATGATTTGCTTTGCATCTTTCTCAGAAACTTCCTCACTGTTAGGATCCAGGAGTATTTTCTCATCTGTTTCTAATTTGCTTGATTCTTCTTCCTCATCCTACAGAAATACAGAAAAAGAACAGAAGTGCTGGGAAGTATAATGTGTTCCTCAGTCATACTTTCAAATGGCATTCTCATACTGGTAGCTTTCATTGGTCAAGTGTTTTATGACAGACATCTGAATCATAAGGTTCAATTTACACCTATTCTGCAATAAAATTGCACTGCTGCATAACAAAATGATTAATTTTTGACATACACTAACAAACAGGAAGTCAATAATACTTTGAAATACAAATTATTTTCCCCTGTCAAAGGCTTTCTCTGACTACCGTATTCATGGAGAGTATTCCAACACCATGTGGATTTTTTTATGTTGTATTCTAGATGTCTGATCAACTAATAAGGCTTAAAATACTGTCCCGTACTACTGATTTAGGCCTCTAGTTTCTTAATTTTTTAAAACCAGTTATTTTTACTCTTTTTGAAATAACTCATCTTTTCACTAGTATTGCAGCAGATAGCATTAACTTGAAATCTCACTAAGTGAGATTCCAAAATCTGACAGATATCAGGCCCTTCTCTCCTACCTTAAAACTAACAGACATGTAGAATTACATAACCAGAAATTACTCCTACAAACACACACCGTAACATCATACAGTCCAGTCACTTTCAGTGGCTGTTTGGTCTAGTAGTGTAAAGACTGTTAAACATAGGAGATCTGAGTACTATACCTAGTTCTGCTACCAGACTGTTGATTGAACATGGTCCTTCTCTATTCCTCATTTCTATTCTCCTTTAGAAAGTACTGATCTGAAAATGCTATGCAATTATCACTATTCATTATCCATAGTATGTGATAACTCTGCAAGGCTGGCATCTTTGTAGGGGTTAATGGTATGATTATTTTCAAAATTTTTATAACAACAGTATTTAAATCACCATCCAAATACTGAATCAAATAAGCCTACCCTGAAAAGCCTGAATATAAATCCCTGTCATAATACCTAACATTTTAGTACACATAAGTAGTAACCATGATTTTTATTGCCTATAAAGCCTTCAATGCATAAACTTTGAAGATGTTAATTTCACTCAGCACACAGCCACAATGCAGCATTTTCTGAGATGTATTTTAAAACAGGAACCTGCTAAATCATCTGGTTTATTACCATTTATAATCAGAGTAAACTATTTACTCTTCCTAACAACAATTACCAGTTAGGCCTTTACAGAGTATATAAAGAACAAATGCTAAAAATCAAGAACTACAGAATCAATTCATTTTCCTGTTCATAACAGTCTTAAAGCACCTGCACATCTGCTATCACCTCCCATCTCTTCATTATGAAGAAGGGGAAAATGAAATATTAAATAAGTACTTGTTTTTTACTGTATTGTCACAGTATTTCTTTTTGAAGATACATACCTCCTCCTCATATTCAGAGCCACTTTCATCTTCACTGTCTGATCTGGGAGCAACTTCATAGCTGTACAAAAATGACAGAAAGATCATTAATTACAGTTAAAAGGGGGAAGCTAATAGGTGCAATATATCTCCCACTCAGCTTACATACAATAAACTGAAACAAGAATAGAATTGGTAAACAAGAAAGTATAACATGAAAAACATCAATGCAAACAGAAAAAAACAGTCTACTTTGTATACTAACTACTTACCCAGGGTTCATTTCCAGCCAAGCATCCAGCTGACTTGCTTTGGGTGCTTCTGGTCCCAGAAGAACTTTGCCTGTTTCAGTGTGAGTCACTTTGACTGGAAGGTCACTCATCTGACTGCTCTCATCTATGGGCTAAAAATTCAAGTGACAATTTACACTATAAGGCAACTGAACTTCATACTTTTCTTACATAATAAAAAGAACTAATAGCACTATCAAAATTCCAGTTCTGTACAACCAGTGAAGTTCTGTTACTAGATGCCACACTTTCCCACTAAGCAAACACCAAGTCACAGTATTTCTGTGTGTAACATACTCTATGTGACATCCACAAATGTACCCCAGTATCTCAAGTAAATTAACAAGAACAACATGGAAAAGAACATGCTATTGGTTTTCATGGACCAAGACACAAGTTAGGTATTTTATAGCCCTTTAATCCTGTTGTTTATACCAATAGACATCTGTAATGAAGAACATACAGGGACCTTATGGCTTTTTTTTTTTGAGAAATAAGAATCAAACAATTCAGTTAACTTTCTAAGTAAAGGCCTGTTTTAAAGATTCACTGTCCTAACTTCTTCAACTAAGCTGATGAAGCAGCTGTAAAAACAAAATCTCTTATCTGTGTTGTAAAAGATCTAGAATAGTATAATCACTCTTTATGTTATTTTTTTGCCCTGTTTAATCACAGATTTTTTTACTTCAAAAACTTTTTGCCTTCTAATACTTTTTTACCCAAGAATATTTTCCAAATAAATACATATGAGCAAGAAAAACTAATTCTGAACAGTTCTAAGTAGTGACTCACAGAGTGCAAAACACAGCCAGTTTCCATTAAACTGAAGTTACAGAAATATTATGTGCATTTTCCTTGTGCAAATACAAATATACTGAAGTATTTTTGCTATAACTCTAACTATACTAGCAGAACTATCACTTCCAAGTATAAAAAGAGAGCACAAGTAAAACAAATACAATTCTGAAGTCTTTATATAAAAATGAAGTGGAAGAGAAAAATTGTATTAACAGAAGAGCTCTGAATGAGGCAGCATATGCTGTGCTACTGAATGGACAATATTATCTGAAGAATGACAGAAAAATTACTAATTTCCATTTGCTTCTGAGGAGGAAAGAATTTTCAGATGTCTTAATCCATCACAACACTGTACTCAGTCCTGTGACTGCAAGATAATTACATGCAATGTCAACAATGTATTTTTTATGAAGATGAGAAGATTGACTATATCGTGTTCATGCACTCAAACTAGAAAATAAGTTGTCTATATTTAGACTGCAAGAAAAATATTTCTTGTAAGCACATAACAAAACTGAGAGGCAGACTTCATCACACTCAGTGATAGATTCAATATAGTTTTCATTTTAGTCTTTGATTTTAGGAATAGCAAAAGGCTAGCATACATGTTAACCTACATAATTATTATTTCTGTTTATAAAAAACAGCTCCTAGAACAGTTGTCATCATAACTCTTTTTGAAGTTATAGCCATGACACAAAATCCAGAATAATCACTGGAAAGTTGTTTTTTTTTAAAAACCAAAAAGTAACAAGAAGCAAAAAAACACCTTGTAAAAATTCATACCTCTCCATCAGGACCAAGACCAGATGCCACTCCTTCTGCATTTTCCTCAGCTTTCTACAACAAATAAAGAAGTCATAAATACTACGGTCAGATTAAAAGTACAGAAAGTATACTTTATATGATGTAAATATTTTGGATCATGAATATGTTTCACTTATTTCTGAACAGCCTGGGATTCATGTTTTTGAAGGTGTGGATGGATATAGGCAGAGATAAGCCCAGAGCAATAAACACACAAAAATAATTTACTAACATAAGGAGGGTACCTACTCACTTCAGTCAATGATATAAATCTGCATGTAAGAAGTGGTTGGCCCACTCAATTTCCAGCTCAGACCTAAAGCTCAGTTGCTTATAGGCTATTCTAATGCAAGTAAAATAATAAATTATTTTCATATTATTTACTATTAATTTCCTCTAAACTGCTTTAATCTCCTAAATGTGTCAGCAGGCATCACAGATTGTACATTCATGCAAGGCAGTTTAGTCTTGCATATGTATTTCCGGTTTTTTGGTCTGACAACTAACTAGAAGGAGTATTTTTGGAGCTTTTTGTACTACATTCCAATCATGTGTAGACCCTACTCAAATTAGAAACAAAAGGAACCCATGAATCCTTCACTGGAGAAAGCTATATTTTCTTCTCTCAAACCTGAGAAATGTGCAGTATCTTCTTAAAGGCTTATTCGTATTTACCTCACTTAAAATGTCAGCACAGTATGAGGAAAACAAAAAGACATATAGTTTGCTTCTGTATTCAAACTTTCCTACACAATTCTAAGCAAGAAAGGACATTTTACATCTTCTCCTTATATCACACTGCTGACTTTGTAGTACTATAGCAAAATATTCCGGATACTAAAGTTAAGAGAACAGACTAACAACAAAAAGCGATCTCTTAAATTGTGTTTAGAGATAAAAAACTTCCAAGTATTATTAAAGCAAGTGATCAATACAGACCATCAAGTTATTCCTTTTTTTTTGTTTAAGAAGTATACTTGAGGAATAGCTGCACTTCTCAACATTGATATAATCCTTAATATCTGCTTCAGCCCTTTTCTTTGCCACTAAATTCCATTATCTAAAGTATGTACTTGAAATGAATAAGCAGCAGCTGATGCTCAGTAGGAACAACAATACAAGCTTCAAAGCTGCCTGCGTCAGCACTTCGGTGCAGCAGGTGTGACTGCTGACAAAGAAAGGAACTGTTCCAGAAGTGAAGATTTTAAATAAACACAAGGGCAGGATAAGTTACGAAAACACTTATCTATTCTTGGCTGAACACACTACATTGACTGAGAATACTTTTTCCCCAGATGAACCAGGGCTGGGATCCATTCTTTTACACTAGAGAATGCTGCCTAATACATAAAGATTGTTATAGCTCGACTACAGGCAATGGAAAAGAACCTTAAAACTCAAATCACAGACAAGTAGCAAGCATCAGCACTGTTCACTGTGCAGAAGACATAACCTGCTGTGAGAACACTAATAACCTACAGTTAAAAATTTTGGAAATCAGAACATATTACAAAGAAAATAAATGTAAATAATGACAGACATTTTGCACTTTTATTTTGGACCATGCAAACTGATCTTTAATGTTGACAACTTAACCCCTGAATTGGGGAAATTTCAGTATTAAAAATCAGGAAGGCACGTTTTGTTAATTTTCTGCATAATGACAGGAATAACTACTAACACTAAAGAGAAAAGCTGCACTGCAAGTGGAACTAGCCTGGAAGATGAAAATCTCATATGGAATATTTTTTCTTTTGCATGACTACAGTAAGAAGCTATAGACAGAAAACACAAATAGAGGAATATGAAAGAATCAAACAAGGAAAATCTATAATGAAAATTACAGAAACTGTATCCCAGAGAAAGAATGGACTAATCTCAAATTTTATTCTACTAAGAATATAAGGTTCACTCGGATATCTATAATGAGCTGGCAAAGATTATTTCTTCATCATCTTCCTCACTGCCATTTCTAGGAGAAAATCCTAAGAACTCTCTTTTTTGTTTTTCTGTAGGTACAAAACATTAACTACAGTACTACGAAATTAAACTTTATTACAGATTACAAAACATAAAAGTTTAGGAATTGAAAGTGTATGACTTGCAAAAAAGACACAGTGCCCACTAAATGCAATGTGTTCCACAGTCATGGAATGACAAATTCATAGAATACTAGATTAAAATAAAGGGTAATATTTGTGTGAACTCCTACTTCCTTCAGATGAGCAAAAGATTGCTGGAAAGAAGTTAATTACAAACAAAAAGATGCAAATGACCAAGACAGAGCAAACATATTTTTCTTTTTTTTTGCTAATCTTCCCTTAGGTTTTAGGGCAGGATATATATAAACACTGAATATTATTTACAGGACATATTTCCTTTCAACTTCAGGAACAAAAAATTACGTCTTTACTGACATGGCCAGAAAATAATACTGTTTCTAATACATACTTAGACTAAACTGACATAGAAAGAAACATATCACCTATGTGGACATACTTATTTACATTATTACAGTGATGCAGTTCCTCCACTTGCTGTCTCAATAATGATTATCTCTACTGTGCATTTTGTACATTAATCAGGCATGTTCTCTCTGGTAATACAGGCCAAGAACCCCATCCACATTACATCTTTATTCTGTAGACAGGTTATTGTTCCTATGTTAAGAACATAACTCTGAGGAACAGACTTTTTTTTTGAGAGCAGGAAAAAACATGTACTGTTTTTTAGGTCATTAATGTCCAAGATCATATTTTTTTGTATGCTGTTTTTTTTTTAGCATATTTCCAGTACTGTTAGCAAACCCTGTAAACATGGTGCTAGAATTTGTCGCAATAATTAGTAGCAAATCATGCATGGAATTAGATTATAAAAATTCTCTTACATATTCTGCAAGAGACAAAAGGTACTCTGAGGTCATAAAAAATAAAAAATAACTTCTTAATCACTATTTCACATATAGAATTATTTTTTGGAAATTGCCCTGTTCAATTTCAACAACTTTCTCTTGCATTTCATATGAAGAAAAGTAAAGAAAAGTGGAAAGTTTTAATTAAAGGTTGAAAATGTACAATGAATAATATTACTGCAAAATATCCATTTACTATAATAAACCTAGCCAAGTTTATTAGCCATTTTCAATGGTCCTAACAAAATGGACTTCACCAAGTATATAATATGGAGGTCTAAAATATGTGTCCTGGATGAGACAGCTACACAACTAAGACTCTTGCCATCTTCTTCCCAGAATGTATTTTTGATACATTGTTTTCCTTTTGGGTACAATAATCCTAACTTATGCATCTGTCCCAATTTTTACATGTACAAAGTTCATGAGCAAATTAGTGCCATCAGGAGATCAGCAGCTAAGAATTTTATAATTCTGCCTCTTATCACCTTCTTTTCAGTTAATAAAACATAGATATATATTTCAATGGAGAGATAGATGAGTTCCCTCAGTATTAAGAATTTGGTGGTGTAGATTATTTTAGACACCCTGATACATGTATGACAATCGGGCATCACCACATTTATCAACACTTAAATTGGATTTGAAGAAGAAATGGCTTAAAAATATCAGCTGTAACTACTTGCCTTCTTTCTTCTCCTTCGCTTCTTCTTCTCTTTGGCTGCTTGTGCCTGTTTATGCTCCCATACCAGGTTAGTCAAGTTAGCCACATACTCATCTGTCTGCTGCAACAAGTAGGCCAGGCGTCTGTCTTTCTTTTGATCAATCAGCTTACGGTACCCTTCTTCATCTTCGGCCTAGTGACACAGAAGAGATGTCAGTCATGACAGAAATGATGGTGAATGCACACCGTCCAGCTCCCATGTCAATAATAAAGTGTTATCTTAGGTCATTATGATCTGTACTGAGGGGCAGCTACATGGGTAAAGAGCTCGCTGGATGATCAGGCCCAGAGAGTCATATATTTGTATCAATGTCACAGCATCATAGGGGTTGGCAGGGACCTTAAAGATCATCTAGTTCAAATTCCCCTGCCATGGGCAGGGATACCCTCCACTAGACTGCACTGTTCAAAACCACATCCAGCCTGGCCTTTAACACTTCTAGGCATGGGGCATCCACAACTTTTCAGAGCAATCTGTTCTTGTTCCTCACCACTCTCAGACTAAAGTATTTCTTCATAATACTTACTCTAACCATACTTTAATAGAACCATAGAATTGTTATTAACACTGGAAGACCCCGAAGATATCAAGTCCAACCATCAACTTGACACTGCCAGGTCCCCCGGTAAACCATGTCACCAAGCACCACATCCACATGCTTTCTGAACTTCCCTAGGGAACTGTTTCAACGCTTGACAATCCCTTCAGTGAAGTACTTTCTTCTATGTAAAATTCAGTCTAAACCTTCCCTGGCACAACTTGCAACTTGAGACTGTTTCTGCTTGTTACCTGGGAATATGAATCAATCCCCACTTTGCTACAATCCTCTTTCAGATGGCTGTACAGAGCAACGAGGGCCCCCTGAGCCTCCTTTTCTCCCGGATAAACTCCAGGTCCCCCAGCTGCTCCTCATAGGACTTGTGCTCTAGACCCTTCCTCAGCCCCACTGCCCTTCTCCAGACATGCTGCAGCACCTCAATATCCTTCTCCGAGTGGGATCGCAAAACTCAGTAGAGGATTTGAGGGGTGGCCTCGCCAGTGCTGAGTACAGGGGGTCAATCCCTGCCCTGGCCCTGCTGGCACAGGCCGGGATGCCAATGGCCTTCTTGGCCACCTGGGCACTGCTGGCTCATGTTCAGCTGCTGTCAACCAACACTCAACCAACACTCCCACACCCTTTTCTGCTCTGTAGCTTTCCAGACACTGCCCCAGTCTGGGGCTGTCGTGACTCAACAGGGCAGGGCACTTTGCCATATCACTGGCCTCGGCTTTTGATATAGTCCATGATACGACTGGCTTTCTGGTCTGCAAGTGCAAATGTCTGGGTCCTGCTCAACTTGTCATCCCCCAATAAAACCAAAATGCCTCACTGGAAGGTGTCGGAGGTCATACTTTATCTGAAGACACTATGAAGAGCCATACTACAGGAGTCCCTGCATCATGTTGTGTTTAACACAACTATCAGTGACACAGAGGAAGGGATGGAGGGCACTTCAGTCAACTTCGCAGAGGACATGAAATCACAGGGTATCTGTCAATGTGCTCAAGGGTTGGGCTGCGCTTCAGAAGGACCTGAATAGGCAAGGAAACTGTGCCATTTCTGATGTTATAGGTTTCCAAGACAGGACTGAAAAAAGCCTTGAGCAATCTGTTTTGAACTCAATGTTAACGCTTCTGGAAGGTGGTTCAACTGGAGAGGTCTGTGAGACTCTGAGACAGAGATTCCACAATTCTACACATTTCTTACTCTCATGGACTAAGGACTAGAAAAATCTGCAGTAGTTATGACTGGCAATGGAGGGGAAAAAAAAATCAATGCTACATTAGGCAGACTGAATGTCCTGAAACAGAGATGGTAAATCTCCTACAGAGATGACTGTGGAGAGTCTGGTTCAAGCATGGCTTAAAGAAAGAGGCCATGAAGGCATGCAGTTGAGAGAAAAGTAAAAGGTAGTTATAAAGCAGTTCCCAGGCTTGATTCTATAAACAATTAGGCTCTCTCAAGCACCACTTTATAACCAATAAGATTCTCAGACAGTCTTCCTATAACAGGCAAAACACTCTGTCCTTGGGCTCTCTGGGAAAAGATAGCTCCCTGGGAACAGATATGGAAGTTTTGGGAACTCTTCATATCACAGTGGGAACGCTGGTCCTGTTTTCAATAAACAATCACAGGTATGGTAAAACAAAAGGAGTGGTTAGAGTTTTCTCTGTTAACCTATCGTAAGCTTGGATTTTGCAATATGCATGAAGTTAATTAACACTGTTATATAAAATGGCTGATTGATCAATAAATTGGAGTTCGGTGATCATCCATCGGATGGCCGTCTCCCTTCACTTCAATAGATGACTTTTTGAAGACATGAAGTACAGGCAGTTCACCAAGGGGAGGAACACAGGAGCTGGACATAAAAGTGCATTTAGTCCTTTTTCCAGTATGAATACAGACCCTTTTCTTCCAGATGTCACGTGAACCCTTCTATTTTTGTTTATGTACTCCTGTTCTACTCTCGTTTTATTTAATCTCTGAGATAGAACTCACTATGAGAAACAGGATTCACCAGATAAACCCTATCTGAGTCATCCTGGCAACTTCTGCATCCTTGTCGTACTGTGTGTGGTGGACATACAACAAATATGATTTTCATGTGCTGTGACAATATAATGCAGAATGTCAGAAAAATACAAAAAAGCAGCAGAGGTGCCAGAGGTGCCTGTCTCAATTTTGGCTGAAACAACAAATTAAGGAAGTACACAGTGCTGTATAAAAATCAAACACAAGCAATAAATACTTTAAAGATGATTACTTTAAAATACAGCACTTTGGGAGATCTCCTGCTTTTCTAGAGACACCAGAATGGCATACAGTGAGTAAGAATAGCTATAATGTTCAAACTGAGCTTGCAAAACTGCTTGCAAAATTCCATTGCTACGTTCAAGCCATCAAAATTACAATATTCAAACCCCAAGTTTTCAGGAAAAATAAATTATCATTACTACTGTTGTTGTTTTTATTGTTTCTAATGTTGCTGAATACACAGTCTGTGTAATCTAGCCAAGGTACTTCTATATATTTAAGCTTGTCTTGACAACATCTTTTAAAATTACACCAACACCCATTTTTGCATGACACATATATAGTACTGCTAATGAGCTGTGACACAATCACAATTTCTAATCATTGTAAATGAAGAGAAATTTGTAGAATGAATTCAGCATTCCTGAAAAGATATGCAAAAGGTTTTAGACACAGCATATTTTCATAGACCATGGCAAGCATCTGAGAGGAGATGATGTTTTAAAAAAACCCACTAGTACACATCTGTGAATTCCAAATTCACTACAACTGGACTAGAACTAAATAGGCAAAGTAACCCTATTTACAAAACATACAGATTGGTTTTGAAGAAGGATTTAATTGAGCAGTGGGTGGAAAACCCTAAACTGAGAATGCCTATGAAATTTTGTACATATGGTAAGAGCTTAACCAGTCTTGGTGAGGTTTTAGGAGAAAGCACTGCCCATCTGGAAGCACTGGTATCCTGTTCCATTTCTGGACATTCAAATCTACTTTTTTCTTTTCAGCAGTGTACATCTTCATTACTTATCACACTGCATGTTCAATTTTACATAAGCTGAACCTCACAATACACAGAAGTATTTCCCAAATGTCAATATTGCTTTTATTTAAAAATCAGCTCCTTCTTTGCTAATAATTAACATTTTTACATACTAGGTTAGACAAACTGATGATGATGACCTCCAATTATAAAAAAAGCACTATAATACTGATTACCATGTAATTTTAAGAAATGCTCTAGGGCCTACACATCTGTTATTCTCTTACACAACTTCTTAATTTACAAAGCTTTCTTTTCCAAGTTTCTATCATTGTTATAATATTTAATTTTTTCTGCATTTCATTTTGTGATTTTTAAAATGAAACTGTTCAGCCCATTTTCATGGTGGGAATAGATTCTGGACAGGAACTAGCATTTATATCTGCACCTGTATTAGATACTTACTGGTTTTTGCCAGCAAGTTACAAAGTAAGCTTGTCATTTTCCTTTCATTCTGTGTTGGTGAAACATTAATAAAATGTTAAGACAGAGCTAACCAATGTCTCGAAGAATTTTTTTTACCCCAAGTCACTGACATACTTGTACATATGCACTTATCTTTCTACAGTTTGAATTCCAGAATTATTTTAACTCCTAAAATCTAGGCAGCCCTCCGACTGGTTCCACAGCATTCTGAAGAGACATGGTTATACATAAACCCATTTTACTCTGTTCTTAGAATAATACAGCTGGTACTGTGAGGGTAAAGGGAAGGATAAACCATGAAATGGTGAGGAGTATGATTTAAAGCATTAAATGAGTAGAACTGACTGGTATTCATTCTCAAAATACAGGTGTTACTACTATTGGTTATATGTGGAATCAACGGTATGTAAAAATTGTGGCGTAATGCATGAACAAGTTAATCATCTGGAATCTTCCAAACTATAAACCTATAAATAAACCGAAGCCCATTATTTGTAAAATGGACCAATAGCCCTGCAATCATACAGAAGGGTTAATATGTGAACTTAATAAGATTAAGTTGCTGTTATTCAGAAGTGGCAGTGATAAGTTTTCATGCTAGTAAAAAACACCAAGATATTTCTATACAAAAACCTTAAAAAAGAAGGCCCCTTAACTTAAATTAAATATATCACACTACTGGTAATAGAAACATATGTAACAAAATGTAGTTTGGATTTATACTTTTTTCATTACTGAGTACTTCAAAAAGAAAATGCACGGGAGTGGCTGAGAAAATATATAAGCATTTTAAAGGGATACAGTACATAACTTTAAATAAAATAACCATCTTCCTTCCTCTACTTCTTACCATTAGTCTCCTCATTCTTTCTTTCTCAATTCTCTCCGTTTCTTTTTTCTGCTCACGTTCAGTATTGGCATGCCAAGTTGCCACAGCTTTAGAAAGCTTCTGAATTTTCCCAGCAACTGACCGGTGGTACTCTTTAAAATCTTTAGCATGCTGCAATATGCTATTCAGGTATTCCTAGAAAGAGAATCAAGTTAGTGCAGGCAGTCTGACCTAGCAAGGATTTGAAATCAGGAATGTAGGAGTTATGATCTCACAGTCTTCCAATTACTTATCACAGCACTTGGAGTTTTTTAAAAAACTCCAAAGGTAAATAAAATATGTAAAAGAGAACATCTGCACAGCAAAGCAAAATGCATTTCTGTCATGGGGCAAACCCAAATAAGTTAAAATACCTGGTGCTTCTGCCTACGCTTCCTTTCCTGCTCTATCTTCTGCTGCTTTTCAAGCTTTTCTGTCATACGAGCCTCTCTTAAAGTCTGCCGCTTGCTTCGTTTGTAGGCTTTGGAGTTCAGCGCTGTCTCCAGTGTTGTGTCACGACGCATACAGGCTACTACCTCTTGTCTTAACTACCAGTGGAGGGAGGGGAGAAAAGACAAACACGCAAAAAAATATAATAGCTCTTAATAAAACAACTTTAAACACTGCTCTGGCAGAGTAAAAAAGTAAACAATTCAAAATATATCGCAGTCTCCTCTTCCGTTTTCATTATAGTTCTGAAAAGATACAGCATTGATACAGTTGCAACAGATACATCTGTTACCCTAAACAAAAAACTTTAACCTTCAGAACGGTCAAAAGCATTAATTACTTTTAATTATCATTTCTTCCCTCCTTATAAGATGCTGGTAAGAACTGTCCTGCCACAGTGAAAGGGGCCAGCCTAGATGTTACACCATCAAAATAAAATGCAAATGAACCACATACATAACACATTTTCTAGTGCTGGACCTGAACATAACTGACAATTTGTTTCACTGCCAGCTGTACAGAAGACAGGTGGGAGAGGTAAAGGTTAGGAGCTTGGAACAGTATTGCCATAGTCCCAGCAGCAGAACAGGGAGAGCCTGCTGCTTTTCATCTGACCTCTGACAAAACTTCATTATAAATGAATGCCAAGGGTAGAAAGGAAGGAAGACTTGGACACCATGGCATAACTCCTGCCAAGGCTTTTGTCAGGAAGTATTTTGGCTGACCTGCCAAATCACATCTTTGTTCTTCCAAACTAGCTGTAAAAGCCAATGGCAAGAGGCCTGTAGAAGTCTGGCAGTTTGATTCCTTTCCTGAAACTAATTTGCAGATACAGGCACTCAACATTCAACTTATTCAACTTATATTTTATGTATGATCCTGTTATGTTTCATTTTCAAAGTCTGTAGCATAGTGGAAATACGAAAAACAAATCACAGAGAAATACCACACAAAACACCAACACACAACTTTATTAAAACAAAGGGACTTGTGGAAATACTAAGTATGTCCAGAAAGAGTTATTTGTTGAGAAGGTCTGTGATGAAAATCAGCTTGCAGTCTATCCAGAACTTATTCTGTCTTTGTACCAATGTCATGTTCATTTTGAAAAACACAGTTCTATAGTCACATTCTACACTGGAAGATAAAGCAAGGAACAAAAGTAGCCCCTGCACATTTTTATTACCAAGACAAAATAAAATCTAACCTTTCCGTGACTTGCTTGTTGGTTACGTCAGCTCTCATGCACGATCTGCTTACACTTTGCAATAACCCAAAATCTCTTTCCAGTTTACTCTTCACTGCAATAACAGGTTTGCCTGTGACTGCTATGAAAATTTTCCTCAAGTAAATGGCATTACCTGGCGTTGGAAATTCAGTAACCGAAGTGCCTTCAACTCCACTGTAGCTTTGGTCCGCAGATCAGGGGGCAGAGAGCCAGGCAAGTTCTCCAGTTCCTGAATTCTGTGAGCAATTCGAGCCTGAAGTCTACAAAACCAGAAAACTGGGTAAGACATCACAAGAAATCTGTAAGGCATTACTAAAATTTGATAGTAAAAATAGTCAGTACAACTCAGGCATTCACTTGTATTTTTCTGGGGTTTTTTCTGAGCTAACAGGCTTTTGCAGAGATGACACTAGGTGTCTTTTTCCACTTTGAAAATAAATTGTCAAGTGATCAAAATGTCCCTTGGCTTTTCTTCTCAACTAGAACTAGATATGTGAAAATAAACTTGGGAATTCTATTTTACACATACTATTCAGGATTCTGCTTTCAAGCTTCTTTGATGGGTATTATTTTTATGCAGTGTAGTCAGTGATGACATAGACCATACTTGCCTTATTAACTGGAATTATATTTCATTATTTTATTGACAAAGTAAGTTTGTTTATAAAGTATTCACAGCTATATAGCTGCTACTGCAAATCGAATTCTACTTCACTCTTCCTTTAGAAGAATGTATTTTGTATTCATTTGCAAATTCAAGAGAGAGAGAGAGGGACTAATAGACAGAACTTGATTTTTTTCTGCCTTTAATATTACCAGAAGAATTCTGAACTTCCTGGAACAACAAACAGGATGTGATGCTTCATTACTGCAGAAGGTTATATTGGTATCTTTAAGAGAGTAAAAACTGAAGCAGAATTAGGTAAGTAATGTTTGTCGTACAGGCTGAAAAGCAAATCAAGAAGAGTTATTTCTAACCTAGAAAAACTTTCATTCCAGTTTATATACCACACTATAAAAAGCTCACATTTTGCACAACTGGGCACTCCAGTTAGTAAGAATATATTTTAGTTCACCTAAGGATGTAAAATTTTCAGAATTAAGTGGTTTCTTGGAGAGATGTACTAGGCAGTGTACATTCCTACAAAAAAGCAGCTAAGCTGTTCCAAATCATATGCTCTACCTGTCGCTTACCCACACATGGATGCAATCCTGCATCACAACAATTATTTTTAATTCTTTTTCCCTTCCCAAATAGCTGCAGTGTGTCCCCTGAAACTCCACCTAGAAAACAGTTATAGCCAAACCCCAGTTTCTCTGACTTTAATGAAACCTTAAGGGAGCAGTCACAACCTTTCCAAACCTTTCTTTTGAGCTGTGAACTTATTAAAGCAGCTGAATATTGAACATATTTTCAATTTCTTTTTACATTCTTGCTAGCAATGAATGTTCCTTCTTTACTATACACGCAGATGAGTTAATCTAGGTTCTCCCTGGCATGCCTTATGGTTTCAGATAACTAAGAGTCACTTCCAAAAAAACATGAAGTGAAACGCTGACCTCTTAGTTCTGTCAGAATTGGTTTTTTCCTTTCAATTCAGGTATAAAACATACAAAAATGCCTGCTGTTGTAAAAGTTTACACAATAGAAGTCCAAGCAATTGCCAAAGGGGGGTTGGCCTCTGAATTCCTATCATCAAAATTTGTAACTAAAATCCAAATATACATTTTATTGAGATATGTCTAAACATAATCAAAGCTCACAGAGTGTGCTTATTATGTACCAACATCATATTATGCAGTCCCCTCCCATATAATATCCATTTCACTGCTAACAATTTTTTTTTCAACTTGAGCTGATAAAAAAAGCAGATCAGAAATGAATGCACAGGAAATTTTATCCTTAAATTATACAGCAGATTAGTATATCCAGGATAACTTTTCCTTCAACTATTTTCCTTCGTATGTTGAAATGCACTGGGCTACAAACAATGACAGTTCAAGGCTTTGGTGGGTGATTGCCCTTCCTTTAACAACCCTGTCAAAGGTAAGGAATACAAACAAAAGCATCAATATTTCTAAGTCAGTAGAGATATTACCTCAGAAAACTCTTATTGTAACTCAGATCAGTTCTCTATTTTAAAAAAAGTCCAGAAAAATAGAAGTTGAAATAGTAAAAGAAAATCCATAGTACCTGTATGGAAGAATAAAGAAAATGACAACCAGATGGGTTATGTATGAACCAAAAAAAAAAACCAAAAAACACTTTGAAGTTTAATTTCACACTTTCCCAGAAGTACTATTTATACGTATTGTCTATAGTACTAACAGAGTAATTATAATAATGCTTTCGTCAGTAGTAAGCAGGAGTTTTTAAAGAAAACTCCAAGTCAAGTTAATAGAAGAACTATCGCTCATCACTGCTGCCTTTAAGTCTTTAAATGATGTGACCACAGTTTGTTGTACTGCTGTTATTTTCATGGAATAATGCTAACAGCTGTCAGGTAAAGAGAATCCAAAGAAAAAAGTTTCCTACATCTTTTTACAATCACTTGAAGTATCTAATCTCACTGTTTAAAGGAGATGTAATAAATTAATCTTTGCAGTTCAGCAATCTACCTCCATGCAGAAAGTGGCCACTGAATGTATGCAGAGATTTCTTAGCAAAGTAAGTGATGCACACCCATTCCTCATTAACTCAGGTTAGCAGCAGAGATTATGGTTGTACAGTCAAACCTATCTGGCATGGATGCCAGGCAGTAAAGAAGATGCCTAAGAAAATACTTTGCAGATAACAGAAAGAAACCGTGTACAATCTGCAGGACATTTCCAAGTGTCCAAGTGTATTATTTTTTTAATGTGCAATGAGAATGAGTGTGGAAAGAGCCTTTCAACATAATAAACCAACTTTAAATTACAGGCATTATTACCTTTCAGACAGCTATTCAGTGAGAATAAAAAGCAGCACTTTATTTTGAAGAAAGCATTAAGGAGAGTTTTATAAAAACGTATATTGGATTTGCATGGCTAGGTACTGCTAGCAGGAGGGCTACAGCACTGGCTTCTGTGAGAAGCTGTCAGAAGTTTTCCTATGTCCAGTAGAGCCAACACCAGCCAGATCCAGGACAGACCCCTCCACTGGTCAAGGCTGAGCCAATCAAAATGGTGGCAATGCTTCTGCCATAGCAGACTTAAAACGGGGGCGGGGCGGGGGAAGTTACTAGGCAGATTAATTGTGGCTAAAGAAGAGCTGTATGAGAACCTGTGAGAGGAACAGCTCTGCAGACACAAAGATCAGTGGAGAAGGAGGGGCCACAGGCAGCAGAGCTGAGATTCCCCCACAGCTCATGGTGCAGGTAATGGTGAGGCAG
The DNA here is from genome assembly GCF_027887145.1 of Ammospiza caudacuta. Lineage (NCBI taxonomy): Eukaryota > Metazoa > Chordata > Aves > Passeriformes > Passerellidae > Ammospiza > Ammospiza caudacuta. The sequence goes on from NC_080632.1 coordinate 41,985,628, forward strand.
CTGTGCCCCTGCAGCCCATGGGCAACCACAGGGATGCAGAGATTCACCTGGAATTCAAATGATTTTCAAGATATAATGCTCCTTTATTAAAAGAGTTTAGTGTGAGATCTCAAGAGCCAACTGTTTCATAAAGCTTGCACTAACCTCAGTGTTTTCAGGATAAGGATGTTTATTTTGGCTTTTTTCTGCTCCCTTTTTATTAAGAAATTGTGACGACACATTTCTGCCTATATTAAAGTTAAATCCAGCACCATTCAAACCACAGAAGCTGTGAAACTGTCTTTTTCAAAACTTTTGCCTGATGTTACTTACACAGTTTTAAGTAATGAAAAGATTTCCACGAGGTCTACATATTCTGGAACTTGAAGCAAAATTAAACACCAGTAATGTTCAATATTAAAAAGGTTGGGATCTTATTTCTCTGTTCTAGGATAAAAATCCCATAAAATATAAAATCCTTCTGCTGGAGAATCCCTGTCAAACTTTCATCTCACTACGCCAAGAACACCAGTGTATTTAGAACCTAACATGCTGGATCTGTAACTGGTTCTTTACAACTAAAAGTATCAGCTTTATTTTTTGTTACTCATTACTTTCCTCTGTTTATGAACACTAAGATATAACAGCTTGGCACAAACAGTGAAGTAGAGCAAGGCTGAAAACAGGAAGAGCAACAATTTGAGGTTAATTTATGCAGAAAACATTGCATCATGCATCATACTGGCCGTATGATTCTTGGTTGAAGTTAGTGCTACAATTCTTCTGACAGAGTAACTGAAACCATAAAATGGTGTGTTCTACAAGCTTCTGAAAAAGATGCTGGAAAATACTAATTGCTCATGCTGAAAGAGATACAGCCATTCAGTCCCAGGGTGTATACATAAGACTGGCAGTATCACGACAAGAATGCACTGGCAGAATTAGTTAAGCAATACCTGACACAAAAAGTAACAGCTTTTCTGTAATCAAGGCCTGAATTCTGGGCATGGCATCACACCCAAAATCACTTCATGGTGCTTTACCTTTATAAAGCAAAAGTTGTTAAACCAGTCTTCTGTGAGATCACCATCCCTTTTGGCTACCTTCCTCTACAAACTCAAAGTAACAATGCAAATGCATCATGAAACTAAAACAGGTAATACTCTGAGTGCAATTATTTTCCTCTGACAGATAATCATCAGGAACATATTTTAGGTGCAAGTCAAAACCCTTCTGCCTGGCAGACTCTCAAGGTCAGTTATTAAATAGCCTTGATGTTGTGAAGAGGGAAGAAGTGTCTTTCTAACTGCAAAAGAGATGTCCTACCCTATACTTTTTAACAAATATAATTCATCATCTAAACAGAACACTCGGGAGGCAATTTTTGAAACAGGTATACATTTTCCTAATTGGCATACTTTTTTCCTAATCTTGCCTGTGACTTTCTTATTCTCTTCACTCTTTGGCTGTCCAGACAAATCCATCATATTCATAAAATGTGCTTTTGCTGTGGTTACTAACTCTTCAGCCTTTTGGCTGTCTCTGTTCTCTTCTAACTTTCCTTTTTTTATAATAATGAAAACCTTGAACACAAAATTGGTTTCACTTTAAACTTAAATGGTTTCCTGTGATACTGCCACTATGCTTCACTAGTTCATCATTGGGGTAGAATTAAGTAATTCTTGGGTTTGATATTTGTGTACTTCTTGGTAATACAGCCTTTCCCTGGAAACTTTGTTTACACTATTACCACTACAGTAGCTAATTGCAAGGAGTTCCAGTTAAGGATGTGAAAAACAAGAATAATTTTCATCTTGTTATTCACTCTTACCTATATTCACGTTCTTGGAGTATTTCAACAGGATCCAGTCCTTGTGGCTTCTGGATAGGGCTGATGCGGTTCTGCTTCTGCTGCAGCTGGACAATGGGTGAAGATTGTCCCGGCGGGGGCTGTGGTACAGAGGGCCCAGGCATGGTGGCAGCAGGCTGGGCGGCAGCAGGAGCAGGAGAAGGCCTCCCACTAGGGGCTGGTGCTGGAAGCTTTTGTTGTGCATTGGAGACGCTCATATCTGGGGCTTGGCCTGAAACATGAACAGTACTGATTCATAACATGAAATATGGAAAGCAGGAAGAAAATCAAGATGGCTTTCTGAATACAAGATATGAAGGTAAGGTAAACATTCAAAATCACCAGAAAAAGCACACTGAGATTACATTCTGTTTTTGAAACAGGCATACTAAAATGCAAGTATACCATACATTGCAAGAAATGGCCAAAAGAAAAACAAAACACATGAAATTTTATAATGAATGCCATTTCTTTTGCTATTTCTGTGGACTTTTAATTCTAGTGTCATCAGAAATGAAACAGCTGTAGAACTGACTTCCTCCAAATGTAAGACCTCATTCTGCCTCTTGTTCACTATCCTTACTGTTAAAAGAAAGCATCTAACCACAACCTAGCAACAAGCAGAACTAGGTCTGATTTCAGACCTCTACCAGAACTTGATAACCATGTGAAAATTTTTCAACTGTATTCAGAAATACCTGCCAGATATAAATAGCTTTTGTTTCACTATGATCTCCTATAAATTTTATTCATTTAAAATATCAGAAACTCAATTATTCTAATCACTTTGAAAAGCAACACCTCCGTTAACATGAAAATGGTACCTGTCATTTACAGTCCCTAAAGGTCATGGATTTTAGAATTTCATTATGACAAGTTACCCATGCCTTCAGATGTTCATGAATTCACTGTTAACAGACATTGCTAAAATAAATATTCTGCTTTAATTATCTCAAGAGTTATAGTCACTTAAGCTAGGGAAAACAACTGTAAAGTACACCTGCAATCTTGCAATCAACCTTGATTCAAACCAAACCTGAAATATAGAGAGATCACCATTTGTCATTCACACATCTGCATCAAACTCCAGAAAAGGAACTTGAGCACAAGCTGTAGATTCTTTATGCAGCTACACTGCATTTCAGCTTATAAGAAGGAAGAAAAAGCAAGCCCATCAAAAGCCTCTGGGCAACCTCAGTTCTCAGGGAATCGGGGAAGCTGAATGACTGCAATGAATGACAAATATATTTGAAGACATGGGGGAAAAAGTTGCAGCGTTCATTTGATCTCAAAGATTGCACTGATCCTTCAAAGCAATTTGATTCCAAAAGAACAAAATATACAGAAGGCAACAGCATAATTCTACCATGATTTAAGAACTTCTTTTACAGTAGCAAAGGTGAAAGACAAGCTTGCTACAATTAAGTATACTCAGAACATAAGTTATTAAGTTTTATGCATGTTCCTCAGAAAACATACAGATTTCATTCTGATTGTAAAAAGGTGCTTCATGTTCAGTCTGTCTAAAAATTGCAGTAATTTCATGTGGGTCTCTTCCATATGAATAAAAGGTTAGACTCTCCTTGATTAAAATCTTAGACACAGTAGAAGTTACAATATTTTTCTTGCACAACTTTTTACCTTTCCTTTTTACTTTTCCCCACATCCTTTTCCCACTATACCTTCAGTCCACGTTTTAGGGGTAATGGCAGTTGTATGTCCAGGCATCCCTGGTGCAGCCCCTGGTCCAGCAGCAGCGCCACTCATTGCATGTAATCCAATACCTGCAATTTGACAGAGGAATAAAATTTGCTGAAACACAAACTATTTCCAAGATTCAAAAATCATTGTTTTCTAGCATGCTAGTCTATTCAGGCAAGTAGTGCTTTTCTTCTTTAAGTAAGGATTTAAGTAGTTTTTATCGTTAATACATATGAAAGTAAAACACATACCTAAAATCATGTTTCATGAAAAAACCCAACTTAATTGGTAGCAAAGCCACATCTACCAAAATGAAGTGAACAGTGACATTATTAAAACTTAAGAAACAATATCATCTTAACCCTTGATTCTAACACAAACTCAGTAATGGAAGTGTTCAGAAACTAACAGGTTCAGGGTGTTTAATGTAAGAGTTTTCTTAGGACCAAAATGTGCTTGCTTACCTTACTGCAACATCTATCACCATTGTGAGAAAAAAGTAAGCACACTTCCTTTTTCTTATGTTTTGCACTTAACAGCACACTGTATGTGGTTTATTTTCAACAACCTAAATAATCAGTCAACTTGATCCAGATTATTTATCTACTTTCCTGCATAGCAACAGGAGACTGAAAATTCACCGTAAGAAAAACAAGGGGAATTGCTATCAGTAAAGTACAATTAACATTCAAAAACTGTCAAGCATACCAGGACAGACACAGTACAGCACAGTGAAATAACTTCTATTTCAGTTATTAGTATTCTATTTTGACAATATCCTATTAATAACAGATGTGTTTCATGCACTTGCTAAGGCTTAACACAGGTCCAAATTACAGCCCTGCACAGCACCCATTTCTTAATCTATCACAGGCAGAACTTCAAGAACTACCTGAGCAATGACTTTTACCAAAGACTCACTTACCAGCCTGCCTGTTGAAGGCACTGGGAGGCTGCTGCTGCTGAATGCCAGGCAGGGTTCTCTTGCCCTGGACAGCAAGCTGGAGGTTTTCTGGCAAGGGCTGACCCCTAGCCAGCATTTTGTATGCTAGAATCTGAGCCCGCAGCTGATGCAGCTGTGCAGGGCTGAAAGGGGAAGGCCCTCTGTTAGGCTGATTCATAACTTGTGGGTCTCCTGCTATAATGGGTCCTGGCTGACTGGGAGTCATCTGAGGTGGTGTTGGACCTCCTCCAGACATTGGACTGGACACATGTTCTGGTGCTCCGAGTGGAGATGGATGTGGAGACATATAACCTAGAACAGGTAGAAGAATCATAAAGTTACCACTCTGCTAGTTAAACCTGAATTTCATCCAGTATTTTAACAGTACATAAAGTATAAAAGTATCTCTCTCAGGTCTGGATAGCTGTAGCATTTTCTGTGAAGACAAAAATGCAATCCAAAGTTCCCTGCGATATCAAGACAGACTCAGGAGCTCTTCTTTAAGAAGAACTACAGTTATTTAGTCCAATAATTCCTAAATATAACAATTACCTGTATATTTGGAGTAAGACAAACTAAAACATGAAATATACAGAAGCCTGGGGTTATAGTGTTATTTACTAGAACTATGGAAAAATGTTGCTTTGTAGAACACATGGAGTGAAGTCTGCCTAGTTTATAGCTTAATAGCCTAAGTTTATTTTGAGGCACATACATCAAGGAATATCTATTCACTTCCACAGGCCCTCTTTGCCAACACTCAGCAACATGTAAAAGTAGAAATAATTGGTATTCACTTTCCGCACATCTACTCTTTAGTTTATACAGATTAAAGGTTTGAGCCAGACAAGGCACATTGAATACCTTTTGCCGTCTGGATACTCAACAACTTGGAACATCAACTGCAAGCACAAAAATCACTGTCTGAAGAAGCTGCTGAAGACTATGTCAAGAGCAATCACAGTTCTGAAATGAACAACACTTATATCTTACTATACCGCTTGAAAAGTGGTTTTAATTCTGAACATTAATTACACCTACTACATATTTTCTTGCGCTCCAAAAAGCACAACAGACACCTAATTTTTGGGGATTTCATCCACCAAGAGTGAAAAAGAGGTAACAATATTTACTCACTTCACTCTGGTATTGTGGAACACAAATAATCTTCTCACAAATTGGAAAAGTCTAAAAAAATTTCATAAAAATCTAAAACTCTTCTGGCTCATTTTCATATTCCATGTTTACAGCCAAAGATCATAACTCCAAAGAACATGATACAGTTCATGATTCTGTGACACCCAAACTACTCTTTTCCCAATTTTACTGACACATTAAAGTGAAACAACTTCTATTTCATCTATATGTAGTACAGACCACAAAAGAAATTTTGCTCGCTCTTTAGCTTCACTTTTCTTACTGACCCTTCAGTAAAGGCAACATAGGCAAAACCGCAAAGTAATCTCCACTGTTCATTCTCAACTCTGGGATGACAGGAGCTGTAAGTCACTAGAACTTTAACCAGCGAAGAGATCAGAGTGCCAAAGAACTGAAACTTGTGCTCAACTTAAATAAAGGTTGTAAATGTATGAGACAGAAGAAAAAGAAGAAAGGATTTCAGTTTTCCTAAAAAAACCCCAAACAAAATGAGATAGAAGAACAGTGGGGAAAAGGGGATTTGTGATAGGAAAAGATCAGATAAGATAGAAACATTCAAACTAAGGATGATGACCATGGGAAAAGATGATGATTTTGGAAAGAATAAGAGAAGTTATATAGTTCAAGAGAAAAATGAGGGCAGAAGTTCAAAGAAAAGGAAGAGACATTAAAAAGTTAGAACTACTGGAGCTATATACTAGTTCAATATAAAAATTGTCTATACATCCCTTGTTGGTGATAAAAAGCATGATAAATAACTCAAGTTTATTCCACTTATCCATAACTTACTTTTATCTCGTTATTATTTTAAGAGAAGAGGGTAAGCTACAAATCCCTCTTGCTGAGCACACTGCTTAAAAAAAAACAGCCATCACACCACAACAAAACAAAAAACTATGCAACTGCATTACTGGTTTATACTACAAAGTGAGGTTTATTGCAATGTTTATCCATTATTACATTTCTAAATCTCAGGTTTTACTTTAAATGGCACCTAACTGGAATGACATTGTTTTCAGAACTGCTTTTGAAAAAACAGTTTCTGTCCCTCCTCAAGTTATACTGCCCAAGTTTTAAATTCCTTAATGACTGATATGTTTCAGACTCAAAACCTTGAAATGCATCTGGACTACAAAGTTTAAAACAGTGGTTTAAGATGTTGAATATTTGTTTTCAGTCCTGACAGTTCAACCTGCAAAGTCTGTGACTAAGTTTTGCAAAGAGGAGTTTTCAAAAGCAGACATTTTTTGATCTTTCCAATTATGAATTTATTACTTGTACCTTCTCTCTTACTCCAAGTTCTCTGCATTAGCATTTTTAATAATGGAAAACTGTGCTTGGCAAGAAGAAGAATAAAAACATTCCATGAAGTCAGGAAAGAACAAAATCCTTCTAAACTTCTTGTAAAGATGCTAAAATGTGGCATTTACACAATGTAAATTTTGTGATGCTATATGAAAATTTTTCTTTAATGTCTGAAAATTTTCATATTATGATAGTGAAAAAAGATACAGTCACAAGCCTGTCCCAATAAAGTGTTTATACTACTTGCTTTTTTCCTATCCTATTACACATAGACTCTAACACAGATAAAGCATGCACATGAGAACATCCCCTAAAACTGTCCCACCATAAAAGGACAACAGTAACCTACACTTCTGAACAACACAGAGAATACCAGGAAAGGGAGGCCAAACAACCCTGTCTGTAATTTTAAACTGCGGTAATTTCTAAGCTTTATCAGGTTTCCCCAGATTTTGTCTAACTGAGCTCTGAAAACCTCAAATGACGGTAACTCCTATTAACTGTAATGCTGGATTTCCTTTTGCTTAAGTCCCATCAGAATTTCACTTACACAATTTGTAAACATTACTTCTCTGCTTTTACTGTGCATCTTTGAGGAGAGTCCTGTCTTTCCCATAACCCTTCAATGGGTTATAGAAGAGGCTTCATTAGAAGCCCTTCTCAAGTTTTCCTAACTGAACGCATAATCAGAAACATATTTAATCGCACTTTGGCATCAACTTGTTCAGCAAAAATACAACACAGCACATCATAAACAATGTATATTATTTACAGTATGAACATTGGAAGAAATCCTAGTTCTAATGCTTCTCCAAGTACTGTTGGAGGGCAGTGTGTACACAATGTTTCTGCTTTAATTGTTTTTTGTTTCACTTCAGATAACAGAAACAATAACATCTTTCTTTTCTGTTTTAAAGCTGAAAAATCAGAGTGCTAAAAATTTAGACCCTTTTTTCAACACTTTTAATGCTATAATGAAATGGAAAGAACACCTACAAATTAATTCAAAAACCTAGTAAAGATACAGAAAAAACTCAAAGTTTTAGCAGTCCAAACACTGGAATGTTCAACAGAGGTTTTGAACTGCCGCTACAATTTACTAAGTCTTAAACAATGAAAGTGTCTGAGGAACATATAGGTCACATCTTCATACTAAAACCAACAGAAAAGGTATATTTGTACTCAAGAATATGACTGTAAGAAGATTTTTGGATTTGGAAGGTATAGACAGGATTGAAGAAATATAGCTGTGTAACTCACTGAACTATCACTTCAATCATCAATTGAAGTTAGCTTAAAAAACAAAGAAAAAGAATCAAATACACACACACAGGACAAAAGCACAGTGTTTTGAAACACAGTGAAAAGTATGCCCATGTCAGATTGAGGCTACAAACTTTCCTAAGGCAAGCAAACATAAAATTTCCCTCTCAGTAGTGTGGCCAGGGTTAACACCAGTTACTGTGAAATTGAACAAAGAAGAAAGAGAGGTCATGTGTGCAAGTAATTTACAACTAGGACTGCAGAAATAAAACTGTTGAAAGGTCTTACACTGGCAGGCAGAAGAATAAGGTGGCAGGTCTTTCCTCATCTTTAAAATTCTGAATGAATTCAGAAAAGGAAATGCAACTAGTTTAAGAACAGTAGGGACAATGAACATTACCTCTGAAGCAGCAGTATATTTGTGAATTCTAGAAGTTAGAAAATGGCATGTCTTTTTAACTCCAACAAATACTGCATGACTAATAAAAAGTAATATAGATCAAGTCCCAGAATGCTAAATTCCTTCAGCCCTTATGTTTCCACTTACAAACAGCAAGAAAAGACAGCAGAACAATTCAAATTTGCCTGTATTTCACTGCTGTATCACAGTAACTTCATTTAATTTTTACAAATCACAGAAAACCACAGAAATTGTTTATTCCAGTTCATTTACATATTTTCATGAAGTTTTTATAATAGAAGTATTTTATTTTATATAAATAATTGGCTTGTCTTTCAAATTTCTATCCAATCCCCTTCAAAAGTCAATTCTAACCATGATTTTAATCTGCTGGATAATATTTTTTTACAGTAAATGTCATACTCCTCATATAAATACTGCAGAATTCACCACAGTTCACTCACAGTGCCGGAAGACAGTTTCTAACCAAATTCAAAATCGGAAACATGTAGTAAGCTTACTATTTAAACAGCTAAATATGAAATTGGAGCAATGCATTTTCCACTCATTTAACCTGTTAGCATCAAAACAAAGGCATTAGCACTAAACAGGAGCATCACTGTACATAAGTTCAAGAAAAGAGAATCTGTCACCAAAACTAGCCAGGAATGTTACCCTTTCTCCAATTTGGTAGTAAGACTGGAAAGAGCAATTGCTGAGGAGAAATATACCAACTCATAGTATTTTCTCCCATATATTCAGACTTCTGAAAATCATCCTATTGCAGTACACAATAAAAATGTGATGATCTGTCTGAGCTAGTAAAACATTCTTTCTGCATGACTCGCATCTCACTGAGCACCAATAAAAAAATAAACAGAGAAACTAAATAATAAAGTTGCATACCTTAACTTAGTAACTACTGTTGGTTAAAAAAAATGCAAAAATCTCAGAACAGTAATTACCATACAACCAGTGAACAGGCACTTAGGTAAAATGACACAGTTCTTGCAGATTTAGCTTTCAAATGTTTCTGATTTGCTCATAATTCATTTCCCCTCAGAAAAGGATAGTTAATTATTTCCTAACATAAGAATCATTACTTCCAAAATTCTGTATCAACTTTCTCTTCTTCATTCACAAATGTATGCTTGATTTACATAACCATATCTACAACTGCATGTGCAGTTGTCAATTTACTTCTAATTTATCACGCACTTTTGTAAGCATATATTTTATTAAAAAATCTTGCTTTTGCACTTATATACAAGTATTTTTCCCTCTTTTACGAAATTACTAAAAAGACTAAAAAGACTGCTATTGGAACATCTGGCATTTAAATGAAAACTCATTTTGTGACCACTTCCCATTGTAAACTGCATACAGAAGGACAACAGCCTATGGATTCATCACAAGTACTCCACCCAGATTTCTAAGTACTGAAGCATTTTATGAAGACTATCCATCTTGTCATTGTCAAAAAATTTAAGGACATTGTTTCCCAGTCTAGCTTACCAGTCCTTCTCAGAATCTTGGAGCCCATGAACAGGCAGCTTTCTGTCAATGAGGGACCACTACAGCTACAATAGCCTACCTAGCTTTTCCAAAACAGACCAGCGCTCTTGACCTCTAAACAAACTTCTCCCTTTGGTCTATGGGACAAAGATGACAAAGACATCCAGTGCTGATTTAGCTTTTGTATGATACAAAACCTTCCACAAATACTTGGGCAATCCTTGTTCCAAAGGTTAAATATCTTCATTAAGTAAAATACAGCTATTTGAACACATTTTGAATTCAAACAGTTTGTAGGCAATTTTGCAGATAGCAAAATACACTGGTTTTTCTTTTTTTTTTCCTTTAATGGCTTCATCACTTACAAACCCTTTTACTGTCTGGGAATGTGCAGACTGATCAAGTATTCTTTTAACTCTCTCATCAGACAAATTAAAAAATGGAGCTTAACATTCTCTAGGATAAAACAAACACACTCCTCTCAGCAGTATAGACTGCTTTTTATAACACAGTTTATACTACTACACAGCAAACTACTTCGCTCCTCGACATGCATGGCTCTTGGCTGTACTAAAACCTGTGCTAGAAAAATAAGTACATTCTTCTCAGATTCCGATCAGCCTTTGTAACCAACTTGTTTATTATTCACTGCTAAACCTCTGTGTTATATAAAATTTTTATTTGTACTGACTTCAAACTTTTTTCCAGATCATTAATACCTTGAACAGCACTCAACCAAAACAGACTTCCAAAAGACTAGAAAAATCTACAATTGGATGATCATCTTCTAGTTACAGTTAAGTTTATAATCTGTCATTTAATTATCATAATGTATTTAATGCAGATTATATTGATTTTACTTAGTGATATCTTTGTCTTAAATCACAGTATCATACAGTAACAAGCCAAGGAATTTTTACGACTCTACCAGGCAGACAAGGTTGTGTCAATCATCACGCTACTGGCTTTAACAATGCACAGAGAAGCCCCATACGTGGGCTAAGATCATTTTTCCTGACAACTGTACAAATACTGTATCAGACCAGTTGACATTTTAATGAAGGAATTTAGCTTATGGCTTCCAGAAAAATGACAGGCTAGTTTGACTAGTATATAAAAATAATACAGTAGTATCATATTTACGTAATATATAATAGTAAATTTGTCGGGCTAAAGGCTGACTTTATGCAATTCAGATGGACTTGGACAAGCTCAAGAAGTGTGACAACCTGAACTTCATGAGGTTTAACAAGTCCAAGTGCAAGGTTCTGCACAAAGGTCAAGACAAACCCTAGTATCAATACATACTGGGGAATGAAGGGGTTGAGAGCAGCCCTGCTGAGTAGGCTTAGGGATACAGGAGGACAAGTAGCTTGACATGAGCTGTCGTTGTGTGGTCACAGCCCAGAAAGCCAATGGCGTTCTGGGCTGCATCCAGAGCAGGGTGGGCAGCAGGGCAGGGAGGGGATTCTGCCCCTCTGCTCTGCTCTGCTGAGACCCCACCTGCAGGGCTGCATCAGCTCTGGAGTCCCCAGCATGGGAAGCACATGGAATTGTTGGACAGGATTCAGAGGAAGCCACAATGATCAGAGAGATGGACCAGCTCTCCTGTGAGGACAGGCAGAGAGAACAGAGGTTGTTCCTCATGAGAAAGGCAGGTTCCAGGGAGACATTGTTGTGGCCTTTCAATACTTGAATGAGGCTTAAAAGAAAGCTGCAAAGAGACTTTTTACAAGGACAGTACCACAGGACAAGACGGAATCATTTTAGTCAATAAATTCAGACTTAGATGTAAGGAAGACTTTTTTTTTTTAATGAGGGTAGTGAAACTCTGGCCAGATTGCTCAGAACATTTGGTAGATGCCCTACCCCATCCCTGGAAACATTCATAGTGACTTTCAATGGGGCACTGAACAACTCTGAACAATGGGGCTCTGATCTTGTTCAACATGACCCTGTTCACTGCAAAAGGGAACAGAGACAGAATGACTTTTAAAAGTCCTCATCCAACCCAAACCATACTATGTTTCTATGATTCTGTGATTTTTCCAGAAAACTGTTCTTGATGGTCTGAATTACAGCCAACATCCCAAAGCCATAAAGAGGGACAATATTTATTTTACCTACAACAATATTTAATGACACACGGCCATTCTTCCTAAGCTCTCAAATTAATGGGGAAATTTAAAGCAATCCCTGTCCTGGGGTTTTGGACTTATTCAGCTACTTTCTCTCAAATGTCCCCCAAAACCATCAATTAGTGCATATTTATCTACTTCAACTTGAGGACTACAAACAATACCCATGAAAAAACCAGACCTAGAACTAATGAGGTATCATTTCTACTTGACACTTACATTGTTAAGAATTGTACACAACCGTGTACTGTAAGCTCAACTATCAGACATCCATGAAGAAGTGAACGTTATAGTAAGCCTTGGTTTCTACCACACCCAACCGAAGATTCTGTCAGGACTTCAAGAGTTACCAGGCATCCTCCCATGGATTCTCAGAGAAGTCATTCTGTCCTTTTGCCATGAGTAAACCGTCATTAAACAGTTTACCTCTGGCAGTAAACCCTTTAGCATGGGTAAACTGTCATTAACCATACTGCATATTTCCAGAAAATTTGTAAAAATACAAGTGTGCTACTTTCTCTAATGTTGTGGGAAATCAGATAAAAAAATATCTAATAGGCTGACAGGCTATCAAGGAACCTGGTTTTCTACCCTGGACCTCAACACTAATGGCAAAAACTTACAAGTCTAGTAGATGGGACTTTGCCCAGCAAGTATCAGAACAGCATCAAGTGCCATCACCACTTTTTTGTGGAAAAGACAGTTGTGTAAGAACAAAAAAAATGGAGACACAAAGTCAATGAAAGCTAAAACAGTCCTCTATAATGTCAAAAAAAAGTATCTGGAATATTAGAACATTGGGAGACTTTTTTGACCACTTCTTTTAAAAGCCTGCTCCACATCATAACTCTAGTAATCTCTGTTTACATTGTAACAGTTGCTGGCATACAAAAAAAGAGAGTAGGAATCTGTAGTATCTATCCTGACAAAGTTACCATCAATACAATCAATCATCTTTTTACAGTGCAAAATAACCTGGAAATTTGACCTGAGGCAGCACAGAAAAGGAGAAAACAACTCAGAAGCTACTTGTATTTGAAGCATTTGCAACCTATGCTCCTGCATTTTCAGTACATAATGTATGAACTGTCCCATCTTCATCTTTAGACCAAATGCTCTTTCATTTCATCCTAAGCAGAAGTGTCCTCTAAGTGCAAAGACACGCAAAATTTGTCTCCCAGATGATCACGCTTACATTTTGGTGAAATGAACAAAAGAGGAAGTTTTACCTAATGAAGAACTTGTCTCTGCAAAGTCAGTTCTATTTTACTAAATTGATACTGAAAGGTTTAGTGGAAAAACATTACTTTCTAATTATCTGGGTCCCAGACTGGGATTCAGCTGGCAAGTTACACACTAGAGTTTCAGTCACATACCACTGAAAAGCACAAAGAAGTTCAGGACCACCTCCTAACAGATCTGTACAGAGTGTGTCACACCAAGAGTCTAATATCATCAGGGATTCTTCAAAAGTTGTTGTAAGATAATTAAGCATGCAACACAGAAAGTTTTGTCTGCTGTTGAACTTATTAATACTAGCAGGTGTTTCTAGTTAAATCTCCAGAATACGAAGCTGCTCATAGAATGCATGTCCTTTTATGTTCCAACCTACAGACACAAAGAAGGCACATAGCGATATGTTAAAAAGAGTTTCTATCTTCTGGCATAAAAACCATTGGAAAGTACATTGATCAGCACTTGATGATAGTAAATCATATTAAAATGTACTTACATTCACAGCAGCCACATAAGATAGTAAGTAAGTTGATGGGTTTTTTTCTTTAGAGATGCAAACTGAAATCTGTGATGGACTTGCCCCAGCTACAGACTTGAACCTTAGCTTTTCTCCAATACATGCCTAATGGATACTCCAGCAAGCAAAGCAATTCAGCTATTTGCCTTGCTCTGTTCAGCTTTTCCAAACAAAGCTGAAGGGAAATAACTGGCAATCTGTAATATGGAATGACAGGCTCTTTGTGGAACAAGAGGCACCAAAATCATAGAGCATGCATATTATGGATAAACCTTGGCTATGCTGGTCCATTGGACTCTGAGGTGGACCCATTCCAGGATGAGGAGGTCGCATACTCTTCATGGAGCCACAGTGAACATCTTCAACCATTCCTTTTTCATGCAAGCCATCCATAGACTGTGAAAACAAGATAAGTATTTAGAGAGAGATAGTATATAAATCCACTCTAAAAATATGAATGACTAACTCAAAATCTAAACTAATACATGAAGAGGAAGAACTTCTTTCAGCAGTCATTCAAAACAAATAAAACCCAGGAACCTCTGCCCTGAAATCACATATTTAGGGAACCACAGAACACTATTAGACTGCTTGTCCCTTGTTTCCTTTTTGCCTTTTTTCCCTGTATGAACTTCTTGGCAATGGCAGGGAGGCAAACTGTCCAAATACAAACAGATAACCTGTATTGGCCTCATATTACAAAGCAGTGTAACATACACTAACTTATGAAAGTAGAGCCTGTGGCTTAACTTGAGTTATTTTTAGCCCAAACTTTGCCCTTTCAGTCACTGCTTTACTGGAATGTCTCAACATTGTTTCTCTTCAAAAACAAGGGTGACACTGCAGGAAGTAACAAAAACAAGGATAGGCAGTCAAGGAAGGGAAAACAATACTTGTGCTCCCTACAGCGCCTGTCCCCTCATACACTCCTCTAAAACTAGAGTTCCCATGGTACTTCAGACACAGAACAGTTCCAAGTGTTCTCCTCAGAGAGTGTAGAAAATATAGCCTGGAGTCTGAAAAACATGCTGAAGACATTCTGGGCACTGAAAAAGGCTCCATAATAAAAGCTGAAGAGTTCTGAAAGTGAAAACAAGGGGAAAGTAACATTGGAAGAAAGATGTCCCCAAGAAACAATGAAGTTTTCCATGAAAGCAAAACTTCTATCATATTCCTAACTATGGAAAGGATTAAGCTAATTAACTTCTAACTTAGAGCTCTGTAAGGCTTTGTGTTAGGAAGGAAGGGACTGGAATCACTTAGCTCTTCTCTACAGAAATACACAGCTCTGCCGCACTCTAACACACGCATGCATGCACACTAAATGCTGCTCTTGCAAACACTACTGCGAATGGAGACCTCGTGGTCTGTTTTATCTAAATGTACATCTCTTTATTGAGACTTCTTTTTAAAAAGAGACTAAAGATAACTTATTCCAGTGGAAAATGCAGGAAGCTAATTAAACAAATGTGCAGGAAGCTACATCAGCTCATAGAAAAGAAGTGTCACATTTCTTATTTTTGAGTAATTTGTTGCACATGACTAAATTTCAACAAAACTAAACAAAGGTCACCCTTTCTACAAAAGAAAAAATAATTCTAAATTTCAATTTTCATAAACCCTTCACATAAAATTTTTACTTTCAATTGCAATCATCAGATTTGACTGAAAACACCTTTAAACACACAGAATTTTTTGTTGTTATTCAGCATTTCTTAAGGATTTCACTATCATTTTTTCTTATCAGAAGTTTGAGTTAAAAGGAGGAAAGTTATAGAAAAGGAAAAATAAAATAGATTTTTCATGTTTCACTAAATCATTTAATTATCATGAGAGTGTAAAAATGTTTGTGAAAAGAAACTGTATCAGAAAAATACATACTACTCAATAAGCTATTTTTAAATACAAGAACTTGGGCTATGGTGTAGAAATGTACGCACAGATGACTGACACATTAAAAATAGTTCCACTTTGTGAACCAAGTAAATCCAAGTGCCCTTTTCTGAGGCATGAAGATCCCTCCCTCTCTCTTTATCCCTTCTTACAAAGACAGCCAGTGCAGAAGAAAACTCTTGCTTCACATTCTGTCTGCATGAGATGACTATTACAGAAACCAAAACACCTATAAAGCTGGATGCATTCGTATTTTGTCATGGCATGTGCTGGCTGCCATGGTATCTTTATGGCTACCAAGAGGAGGATACTTGCTGGTAACTTGATCTGATCTCCAGAACAGAAGTCTCTAGCTGTACATTTGTGGCATATGTAACTGCAGGGATGGGTTTCACGGCACTAAAAGGTGGCAACCATGAAACCTCTGGGAACGCAAACAGTTTGGGTGGGAGTAAGAAGGCACAGAGCATGCATTCATCAGAAGTACTAGCATAAAGAGCATGGGGATGGAGTTGCCGGTTAAAAAAGAGCCACAGAGAAAAGCAAGTATGTGGCCTTTGACAGAGGAATTTTTTTTAAAAAAATCAATCAAGAACAGAGAGGTAGTAACATGACTATGGAAGAAAACTTTTATTCAAGGCATGCTTCTTTGGAGATCATTGATCAAAAGAACGGATTTTTGTAAAGAAGGTATTATTAAAAAAACACAGCCACAAAAACAAGTGTAGCAAATTGAAATGCTTCAAGTCTAATGGAGGAGAGACTACACATATAGCAAGAAAGGAGTTTGCATCTGTGTATTTACTTATGTGGTGAAAAAACTGAAAACTAAATTTATTAGAACGCATAAATCAGCTTTTTACTAGCAAAAATACAAAAGATGAAGGTGGCATGAACTTCTGTGAAGTCAAAATTAGTTTTAATGATTGCATAATTGCAAATGTATGCAGAGACTGGCACATACAAGAATGTATTTCATACAGAAGAACCTCTACTGGCTATGAAAAAACCATATACAATAGGGAACACAATTCAGCAGAGGACAGCAGTGGCCTATAAGAACTGAGGAACAGTTATTTTTGGTAACTTTTCTAAATCACTGTATAGTTACAGAGCTAGAGGATAACTCTAAATCTATGCCACAGGTTAAAAATTACAGAAGGTATCTAAACACAATGTCATTTCTGTAAATTCTTCAGTCCTCTCTAAGTTATGGGAGCCCAGAGCTGATGCAGCCCTGCTGCCCACACTGTTCTGGATGCAGCCCAGGACACATGAGGCTTTTTGGGCTGGACATGACCATGGCTTGGTCATGTCCACCCTCTCATCTACCAGCACCTTCAAGCCCTTCTCAGCAGGGCTATTCTCAATCTTTTCATCCTCATCCTGGGCTGGTACAAGGAGCTGCCCCAACCCCAGTGCAGCACCTTGTTAAAACACTTAAGATTCCCATGGACCCACTTCTCAAGCTTTTCCAGATCTCTCTACATGGCATCCCATCCTTCAGACATTGTCTGCACCACTCAGGTTGGTATCATCTGCAAACCTGCTCAGTCCCCTTGCCTATGTCATTAATGAAGACATTAAGTAACACTGGTCCCCATACAGACCCCCGAGGGACACCACTTGGCACTGGTGTCCATCAGGACTCTGAGCCATTGACCACTACCCTCCAGGTGTGACTGTCCAACCACTTTCTTATTCAACAGTCCACTCATCAAAACCATCTCTTTCCAATCTAGAGAGGAATGTTGTGGGGGACTGTGTCAAAAGCTTGATCAATTCAGACTAAAACCAGGTAACCTCACTCTTCCCCAGAGGAGCTTCTATGCGGATGCAGAAGAAAAGTAAGACTAGGGCAAGGAAGGTAGCAATGCTTTCTTTTAACATCCTTCAGCTTCCAAGTATTACTTCCACAGGATTCTCTGAGGCTGTTACAGTTTGTCCATTTAGCAGTATCCCTGAGAGACTTCTTGAGTATTCTTTCTTAAACACAGTTGTGATGCATCCATGATACAATTCAATAAAATCTGGACCTATATTTTGCTGGAAATTTGGTCGACAGTCCTTAAGAAACCAGCAAGAAATGCAGTTAATTTACTGCTTCTGTCAAAACTGCATTATGTAAACTAATAGTAAATTTTCCCGTGGAAAGGTCTTCTGGTTTCCAAGTGAATATACAACCTTTAATTTTCATAACAACTTTTCTTAAGTAAACATGCTTTAGGAATTATGATTTATTAATAAAATTTGTTTCAATCACTTTTAGGTATTGCTTGATCTTTTGGATTTTTTAAAGCTTTTTGCATGATATTATCATTTGTAAGCTAGTCAAACATCTAACACAGTTGTTTCACTTAAGCATGTGAATTTTAAAAGGAAGAGTTAAATGCCAGTGCATACATAAGTATCCCACAGAGCAACTGCAAAACTGGGACACTTCTGGTGCAATCCCCCATTTCTACTGCATTTCACTTAAAAAAAGTGTTATGATATATCATGGCTTGCAAGTCAGCATATTTTATTTAGCAAAAATAAAATGTTTATTTGGTCCAGCTACAGGTGGCTGACCAGTTTTTTAATTTCATGAACAGCACTCCAGAAAGACCTGCAAAATAATTTAAAGGCACCCTTCTACAGCATTTCTTATATCCTTCCAACAGTTATCCCAATACACTATTTCTGGAGTTGCACAGAAAAACAGACCTAAAACCTCATATAGACTGAAAATTAAGTAAGATTTTATTTCACTTTTTATTTTTTTCACCTGTATCAAATCAACAGACCGATTTTCTAGGTTAATCACACACATGTGAAGACATGCTGGAACCTCAGAAGTACAAATGTAAAAGACAACAGTAAGCCTGTTGCTGGTAAAAAATAAAGACTTGTGAAATTACAATCTTTATTCCATTTTCAGAACCAAGGTATAGAAAAGGTAATTTACTGTAACTATACTGAATGATCATCATTGAATAGGCTATCCAGACTCTTTGTGGTACATTTTTCAAAATATTTCAATGCCACCTCAATGGGAGACTTTCTGCTCTGACTCACAGAACCTTGTGAGATGTTCTCTGAAGTCCCTGAAAAAATGTTGTGGGATGACATTTGTTGGTTTGTTTCTAACTATACCATAGGACTGACTGCCTGATATATCAGTATAACAGGATATATCAATTAAAAACAATGTGTGAAGTATTCAGCTGTTCTATGCAAAATTCCTGGGGCCACCTTCGTCTACAGGTACTAGAAAAATTGAAAGGAATGAAGTGAGAACCCTGCCTATGAAGTCTGGTGACAGAGTTCTGAAAAGCTGGGCTGTAACTGACCCCACAAACAAAAAAATGCCAACTACAAATGTCTAATCTGGCTAGCAGCTAAATCAGACACCTCAAGATTCAAATGCAAATGTTATAGCTACTGCACATACTGACCTCTCAGAGATTACAGCAGGTCAGTGCAAATGGAAAGCTGGATCACAGCCTCCTCATGTCATCTAGTCTTTGTGTTATTACAATATTTTTAGTTCTTCATGTAAAATATGGTGATGTCACGTCCCTACTGATTGGATATTCTTTTAATGAATGAAACTGATCCATATGTGAGAGTGTCAAAATGAAGACGTAGTTTCAAGAGGAAGATTAAAACATGCTTCTATCACTTTAAAACAGATTTTATTGGAATTTTTTCTCTATGTGCATATAACAATTCCCAGTGTAATCAACAATAGCTGCCAAAATGTTTTCAATATCTTGGCTCGGTAAGCTATTACTACGTATTTCTGAGTAGAATATCACTGCAATCAAAATTATTCCGGGTTCTAAATCTCTGGTACACAACCAAACAAAAATGACAATACGTAAAGAAACTGTACTCACAAAGGAATTTCCACACAGGCAAGTATTTCCTCAAAGCAAAAAACATTAATGATAGTCTAAGCACACAGTCTAAGCACACACAGTCTAATTTTAAGTATATAACAATAACCACAGAAGTACAATTATTGACATGTTCTACATGATAGGCCATCATGATACGTCGTTTTATATTCCTTTGTAAGATGGAGTCCTCATAAAATAACTTGAAAGCCATGTTTTTTAACCACATTTTCAACATGGAAGAGTAAACAAATTTGTAAAAGAAATCCTTTAAGGTGGATTAAGATTGTTTTGGGGTTTTTGTTTTTGTTTTGTTTTTTTTAAGGAAAAGAACAATAATTTCATTCAAAATTAAACACCACCCCAGAAAAAACCACATGCTACACCCACACAGACAAAAACAAAAAAAAGTGCTTAGAACAGTATGCCCTAAAGTTTTAACACTATCATTCATTTTTTTTTCTCCCTAGTAACATCTGTCTTACTGAAAAGTACAATTCACAAATTAACATTTCCAAACTACTAACTATACCCCAAAGTAGTCTACTAAGAACAAGGAAGCTGTGTTTAATCTGATACAACAATAATCTTTAGTAAGAAAGAAAGAAGTAAGAGCATAGCTGAAGTTCTGCAGGTGATGTATAGAAGCAATTAAGCAGGTCTAAATGTGCAGTTTAAATGGAGGAAGTAGGGAAAAAAGGTTCACTTGTAATAAACTATTACCTTATGCATTTGATGCATGCCTTCCTGTGGATAATCTGTAGGCCCCATTGTTGGCATTGGATGTGGGACACTGGGCGGACCAGGACTTGGCCCCATCATGCTGTGAACGGAGCCAGGAGACGGCCCTGGTCCTGGGCTAGGTCCCAGAATCGGTCCAGGTGAAGGTCCTGGTCCAGGGGAAGGACCAGGATGAGGCATGGCGCCAGGGTCTGTAGGCGTGGACATCTATTTTCTGTCTCCTTTTCAATTAGCAGAATAGCTCTAATAACAAAAACAAAACAAAACAAAAACAAAACCACAATTTCTATGTGACATTAGGGGTAAGGCAAAAAATTTAATAAAATCAGTTGTTACACACACACATACACACACACATAAACATGTACACAAATACACATGCAAGCTGTCACCAGCAGTAAAAGGCTTACACAGTCCTTAATGTTGCTCATTAGCTTGACCATCCTTCTAAAAACCCACTAGAAAGATAAGGATCCTGATAATCTCTTCAGTTTCTGGACATTTGTATGGTACCCAACACAGCAGCTGGTGTGCTATGCGAAACATCTATCAGAAAAACAGCTGAACTGACTTGCTATCACCAGATGTGCCATGTGGGCCAAGCACAGCACAGTAGTTGCTAAAAGCAGGAAAGAGGACAGGACATCTCTGTAACCTATATGTTAAAAAATCTTTCCCTAAACAGCTGTGACTAGCCTGAAATTTGCACTTGTAAAATTCATGGTAGTAGAGTGAAAACATTAAAAGGATTATTAAGACTATTTTCAGAACTTTTTTTTCACTTGCCCAAGAGCGCTGAGACATGGCTCCTGCCTGCCCTGGAGTGGCTGAGCGGGCAGAGCCAGCAGTGACAGCGATGGGTTGGAACATGGCCTCACTGCCCCCAATCACTCCCTGCCAAGGCAAACAGCTCCAGTGTGGAGCCATGGACTGCAGTGAGCAGGGCTGGAGCCAGGGGAATCACAGGGGAGCACTGACACCCACCTGGGACTGGCAGCTTGCCCTAGAGCAGCCGACCGGGCATGACTGCAGCCAGCAAGGATGGCAGCTGCTCCAACTCTCTCAAATGGGGTCCTAGTGAATGTGACCAGAGCACACTGGCTGCGCTCCCATACGACCACTTGGGAGCAGCCAACAGAGGCAATGAACAGACCCAGTGGTTGGAGAAGAAGGGCACTCTCATATTAGTGAATGCTCCCTCAGGTATGGTTTTCTGACATGCCACAGAGTTCATGCCCCCTGAACTCGCTGCACCAGCCACGTCAGAAGCCTTCAGCCAGCTAGACTATCCATTGGTAGATGAAGCTCTTCAGGACTCAGGCTGCCAGGAGTGCCTGATGCCTCTCCGTAAGGCTGCGGCTGACCATCACTCCTGTCACAGAAGATGTGTTATTTTAAGTGAGCTGTTGCCAGGTTAAGGAGCCATGGGTGAAGTGAACAGCCTGTGCAGTACTTGTGAGAATGAGGGAGAGATTGACAGGCCATTCTCAATGTCTCACAAGTCTCAAACCTCTACTGAAGAGAAGATGCAGGCAGACTCAGAACCCTACCAGGCAGGAAGGCAGAGGTCTCTTGAACACAAACACTGGAAGCTGGCCATTGGCCACACTAGCCAGAACACCCTTCCTCCTGAAAACTTGAAGACAACAAATAGGACTGGTACCATTTACAAGAGGTATGATGCCCTGTAATGGGCCGGACAGTCAACTGATGAGGTAGACAAAGGTCTTTCTGGGATGGGGGAACCATCTGGAGTAAGACAGCCTGCCACTCTTACCACGACTGCCCCTGTTAATAAAAAGGAAAGGGTAGTTGATATAGGTGACTGCTTCTTAAGGGAAGTTCGCTGTGCAGAGCAGACCTGCTATGCAGACCAGACCCAAGTCACAGAGAAGTCTGCTGCTCCCCAAAGCACGTGGGTCCAAAATTGGATGTCATCAGCAGAATCTGCTTTTTTTTTTTTTACAATAGCATACTGATACCTGAAGGTATGTACCTTTTGCAGAGTGGAAAAAGAGCTCTACCACAAGAGCTAGCAGGGCTAATTGACAGAGCTTTGAACTAGATTGGGAGGCAGGAAGGGATAAAACCAGGCTTCTCAGTAATAAGCAATGGGATGGCATACCAGAACCTGAGGAAGTGAGATCACTCTATCTGCTCCATGAGGTGTAGGCTACAATGAACTACAAGCATGAGAAAGGAGCAAGGGGAAGCTTTGGCCCAGTGCCAGAAATATGAAATCACTGACAAAAAAACTCAGTGGGATGAGTCCTGTGACTGGCATGTCTTGCTGGATGCTTACAGGCTCTTCAGGAGGACAGGCAGGACAGGTAAAGTAGGGGTATAGCATCGTTTATAACAGAGGGACAAGAATGTATGGAGCTTACAACTGGCAACAGCAAGATTGAGACCCTCTGGGGTAAGATTAAGGTATAAACAAATAATGAAGATATATCATGGGAGGCTGCTATAGATAATACAAGCACAACAATGAGATCAATTCCTCAAGTAACCAAGGGAAACCCTAAAACTTTTCCTTATGGCGTAATTCAGCCTGCCAGATGTTAATTAGGAAGACCACACAGCTGGCACAATCAGGTCCAGGAGATTCTTAAAACATCTGGATGCTACTTCATGGTTCAAGTCCTAAGAGAGCCGGCTATGAAAGATGCTGTCCTTGATTTCATGCTTGTTAACAGGGAGGGTTAACAATCTAGATATGGTGACTGGTGCCCATTCTTGGCCTCAGTGCCCACAAAATAATCAAGCTCAAAATCTGTTGACAGAAGGAAAAGTGCGAGCAAAACCTCCACTCTGGACATGAGGAGAGCAGACTTCAGGCTGCTCAGGGAATCAGTCAGTAGGGTACCCTGGGAAAATGCTCTGCAGCTGCTGGGGTCTGTCAGTGCTGGTCACATTTTAAGCACCATCTTCTAAGGGCATAGGAAGAGGCAATTCCCAAGTGCCAGAAGTCAAGCAGGGGAGGCAGAAGATGGCTTGGCTGAACAGGAATCTTCTTTGGGAGGTAGGGGCAAAAAAAGAAGGTGTAGGCTCAGCAGAAGTAATGTCGGGTGATGTGGGAGAATCACAGAGATGCTGCTCACCACTGCAGGGAGGAAATTTGTCATGCTGAAGCTCAATTGAGGATGAAGCTGGCCACAACTGAGAGGAACAATAAAAAGAGGGGTTTTAAACGCATTAATAGCACAAGACAGTGGAGAAATAACATTGTCCTCTTAGAGGATGAGAACAGCCACCTCACAAACAAGGACATGGACATGGCAGAGATGTTTAATGCTTCCTTTGCCTCTGTCCTCAATGCCAATGATGGATTAATGGGCCCCAGGGCCCTGAGCTGGAGGACAGTGGCTGTGAGAATGATCAACTCCCAATTCCCTGTAAATCTATAGGGCCCAATGGAATTCATCTGAGAAGACTCAAAAGAGCTGGCTGATGTCATCACGAGACCTCTCTCTATGATTTTCTAATGGACTTGGGAATCCAGATAGGTCCCAGTTGACTGGAAGCTGGCTGATGTCCCAGTTTTCCAGAAGAGCAAGGATGAGCCTGGAAACTCCAGGCCTGGCAGTCTCACTTCAGTGACTGGCAAAATTATGGAGAATACTATTCTGGGAGGTATTGAAAAGCACCTGAAGGACAATGCAGCCATCGGTCACAGCCAACACAGGTTCATGATGGGAAAGTCCTGCTTGTCAGAATTAACCTAACTTTATGACAGAGTAACCCACTTACTTGATCAAGGGAAGCCAGTTGATGCAATCCTTTTGGATTTCAGTGAACGCTTCAATACTGCCTCTCACAGGATCCTTCTGGACAAAATGTCCAGCACACAGATGGATAAACACATCAAGTACTGGGTGAGCAAGTGGCTGATGGGTCAGGCACAAGGGGTTACAGTGAATGGGGTGGCATCAGGCTGGTGACCTGTCACTAGTGGCTTCCACAGGGCTCTTTCTTAGACCCCGTGCTCTTAAACACAGTATCACAGAATGGTTTGGGTTGGAAGGAACTTTTAAGATCATCTAGTTCTAACCTCTCTGCCATGTGCAGGTACCCCTTCCACTGGATCAGGTTGTTCAGAGCCCAGTTCAACCTGGCCTTGAACACTTGCAGAGATAGAGATCTTCAACTTCTCTGGTCAACCTGTGCCAGTGCTTCACCACCCCCACTATAAAGAATTTAGTCCTAACAGCTAATCTAAACATATCTTTTTTAAGTTTAAAAACACTGCTTCTTGTCCCACCACTGTGTGCCTATACAAAAAGTCCCTCTCTCTCATTTTTATAAGGCCCTTCAGACAGTCAAAGGCCACAATTTGGTCTCCCTGAAATATCCTCTTAAAACCCCTACTCTCTCTTCCTTCCTTCTCAGGAGAGGTGCTCTGTCTAAACTTCTTCAAGGCCATCTTCTGGACCCACTCCAACAGGTCCATGTCTTTCTTACACTGGGAACCTGACACCTGGACACAGCACTCCAGATAGGGTCCCTGAAGGAAAAGTAGAGAGGTTGAACCACCTCCCTCACTCTGTGAGCCACACGGAATGCAGTTGGCTTTCTGGTCCGGAATTGCACATTGCTGGCTTACATTCGCAAAAGACTGAAGAAGGACTTGAAGGGATACTACTTTTGCAGATGATACAAAAGTGGGAGGAGCTGTTGACTCCTTCAAAGGCAAAGAGACCCTACAGAGAAACTTAGAAAAATAGGAAGTCTTGGCCATCACCAAAGGTATGAAGTTTAACAAAGCCAAATGCCAAATCCCGTGCCTGAGATGCGGCAACCCTTGAAGTACAGACTGGGGAATCAGATGCTGGAAAGCAGTGCCAGGGAAAGGGACTTGGAGCTCCTAGTCAACAGAAGGCTGAATATGAATCAGCAGTGCCCTGGCAGCCATGAGAGCCAAGTGTGGCCTGAGAGCATCAGGGACGGCA
The DNA here is from genome assembly GCF_027887145.1 of Ammospiza caudacuta. Taxonomy (NCBI): domain Eukaryota; kingdom Metazoa; phylum Chordata; class Aves; order Passeriformes; family Passerellidae; genus Ammospiza; species Ammospiza caudacuta. The sequence goes on from NC_080632.1 coordinate 42,011,099, forward strand.
TGGCCAGCCAGGCAAGGGAGGGGATTGTCCTGCTCTGCTCTGGGGCAGCCTCACCTTGAGTGCTGGGGCAGTTCTGAGTGCCACAATAAGAGAGATATAAAGCTACTGGAGAGTGTCCAAAGGAAGGCCATGAGGATGGTAGAAGACCCAAACCACAAGTACCAAGGAGCAGCTGAGGTAATTTAGCTTGTTCAGCCAGGAGAAGACAAGACTGAGGGAAGACCTCACTGCAGTCTACAACTTCTTGATGAGGTAAGGAGGAGGGACAGACAATGTCACTGTGTCTCTTCTATGTGGTGACCAATGATTGGACCTAAAAGAATGACCTGAAGCTCTGTCACAAGAGTTTTAGGTTGGATATCAGGAAAAGACTCTTCACCCAGAGGTTTTTTGGGCACTGGAATGGGCTCCTCAGGGAAGTGGTCATGCCACCAAGCCTGACAGAGATCTCTGGCATCTGGTGTTGTTCTTGTGGTGTCCTGTGGAGTGGCAGAAGTTGGACTCAATGATCCTTTTGGGTGACTTCCAGCTCAGGATATTCTGTGATTCTATGACCTGATACCTTGGGATCCTGTTTCCTTGCAAGGTAAAACACAGAGATGCCTATGAAGCTTCTCAGTTCAAAACTCTACAGTCACTAATTAGTCCTCTATAACTCCACAACATGACCACAAAAGGAATCAACTTATCAAATGTTCTCAGCCGCAAACACCATACCATCCTCTAAGAGGCCTATGTTTTGTATGAAGGACAACACACATTTCCACACAACAAATAGTTTCTACATGTTTCAATTGTGATATTGCAAAATCTAAGACTGACGCTCTCACAGCTGAGTCATGCACTATGTGCATTATAAACAAAATTCAATCCATTTAACAAAGCAGATAACTAGCACCACCACTACAATCCAGAAGAATGTATACAGAACCATAACACAATCAATAATAAAAGTTCTATCAGTATACAGTATCCCAAAATATCTTATTTCACAAACGACATCTACCTATACCCATGCATTAAAATGGGTATTAAAATCTTTCTCTCTATTCACCTATTCAGCCTATTTCAAATTCAACTCGAAATTCTCATAAAAACTAGCTCCAGTCTCAAGTCCATTAGTTACACTGCCATCGACAAATACATTAAACATATCCTGCATGCAAATTTGAAAAATTCAGAATTCTTTATAATAGGATAGCAAATGTCCAAACTATGAAAAACAGTAACTACCAGAGGTGAATGCGTCACTTGCACCAGACCAAGTCCCCTCATCACCTTTCTCTGAGCGAAGATACATCTCACATAACTGGGAATTTTCTTAAACAGATTTGTATTCAGACATTTTATACATCAGAGAAAAAGAAAAAAAAAAGTAATTTGTAAAACCTATATTGGGGAATATTTAGGCCTTTATGAAAGTCTCATGAAAGTCAAAGCAAAAATCTACAACAAAACAACACATCCAAAAGTCACCGAGTTCCATGCAGACAGTATTGGTATTATTTTGGCTAAATTCTGGTGCCTGCAATGAAAAAAGCAGTATGAAGCCAACTCCCTGCCAAAAGCCAGTGTTGACCTATTTCTTTGGACTGCTTTTTAATGAGTAGTGCCCATTAGAATTAAAAAGCAAGGGGGAAGGAGAGGCAAAAAAAAAAGTAAATGTTTCCAACAAATTACAACACTATAGTGAAATGAAAAGAAAATTAAAAATACCATCTTATCATTCTAAATTATGAGGCTCTTGGCCCTGATTCTTGAACACATTGCATGTTGTTGAATTGTTTTTCAAGTGTCCAATCTTATAGTTTCCTCAAAATGCTCACTGGAGTAGTATTATTTACATGACTTCAAATAGGATGGGGTTTTTTTCCTGAACCGTAATCCTTTACCACCTCTTAGATCTATTTGCATCAACATGACCAATTTTCTTTTGTGAACCGCTCCAGATGAACTACTGGTAAATGAATCAGTTGTGAGGAATCACATGCTTCTTCCTGTCGTCTCAGAGAATTTCTCCACCTTTGCTGGACACAACCAGAGCTAAGACAGGGAAATAAAAAAGGCATCTATCGTATGTCAGAGCCAGATCCAAACACAAACAGCCACAAAACCAAGAGCCCAAGATTAAGGGAGACTTAAGATCTCTGCTCAACTATTTCTAGATCAAACAGTTTAGGACAGTGAATATCTGCACTGTGAACAATTTGAAATAACAGCCTCTAAGCATAAATGCTTCTTCACTGTCATTTTATATACACTTAGAAAGTTTTGTAGATGTAACTAATTCACTGTACAATATAGTCCTCATCAGTTGCTATTTTACACACATTTTGGTATAAACCTGCTAAAAACCCACAGGGTAACAAAGGCAGGGATTTTTTTTCACATGAGGAAGTATTAGCAGATCTCAAACAAAAACACAGCAGGTAAAAAACCATTTGCACTACTTTGGAATTCAAGACCAGCTGTACACCCAAAAAGATCCAGGGATTACAGACTGCTTTGACAGGGCACACACCAAGTCTAAGAACAGATGGAGCAGTAAGTATTTATAACTCTGCTAGCTAGTTCCCTTCACCATCCAATATAACTTCTGCCTTTCCTCTCAACCTAAATTGAACCTCAGCCAGGATGTTTTGGCCACATCTCCTGCCTCAGATATGCAGTGGAAAGCAATGAAACTATACTGCTTAGAGCTTATGAAATATGGACCCACACAACAGCCACACAGACATTGCAAAGTGCAACTTTGTCTTCACAAGGGAAATAGTTACATTTCCAACTGCAGTCACGAATCACAGCTGGTTTTGAAAAGATAAACTGTAAACTTGTGATACATTATAGGCTACAGGAGCTATCTTTATTATACTCTTTATTATACTACCATCGAAAACATGGAATTATACCGTCAGTGATTTGTATTACTTACATAATCTGCTAACTATAATCAAATTAATATGCTCAAAGTAGAAGAGCTGATTAGTAATCATAGCTCATCATCACTAAATAACTTATCACACTTAGAAGCAAATCAGTGTTTTGTATGCAGGACACTGCATTACCTTTTATCATGATTTAATTACTGGCATCTCATTAAATGACAATTCAATCAATAAACAGGTTTACATGAAACAACAAAAATCAGAGAGAAGACTCAAATCCTTCAGCCAGAGTTATTAGTTCACGTAAGAAAAGCCAAACACACTAACATGTGCCTTTGCATGTTCATTTATGTCATGTCAGCGTAACTTGAAAACCTTCTGCAAGGGCATCTGTAGTTTAAAATACTAACCACAGAACCAGAAATGCTGAACCTTAATTACTTATCCAGACACCTAGGCCAGAAGAAAAAAAACCTCTGCAACACTCCTTTAGCTGTGTGTCTAGCTCTCTGCCAGAAACTGCAGAGAGCATCCCCATACAGCTCATTAAACAGGTGGAATGCTTACACCAGAAACTTCATTGTGGAGTCAGGTAGTATGAGACAGTTTACTTTATAGTAAAAGTCAGTACTCCTCACCTTGAAATATTGTAGAAATGCTTACTCCTACTGTATACATATTTCAGCTTTACACAAAGTTCAACTTTTCTCTGTTGCTCTAGCTTATAGCCTACCCTCTCAGGGAAAACTAACATCAGCAGCAAAAAAAGACTTGTTAACAGCTGGGAGCTGAAAGTACTCTAGACTGTCACAAAGCATAATCACAAATCGGAGTGCACACAAGTTAGGCTAACCTACGCTGCCAGACTTTACTGTGAAGACACTACAGCACAGACATATGATCCTTCCTGATAGCTTTGCTGCAGAAGACAGTAGCCTTCAGGAAAAGAAGATAGCAGATAGCTACAGTCAAAAGTTTAATTGCCATCAGGCAATGTCCAAGATCAATCCCACATTTGCCACATATGTAGATTCCACTGTAAATTTAAAGCACAGGAAACTGATACAGGACACTACTGAATGGTCATGGATTAGGTTTTCGCACTTTGAGCTTTACTCAGGTAATAACCACAGTTATTGACCACAGTCTTCTCATTTGTTTCTAAATAAAAAACCATAAGAGATGCAGGCAAAAGGAAAGGAATGCACCACATTACCAACAGGCCTTGGCTTGACTTAAGCAGGGAAGAAGAGGAGGAAAAAGGGAGAAAATTGTTTTAAATACAAGTTACTTGTATTTAAAACATACATTTACTGTAAAAACAAACTTATCATTTTAACATTTTCTCCAATGTCCCACCTCTAAATGATCCACCTAGGTGTTCAAACTCTGAAGTGATAAATAGGAAATATTCTCTGCCAACTGGAGACAAACAGGAAAATGTTAATGCCTAGTAAGTAATAACTTTATACAGGTGTCACAAACAAAGAAAACAATTTTCAGTGTTAGTCTTCTCATTCTACTGTATTTACAAACTATCAAAACTGTGTTTAAGAAAGCTTTACTTCCTTCCCTTATTCATCCTTCTCTTATTTTATCTTGGAAATAAGACATGAGCTTTTCTCTAATGCCAATTTTATGACAAATGATCTTTATGCCATAATGTTGTGTTTACCATTCTAGTAGAGAATCAAAAATCTGATAACATCCAAAAGTGATGGAGGTCCAGGAAACACCTACTACACATAGAGAATTCTGACAGAAGCAGGAAACACACAGAAATGCAATAGACATTTTGAGGACTAATTTGCAAAATTATTCTAAATCACACAAAGAATGAGGAGTTTCCTTCTGAAAGGATCACTTGTAGTTCACAGCAATATTACTCATCAGGACAACAAAAAGACAGAGGTAAAGTGTAGACATTTTTTAAGTTGCTACTGTGCATATTTTGACCTTAACTTCAAAAGTCCAACAAAACCTGAGAAATATATATATATGGAGATAGTAATTTCACACCTTTGTCATGAATATATATAATATAGGTAAGTGAGCTGAAGGAATTTTTCTCCTGCCAATTTTCAAGCCTCAGGTGCTGGTGAAAGCACTTTTCAAACTTGACAAGAAACGTTCATAGACTACTTCAGAAATGAACAAAAGATTTAAGACTGCTTTGAACACAGTCCTTTGGCATATGTTCCATGCACCACAGAAATACCAGTCTTAAAGCTGAGAAATAACTCATGAGAGATATAATGTTTTTAATTAAGATTTACTCTCACCTCTGGTAGGTCCACATATGCTGTATGATCCACTCTAAATTTTAAAAGCTCACTATACAAAAAGTCTTTTTGCTTTCTATAACTGAAATGATATATATGTACACATAATAACCTGCCTTGAGGCAAGCCTATCCTTCTGAAACATTACTTTTTTTCCTTAGAATCACAAAAGGACAAAAGAAACAAAGTCAGAGACAGTAATAGGGCAATTAGGTTCGGAAAGAGAAAGTGTGCCCGTATTTGCACAACAATAGTAAATTGCACAGAGGAGACTGCCCCACCTCGAACAAGTAACTGGTACACTACCAAAGGAATTAAATTCTGGTACAGTGTTTATCGTTTGGGTCTTAGGGTCTGTGGTTAAAACCACTTAACACTTCAGAAAGTTAAAGCAAAGCAAGAATGCAAACGGAACAATGCCGTGTCACAGACCACAGATCAATTCTTCAACGAAAGCATGCTGAACACTTTCAGCGAAAAAAAACCCGACCAAACAAAAAACCGAAAAACCAACAACTTTTTTTCTTCAATTCTTCAGCTAGTTATTTACTTGCATATTCATATTCACATAAATATTCATAATAATACACCCTAAAAAGAACAGCGTTAGCCTAACGTTCGGTAAGTCCGACTATCAAACATATGAAGCAGATATCAAGAAAAACCAAATTCGGTACGATGTACGTAATCTGCAGACACTTTTACACTCCCTTTACTTGACCATAACGCACGCTCAGGGAAAAAAAAAAAAAAAACAAAACAAAAAAAACGACCCAAGTCGCTCGTTAAACTGTAACTTCAGATCGAGTTAGAAGAGCTGTAACTTTTCCAGCCGTGCGCAGTTTGTAGTTCCACCATTATAAATTTAAGAGGGGAGGAGACAACGTAAGAAACTCCATTTCTGCACCGTGAACACAAGGAAGAGCCGCGGCGCAGGACCCGCGACCCGGGAGCTCCGGGGGGCGGCGGGGCAAGGCGGCCGCTCCCTCCCTCCCCGGGCGGCAGCACCGCTGCTCTGCCCTCGGGTGCTCGGGCCCTGCAGGACGGGCGGGCGCAGGCCTCGGCGCCGGGCCGCCCGCCGCCTCCCCCGCCAAGGCGCCGGGGCGGGCACGCACAACCAGCAGGGCCCTGCTTTCCCCCCTCCAGCCTTTCTGGAAAGTTTTCTCCCCGGCCGACAGGCTGTAAAACGTCCCTGCCTGGAAATGCGGCCCCGCTGCTGCCTGCCCCCGCCCCTCCACGAAGCAGCGGGTGCGCTGCTGACGGCGCTGCCCGCGCACGGCCCCGTACCTCGGCCGCAGGCAGGCGGGCGGGCGGCCGGCCGGGCGGGCGACCAGCCGGGTCATGCCTCAGGGCTGGGCTGGGCCCGTCTCCCCGCCTCTCCTTCCCTCCGCCACCATGTCACGCCGACCAAACATGTCTGTGCGCCTGTGTGTGGCGGCGGTGACTTCCTGATCCGCCGCCGCTTGCACAGGCGGAGGGACGAGAAAGGCCACCCACCCTCCTATCCTCCCCCCGCCGCCGCCGCCGCTGCCTCCCGCCTCTACCCCGCAGCGGCCCGGGGACGGGCTCCGCTGCCCTCCGGCCCCGCCCGGCACCTGGCTGCAGCAGCGCTCTGCCGCCCACCCCCGCCTCCGGCTGGGCACAGAACTTTTCCAGGTGCCAAACACCGCCGTCCCCTCTCCCAACATAGGGGCAGGCGAGCTGCAGCTACCTGGGCATCCGCGCGCGTTTGCATCCTCGCTCCCGCCCGGCCGGGTTAAAAAAAAATAAATTTCCGCGCACACCGGAAATAAAACGCTTTTTTGCTTGGCAGGCGATTCCAAAATTGTAAGCGCATGTTTTGTGCTACTCTGCTTGGAGGTGGGGAGGAGGAAGGGGGCGAATTTCTGCAGGGAAAACGGGAGGGGTACGACGACATGCAAGCTATTTTGGGAAGTAAACCGCAACACCTTTACAGTAGGAGTGACTGCACAGTTAAAAACAAGAGACCGAAAAGCAACAGGAGCCGCAGCCCTGTTGGGTTAAAGTCCCAGCCCCCGCTTCTTCCCCCTCCCCAGTGTGTGCAATGTTTGCGACAGGCAGGCAGCGATGATCCGGATCATGGCCTCCCTGGCTCTCCCGGGGAATGCCGCTACTCTCCTCGCAGGCGAGACCGCTCCCCCATGCACCATGTTCCTCCCTCCCCATGCCTCCCCACTTCCCCTCGCTCGGCTGGGTCTGCGCCAGCGTGTGCCACGGCAGAGAAACAGCCGCGCCGCACCGCGCTCTGCTGCCTCCGGACACCCTGAACTTCACCCTGCGACCCCCAGCAGCTGCAGCGGTGCCTCCCCCGGCCCGTCCGTCTGGGCTGTCGCTCCCCAAGGATCTATTTCTCCCGTGGCCGTTTTGCCCGCAGCCCGTGACACGCTCGCAGGGCGGCAAGACCGAGAGTGCCGCTGACTCACGAGTCAGTCACCGGCGACTCCGTGGGGGTTCCGTCGCTCCAACTCCGGCGATCCGCATCGTGATTATTCCAGAATAATACCGGATCAAAACTTTCTTTTCTCCACCCACTAGGGCATATAAATATTCGGGAGGGCCGGGCGCCGGGGAAGGTGGGGAGAGCAAGCAGGTGGCACGGCGGCGGCTGGGACCGGCGGGGCCGTGCCCGGGGAAGGGGAGCGATGGGGAGACGGAAGGTGGGCACAGTGCGAGCCGGCACAGCCGGTGACAATAAAGGACAGTGCCAGGCACGGGGAGCTGACGGACCGAGTTGCAAGTTGTATTTACCTTCCGCCCGGGCGGAGTGCCGTGCTGACTGTCGCTCCTCTCCCCCCTCAGTGAGTCACTCGAGTCCAGAACCGGAGCGAGGGACTAGATTACGAACATGACTTCATTGATGACAGCCATTCCCTCCTCTTCTTCCTAAACTCGTGCCCCTCCTCCGGCCCCCCTTCACGGACGCCACTGCTCAGGCAGCGATGTTGCCATTGGTCCGCCGAGCAGGGAGTGTCCGCCCCCTTGCGTAGAAGAGGCGGTTCTATTGGCTTGAGGAGCTGTCGCTCATCCGGGAGGCCAGAGGGGCGGAGGTGTGCAAGCGCGCGCGGGGCGGGGTGCGCTGCGCTGCGCGGCGCTGTGCGGCGGGCGACCGCTGCGCTCCCGCGCTGGCCGCGCAGCGGTGGCGGCTTGCGCTCCCTTCAGGTGCCGCCGCCGCGCTCCTCCGCCCCTCCCAGTTAGCCTCTGCGGCGCGGAGAGAGGGGCAGGACCGCCTTCCCCACGAAGGCGGCAGCAGGGCGCGGGCGGCACTCGCGGGAGCAGTTTGGGGAAGAGGTGAAGAAGGTGCTGGAAATGCGCTGTGACTCTGCCCCGCTGAAGGGGCGGGGAGGAGCCAGCGTGACGGGCCTGGAATCAGCTGTGTCTGGCTGTTGGGAGTGAGTGTGTGTGTGCGTCTGTATGTGCGTGCCCAGGGCGGGTGTCTTCCCCCCCTTAAAAAAAAAACACGTGGTGGGGAAAACTTACACCCCGTCCCCTGTCTCCGGTAGCAGAGGGCGAGAGCCGGCTGCTGAGAGCATTCCAGCGGAACCGGCCTGTCAGGCCGGCTCTGGCCCCGGCTCCGGCTCCAGCAGCGGCGCCGAGGCTGCCCGCAGCCTCTCGCGCTGCAGGGCCAGGGCGGCTGCTGAGGCATCGGCGCATAGAGCGAGCCCGGGTGAAGAACCGCGGTGGACCTCTTTTTTTCGGAGGGATTGGGGGGGGGAAATAGTGCAGTTGTGTTTGGTCTGTCTTGCTTGCTTCTGTTTGAGTAGGTTTTTTAAAGTTGGTTTGGAAGGACGCTTTCCAGTTCCGTATCCTACTGCCGATTTCTTTGAGATTTTTTGTTTGTTTTGGTTTTAGTCGTTCTTGTTGTTGTTTGAATTTTGGATTGGTTTTTTTTAATGCTTTAGGTGGTTTACAGGGGCTGCAGAGCCCGCATGTTTTTTGTACAAGCTATACTTGCTCATGTAACAGGCGACTAAGTACTTCATTAAAGAAATGGGCCCACGTGTCTGAGGGTTTGTTGTTTTTTCTTGAACGCGGGGTGTAGAGATAAAAAAAATACAGCCAGACTACTGCACTACGTGTTGCAGGTAGTTACATTCTTTAAAGATCGTGTCACACGGGTGGTATTTGCCATTCTGAAAGTAAAATTCCACTTTGTACAGTGGAGTAAGTATGTTCGTAGGAACCTAAGTAAAATTAGTAGCTACTACAGAAGCTCAGGTGTGAGTTTCCTGTGTTGTGGTCTGGTGGAGTAGTTAAAGACCTGAAGCAGTGCAGGAAGCGCCAAATGCACCTTGTGGTCTTAAAGTAACAGGTATTGTTTACACGGTGTTTAGCTTGAAGCTCCTTTTATTGTTCAAATCACCAATTTACAATGCTGGCAATACAGTGTTAATTACTACTGTTTCTGTTGTTTCCAGCTTAATCGGCTTCATCTTGTTTTTTATGTAAATGACCAAAATGCTGAAAGGTAGGTGTGTAAGAATCAGTGCTAACTGGACAGCACAAAGTATCAATAAAGTAAAAAGTTTAAAAGGTTATATTTTCAGTTCACCGTTGTCAGTGAGAAATATTTACTTGGGAACAAAATCAAAGAAATCGAATCATTCAAATCTTAATATACAAAATAACTTAGGTCATTATGTAAATCTTTTGATCCACTTGTAATTTATAGCTCTGGTTTTAGCTTTGTCTTAAGCTGCAAACTGCTGTCTAAGAGATAAAATAATGTAGTTAACATTCTTGGAACATTATGCTAATGGAAATGAAAGGGGTAAAGAGATGCTTTTTCATTATATTTTTTTCTTAATACCCTTTTCTTAATACTGAAACTCTCATTAGGCAGTCATTTGCGTTTGTGGTTTGTTTTTCCTCCTCCATTCCCCAGTGTAAATCTGAGGACTGTTTGGCTTTTCTGTCTGCAGAAGAGAAAACAAACATTAAATAATGGAGGGGAAGCTTTCTTTCAAAACAGCTCAACTGTTTGCTGGATTCAGCAACACTCAAGCCATTCTAAACCAGGTCAACCCATTCTTTTTGTTAGAAAGCATACAGAGAAGAAAAAGAAATAAAAAGTTAATCTTTTAGGCAAAAGAAAAAAGGTTCGCTTGCCTCTGGAATAGATGCAGCTATATTTAGTTAATGATTATTTTGGGAAGGTTGCACAAGCCAATTTTATTTTGTGAGAGCATGAACATGCCTGTTGCTGTGTCAGTCTGAAGGCTTTCTCTTTTTCTCTTTTGATGAAGTACCATTGAATCTCATTGTAATCTATCCAGAGGGCATGGGAAACATGAGTGGTTTTTTGTCAAGGGAGGCATATTCACCTGATGTGAAAATCTTAATTGAGTCAATAAGGCTTCTCTATATGAGACTTAAGTAGCTGAAGCTTTATGCATAATGAATATGTAAACATGATGAATAGTCAGATGCTACAGGATAAATTTGTTTTCCCCCTATTAATTTATCTAACATAACAAAAGGAAGAAAAGATGAGGGTCCTTAAATTAATGGTTTGGGTGTGGCCATTAATGGTAAAATAGCATGTAAAATTTTCAAACTAGATGAGGTACTACTACAAAAAGAGGTATGTCTTTGATTAGCTAGATATGTTGTTGTAGAACTAAAGCTTGTTTATTTGAAGAATGGTACCAACATACTAAGTCTGTTTAGAAACTGATGTATTGGTGGTATTCTTGCAGAGACACTTCTACCAAAAGGAGATCATTGCCGCCAGGGAATTGCAGTTGTTTACAGCAACCTCACCATTACCACCTCGGAACCCCTGCTGTAACAGTTAGGGCTGCTATTTCTGGGTTTGCTACCCATTGTCTGCCAGAGACAATTTCACTCGCTGCAACAGAAATAGCAGAAAAGATTATATTTTAGTATTTCATCTGGTTCTTAGCAGAATCCAGCTGCTTTAGCCTGTGTGGCATGTGAAAAGGGGGTACAGCTAAATCATTCCAAGAAGATGGCTTTATGCTCAGGCTTCTGCATAAAAATGTTCTTTCATGTGTCCAGGTAAATCATGAAGAAGCGAACTTGCCATCTACAAGTCTATGGGCTATGATGGGTTCCTTCACACCTATGAATGCTGAAGGAACTAGTAGATGTGATTGCTCTCAGATCTTTAAAAGGTCTCGGCAATCAGGAGAGGTGCCACAATACTAGAGGAAGGGAAGTACCACCCTGGTCTTCAAAGGGGGCAAGAAGGAGATCCCAGGGAGCTACAGGCCACTTGGTCTCATTTAATCCCTGAAAAAGTAATGAAACATTTCATGCTGGAGGCCACCTCCACAAATGTGGTGGACACAAAGATGATGAAGAGTAGTCAGCATGCTTAACCAACCTGATTCCCCTCTATGCTGAGACAGCTACCTGGGTGGATGAGAGGGAAGAGCAGTGGATCTTTACCTGGACTTTGAGCAAGGATTTTGACATTGTCTCTGGGATTATTCTCATTGGTAAGCTCAGGAAATATGGGCTGGATGAGTGGACAGTGAGATGCAACCTCACTGATCGCTCATCCAGCCCAAATTTCCTGAGCTTGAACAGCAGATCCCCGAGGGTTGTAATCAGTGGCACAGGATCCCATTGGAGGCCTGTCTCTAGTGGTGTTCCCAAGGGGTCAGTACTGGTCCAGTATTGTTTAACTTGTTCATCAGTGACTTGGATCAAGAGGCAGGTGCCTCCTCAGTGAGTTCACTAACAGCACGAAGCTGGAAGGAGTTGAGAGAGAGAGCTCAACTCTTCAGAATGACCTCGACAGCTTGAAGAGGTGGGCATAGAGGAACTGTCTGCAATTCAACATATCCAGTTCTGGGCTCCTCAGGGCAAGAGAGGCATGTAGCTCCTGGAGCTTGTCCATCTGAGGGCAGCATAGATGGGGGTTGGAGCATCCCAGCTGGGACAGGGCCTATTCAGTCTGGAGAAGACTCACAGAAGATCACATCAATATATGTAAGTATCTGATGGATGGAGCCAAGTTCTTAGTAATGCTGCATAATGGGGAGAAACTGGAACATAGAAACATCCACCTGAACATGAGGAAGAAATTAGTGCTGCTAATTGAGCACTGGAGCAGGCTGCCCAGAGCAGTTGTGGAGTTTCCTTCCCTAGAGTACTCAAAAGTAGTCTAGACAAAATTCTGACTGCCATGCTCTAGGGGATGCTGCTTGAGCGAGGAGGCTGTGACCTCCAGTGGTCTTCTCCTGACCCGTCTGTTAAAGGGAAACAGTACTTTCCTTGAAGAAGGTTAATCCTGGAGGGAAGGTTACTCTTTAACCATCTGTTGTTTTGCTGCTTGTAATGATCTGAATATAAAATACTCAGGTGTATGTAGAGTGTATTTCAGCCTGGTATGATTGACAACAAAGTCAATTGGAGCTGGTTCAAGCTTTTCCTTCTCTTGTGGAAAAGTTAATTACTATTTAATTTTAAAGTAAAACTTATGTTCAAATACAACTGTTATGAATGTGCTTGTACTCATGCCCCTTCCCCTTAGTCTTTTTTTTTTTTTCTGGAGACACAGTCATCTATCTGCATTCATAGGTTTAAAAGATAGAGCCTGTTTCAAAGTAGCCTCATTTGCTCTAACCTCTCAAGGTATTTTTGTGAGTGTTATGTTGAAAAGACAATATTCAAGTGAGATCTTTTCAAAGCTTAATAGAGGTTATTATCAATCTTCTTGGTCGAAAGATCCTTTCTGAATACATTCCAGAATAAAGCTGGTGTGTGAGGAAGGTGAGCTGCCTTGCTGAGATAATCCACTACTGTTCCTATTTATTTTGTAGTCTCTAAAGTTCTTGAGTTTGGTTTGATGTCATATGTTACAGGAGAGGAGAAATACTCTGTACAGAAGAGTACAGAAGAGATGACTTTGTACAGAAGAGATAACTGTGTTATCTCTCTCTCCCTTTGTTCTTTTCAGGCTGCCATTGTACTTCCCAAGCAAATAGTCCCAGTTTTGCGTGTATGTTTTTACAAGAATAACACTTGATTTTTTAAAATTTTATCTTAATGGTCTCTGAGCCTCTGCTATTTCTCAACATCCATTTCAGTTCCAATCCTCTCTTCTGCAGTGCTCACCAAATCCCACTAGCTTTGTGTCAGCTGCACATTTTGTAAACATTCTCATTAGTGAAGAAATTTAAAAGACTTTTGAAGATAACCATGCCCAGCCTGGATTTCTCTGGTACTCTGAAGTGTCCTCAGTTGTTAAGCATTCATTCCAGGGTGTTGACCTGTTGCTGTTCTGGCATCCTGTTATCTTCTTGTGTGCCTGTAGTGAGATGATTTGTTTTCTGGTTCTGGCTCTTCCTGGCCTGTTACACAGCCTGCTGGATGTGGTCAGATGTCTTTTGTTCAGTGGAGGAAACCCAGAATTCTGAACTGAAGTCTGATTTCTTAGAGAATCTGTTTTGCTGTTCTTCCCGTGGTTAGTAGTGCTCCTATGGCAATTGTGAATTTACCCATCTTTAAACATTCTGTGAGTTTGCCTCTTAAATACAAGAGGCAGGTAGAATCTATCATTATTAACTTACTCTGGTGTTCCTTTTTACAATCATGCTAATTACATGGCAGTGTCAGAATACATGAAGAAAATTAACACTGTAAAATTTTGAATTTACCAGATTGTGAAAAATAATTTCTTTGCTGTATGATTACAAAGACTATGGTGATTCAGTTTAGTCCAAGTGGAAAACAAGTATGGGGGACAAATGAGGTTTTTCTTCAAATAAGGCTCAAGTCAAGCCACTATTCAAAGAATGGCATATACTACATACATGTAATATGGAATTTGGAATATGCTGTTAGGTTAGAAAGGAAAACTGTCTTGGCAGTGAATATTGTGGGCCTTTGAAAAGCATGACTTGCCCTGAAAATTCTATGTAAACCACATCTACACACCAGGAAAATCTTATGACTGTTCGATTTGTAGAATTTCCCAAAATTTGGGTTTTTCTCTTCCACTTTTCTTTCCTCCAATCAAATTTGTGTTCCTCTCTTTTCTCACAATTGTTTATCCTTTACTCCTTCCTTCTTTACAGTTACCTATTTTTTTTAATTTGCTTTTTCTTCCAGAATTTCTTTTCCTTCATCAGTGCTGTTTATGCCAGTGTTAAAGACAGTGACTACAAGGTGAAATTACACTATATAAAAAAATACTCATTTTTATAAGCTACTGGTCACTGTTTAAACAATGTTTGAGAATCTATTATGAGTACTTTCTCTTCTTGCACTACAGACTTTGGTTTTGCCCAGATGCAAGCATGTTTAAGACAGTGGAATCTAAGTAAAGCTAACAGCTGTTAACAGGACTTTCATCCTCCCTAAAATGTGTTTTTTGTCATACTTAACTTCATCATATGAAAGGGGATATTCTTGTCCTGGCAACTAGGAAAAAAAAATATTAAATGGCACAGACAGAAAAAGAAATTCTAATTCTCATTCTCTGAAGAGAAACTGTAGAGATTTTTTGTTTATTTTCACAGTATTTTTCTAGGTCCTATTTCATGTGTGCTTAGTTTACAGATTACAAGATTGTGAATCCACAAGCAAGTCAAAGGTTGTATCAATACATTTTTTTTCTAATTCTTGAGCAGTAGGATGTTTTTAACTTCTAAGTCATGGTACCCGTTTTCACATAATGCAATAACATCTGAATATAATTAGAACTTACCGGTAAATTTTATAAATCAGTGCATTGTATGAATTAGCTGAATATTGTAAGATTCTCTCCTACCTAAAGGTGTAACATCTGAGACAAGTCCTAGAATGTCTCATTAGCCTTCTTATCTCAGAAATGTATTTTATCAAAAATCAGCCTGGTGAGTATGATGATAAAGGAAAACAACAGTAAAATGGGGAGGAAAATGGTCTACTAAGAGAGAATTGTTTTGGTATTTCGTTAAATGTGTTCTCAGTGTTCAAGGGCAATTTTGTTGTGTACTATAACAGAGTTTTCCCAGATGAATGACTGCTAGCTGCTCAGTTACACAATTTGATCAGAAGTACCAAAGGCATATAGCAGATTTGGGATGAGTAAGTTTTTCTAGAGGCCATCAAACACCTGGATAAATTGGAGCCATCTCTGCTGCTCAGCTTACAGAGTAATGACAAGATAAAGCCTTGAGGGTGTTCTTAAGGGTGTTCTGTCTGTGGTCCCCTATGAGCTCATTGCTAACTGCTATAGGTACGTAGGACTCTAGAGATATTTTTATTTTCTATTTATACTTCTTCCTTACTAAATCATTTGCATGAACATGAAAAACAGCTACTCAAGAGGGAAGATATGCAATTTAAGATGTAGAGTTTTGTTTTCAGCTGGTCTTGTCAATATGCAGACTCTTTCTAAATTAGCGTTCACACTCTGGTTAGGATATAATAATAGTTTGCTTCTGTTTAGCTTTGAACAGCTGATCTTGAAGCCAAAATAAATTGTTCATTGGGAGATGGTATACAGGACAGGCCATTCAGTAATGCTAATGGAAGAAGTAAATGTCAGCTTTCTGCAACTGTTGTTTACATTACTCACTGCTTCTACCAGTCTGCTTACACAACTACTCATATTACCACTTTTAACACAGAAATTCAGATAAATCAGATTAATTTTGACTGGTAAAGTTAATTGGGTGTGCTGGACATGACCTTACATTGCAGAAGACCAACTGTGTACTGACCTGTATGCAAAGTAGTGTGGTCAGCAGGGAGAAGCTCTCCCCTCTGCTGTGCTCTGCTGAGACCCCACCTGCAGGGCTGCGTCAGCTCTGGGCTCCCAGCACAGGAATGATGTGGACCTGTTGGAGCGGGTCCAGAGGAGGCCACTAAGCTGACAGAGGGATTGAGCGCCTCTCCTGTGAGGAAAGGCTGAGAGGATTGAGTTTGTTCAGCCTAGAGAAGAGAAGGCTTTGAAGTGACCTCATTGCAGCCTTCCAGTACCTGAAGGCAGCCTGCAAGAAAGATGTAGAAACACTTTTTACAAGGACAGGTGAAAGGGAGAATGGTTTCCAACTGAAAGACAGAAAGTTTAGATTAGATACTAGTAAGAAATTGTTTCTTGTGAACGTAGTGAGGCATGATAACAGGTTGCCTACAGTAGCTGTTGATGTCCCTTCACTGGAAGTGTTCAAGGTGAGTTTGGATGGGACTCGGAACAACCTGCTCTAGTGAAAGGTGGTGCTGCCCATGGCAGGAGTTGGAATTGAATAATTTTTACGGATCATTTCAATGATTCTATGATATGAACCAACCCATTGCATTTTGGCAAAGTAATGCTGCTTCAGACTGTGTTTTTGACATGTTACAGAGAACTTCATTCTTCACAAGAAATGTGATAGGTGAAGGCAACTTTTAATCTAACAAAAAGGTGATTCCAGAAAAAAAATCATCCAGTCATAACCAGGATATCATACAAGGGATTAATAACTGTGAAGAAATTGTAAGTTCGCATGGTCTAGCTTAGCCAGAAACATCTGTGTTATGAAGATGTGTTCCTTTTAGAAATCCCAATGATTTCTAAATCATTGTTTTTCAGCCTCTTTACATGTTTCCTACTTTATTGCATATAAATTCTGCTACTTAGCTTGCAAGAGTGTTGTGTTCATTGTTGCAGCAGCTTTGCCTGCTGTTGGTCTGAGAGCTAGAGGCTGTTTGGCCTTTGCGATCTTGTTCCGTGACCTGTGCATGTTAAACTTAATGGCAGTTAAAAAGCATTGTTTTAATACATGATGTTTTAATCTAGCTGTGTAATGTACTTGAGTTAATTCACAATCATGTGCTTGACAGCTCTGGATAGGATAGTGATGATGATACTGTCCAGTTTGTCTTGTGCAATAAAATGTAAGTTAGCTGAGACAGCTAGGAGGTAGTTAGCCTCTGGCAAAGAAAGTTCTCAGAACAGCTGTAGCTGTATACTGTTTTCATACCTTGGAAAAATCTTTATACTTTCAGAGACTTATGTATAAATTCAGAAAAAAAAGTCTGTCAGCAGATGAAATTTTGAGGCTTAGCAAAGACTATTCTCACCAGCTTTGCTAGAGATCTATGACAAATTACTGAACTCTTCAAGGTTCTACTAGGCTCACATAGTGCTTCTTTCATTACAGCTCTGACAGAAATTTTAGTAGTTTTAAATAAAATATTTTAATAGGATGCTACCCCTTGGGTAGGCTTCGTCTCCCATAAATCATAAAACATGTTCTTGGAGTTGGTCTATTAGATTCTTAAATGTTTGTGGAGATTATACTACCGGGTCTATGTTTGATTGTGCTGTTCCAGTTTAACCTGTGATAGCTGGAGGTGTGGGTATGGCACTGCTTCTTAAGCCAAAACCATGCAGTGGCTTTTGCTATGGGGCTTTGTCTGGGGATATGGGGACTGTCAGTGCCAACTTCACTAAGTCACCCTGTGCTTTCCATGAAGAGAAAACTTAGCCAGTTGAAGAGACTTTACATCATGGAACACTCCATTCTCCTGGCTGGCAGGAGCAGAATGGTGCGTTAGTAATGTCTAACTGCTGCAACAGTGTGCTGCAATGCTTGAGTCAGAGCCCTATAACCTTTCCCATGCACTCTTTAATACTCAGGTGGAATATAATGTATGTGTGAGACTGTTACCACAATCAAAACATTCTGTTCTTGTCCACCTGATTTTTATTTTTTTTTTAGGATTTTTAAAAGCCTTCATTAGTCTCAAAGCCTTTGTCTCAAATATAGATCTAAGATCATGGTTTTCAATTATTTTCCTAAAATAGAGAATAATCAGAATTCTTTTTAAATGAAAAACTTGAAGTAATGAAAAAAGTTAGGGCTATAAACTTTATTTTTTAATGCTTTTTGTAACTAAAGGAGCAGAATTGGATACTACTTTTAAACAGTGTTAAAATCTGTTTCTGATAAGAAGATACTCAGAGGAGTTAGAAGCTTGTAGCACAGTGTTGTATTCATATTGCTGTTATCCTATTTCTAGAGTCCTGTACCTTCTAGATGGTTTTCTCATGAGCATCTCTTCTCAGCAGTGTTGTTCCTACTGCTTCGTCAGGGCTCCTCCATGGGTCCTCCAGACCGGGAAACCCACCCCCTTTTATCCCAGTTATCCTCATTTGCCACAGCTGCTGCCCAATTAAGGACATTGCAGCTGTAGCTCATTTAGAAGAACTAGGATCAGGGCAAGGCCACTTACACAATACATATATTTTACAAGGACTCCTACTACATTCATACATATGTTTACAATACGTATATTCAGGCCCCTGCAGCACAGAACTTATCAATGGTTTTCAAATATTTCTGTTATCAATTTTCATGAAACAATTTTTTTTTCCAAATTTCACTTCCTCTAGAGTGTGTAAAACGCATGCAGTTAACCAGCCATTCTGAATTTCTGAAAATTTACAACTTACTGAAATTATCTGGGACTTTTCTGCAAAATTAATGAGGACTTTTTCCACTATAAGATTTGTATAGAATGACATGCTCAGAGCAATAACAAAATGGAGCAAAACAACTGTCAGGTTAATCCCTGCAGCAGAGAGTGGGAATCTGGCAAAAAGTTGTCATCTCTTGTTACCTGTCTAGTTATAGAGGTGTTATAAAGTGTCTTAAATGACATAAGAGTTCTTGAAGTACATTAATATTAGACAATAAAGAGTAAGATTCAACTAAATCATAACATACTAGTATCTGGAAGAAAGTAGATAAATTTAATACCTCAGAGTTAATTTTTTCAGGATAAAAGATGAAAATATCAAGGAAAATAAGCCATCATGCAACTGTGGATTTGTACTGGAGAAGTGTTTGCCTAATAGGGGTTTAACTCTCTTGCACTTGCTAATTTCAGTAAATGTAAAGGGGTGCATTTAAATGGGTCATCTCTAATTAGAAGTTTGGAAAGCAGAATGATTCCATTCCAGGGAGGCCAGTAAGCTAAGTAAATATACACACCTTAGTTACAAAGGGCTTGATATTAATATTTTGGGTGATGAAACTAGGTTGATACATTGTTGTTAATATTATATTGTCCATAGTGCTTATAATTTTGTGAATTGTTTCTTGTATTATTTATTGGCCCATTGTATTTACTTCTTATTTAGCAGGGCATATTGATTTTTCTAAGTGTGTCAGAGGTAAAGTCCTCTGCCTCACTATTGCCTTCATGCATGCATTCTTATATGTGCCAACAGTATCACTAAGGACAATGGTTGAACATGTTTTGCCCCTGACTGCCATCTGCCTTTTCACCAGGCCCAGTATTGTGAATAAATTATCAAGCAAAGCAGGCTGTCAGTGTAGTATGCCTGGGTATAAGTGTGTGTTGACATTTAGGTTCAGGAATGTTAGTATGTGTGGTAAGCAGCACAGATTCATAATTGTTTTTAACTTTCTCAGGAGTCTTTCAAAAAACACAGAAAACCTGAATTCTGCTGGTGAACTACTGAACCTCTTCTAAGACTGGATGCATTAAGAATAATTAACAAGGAAGACAACAAATTTGTGAGTGGATAGATGCAAGCAGACTGAGAAGAGTAGTAAGACAGCCATCCCTCCACTGACCAAATAAAGTGACATTTAAAAGGTAACTGGAAACCATTACTGGAGTGCTGTATAAGAAAATCCCAGGGACAAGGAAACAAATATAATAAGTTACAAAAAATAAGCTATTATAGCCCTAGATGTAAGGGATATAATGGTAAAATAATCCCCAAGCCAGCAACAGTTTAGTTGGAGATGCAGTTGTGTAAGGACTGAAACAGGTATGAACCACATGGAAATCTCTTGCAAAGCATTCATTATCCTGCTCCACTGTAAACAAACCAAGCTATTTTTTTATCATCAGAAGATTATTAGGGGCACTATTATTATCATTATTAATTAATTGGGAATTATAATCATAAATAGTCTCTTTTGTGAAAGAGGTGATAATGGTTGTTGAAACAGGAAAATTGTTTTGAAGTAATGATAAGAGTTATGTCTCTTCCCTCTTTTAGCATCTCTTCCCACATCACTCCCACTGCATTCAGCCATTGCCCTGCCTGTTCAGGGGGACTTGCAAGAGACTAAGTTTGCTACTTCTGATTTGTCCTTCCATGGTGTAGGACAAGCAGAAGAAGAAAAAAAATGTGGTGCTTTTGTTAATCCTGTTTGCTTCTGCTGCTGCCTTGCATCCCTCCAACTCTTTCTTCAGAAGCTAAGGTTATGCAAGTAGCAAGTAAAACCAACTCTTCAGGTTGCTGAAACAACTGATTATTTCTCTTATCCCAAATAAAACAGGTAGGTTGCTCATCTGAATTGCTTCCTACTTTGCCCGGGCCAAAAGCTATTTTTTTTCACTTGAGACTCTGAACAGGCTGCATTTTAGAAAGAACTATGTTCAGAGCAATCTAAGTAAAGGTTGCACAGGCATGTCTGTTTCTGAAGCTGCTGCACAGAGGGAGGGCTTTCCAGAAGAACCCCTGAGAGCAAAGGTGTGGCACAAATCCTTGCACAGGGCACATCCAAACTGGAAGGTTAACCCTAAATACACTAGCATCATGCTAAATTCAGAAACCATCCCAAAAGTTAAGTAGAAGTTGTCCACTTAGAAACTGATTGGCTAGATGGGCAGATTTCTAGCTAGTCTTGTTGCCTGGGGAATTGGCCTGCAAAACCTGTGTTTGTCACAGCGTAGAATTTCTAAATAAAGGAGTTGGACCCTTATGCATGAGTAAGGGCAAGAGCAGCAAGTTGTCATTCCAGTCCAGCTGTCAAAAACTTGTGGACTGTTGGAGAATAACTCAAATACACTGTGTTTCACTGCTTTGTAGTCAGCATCCACAGAGAGCATTGACAGGATGTGAAACTGTGTTACTCAGGCAGTGATGAGGCTCCATTATCAGCATCATTGATGTATTCATTGCTATTCCTTTATTCCTATACATCACGCATTAAACATGCAAAATTTTGACTGCTTTGAAGAATGAAGGATCCCCCAAAATATTGGTCCTTCTACATACCCATTCTCTTTCCTATACTTATTTCCTGTGGGTTAGAGTGGATGGGGCTTTTTATTGGTTTTGTGGGGGGCTTGTCCATATTTTTGTTTGTTTGTTTATTTGGTTTTTTTTGTAAGTCTGCCTTTAAATATACCTGAAACTTGATTAATTGCATCTGTATTCCTAGCTGGAGTACACGGTCTGCCTAGAAGAAAAATAGCCTTTTTCTTGCATGAGAGAGGAGCTGAGGAAGCACAAGAGAAGGTAAGAGTAAGAGGAAGGTCATAATGGGAATAAGAAACAAACTGAGTTAAAACTAAATTATGGCAAAATATTCAGGCCAAGGAATGTAAAATGGAGGTTCCTGGCATTTAGTGGGAAGCACATTTGACTGGGCCAGTTCTTTTGCCTCCTCATGGCTGGTGCAGGTTTTTCAGGTAGCTAGCATATAACTTTAAAACTAACTTCTATGCTTTGTTTCATCTGATAGGCGTACTTGGAACACCCTGTATAAGCGACTTCACACAGAAGCAATTATTGATTGTAGTTGGTTAGAGGATGATCTTAGGGATAAAGAAAACTTTGTAGAGATTGTAAACAAGTAACATTTTTATCATGCTACTCTGGCTCACGTATGCTATTGTTTTGTTATGGTTAAAGGAGTGTTATAACAATTTAAGAAACAAGTGCGTTAATGCTGCTGCAATTGTGGAGCGGCTGAATTGAGGGTTAAGGCAATCCACCTTCAGAGATCTCAAATTTCAGTCATTATGAAAGTGCTTTTTACCAGGCATAGCTTATTCATTTCAAGGATTATGTTGTTGTGTAATTTTACTCAAGAAACAGCCTGGCTATTAGCAGACACTGATGAGTAGAAAATATGTTTCAAGGACTGTGATTGCAATAGCTACCACAAGCAATGCAACAGACCATACAACCTGCACATCAGTTTGGGAGTGGAGGTCTGCAGTTATATTGAAGATTTTATTTAATGGCCAGGCTTTGCCACAGGCTTTCTGGAAAATCAAAGCATTGGTTTCAAATTGGCAAGAAAATTGGCAAAGGTGTTACCGTAGATGACTTGAAAGGTCATAGATTGAACCTTTTCTACTTTGTTTCTGAAAGTACATGTGTTAATCTGGGTTTGTCCCTCTTTGGAAATTCTTTTAATTTTAACTCAGATAACAGCAAATTATTTGCTGCCAAAGCATTATGGAATTATGCTGCACACAGCTACCGTATTTTCTTGTCCTGACAAATACTACTTTCACTGGGGTTTTTTGTACCTTGGCTTAAAGAAAGTGGCATTAAATTGCATTGGAAGCTAAACTGAGTAGACTGTATTGATACTCCTGTTCAGATCCCTTGTACTGGCCTTCTTTTTATGTACTCCTGGCATATAGAGCCATGTTAACACGTGATGGTAGAATTTCTAGATAAGCATGCCATGATGATACATTTTCTCCCCTAGTAGTTCCTTAATCTACAATTATACAGTGGAGAATAATATTCTTGTGCTGAAAATGTAATTTGGCCAAACACCTAAGTTCTTGAAAGTTAGATAATCTCCACTTTGAAAGCACAAAGACAGCGTGCGATTTCCCTGAAAGAAAGAATAAATTAGTGGTAGATACAGGGACAGTACACTGAGGTCAACTCTTTTTCCAATGATCTAGGTGGCAGAAATGTTGAATTCATGTTGAAAGAGTGAATTTCCTCTTTCAGCTTGATAATTTGCATTAATTACTCGATGGGAAGAAGAGGGATATTCTGAAGGCATTCCGTAAAATAACCATGGTCAACAAGAATTTTGACGGGTAAGTTTAAATACTTGTAGTTTTAAATTTGGGTTCTCTTTAGTAAAAATTCTTTTGAAAACAAGCTGTCCAAGAAGAGATAGTGAAAATAAATAGCGACTTATCTTACCCTTGTAATGATTTCCTGAGTAACTTCACGAGGTGGAAGTGTTTGTAGGAGGATGTACTTTGATTTCAAATAAAGCAGGGTTTGTAAACATATTCAAATCACTGTGCACATGGCAGCTTTGTTTGCTCCTAGAACCTATGCTAGATTGGTTATATATTAGAAATCTCATGCAACATTTATATTATTGTGCAATTAATATCTTTAAAGGTTTGCTAAAATACTTTGCAGATTTTTTTCTAATACCATAGAAGTTCTGCTATCCTTCCAATCATACATTTTTACATTACAAAGTTATTTTAGTACCCCCTTCAAAAAGCACATTACAAGTGTGCTGCTCTATTGGGCCTTGCTGGCTTGCCTGCTAGCTGGATGCTGGCTGGGTATCTGTGACTGTTCAGTTCCAAAAGAGCCATTTTGTGGTTGTGGGGGTTGGACGTTTTTTTGCAGTATGATTTAAAATCCACTTTCTTCAAGATCCACCACCCACAACTACTTTTTGGCCAAATTTAAGACTGAAAAGAGGGAACCTAGTAGTGACTTAGTCACTTCTGTTGTGTGCCAACAAGTTGCTCGTTTGCTGATTAGCCACCTGCTTTTGATCTGGATTATATCCAGACCTGCTCCAGCTGGCCAGAGAATGGGAATGTCAGCTGTAGTCAAGGATACCTGCAAAGCATTGAGAGCTGCAGTAAAGCATCTTTGAAGAGAAGCACAGGGAAAGGCAAATTAAAGGGAAGGCAAGGGAAAAACAGAGGCAAGGAGCCAATTTCTGATCTCAGCATCACTGATGTCACCAATACAAATTTGGTCCACAGAGTGCTGAGGAAATGAGAATAGAAATAGGTCAGAGGGAAAGGTGACAGACTAGCACAGGTGACAGTAAAGGGAAAATTAATTGTCTCAACTGTAATCTTAATGACTACTCTGCTTTAACACTTGAAATGTCTCTTACTCATCCAAGAGCATAAAATTAATAAAATCTTTCCTACAGTCTGCTTGTATTTCATAGCTGCTCCAGACAGGAATTTTTACTAGTGGTGCACCCATCTGCAGATTCATTTGAAAAGCAACATGCTTTTCAGATCTAATGAAGACGAAAAGGTTTAAATCTCCTCATGTTTCAAGTGAAATCCTATAGTAACAAACATACTTATACTTAAGATCTTCTTTCTTGTAGTGTTCTACACATTTCTAAGGTTGCTTAATTTGCTGGTGAATATCAACAAGTTTCAACTATTCTTTAGAACATGTCTTTGTAGAAAATTGCAGCAAACACACAAAAATTTTCTTCCTGAAATATTTTCTTTTGAAATTGGTCATGAAACTCTATTGGTGAATCAAAAAAGATGAAAATAAATGTTAAGTTTGCTGCAAGGATTTTTTAGTTGTTTCATTAGACTATTCATTCTGAAATTATTTTTTCTTCTTCTAAAGTAAGGAACAGAAAATATGCATGAACAACCCCTCACCTGCTTTCAAGTATTCTTCAATCTTAAAAAGTTGTGCGTAATTATTTGTTTACAGTGAGTCCATTCTTTAAGTTTTTGAACATTTGCCCCTGGAAAGTTGTTGATTTGTTGGGGTTTTTCAATGTTTTGGTTTGGTTTTTGAATTTTTTTTTGGTAGATTGACCAACAATCATAAAAACTAAGGCAAATAGTCAATTTCATGTGTCTAGGTACCACAAGGGTTAATATCATTCAGTCTGATAATATACATTGTAGTTATTGACTTTCACTAAAGAGAAATAAGGCTTTGGAATTCTTTGTCCTCTTGAATAGCACTATGATTTTTGGAAGTGTTTGAGAAGTCCCACTGAACTGAGGGAAAGGCAGCAATGTCTCATATTCCTATTTTCAAATACTAGGAGGCCTGATCTAGCAGTAACGTGTGCTGGGTTCATTTTCTGACTGTTGCCTTAGAAAGAACAGGGGTTTTTTGCAGAAGTTTTTTTTTTGTAAATGTGCATTTATAGGAGATTGTCTTTGACTTGAAGCTGACAGACTTTGTTGTCTGAAAAATCACCTCTCACAAAAAAGAAAAAAAAAAAACAAAGAAAAATTTCCTTCCAGTTAGTTACAGTCTTAGACATAACTACGAGATACTGTATATTAAAATATAGACATACCACTGCCCCTAGATACAAAACTGTCATCTGAGGTCAACAGTTTACATTAATAAGATATTTGAAATTCTCATTTCCATATATTTCTGTTGCAGGTTGATTTCTTTTGTTGTATATTACCCCACCCACAAAACTTTGCAAGTGGAAGCCTCACACAGGACTGTCCTTGTACTTGAGCAGCATTGCTTGCAGAATTTAACACTTGTCATGTTTACAGATTTCCATCTTGAAACCTAAACCGAGCAGGTGTGTGATTAGCTAATTAACACAGCCAGCTGAGCTTTTTAAAATTAATTTAAGTATAAAATATATAGCATACAGATAGCAGTTTTAATACTTCTGGATGAGGTCATTCCTCCTAATTTGGAAGCAGATTCAGTAGGAATAGATATCTATTTAGCATCAACAGGATTGTATGATAGTCTAATGAAAGTCAAATCATGTTATTCAGCAAATATTTAAGATTAGGAAATACCTGTAGGTTTTTGCAACTCAGTTCCAAAGTTGAAGAAATTTCAGAATTTAAGATGTCTTGCTGTAGTAGGTTTATAAAATACCTTAATGCTATTATTTTGGAAAAAAATAAATATCATTGTTCTTTGTTTTCATTCTTGTTATTTCTGCATTTCTTGCAGAAATTTTTTTATTTCTCTTAGCAGCAGCTGGAGCTGAGTTGTGGTCCACATCTTCCTAGTAAAATTTGTACAACCATTCGGGATAGAAATTTGCATTAAGCTTGCTGGTATAAACTTCAGTATGCTATAAATGCAGCCAATGCACTTTTTACCAGGGCAGCTTCTTTATTGGTCCACTGAAAAATGTTCTCTCTACAGTGATCCTACTTGTAAGAGTGATCTGCTCTTTGTTGTATGCTTAGTAGGAAATGTGAGTGAAACCTGGGATGAATTGTAAAAGTTTCTTCCCTTCAAGCTTGTTTGGCTTTTTTTTATCATGCCTTAAGTAAAAAGTCTGCTCCTGCAAAGGTAACCTTCGCCATTTAGCTGGAGAAGGAGTCACAAGGTGATCATGTGCAGCGCACCTCCACGCTTCCCTCTCAGCAGTTCCTCCTTTCCTCTCTGGCAGCTGCTAGATTGGAGGTGAACCCTGTCCTGCACTGGGCTGGTCCAAACCAGATTCCACTTCACCTGTTTCCAAATAAAAATAATCATCTTTCCAGGTTGAGGCTGCAGTCAGTTGCCAACATTTGCTAACACAAAGCATGCCTGTGAAGATGTGTATTGATGACACAGGACCATAATTCTCATAAGGTCTGATTTCAGGCAAGTGCTTTTATTAACATCCCTGTTATATGCCACTCATGGACAATATCCCCCTGATGCATGAATTGCAGCCAGGAATAATGAGGACATATTAGGAGCTCTTAGGAAATGAGATGACACTTCAGCATGACCATGACTACGGTTTATGACTGATATCATAGTGGAGGGGTCGCTCTGATCTCTTGTGGAGTGATTTACCACACATTACAGAATACATGCAGAAAACTTCATTAAACCATATGTAGTAAAAAGATCCTGAACTCCCTAATAAAAATGTTTCTCCAAATTCTGCAGTGTAGAGTATCAGGAATGCATTAAAAATCTGGTTTTGTCTAAGAATAAAAGTGCATTTGACCTCTTAGGAAAAATTGAATTTAGCACAATCTGAACAAATACTTTTCTCTTGGCAATGCCTGCTGTTCCCTAAAAGGATAGTCTAGTTGTTCAGAGGATTTTTCTTTCCTTTGTTGCTTGCACAGTCTCACATATTCTCCAAGAATAAGAGTAAAGAAATTGGTACTTCAGCCTCATCTTTCTAGCTCATAGAAGTGATAGAGAAGACAAGATCCTATTTCTAAGCAAGAACATTCCATTTTCTAGCTTATAGACCACAGATAATGCATGTGAAATTGCTTGGGAAAGTTCTCATGATTTCTTGGGAAAATTACAGAAGAGCTGCTTCATTCTCATTCTTTCTTAAATCGGGTTAATGTAAAAAGCAGCCACTATATATCTTGAATCAAGGCACAGTATTCTTTAAGTTGCCTAGATGCTTTGTAATCTAGGCAACTTGATTTACAAAATTATATTTGTCTTGATATGGTGTCAATAACAATATTTGCACAAAAGAATAAATTTTAAATGTTTTTTATTCTATTCTGCATTTTCAAATTATTTGATTCTTTTATAGTTTTTCAATCTAGTCACTTAGTCATTCCTGTAACTTCCTGTAGTTCAGAGATTCCTAGATAATATGCTGCAAGTACTGAGAATAGTTGGAGGTTAAAAGAAGTGCCAAAATCTATCTGGTTTAATCTTTGCCGTGGTTTGAAGTAAGAAAACCAGCAAGGTATGCTTTAAATGCCAGCTGAAAGTCAAAGAGCCATCTAAAATGTAGGAAGTGCTTTTTGAACTCTCCAGGAACTGGATTTATATAATAAATATGTATAGCTTATCTATAAGTCCTTTTATATTCTGGCTTCTTCACCTTGCGACAGGTCTGGTTGCCGGCAGAAGGCATTCCTTCAGAGTTTTGGTGATCCAGTCTACTCTGAGTGTCATTGAAGTGGTGGAAGGTGGTGTATTGCTGCTTTCCTACAATGACATGCAAGTAGCTCTTTAACATAAATACCCATATTGCTTCAAAGCTGGTGCAGGTAGTTTGCCCATAGCGGGTTCATATTTTGTCCAGAAACTGTAATCCCATTGTTTTTTTCCGAAAGTTGGCATATCACTCCTGTAAGAATGTACCCTGTAAAAGGCTGGCTATGTCTTGTGCTATGTGTTTCTCAAAGCTTTTTAGAAAGCTTTTACAACAAAGATGTTTTTAGAGAAAAATATTTTTCAGCTTTCAGGTATAACTACACCTCCAGATATAATTAGAATGTGATTAGGCTGGTTTCCCCTAATTTCAGTAATTTCTCAGCATTTTTGCTGTAACATTTTCCTAGGCATTGTGACAGAAGGGGAGAACTTAACATTCTTAATATCTTTTGATCATCTATGTCATTTAGCTTGTTCTGATGCATCTGCCATTGCAAAGGAAACTAAGTTTTCATACCTGGGGCATATCTTTTCAATTACTTTTACAAGTAATTGTAAACCTTATATATGTAGTTTTTAGTATAAAGACATAACACCACCCTGGGGGCAGGCACTGTGCCTGGAACTGTCCTGCTGGACAGACCTCGACAGGGCAGGAGAAAATATTTTATAGATAAGGAACAATAAACAACCTTGAGATTGAGAGCTGGAGATTGAGAGCTGGAGATCTCCGACTCATTCTTCAAGTTAAAAGAGACTTTTAACATTCTTGGGGTCACAGTGACACAAAAGGCCCCGAGAGACTTTGATCCTTCAACAGTCACAGGTAGGACGAGGAACTTGAGAGAAGTGGGAAGCCTGACTGCCAGTGCAGACTGAGGCAAAGAACTCGGTGAGTACCTCAGCCTTCCAGTTTTCACAAGTCCACCCTTCTCCCTTACCGGGATTGATACACTCTACTTGCTTTCTTTTCTGACCTATGTTCTTATAAAATCCCTTGTTGTTCTTCACATGTCTTGCCAAGTCCTGTTCCATCTTTGCCTTGACTTTCCTGATGCCATCCCTACACATCCAAATTATATCCCAGTAGTCTCCACAGGTTACCTGTCCCTGCTTTCACAGGCTGTACATTTCTTTCTTACTCCTCAGTTTGATGAGCAGATACTCAGCCTTGCCAGTTTCCAGCCTGCCTTCCATGATTTCCTACACATTGGGATAAAGATCTCTTGTGATCTAAGAGAGTTCCCATCAGCCCCTCTCTTCTTAGGGACCTTATTCACCAATTTTTTTCCAACAGCTGGAAGTCCACTCTTGCAAAGTTCAGGATCTTGATTTTGCTCCTTGCCAGGCCCAAACTCCTTGAGATCATGAACTCAACCAGCGTGGTTGTTACAGCCAAAGCTGCCTCTGATCTTAACTCCTTTGATATGCTTATCCATCACATTGGTGAGTACCGGGTACAGTAATGTCTCACCTCTGGTTGGTTTGTCTAACACCTGTGCTGGAAGTTGTCCCCCACACTTTCCAGGAGTCTCCTGGATTGCTTGCTGTATTGATTTCCTGTCGCAGACATCTTTTCATGAAAATCCTTTCCTTAGGATTTTTTCCTCCTGAGAAGCTGAGAGGCCTCAGGAACAAATTGTAAACAATGATTATCTGCTGCTGTGGAATGCAACAGGTGCATCTTTGATTGGCCCATCTTGGATGTTTATAATTAATGGCCAATCACAGCCAAGCTGGCTCAGACTCTCAGCCCAAGCCACAGACCTTTGTTATTCATTCCATTCTATTCTTAACTTACCTAGCCTTCTGAGATGAGATCCTTTTCTTCTATTCTTTTAGTGTAGT
Source organism: Ammospiza caudacuta (assembly GCF_027887145.1). Classification (NCBI taxonomy): domain Eukaryota; kingdom Metazoa; phylum Chordata; class Aves; order Passeriformes; family Passerellidae; genus Ammospiza; species Ammospiza caudacuta. Next base: position 42,040,696 of record NC_080632.1, read on the forward strand.
TTTAATGTAATATATATCATAAAATAATAAAGCAAGCCTTCTGAACATGGAGTCAGATCTCCGTCTCTTCCCTCAATGTAAGATTCCTGTGAAGACCGTCACAATTTCCCAGTTGGAGTCCTCATCAGGATGAGAGCTTGTGAGCATGATGCTTCCTGTATCTGAAGCAAAATGCCTTGTTGAAAGGCTCCCTCTAATCAGGCAGCCTATAGCAGACTCCTGTCACCAGGTGTCCTTTGTTAATTCTGTCCTTGGTTTTCACCTACAGGGTCTCAGTCTGTTTATGGCTGTTTATCAGGGACACCTCTTCACAATCTAGCCCTGCCTTAACATTGAGCACAACACCTCCCACCCCTCCTTCCCAGCTTTTGTGTTCTGAAAAGCTTGTGGCCCTCAACTGCAGTGCTCCAGTCATGTAACTCATGTTCCATGTTTCTGTGATAGCAATTAGGTCATAGTTTTCTAACTGCACTGTGGTTTCCAACTCCTCTGGCTTGTTACCTGTGCTGCATGAATTGCTGTAGAGGCACTTTAGCTGGGCTATCCACCTCTTCATCTCCTGGGAAGAGCCCTCTCTAATTCTTTTGGGATGATTTACAGGTATTTCCCTGCTGTTCCCTAAGTGCTGTTGTTCCTGGTTCATTTCAGATAAGCCTATAGACCATCCTGTTTCTCTGCTAAAAGTAGTTTAAAGCTCTTCTAGTATGTCTTGCCAGATTGTTCCCCAGAATAAGTGTCTGAGTGCTTCAGTACTGAGGCTTGCTTAAGCACAGCACAGAGATGTAGCAGTGTTTGTAAAAGGTATTCCTAATTCTGCAGAACCCTGAAGGCCAGAGCATGAAAAACCATATGGAAATAAGAGAAAGGAAGGAATATTGTGCAGAGTCTAATAAAGTCTATTCTTTTTTTTGTGAGAAAGCTGTTGAATGTGTGACTATGCGCTCAACAACAAACAATGCCTAAATAAGCAAGTAAGGTCAACTTCTTAATAATGATAATCAAGGTCAACATTTTTAAAAGTGCAGACTACTAATTACAGAAATATAGGGCCTAATCTTACAGTCTTTCCCACAGAGAGAATTTTCTTGGCTACACTAACAGTGCTCACCAGAGTAGATATTGGAATCATAGAATGGTTTGTGTTAGATCTTTGTGTACCGGACTCATTGCCATGGGTGGAGACGCCTTCTGCTAGACTAGGTTGCTTGGAGCTCCGTCCAACCTGGCCTTGAATGCTTCCAGGGACAGGACAGCTACAGCTTCTCTGGGGGACCTGTTTCTGTGCCTCACGACCCTCCTAGGAAAGAATTTCTTTTTAATATCTTACCTAAATCTACTCTTTCAGTTTGAAGCCATTCCCTCTTGTCCTGCCACTAGAAGCCCTTGTAAGAGGTCTAGCTTTCTTCTAGACCTCCCTAACATACTGGAAGACTGCTTTAAAGTCTCCCTAGAGTCGAGTCTTCTCCAGGCTGAATAAGTCCAGCTCTCTTAGCATATCCATTATAGGAGTGGTGTTCCATCTCTCTGATCATATTTGTGGCCTTCCTCTGGACCTGCTTCAACAGGTCCTTGTCCTTCTTATGTTGGAGCTCCAGCTACATTACATATAATGTTTCCATAAGTGATCCATTCATAGATGCAGACAAAAATTATCTCATTTACCTTTTTCAGTCATGAAGGATATACTTGGGCTTAAAAGCATCATTTCTTTAGAAGCTCTTTGAGCAGATTCAAAGGTGACCAAAACTCAAGTGTTCCCAATTTTGTTGATCGTTTAAGGTTTCCCTTCTGCAGAGTGATTTAAATTGAGCTGGCAAACGGAGTAGATGAAAACAGGCAGACTTTCATCTTATTTCATTGTTTATGACAGATTGGGTGGTGCCTGGAGGAAGGTGCATGTATAAACAAGTTCTAAGGTAAAATATTGGCAAGTCTGCAAATGCTGAAAATTGAGCATGCATCATGCTGAAATGATGCTTTCTCAACAGAGAAAAACAATCTTTGTAGGTGTTTGTCTCAGAGATGTTTCGCAAGATGTCTAAGGTTTTTGGAAGAAGTAATACAGATGCCAGACTTGTTAAACTTTCTCTAAAGATTAACCTGTACCCACTGAAAATGAAATTAAATGTAGTAACTAGTAATTCCCTTCTCTCAGTAGGGAAAATAAATTCATTAGTTTTGCTAATTGAAATGTGTTAGGTAAATTTAGATGAAACTGAGCCACTTTTCCTTCCCTACAAGTTCTTCACTGCTGTAACAACGTTTTCCACAGTAGTCAGATTTGCAAGAGGTTCTTTTTCATTTGATGCTGAAAAGCAAGAATTTGCTGCAGCTAGTGCTCAACTTTTTCTGTTGCAAACCTTCCTTTCAGAAAATATATCAAACTTCCCACATCTCTCTGGCCATGGGACAAAGTAAAACTCTGTTCGACACTTAGTTTTGTCTGCTGAATGGGTGTTTTCTTAACTTTTGTAAATACTTAAATAATTTTAATTTTATTCCATTTTAAATTTTCACTCACAGATTTGGGTAAATATGATATTAACTAACATTTTCCCTTTCTCTATAATTTTTGGAAATGAGCAAATATTGCCCTTGTTTTGCAGGCTGGCACTCAGGACAGAATTGTTAAGTCATTTAAGTAAATTGTTAAGTCATGGAAGAGTTTAGGCACCTAGAAACTAAGTGGAAGCATGGAATCCATGAGGGCAACGGAACCTTAGCCACTGAGGTGGGTGGGTGTTTATAGCAGAGTCAAGTACAGCAGGTTGCTCAGTGCTGTGTCTCTTTGGTTTGAATATCTCTAGGGAAAGAGACTACCATCCTCTCTGGAAAACCTGTTCTTGTGTTTGGTCACCGTCACAGTATTTTTTTTCCTCATGGTTAAATGGAGCGTCTTACTTTGATTTGTGCTTACTGACTCCTCTTCATTCACTGGGTATTACTGGGAAGAGTCTCACTCCATTTTCTTTATTCTCTTCTGTTGGTTGTTTATATGCATTTATAAGACCCTCCTGAGACTTCTCTTCTTCAGGTGGAACAGTTCCAACTCTCTTAGCCTCACTTTCTGTGAAAGGTGCTCTGATCTACTGTGTTTGTGGTCTGTCATCAGACTCACTCCAGGAGGTTCAATGTGGCTCAGACCTGGATCCAGCATCTGTGTGTGCATCACCAGTGCAGAGTAGGGAAAGAGGATCTCATTGTTTGGCTTACTGGCAGTGCTCTTCCTAAAGCAACCCAGGATACCACTGGCCTTTTTTTCCTCAGGGGCACACATCTGGTGCATGGTCAGCTTGTTGTTGATTCAGACCTCCAGCACATTTTCTGACAAGCTGCTCTTCAGCTGTTCAGCCCCTGCGTGTAGCCCCACTGTGTGGCAGATTTGTGTATATACATTTTGTACATTGACCTATTCAAGTGCGTAGGAACCTGAGCTTTCATCATAAGGTACTCTAGGTATGTACCCATGCCTAGGCTGCAGCTGGCTTGACAGGTCTGAGGGCTGCATTTCAGGTCATGCCTGAGCCTGCTCAGAGGTTGTTGATAAGTTATCCTGTGCCTACAGCTCCAAAGGGTTCCAGTGCTGTGACTGTGTTTTTAGCATGCACCTGAATATGTACTGCTGAATCATCCCAAAAGAGAGCAGCTGTGATCATTTTCCTCCTTAAATACAGCTGGCAGTCAGCTAACTTTTTTTTTTTTCCTTTAATGCAACAGGATTTGCTCAGCAAACAAGGAACCAGGTTTCTTGATCTTCTGCAATTTCAGAAAGTTCAAAATCAGCTTGCAGAGAACCCAAGTTCAAATTAACTCATTTTCTTTCTGAGCCAATGTATACATGCTGTTTTTCAGCCCTGGCATGATAGTACTTCTCAGTTAGGTTGGATGCTTGTTTGTAGGCCTGCAGGAACAAGCTGTCTTTCCAGAGGTGCTCTGATACCATGGCAACTGTCACTTGACAAGCAGACAGATAGCAACCCCAGCCCCTGAGCCATCCCATTGCCCAGAGCTACTGAGGCTTCATAGTTCCAGTAAACGTTAGAGGTTGCACTAAGCCTGATGTGATCAACTGCAACTCCAGTGACTTCAAAGACGTTTGTCCCACTGTAACTCTCACTGGAATTACTATTTCAGTGACAGTGAAATAATTCCTATCAAGTACAAATTACTTAGAAGCTTTTGGATAGAACTTAACCATACAAGTATTTGCCATAGCTATGATCAGTAAACTGAAGACAGGAAGGCAATCTACTTTTACTGTTTATTCAGATGTAAAAGTTCAACATGGCTACACTACAGGTAAATTCCTAGAGAGAGTTTCCATTACAAACACAAAATACTGTCCAGGGAAGCAGGACCAGGGTGTATTAGAAAAATTAATTTCAAGCAATTTACATCTGTTCATTGCAAAAGAAATTTTTCTTGCAACTACTACATCAAGAGAAATAGAGAGGCATTTGTTTTTGTTCTGAAAATGTAGCATAACAGTGAAAAGCAAGGGGGATGCCAAAGGCCAGACTGAAAGGACTCATGGGTTTGCCAAATAGGTCAGAGTTAGGATTGTCTGCCAGTTACTGATCTGAAGCCTTTGTATGAGGTCTGACTGGGATGAAGGGTTTTTTCACCATAACAATTCCTGTGGTGCTGATAACAGACCAACATTTCAGATGCTGCTGAACAGCATTTGTGCAGCATGAAAGCATTCACTGCTCACTCTCACCCCAGTGAATGGATTGGAGTGTGTGAGAGGCAGGGAGAGGACACAACTAGGCATATAGCCCAAACTGACCAAAGAGATTTTCCATGCCCTGCAGTGTCATGTTCAGCAATAAAAGAGCGGGAAGAGTGGTGTTAGGTAGGTTAGCTGTCTATTGCTTGGTAACTGATGAGGCATCAGTCTAGCATGGGAGGTGATTAGTGATAGGCCTTGTATCATGAGCTCTGTTTTTTTTTCTCTCTATCTTCTTTCAATTTTCCATTGCCTGTTAAACCATTCTTACCTTGACCATGAATTTTCTGGGGTTTGCTCCTCCCTTTTATCTTTCCCCATGAAACTTTCTTTGGGGGTGGGGAAGGGAGCAAGTGTCTGTGCCCACAATAGTCTAGCGTAATTCATATAAATATCAGTTTTCAGGACAGCTCTTTAGGTGTGTGTTTAAAACCCATGAATTAATGAGATTGAAGTTTTTTATAGAACAGTTTTGTGCTCTGAAGTCCATGGAAGCAAGAAGCATTGAACAGGCAGAGAAATTCCTCGCAATTTCTGGAGAGCACCATGTGGAGAGAAGCAGGGCCTCTCAATCACTCCAGTCCTTGCCTTGTCTTTGTTTTTCATAGTCAGTGTTGGTGTCTGATGAGACAGCCTTTAAACAGTAGCCACCATGAGAAGGCTTCTATCAAGAAAGATGAAGACTGCTAATAGCACTTTGCTTGCTTGTTTCAAACAATTGTGTTCTTTCCAGCCTGAAAGATTTACTGCCCATTTGTGGATTTCATGTTTCATGTAAGGCTGGCATCCCTTTGTCCCAAGAGAAATCTAGAAATGTGAGGAAAGCTGCAAAACCATGATTTTGAATATCAAATAGTCAAAATATTTGCCTGTTTTAGCTGAGGAAGAAGTAATTCTCAGAGGGAGATTCCATGCCCATAAAAAGCTGGTCAAGGAAGTAGAAAATGAAATTATATGTTTACTTCCCTTTGACCCTCCAAAAAGAAGCTGCTCTAATGTGTTATCCTTGCAGCCAGTGCATCTCTGCTCTGCATTATCTGAATGCAGGGTGAAGTCCTTTACTTGCTAAGGATTGAATAGGGAGCACAGACACAAAGATAAATATCATACAGGGCCTGACTGGGATGGAGTTAATTTTCTTTCAGATGCTGCTCTGTTTTGGATTTGTGACTAAAGCAGTGGTGATGGCTCGGTGTTGTGGCACGGCTTGTGTGGCATTAGGGCTTTCTGTTTCCCCACTGTGGCTCAGTAACAAGAGGGAGCATGAGATATTGGGAGAGGATGTAACCAGGACAGTTGACCCGAAGTGACCAAAGGGCTATCCCATACCATAGAATGTCAGGGGTGGGAGAGGGTTTGGAGTATTTTGAATGTAAACATTGCTTGGAGACTAACCAGATGTCAGTATCAGTGTGCTTGTGGGAGGTCAATGGTTTCTTTGCATCCCTTGCTTTTGTTTTATTCTTGCTTATTGTTGTTTTCTTTCTTCTTCCTTGTTCTTTCCCATTTTAAACTGTTTTTATCTCAACCCCAGAATTTTCTTGCTTTTATTCTTCCTAATTTCTCCTCGTCTAACAGTGGGAGAGTGATAAAGTGTCTGTGTAGGCTTGACATGCTGACCAGCATTAACCGACAACATACCCTAAAATAATAGTCATCTGTGGCACCTGCCAGGCAGAAATCACAGAGGACCTGATTTTCACTCTTATGCATGAAGTTGCTTAAATATTTGTTGTATAAGGCCCCAAAATAGAAAAGAGACATTGAGACTTCTGAGAGGGAGAATGTCACAGATGAGTCCTATAATATTAAGATAAAAAAATTTTTCTGAACTGGAAAAATCTTACATTGTGTATCTATAGAACTGCTTTTATATAGGTGCTTCCTGATCCAGTTTGCATGTAGCCATCATTCTATTCACCCCAGAAAAGAGTCTCATTTGAAAGCTTGTCTTTTGAATTGTGCCTCCATAATATCTCCATAATGACAAAATTTTTTAACAAGTTGTGGCAGGATGCCCTGACCTATAAGGACCTATCTGTTACCCATCAGCTGATGCAGTAGCTCAGGGCATCTTCCCCTCACATGTATTTACTAATTGCTAAAATAACTCAGTCAAGGCAGCTTGTCTTGTAGCAATTTATTTTGGCACCATGGCGGTGACATTCCCAACTGACAATAAACATCTTGCCTTAAAAGCAAGATTGTAGGAAGATAAGCTTGAATTTCTGACTGACAGACACTTCACTTGACAAACTATGGAAGCTACACCATACTTTCATTTGCATATTCCCTGGAAATGTGTGGGGAGCCCTCCTCAAGGTTTGGGACGCCTGTCTTGAGTTACTCTCCCAAGGGTTGAGTGAAAGGTCTCTGTGTACCCCCTGATCAATTTGGTGGTAAGTTACATTCACTCCTATTCTATTTCTTTGCTAGCTTTTACATAGGTACCTTTATGTCAAGCACTGTTTTATGTAATCTGTTAGTAGTTCTTTTGTTTTATCCTGTGTAGTAAGTAACTCTCTTTAAGGCCTTTTGTCTGTCAATCTCCTGTCTATTTAATAAATAACCCATTTTATAAGAGACCTGATCTGCCATTCTTGAGAACTTGTGAGCCAGAATGATTTAGGTGCAGGACACCTAAGCAGAGCTGCTGTGAAAAATCTGAGGCTAAGGCAGCACTTGTTCAAAGCTCTCACTCAATCCATTGCACAAGTGTATGAAAAAAGACATCTGAAAGGACACTAAGACATTTAAATTGTTAAAAGCTTTCAATATTTTTTACCTCCTGGACAGAAGAATCATGTATCAACAACAATGGAAAAAACTAGCTTGGCTTTAAAGAAAAGATTTTCTTTCTAACTTAACAGAAAACTTGAATGCTGAACTTGAACAAATGCTGTAATTTATCTGTTTATTGCAATACTGCCTTAGTATAGCACTGTATAATAAGCATTTCTCATTAATTGCTAGCATTAGTGTCACACAGCCACTAATACATTACCTTGGGTGCACTATCCCAGAAAATATTAAAATGTGAATACTTCCCACTTGGGAAAGCTGAGACACCACCTTAGTCTTTTTCTACTTGATGTAAAGTGCTCTAGCCAACATTTTGTCAAGCTGACATTTGAATGCAGATAACACTGGCGCATATATATATATATATATATATATATATATATATATATATATGTATATGTATATATCTATGTAAAATAAACATTTTGATGCTATTGAGAAGAGATTATACAATATGAGTAGTTTACCAAAGACTACAGACAGTGAGCATGGAAATATCTTTGTGGACCAACAAACACAAATCTATTAATATGAGTGATTACCTTTGTATGGTGAATTAGGGTTACTTGGACACTAATCAGACACTGTTAAACATAATCTTGGGATAGTTACATGATATGTAAATGAATTATGGCATAAACAAGTGATGCTGCATGGGTTTTGATTGGATTCAAGATGAAAATATGCAAAACCAATCAGAAGCAAGCTAGATGTTGTTCAGCAGATCCTGTTCTGGTTTTTAATCACAGGTTCAGATTGAACATCATTCCAAACTTGTGTTAAAGTTAGAATTTTCTGTCTTGATTATGAAAATAGTATGATGAAAATAAAAATTGGTCCATGTCCTCTAGCCTGAAGGATGCATCTCCTTCTATCCCTTCCTGTATCAGCTCAATGGAAAAACTTAGGTTCAATCTACTCCAGTATCTACTAGATATGGAGATGTTAGCAAGGTCTTTTCAGCTTTTCAGCATTTCCCTATCACAGTGGCATGTGCATCTATAAAATCACATCTTTCTATTTACTTGCTTACACTTTTTGTCCACACCCACTCAGCTTTTACTAGTCAATCTTGATAAATCAGCTTGAGCTAGAAATCAATGCTGATATGACAACTCATAAGAGCAGCTTCAAATCCACTCTGTTGAGAGCAAATCCATTTTCTTTTAATGAAGGCATACCTGCTTACAGAAGTGATCAATGTGGCAAGACATAAGCATGTATTTGACTGCAAGTATGTGCTTAAATTTCCAAGCACTCTCAGGCTAAAAGCTTGTGTTCGTTTGAGCTAAAGATTATATTGCTGATTCTAATAAATGTGAAGAAAGCTGCTAAACTAATGATGCAATAGGAGCTGAGATGGCAGTAATTGTGTGTGTCATCTTTAAAAATAGATACTTTCCCTCTTGCCATGCTTGTAAATATCATGACAGAAGAGAACAGAAGAGACAGAAGAAAAGGCTTTCCAGGCGTGTTTGTTTATTGTTAGGATTCATGAAACAGACGTTGACAATCAGAATATTTTCCATTGTGTTTTGCATATTTCAGTAGGTGTTTATGGACCAGGTTTAGACACATGACTGATTTTGTAAGAGTGTGAGGGAGTCTAGTAAAGGAATTGGAATCACTAGGAAAGGGGATCAATGCCCTGTCAGATTTCTTCAGGGCTTCTAAGCAATGTTGTATACTTTTGACTGTAGCATCAGTATGAAGAAGATGCTTCCTTTTCTCTGCAGAGGTAGCAACACTGAAAGAACAAGATGAAATGCACTTGTCATCATTGCTTCAGGTGTAATTGCAGAATAACTGGTTTCAGGCAGTGAAGGCTGTGACTGAAAAGCATGTAGCATCATGCAGTTTGAGCTAAATTACATCCATGCTGTGAACTAGACTTCGTTGTGCTTTGTGCATGGACTTCATTGTGCTTTTTGCCCAGGCATCTTCAGCAAATACACTTCTTTAGTAAGGCAGTACAAAGATACTGTATTAGACTGACCTCTGCAATGCTGGAAGGAAAAAATGTGGGCCTGCATGATGAATTAACTTAGGTGAAGTTTCCTTTACATGTTCAGGAAGGGCTGGACATGTTTATACCAAGGAGAAGTCCCACAGAGCTGTACAAAGCTTTAGTCTTTCAGAAAATGGTGTGAGTGTTTTGCCTTCTTGAGGTTTTTTCAGTTTGCCCAACAGTTTTTTCCTGGAAAGAGAATGTTTGCAGTGAGCCAGCCCTGCTAATGTCTGCTGTCCATCTCCTTCCAGGGTCAGTGAAGCCTGTCTGATCATTCCTCTCCCCATCTTTTGCATTAGAATGTTGCCTGGCTGCTGTCTCGTGATTTTTTGTTTCAATCACTGCTTTTTTGTCTTTAGTCATTATTGCATTGTGAAATGTTGATTGGATTGGAAGTCACTGTATGCACAATAATATAAATATTTTCTTGTAATATCTTTTCTATTACATATTATACATTCTATCTATTACACATTACACATTCATTGTTACAGTGTACTCCTTGCATTTCAGAATGTCGTGTGTTGGATCAAACATTACTCTGATGATGTGACAAATGCCTTTGTCATGGTTTCTTATGCATTTATACCCCTCATCAGGTGATATATTCTGTTGAGCTAACTCTGAAACGGTACATTTTCTATCAGCACACTTACGCTTGAGAATGTGTTGTACTTCTGCTTTGAGTATTATAGCAGTTCATGAAGAAAGGACTGAATTAACTTTATCATATTCACAGTGAGGAAAGAAAATGCATGCTGAATACTTTAGTTATAGTGGTGAATAATAAATTGTTTGTGATTTCATGAGTTATCCCAAAGTACGAGTTACAGTACAGATAATAAATGAAAGCTTATATTGTCTGAAGATAATAGCTTAGGTAGCACTGCATCCATAAACAAAGAACACTTACACTAAAAATCAGGATGAATATTTTTTTTCCCATTTGGGGAATCTATTAATAGATTTTTTATTTCCATTCTGGCTTAATTCTCTGCAACCTGTATTGGCTCTGGTGTCATTATATTTCAGTTTTCTCCTACTATTGTGTCCATGGCCTTACTTATCCATCATTTTATCTGGCCCTCCATTTCAGATGTTAGGTGTAAGCTGGGATATTTATCTTGGCTAGAGGTAGACAGAGACCTTCAGTCTGATTCAACTGTTCCCTTCATTCTCCCCTCCACCAACAGTTGTTACAGAAATTTAGAAAAATATATGTATTACACACACACAGACACGCACTCTCCTCAACTGCTGGACAAAGAACACTTTACCACTTTGTACCCTTCAGATAAATTTTTATAAACCCATGGCAACTCCTGTTAGAGTTACTAGACTGAACTACACAATAGCATATATCCAAAAAGATTTTCTTAGTAACGGGGAGGTATCACAGAATGTTGAAATTTAACTGGATTCAGCCTATAAAGGACATGTAGATGGCAACTTTAAGTCTTTTAAGCGATCATTGAACTGAGTACTATAAAACAAGAGAAAAAGAAATTAGTGCTGAAATGCATAGTTATAAATGTCATTATTTTTTGCAGGCTGAAGCAAGCATTCAGACTGGTTTATGGGTTATAAACATGTTATATCAATACAGATTATATCAATACAACTTATGCTTCTATGGATTACAGACTAATTCAAAAGGAGAGTGCCTATATAGGACTGGCCTAACTTGCCTTTAAGGAGAGACTAAAATTCACTGGCTTTTAACTAAATGATACAAGTTTTATTATAAAAGAAAATAAAGACCCAGGTGATAACTGCTCCAATTTTTTGCAGGGCAAGCTGATCCATGCAATCTAGTCCCATTCACACATTACTAGATTGATATCAATTGTACAATGTGATCTTTGTTGCCAAAATCTTATATGAAGCCTATTGATGCTTACTCTGATCAGAGAAAAAGTGGCATAGGTCATTGAGGAAAATAAAGTCACACATCAAAATAGTGTGACTAATGTATAATAGCCAGACATTGGGAAAACGGGATTAACAGTACTCAATGCATGCTTTAAGATTACAACAGGCACTAAGGATTGGGCATAAGCTTGCCCTGTGAGGAGGGAAGCTGAAATAACCATTACAAACACAACCTAAGCCATGGAAGTAGAGCTGGACGTCCTGGCCCGAATACCTCTGAAGAATAAGGTATCACAAATGAGCAATGCAGCACTAAATCAGCTAACAACACTTGGAAGATTCAGGAAGAGTAGACAGGAAAATAAAATGTATAGTGATGACATTTTCATGGTCTTACATTTTATGGACCTCCAACATTACTTCCTTGATTTATAAGCTGGGTTTTTTTAATCCAAAAATATGGGATCTGGTAGAAAAAAATAAAGATGGTATTAGAATGCAGCTCCTTCTATGTCACAGAGAAGGAAGTATTAATCAGAACTACATAATAACTGCAAACAACTGAGAATATCCATAAATATGGTTGAGACATAGAGCTTTCTGTGCAACCTCAGAGACATATTGAAATGACAAAATGGAGAAATAATTGCCAAACTGGTGGTGACCATCACTGTTCATCATGCTTTGCATAGCAATGAACAGGCTGAGTGCCCTTCCCTTCAGTTGTAGGCTGAATCCAGTTAAGCTACCTGGGCAAGCTATTGAAATTTTGTTAATGTTGCAGGTAAATGAGAGTCAGATGGCAAAAATATTTGGGGTAAATGCTTCTTTATCTTCCATCGCTGTAAAAAGTATCGTTCACACTCATAATAATAGACAAGGGCTTAATAATGAACATTTTATCAATGAACACCTTGGTGATTATTTACTTATTGCAGTAATCACGTGTAGATGTAAGCCACCTTGCCTTGGTGTTAATCAGAGAATTGTAGGATATGGTGAGTTGGAAGGGACCCACTATGGTGGAAGTGTTTTGAAAACTTCTACAAAGTATTTTGGTGTAGTGTGTCCCTCAGAGTCCATCACATTTTGGGAGGAGTGTGGCAGAGGGAATAAATAACCTGTAGCCCAAGGTATGATTATTTCTGAATTTGAAATAAAAAGGCATGGAAGTTCCTATCACGAAAGGAACAAGAAAATTACATCTCTGGCTTTCTAAAACAAAAATGCTGTCACTTTTTCTTCAGGACCAATTTTAACATGGCTTCAATCAGACATTTTGAGATGCTGATACTAAATATCTCTGCACCGACAGAAGTCTGAAGTGAACTGTTAGTCTTTTGGTTTTCCAGAGTACAGCTCACTTTCAAATGAAGAAGCTGAGAGCATTCTCTCTTTTCCCATGGTGCACGTTGATAACTGTGGGCAGCTGCACAGTCCAAAGAGAGTTCCTGAAAGGACCATGCTTCAGGGCTGTTAATTTGTTGGCACGGATTCTTGGGTATAGAAGGTGTATTTTAAGAGATTTGTTAGTAGTGATTTCACCAAGAAGAGCTTGTGACAAGATAGAAAGTGACACTGCAAAATATCCTTAATGATCAATTCCCCCTCTTTTTTAAAATTAACTTCAATTTCTATATAAATAGATCAGGGCTCTGCTGTTGGTCTGCATTTACATAATTTCCATCCAGTATGTTTTTTAATGTATGTTTTTTAAATTTTGGCTTTGTGGGGCTCAGAATGACAGAACACAAAAATCACATAACTGTATGCAGAATATGTTAATATACTCATTTTATCAACCCGTTTTTTTCAGAATATACTTGTGCCATTCAAGTGATTTAGTTCAAAGCTAAGGCCTGGTCTGTCTAGAAACTTGCTAAAATGGGTGAGCTTGACTCTACTCAGCTTAGACCAGATCTTTGTGGTTTTCTTATCTTGATGTAAATCCTTGTGATTAAATTCTGAGTGTTAAACACAGGAGCACTACATGGGAAGGGGCAGCTAAAAACTTCACAATTGCATTACTATGTGTAAGATCTCCTTCCAGCATAAAATTAAATGATACATGGTGCCACTAGTACACATGGTAAATTAGTGTCAGTTTGCATTCTGTTAAGAATTGGAAAATTAAGAAATTTACCTAAATCAAGCAGTCCAAAGCACACAGGGGTGTGTGCTCATATGCATATGGGAGCATATAATGTGTTTGAGAGTAGGAGGGACACATTGTATGATTCATCTTGCTGACAAGCAGAAACATTATTTGATATCTTAGATGGAGCCCTAATACTTCATAACTTCGTGTAAAGACTCTGGATACAGTTTTGATAGACAGCAAAATATGTGTATGGTGAACCACCTGCCATCTTCTTCTCATTAAAAAGTTGCCTTGTTTATTCATTTATTCCTGACAAAGATAAAACTTCAAATAAGAGTTTCCATTCTACTTTCTATGCAGTACTCTTCTGATGAATGAAACACAAAATTATTAGTCATTCTTTCCTTTTTCTTAGTCTACCATTGACTTATATAATGAAAAAAAAAAAAAAAAAGATGGTGGTACTGTTCCGCTGTGGCAAAGAGAGAAAATGGAGAGGAAGAAGCTTTTTAGACAATTCCCATCATAACTCTAATAGTATGTCATAGTTAAGGGGATGCATCTGTTATTAGTGGACAATTAGACTAACTAGCATGAGATTTTTGCCTGCTAGGCAGGGTACTGTGGGATTTTAATATTGAAGTTTTTAGAACTAAGCTTTCCTAATAGACCAGATATGTAAGTCCTAACGCTACATCAATGAAGTTGATTTACATATGAGTAGAAGGTCAGGATACATATCTGAAATAAACTGAAAAATCCAGGCTACTGCACGAAGGTAGAGGAGACACACATTGACACAGTATGAAAAAGTCAGAGGGTTAACTTACACAGTTTCTCTTCTTCTGTCCATGTTTACTCATAAAAAGCTGCAAATAAAGTCTTTGGGAAAGAGCACAAATGCAATTCTAATAAGCAAAGAAAGGGCTTTAGAGATCACAGATGAAGTTGTTATTGAAAGCAAAGAAATAGGCAGCTGAGGACATTACAATATTCATGTTGACTGAATTATAAACTCTTGAAAGTCTTTCCACATCTTTAAAAAGATGCAGAAGTCAGTGTAATAGGAAATAGAGATACGTGTTCCTAAAACAACAACTAGACTGAGGTCTAGGTTCCCTTAAGTGTTAGGCTGACACCACTCCTCAGGACTGCCTGGTCCATGGCCATGTTTGTGCTTGGAGAGTTCTTCTATTCACAAGGCTTTGTTAGGCCACAAAAAGGTAGCACTTATACTTAAAACTTTATTAAGCTGCCTCAGCCCAATTGCTATCAGGCTATATGCTATGAAAAAGACATTTATATAGTATTTGTACTGTAGGAAAGTAATACTCCTGACTGGAAGGATGAAAAGGATGTGTAAAATCTAAATGTACATAGGCTAAGGATCACTTGTGTCATCATCAGAATTTATTGATGGGAGGGCTAATAAGATGACCTTCTGTAACAATATAGGCCATCCCATTCTTTACCCATGGACAGCTCAGTTGTGTTAAAGACCAAGGAGCTGTGTGTAAAACAGCTCCTGAATCACTAGCAGTTGCAGTCCAATTATTTTGAAGTAAAATGATAACCTTTTATTTCAAGACAAATTGAACTGAACTATGGTGTTTCAGAAGCAACCTAAGCCTCTGTGTGCAAAGGTCCAGTACACTCAATGCTTTCTCTAAAATACATTGAACAGCTCTTGGGTCACCCAGAAACAATCTCTTTTTCTCTGTGTTTCAGTTTCTCTGTGTTTCTACTGTCCAAGTAGAAACCCCAGTGCCAGTACTCTGGAATAATCAGCATAGGTGACATTGCCAGTTTTGCAAGGTGATACTGCAGTCCTCAGGGGGGTTGATAAAGGGCATGATTCAAATTCAAATAAACCCTTGGCTCTGACAGTCTGGACAGTGTTTTACCAACATTTCAGCAGGGCCACATGTGACTGTTAAATTTTCTTGCTCTGTGGCTACTAAAATAATACAAATACACCCATTTTGAAATGGGCTTATCTCTTCCTTCCCACCACTGTCAAGATGTGACTGAGTATGCTAGAGAAGCTGGTGAAGGTCAAAGACCTTTTTACCAGGTAGGGTTGTTGTCATCTCTGATGGAAGTAGGTTTTGCTGTGCGAAAGACTTGGCTGCATTTGGGGTTGATTCAAGATTTTTAGTGTGCCCTTGCCTTCTTACAATATTGCTATTTATTTGTAGGCATATCTGTAAGAAAGGTCCTTCAGCCTTTACTGTCATGATGTAAGTCTAAATTCTGGATGAACAAAGCTGTTGGGAAGGGATCAATCTGCCAACAGCCAAAGGTCAATGCCTGAGTATAAAGCAAAGAAATAAAATCAAGCCACCATAACCTAAATCCTTCAAAGATACAGGCAAAATGCCAAGATAGGTCACCCACACTGCCAAAGCAGGTTGCAGTGGCTGTCAGCCAAGCTAAACAGCACATTGAGGAGATCCAGTCTTGCAGACCAACAAGCCTATATCATGCAAGTGCCGCATATCTCCTACAAACATGCCCAGGTAGTGTCACTAAACTCCCAAAATATCATGAGTCACGTGAAATAGACAAGCTAATCGATAATTGTCCCCATGTTACCTAGATAATGCATACCCAGATGCCCATCAGACCTAGCTGAGTGCACACTTCAGAGCTCAGCATCAATGCCAGCTTCTGGTTCTAAGAATGAGCGTGTCATGAATCCTAGTGCATATGGCCTTGAAAGAGAATCTTACCAAGCTTACTTTTCCATGATACCTCCCTTCCTAGCCTTGCTCTACCCTGTCCTTAAGTCTGCCCTCTGTTCTCACGGGTTAATCTGCTCTGATCTTATGCACATTTGGAATATGGAGGAACTGTGCCCCACATGTCTGGTGCCTGCACTGTCAGTGGCCCAGTGAGGTTTTTGTTATCTTACTGGGCAAACCAGAGCAAGCAAAGAGTATGATGGAGGATGATGAGTGGCTCTGCGCAGGAAAGGAGTGTCCTGGTCCCAGCCACAGCCCACACCAGGAGAGTAATGTCCTGGACAGAGGCACTTCCCAGACACCACTGTGCTCTCCATCAGGCTCTGCCACAGCATCTCTGGGCTTAATTTCTCCCCACTCTGATGAGGCAGAGGAAGGCCATTCATACACTGAGGACAGACCTGCATGTCAAGACACCAAAGTAATTGAAAAGATGTTTTTAAAAGACAGACAAAGTTCTGGATGTTGTTGATAGATAAAGTTGAGCGGGATGTTTCACGGATTCGTGTGCAAACCTAGTGTGCAATCCTGGTGTGAAAGATTAATGTCTAAGAGAGAGGTGTTGAGCAGATGGCCTTCACCTTTTTAGGTGTAGATGCACTTTGGTATTTTTTTTATGTACAATACAAAGCTGGTTTTTTCCTACTTAGCAGCTGGAAGTAAGGTGAATTTATCAGCCTCAGTGGTGTCCCTTCTGAACAACAGCATCCCACGAAGAGAAAAGGCAAACAAGTAATCTAGCACAGCATGGCATGGTTGAAATTATCTCTGCCTTGTTTTGTGCACCTGGTAGAACAAGCTTTTTGGTACAAGGCAGATGTAATTCAGTCTTTGTGCTGACTCATACTTGGCAATTATCTGAGAAAAAACTGCAAAATATGATGAATTATTTGTTAATAATTGGGATTTTTTTGTGTGTGTATGTGTGTGTGTGCACATGTGTGCGTATGAACAGCTGCAGCTCAGTGGGACTGAGAAACTAGGGTGGACTGCATTTAGAGCAAAAGGGAGGACTTCACTGGTTGCCTCCAGTTTCATCTTCAAAACCACCATTGCCTCTTTTCTTATCTTTCTCCCCCTTTCCACTCTTCAAATATATCCACCATATAGCATCTTTATTCATATTCAAGTGCTCAGATATAATGTAATACACACAGTCCCTTCCTGCTGTTCTACAAAAGAATTTCTTCCATTGCAGTGGAAAGTTGCAATGTTTATTACATCTCTGTCTAAGATGAACCCCAAAGCATGCATTTTATCCCCACTCATATAATTGTCATGAGGTAGAAAATGAAATTCCCAAGATCAAAAAACTGTAGAAGAACTTCAGAGAACCGCATGCCAGTTTTTACTTTGCTGTACACTATGTTTAAAAAAAATCTGGAAAAGGGAGGTGGTGAGCAGAGGAAAAAGATTCACTGAGTATTTTCCAGAGGATTTCCTCTCTATTGCTTAATTCTTTAGATTGTTGAAGGAAGAAAATAATCTCTCCTTGCTGCCTGGAGTGAGAGTAAAAGTATTCTGAAGAGACATTGTGAGAACTCCATTTAGTACCATGGATGGTTTCTCATTCCCACTTGCATCTTAATAAAATTAAACATCACCTCAAGGTTTGCAATGAGGCTATAATGTTTTTTAAAACTTTGGTGGGATTGGGATAAATACTTTTTTTCCTTAGATGATTTAGAAAAGAGCTTTATCTCAGACTAGTGAACTTCATCACCTGGTTCAGAAGTAAGGGAGGAGCTTGGGTTAATGGTGTGTGTTTATCCAGGTGATGAGTGCTAGTTTCTGAACTGTATACTGCTGTTTATTTCCTGAGAGAGCAGAGTTTTTCATCCTAATTGTCAAGGGAAGTTGAGTATATTGTCTTTCTCTCTCTTCCCTCTATTCTCTGTTTAGTGAGACATTTAAGGCCACACTACTAGTTCAAGAAGCATGGCTCTGTATTCCTCTCCTAGTGGCAATTGAATAGTCTCTACCTGCTTTCATTATTTGGTGTCATCTTCAAAGTAATAGCCCTTTTTCTTTCATAGATTTTCTAAACTAACTCTGTCTTTCCTCACTCCTCTCTGCCACTGCCTATTTGCACTTAGAGCTACTGTTAGTGTCATCTGTGCCTGCCATCTGCTTCTGGAATATTATGAAGCTGTAATCACAGGACATTTTGAAATTTATTCATACAAATCAAAGACATTCAGTTGCTGTCAGGGGTGGATTTAGAGCTAGAAAAGGCATAGGTCTCCTGGCAGAGGCTTTCAGAAACAGGAGCTGGCAGAGGGAGGCTGGAGGAGGTTTCCTTGCCCAGTTTTCCATCCCACTTGGCTCCTGACCTCTAGCATTTTTTGCATTCTCAGGGCTGGCTTAAGCTGACATCAGCTAACTCTGCCAGATTTGCAGTTTAGTGGTAAACATGAATCTGGGTGAGAATGAGACTAAAGGAATTTTTCACTTGTGATCCCATTTATGCTTAGCCTGTAAAAGTGTATAACCACAGTGGTAACCTCTGTCTTGCTCCTTTACAAAGAGGCTGTACCTCAGCATACACTTTTTCTTTGTTATTTGAGGTAGAGGCTACTTTATTAAGTCCAAGCTGTACCTGTAATTGTGGCTTAATCGCAATCAAAGGCCTCTAGATGCTACTGTAGTAAATGGTAGTTGTAATATCAGATGGGGAGCTTATCTGTATCTTCCCACATGGAAAGCAGAAGCTAAGGGTTGCTCCTGCACTGCTCAGTTTATACTCTCAACTTCCAGAATAATGGGATAGGTTACAATAAACTATGTTTTCATTGTAAGATGCTGTAGACTGCTTCTACTGCTCCAACACAAGTTCTACAAAATGAAACAACTGGTGCCAAGGACTCACATGGACAGTATGTACATTTCAGGGTGGTGGAGATTTTGCTTTGGACTTTCTCTACTCTGATCTCCCGGACTGGTTTGGGGTAGAAGTGCCTTAGTTGCAGTCTTGGTGTGCAAGTTCTAATTTGGCTTCATTCAAGGAAAGACTGGTGCATGCTCTATGCAAGCCAAGGTGGAGGTGATGGAGAGCTGCACACTTCTCATAAAACTAAAGGGCTGGTTTATGCGGTATATTCCACTGACTTTGAAACTATTTAAAATCAGTTTAAAAATGTTTTCTCTTTCACAGTTCATTTTCATACATTTGGCAGATTGGTGTGCCTTTCAAAATGTCTCTTCTAGGTCTCCTGCTTTCCAGAAGCACCTTCAAAATGTCAGTGTTTCTATAGATGTGTCTAAATGGAAACATTATGTAGGAAAAGCAACAAAAATGAAAAAAGAACTGTTACATATTTCTGCAAAAACGAACCAGTTGTTCAGTGGATTCCCTTTTCCTCCAAGACCTGTAAAGAGCTGGAGATCCAACATGAATTGAATGTGTCAATGGCCTCAGTGTGCACTGCCTGTGCTGCTGTAGTCCCAGCTAAGTAGCATTAGTCTCAGCTACTAGCTGGAGACAAGCCAGCTCAGGGTCCTGGAGGCTGTGGACACAAGCTAATGTTCTGTGGTCAAGAACTTGGCAGGTATTAGACCACAGACATCAAATGAGTAGAAAAGCTTCATTTGGCTCTGTTGTGGCTGGTGAGTTGCTGTGTGGGAATAAAAAAGTGTTACCTACTGATTTGCAGTGGCAGGACAGCAGCTGAAAGATTGCAAAAGCAGGATAGTTTAATTCCAGGGGTTTTGTTTTTTGTTGTGTTTTTTTGGTGGTTTTTTGGTTTGGTTTGGCTTTGTTTGTTTTTTTTGTTTGTTTTTGGTTTTGTTTTTTATTATTTAGGGGGACATCTTCAAACCACACCCAAAGGAGCTAAAAGTGACACACAGTGAAAACAGGAGCAATGTTTTCAAGGGATCAGAATTAAGATAAGTTTCTTCCCTATAATTGTCTACCTACCTCCTGGTGCTACGGCACTTGATAGCATTCCTTCACAGGTGGAAAACCAGTGAAGCTATACTTAATTAGAATTTAAAATCCCTGACAAGGACATCTTGGGTGGAAAGGTTAGTCACCTGGTGCACAGGCTTCATGAGGGATGTGGCTGGCACCATGTCATCAAAGGCTAACAATAGTGCAGATGAAAGAGTAGACGTGGAAAGGATCAATGAAGGCAACGGTAATGTGAGGGAAATATAAAAGATAGGGGAGAGGCCATAGGCTATTACCACCCTTGATGAAATGCCTGATCCCCTCATCCCATTGTCGCAATTTTTCATGTTTGCTGTCGGGTAATGTGGATTGGCAGCAGAGCTCTAGAAATGGAGGAGGAGATGGTGGTTGTGCACAAGCAAGTGGGAGGGCACTGAGGCCTTGAGTCATGCTGCTGTGGGGAGGCTGTTGTGGGGACACAGTGGTGAAGCACGCAGTGGTACCTACCAAACCCCCTTCTCAGTGCTAGTGGGTGATTTCATCTCCAGGCAAGCACAGATTTCTTTGTAATTGTTCAGCTAATCTCACAAAAGGACTGTACAAGTGAAGTGAACAGCAGATTATTTTAGATGCAGATGACAGACTTACAAGTGGTTTTGCTACATTCAAAATGCACCAGAACAACTGAAACTCACTGGGACAAGTTGAAGCAACCTTGTCCCTGCTCCTTCACACAGATCCTGTATGAACATGCTGATGTGCATGTTTTGGGATGGGATGACAAGCCCATTTACCTATTAAGCTGTTAAGCACAAAAATCTTAACAATTCAGACAAGAAGTCTAATCATGTTCATCATGGAGTTTGCAAGTCATTTTTCTGGGCCACAACCAGCGCGTGTGACAACAGAGGTTGTAGCTAAGGCCCTCCATCTGCATCCCTGTGCCTGCATTACCACTGCTTGGATGGGGAAGGGGCACCCCTACCTGTTAGTGCATTGTGGTGGTCAGCAAGGGTAGGGGCCACAACCTAGGGATGGGAAAGGGTAGGTTTGATTATGGACACTGGAAAGGACCTGGGGTTCCTGGAAGCAGAAATTCAAGGTGGGATAAAACCATTTTCTTCTTGCCCGGTTTAGCCCTACATGGACTTGTCTAGATTTGAAATAGGTGGGGTATTTTTTAGAAAATATTTAGCAAGACAATTGTAAAACAGCTTGACTCTTGGCTAGTTAGAACTTCACAGCTATAAATTGGGCTTATTTTATCTGCACAACTACAAAGTCTGTCAGGTATAAACCAACAGGATATTAGTATATTAGTATGTTAGGCCACTATACTGCAAACTCTCAATCTCAGCCTGTTTCACACAGTTTTGTACCTCACTAATCTTTTACCTGTCTTTGAAATTAAAAAGTTTGCTGAAGTAATTACTGATTTGTAATAGGAAATACTGTAGAATTTTTTTAATGTATGGCCTACAGTGAAACAGGTACAAATCCATGGATCATGCATACTTTAAAAAAAATCTGGCTTTGGTAGTAAACCAAATCTGCAGATTTCAAAAATGTTATTTCTTCAAATCCAGCCCAGGATTACTAGTGGAACTGAAAGCAGGATTGATTTCTGACTGTTCAGGTTCAGAGCTCCCAGGACTGTCCTTAAGAAGCACATTTTTGCGGGAAATCAGCGCCTAGTTTCCCAAGTTCCTGGATCTGATCTTAAGTATGCGTAAACAAAATTAAGATACCACAGTCTCATGAGTGCTGGTGTGAAGGATGAGATTGTGAAGTCATAAAATACCAACTGGCAAAAATAATTTGGAAGCAAATAAAGCAGAGACATTTTTATTTTAATTTTGTTTGTTTTAAAGTCACAGCATGGCAAATAACATGATTATACAAATAATGTGATTGTTCAAGGTGCTTCTCACTGGAAGATTCCAATCAAGGCTTACTCTTTGTTTTCTATATCCAAACGATAAATATTTTGCCTTTTACCAAATAATTATTTATAACCCAAGGTCTGGTACCTGCAGATAAACTTGTGCTTCAGCACACTCTTCTGACATGAAAAGCATACATAAATCCCAATCTGAACTGCAATTTCACATCCTCTTTGAAACCACTCTAACAGAGGCATGGCAAGTCATTAAAGTAGTTGGCAGAGCAAAGCTTGTCAGTACACTTACACTGCAGGCATGTAACCTGTTTTCCTTTCCTCCATCTGCTGTATCACTTTGGGGTTGAGTAGGCATTGTGCAAAACAATAGCTTCTACGATGTCAGAAATATGTAGAATTCCCCTCTAGCCTGCAGCCTTTTCTATCCCTTTATATTGTGTCAAGATTTTGACATCACACCTGTGAGTGCTTTACTGAGTCTGAGGGAAGAGGAGCTGAAATATAATGGGAGGTATGGTATTGCCAGGAGCATGGCAGACCATGAGAAGACCATAGGCAGATGGTCTGTTAAGTGCTTGTCCTTTGCAAATGTGGGGATACCACTCACAGAACAAAAACCATGGCCTCGGGCCACCCCCACAGCTGGGAAATCTGCATCGGAGAAGAGTGCTGCACTTTCCAAGGCCAGTCATGGACCATTTCCCAGACAGAGGCTGGGAGCACTGATCCTGGAGGAACCTGCCGGACTGAACTAACCTTCCCCTCTGTAAGTAGAGCCAAACAGTGGAGCAGGGTGTAGAAGCATCACAAGAGCCAGTCTTGGTTCAGTGGTGGCTGCAGAGAACAGCAGAGTCTCAGGTTAGAAAAGCATTCCTGATGGTTACTGCCAAGGTAAAGCATTCCAAGGTTACTGTCTCCGTGCTCTGGGCATAAGACGTAAACAAAATGTTTCAGTGCAAAAGGTGCGTGATGCCTATGTGCCTTTATTATGGGAAATATTCTTCTGAGAGCCCTGTGGATTTTGGGTGTCACTACCATCCTTTTCTCCTCAGTGCCAGGTCCCAAATTCCACTGAACTCAGTTTGATGCACTCAATGCAGCTGCTTGATGATAGAGAAAATGTCTATGGTCAAAGTGAAAACACTCCAATAATGTGAATGTGAGATGAGAAAGTAATGGTAACATAAAGGAATGTTTAAGGCTTTTTCTCAGCCAGAGAGTTTCCCCTTTCAGAAGCAAAATCAGGACATGTAACAAACAAGCATGAATTGAAAGAGAAAGTAATCTCGTGTGTCTTGTTTTTGTTTTCTCTTAGGCTCAGATTTGTACTGCATTGTAGCCCAAATTAGAGACATCTGGTTTAAGTCTGTAGGGTTATTTGTTTATGGGTTTGGCTTTTTAAATTTTCATTTTCTTCCCTTTTACTTTTGATTCTTTCTCCTCTCTAGCTTTACTCGAGTAATATTTTCTGAGCTTTTGTCTTCTTTGTTTCTCTTTTAACTTCTCTCCTGTCTCTCCAGTCATCCTTAGCTGCACTTGTCTGCTCAATGCACTGTCTTGCATAGTTAGTAGATCCAGCAGATGACCAGGGCTCAAGCTTTAGAAAGACATCTTCTTTCCTTTACTCTTTCCTTTTTTCCCCCCCCTCAACCTTTTACTGTCTGCAAAACCAGCTGCAGAAAGGGAGAGAGGCTCTCCTTCCTTAGAAGTAAAGAGTGCCACCTTTCTTGGACGTGTTTTTCCTGATTTCTGCAGCTAATGGAATAATTTCCCTTCCTAGTTACTTTGATGAGTCTCTTTCTGTCTCCCAGTGAGTGGGGCACCTGTAAGGGTTATTGGCATCCAGACACTTTATTATAGCCTCTCTCAAGTAATGGGTTTGATTTTCATGTTCATTAAGGTCGCTCAACACATGGTGAAGTGCTGCTTTTAGGACTCTCTAGTCTCCCAGGTTGGTGTGAAAGAGGTTTTGGCACAAGTGAGAATAAAGGCCAGTACTGTCATTACCTCCTGTTCAAAATGACTCATTACTTACTTTTCTTTGTGAAATTGATGCTGTCAGTGATGTGAGAGACAAAGGATGTTCTTTCTACTAGAAACACTGCACAGAGACTTGAAGGATTTTCAGATTTTCATTCACATTTCTGCTCATTAGGTAATGCATGATGCTCACTAGGTAATACAGCTTGAGGCCAGTTTTGCTCTCCGAAGAATAAAAAAACCTTTCTTTCTTAAAGGTGCTGTAGAATTCATGCACTTTAGGATTGATTTTTATTTGTACAGCACAGATGGCCCAATCACCTCTGTCTTCACATAGAATAAACACAAATGAATCAAGTGCAAAAATTACTTTTTTGCAGGTGCTCTCCTTTTCTTCTCCTTGGATAAATCCATTTGTAGGGTGTACATGGGAAGAACTTTTGCATGGCCTGAGTTTTTTTTAGTTCAGAGATACATAAAGTGCAGTTGCCAATAAGCACTTCAGAAAATTTATGTTCCGTCCATAGTTCCTTTTTCAAATTTTCCCCTTTAAATAACTTGCACATAAGTCTTTTACACACCATTGGCACTTCTTCATCACATACTTTCATAAGAACTGTTATATTGCTTCAGTCATTTTCTTTGTCAGTGGGATGACATATACCTCCATTAGATGAACTTTTAAATCCCTTATTTGTGAAGGAAACAAAACCAGATGTCATGTCTGAGTAGGTTTTCTCTGTATTTTAAAGTCTCCCTGCAAAAGCATCTGGTTCATCACCCTAAAGGACACAAGGAGTGTGAGTTTGCAGAAATGTGTGGCCCTGTCTTCTCATAATCACAGTTCTCAGTGGGTGTATCTACACTAAGGCACTGCATTGCAAAATGACAAAGATTGCCAGCCTTTGTCTGGTAAGCAGCCAGGTATCAAATCCATTCCACTTGCAGCCTGTTCTGTCTTCATAAAGACTCTTCGGGAGTTTGCAAAGGACTGTGGCAGATAGAGAAATTCTTTAGTAGTTTAATTATGCATTCAGTAAATCTCATAATAATAGAGTATTATATTTAATTTCATATTTTACTTATTTCTAATAAGATGCAGACTGCTAACTTCAGATGTCAGAATTCAGCTAGTTTGTACCTTACTAGTGTTTCTTGAGACCATCAGCACACTTTAAAAGACATTATGAATCATAGGCTGTTCACCTTTCCATTTCCACCTCAGAAACAGAGCTGTTAGTAAGGACTAGACAGACAATTCTGTGGGAGGGGGCAAATCTGATAGGAATTTCTGCAGTGGGAGTAAATTTCCACATATTTGCTACATACACAGACATTTTATATATATATATATATATATATATATATATATATATGGGAGTTTGCTGCAAGATTCATTTAAAATTGTGGTACGATGTAGTTTTCTCACCCTTTGCCCTGTTATTGAAACATTAATACACATTTTGCACTAGGTGATGAAAGCTGTTTTACTTCACTCTACCTCTGCCTTTTAATTTATTTATTTCCTAGTTCTTTCATCACTGTCATTTTATTGGCTATTTGCAAGTTCAATCTTATAATTTGCCCTGTGTAATGAAATTCTTCTCAAATTACCTGCTGTTTTCCATCAGCCAGTGTAGCTACCTTGTTATTCTGCTCCCTTTTTTCTCCCATGACCATCCGTCCCTTTTTTGAACCTGTCATTCTGTATAGAAAAGCAAAGACCCCTCCTGTGCTGCTCCAAAACTCTCAGGGAGGCAGGGTTTTGCCTGCTGTTTCACCTTTGGCTAAAATGCAAGTAAAAGCTCATGAATTTATTCAAATAATAAAAAAGTTTTATCAGAACTAGAGAAGAGGCCTGAGGTCAAGTAGTAGTGGTGATACAATTGTCCTCTCCATCCTTCATGACTCATGTTCATCCTCCTTCCTTTCACAGGTGCATGTAAATGATGACTGTTGTGCTATGCAGGTAGTGCCAGTGGTAGCATCCTAGGCTGATGGTGCTAGGGATAAAATTCTGTGCACTTCAATGGTTGACTGAGGACACTACCTACTTATTGACGTAAATAATCTGCATTATCTCTATTGTGGAAAAGAATCTCTGTGGACTTTTTTTAAGGACAAGCAGAACCAGACAAATGAGAAATAAGTGAATTGCCTTTCTATTTCCTTTGTACAGCACATCTGCCCAGCCGTGCCCTACTTTGCTGCTGCTCCTCCTCCTGCTCACATGTAAGCCTGGATGTCTCTTTGGAAGATGCAGCTGAAAGTGGTTGGCTGTCCTAACTGATGTGTTCTCCTCCAGCACTGACCTCAGGTACCACAGACACATGCCAGACCCAGTGGCTGCTCCTGGCTTTTCTGCCACTGCGCAAGTGCTAATTGTCAAACAGCTACTGAGGTCGCTGGAAGTACTTTCCTTCCAGTATCTGGTCCACATTGTGTGGGTTTTCAGGCATAAGCAGTTTCTGAATTCAATAGCAACAGTCAACACACAGATTTAAAAATTGCTGGAGAGGTGGTTATGATCCTCTTTTCTAGCCTTCTGGTTAGTCAGAGCTGTATACACTGTGTAGTACACAGCTCAATTTAAGCACAATATTTTCCTCACCAAGGCAGAAGAAAGGTATTTGAAGAAGAAAGAAGAAGATGTCTGCCTGCATTTCTTTATTACAAATTTTCATCCATGTACAAATCAATTGCCATTTTTAGATTGCATGGGAGAGATTGCAAAGATTAGGCACAAAGTAAAACTTGAAAATAGATTCCTTTTGGTGTGTACCAAGCTTGGGGCCCTTATGAGATTGTATCACTACAAATGGTACGCCCAGAAATATATGGTTCTGGCAACTGTGAATACTTACATGACCCTTGTCATTTTAATGTCTTCTGAGTAGAAATTCATACATGTGCTCTTGCCAACATTATATACTACCTGTAGGGAAAGCTTTTGATTTTTTTGGTTTCTCACATCCTGGTAGGAAACATACTTTATCCATAATTTTGTACAAGTGGAATCAATGTGTAAAGTGTTGAAGTGGGGTCCTGTACATCCCTCTTCCCCTAACTCTTCAGAAAAAGTCTAAGTGGTAAAGGATGTAGTGCTTTCTGTCAAGAAAGACAATGCTATTTCTTTTTCTCACTGGCATTTGGCAGTTCACACAAGCTGGATCTTTTCTCTGCAAGTACCAGTCTGGTTGTGTACACTGCACTTCTCTACTTACCAGGTAACTTCCTTTTTCACTAAGAAGTGACAGTGTCGTAAAGCTGATTACACTTGAAACAAAACTTTTGCATTGATGCCATAATGACTGACATAAGGACCATTTTCTATCCTTTAATGAATTATTGCAGCAACTGACAACTTTTAGCACAGGTGGCCATTAGCTGCCAGGAAACACCTGACCTAAAGCTGAGTGTTTATTAGCTATGAATGTCCAACCAGACAGCCATTACATCAAGTATGAAATAATTTTCTGCATGTCTAAAAGTTAGAAGCTGAGCTGGCCATTGCCACGGCAGGCAGCCCACAGATGGCATGTTGAGGCACTGGCCACAAGACGAATGGTCCCATCATAATCTGCCAGCTCCGTCTCACTTGTTTGGGAGGCAGTGAACACTGGTAATATGCTTTTCCCTCCTGCTTTCAATGGTTTTGCTCCTTCAGATGTGAACGGTCCTTTTCAGGGAGCAGAAGGAAAGTCATCACACATTGCCTGACCCTGGGTAAAATGGTCCTGATTTGAACCTCACGTGGGGTTAAGTTTACATGAAGTCTGAAACACTGTCTACAACAAGAAAAGTCCCTGTTGAATTCAGTAGAATTTAGATCTCATGGAGAGCAATAAGGAATCCTTTAAATCAGCTGCTGTTATGCCAGTTTTGGTTGTTTATATTTCTAGCTTTTGAAGCTTTGCTAAGGTAACTTGCAAGGCTTCAGGGTGCCTTCCCCTTGAAACCGTACAGTTAAGATGCTCTTCGTCCTGATTCAGCATGATTCTTGGATAGAACACACTGTTTCAATACTTTTGCCTAGACAAGAGCGCTCTTCAAACTAGAGGCTAAAGAAAAGAGTGTGTTATAAAGCTGGAAAGGAACTTTTTACAAAACCATGTATTGGTAGGAAAAAGGCTTTAAGCTGAAAGAGAATAGATGTAGATTAGATAATTAGGAAAAAAAAATCTTACTTTAAGGCTGGTGAGGTACTGGAAGAAGTTGCCTAGAGAGGTTACAGGTGCCCCATCCCTGGAAATATTCAAGGCAGAGTTGGATAGGGCCCTGCCAAAGCTTACTTGGTAGAAGATGTCCCTGCCCATGGTAGAGGGGTTGGAACTAGATGATCTTTAATCTTTCTTTGGATCTGCTACCCCAAATCATTCCTTGATTTTATGAAATCAGGCTGCCAGCACTGGAACATGCATAGAACTTGCCTGGTACACATTGCCAATGGCTGAGATGTACATAGAGGCCCAGCATTCCACACAGGGAAAAGTGAAATGTTTCATACATTTTCTGTACATATAAAAGCTAAGCAGTTCAAGCAGCCTACATCTGAAGCTTGCTGTATAATTAAACACTACTGCATCATCTAAATGTGTGCCCATTACACAGAGTTGGGGTTTTCATTAACAGCCCTGTCAACAAAGCCTCAGTGATACACATTCAAAAAAAAAGCCTCAGTGATACACATTCAAAAAATAGATCATGTTCAAGTGTAGAGAAATTTATGTTTTTACAGACTTTTATTCAATAAATTATATTTAATTTTTCTGAGATTCTTCTTTTTCTAAGGAATAACACAGACAATAGAGTTTTACTTAATAGTTAAAGCAAAAAAACCAAAGAACCTTTTATTTCTCCTTATAAAACTTATGAAGTTTCTGACATTTTCTCTCAGGTCAGAGACATTGCATACAAATACCTGTTCTGCCATTCAGTCAGTGAGGCAAAATCTGAAACCAGTCTCATCCCTGGAATAGCTCAGCAAACAAGCTGCATGTAATCCATTTTTATTATTAATACTTCAGTTAAGATTCAGGTACCATATTTTACTCCTTATAATGAGCATGGTTTTACAATGGATGTTTGGAGTTTATGGTACATAACATCACTGACATCTGCAGACTGCCTGTCATGTGCACCAGAGCTGGATTAAATATAAGTACATTTCTTTGGGCAGTAACAGTGTAGAGAGATAAATTGAAATGTATGTCTACTTTGCTCTACATGCACAAACATGATTTTCCCTGTTATTTCACCACATGGATATATTTGTTATAATTTTGTTTATCAACAAAATATATTATTAGTGTTATATTGCATGTCATGTAAAAAAAGATTAGTTGGTGATGTCTACTGCAGAAAATGCTCATGTGTTTCCAGTCCCAATGATTTTACAGTATAATTCCTAATATCCCCATATGATTTGGGATGAAGACCCAATATTATGCATTTCCTCCTCTCATGTCTTTTACACTATGGGGACAGACATTATATTTCTGTAAGAGGCATGACTTGGCTGATTCCTGGATCCATGATTTTCTTCTGTGCTAGCCATATCTTGAGAAGGCCGAACTGGAACAGAAGGGTCATCAAAATAAATCTCTCCACCTACTGAGTAGTTTATGTTCAGAATTTGATGCGTTGGTGGGAAATATTTTTTCTGTTTCAAACAAAGATCAATTCCTAATTGCCACAGTCCTCATGAGGACGTTCTAGTAGCTAGTTAAGCACCATCTTGCTATTTTTAAAATGAAGCTGTTAAGTTGCAAACCTGCCATCACACATGCACAATCCATCTCACTGTCTGTGGGATACTGCTGGGTCCAGTTTGAGCCCAGTTGTGTAACAGTGGAGCCTGTTATCTTGAATGAAACAGCAGCAGTGTGTTTGTGCTGAGGACAACCCAGGGAGGAAAGCACACAGATAGCTTCTGGGACTTTTGGGGGACAGGCCTTCTCCTCACACTGTCAGTTGCAGCTCATGTGGTGATCAACAGCATCCTCCAGCAACAGCTTGCAGGCTGAAGAGGTATGCTGGCTCTGCTACCTCTCTTGTCCCATGCTCATCCCTCTGAGAGCAGAGGGCACCATATGTAATCCACTGCTGGATGTGTGCAGTGCAGGTGCCATGCTGGACATGGATCAGTGGAAAAAGCTGTGCTTCTGAGGGTTTTCAGGTGGCCATTTTTTCCCACAAGCACAAAACTGTAGGTGCAAAAGCAACATGAGGAGGACAAGCAAAATTTCACAGTCAGCCACCTCAAGGGTAGGAGTGGTGAATCTTTTCAATATGAAGGAATTAATTTTTACATCTTCTGTTCCATGGCTTCCTATCATTGGAGTAGGTTTGCTCCCTCTTAGTTCCTAAGGCTCATCCTTGCATCTACCCCAACAAAATCAGTAGAGTTGGCTCTCTGATCCCATGTATGCATATCTAATGGCTACTACCGAAGGAAGGCATGAAGATGAAGCATGAGGCTGATGTTTGTGCTTGAAATTTCCTCCCCTAATTTGATGCTGGGTTTCATGTTGCACTGCCGTATTTCTCCACAATATATGCAGTAAGTCTCTCTGTATTTTCTTCTGTGGACCTCCTTCTGTATCAGTAAGTTGCACAAAGCCAGATTCTTGTTTTGAACTTTATGGATCTATGTTTAAGATACATGAAACTCCAGTATCATGAAACTATTTAGGACAAAAAAGAACAAAAACCTAACAGCCACTGAATCATAATAATCATAATCAATAATCATAAGATTATTGTTCTTTCACAGTAGGGAAATCTGTTTAATCTCCCATAACTAAACACCCTGGCCTGGGCACTGTGGAGAAGCAGACTATGCACAGTCAGAAATAGCAGCAGGAAAGAATGCACATCAGGGAGCACATTCTTCACCTTACCCTAGAGATACTGAAGAAACAGAAGGGGGAATCTCCTTCAAATAGGAACCAAACCACCCACAGCAAAATTTTCATCAGAAAATGCCCCGTATTAGACCCCAGCTAATCTAATCTGTGTCAGGCTTTTGTTAGGATTCACTCAGAAGTAAGACAGTTGGTAGGACTATCTCAAAGATTTATCAAAGAGGTAGTTAATTTAGTGTCTCATACAGAAAGATCTCAATTTTTATACTATAAAGCTTGACTCCTGACAGTGGGCGTAGTGCAGACCCCAGACACCATCTGGACCTGTGGAGGGTGCAGCCTGTCCTTGCTATCACTCAGAGGGAAGAGAAGGAGAGACATCTGCACTCAGCTTTGCGGTCACAGGCATAACATCAAAAGACAGTTAGTATGGTCTTTAATGTGGGAAGAAGAGTGCAGATTCATTATGAAGTTAAGCCAACAAAAGGCTCTTTTCCCTATCAGCAGTCAATGCTGGTCGTCCCTCTCCTGCTCTCCTGTTTCTGTCACAAACTTTATTTTTTTTTTTTTCTTTTTTAAAGAAACCCAAATAGTACTCAGACTGCAGAAGCAAAATCAACTACGTAGGATTTTCCTCCCTTACTCCCCCCACCCTGACAGAATGATTTTATCACATAATAACCAATCTAAACAGTGCGGTGAAAATCCTACTTTGCATGCAAATGTGCAGACAGTGTTACCACAGGAATGGAGTCTGTTTGGGCATGGGGTGAGCAGAAGCTCTTTGCTCTCTTCTGAACAGACCCAAGTAGTGCAGCAAGACATTTTCAGGGAAAGCAGGAGGAGTATCTCTCTATTACAGCGACTTGATGAGGGTCTCGGGGTGAGAGAAGTGGACGAGAATGTTAGTTCATGATCAGAAGGCTGGATTTATTGATATATGATATATAATACATTATAACTATACTAAAAAGAATAAGGAGAGAAGTTGCAGAGGCTGCTAAGCTAAGAATAGAATAGAAAAGAATGAATAACAAAGTTCTGTGTCTAGCAGAAAGCAAGGACAAACTCTCCTGTGAGTGGTCAGCAAATCTAAACACTCACAGAAGACTAATCACTGCTGCACTTGTTGCATTCTACACTAGCTGATAACAATTGTTTACATTCTTCTTCTGGGGCCTCAGCTTCCCAGAAGATGAACAGATCTCAAAGAAAAGATTTCTATGAAAAAATGTCTGCGACATCTCTCCTGGTTTTTGCCACTTTGCTTTGACTTTACTGCCCAGAAGGAGACATTTTCAGATGCAGGAACCCTACAGCCAACAGGAGGTTAGCAGCAGGAAGATTTGTCCTCTACCCAGAGAGTCAAGTGGTTCAGACCAGCCTCATACCTTTCATAGGAAAGCAGAATTATCTGCATACACTCCAGCTGGGATTGAGGCTCTGTTTACCATCACTCTTCAGTTTCGGAGAAATTGTAAATGACTCCTTGCCTGTACAAAAACCAGGGTTTCATGGCAAGACAGATTTGGCCTTCTGCCTGCTGCATTGCCTTGGCCCTTTGGAACGAGACTGCTAAAAACACTTGACAGCTTGTTTCCACAGATTTTATACTATGCCCTGAAGTCATGCCATAATCATGTAGCTAGCACTGCTGGTGCCTACATGTCCCCATGCTACAGGGGGACACTAATGTAATGGCATAGATAACCACTTCCCAACAGTGTGTAGCTGACATGAGTGTTGGAGATATGCTGTCCAGACACCTCTCACATTCCTGTGAGAGCATCACTGCAAGCTATGAAAACAGCTCACTTGTCAACTGGCAGCCACCCATGCTAAATAACTGGGTGCAGCCCTATAAGAGACTTTTAACATCTGGTTCTCTGCCTATATTTGAAATCACCCATCTCATTGTTATCAGGAATTACTAATAACCCTTCACTGGTTCCTCACAGTTGGTGGTATGTACTAAGCACTTGTCCAGCTGTGTTTTTGAAACACAGTGATAGAAATTTGATCTAATATTCTTGCCACCTTACTTATGCATGCTTTGTCTTATCTAAGTGGTTTCAACACTTCATACCTTCCGTTTCTCTCGCTGCTGCATGTCAATATTCTCTGTTTATTCTGCAGGGAACATACAAGCTTTATTTGCACAATTGTGAGTACAACAGGGCCCCAAGATTACTGTTCCTCCCATAGATGAGGCTTGAATTTTAGCATTACTCTGGATTCAGGCTGAAGGATTCACACACTCATTCAGGCTGGGATTCAAAAGTAGCAAATAGCAAGGTGACGGATAGCTACTTCTGGCTTTTGGCATGTAAGCAAAGGATTTAGCAGGCTGTAACTGCACAAGCTTACAAAGCCTGGAACAGACTGGCAGGCACTGACGTTTGTGTCAGCTGAAAAAGAAAGGAACAACAAAAAACATGGAACACAGAACAGTAGTACTTCAGAAAGGAAATCTCAGCTATTTGCAGGATGCCATCAGCTGAAATTTCTAAAGACCAGAAGGGCCCATTTTAAAGTGCTCAGCATGCCCAGTCAGGGCCAGGTTTTCAGTCAAGCTCAGTTCCCATGGAGGCAGCTAAACAAGAGCCAGATTTTTAAAAGCACTCAGTATCCAGCTGTTTCCATTGCAAAAATTCTGTCCCAGTTTTTAAACAGACCTTAGCACCACCCAACAGGCTGTGTTATTTCAAAAGCTCGCTCTAAGTGACTTCACACCTGGTGTCATTGTTTCATTGGCTACCTGTAGAAGATCAGGCCACCTCCATTTCTGCCTTCTTCCACCTCTCCTGAGCCCTGATGTGATCTGAATAATCAGAACTATCCAATATCTGTTCTGGGTACTGTACAAAGGGGGAATATCAAGAAATGCACCTCACAGACTACAGCATGGTGAGCTTCACAGTTCCGCCAATTTACCAGGCACTTTTGAGCTGCAAGAGCCAGCATTGTGTGTTGACTGCCAATCATGCTGACTCACGTCAAATTATGTCATCTTCCAAATGTCTGAGTTTGGAGGTCTCAACCTTTTTCATATGCAGATGAAGTTGAGAGTTTCTTTCTCCTGAAGTCTGCAGAAAAACAGAAAAGACAGCAGACTCCATGATTCAGGGAAGACTGTGTGGCAGGTGATATAAAACATTATCTGATTATCAACACTTGTAGAAATTGCAGTCTTCCTTCCATCAGCATGTCAGTGTGAAGGTTTCTAAGGGCAGGAGTAACCCTCTGCTAGGAGAAGCCAGCCTCAGAGGTCCTAAACCACACACAGCTCTTACACTTTCTCTCAAAAATTCTGAGAGCATGTAGGAAGTGCTCAAAATACAGACAGCGTGGGAAAGGGTAACATCTTCTGCCCTAGTGCCTAATTCAGACCATGGAATGAATCACAGAAATTCTCAGAAGGTGATCTATGAGAAGAACCAATTTTCTTTTATTTCAGTTGTTTGTGTTGGGACTTTTCTGTTTGTTTGTTTGTTTGTTTGCGTTGAGTTTGGAGGTTTTTTGTTTGGTTATTTGGTTTGGGCAGGGTTTTAGGGTTTTTTTGGGGGGGGCTGGTTGGGAATGGGGAGAGGTTGTTCTTTTATGTGAAGATCAAGGTGACAGAGGGGAAGGGCAAAAACTTGATTCAAGGAGCCCACCACACAGACAGGCTCAGGCTGTGCACTCTAAGGCATGGGTAGCTGAAGACACTTTTATCCTTTCAGAGAGAGCTTAAAATGTTCAAAACAAGCTACTTCAAAGAAGAAAAGACCTGAAGAGCAGGTGAATTTCAGTCATTTTTTAAAAAGATGCAGTTAATTTGAGAGGCATGTATCTACTCATTCAAAGCGTCATTCTCTCCTCTCATTTCCTCAATCCCCCTTGCTGTGTGACCATGTGACACGCAGCCGTTTGGTGAGAATCGAGAGAGATATTGGCAGTTTGGGAGCTGTTGTTCCTGCTTATGTATGCAAAGAACATAATTGCTAAGTGCATCATCTGTTGTAATTTGCACATCCACACACAGAATAGATCAGGGCATTCTTCCCACAAGGATGCAGTGCCTTTTTTCCCTCTCTGCTTTTCTGGGCAGTAAAATATTAGGTCTTCTGGATGTCACTGCAGCACAGGCTGAACCAATGCCCTAGGAGGTGATCCCTGCCCCAAATATCTTACACTCTTAATATAGCTGCAGACAACCAGAATGTGAAGCAGTTTTTCTGTAACTCTCTTGTTTCACACACAAGTTTGAAACTACTTGAGAAATAATTTAGGTAGGTCTGCAGCAGGTGTGAGATGCTAGCAATGCCAAACCCAGCACTACAAAAACACTCTGCAGTCACAGACACACCAAGCAGGAGCTGTGTGGATCCCAAAGGTTTTCTAAGCAAGGGCAAACCATGGAGCAGTCAGTGAATACTGGTTTGGAAAGCAAAAATAGCAGCTGAAAAGAAAAAGTAGCATCTCTGTAATGATAAGAAGACAAAATACTGGAAAAATGGTTAGAAATCTAGAGAGAATATCAGGGTGATTTTCAGGCTCCCCATCAGTTGTGTTGATTCTTACTGTCAGCCATTTGACTTATCATGATCTTCTGCAGCAGAAGCCAAGCCAGTATGCTCCTCAAAACCTTAAGATGCAGGTCAGACAAAGCCCTCACCTGAAAGTGCAAACTTCACAGGCATATTAGACACCTCAGAAACCAGCCTTATGCTTCCTCATGGCAGGGACAGGGTCTTGTTGTTGTTCCATCTGACTCCCCTAAGTCTTTTCTCCCCTAAGTTCTTGTTCCATCTGACTCCCCTAAGTAAACATGCAGCTCATAATGTGTCTTGAATTCCTTTAATTTCTTCACCAAGCTGTACTTCTTGCAGAAGATTCCTCAATTACTGTTTAGGACCTTCAGCAATAGAATCTCATTGTCCAAAGACTTTTTTCAGTCTGTGACAGACCCCACTGATGTTTATATTAAGATCCTTTACTCAGTGGATCCTGATCATGTTGTCTCAGGGAGCCTAATCTCTTTCCCTGATGCCTGGAGTGCTATGTCTCTTTTTAAGCAGAGATTCAAAAGAGAAAATTTCCCTTCAGACAGTGGTCTTTAAAACAGCAATGCACCTTGTGTGAACACATGGAGAGCCCGCTGAGCCTCCATCAGTGTTGGAATGTCAGTTCCTTCCCAGCCTAGCTCTTCAGGTTAGTGGAGCAGAGAGCTGCACAATTGGATGCTACTTTTGTGTAGCAGCACCAGAAATGGGGGAGCTGGGGACTGCCAGTGAGCACCAGGCATTTTCCACACATGTGCTTTCAGGTTATGCTTTATGTGTGCATGCAAAGCGCTCTCCTCCAGCTGCACCACGGGGACGTGGCCCCCAGGCAGAGCCAGAGCCACTAGAGGGCATTTGAAGGACATCACATGAGTGGGTGGCAGGTGTCTGGGCTGGGGGATGAGCCAGCCCTGCCAGTGTGTCCCACTGTTCCAGGCTGAGGCATGCAGCAAGACGTCTGATCTCAGTGCCCTTCTCATTCTATCTTTCTGCAGTTGCCCCTGGGTACTTTGAGTTAGTGGCTTGCAGGAAGCATGGCATAAGTTCTTTCCATGGGTGAACTGCTGCAAATGGGCAGCAGCTGAGGTGGAGCAATACTGCTAAATGGACTACTGAATTACTATACCTCCCTTGATCGCATCCTTGAAAATAGCTATGCATGTAGATATCAAACAAAGCTTTTTTCATCAGTTTTAATCAGCTGCCTGCAACCTCCTCATTTAGTGTTTCTTGGCATTAAGTCAGAAGTCCATGATTTTCCTATATTTTGCCCATCTACTCTCTCTTAATAGAGAGAGCTATTCTCAAAGACCAAACTTTAACAAAAGCCTACACCTACATTTCATACTAACCTCTTTCAAGTCCATTTCCCTAGACTGAGGAGTTGAATGTGGCCTTCTGTATTCCAGATGAAGGACAGGGCCTTCAAAACAAAATATCTGCAGTGACTTCATCACCACATCTGCCATCCAAAGGGAATGCCTGACACAGACTATATAAATCCTTTCAGTCAAGCTTAAACAGCTCCCCCAGTGTTCCTCTTTACTTCCTCGTTATAATTTTTTTTCAAGAGACCAACAGTACAGAAACAGCATGCTCTTTCAGCAGGCACTTGCTTGGTGATATTCTGCACAGAAAATCAGATGAATTCCCATGAGTAAAGTTTGCATTGCAGAGTTTCAGGTTGGTATTTCTACCAACTGCTCCGATTGTGTTAGAGGAAAGGGATAGGGAGGACAAGGGTGAGCTTCCACTTGCAGTGGGACAAGAAATACTAGAATGAGTTTGCCTTTTTCTTGTCTATTGTCAGGGTTTTTTGTAGTCCAAGAATGACCAAATTCTGCCTTAGTTATCTCCCCATCAAATTGCTTGGCAAAACTTCAGATGTGCAGGAGTGGCCTTCTAAAAATAAGCAGGAGTCTTGCAGAGTTGAGAAGGAAATCCTAATGCTTTCCACAGACTTGAGAGAAAGGACGCCAAGCCAGCATTGAGTCAGACAGGTCAAACTCTACAAAAGTAGAAAGGGAAACAGTCTGTCTATCCCTCAGACATTCTTAGTTTGAGTCAGGGGATTGGGAGCCCTTTGGGTACGGGTCCAGAGTCTCAAGCCCTATAAGTGGCAGAGAAGCACAACACCATGACTCATCCATATGTGCTAGAATGCAGCTGTTGTGGGGTGGCACTGGGAGTGATAGGCTGGATTTAGCTCAGGACACAACTGCTCAGGTGCAGTAGTATGAGCACCTGTCTGCTCTTGGAAGCAATCCTGATGGACATGTGAGATAGCATTGGGGCTTTTGTGTTTCTCACTGGGGTTGCTACACCACCCTTCTGCTTCCAGGAGCTTGGATTGAGCACATCAAGCTTTATAGTCAAGAGAGGCACTTTTATACAAAGTCATGCCTTAAATCTCAGCAATAACTCAGAAGGCAGTGCAGGGATTATTTTTATGCCAGTGGTAGGGACAAGAGATGTTTCTTGGGGCACAGTAGCAGACCTGTGGGTAGAGCTCAAGAACGTTGATAACGTTATTCTGAGTCCAGCATCCAGCTTTTTTACATAGCAAGTCAGGTTTTACAGGCATTGAGCTACCTGTCTCCATTAATGAATTAAGACCCAGCAAAACACAAACTGAGCTAATTGGTATATTTTTCCCTTAAGAAGAGAATTAGAAAACACACTTGTACTGGGAATTGCGAATGATACATTCTGCCTGGAGGAAAACAAATTATCACTCCAGCAGGGAAACTCACATCCCCAGGGTTCTGAAAGCAGCTCATGTTGACTCTCTTGTTTTAGTCTGTGGGGGATTTGAGAGGAATGATTTGAGACAGGAGCAATGGGGAAAATTCTCTCCTTGTGTTCTCTTTCTCTTTTACATGACTGTCACACAACAGGTGATGAACACGCTTCCTCAAAATCGTTGTGGTAAATGCAGATTACATTTCATACACAACAGACAGTTGCTGCAAATCTTGACTTTTTTACATTCTTTACATTCTGTACATTACAGTGTACATTCTTTAATGATATACTGTTTTCAGGGAGGCCATAGATGCCATTCTGTTCAATAAGTAATAGATTATATATTTTTCCTCCCACAGCATGAGGTGCTGTTTGAAAGGAGAACTGAACTAAATAAAGTAAATAAATAAACTAAATAAAGTTCCCACAGTGAACAGAAGGCACTACAGTTACATAGTTAAAACTGCTGCTGGTTTCAGGATGGCTTTGTCATCTTAGGTTACCTTGGTGACACACAGGTGGGAGAAGACTAGTGTGATACCATAATCCTGACTTCCACAAGAATGTAGTATTTTCCTTGGGCTGCTATGCAAATTCTTGAAACCTCCTATGAAAGCCATCTGATCAGATCTTGTATGAATTTGGGCTATTGCAAGGATACTCCAGAGGTTGTCTGAGGAGACAGTTCACATATGTCCAGTGTTAGACACCAAGAGAGGACATGAGCTTCGCAGATCGCATTTCAACAGTGACTTTATCAGTTGTCAAGGCTGCACAAGCACTGGATTTTAAAGTTGA
Source organism: Ammospiza caudacuta (assembly GCF_027887145.1). Classification (NCBI taxonomy): domain Eukaryota; kingdom Metazoa; phylum Chordata; class Aves; order Passeriformes; family Passerellidae; genus Ammospiza; species Ammospiza caudacuta. The sequence continues at coordinate 42,079,677 of NC_080632.1, forward strand.
AATTAGGTGTGGAACCTTAAAATACCACTTTTGTGGAATCTTGGCTTCTGGCATGGTAATCTTACCCTGGTGATGTCATGTGGACAACATTGCCATGTCCTGGTGAAGTCACTGCAAACAGGTTATGTTTGCAACATCAAAGAGGAAAGGAACAAAGTAGAAACATACTTTTAGTATTAGGTTTAAAAAAATCCTGTATTTAAAAGGTGTATTTCTTCTATGATTACAAGTGTGGGAAAATCTGGGATACAGAACTTCTGCATAAATTGAATAAGTTATCATTATTGGACAGGAGTTATGGCAAAGTAAATCTACTGGATGCATAGAAATTATAATTCTTAGGAATACATCAGGATTACATCAGGACAAATAAAGGCTGAAGGTAAACTTCGGTCAGACAGTAAATACAAAATAAAAATACTGTACACAGACTTCTGAATAAGCACATGGAAGCTTGAGCAATTTCTTAAGAGAGCCAAAACATCTTGCTGACCTCTGTTTGTAGGGAGTGCTATTCTCCTTATGGTATAAGACAAGATTCAGTTATGCGCATTTATCAAAGTATTTGTCAGTATTTGTGTGTTTGTACTAACACGAGTCTAGATGGCTGTATATGGGTACAGCACAATGAAAAAAACTTAAGCAAAAATTAACATTTCTTAATTTTGTTTTTTTCTTTTCATGGTAATATCTGCTGTCATAAGATAATAATGTGTTCTACTATATAGGCTTTGAGAATCAAAATGTAACATGTAGCCCTGAACATTGTCATCTTCCTGGCAGAAACACAGGGTAGTATTTGGAGGAATTTATGTTTGCTGACAAAATATCTAGTTTCCTACGTGCAGACCTATTAGCTACTTGTAGATTTTAAAACATGCGCTAAGCAGCTGTGACTGTGTGGGCTAATGCCGCATCCAAACCCGTAGCCTTCTCCTCTCTCCTCATTCAGACTGCTGGGAGAAAGGGCTGTGCTCTATTTTCTGTGCAGCCGAGGGTCTCTCAGGAGACACCTCTTGTTGAGTGAAGAGTGTGCCTCAAGAAGGCACACAAGCAAGAAGTGTAGAGCTGCTACTGACTTTGACAGGCTTCCTCTTGTTACTTCCTCATAATCCCATCTTTCAAGCTAGTATTTGGAGTGGGCAAGCGACTTTATGTGGAGATTTTTGTGCTTCTCAAAAAGAGACAATTATACACAGTGATGTTTTTGACTAAGCAATGCGACACAATCTCAATTACACTTCAGCCACCACATATTTTCAGTATTGCAATCACAAGAATCTTTCTGTGAAGAATAAATTGTAGACAAAGTAACTTACTGAGAAGAGCACTGTTTTTTGATATCTCCCTCATACAAACAAATAATAGTTAATAACATTAATTGAGCAGATTCTAGGGCAGCTGGCCAAGGAAAGTATTTGTCTTGTGCTGAACACCTTCTGTTGCACTCTGCAAACACAAGCTGCTAGAATGACCTCAGCACTTCTTTTGCTTTTGTTCAAAGTCACCGAGATGTTTATGATTCAGTTTCCTCCCTATCTCAGCAGTAAATACCTACGCAGCAAAGGCCTGTAAATCTGCCATTCAAGCAGCAAAAAACAACAACATGCCAATCCAATAAATGACTCCCTCACAGTGTTTTCATTATACAAAGAATACTTTTTCTGTGTTCTGTCCAAGAACACCATCCTGCAAAGTTTGCTTTATAGTAAACAAGGGAGGTCCAGCAGAGATGGGCAGCAGATCAGAGGAGAATGTCATGTTGACTAAAGCAGGGTGAAAAAGAAAAGAAGGCGTAGTTATTGTTGAGCATGTTCTTAAATTATCCAGTGATTCTGTTAAATTAACTTTCCTACACAGATTGCATTTTTTTTGGAAGTGGCCTTTTGTGGCGGTATTCATTAATACCTGGATATTTAGCAGTTCTGTGAATGGTTTGATATTCTTTTCTGCTTTCTGAGTAATAAAATGAATTATTTTCCTGTATATTTTGCTGCTAATCCACTAGAAAGGGATAATCAACCAACAAGCAGTTGAAGCAACTTTTTTGTGGGTAAATAATAATTTATATTTGGCTACAAAGTGTATTTCAAAACCTTGCGAACAAAAAAATCTGTCAGAATGTAAACTAGTGCATTCATCATTTACAAACTGAAGAAAAGACTGTTTCAAACTTACTGAGTAGTTTGCTCATTATAATTTGTTCAACTTCAAAGTATGTGATAAAGCAGTGAGGAAAACAATTTTGAAATGCCTCTTTCAGTGCCCAATGCCCCATTTATACATCTGCTGATAAATAAATGCAGAGCAAAGATGGTGTTAAAAAATAATTTTGTTTCACTATTGCTACTTTTCTTTTGAGAGCTAGTAGAGATCAGCATTTTTCTTTCCCTATAAAGGTATATTTTCAACATTTCTTTATTACTTAGGAATAAAAATAAAACACCTGCAAATAAAAAAAAACTCTAAGAAAACTAAACCAACCAACCTGAACAACAAAAAAAAAACCAAAACCCACAACAGCCCCACAAAAACACAACAAAAACCTCCACAACACCAAAATCAAACAGGCCCCCTTGCAAAAAAACAACACACACACATGAAAAACCCTAAATAAAAGAACAAAGAAAGGCAAAGAAAAGGACCAGAAATCAAGAGCTACAATCAGATTGGCTCAAACATTTTATATCTTGAAGGACTTGGTTGTCTTCCATATCTCTGGGCTCAGCCTGTTGCACAGGCATCCATGCATTTTTCTCCTTCAGAATAAAAGCCATTTTGCCATTTTCAGTTGTGGCAGGATGTTATATAAACAGCTTTTTACCTAACTCAGGAAAAATAAGAGGAAGAAGAGGAGAAAACCCAGATGATTTCATCTGTTTGTTGCATTTCTCTGTAGTGGCTTGATTTTAAAAAACTGAGACACTTGCTTCAGTAGGTATGTTTTAGAGCTGATGCCAGGAAGGGAATAAAAGTGGTGAGACAAAGAAATAGAGAGAAGGTCAGAGCCACTCCTCTTCAGTGTAAGAATGTGGAAAGAGAACAAAGGGGGAGGATGAGCAGACAAGAGCTATGTGAGCCTTGGAACAAGAGGAAATGGCAAATTGTTTTCTTGAAAACAAGAAAAACAGAATTCAACACTTTCTGCACATAGAAAATAATGTTAAAATGTTAATTTCAACATGTAGAAAATAATGTTAAAAGCAACAATCAGCTGAGGAAGCTGAAACCTAGGGATCTTGAAAGAAGGTTCAGCTTTGGCAGTATAATAAGACAGGGAAGAAAAGAGGGGAAAAGTCTCAGACCCAAGGAAAGTCAAAGCACTGCAGGAAGACAGAATGAGGAGGTCAGCTCTGTCTGTGTTCATCTGCACACCAAGGGCTTGGCGCACATGTGTGTCTGCACGAGGAGGAGGGCAGAGCAGTGCACAGTGTGACTGCACTGTGGCACACTAGAAAGAGTGCTTACCACAAGAAAAAGACACACCAGAGTGATTTAGCACCAGCTGTGCTTACTATGTTTTAAATGGTTTTTTTTTCCCTTGTTTTGTACAAACAAGCCTAATTTTGAGCAGGATATTGTCCTTTCATTGCCTTCCCTGTAGCTGATGTTCTTGTCAGCATCTCCTGCCCTAAAATACAAACCGCATTGTAATGATGCTGCAGTGCACTAACTTTCAGGGACAGTGGGAAGATCAACCCTTTGATAGCTGTGAGGCCTCTGCTGCCAGAGTAGGAATAAAAGCCTTCAGAAAGGGATGGCCTGGCTGCTCCTTATTAAGGTATTTAGTATATTTTGTCATGAAACACTGGAGAATCACAAAGTAACACACGGGCAAAGCACAAGGCCCAAGGAACAATAGGAAGCCAGTGGTGACTGCTTTTTTCTAGCTCAAACTACCTTGTTGATTACAGCGTGGTAATAGCAGTGTTTCGCAGGCAGATGTGCTCCTTTGTAATGCACTGTGTAGGAACAAGGGAAAATTAAGGAACACAGGGCTGGTCCCCACCTTCCTCTCCAGTAGTACAAGGCTCCAGAGAAAGGCAATGCTGCCCAGGGCAGGAATAAGCACCATCTCATTTTTTTTATTGCCTGAAAGATCAATTATAGAAAAAACAAAAAATGGCAGATTTTAAAAAGTGTGCATCGCAACTGTAGGAAAATATCCTAGCAAGGTCATGGTAACAGTTTGCTCCTGTCTATTTTATCTCTACCTATTGTAAATTCCACTACCCTGCTATGTCACAGAACTTAGAAAACTCTTTCTACAGACCTGAATTAAGAGCTGTCTCTGGAAAGATTATCTAAGATGTCTATCTCAGATACCTGGAAAACCTTAAGACATCTTTATTGCAGAGAGCTGTAATTATCTAATACACCGGGAATATGATTCAATTACACATCTATTGCAGAAGCAGAGCCAAAAAACCCCACAACAAACTGTGCAAGTTTGCATTTCTATAACTGCAGAAAATTGGGTGGTCCAGTAACCTTGCCAAGGTGTTAGCCATCAGGAACTTTATTCGGTATGCTATGTGTCTGTTCCCCACAGCCTTGCACTACAAAGGAGGTTAGGACAGGGGTTCCTTCAGGCATGTGGTGGAGCTGTGTGCATCAAAAGCAATACTGAAAGTGTAGCTTGAAGCAAGAGTAAAATGTGGTATCTTTACAGCAGTGTTATTTCACAGAAATACTGCCTTGTCTAAGTACTCTGGATAGCCAGCCAACTCACCACAAAATAGGAGAAGAGGGGTTGGGCTAACACAAAACAGGCATGGATTTGCCCTCTGAGGCAAGCCAGACCGTAGGAGCATAGTACTGGAGGCAGAGGGGGCAACACCAACCTCCCTGAAGTGGGCAGCCTGAGTCATGCCAGGTGAGTTCTGTGGAGAGCCTGGTGCTCTTTATGGATGGAACCTTAAGTCAGCAGCCCAGGAATGCACTTTCTCACAAAATGTGTAAGCCTGTGTGTATGCATTCCCTGAGGACCTTGGAAAGAGGACATGACTTCTGGTGCCAGTGCCATTCATTTGGCTGTCTGTCCCAGGCTGAGGTAGGCAAGAATTTTTTTAGAGAGTTATGATGATCCTCAACATCACCATATGTAAACTTGATTAAAATCGTGCTGTCCTATTAGCCCATTTTTACTTAGCCTTTCCTCAGGCAGGTTCCCAAACACTAAGCAAAATGGACTTCAGGATCTAACTCAGGGAATTTATTTTCTTCCATCACAACAGGAGAGAATGTTCTGCTCTAAGAATCTGAAAAAGATTTTTAAAGTATATCCACAAAAGAAGTTTCCTCTGGAACCCTTATTTCCTGGCTGCAGTATGCCTGTCACATTTCCACTGATTCATTGTTCAGCTTCAGGAAAGAAAACGGCTCTCAGTCCCTTTGCTGAAGTTTGCTTCATTTGTAGCATAGCCTGTGATAAAATCCTCACTGCACTGTCTTGGATATTCACTGCATCCTTGTTAAACAAGGGGGAATGCTTGATGCATAAATTATCCTGCGCTTAATTTTGCATGTCATATAATTTTAGAGCATTTAGAAATGCTGGTCTTAGCCAGCATTTATCCTCACAGCTGTGGCAATTTCAGTCTCAGTGACTTGCTTGCTAAGGATACAACACGGAGTTTCCACTGTAAGCAATGCCCACAGTGTCTGAGGGACAACAGAAAACTTTAAGGCATAAACTCTCTTACCAAGCAGCATTCACCTTTCTGCAAAGAACAGGCATGTAGATCAAGTTCTGCTCAAATGCCTGCACTGACCATGACCACTATGAACAGACTCCAGCCCTCCAGTCCATAAGCAGAGCCAAGGAGCATGACATCACCCAATCACTTAGCAGTCACACAGCTTGCTCTTTCCAAGTGTGTCTTTCCCTCTACCTGGTTTTGCAGGCTCCCAAAACAGTGCAGCAGGAGAGAGAATGTTTTTCAAACCTGCTTGCTACAGTGGGCTGTGCCTCCAACGCACTTCAGTATATTTAACTGGAGACAGCTGCAGCAGGCATAAACAGTATCAAACCCTGGTGAGTTTTAGGTCAGCCGCAAGACTGCAGGCAGTCCTGCCCGCTGCAAAAGTACAACCCTTCCCACAGGCCGGGATAGGAAGCCTTCACCTTACCTTACCTAACCTTGACAAATCAAAGTATCATGTATTCTTATATAAATTCCTGATGGAGACAGGCAGCTGACTTCATTTTCTGAAACAAAATTATCCAGAGAGACTCATACTTTAAAGGAAGTTTAAAAAAAATACTATTAAAAAAATCTTGTTCTGTTTTTCACAAACAGCAGAAACTCCCTCATTAGCTAAAGGACATCACATTAAATAGAGAACAGATGTTGTAAATAATGAAACTTTTTCTTGAGAATACTAACAAAAGGCCTCATGGTTCCCCTAGCATCTGTGTTACATGTTGTACTCTGAAACAATCCACTTATATTTTACTCTTCATCTGTCAGTTGTGAAAGTGTTTTTAAGAAGGTAGTGAACCACTCATTCAAGATTGGATGACTGAAGATACCCCTGGACATGCTCAAGCAAAACAGAACCAATCTCTTTAGGAAAGAGAACCAGCAAGCAGGCTCTGTGTGTAAACAAAATTCTCCTCACAAGAAAACACGATGACCATCATGACAGATTTGTTATCTTAAATGGACAATGAGATGTGGTCAGGGCATGTGAGCTTAAAGGAAATGGAGTGAGGCACCTGCTTCGGACCTCTGCAGTTTGTTTCAAGTCATGGAACAATTCCCCTCTTCTCCTCATTTTCATCCTCTTTCCAGATAAAGGCCACAACTCCAGCTTTAGTAGCAACTGAATTTTTTTTCTGTTGTAGAATTCCAGGAAAAGGATCATGCCTGAAAACGACCATTTCATTATTTGTGAACTGAAGCAGCTGAGAAATGCTTTGAGAAAGGACATCCCAAGGTTAAAAAGAAGGAAATGTTTCTTCACCTGTTCTTGTGCCTTACATCTATCTCATGATTAAACTTGCAATATCTGCTCTCTGCCTCTCTGTGGCTGCTTCCATCTGTGCAATTGTGTTGGGGTCACTACTCTAAAATCTGCAGCTGTCCTCAGCCTTTCCTTTGCATAGTCATTTGTCACACCAACAGGTTTCCACCTGAAGGGTTTGTTGGCAGCAGGAGAGTCTCTGTGAGAGTATTTGAACACCTGCCCTAAAACAGCCATTTCTGAATTTAGCCAGGGAAAATCAACTAACTGGTAATTCTCCCCTCTATTAATCAGTGATGGAGGCTTGCAATGCCCCAGCACATTTCCCAAAACACTGTTTTTCATCTAACATGGTAAGCATCTAAATTTAGCTCCTGGTCTGAGCAGTACTTGAGAAAAAAGCTCAGTCACAGAAGCCTACTCTGAAGTGCCCAAGTTCCCACAGCGCAGATATCCCCATGCCTATTAACCTCTGCTTCAGCCTGCTCTTGGAGAGGCAGTCCAGGGCCATACCAGTTGCAGAAATGCCAGACAACAGTGAATGTGGAGAGTCTGGTTCAAGCATGGCTTAAAGAAAGAGGCCATGAAGGCATACAGTTGAAGGAAAAGTAAAAGGTAGTTGTAAAGCAATTCCCAGGCTTGATTCTATAAATAATTAGGCTCTCTCAATTGCCACTTTATAAACAATAAGATTCTCACACAGTCTTCCCATAACAGCAAAACACTCTGTCCTTGGGCTCTCTAGGAAAAGATAGCTACTCTGGGAACAGATATGGAGGTTTTGGGAACTTTTCATATCACAGTGGGAACGCTGGTCCTGTTTTCAATAAACAATCACAGGTATGGTAAAACAAAAGGAGTGGTTAGAGTTTTCTCTGTTAACCTATCGTGAGCTTGGATTTTGCAATATGCATGAAGTTAATTAGCACTGTTATATAAAGTGGCTGATTGATCAATAAATTGGAGTTCGATGCTCATCAATCAGATGGTCGTCTCCCTTCACTTCAATAAGTGAAGATGCCCCTGAAGTCTGGATCCTAGCAGTGATACTGCTCAGCTTCCTTTGAAGTGGAGTCCTATTAAAAGCACTGAGAAATTTTATCAACAACAGGAGTCACTGAAAAGCCATGCTTCTGCAACCACAAAGAGAATATAGTTACAAAACGTGGGGCAAGAAAACAGATAAATCTGTTGGTTTTGCTGACAGGCATAGCCCATCTCCTGGATAGGTCACCTGGGCAGTGGACTGGTACATTATGTCTGCAGAACTGTTGAAAGACCTTGTGCTTATATAGAATCAGAGAATTCTAGGTCGAGAAAAAAACCCTACTCTGGGACAGGAGATTCATCTAATCCAGCCAGTAATATTGTCTTCTTCAGTTTAATGAGAGCTAATTTCATTGTAAATCCCATCACAAATTCCTTATATACCTTATTGCTAGCAGATTTTTATATTTTCTCTGCTATCAGTTATTATGTGATGTGTTAGTCTTCAGCAGAGTGCCCTCATATCAGATCCCTTGAATCCAAAGATGGTACCTCAGAGAAATAAAGTCACAGCACAAAGCCCACATGCCAGCTGGGTTGGTCACTGCACAGCATGTGGTTGAGAGCAGGGAGACAGAGCAGGGTTGTGCCTGGGAGCTGGCTCTGCCGTGCCTGCCTCGTGCCTCTCTGCAGCCACAGCCTCTTGAGCCTGTTCTGGGGCTTTCCCACCTGCAGAGGTTACAGCACGGAACTCCAGCATTTTATTTACAAGCTTCCCATGAAATGTGACTGTGGAAAGTTGACCTGGGCTGGATGCCAGGTGCCCACCAAACTGCTCTAACACTGCCTTCGTCAGCAGGGCATGGGAGGGGAAAAAATAAAATGGAAAGCAATTCATAGGCCAAAGTAAGACAGTTTACTAAGGGAAAAGTAAACTGGTGCTTACTCCAACAAAGGAAAAACACAATGATTTTATTCTGCACTTCCCATGGACTACTGCCCATGAAGCAGGGCTGCAGCACATGTCACAGCTGCTCTGGAAGGCAAACACTGTAAACAACCAGTGCTCTCCCTTCCTCCTCCTTTACGTAGCTTTTCCGTCTGAGCTGACATCGTATGGTAAGGAATGTCCCTTTGGTCAGTTTGGGTCAGCTGTCCCGGTTATGCCCTCTGCCAAGATTTTGCCCAGCCCCAGGCTGCTGGTGGGAGGGTGGAACGGTGGAGAGACAGCGCTGGTGCTGCGAGAGCCGCTCAGCAGCAGCCAGAACTCTGGTGTGTCACCAACACATCTGTAGGGGCCAATGCAAAGCACCGCAGTGTGAGGGCACCTGTGGGAAATTGAACTCCATCTCTATAAAATGACGACAAACAAAACTGCTTGCATTAAAGCCCTGCTGCGCCCTTGTCCATATTGTGTGTACTTTCCCAGATGAGGAAGTGTTCATGAGGAAACATCCCCCTGTCTTCCCCGTGTGGGGATAAAGTTAGTGGCTAATGTGTACAGCAGGGTCTCAAAGGTTTCTGGAACTCATAAAATAACAAAGAACAGGAAATATTTACAAAGCAAACTCAAGTGAAAATAAATGAATTTTCTTTCATCCTTCAGAAGCTGTTGGGTTTTAAAGTCTGCTACACTTACAGCCACTTTAGAACTATGAGGTGAAAATTCAGGTAGGTTCAACTAAGAGAGTATTAACTATTTTATGTGTCACATTTGAATTAATGGCTCAGATGTTGTCATTCTCAGAGAAGTGCTCAATATGGAAGTGTGGTTTCTGGGAATGCAAATAGCTCACACGGGTTTTTGGCAATGATAAACAAATGGATGTTTGCACAGGTGTAATTAAGCACAGAAGAGGCAAACCTCTGCACAGAACTGATTTACAGTCAAATTTATGAGCCTTGAAAATCCAGATTACATTGCATGTTGCTGTGTTATCAAACTGCTGTTTCAGTTTCTTGAATTACCATATCTTCCGAATAATGTAAATTAGGTGATAACTTTGGAAATAAGGTGAAATTGGTTTAAACTCTGACAACGTCAGTGGAGGGGGCAGGGGGTAGGCAGGACAGTGTATGAGTAGTGCCTTATTGCAAGAACAGGAAGTCCATCTTCCGAAACAGAAACATAAAGCACTGCAAGTCATGGAAATAATTTAATAGAAGGTAGTATCTACCTTCATGGCAGTATGTCTTTTCCAAATAGTGCACCAATAGATAAAGAATATTCTTTACTTTGAAGAATTTGCCCTTGCAATAGAGAAGTAAAACCAAAACTATTTTGTACATAGGTAAGATATTTGGGGATGTCATGAAGAATGTTGGACTCATCATAAAAGTTTAAACAAACCTAACTCTGATATTGCTAATGCAAAACTTCAATCCCTTCAAAATCAGAGCCATCATTCAAACAAGATTTCCTGCAACTCTAAAGGCTTACTAAATCTCATAACAGAAACAGATTATTCCAGTTCTTTATTCCTCCCTTACATCAATCAGCCCAATCTGAATTCAACAAATTTCAGGAAATTGAGAAAGTTATGAAAGAATTTTAATGTTATTTAAGAAATTTTCTGTCTTCCTTATGATTACTACATACTCAAAATTGTAACAACCAGCAGATGTCTCTGCAACCACTGATCAGTGCTGCACACAAGAGGAAAAGAGGAAGAATTTAATGAGTGAGCCTTCACTTTTAGGTTGACTTCCAGAAATGTCAAACCTACACAGCAAATTTCCGAAGAGCAGAGACTGACAGCATTATAGCAGCACTCCCTAGGAAGGAATCAGCATCTTACTTGGTTTTAAAAATAGCAAAATGAGCACTTTAGAACTGTCTGTTTACAGAGTGGTTTATAAAGAATAAAAAGTCTCTAAATTTGGTATCTTTGCCTGAAAAAGGCCTTGTTCTCAAAAAGGGCAAGCTTGCCATCCCTAGAGCTAACCTGTGCCTGTACTCCTTGTCCTTCCACAGTAGAAAATGACTGCCACAAAAAATCCCGTGCTCTGCTCCAACTCAGGGCATGCAGCTTCAGGCTTTCCTTCGTTAATGTATAAACAGAAACATGTGAAAAAAATAGTATTTACCCTAACAAAACAAGACACCCTGCTGTACATCAAATTCCCTCTGTGGGGGGGAGGATAAGCTGGAAAATGAGGCAGATGATAGTTATGAGTCACAGTATTTAATGTGCTATGGTAAGGCACTTGAATGTTATGACTGTGAGAGCAATAGAAGAAGCTATTTGATAACAAAGCCCATATTTTCTACCACTGTGAATGATTTGTAAGCCCACTGAGTTGCTGACTTGCAGCCTGATGTCTCCTGGTAGAGTCATCTTTATTGAACCCGGCTGGTGCTAAAGATTTCCCGGCAGGTAGATTTGTGTAACATTTCTGTCTTGTACAGAGGCAGTCCCTCTTGGCACAAAGTTACAGTTGGCTTTTGGATTGAGACAACTGAGGAAACCCTCAGGGAAAACAGCAGAAATATGGAAGTTCTTTTAAGCCGTTTTTTTCTCTTCCTGAACTCTGAGTGGCCCAAAACCAAGTGTAACTTGCCACTGACTTCAATAACCCTGCTTGCAGACCACTGCAAAAATGAGCATCTCTTACTTCCTCACAGGTGGCATGAAAAGGATGCTGAGGATGTAGAGAGGCTCTTTGGTGTGAGTGCAATTGCATGTCTGTCAGGCTGCATCCACGCTGTGGGTGGGAGGGAGCACAGGCTGGGGCTGCATGCTGAGAATGGAGCCCTTGCTCTGGCTGCTGTGTCCCCTGACCTGCCACACCGTGGGCAAGGCACAGCCCTTGCTGCAGCAGCACTCTCTGGCAGTAACATCTAACACACACACATGCCACTTTATGGAGGATACTAACGTGTAAGGCACTTCTCTGGGTTCAGTTCTCAGACTACAATATATGTGTAGGGCCACAGTTTATCTTCCCCAGATCTTCTAATTATTGAAATTCAAGAAACTCCATTTCTTTCTGGTAGTGAAATAGGAAAATCCTACTGGCATTTTGGTTCTTGGCTGAAGACCTGTAACAAGTGTGATCCTTCTCCTTTCCCTTCCAAGTAAGATGGTGGGTCATTCAGTTTACAGGGGAAAAAAGACCAGATGGTGGTAAATGTCTTAATAGATGACATACGTTTGTATGAAAGGTTTTTATTTTTCTTATTCTTTAATTTCTGTGAATTACATTTTATTCCCCTCTGTTTTAAATAAATTAAGTAGCAAGATTTGTATATACATTTAACCACTATTTATGAAAAGCCTGAAGTTCATACCTGTGATCCATGGTGTATGATGCTGCCACAGGAAAAGTAGCTAGCGTTGTTACAGACCTTCATCTTAATTATGAAAATTTTTTATTTAAATATAGAGCTGAGCATACAAAATACAGCACTAGGCCATCTGTTAGTTTTCCATCTGGACTCATTTGCAAAATACTCTCTGTTTCCCTCCTAAGCACTATTTATAATCTTCCTTGGAAAAAAGTATGACTAATCTATGGCACACAGGAGATTGCTATTTGAATTCCACTTTTAATAGAAGTGGCTATATAGTTCAGAGTAGTAGCAAAATATATTTATTTTGTTTTGCATGCAGGTGTAAAAGCTCCCATGATTTCTAGACACACATACAAAAATTTTTCCTATCACACTGTTTTTAACTAGCAAAAAGTGAAAACCTTCAAGATTTTTGTTTTAATGGAAAAGTTACAGATGAGAATGAGCAAGTACCATTTTGAAGTGCCTGACCAGGACTTTTGCAGTGATTCTGAAGTGGCTTGTATTTCTTTCTTGCTCAGTCTGAAACATCCCCAGAGGCCTGATTTCTGAAGATGAGCACTCAGATTATACTTACCATAAGGTATCATCTGAGCTGAATATTGCAATATTAGTGTAATTGCTAGTTGTTTGGTCCAAACCCATGTTCCCCAGACCAGTAAAATTGTGGGCAATGGGTCTGGCCATACCTCAAAGCAGCAGTTGCAGGGAGCCCACTGGAAGCCCCCTGGAAGACACGTGCATGGGGCTGATTTGATGGTACCCTCCAAGGCCATCTCTGGGTCCTCCAGAGCCACCGACAATGAGCTGCTGGGAGTTGTGTCCTATTTTCTCTTTCCACTTAGTATCATAGAACAGGGAAAACCTCATTCCCTGGAGGCTATTCCCTAGTCATTCTTTTACCCCTCAGAGTCAGGTATCCTGAAGCACCTTCTCAGGTCCTCCTCCCTCCCCTAACATGTCATCTTTGGCCAAACTCTACTTCACAGTTGCCAGAGTGGACAGCAAAAAGGGGCTTATTTCAAGGGTTTATGATTTGATGGGCAATAATTCAGTAGTATCTTACTCTCCTCTTCCCCTTCTCTTTATTTTTCAGAGAACAGAAAAATGTTTTGAGTCACCCCTGCTTGTTTTAATTCTTCATAAAAAGGCAAAGGCTGATTTCTCCTGACTAACTTGCGTGCAAAGTTCTGAAGAAGTTCTTTGCAGGGTGCAGATGACTTAACATCTTTGGGGGTTTTTTGGTAAGCAAACAAGTTATGCTCAAGAAAACACATGAAAATAAAGAACTGGAATAAATTACCAGTCTCCCTGGCATTGCTTCTTCAGGCTGTCTGGTATCTAATTGCTCTTGCCTGTCTGTCTTTCTGCCATCACCATGACACATGGTTTTAAGTTCTCTGCTACAAAGACTGTCATTTTTTTCTTTCTCAGTTTTCAGTACTATGCATAAATGCATTGTTGCCTTCCCCTACAACTCAAGCCTGAAAAAATGTGGTCCCTGACCACATTGCGAAATGGAAGATACTTGAAAAGTTGGAGCAGTCCATTTGCAGAATCCTTACTTTAATACTGTCAAGACCTGAAAACTCCATGTTGCAAACCAGTTTTTATTTTATGTTAGTAAGAACAAAATGACACTCTAAAATACCAACTATCTTTTTAATGTCTTCCTGTCAAAGAGGAAAAACTTGCCTTATCTCAGTGTTGTGTACATTTACAATGAAATAGAGAAAATCAGAACAGATGCAGGAGGTACAAAAGACTCATAAGTACTAAGTTTAAATGACTATAATGCAAATATTAGTAGCTATTTACTAACGATTTAATTAACTTCCCCCCACCCATGCCACCTCAGTTTTAATTCTTTCAATAACAAATGGCAACTGTAGGGTGCATTTTGCAAACATTCCCCCCTCACAAATATTTGCATACTTATGGCTAGATGTGGCTCAGGAACTGAAGAACATTCTGTGGCATGCAGTAGGCACATGTGGCTCCACAGGTGGAGCCACTGTTACCAGATTTGGGCTGTGTAGTGTCCCCATTCAAAGTGCTTCAGAGCCCTTTATGTACTGTCAGGCTTTGGTCCCTGCTGGCTCCTGTGTGCTGGTGACGCCCTGCCCTTTGCTCAGTCACCCATTTTTGCCAGTGTGACAGCCAGAATCAGACCCACTAATTGGTACCAGGCACTGCTGTGCCTTGTCAGAACCAGCTTCCTGGAGACACCTGTGCTGCTCTGTAGCCACCACTGGGAGTTGCAGACATAGTTAATACTTCTCCTGAAGTTTCCCCTCTGAGTTTCCATGTAGAAAGTAGAAAAACATTAAATAAGACTCTTTAGTAACTCACTGGTAGGGAAACTTATTCTTGAATTTTTCAAGGTCCCTCTTACTGAGCCAGCATCAGCAGTTACCCTTCCCTGCTAAGTCAATGGAGCTACCAGAAGACCAGTCACTATTTTCTGCTGCATCTGAGATGTAGACAGAAGAAAGCTACCTATCCACCCTAACAGTAACCTCAGGGGTGTTATGTATAATGTTTGCAGAAGAAAACCAAAATGCAGTGGAGCAAGGCAAGGCGAAGTCAAGACAAGGTGAGGCAAGGCAAGGCAAGGCAAGGCAAGGCAAATAAAAGATCCTAGCACTGGCAGAAACCTCTGCTTTCTATCTGTTGCCCAGGAGGAAAATGTTCCACACGAGGAAGTGTTGTGTCTAATTTAACACTCTAGATTTGCACAGTCTCAGCCTCTGGGTTAGAATGAGGTAAAAGGAAGAAATAGCACAACTTACATTTCTCAGTAGACCAGGACTGGTCCAAGAAGTTACTCTGTCTGTATGAGTTCAAAGGAAGTGATTTTGAGCTCTAAGCTAAGGTTTAAGATGAAACTCTGTTTCACAGATACGTAATAAAATTTATGTGCAATGAATGTGCAGATCAGTCTCTATTAGGCACAAGTTCCAGGGTTCAATGTGTTCTGTAGTAAGTTAGAGTACACCTTCCACAGTTATGGTTAAGTAGAAATGACCCAGTTTTCAGAAATGCTAGACACCCACTTTTTTTATCAGCTCCCATGAGATTTGCAGATACTCCATACTTTTTAAAATCCCCTCACTCTCACTGATACAACTAGGGCATCACATACCTACAAGTGAATTCTTTGGCAAACAATCTGCTCTGGGGTTTGTCTTCTAGTTTGTTGTTACTTTAGCCTCAGGGCTGTTTACTTGCATAGAAATGGCTACTCCTTCTAACAGGATTTTTTTGGAATCTACCCTGTAAATCTCTTTGCATTTAGAGTCAGACTCTTAAATGTATTTAAAATGCTTTAGAAAGCTGCACTTAAGAAAAGTCAGATGGCAGATTCATGGAACGATTTTTTTCCATTTATCTTGCCAGGTTAAAGGAAAATCTTCCATGGCAACATAGCAGCAATCACCCATCCATTAACAAAAAACCTTTATTTTTTTTTTTTTCATTGTAGGAAGTGTAATTTCATTTCTCTTATCATTATGCCTATTTCACATACTTTCCTACTCAACATTCTTATTTTCAGTCATTTGAGTTGCTTATAAATATACATTTTTCAATGCCAAGAGAATTATAAGCCCATTATTAACTTTACACAGCTTGAATTGGCAGTCTCTTTCTGGGATGTGTGCATATTCTCACTTTCTGGGATGTGTGCATGTTCTCACTTTCTGGGATGTGTGTAATCCCTACCTAGAGAATTAGAAACTAGGATGCTTATTTTTTTGGTTTCTTTTTTTTAAAAAAAAGAAATTTTGCTAAATAGAAGTGTTTTGTAAATGGGAAGAGGCATTTCTGGAAGAACATTGTGCATGTGGGGGTCTTGTATTGTAATACTGCTCCATTTGAAATTTAATCTTGAATTTGTTTGAATAGCAGTTAAAACAATGACTCTCTGAAATTGCTACAGGTGATTTAGTGGCATTCATTCTTAGTGGTAAAGATCTCATAGACTTCATGCAGTATTCCTTTGAAATTAAAGAGAGCAGAGACTTATTTTTTAAAAACAGTGTATGTGTATTATGTGTGTCTGAAATTTTTCACAGATATCGTGACCAAAAATGTTCATTCCTGTTCCTAGAGGTAAGAACCTGCAGGCTTTTATATGTAGCTTTTAAGTCTTCATGGCAAAATCAAGATGCAGTAAGAGGCTTTCTTGCATTCTAGTCCTTTCTACACTCATCTTAGCCATTACATTGTATTTCAATATACAAAACCTGGTTTGGGCCCACATGTAAACCTTGCAGATGTTTCAGTTGCAGATCCAGCATTTAGGGGGATGTGTTGATGCGGGATGAAGTAGAACAATTTTTGTCCTTCAGAGTACCAGGAAGAATTGTGAGGATTGCCTAAATCCATTGTTCATATTGTTATTATTTAAAAGGTATCACATGACTGTCATTACTACTGAACAGTGTTACTTCATCATCATGAGGTATATCAAAGAAAACACCACAGAGCACAAACTAGGCACAATCTAGATTGCTGTGTGGGTTTTTTCCTTAGGAATCAGACATGCTGTCAACAACTACTGGATTTGCCTTGGAGAAAGGCAGAGTAAAATTGTGTGGCAGCATTCTCTTCAGTACCTTTAGGCATGATCCCTGACATTTGGATCAGTAGCATGTTTGTAACAGGATGTGGGACCAAGTGAGTTATTTCATCTCTGGGTCAAAGAGCCTCATCAAGGATAACTAATTTTTTGTATTGTGCCTGCATAGATGTATCACAGAGCTGCATGGCCTTGGGTGTGAGTCTAAGACCTTGGTTAGCATTTTCTTTCACTCCTTCTTTAGCAAGATTTTTTTTCCTCTTTAATCTCTCAGTTTCTTCTTCTCCCAATCAGAATCTGAGCCTGTATTTAAGAGCTTCTTTACATTATGAGTCTTGTCTTATATTATTCTCTGTTGCAGCATTCTGATTTATCTATAGAACTGTAGGTTTTGAAACCACTGTTTTTTACAGCAATGGTTTGACTTTCAAAATATTTTTAGTTTTAATTACTGTGTATTGAGTTTCTAGGTATAAAACTGTCAGATAAACCTGAGTATCTGCATAAATGTGGGGGGCTGCATGTGTTATCACTCAACAATTGCTAGTGGGCAGTTAGCAAACTCTTGTCTAGGATGTCTGCTCAGCTGCTGCAGAACAGCAGTGATAGGATGAACCACAGATTAGTTGTCAAACTATGTGCAGTCATGACCTTGATTCTGATTAACACAGCAGATTATTCAGATTGCCCAATCTGAAGGTAGCAAGGTAGTCTGCACAGCCAATTTTACTTCAGTCAGTAATATACAAAGTGCTCATTTCACAGGGCATCTCAGACCATATATTTCTTCTGGCTTCATTTACTGTCTTGGGTGGCCAGCAGACAGGTGACTCCTTGTTAGTCCGTAGGGGCTGGTTTGTGTTTGGCCTTTTCAACAAGGATAAGCCTATTTTGAGTACAGGGACTGGAATCTCTCTTCTCCTGCCTGGGATGGAGGAAGACTGCGGTGCCTGTGACTCTGTGCTGCTGACTGCGCACTGGAACTGACCGCACTGTGAGTGGTCAGTTGTGCTTTTCTTCCTGGCAGAGGGTGTGCACCAAGGCAGGCAGAGGGCCCACAGCAGGGAGGCATAGCCTAGCCCAGGCTCTGAGCTCTGGGCTCTGGGAGGCTCCCCAAGCTGGCAGCGGCACTGCTGGCAGATGGGCTGGAGCTGCAGGGTGCCTGTGAGTGAGGTTGTGGTGGTTCATTGACACACAGCACCAGACAGCAGCCCTCTAGTGCTCCTGGAGCCCAGCTCAACACTGGTTCCTCTAAGGATGTCAGGATGTCAGTCCCTACCTGGGACTGATGTGCTTATTCAGCTGTATTGTGCAGATGTGTGAAGTTGCATCCACACTGGGCCCAGAAGAATAATTATGTTTTCCCTTGCTGTTTTCTGTTTGCGAAGCTGCCCCCCTACCAACTTGTCAAGCAGAATTGGGTAATGGAACTCCACTACAAGAGAAAGGTCTTTCCAGAGCTCCCTGGACCTATGGCCCTAGGGTTGATTATCTATAAAATGTTTTCTCATTCTCTTTTTTCAGTACCACACAATAATTTTCTGTTCACATCAGTTACCAGTACTTGGTACTTCCAGAAGCAGTTCAGTGCTTCAATCCTTGAATATTTCACACACTTTCTACTGACTTTGTCTGTATTTGCTGTCCCTGTTTCTATTGTGTCCTCTGGTGTTTGTATTTGAAGGTCTGTAGAGGTGGGACTGCATGTGTCTGTGTACACAGCACCTGGCACAGTGGAGAAAGCCAACTTTGTGCTCCTGCATTACAGATAAAACATGTTTTCAATCTACCAGGCATAGATAGGTAAAAATGTAAGGAGCAAAATGACTAGAATTTGGTGGCTGCTGTCACTCAGCACAGCCAAAAACTTGCTACAATTCTACTGTGAGTGTTCTTCCAATAATCTTTCTGAAAATTAGACACAAAGTAGATCTTTTGGCATAATTCTCTTGCATTTTTTCCTTACTTGGCTCATGTTTGTCATACTTAGGACTATTTTGTTATTTCTGCTCTTAATGAGGTGCTGTTTCACTTTTTAATGAATAGCCTTTCTGAGGTAAAGAGAGAATTGCAGTTAATTTTTGGATATATCTTTTGATATATCCATCTTTGCTTTTTCATTTTGTGCCTAAGGTCCTCAAATTGAATGAACTTTACTGCCATCTGGAGATGTAGTATTTTCATTTCTGTTTGTCATTTTACCTTTGAATTTCATTACAGAGCCTTATTCTTAGGGTTTAAAGAATAAAAGCATTTTGGTGTTTTACTTGTTGTAGGGCTGTACTTCTCTTTATAGTAATTAGGTGCTGAAATAAAATTCACCTCTGGCCCGTGACGAGAGTGTTTAATATTGAACCTAGTGAGTTAATCTGCCTAAGGGCAGACCCCTACTTGCTGGATGTGTGCAGGTTTTTGGTGTCAGGGGAGGATGATGCCAGTGCCCTGCAGTCCTGCTTGGGGTGAGTCTGGAACCTAGGGGCATAAACAGACAAACGCCCTCTCTCTGAAACCTGTCAGTATCTGGAACTGTTGGAATTCTAGCAGGTGTCAAAGGTAGAGTTTTTGGGTTGGTATTACCTTCTGCTGCCCTGGTGTTAGTTTTAGTTCAGGCATAGCAATGCCATCCTCGTGTAAGAAGGCACCAGCTGGAACATTCACTAGTGGTGTGAAAGTCTTTATAAAAGGGGTACAAGATCTGGTACGAGAATCGGGAAAGGCTGTGTCAGACCCTTAGAAGACATGTTATTAGACTGTGGTGGGTTGGCTTTGGCTGAATGCCAGGTGCCCAACAAGCTGCTCTATCACTCCCCCTTCTCAGCTGGACAGGAGAGAGAAAATAAGATGGAAAACAACTTGTCAGTTGAGACAAGACAATTTACTAAAACATACAAGCAAAGAGAAAAAAAAAACATTACTTCCCATCAGCATGAGAACCTATGTCTGACCACTGTCTTGGAAGCAGGGCTTCAACAAGCTGTAGAAGGCAAACCTCCTCGCCTCCCTCTTCCTCCTCCTTTACTTAGCTTTTCTATGTGAACTGATGTCATAAGGTATGGAATATCCCTTTGGTACGTTTGGGTCAGCTGTCCTGGTTTTGGGCCCTCCCAAGATCCTGCCCACTCCCAGCCTGCAGCAAACAGAATTTTGGAGAGACAGCATTGATGCTGTGCCAGTCCTGCTCAGCAGAGGCCAAAACACTGGTGTGTTATCAACATGCTTGTAGCTGCAAGTGCAAAGCAGAGCATTATGAGGGCTCTTCTTTGAAAAATCTCAAATAGACCCATTGTATAGACTCCTTCGGAAATAAGAACAAAATTATTTCAGTACAAAAACCACAGACTATCAAAGAATCACATTTCAAACAAATGAAAGTAGATATTTTTGATCAGTAGGCATTTAGTGTGTAAAGCTGCTTCCCAAAGGTAACTGTGAATAAAAACCCCTTTGTGTTCCATCAGAGGAAGATGGTATTAATGTTGAGAAGACAGAAAGTTACTCAGCAAATCACATCTGAAAATAAGTGAAGGATGGGAGAGTCTTGGAGTCATGGTGGCAGGATATGCTTGTATTGTTCTTATTCTTTCCTGGACAACTGCTACTAGTGGAGATGGGCTGCTGGATGCTGCACCTCCTTTTGAGACACCACAGCCCTTCTTATGTTGTCCTTTTATTGTGACAAACATAACAGTGGGAGGTAAAGGGATTGATGCAAAATAAGTGAACTAATGAAGTTGTGGGTTGTTTATAATTTGTATTGTTTTACCTTGACACTTAAATGTTAATTAATTTTTGAAAGCTTCTGCTCAAAGAAGTAGGATAGCAGTTCTGATATAGTTGCGCATAAACTTTTTTCCTACTTGACATAGGGAAGAACACATTTCATCGAAGAACAATAACCTTAAATGAAACTCTTGCTCAACACTGCTTTTCAACTGCAGCCATTCTTACTATCACTCTTACAGTGTTTGTGTCATCAGCGGGAACATCTGTGAAATTCTATGTTGTTTTTTCACATATCCACAGTTCGATAAGAGAATGACGTAAATACAGGGCAGAATGAGCATTGTTATAAATGTTTTGCTTTGCTGTTATAAAAGAAATTATAAACCTGGTTATGCTCCTTTTGCTTTTAAGAGCTTGAATCTGCAGGGAAAAAGAAAACCAACAGGAAACAAATTTCTGTTCTTGGAATACAGTCATGGCCAGGACTTTGATTAAAATGAAAAGAACTGTTTTGTGGCTAAGTTGCATTTGCAGAGAGAAGAGAAGTACAGGGAGAAAGATTCCCTAGGAACAGGAATGACAAGTTTCTTGAAACCCATCTCTCCTTCTCCCACCAATCTCACCTGATATTTTATGTCCCAGCTGGTAGCTGGAATTGCCACACCTGTAGTTTCAGATGTTGTGCACTGAGTCGCAACAAATTGTGTTTGTCAAGGCACTGTCTACACAAGGGTGTTTTTCAGTCAGTTCTTACTAGTTCATCCTTACTAGCATGTGACCTCAATACTCATTCTGCACACCTCACATGACCCACTTGTGGTCAGTTATCAGGCAACAAAACCCATGTCAACAGGGATTTGGTGAGACTAACTTAGCTTCCAGTTGCTAGTTGTTCAAGGTTTATTGAGTGTTGTGTCTTTAATTAGGGAACTAAGGTGTAAACTGCAGTGTCCTTTGCAAAGTCAGACCGGTGGGAATAATTTCAGAAGTCAATTGCCACACGCTGGATAGTAATTGGGAACCCAAAGGGATTCACATATGAATAGTAAATTAAGGTGCACAGTAGTAACCAGAATTTATACCTGGAACATCAGAGTTCCTAATGACCCTATTAAAAGGAATTAGGTAATTTTCTACTTAAAGGATCAGAGATACTGCATTTTCTAAGGATACAAAAAATGCCTATGAGCAAGACATGAGGGCTTTTCTGTTGACAATTGGTAAGTGCTGCTATTCAGAATTAGTGTCATGGTTTGATATTGGCCAAACACTAGACAGCCACAAAATTCATTCACTCACCTTCTTCTGTTATAGTTGGGCAGAGGAGAGGGAAAAATATTAACGGAAGGCTCGTGAGTTGAGATAACGACTGGGAGAAAAATACTCTAAGGGCAAACCAGGTTCAAATTTGAAGGTGTAAGATAAATTTATTATTAATAGAGTCAGAGGAGGATAAGGAAAAGTAAAATAAACCTTTAAAACACCTTTTCCCCTGCCAGCCCCTCCCTCCTTCCCACTGACAGTGGAGGAAGACAGGGTGTGGAGGTTCTGGTCAGTTCATCACCTGAGATTTTCTGTTCACTCAGGAAGAGGAATCTTTTCTCTGCCTTGGCCATGGGGTCCTTCCCACGGGCAAAGAGTCTTCCCAAAACTGCTGTGGCGTGGGTCACACATCCACAGGCTGCAGCCTCTAAGGACAGGCTGCTCTGGTTTGGAAGCAAGGGCCCTCTCTATCTCTGGGAGCAGAAGCCCTCCCTCTCTATTTGGTTCTCCCATGGATCCCAGCATCCACCCACTCCAGCGTGAGCACTTTTTCCATGGGCTGCGAGTGGATCTCTGCAGCCTCATGGACTTCATGCATTACAGGGGGACAATTTGCTTCACCACAGTGCTCATCTTGCATCTGACACTTGGAGCACCTCCTTCCCCTCAAGGCATCACTGACCTTGATGCCACCATGTTGTTTTCTCTCACATGTCCTCATTTCCTCCTCTTCTCTGACTAGAAGAAAAACTGCTCCCTGTAGGTACCATTGTCAACAAGTTCTACCAATTCTGAGATTCCTGCAGGATCCCACAGTGCCGAGAGGTTCCACGTTGGGGAGTCACTCGTTGTGTTTCTGCTGCTGGCCAGGTGACCCTCCTGCCGTGGCACAGGCAGTGATGGATGCCGTGGCCCTGGCACCATTTAACATCTCCCTTCATGTGGGGTCTGGGAAGGAAAGGCCACCACCACCTCTGCCCTTCTGCCCACGGCGTGGCTGCCTAGGGGCGGCCAGGCAGGCAAGGCCCGCCGTAGGCCGCGTCGAGATGGCGGCAGCTACGGCTCGTTGCCACCACTGGAAAAAACTGCACATGCTGTTTGGCTTTTCTTCTTAAATACGTCATCACAGAGGTGTTGCCAACCTCTCTAATTGTCCCAGCAGCATGTCCATCTTCAGAGCCATCAGACATTGCCTCTGTCGGGCATGGTGGAAGCTTCCAGCAGGTGCTGACTGCCTATACAGAGTGAAGTTAGGCAAGATTATTTGCTATGTCTTATTTTGTAACTGGTATGTGTGCCTGAGTTTTGCAGAGCAGAGCTGGTAAGTAAGAGGGCAGGATTTACAGCAAAGAGACTAAGGGAATTTTAATTTTCAGATGTTCTGGCTGAAGAGCCAGATGGGACAGCACTTTCTAAAATTGTTAGGACAGTCTCAGTTTTCTCTTGCAGAAATACTGAAGACTGAGAGCTCTTTTGTGGCTCATGCTATGAAAGTGAATGTAAAAGGTGGAATAATGAATGAAGATAGGTGAATATACTGCATGGACACACTGCCAAATTAAAACATTTTCAAAGGCCAGATTTGAGCACAAGATGTAGTGCTGAGTTTCCTCACATCTCAACAGAGCACTGACATCACCATTTCTGTTCTGAAAGCCATCTCCTTAAAAATTATGAAAACCATTGGTATTTAATCCTGACATAAAGAAGAACATATATTTGTCTAGCTTTGGTAAATATCACTGAATCTGAATGCCAGTTCCCTCTTGTCACTCTTAAGACACAGTTTGGGGTTAGTTTCAAAACTCTTATCCAAGCCTCCTTCAAATCCAAATCCATGTGCTGGACCACCTAACCCAACCCAGGCAAGATGTATCTGAAAAGTAAATCTTACAAGCATGAGTAAAAGCAATTGGATATTTCATGACAAGAACAGCATAAAACTGGCAAAAATAAAGACCATCTAGATCTGGGCAGCTCTTTGCTGCCAGGTTCTCCAGCCAGGGGTATTAAGTGTTAGCCACAGGTCTGGTGCCTCAGCAAAGTAGCCCACTTACTCATACAGAAGCTTGTCTGTGTGTTGGAAATGGTCAAACCATATTAAAGCTCTGGAAAATTAACAGAAAAGAATGTCAGAATGTTAAAATCTTACACAGAATTCTTGACAATTAAAGTTATTCACTTCACAAGAAAGAGGTGGAGCATGTGATATTTTTGTAGAGACAGTAGCTTAAGTCTCTAACCTTCCCTTATCAATTATAAACCTAACAGTCTGTTCAGATTTTTTTTTTTCAGAATCAGTTTAGGCTGCCAGGCTCCCTTCAGAGCAAGGGCAGACAGCAGTGACTAGAGGTTGTATCTGGGTCCTTTCTCTAAAGACCTGGGAGATGGGATCTGTAGCACTCAGTCCTCTGAAGAAAGGGAACACCATTGCCATAAGAGGTATCTTGCATTTGATCACCTATATTCAAAATTAACTGTGCCCCTCAGCTGGGTAAGTGTAACAAAACTTGTAGTTGCTTTTTTTTTTTTTTTGCTCAAAGACACATGACGAGCTTTCAGTAGAATTTTTTCTTCCCTAAAACTGCTTTTTCTACTCCAAGAAAGGTTAGCACTTGGCAGTATATTGTGAAATAGTAACTTCTGCTCACACATAACAATGTGAGAAAAACCTGTGCTAGTAAAGTCTAAAAGCTACAGACATTCCACATTATATATAGTGCCTTACAACTGGAGCACCATCTGATGAACTGTTATTTTGCTTCTGCTACCTATTATTTTCCACTTAAAAGACATTCAATATAACAAGAAAATAAGCCTGATTTTGTATGGACTTGTGGCCTATACTTCTGCAATGTATTAACAATATTAACTTTCTTTCCCTCTACTCTTTACCTAGCATGTCTTTCAGCTTCTCTCTGCATTCCTGAAAAACCTACTTCACTCCTACTATTAAAATGGCTCTATGTGGTTTGAGGTTACCTAGATGATGACTCCTCATGGCCAGACAGCCAAAAAGGTAGTGGTTGAAGTTCACTTTTTCTCTGCTGTTAGTGGAGAAACCAGTTACAGATTTTCCTATAGCCAACTTTCAATTTCCCACAAGGCTTCTATGCACTTAATTATTTTTGAGAAATCTGTCTATATCAAATTTTTTTGGAGTCCATTCTCAAACTATCAGAGAGAAGGTGATTGAAAAATTGTTCATTTAGGCTTTTCCCTCAGAAGCTAGGGCTAATAATTTTTGTTCACCTGTTTTTTGTTGAGTAAGGTGTGCCATTAATGATTCTGCAACTGCAGTGAAATGGTCCTGGTAATTTAAGGTATTTTGGTAAGTCCTGACATCATGGTGTTACCATTTAAGTTATTAATTTCCAGCCTTTTAAACAGATAATCTGCTGAGGCTGGTTCTTTATTCTATAAGCTTGTTAACTTTCATGGCAGAGGAGAGGCAACCCAAATGTTTGAGCCTGGTTATGAGTGCAAGTTTTGTATTTGGGTGCCTGCACCCAAGAGTTCATAGTTTCTTCTTTCTGACAAGAGTCTCTCCTGTTCCACTTCTTTCTAAGAAGGAATGTTTCTAACTTGTTTTAATTATCATCCTAGAAACAAAATACAACTAAGCTGAACATGCCTTCCAGTATTGGTCTCACCTACTACTGATTTTTCCATTTGCATTTCATCTGAGCGGGGCAGAAAACAATCAGATGAGGTACTGGCTTTGTTCCCATTGTCCTCAGCATGTTTTTCTCTCACCTTTATCTCAAGAATCATATACTTGATCTTAATTCTTAATATATTTCTAAAGACTACATTGGCTTCTCTGACTGTGACAGAGCTCTGTGTGTGTATACAGGTGACAACCCAGCAAACTGTCATTACAGTGAGTACTGCTCTACCTAATAATAATGCATCGACCTACATGGAAGGGTCCAAGAAAATATAACTTAAAGGTCTTATACAAGATTCCAATAATGAAATTCTGTTCAGTCTAATATCCCTACGGTGCTTTGACTGCAATTTTCCCTCCAAGCTCATCTGTTTAATAATCATGGAAACCTGGAATCATAGTATGGTTTGCATAGGAAAAGACTTTACAACCAGAGCAAAACCCTCTGCCACAGGCAGGGACACATTTACTAGACCTGGTTGCTCAAAGTTTCATCCAGCCTAGCCTCAAACACTTCCAGGAATGGGGCAGCAACTTGTCTGGGCAACCTGTTCCAGTTCCTAACCATCCTCTTAGTAAAGAATTTCTTCCTAATACACAATCTGAACCTACTCTCATTTTAAAGCCATTTCCCCTTGTCATGTCACCACATGTCCTTGTAAAAAGTCCCTCTTCAACTCCCTTGTAGCTTGCTTTAGGTACTGGAAAATGCTATAAGGTCTTCCTACAACCTTCTCCTCTTCAGGCTGAAAAAGCCCAACACTAGTAGCCTTTCTCCATGGGGGAGATGCTCCAGCCCTCTGATCATCTTTGTGACGTTTCTCTAGACCAAATCAAGCTGGTCCATATCCTTCTTATTTTGGTGACCCCAGAGCTGATGCAGCCCTCCAGGTGGGGTCTCAGCAGAGCAGAGCAGAGGGGCAGAATCCCCTCCCTGCCCTGCTGCCCACCCTGCTCTGGATGCAGCCCAGGACATGTGTGGCTCTCTGGGCTGGCAGTGCCCATGGCTGGGGTATGGTGAACTTGTGCAGCAATATCCCCAAGTCCTCCTCACCTGGATGGCTCTCAATGCATTTTTTGACCAGCCTGTATCCATGTCTGAGATTTCCCTGACCCAGGTGCAGGACCTTCCATTTGACTTTGTTGAGCTTCCAGAAGTTTGCA
Organism: Ammospiza caudacuta; assembly: GCF_027887145.1. Classification (NCBI taxonomy): domain Eukaryota; kingdom Metazoa; phylum Chordata; class Aves; order Passeriformes; family Passerellidae; genus Ammospiza; species Ammospiza caudacuta. The sequence goes on from NC_080632.1 coordinate 42,106,329, forward strand.
CAGGCTGTCCATGCCCCTCGGAGTGGCATCCCTGCCCTCCAGTGCATCGGCCACACTGAACAGGCCTGTGTGGTCAGCCGGCTTGTGTGGTCAGCCGGCTTGTGTGACAAATTTTGATCCAAATAGACTGTTCTTCCAGACTTAACTACATGTAAACATTCATTAACAGCACATTTCTCCTGCATTCATCCAAACAAATTAAAACATGTGTTACATTATACATCTGTGTAAACCACCGGGGATGGCACTGCCAGAAGTGAAGAAGAACAAGCCCACTGAGAGTGAGGAAAGCTGGTGGTGGTTGAGGAGGTCAGCTGCAGAGAGATTGCAGACACAAGCTGCTTGCTGTGGGCTGTGGACGGGGACACTCTGGTTTGTAATAGACAAGAAAGGGAAGTTGCAGAAACTTCACATTTGTAATTCAGCCACATGGCTTTCTTTTCTCTCCTCCATTCTTAGGAGGCAGCAATAGAAGGTAGTTTTTCTGTGTCCATTCCATGTCCTTTAGGCAGGTTTCAAAGGGATTTTCTCATCCCTAACAGCTGCAACAGACCTAGGAGTGACAACATTCACTATGAGGATAACTGCAGCTTGTCCTAGAAGGGGGGAATTATAAGTGCAAATCCAGTCACACCTGCAAGAGAAATGAGGGACCACCCTCACTGTTCTCAGGAGACCATGCAACTTTAATTTACATTGCACAGAGAAATCGAGTCACAGGTTGGAGCAGGACCCCAGCTTCTCTGGACTTTTGCTCATGGAGCCTTATCACATTTTCTATCCATGTCTAATATTATAAAACCCATGAATCTGAAAAATCTTTACTAAGATAAAGATAGGTGGTATAAGGAACAAAAACTTTTAGTCTTACCATTTACTCCCAAATTCTCCTTAATTTCGAACAGTTAATTCTCAAAACTTTAACTTTGTAAATAAACAGAAAGAAATGCACCATGTTGACCAGGATGCATGCCTACTTCTACCTTAGGGCTACAGCTGAAATGCTTTACCTAAGTCTTTACATTGGTTTCATTTCTTAGATTTCCCCTCAAGATGAGCACATTTTCATTATGATCTAACAAGCAATGGTAGAAAAAAAAAAGAGTAAACAAATTACTTCCTTGCCCAAAACACATAAACACTTTATTTGAGGACTAGAATGCTTACAGAGGACTCATAAGAAAAAAGCACAGCTTACTTCTGTCTGTCCATTCTTTGGAAGCCCAGCTGAACTAACAGGGTAACTGGCTTAGCACAAAGGCAGCAAGCAACTTTTCATATCCTTATCGATGTGGATTGAACTGGGTTTGCAGTGCTGGGAATCCAGCAGTGTTTCCACTGCTTCTTATCCAGCTTGGCAAAAACCAACCAACCAACCAGCCAACCAACCGACCAACCAACCAACCCAACAACCCAATAATATTAGAGCAGATTGTTCCAGAGTCTCTAGCCTGGCTGAGAAGGAATAATCCGTGCTAAGGACTACCTAACAGCAGACATGACCTACACAATAATTGGTTCACATTGGCTTCCCCACATGTTCCTTCCCAGACAAATAATTACTAGCAGCAATAATGGAAAAAAATATTTTTATTTTTTTTTTAATGCAAAGCACAAAGAAGGGATCAAATGCAGGAACTAATTTTTTTTCTGTGCTAGCAATGCAAGTCAGTTCTTCAAGTAGTCATGAGACACTTATAGTCACAGACAAAAGCTAGTATTACACAGTCTCTGTCTACAGCTGTCTTAATGTTCTAATGAGACTTGATCATTCTCATTATGCATGTATTTTCTGTTTGCTGTGATCTACAAGCAAACATCAAGAGGGCCAGTAGCATACTGCTTAAGAATTTCAATGAAGCATTAAAAAGCAGAGCAGCAGAATATATCTTTCATTTGTCTTGAAGTGTAGACTATCAGAATCCTTTCTTTTTTTTCCCCCCAGTTCCTTTCTTTTAATGTTACTTAATCTGCTTAATAATTACCTTCTGTGTGAAGTTTCTACAACTTTAATTTGAGCAACAAAGCATCATTAAATGGCTTGGTTGGAAGGGACTCTTTGCCAGTTGATAACTAATAGTAAGCAAGAAGATACAGACAGCAGTTAATAAGGATTACTTGATGAGACATTTAAGAATGTTCAGTATACCAGGACTATATGCAGGGCAAATCTTATTTATAGTGTAAAGTAATTTCAGTAATAATATAATTTTGGATCTGATTTACACGATTATGATTTTTTTTTAAGTAATGAAATAGTAACTTTTTAGCTCAGAAGATCTGCTTCCACTTATGTGGTTTTCTTTTCAGAGAAGAAAAGATTTTAACAAACGGTACCATAAAACACCAGCTGGGATTTGACTTTACGACTTTTCAAATTTTAAGAAAATTAGGAATTTTCAATGCCCAGTCATCATGGTGTTTTATTAGAGGTCATTAAGCAGGAAGAACACATTTGCCATGAGTAGAGAATTTGATTGCACTTCTCCACGATTTTCACTAGAACTCAGCCTTTGCTACCTGGAACATTATGGTAAAGTGCATTTTCAGACCCTATAATGCCATTACAGAAATACTGCAGCCCTTTCCAAAGAAGATACTTTCACAAGATATATTAGGAATGGAGGGACTTGCCAGATGGTGAACTGTGTGTTTATGCTTATGTCATCCAAGACACACTGTAGTAGGTAGAGCACCAAAACTGGCTGTGAAAACAAGTGCCTTTACCTCTGAGATCATCATGGCCCAATGAAAAGTTAGTCTTTATTTTATTTTTAATCAAATATTTCCTTTCATTAAACTTGCTTTTTCTATGTTTTCTTCTCCTTAAAACACTGTCTGAGGGTTCAGAAATGAAGGATCCATGCTGAGGACACTAAAAAGAAAGGATACATAATAGCCATGCTCATTTGAGAGATTATCTGTGCTATTTTTCATGTTAGCTGTGCCCTCCAGACGAGGTATCCACCACAGTAAATGACTATGCAATTGGCTCTTCTTTTTTTATTGAGTCCTTTACTGAAGGACATCAAAACAATTCTTCGATTCTGTGATAATCATAGAATATCCTGAATAAGAAGGAACCCACAAGAATCAGTAAGTCCAGCCCCTGGCTCTGAACAGGATGCCCCAGGAATCACACCATGTGCCTGAGACCATTGTCCAAACGCTTCTTGAACTCTGTCAGGCTTGGTGCTGTGGCTGCTTCCCTGGGGAGCTGTTACAGGGCCCAGACACCCTCTGGGCCCACCCAGCCACCTTTTCCTGATATCCAGCCTAAACCTCCCCTGACACAACTTCAGGCCATTCCTGTGGGTCCTGTCACTGGTCACCACAGAGAAGAGATCAGTGCCTGTCCATCCTCTTCCTCTCACCAGAAGAAGATGTAGGCTGCAATGAGGTCTCCCCTCAGTGTCCTCCAGGCTGAGCAGACCAGGTGATCTCAGCTGCTCCTCACAGGGCTTCCCCTCAAGGCCCTTCAGCATCGTCATGGCGCTCCTTTGGACACTCTCTAGCCTTGCATGAGGCTGTTGTGGCACCCAGAGCTGCCCCCAGCACTCGAGGTGAGGCTGCCCCAGTGCAGAGCACAGCAGGGCAATCCCCTCCCTTGCCTGGCTGGCCATGCTGTGCCTGATGTCCCCAGGACACGGGTGGCCCTCCTGGCTGCCAGGGCACTGCTGACCATGGTCAACTTGCCATCAACCAGGACCCAGTGGTCCCTCTCTGTGGCACTGCTTTCCAGAATCTGATTCCCCAGACTGCATATTTAGGACTGTCCCATCCCCTATGCAGAGTTGGGCACTTGTCCCTGTTACACTTCCTTCAGCTGGTGATTGCCCAGCCCTTTAGTTTGTCAAGATCTCTCTGAAGGGCTTCTCTGCCTTCAAGGGAGTCCACAGGTCCTCCAAATTCTGATAATCTCTGTACCTCTCATTGCACTAGCTGTGCACATCAAAAACAGCCAAATTCACATGGGAGCCAGCATCTGCTCACGACAGGACCAAACAGTCTGACCCATTTAAGGTATTTCTAGTTGTTCCATAAATATATTAAAAATGAAACTTCTTTAACGTGCTTCATAAAAAGTTCCAGAAGATCTTGGAAAACTAACAATTTCCTGCAGAATTTACTTTTAAATAAAACTTTCTGTATACACTCATACAATCTTTCAGTAACAGCAAAACTCTTTCCTAACAAGCTGGACCATACTCTTCATGAGTACCATGGCCACTAGAAAGATAAATAAGTAGAATATTTTTCCCAAAGAGTGCTCTCATCTGTTCCCCAGGGAAAGGATTTATTTTTGCACACTTAAACATCTATCTCCAAAGTGGCAAGTGTTTAGCAAGAAGAGATTTTTATTGATCTTCCTGCTTAATTATATCTGTGTGAGAGTTATTGTGGGCTCTAATTAGGCACCTGTTCTCTCTCCACTCACAAGGAAAAAAGTTTCAATTAGAGTAAAACTAATCAAATTATTGAAGCACTATCCTTTTCACTTTTTATTTTGCTATAGATAATGGGAAGAAAATTGCCTTGAGTGTTCAGAGATTCCTACCAGACTCCAGTCAATTTTATGTAATAAAATAACAAGGCTAAATACTGTTCTCAGCTGAATTATGTACATGAAGACCTGTATTAAGTCCATTAGCAGATCTGATGTTCACCACTTTCAGTACTGTGGGCCTCTTTTTGGCTTTTTTACACTCATAGGTCTGGGATTGTAGTGCTATTTCTTCCTTTCCCAAACCACCTCAATTAGAATTTTCAAGTGGAAATATTTTTTCAGAAGCAGGTGTCTTTGAGCCCCCCTGAGTGTTGCAAGTGGTCTAGGTGTACAGTAATTGGGGCATCAGCTGCCACTCTTGTGCACAAGGCAACATGTTTTCCACCCTTTATCTACATTTTATCCTCACCACCTGAATTTATAGATGCAGGTTGTTACTGAGTTGAATAATTCCACCATGTGATGCATAAAAAGGTTTGTGGGGCTGTGTCCACACAGACTTTGTGTGGATGAAGACCAGACAGAAGCCTGCAGGCAGAATTCTCCTTGCTGTAGCTGAGGGTCATCTAATTTGCAAGCAAAGGCAAAAAACCTTAAAAACTAGATGTACAGGTTAAATTTTGGGCATTTGTCACACATTTGTGGCTGTGTATTGTTGTTCTACCTAAATAAGACTTAGGAAAGCAGGCAGGTGGGTTATACTCTACTTTTGACAGCATGTACTCCTTACAAATACATACACCTGAGGAATCTGGAGCCACACATGCCACATGGAGCCACACATGGAGCACAGAGGTGCCACCCTGATGCAAGGCAAGACCAGCCTGACAAGCCAAACATCTGCTGGGCTACTGCCTCTCCTCCTTGGCTCTTCCCTTGCCAGTGCACAGCTGGACAAGTCCAAAGAGCCTCGCCACCCCACTCCTCTCCACCCCACTCCTCTCCTTTCCTTCAAGTGAGTGATGCAAGGGCATTACAAAAGGCAGTCCCCAACTCTCCTACTTCAGGACAGCCGAGGTTCGGCCCTGGGGGAGGTAAATGAGCCTGAGGGAAAAGTCCCTGGCATCTTTTCTTGGCAGCAGGGTCTGCCTGTTGCCTCTGCTTCATCAGCATACATACTTCCAGCTCGTGGCACAGCCCAAGTCTCGTTCCATTGCTTGTGATCAGATGCTGCTGACATGTAGTATTACCCAAGGGATGGAGCAGAGAGGAGCAAAGCAAGGGAGGAAGATTCCTAAAACCTGGGTGAGCTGCACTGCACCTCTAAGAGGAGCTTACTTATTATTTTCCATCTCTCCTGGCTCCTGCCCCTGAGCTGGTGCAAGCCCAGGCCTGTTGTTGAAAGGATTTTGTCAGAACGTAACACTAGCTTACTAACACCTGTTTGCATTTTCATAGAGACTAACATAGGAAGGAAATGTTATTCTAAATCAGCACACACATGTTCCTATCTCAGGTTGCATCCTTCCTGGGGGTAGGGAAGCACTCAGATGTTTTTCATCTGAATTATTTTGCACAATGTGGGCTACCCTACCTTTCCCATCCATTACTGCCATCATTCCTTTTGGGACAATAATGAAAAGGCTGTCCTCAGGATCCCATAACTAATATTACCATGTCTTAAGATGGAAGATATTATTGGAAGTATTAAAGCTTACACAGCAAGGGATAGTAGCACCCAGCCAGCAGGTAAAGGGGCTGTTTGGTTTCCCTTACTGTAAGAGAACACTCAATACTTCTGTATAACAGAATCCTGCTACTCATGCACAAAGCAAGCAGTGACATCACTTAAAACAAGCCATAAGTATCATCAGTCACATGTTCTGCCCTAGCACACATTGTCAGTGAGAGGGGCAATAATCTTTCTTCAAAGCAAAACCACTCCTATTTGTGCTCAGGCCAGAAGTGAAGTACTTTGGGTGGAACGGGCTCTGACCTGAATCTCCACCCCAAAGTGAAATAGTCTTGCTCTTTGAATGTTCTTTTTTCCAGCACTGTGCATCTGTGAACCTTCTGAATTATGTCTCAAAAAATTAACCAAAGACCTCACTTATATCAGATCTTGGAGCTTTTTTCTAGATTTAAGGAGGATGGAATATGTTTGCATAAGCAAGCTAAGCTGGCTTGTTTCTGAGAGGTGATTTGGCATTTAACTGAGAGGATAACAAAATCATTAACTGGTGGCGCAAAAGGAAATAAAGAGAATTGACCTGTGACACTAAGTATGGATCCAATTCAAAATTTCTGAATTGTTTTATCCACTAATAATGTACTAAAGACCTTTCATAAAACACATACATGGAGAGATAGCAGAGGATTCATCTGAATTATATCTCAGACCATGTAGTCATTTGGAAAATCACTTAAAGTACAGCATTGTCCCACATTATCTACATTATATTTTGAATCAGTAAAGGCTGCACAAAATCAGTGTAGATGCAGAGATCCACCCTGCTTCATCAATTAAACCAGTACAGCAAATTAAAAAATTGTAGAGAATATTTCTTCTTTCATTATACTGCACCATTTTGTTTAGAGCACTAGAAAAAGTCAGGGACGTCATCTGATTATCCATACAGAGTTGAAAATACTTCTCGAAAAGTAAACAAGAGCTTTCTCTTGCCTCAGAGAGCAGATGGTACAATGCAGTGTCAGATAATGTATTAAGATGAAAACAGGAGAGCCCCATGAAAATTCCAACATCAACAAAAAGTAGTTGGTGGTCCAAAGTACAAAAGGTCAGCACAAAACCAGAATTCGTTTGAAGTAACAATAGTTTGATATCAGCTCAGAGGAAGTTGAACAGACATGAGTTAAAAGCATTTTTATTTGATTTAAAAATTAAACAAATTCAAAATTAGGGCTGTGTTTTCTAGTAAATAAAAGATGAACCATGCATTTTACTCAGTTATATTGATAACAATACATAGTGGTCGGATTTTTTGACTCTTATGCCAAAGTATCCAGACAGATACTGAAAAAGACCAAGAATTGAAGTCCAGGTAAAGTAAATTGCCTTTCCCAGTGAACCTGTAGGGTAGTATATGATCTCATGAAAACATCAGCAATATAATTCTGATTCTTTCTGGCATTTAGGTTTCCTAATTATAAATACAGAATTAGAATTTTTTTACAGCCAAATTTAAAATTTTCAGGTGGCAGATTCTAGCTTAGACAGTTTCACTCAGCCCCACATTTAAAGATTATGGTCCACTTCTCCACTCATCATTTTACTTGCATTAACCATGGAGAAAAGGAGACTCAGGGGTGACCTCATCACTCTCTACAACTTCCTGAAGGGTGGCTGTGGTGAGCTGGGGGTCGGTCTCTTTCTCTGGGCGACAACAGACAGAACAAGAGGACACAGTCTCAAGCTGCGTCAAGAGAGATGCAAGTTAGAATTAAGAAGGAAGTATTTTACAGAAAGAGTGGTCAGATACTGGAATCATCTACCCAGTGAGGTGGTAGAGTCACCATCCCTCGAAGAGTTCAAAAAAAGACTGGATGTGGCACTTGCTGCCATGATCTAGTTGAATTGTTAGAACATGGGTTGGACTTGATGATCTTATAGGTCTCTTCCAGCCTTGAATTTCTGTGATTCTGTGATTCTGTGAGTTCTTAGTTGCAGTTTTATCCAAACTCACTGATGGTCTATATCAAATCTTAGGAAATGCCTTCCACACATATTTTCTACTGAAGAGAGCACTGCAGCACCACATCTTGATTTGCTGTGAATGACCTGCTTCTAGAACAAGGTTTTCCATAAAAAAATACATCACTTTGGTGATTTTAGAGTCAAACCATGGACTATACAGCTCTGTAAAGCCATTCTCAATCAACACAGCCCCTTTCATAGAGGTGCTATGGCCTGTTATTTCATGCAATGCTTTCCTTTCTCAGAGAACTGAAAGGCCTTAATGCACAGAGGTGTGGGCCAGGGAGACCTGAAGAAGAGAATCATCTCAGGGAAGAAAGCAAGAAAACAAAAAGAAGATACCTCATCATAGTCTACTGCTTCCTCAAGAGGGGAAGCAAAGAGGCAGAACTGATCTCTGTGGTGACCAGTGACAGGAGCCAAAGAAATGGCCTGAACTTGTTTCAGGGAAGGTTTAGGTTCGATATTAGGAAAAGGTTCTTCACACAGAGGGTGGTTGGGCCCTGGAAGAGGCTCCCAAGGGAAGTGGTCACAGCACCAGCCTGACTGAGTTCAAGAACTGTTTGGACAACGCTCTCCGGCACTTGGTGTGATTCTTGTGCAAAGTCAGGAGTTGAGCCCAGTGATCCTTGTGTATCTCTTCCAACTCAGAATGTCCTGTGATACAATGAACTTATGAATTTTCATGCTGTTGTAGTCATTGGCAGAGACAGAGAAAACAGAAGGACATGTGTTACATGCTTACCTTGGCTACCCATCTAGTACCTACTGTAATCACTTCAGAAATGCACTACTGGACTGGGACATGAAGGAGAAGCACCCTCCTCTGCAGACCTTTCGGGTCAGAGAGAGCAGAGTGGGAGACAGAGGCACAACTGGCTGAATAAGACAAGTAAACTCCTCCACAGCCAAGTAGCTGAGCTGAGACCTTGATACCCTCCACTGGAATGCTGAAACTTCAGTCCCAGTGGCTGGATGGAGCAAAGGGGAGGATGGTGAATGTCTGGGCAAAGCCACATACTACTGGGGACTCTGCAGGCAGGAGGCACAAGATACCTGACAGCAAATGGGATATTCTTTCTATAGAAAACATAAGGACCTTAAGAGTAGGACCACCAAAAAGCAGAGGATAAAAGGGAATACATTTATAGCATTGCTTTCAGCAGCATACAAAGTGTAGGACACCTAGAACAGGCTGTGACTGTTCTGTAACCTGGTGAGCCTGAGGATATGGAAGCAGGGGAACGCATTCCAAGTTCTTGGAAACCTTTTTGATGTGCGCCCAAGGGAATTCTCTTGGCAGCACCATTTTTGGATATGCAAGGAGCTATGCCTGTCACATCAGCTCCTGGTGAGCCACAGGCTCCTTCAGAGATATAGGATTCATCTTTTTGCAAGGAGTGGATAGCCCATCCCCTGCAGAAGCACAGTCTCAAGGGACATGACACACTGCTTTTATCTCCAGCTACCCAGTCTCTGGACCTTGCAAGATTTCACTGCAGTGATTCCAGTGAAGGAAGCCTTAGGTGAGATTATCCACATTACAGGTGGTCTGCACCCACAAAATGCAGAACAATCCTCTCCAAAACATCCAGGGCCTGAGACTTGAGGGTGAGAAATTTGCTTCATGTGGAAATATTATAAAACACAGGAAAAAGAAATAATTACTATAATAAGCTACCAGAAATGGGTGTAAGGTCTCCTATGTAGCTGAAGATGTTTATCACTGTCTTTATCACTGCCAGGGGATGACACAGAATCACTGCTGGAATTTGCTCAGTACGCATTCATGATTTCTTGTCCTTTCACGGTCCTTGCTCAGATGGGCCAAACAGTGCTGTCAGTGACTTGTGCAAACATGTGTCTTTCAGGAATTCACGTTCATAATGTATACCTCTGAGTGGCTTTAAAAATAACATTCTGATATTTGAGTTGAAGAAAAATGGGGACAAATCCATAGAAATTAGCAGCAAATTGGTAATACTGACCAATGTTGTTAATATACTAATACATAACAGTGTATTCCCAGGTAAAGCACAAAGAATTGTGAGCAGCTCAGGGCACACAGCAAACACTGTCTGGCTGTGCTTACAGAGACTGTTAAATAGTAGCTCCTTAATTTTTAAGATACAGCTCTCAGTTTCACTCCAAAGATCTGGCTAAGCTCAAATGCAAAACATAGTTTGTTGCTCCTTTGGAAGACTGAATAGCAATAATCCACTCTGGCATTTACACAGTGCTTCTCTCTTTGCTGTTTTACAGACATTATTCAATCATTTCTTGTGTCTCACCAGGGAATAAAAATACACCTTTCAGGAATGAGGAAACCGAGGAAGAGGAGCGAAACACCTTTGCATGGCTCACAGAGATTTGGTCACAGCAGAAGTTGTTGGATTCAGGAGGCTACTCCACCCCCATCTGCCACCCCCATCACAAGTCCACACCTTCCCCTTTTGGTGTTAGTGCAATACAAATGCTTCCTTCTCTTATGTGCTTGCCAAGACCTGGGGCAGAAGCCCATTATATTCTCAGGTATGCCAGTGGATGTGGTCATTCCACAAAGTAATTTATAATATGTACAAAAGCTTCTTCTAAGAGTGTTTGTAAGATATATGGGGTTAGTAAAGGCCTAATAAAGACTAAGCCACACTAATAAAATGCAAAGGTTGTCATTTAGAATGGAAAATCCTATGATTTAAAGGCAGTGGCCAAATATTGGATCATTTTATATATTGTTAATAAATCAGAACAAGCAAGGCACAGAACATCTGGTATAAAAGTTAAAGCTCTTATCAAAGTCCACCAGACAGGGACTCCAGGATTTCTGTGTTGGGTAAACCCCAACACCTGTGTGAGAATCTCCTCCACTGTACTGGTGGCATCACATACATTTTGCCTGTACTGATTTGGCACAGGGGTGACTTTTGTGGAAAAGGTCCTGTCACCTGTTGCTGTCACCCTACTTTCAGATCCATTTGATCAGGTGTCTATAGTCTAGTGAGGTGCAAGAGGCTCTGCAAAGAGGATATGTAAAACTTCACAAGCACATCACAAGTGTTTCCTGCCTGGCACATACAAAACATGGCTATGACTTGGTGAGCTACACACCACCTCTTGTGAGGAATCCAAGGAGCCTTTGTCACCCTTGGGTAACATGTAGGGGAGCATACCACTTCTAGAGTGAGCCCTTGATGTTAAAACCCAATGTCTTTTCCACCAGCTCCATCAATACCAAGGACACCCAAAAACCTGGCAACCAGTTCCCACTTTCTTTCCAATAGGATCTTATTCACAGAATCACAGAATCACTAGTTTGGAAGAGAAATTCAAGATCATCGAGTCCAACCCGTCCCCAAACACTACAACTAAACCATGGCATCAAGTGCCATATCCAATCTTTTTTTAAATACATCCAGGGATGGTGACTCCACCACCTCCCCAGGCAGGCCATTCCAGTACTTTATCACTCTTTCTATAAAGGACATTTTCCTAATATCCAACCTGTATTTCCCTTGGTGCAGCTTGAGACTGTGACCTCTGCTTCTGTCAGTTGTTCCCTGGAGAAAGAGACCAACCCCCCCTGACTGCAGCCACCTTTCAGGGAGTTATAGAGAGTGATAAGGGCACCCCTGAGTCTCCTTTTCTCCAGAATAAACACCCCCAGCTCCCTCAGCCGTTCCTCACAGGGTTTGTGTTCCCAGCCCCTCTCCAGCCTCGTTGCCTCCTCTGGATGCGCTCAAGCGTCTCAAGGTCCTTCCCAAACTGAGGGCCCAGAGCTGGACACAGCACTCGAGGTGTGGCCTCACCAGTGCTGAGTACAGGGGAGAATGACCTCCCTGCTCCTGCTGGCCACACTGTTCCTGACACAGGCCAGGATGCCTTTGGCCTTCTTGGCCCCCAGGGCACACTGCTGGCTCATGTCTAGTCGGCTGTCACCAGTGCCCCCAGGTCCCTTTCCAGCCACACCGTCCCCAGCCTGGAACGCTGCAGGGGGTTATTGTGGCCAAAATGCAGGACTCAGCACTTGGATTTATTAATCTCCATCCCACTGGACTCTGCCCATGCATCCAACCATTCCAGGTCTCTGTGCAGAGCCCTTCTACCTTCCAACAGATGGACACACGCTCCCAGCTGAGGGTCACCTGCAAATTTACTAATGGAAGACTCAATCCCCTCATCCATGTCAATGAAGATATTGACCAGAGCTGGCCCAGCACAGACCCCTGAGGACACCACTGCTGACTGGCCCCAGCTGGATGTGGCACCGTTCACCTCCACCCTCTGGGCCCGGCCACCCAGCCAGTTCTGAACCCAGCACAGAGTGCTCCTGTCCAAGCCAGGGGCTGCCAGCTTTTCCAGGAGTGTGCTGTGGGAGACAGTGCCAAAGGCCCCGCTGAAGTCCAGGTACACAACATCCACAGCCTGTCCTGCATCCACCAGGCAGGTCACCTGGTCAGAAAAAGAGACCAGGTTGGTCAAACACAACCTGCCCCTCCTAAACCCGTGGTGGCTGGGTCTGACACCCTGGCCATCCTGTAAGTGCTGTGTGATGAGATCCAGTATAAACTGTCCTATAAGGTAAGGACCTGGTACAGAGGTCAGGTTAACTGGCCTGTAACTACCAGGATCCTCCTTCCTCATTCACCCTTTTTTGTGAATGGGTGTCACACTGGCCAGCTTCCAGTCCTCTGGAACCTCACCAGTGAGCCAGGACTGTTGGCAAACGATGGACAGGGTCTTCGCAAGCTCACCTGCCAGCTCTCTCATCACTCTGGGATGGATTCCATCTGGTCCCAAGGATTTATGAACATACAAGTGGCTCAGCAGTTCTCTGACTGCCTCCTCCTGGATAATAGGGGGACCATTCTGCTCCCTGACACCATCTGCCAACCCAGGGGGAGAGTTGTCCTGAGGACAAGCCATCTTCCCACTAAAGACTGGGGCAAAGAAGGCATTAAGCACTTCTGCCTTCTCCTCATCTGCAATTACTAAGTCCTCATGTCAGTAGCTTTCCTCTTATGTACTTGGGATTCCTTGATCCCCTGCCTGTAATTTTACCCTTGTTAACCTTATTGCTTATTTTCTATGGACATTTACACAGCTTTTTGTCAGTCCAGCAGCTTCACCAGCACTTTTAGCTGAGGTTATGCAGCCAGTGGGAAACAAAGTTGAGCCTTGAGTCCCTTGAGCATCAGCAGCCAAGCCCTGCAGGTGGGGGAGAGTAACACAGAGGAAGGTGCAGTGCCCTCTGCAGTACTATCACACTTACCCATCTATTTTATGCCTTGCTGGAAGATGTTTAGTCTCACACTTTGGACACTCTTAAACACTTTCGTTTAGACCATACACGTATTGACTCCACAGAATCACAAATGAGATCTGAGATTATTAGAAGGGTAATAAGGATAAAGACCAGAAAACTTAATAGAAACTTAAAGCACCTGAGAAAATGAGCAACGTATTCCTTTACAGGCCATAGTCATTTGCACACTCAGTGGAAGAAGGAATAAAAAGGGGATTTGTGTCTTTGGAACACAGGGCATTCCTCAGCACATGTATCCATGCTTACCAATGTCTTCCCTGTGCAGTAGTGCTGAATAAAATGTGACTGTTCATGTGAGCAGTTCATGTGGCTTATGTGACACGACCTTTGGTGTTTCACTTATCACAGTCTGTTTCCTGAGGCATTGATATTTAATCCATGATCTTGAATCATAACATCTTCTGATCAGCATGAAAAGCTCTTTATGCAGAAACATTGCCATTTCCATTTCCATCTAGGTGCTTCCTCTAGCCTTTGGAGAGCTGGGATATGCTGGTGACTATGGGGTTTGTAAGGTATCCATACCCCAGGGAATGGAGTGCCTTATGTCTGATCTTTCAGCCCTATAACTGTTTAAGCTTTGCAAATAAGGGAACACTTAAAAACCACAGTTTGACAATAACAGGAGAAATTTACCAGATCAAATAGCAAACACATTGTTAAGATGATATTTAATGAAGAAAATTTTCCTTGGGTTCTGCAGTGCTGCCACTTGCCTGTGATTCCGACTAATCAGTATCTGTAAGCCTTTTAAGGCTGTCATGTCCTGGAGAGTTTTAGATCTGTGTCTTTTCTGCTTTTATAGCTAATGATGACTACACGAGCCACCTCTGAAAATTATTTTAGGCAGTCTTTTTTCTCCCAGTGTATACAGAAACACCTTCTTCTCATCCCTCCCTATCATCTGGCTTAACAAACCCTTACCTCTAATGACCAGCTCTAGGGGTGCTATATGCTAAGCAGGAGCTTGGGTTATATTTTATCTTCTATCCAATGAGGTCTTTTAATTAATGTTTCCATTGAATATCCAAACTAGAGCACTGATAGCTCCAAGCTTAAACAGCATTTTCAATTTACCAAGTCTTTTAAGGCATGATGTTAAAGCTTTACAAGTCATAGATTCAACAAGTTATTTACCAGATAATAAACATAGCCTGAAAATCAGTTCACTAACAGCACCACAGAAATAGTAATCACAATCTCTCAGCATCATAGAAAGTGTTACCATGGTCTCTTGATCTAATATATGATAGAACTGGAAAATATATTAGCTTGTTTGGTTAGTGCTTCTTTACCCCCACTGCAGCTTCATACACTCAGAGGAGCTTAGTCACACTAATACTGCCCCAATATTAAATAATGGAAATGCTGTACTATTAGTTTTCATCATTTTCAACTAAAATGCAGCTGCCTGCAATGACTGGACATGTTTTCCCAAAGCAGAATTTCAACAACCATTACAGAAGCTGGTGCATCCCCTGGAGTTCCAATGTAATGCCTTCAAACCACAGGCTTAGCTGTTCAAGTTTTATGGTTTAAAATTTATGCTAAAATTTATTTTATACTTGAAAATTTATTTTATTTTAAACTCTCCAGAATGCCCTCCAGCCAGTTAATAAATGGCAGGATAGGCTTGTTGTCTTCCAGCCAAATTGAACCAGAGAGGTTATAGAGCAGCACAACCACACCACAACAGAATGAGCAACCAAAAAACTCTAAGAGACACAGTACAAGAATTCTTAGTCATTTTACATCCATAAGAAATTCTCACTGGGCTCATTAATAATTTTTGCCTGCATTATGTTGGTTGTGTACAAAGTTTATGTGTTTGTGTGAGAGGGATAGCAAACCACACTGAGCTAAACAGTCAGGAAGGGGTTTAACTATTGCAGCATGGCAAGCAACGACAGCCCTTCAACAGATGGAATAGAGCTGGTGAGTGCTGAGTATTAATACTCATTCCAACTCTCGTGTGACACTCCTTTGTCTCCCAGAATCATAAAGTTCACCAAAGTAAGCATAATTGTTTCCACTCCTAGCAGAGTACCTGCAGAGAAAGATAACACTTTGCCTTTGGCAAAGGGGGGTAACACCCTGGCACATATGCCCACTCTCTCAACAAGCTGTTGTGCCATCAACCTGGAAGTGTCAAAACAAAAGTTTTTTGTTTTCCTGCCTAACCTGCTTTCTTCCCAAAGAACAAGCCTCATTTCACAAATAGGCATTTCACAAAACCTCTTCTGAGGTCTTTCACGCCAATGTAAGGCTCTGTCCCCTATAGTGGGTGGACCCTGTATCAAAATGCATACATGGGTATGAGCTTGAGGAGCTGTTCAAGCAAAAATGCTTGCAGGTCTGCAGGTAAAACATCTAGATCCAGCTAGGAAAAGATTGCAGGGCAGCAGCAAAATGAAGGACGTAGCATATTTTTGCATCCTCTGGAAGATGAAGATGAAATCTGAATGCTGGATTCAAAGACTGAAAAGTGAATGAGAAAATAAGGCAGGGAAGTACTATGGTAAGGAGATGGCTTTCATGGAGCTGCTTTAAGCAAACTGTGGGGACTAAACATTTATAATATGTCCATTTATATGCCTTTAGAAGTGCAACTTAGACAATTTATGAGAGAGACAATGCATAAGTGCTTCAGTGTATGTGTCTCTTCTGCTAAGCTTTTTGACTTTAAAATAGCTAAGCCTGCATGTCTGAAAAACTTCAAGTTACAGTACAATAGAATTTCATTTTTACTAAAAATGAGGACTTTGTCACCTCCTGCCACTTCATCTCTCTGTTCTCTGTTATGACAGCCCAGCTCTTCCATAGGTCCTTAACTCATATGGAGAGCTGCCTCTGACAGATGATCAGGCTGAAGATCTGGCAGACATCCAGAAGCACAGGAGCTCATAACAGTTGCGGATGACACAAACTGACAGGGTGGCAAATAACCATGGGGACTCTTTGGTATAGTGGCACACACATATAAAATATATAAATTCATAATACATACACTTAATATAAATGACGTTTGTGTATACACACACAAATATATATGCATATTTGCTTAAGCAACCTGGATTGTTTGGAGAACTTGAACTATTTAAGCAAAATAGGCTTCCATGTGACTATTTAGTACATGGCCATGGTCATAAAAGGAAGACCTAAAGTTATATCTACAAATGCATGGGCTGCAGTGTGAGTGGCAGTGTGATGAGTCTCAGCTCAACAGGAATTAATCTTTTGATGTAGAGACAAATCAGATTATTATAGTTCTTGAACAGATAAAAAAGAAGAATGGGAAACAGCTGAAAGTATGAATTTCCCTCTGACCACAATGTCAGTGAGCTGGACACTGGGCATCTGGACAGTTTTGAAGATCACACACTCAACACTTAGGCATGCATACACACAAACTACAGACATGGAAAGGGTACAGAAAAGAGCCATACAATGATCTGATGGGGTGAAAGAAGTACCTTACAGCAAGGATTTAGAGATGTCCTCTGAAATCTTTAATGATTTTAAGTTACAGAGAAACAGAAAATTTGAGAAAAAACTTCATTGTAGTCTATTAACACCTCCATGGAAAGAAAACACTAGGTTTTCAAAAGCCTTTTAGTTCAGCAGAGAAAGACACAGAAGGAACCAGTGTCTAGTTAAAAGATAAAGCCAGAAATGTTAGAATTATAACGATGACTCACTTTTTGCTGGTTTTTAGCTGCTGGAGAAAACTATCAAAGCAATCAAAGCCCTTTGCATTTGTTAAAATTATTTCAGGTTTTTCAATCCATCAAGGGCTTTTCCTCCTTTTGTCCTTCCAGTTCTCTTCCTTCATGCCCTGGAGAGAACTGAGCAAGCAACTGGGTGAGTGCTTGGCTGGTGAGATCAACCCACCTGACTCTGCCACAGAAGCTGGTAGAGTATAATTGTAGGGGACTGTTTTGGCACAACTATGTTGGCCATCTGAGTCCTTGGAAAGACACTCACAGAATCATTTGGATTGGAAGAAACTTCTAAGACCAAGTTCAACTGTTAACTTAGCACGGCCAAGTCCACCTCTCAGCCATGTCCCTAAGTGCCATGTCTCCACATCTTTTAAATACCTCCATGGATGGTGACTTAAGTCTGGGCAGCCTGTTCCAATGCTTGACAAAAATCATGTCATAAGGAGGCACTAAAACCATCACTGCAACTTGACCCAAGTCTGGACTTCTGCTCCAGGTCAGAGCCACCTTGTAGCAGATAAGCAGAATGGGAAATTTCTGTCATCTTCTAAACAAAGTATCCATTTCCTTTAAAGGTAAAAACACAGACCTTGCAAACACCAACTGTATTCTTACAGCCCACTTGGAAAAACCAATTAATTGAGGTGGCTAATCCTGATTCTGTTAGAAATGTGCATAGAACTGTCAGGAAGTTTGGACAAATTTTCTTCAACTATGTAGTGAATAGGTGCACTTTAAAAAAAAAAAATAATCTGTTAATAAAGCCTAAGCAAGCCAAGTTCCTGAAGGACAGTTCTCACCCACCTGGGGGCTGATGGGATCACGCTCATTTCTCTCCAGCTGAGTCCAACCTTGGGCACTCACTGGTAGCAAACAAGAGGAGAGCATACTCCTTCCATTGGTGCCCAGTGACAAGAGAAGGGACAATGAGTACCAACTGGAGGTTCCCTCTGAACATCAGGAAACATATTTTTAATATGAGGTTCACCCAGCACTGGCACAGAGCTGTCCAGGCATCTTGTAGAGTCATCCTCCTTGGAGATGTTCGAAAGCCACATGTACAGGGTGTTGGGCAATTGTTTGCAGATGGCTGTGCTTGAGCAGAGGGTTTGAGCAGCAGAGGTTCACCAGCAGCAGCTACACTGTTACTCTAATTTTCAAGAGCAACCCGTGCCTAGAGGGGCTTATGAATGCCACAGTTAGGTCTACAGCTGCTAATTCTCCACCTCCTATCTGGAATGCCCTTGGTGATGGAAGCCAAAACTATGGCCTGGGAATGTAGTGAAACTATGCGTGGTCAATTTTCCTGGGCTTGGCTTCATTGGCAATTAAACAGCCAAAACAGGATTGATCATACCCTGCTTTTTCTTATATTCAGGGGACTTCACTTCCATTTAACCCTACGTCAGGTCTCCCATGTGCAGGACAAACTCCATGAAAGCTGCAGAGTGACAGCCTACCAGTGCTTCTAGCAATTCCACTTGGCAGCGTGTAAGCACAAGATGTTGAAAACCAAGTAACACTAGGGAGTAATGCTGCATCTCAGCATGGGCTCCCAGGCACTGTCCTCCCAAAAAGGCAGATGTGAAAACTGAGAGGTTTCAGGATGAACTCCTTAGAGATGCTTATTAAACAGAATAGATTAAAGCAGGTATTGTTCTTAGGCCAACTTTTATTATGTTTACATAATGCTAAGTCAGATGTGCTTGCTAATCACTTTCAATAGCATTAACTTTTTAAAGATAGTACTTGTGTTGATATACAAAATAAAACAATTTATTGAAATAAAAGGTCAGCTGAAAAATCATTGTCTCTTCCAAGCCTTCCCTGTTTGAGTTACAGGATTATTCTCTTTACTGTAGGGATAATAGGGATTATATTTCACAAAAGGCTCCAGAATATTATCCATCTCATTCTTTTGTACCCCGGGAGAGGTTATTTCAGGTTTTGTGGATCCCTAAGGAAGAAGAAGGGAATCATATTTTCAAGCCCACATTCTGTGCATGTGCAAGCATGTTCTAAAGGAGACAGAGCAAAGGCAGGCCAGACTGATACTACCTCACATGTCGTTGGGTGCCGTACTGCTGCTTTTCTCCTGAAGCAAATCCCCAAACCCAAGTAAGTACAGAAGTACAGAAAAACTCAGACCTGCACATTTGTGATTTCCTTTGAAGCTTTCATTTTTGAGGTATGTGCTGCCTTACAGGGTCACTTCTGATCTGTCTCAGATCTCCATGAGCTTTCTGCTCCTGAAATGGGGCTAAATCACTCCAGAAATCATATGTAGGTTGAATATTTGGTGAATGCTGGCATGTCCAAATCTTCAGGAGCACCTGATTCTTACCTGATTCGGATCCCTCATACATAGGGTGGTGTTGAGGGTGCAGAGACAAAGAAAACATGCCAGCACTGTGTGTGCCACAGGACAAAGAGGTCATTGGAGCAGTGCCATGGCAATTTTGTGTCTTCAAATTTTGTGTGTTACATCTTGCATTCCCCAGAAGTTTTGTCCAGTATTTTACAGTAAATGTAAAAGACATACAATGTAATTTTGTCATTGTCTCATGCATAGATCCATATTGCACAGGCTGAGAATCCAGGTGTTTTCCAAATTGACCTTGGCTTCTTGCACCAGATGAAGCCAAAGCCTGTCATCACCAAAACTTAGAAGTGACAGGGTAATTCAGGCTCTAGGGAAGGGACTCTAGGAGGTCCACAGGTGCAACCTCCGGCTCAAAGCAGGGCTACATTTCTTGAAAGCATAATGGACACCAAAGCCAGTTTTTAAATGACATTCTTCACAGAAAACGGAGGCAGTGGTTAAGCCTATCAGCCCTGCATTAGAAACAGATTAAGATGACAGAGCTTGCCACCTCACAGGCGGGAGCAGCCCACAGATTCCCTTGGCATCAGCTGCAGCTGCCAAAAACCAACCATTGTTGCAGTGTATTTGTTAAGTTTATTGTATTGCTCCCCCATGTTCTGTATTGCTCCCCCCATTTTATGCAAATGGTTCTGCCCTCCCCAGTTTTCCCACCACAGCCCTGCCACTCATTTTGTTGCTATAGTTTCTCCCACCATTGGTTCTATCAATCCTTATATTATGTAATTCCTCCTCCCCTTTATTCCCATATATGTAGGCTTGTTCTCCTCCCTGGGCCCAGTCAATCACCCCCACTCCTCCCTACTTGCCAGAAGCTTCTACTCACCCGGGGTGATGATTGGCTGTGGTCCCCGGGGCCCCTCCCTTACTTTGTATCTATTGGGTTCTCCCTTATGTTTGTAATGTTAAGTTCACTCTCTCGTTCTCTCTTATTGGTTCATTGTAAACCCCTCCCTTATACACCTCCTCCCTTTAAAACCTTGCTTCTCCCTCCTCTCTTGGTCACTCCCTGGTTGGCTGCTTGGGATCTGCAATAAACCTGAGTTTGCCCCCAGGGAGTGTCCAGCTCCTTTTTACTTGTCTTGGCAGCAGCGAGCCCGTCTGCAGCCAGCACAGCCTGAGGCCAATAGACGCCGAGGGGTGCTGGCAGGATTGCAGCTGGGTGTCGGCCACCCTCAGCCGGACGACTGACCATCAGGCCAGACACCTCGCCGCAAACCATGAAGTAGTAGAGATGTAGGCTTGGCCCAGATCACCATGCACTGCAGTGGGTGAAGTCATTTGTGACCCCACTGTCCTCCCCTTTTTCCCTTGGTCTGAAGAATGGTGACACATGATATGCTCCTTCACAGGGTAGTTTCAGATCCAAAGCTGATGTAAATGATTTTAAAGCTTAATATAAATCTGGTTTCGGGATTACTCAGAAAAACAGCATGGGTGGGGCTTCATTTGGAAGCAGCTCCTTTCTCCAATAAACGTTAAATGGCTTTTAGTTTAGAAACCTTGCACATCTTATGTGATTCTTGGGCACCCAGTAAGGATACAGTAAATAGGGAGAGCAGTCAGATCTGGAATAATATAATACGTGACTTTCGAAGTATTTCTGTGATACAGTAATTTCTATTTCTATCATCAGGGGCTTGAATTATTATTACTGAATTCCTTCTTAGATAGCTGAAAAGTTCTTTGCTATTGATGGAGAGACGATATCTCCATATAAAAATATACATATCAGTATTTAATTCAAGGTAGTTATTCAGAATTTTTGGGCCTGTTTCTTTTTCTTATTTACAAGTACAAATCTATTTACCTATGAACAAATCCATCAACAAACCTATGAACCTCTGGTTCACTCAAAAGAGGTATGCAACACATTTCAGTGTTGCATCTCTACATTTCAGTGACCAATCCCACAAAAAAAAACGTTTTCCAAGAAATGCCTAGACCATCCTGCTTTCCAGTAGCCTGGTAACAAGAATTACAGAAGGATGTGGAAAACTGAAAA
Source organism: Ammospiza caudacuta (assembly GCF_027887145.1). Classification (NCBI taxonomy): domain Eukaryota; kingdom Metazoa; phylum Chordata; class Aves; order Passeriformes; family Passerellidae; genus Ammospiza; species Ammospiza caudacuta. The sequence goes on from NC_080632.1 coordinate 42,127,924, forward strand.
GAATGGAAGTAAAAAGCTGCAGTAGATGTAAAAGCTCATATCACACTTCAAAAGGATCACATTCAAATTAATGTGTTTGGGATGAATAACAGTAATCATTGTTTCTGTATGCAGTTTCTAAATATAATGATAAAAGATACTGGAAGAACAATCTGCTCAGAGGAAAATGGGGTGTTTGTCTTCTTCCTTACTCCCCACTTTTTTCTTTATTTTAAACTTCTGTTTTCTTGCTGTTATCTGTAAAAACAACACTTCGGTGTTGTTTCTGACCTCCTACTCTAAGTTTTTATTTTACATCGTTCTTGGTGACTCTTGTAGCATGCTTTGGTGGTAATCAGTGCATATATGGGAGTCCATAAATGTTGAAGAGTGAAAATCTAGCTGTCCAGTCCTTGGCAGGACATGGCAAGGATGTCCAGTCTATTTTAAATAGTCAGGAAGAGGCACTACAGTTGTTTTCCTTCCTTCCCCAAAATCCCAGTGTTTTCCCACCCTAACCTGGACAGGAGAAAGTCCAGGAAAATTTCTAAAGGCAAGTCTCCAGCATGATAAGGCAAGTTTGGTTTCCTTGTAAAAAGTGGGTGGAGACAAGGGAAAGAGAGCTGAAACTGTTTTGAAGTAATGGCAACCTCAGCTGCTGCAGTGGGGTGCAGAGATATGTGATATACTGTGATTATTGGAGTTTAGAGCCTTCCTTTTCAGACTAAAACATTTTTCACTCCTTTTGGAAACAGTATTACATTACAGGTGTTATAACTTTTCTTCAGAATCAGACTGGCCAGGGAACTGTAAATCTAAATCATGGCTGCCCTCAGGAAACCTGCCAGCCTGTAAACACAGTGAAATGAGTGAGATGAAAGTATCTGAGTGAGAAAATTAATTTTAGGCATTCCACTCAAGTCTATTTAGTTTTTACAGTCTGGCCTGGCATCTACAAGTAACAGCTGGGGAGGACATATTAATTTCCAGTGACTAATGCTGGGAAGATTACCTTAAGCTTGAAATCTTTACATAGGGGTCCAAGGGGGAAGAGAAAACTTATTCCCTTGAATTTCTCTTGTTTTTTTCCACACTGGAAAGTCATGGTATTCTACCGTAAGTATCAAGCTTTCCTACTTCTGACGCGTAATTGCTCAAACTGATGAAGTTTCTGATTAGGAATTTATGGAGAAAAGTATTTCAAGGTGCAGGCTGACCACAAGAATAACTTGTCAGGACATTGCATGTTTTCCAGCATATTTCGGGTTTTTTGGCACATTTGTGTGCTTTCAGAGAGTTTCCCCGTTCTTGAAGAGGTCTCTCTTCTCAGAGGATTTTGCTCACAGCTCCAGCCTAGCAGGGGCAGGATCCAAATGTGGCACAATCCAAAAATGTGGGAACAATTCAAAAGGATTTTTTTTCATGTTTCTTCCTCTGAATTTGAGCAAAGATTCCATTTAAGATACAAAACTCTCTCAAGACACAAAATGCTGTCATTCATCAACCTATTTATACCCATGTCTACTCCATCATTTTTCATTGCACACGCTGTTGATTGTCGTCCGGGCAAAGTATGAAGCCAAAACACTGCAAGAACATTTCCTGTGCAGACTGTAAGAGAGTATGAGTCTCTTGTTAGCTCATTCTCATAATTTCCAGAGCACTTGATTTTGTGCCCAGATTTTGGAGAGTAGAAGAGCATCCAAGGAACACCCATTGCTAGCTATGCCATTTGTCACCTGGATTCTTCTAACATCTTTCAGACCATATTTATATCTCTGCTATTAACTTTTTTTCTTCCTACTTCTTATTCTTTATAAGACCTTCCTGGATACTTTCCAGGGACTATTTGTTTTCAGCTCCCTTATAAAGCTCCCAGTGAAGAAGCCCGTGGGGTTTAGCAAATACAGAGATACTAGGCAACTGCAAAAGCAGAAGACAGCACTGTGATTCCTTATCCCCATCTACCAGAACCAGCCATTCATTGCTGCCATTAACATTCCCAATGTTATTTTTATACATCTGCCATCAGTTAAAAGGGACTTTCACTGTCCACCAGAAAGGAGACCAGCAACTTGTCCATCAGTTCATTCTCTCTTGCACAATTGGAAGGAGCAAGCTGCTTCTTCATTTAGCTCCATCAGTCTCATTTAGCCACAAGGGTGCTCAAGCAGCATTAAGATCTGCTCTAGGCATGAATGTGATGAAGAAACTCAGAACGGTCATTACTTGCCCTAGAAAACAGACTTGCCAAACAGAAGTTCTGGGGACAGATCTTGATTTCTGGTTGGGTGTTGTTTTGTGCTGGTAAACTCCATAGATGAGACAGCAGATTTCTAGGCATACTACTGGATGGAATACTGTGTTTGGGCTAGGTGTAGAGATGAGTTGGTCCTGTATCTATGGTTCAGGACGATCACACATACTCGAAGGCAGAGCTGTGTCTGCGCTGTTTATCCGTGCCCAACTTCAGGCAGCAGCTCACCTGCTCTTCAGTTCAGTCATGGAAACAGAAAGGCTGCAGTCACATCATTGCTTCTCACCTAAAATGGCAGTCAGTGGAGCTGTGGTGTAGAAGGTCTTCCAGAACCATCGCCTTAATTACTGCAATTCAGCAGGCCAGTCCTGAGCATCCTGGGGAGGATCCTGTGTAGAACTCTTATGACAAGGAAAAGGAAGGTATTTTCTATGGGAAAGAGAGTGCGAAACATATTCACATTGGCACTGTCTGCTTGGCACTGTCTACTATGGTGACTGGGAATGGTGGGAAGGGGAGGAACATACATAAGAAGGAAATAGAAGGAACTAGGAGGTGTCAGAACTTGCATACATGATTTGGGCTGTACCAGCTGCTTTGGCAGGTTGAGCAAAAGGATGTAGATCCTAAAATCCTAGGCCTATGATGGGCAACATCCAAGCCTTCCCACTTTGGAGTTGTTCTGGTCCTGACACTGGTGCAGAAATTAATTTCTTTTCTGAACACCTGGGAATTTACTGAGTTTATATACCCAGCTGCCTCTTCTGCCTCTTGAATAATGAACAGCAGGAATAAAAAAGGCAAATGTCCATAGGGTCTTTCAGCATCCATTTCCTTCGGATTATAGTTTCAGTTTTTCTGAAGAGAGATGGTGGGACTTGGACACCATTTTCCCCTTCTTTCCTGTAAAAAAATCTACTTCCCACTCTCTTTCTTACTATCCATGTTCTTAGGTGTGGAAATATGTTTGCTGTGCAGGAAAACTGACTCGGGGTGTCCAATATTCATTGATGTTTTGACCTTGGAGCAACAAATAATTTCAACTAAAGAATCCAAACTACATAAATAATTATGCATTCCACTAAAAGTCATAAGTCTCCAAAGTTTGTGAGACAATTACATTAAAAAAATTAAAATTTTAGGTGTATGCATACAGGCTTTCAAGCGTATGATAATGAAATATTTAATGTATTCAAAAATTGATGATGTTTTAAGTGTATATATAAAAACATGCATAGGTACATTACATGCAGTAATAATAATGTTTTATATATATAACATGCTACAGAAATAAAGGAGCAGCAAAGTGTTCTACTTAGAGGTTACAGAGCAACAAGAGCAACTCTCTCCAGCCATCCTGTATGTGACTTTGTGAGAGAAGTGAATCTGATTACTTTAAAAAAACAAGGGTTATCATATTATAAATGGTTATGAGAAAACAATTAAAACATTCTGGAAAATGTATTTCAACAAATTACTGCCTGGAATTTGACATGTACTTTCATGAAAGTGTCTCTACTTCAAGAATATTTCTGTTGATAATGGGTCTAAAATAGCTTTTTAACACTGTAAGTTTTTTAAACATTTCTACATCTACATATTACAGGTGAAAACTTTGGAAGTCTGAATTACAGTTTGCAAGTTTCTAACCATTTTTTGTCACCCGAAATACACTGAAAATCACATGACCAAGTCACTCCTGTGACTGGATCCAGGTCTCATTATGCAACCCTGCAGTGGTAACTAAAGGAGCAGCTTTTGTGGTTTAGACCCAAATCCTCAGCTTTATTTCAGCACATACCCCCTGCATGGCACCAAGAGGAATTGTGTGAATGATTTCACAGGCTGAGCTTGTTTCCATCCCAGCAGTACAGTTCAGACATCATACACTGTATTTTCCACATCAAGTAGTCTCCTGGATATAGTAATGGACACCAAGCACTGAGATTATACAGAGGCAGGGACAAGCCAACTCAATCTCCCATTTGTTTTGAAATATCTTTGCTTCATATATTTTTTTGTCTTCATAACAGCCTATAAGGCAAGTTTGCTAAATTATTCTGCAGAAAAAACTAATAAAAGAAAAGTAATAACATGTTCAGTTGGTATCTATAGTAAATGTCAACTTTTGTAGACAAAGAAGAGGGAGAAGTTATCCACAGTTTAACTTAAACACTCACTTTGTAGCACAAGGATTCTTAAACTCTTTGAAGAATTAAGCCAGAATGATGAAGTCGCTCCTGCAAAGCCCAAGCTCAACATTTATGTCTGTTCCCTAGGACAAATACCTCTCTGGTAAAAGAATGTTTCAAATCAGCTCACTGCACTGCTCTAGCAAATATTCTGTACAATTCTGTCCTTTATATAATTTGGACTTTTGTATCACTTGTGGCTCCCTCACAGATAAAAAAGTTCCTCTTGCTGTTCTTTGTTGCATGTCTCTGATTTCTAGATAATTGAAACAGAAGAAGAGGAGTGTACTTAGGAGTGATACTTTCTAAGATGTTCTTGGCTTGCATCCCTAAAGCAAGGCTTGCCATTCTGATTTTTTTTACAAAACATGTGACAAGCTGTTGGAGTGACAGAAAAAAAGCTGGGAAGGGAAGGGAAGGGAAGGGAAGGGAAGGGAAGGGAAGGGAAGGGAAGGGAAGGGAAGGGAAGGGAAGGGAAGGGAAGGGAAGGGAAGGGAAGGGAAGGGAAGGGAAGGGAAGGGAAGGGAAGGGAAGGGAAGGGAAGGGAAGGGAAGGGAAGGGAAGGGAAGGGAAGGGAAGGGAAGGGAAGGGAAGGGAAGGGGAAAAATAAAGAAGTCTACACCAAACGCTTTACTGGTACTGAAGGAATAATGTTCTTGTTTTATTCAGAAGTACTTCACTACTTCTGTGTTCTGAGAATATAGACAGAAAGTGTAAGGGTGCAGGTAAGCTCCAGGGTGAAGAAGCTTGCTGCCCTCTCCAGTACTTTGAAGAAAATATGTCCTTGAAAACTGCAATCACATTTAATTATCTGCCAAGGGCATTCTGATGGAACTGATTTCAGGAGAATAAGGTTAACTTCTGAGCTCCATCAGGGTTCCACTCTGTGTCCTTGGCCAACTACCTACAAGTCTTGAAGATTTCTTTCCCAGTCTATTTAGAAGGAAAAAAGAGAAAATCATAAACCTGACTTCCAGTATTTTCTAAAAATTGACTCATTGCTTTTAGTTGCTTTGTAACCATGCCAAAGGTATCAGTTAGGCTTGGACTCAGGTTCAAAAGTTGATGTGAGCTCTGTTTCTGCAGATGGTAGTTCATTTTTATACAACAAACTGCAAAGTAAAACACTAAGCAAAACTAATAAGCTTGCCACTGTTTGAAATTGCAAATCAAAAGCATTAAATCACAGAGTTTTGACGGGGCATTCTAGCCTACTTCATGTGAACTTGTGGAAGTATTGAAGAAAATTTTTTAGCCCTGTCAATTCTTCCAGTTTGCATGATACTGAAGGAAAGTGAACATAAAACTTGTGGAGCTCCAGAAAATGCCAAATTCACATATGGGATGCATGTTTGGGCCTATTATTTTTCTCTTGAAATGAATATCTTCTTTTCTGGCTGAGATGTCATAAATGGGTCTGCTTCATATGAACAAGGGGAAAATGGGGATTCAGAAAGGAGGGTGTTTGTGAACGTGAAAGCATGTATTTTCTCATGCAACTTTTCCTTAATACACAAATCATCTTCCAATTAACAGAACCGATTGCACCCAGAAGATTGTTCGAAAAACTTTCTGCTCAACACCTGGTATTCTGGTCCTGGCTTTTGTAGTCACTGCAAATACGGAACACTCGAACACCGAGATCCTCCCAGGTACAACAGCGGGCTTTTCCAGAAACACCTTAACTTGCAAGTTTAGCTGCAGGATGTGTCTGCAGCACAGCCCCGCGCCGCCCGGTGATGCGGGATGCTGAGCCGTCCCTCGGGAGCCGCGGCTGCCGGCGGGGGGACGCGGGCCGAGGGCGGGACGCGCGCTCCCCGGCGCGCTCCCCAGCGCGCTCCCCGGCGCGCTCCCCCGCGCGGCCACAGGATGTCGCTGCGGCCCGCGGGCGGGCGGAGCGGGGCCGCGCCGCTCGCCCCCGTGCCTGCGGGCAGAGCCGCGCCGGAGCCGCGCCTCGGCTGCTCCCGTCCGTGCGGGCTGCTCCCATCCATCAGTGTGCTCTGCTCGCCGGGCCCGCCAAGCTGCAGGGCAGCGGCAAGCGCTGCGTGGAGAACGCCTCTTTGTGAACCTGTCAACGTTTGCCGATTAACTTGTGTCAGCAATGGATATAGGCTTGCTTTTTCTACTCCTGCAATCTCTGAGAAAAAGCCTGTGGATTCCCTCCAAAGCTTGCAGATCATAAGTTTAAATTCGCCGAGACAGAAAGAGGCAAAGGGAGCAAGTATCGTCTGTGAGCAAGTATCGTCTTCTACACAGGAATTATCCTGTCACCCTCCCATTAATTTAGCAAAGGAGACTGAGGCGCTAATTCTCGTTTCATCTCTGTAGGTGTAAAGCAGGCTTAATTTTGAAAATTAATCGCTGTGATTGCATGAGTACAAGCTTGGTGTTAGATCAAAACTGAACTTCACACAGTCTGTCTTGCGAGACAATTGTGAAAGGATTTTTAAAATCTTGGTGAACTCAGGTAAAAAATAGGTGGCCTCACTTTGGGAGAGCAATCCCGCCTTAATGCCAAGAATAACAAAAAGGGTCTGAGTCTGCTGCATTTGCAAGGGGTTTGTGTAAGCTGTTGTGTAAAGCCATTAGTTTAACTCTGGCAGCGTGGCATAAAGAAAAATGCTTGAAAGACCACACCTTTTAGTGGGACACTTTTGTTATCCTCTCTGTCAGAGTTAGATGGATCTCAATTCCCACTTCCAGTTGCAAAAATACAGCTGCAGTCAATGTAAATTAATTTAATCTCACAACTGGAAAACAAAGCTCCCAAACATTACATGCATGCACTATTTTCTACCAGGATTTGAAGGTTTTCTCTACATTAAGTGTCCATCAAAGCTTTTTATCTTGCTAGTGACCAATAGTCTTCTTAACGCAACAGGCCTGATTTTGGAAGACAGCATTATTCATTACACAGATCCTATTGCACATTATAATGATTTCTGTCCATCTTTGCTGTGAAACAAAGTACTCTTAAACTCCTTCTCTACTGAAATAACCCCTTTATGCTCACCGAGACTTCAGATTAGGCTTGCTTCTTCAAAGCCAAATGGAGGATTTTTAACAGAAAGATCAAAGCCCAAACCTACTGCTATAAGAGGTGGCAGGAGCACTGCACTGTAGTGGTGCCACAAGCTGCTTGGCTCAGGGCTTCCAGCTTCTACACATGGCCTGTATTTCATTGCTGCTGCTGGCAGCATGCTCAAATGTGCAATGGACATGTGCCCTCAGTTACCTGAGGTTTTGGTTACCTTGTTTTCCAAGTGTCTCAAAAGCTTTCACACCTTTTTCTCAGAGGGTACCTTGTTCCAGCTTGTGCATTGGTTGCTTTCTCTCCATTTTGTGGAGATGAAGAAGAGGAGATACATGTGAAAATTCACACATAGCCTGGCACACTGCCTTGGGCAGATCCAGCTAGATCCTGCCCTGTACTCAGAAACCAGCAGATGTTCACAGATCCTGCACAAGGGTTCTCTGTATGACACATTTCCCAGCTGAGATAAAATGTCTCAGCTGTGCCCAGACTTTCTGCATGAGTAAGGACTAGGCTTGTCTTTGACGGAGTTTTATATACTGTACATTCTGTACATTTTTTGTGAGAAGAAATATATTTCAGGGTTTTGCTTTAATGGCAGATTGTGGGTATTTGTGCATATTGTAGAGTGTGTTTTCAAGGCATTTCTGTCTTAAATAATTCTCTGTGCCATTGAGCCCAAAAGCATGAAATAGAATTAACACCAATATTAACTGCAGAATTTATTTTATTAGGGCTGGCTTTTGAATGATAATGTTACCTGACCTGTAAGCAGCTGTTACAAGTAAATGTAAATCAAAACCAGGAAACTAAATTATTTTATAAAATAACCCCAAACTTTTTCTTCTTTCAGTATATAAAACTTTCCCCCCTTCCTTTGAATAATTCAGCTGTATCACTATTACACAGTTATGGCTACACTTCTCCTTTCATTGTTTTGTTTTCCTCTCGATGCTTCAGTTCTGCTTTATTAGTGAGACGGTCTTATTCCTGCAACTAAGTATATTTTGTGTGTTGATGACAATGACATAGTAGAGTCTAAGCTGTGCTGAAATAGATGAGGCCTGTTACACCCATTCTGATTTATCTGGCTCCTTTGCTAATTTGCCAGCCTGAAATCTTTGGCACAATTTCAGACCATGTGTCTGGCAGCGCTGGGCCCTTTTCTCTTTTTTTGGTGTCTGTCTCTGTCACTGCAGTTGAAGGCTTTTGGTCTGTTTTCATTACAGATGATGTGGCTCAAACTTGAAGTGCCATAACATACATTCTATATCTTAAATCCCACATTTTTTTCCTTTTTCCCCCTCCAGCTATAAAAAAAGGAGGCAAAGCAACCTGAGAGAAGGTGTTTTGTACCAGTTTCTTGAGCTGGGCACACGCTATCACACATTCCCACAGAGCTTGGAGGTACTTTGGAACACCAGCATCTTGTGTGATTGCAGTCACTCATAGTTGTCTGTCCAGTGTGGGAGCTCAGAGATGTCTGTCCCCTTTTCTCAGCTTGGTAGCAATTGCTGTATGTAAAACTAATAGAAAAGGATTTACTTTTTCTGCCTTCATAAACCAGAAGAAAGAAAATCTGCATAGATTGTGATGAACTTGTATTTTTCGTACAAATCTATAATTGTATTATCCTGAGAAATGCATTTTGACATAATATGCTAAAAAATTACTCACATGGTTTCTGTTCCCAATCAGGAGAAATATACTTTAAACGAATGTATTGTACCTGATAAAATTATTTCTAGATTTGTCTTAGAAAATCTTTAATGGATGAAAAAGTTTCACAATACAGTTGCTTTAACTTACTAAAGGAACTAAATTAATAAGACTGCACATAGACCCCATGGAGAAAGATCAGAGAGATCTCAGACTCCATCAAGGAAGCTCATCAGTCCAATACTGTTTTCAGGAAGGAATTTGGAGTGTCTTGGAAACAGAGGAACTCAAAGGACACTCATAGCTGGCCTGAGAAGTTCACATTCATTCTTGCTGGTCTTTGTGTGGAAAAAACACCAGTATCATTTGTCAGTGCTCATTTACATCTTTAGGGTTATGTTTGACCAGGAAAGGATGAGAACTTTCCTTTCTCAAAAACCAAAACTAAGTAGTTCTTCTCACTGAATTGTTCTTGGCCTTTGGCAAGCGCTTGATATATTATACAAAAGCTACACAACAGAATGTCATTAATTTTATCACAAAACTCAATTGAAATTGCTTTTGAAAATTACTGTGCATAGACTACAGGTAATGAAGAGCCAAGGTATCACATCAAATTCAGATTCATTTATTTTGGTCCTAGAAATATTTTAAGCAACACTGTACCTATTCCTGTGAGTGGATAATGTATCCTTCAGCTGATTCTGGCCAAAAAAAAAAACAAACCACATTATTTACCGGGATTAGATTTTTAGTGCTTTCTTTTAGTGCTGTTTTCTCCTCCCTTTTTTTTACCTTTATTGATTATTGAAACCTGAGGGTTGAACATTATTATATGTCTTGTTTCTTTTTTATATTCACACGGGTAAGCACAAGCAGCCATTACCATGGTATGTTGTACTGTCATAATGTAGGTACTACCATGAAACTTTCAACGCAAATTAATTAACATAACTGATCTGGTAACAGAATGATTCATTTTTGAGAGATTACTGACAGCAGCTATCAATTATTTGGCTCCAACTCAAACAAGTACTTAAGAACATGCTTTGTCAGGGTCACTTTCACTCTTGCAATTAATTGGGATTACAATTTATCTTTCATTTAAGCAAAGCGCTTAAGAAAAGAAATCTCCTTAAAGCATTTGAGAAGAGAAACAGTTTAAATCTCTTTTGACATAAATACTTCCTCAGGAAATGCGTCAGACAGGTTTATAAAAAGATCAAGATGAAAAACTAAGTCTTCAGTACAATCACCATGTGTGCTTTATGGGAAAAAGGAGCCCAAATAAAATTGCCAGATGCATCAGCTCACTCAATTTCTAATTTAGAAGGGTATTGCTTCTAATTTAGAGGGTTGTTGTAGATCTAGGAAAATAGTCATGGAAAATTAAAAGTAAAGTAAAATTTGTTTCATGATATGAGAATGAGAAGGGAAGGCAGAGTCATTTGGTTTTTAGTTTGCTGTGGCCTAAAGGTGGTATTTTCCCTAAATAAGTCCCCTTCACCACAGGGAGAATATAATCTTCCAAAACTGGAGAAACAATATTAGACAACATTATTGCTCTAGACATGCCAAACCCTTCACACAAGTTTTCACCCTCCAGAAGTCAGAGGTGGCAGATCCAGAGGCCAAAGCCAAGGGCATGTCATCTCTGGTGGGTGAAGCCATGGCCACCTGAGCACACTTTTTGTTCCAGAGGTGATGGTGGAACTTGACAGCACCCATTTCTTGCACTGGCTAGTGCAAGCCTTGCTGGCTACAAGAAGCTTCACTTCAAGGCTTCCTTTGTGACAGTTTTGGGGTGGAGCAGGTTTCAAAAGAGCTCCTTAGGTGGTTGACACTGTTGAAGGCACTGCTTAAAACAGGTCCATAATATATATATGTTACAAGTACATTGGCTTGTCTGAGTTTTGGGAGGGAGGAAGTATTGGTTATAGGTGCCTGGGTGGCAGTGCACTTTCTGTTTTGTAGTACTAACTCCTGTTGTAATTCCAGACTTCATTCTCAACACTGACTCAAGTAGTCTAAAGGAAGTCCTTCTGTACTTCATTTCTTTATGGCATTTTTCTTCTTTATCTCTGTAAGACCACTGTCTGTGTGCCTTCTTCCCAACAATAGCAGTCATTTGTTCAGTAGACTTACTGCCATCAATATCTCAACTGAGACTTATTCTGTATATTTTACCTTTGAAGTTTTGTGGCTGAAGATAATTTAATACATGTCCTTAGATGGGAAGAGAACAGTAGAAGAGTCTTCATTTCAAAGAAGTGTGTCTACTGAGTGGAAATGAGCAGTAGGAGAGCCTGCAGAATAGGTGACTCATTGAAATTGTATAATTTTCCCTCCTGTCTTCTCATCATTTAAACTAAGTGTTAAAGTTTTCATTCACTTTAAGTTCTCATTCACTTTAACTAACCCTTTATATAATATAAGCTCTGCTATATATTTTTTTTTGTTATTTTTATTTTTATATATACACATATATATACAAAAATTATAAACATTACAGTTTTACAGTTTTAAAAACGTGTGTACATAAAAACAAGCCCTGTTTGGCAGCAGGAACAAAAGAGATGTACATTAACCCTCTGGATCCAAAGGACTTTGGGAAATGGGCTGCCTGCCTGTGAAGGACAGGTGAGAGTAGCAGGGATTCAAAAGAATGTGAGGGAGAAAAGACAGGGACGCAAGGGAGAGGAAACAGGAGACCAGAAAGAGGGGACTCCAGGCTGAAAGCAGCCTTCACACCTAATTAACAGGATCTGCTTTAGAGCGAACAGAAAGACATACTCCCCCTCCCCCAGCCCTTTGCAACTGCAACATCAGAAACTCCAGTACACAGAAAGGACATAAACCAGCAAAATCTGATGTTTTAAACATTTGCCATTAGAAAAACAGGTTAAAAGGCTTTCTGAAAATGACACCGTATGCAAGGCAATAGGGAGATCAGACAATGTCTGTCCAGAGCACAGATCTTTGTCTGGCATTTCTCTGTGGTACCATCGTGCAGAGAGGAATTACCTGTAATAACAGGCTGTGAAGCAATAGGTATTTCATTCCTAGGGGGAAGCAGCTCTGAATCTCTGAGTCTAGCACAGCAAACAGATCTTTCTCCATGACTCCCAGCTACAGTCAGAACACAGTGTATCCATCCCAAACTGAGACTTTGGGGTTTTTTTGGATGGTGTCTCAGAATCTACTTGGAATACAGCTTTTCTACATTTTTTTGCCTCTTTTTTGGTAATAACATCTAATCAGCACATGAAGAAGGCAAGTAAAACTGTCTGTTGCATACCTATCAATCACTTCTAAAGATTTGAGGACTGCAAGGTATTTTTTAATTTGGGGTACTGCCTTAGTAAACAAATCCCAAAATGCCAATGCGTCGGACATTGTGTCAGACACATCACATCATTATTGTGGGAGCCATTGTCAGAAAGCTGAAATCATATATCACTTTTCAGTTTAAAAGAGGGGAGTATCAAATGAACAGCCAGAAACAAAACTTGTCAGTTTTGCCCAGAAAACCATTCTTCTTTGCCCACTAAATAAAACTGGGTGATTAGCTTTCAAAGGGATGGGCTCCCTTTGTATTTAAAAATTGAATACTATCTAGTTCTTTCAATGCTGTAAAATCACTCTACAGACTGAAAAGAGGAGTCTGCTGTAACTTCTTTCTGTCACAAGATAATAATATGGTTTCTTACTTCAAGGAATGTGCAGGAACTTCAGCTGTTTCTTTCTCAGATGTACACTCACTGCGGGTGCTTTTGTAGAATATCAGTTTTAGTGCTCCTGTGCCGTCTTGTTGCTTTTACCAGCCAGGATGTTCATGGTTCTGTTGACCACTTGTTTTGAACAACAGCTACTGCAGTCAGACAGTGAAAAGGTGGTCAGGAGTGACATGGCTGTTCTTCAGGACAGAACCTTAACTGATGGTACCTCTTACATTGTTTCATATATCTCCTCTTTCAAAAAGGTATTTTTCAACGTTGCTTAGAAGTAAAATTTCTAAATAACTGTGTGTAAATTTATGTACTCTGAAAAGGCATGTATATATATTACATAATGGCATGTTAGTAGACACCAACCGTGGCAAGGATCCTATAAAAAGCAACATTTTCTCCAGTACTTAAAACTAGCTTAAGTAGTTAAAACTAAACTTAAAACTAAAACTAGCACAGATTCTGTTGCCTAATAAAAATACATCAGGAAAACTTTTTATCAGCTCCACCATATCGCTTATTTCAGACTTGTGAAAGTCCAAATCTCCATCATTTAGCAGTGATGCAGTACAGCTTTTGTGTATAGGAAAGAAGGCTTAGAGTGAATTGGTACCTAGGAGGGACCTAATGTGGAGGTGCAGGAACCTGCATCACCTCAGGCTGTTGGAAGTCCTTTGCTTTTGTTAGCAAGTTTACACTTGTGAGTTACTGTGACAGATGAGTCAGCTGTCTTTTACATTTAATCACACTCAGGAACAGTGACATATCCAGCACCCATGACCTAACTGCAGCCGCTGATTTATCTGTGTCATACGGAGTTCCACAGTCTCAGAATCAATCAGCTTGGAGGAGACCTCTGAGATCATCCAGCCCAGTCTTTGAGCACTGCCATGTCAATTAGACCAAGCCACTGAGTGCTACATCCTGTCTTTTGTAAAACACCTCAGGCACCTCAGGGACAGCGACTCCACCACCACTTTGGGCAGCCCTTCCAATGTTTAATCAACCCTTCTGTGAAGAAATTCCTCCCTACATTCAGCCTGAACCCCCCTGGCACAGGTCCTCTCATCCTGTATCTTGCTGCCGGGAGAAGAGCTTGATCCCCACCTGGCTACAAACTCTTTCAGGCAGTCGTAGAGAGTCATAAAGTCACCCTTGAGCCTCTTTTTCTCCAGGTCAAACTGCTTGCTCCCTCAGTCATTCCTCAGAGGACTCACCTGTAGACTTATATCTCTTTTTACCTTCAGCAAAGAGATGTATCTTTTGGCTCAAAAGCAAAGATACAAAACCAGAAATAAGTAATTTTTAGAATAAACAGAGATTGATTGATACAGCAGTGGCAAAATTTATTATAGTTCGGCACCAGCAGAAGAAAAAAAAATTGTTATCTGATAACCTGCATATTCTATCTGTTTGCAGAGCTGAGGGTGAGAAAGAAGCTGCTGCTTTTATCTCTGGTTAATAGATTTACAAGTGCCACAGGTATATCCATGTTTACATCATACTGTCAAATCTCTAGATCTCTGTGATTAAAAGGTCACACAGTCCAAAAATATTACTTCTAAATTGAGATTATGCAAGTGGCACAGGAAAATGTTCTGTGGCTCTTTATATTCCTGATATCAAGCTAAATGGTCTGTTGGTGCCTTCCTAGTAAAAAAATACTCCATGGAGTTTTGCTATGATAATTTTAAGAACAAGAAGAGAGGACACAAACCCAAAACAACCTTCGCAAGTTCTCCCAGAAAGACTAAAATGTAGTAAGAATCTAAACATAACAGGTTCAGAGCTAAGAGATTAACAGGTTAACCACCTTCTTAATAGCTGTGATGGGTAACTCTAGTCATTTACTTTTGTGAAAACTACATCCCAAAGGCTCCTGTGAAGCAAGTTAATTCAGGTACAGTTGTGCAGGGGAATGCAGCTTATACTCTCATAACAGCCTTGGAAATTCCATTATGTTTATAGTCACTGGAATGGTTTCCTAAATTCACTTCTGAACTATACTTCAATCTGTTTGTTTATTTGATGTCTGGACAAGGGCTTTGATACAAGTATTTGTTTTATTTAGCACCTGCACTGAAACATTAGTTATGTTGCACTGAAGTGTTCCACATGTTTCTCTTATCTCAGACTAGTTAAGCAAGAGCATTCACACATTTCCTTAATCCCAGGCATCATAAATCCTTTACAAGATTTCTGTTTCATTGTTCTTCTCTCAGGGGCTTAGCAAAAACAGTCAACATGCACAATCATTCTTTCCCAAGAGTCCACATGGCTTACAATAAACCTCATTTTTGTCTTGTTCTGGAGGGTTTAGTAGTGTTGCAGATTATAAAGTCAGGGAGATGTGTTAGAGAAAAGTTGAAGTATTCTCCCAAATGGCATCAAGGATTTATACCAGTGTCTTGCCCAAGAGCCCCTACTGCAGTGTTATTACATACAGAAGTAGCTTTCTACATTCCTGAAGACTGGTAATCCACTGCATCACTTGAAACTCTTGTCACAGCAAAAAAATTAATTGCTTTCGTACCAACAGCTAACATTAATAAAACAGTGTTTCTTTAATAAAATAAAAACTCTGGCCAAAATCCCATATTTCTTAACTGCATTAGAGAGTTCTTAACTGTGCATTTAGAGAGTTCCACCCGCTTACAATGTCTACAAATTCCTTTAACTGCATTTTAAGAATGAAAATACGACAATAGAAAAATGCAAGAGTAAAAGTGACTAGTCAGCAAGACTTTTATTCAGTAGCTTACTTCTGTGTGTAAGTAGGTATATTTAGAAGGAACTCCACCAGTGAGAGGATTGTCCTGGTGTCCTCTCATTTACTGACTGAAAAAGCAGCTTTTCAATGTTCCACTTTGCCATAAATTTCTGCAATAGTTTTCAAGTATTTTTGTTCAATGATATTCTTGTAAATTTTTAAGGTTGAGACACATAAGCATGTCCAGTAAAAAAAGTAACCTAGATTTTTATCACAAAGGTTTGCCTGTTGGGGGCACTCATACATGACTAGAAGGCATGGGCTGTTCTTCACGGTTTCCCAAAAGTTGTTGTCACTTCTTCCCTTGTGATCTGGCGAAATCTTAAACCCAAAAATCTGCTGATAAAGTGTGAGCTTCTATGAAGTCAATGAGACTTTACATAGTAATTTCATTATAGTCAAACACTTGATTTACTGGTCTAGGCAGCCACTCTCAGGCTCATATGTGCTAGTCCATATTAATAATTTTATGGATCAAATAGTTTTACCTTTGTAAACTACATTAGTACAAGAACTCCTACCACTTAAAGACACTCCACTTTCAGAAAATGCTTTTGTGAAGGTGTTAAAAAAAAGGCAAAAACTCAGCTTCCTTCAAGAATTGCGACATCTTCCTGCTACACTGCACTTGCTGGTTGTGCCTTGCTCTATGCCTATGTCTGTCTGAGCATTTAGAAATTCAGCTTACTTCACATTCAAAGTTTTGATGAAGTATCTCCTGTGGGTCATCTTGTAACAGCCTTTTCTTTTGGCCTAATGCAGCAAATAACCTAGCTCCAAACCATACCTGCTTCCAAAGCACTGATGCCAATCCTTAGCAGTAAAATAAGGCAGCTTTTCAATTTCTAAAGCACACCCTGATGCTGTCTTTAGCTAAGTAGAAAGAAAAAATTCTTAATTCCTTGAATATTTTACTAAATACAGACACCTTAGTTAAAACCAACAGTTTTGCAAGTCTTCTGTGGCAGTGACCAGTATAATCATCTCCAGCACAAGTATCAGGAAGTGCAGGTGTGTCCTGTTGGTCTCCTTGTCTTATGAGTTGCCTTAAAGGGAACCTTTTGAAGTTAACTAGAGCAATCAATAGTTTAGCATCACTGCAGACCTGTAGTGATATTCAAGCACCAGTTATTCTGGTATTTTACAGTGGGATGGGGAAAAGTACCTGATCCATGCACACATATTCTATAGGAATGATATAGCACAACATACAATGTAAAGCAAATAACGTTACACAGTAATTATTTTGGGCCATTTCCACCTAAACCATCCCAGTATATAACCTTCTCTGCTATGCAAAGATTTACAGAGTGCCCATTTAGGCCACCTGATTCTTTCGACTATGGCTTGTTGTACCCAAGGCTGATGCAAGGTGGCTCTGAGTTGACAAAGAGAGAAGTGGAGAATTTTTGAGTCTTCCTTGAAAGTCTTGAGTTTCCTCTCCTGTTCTATACTTTTGAGGCAAGGAAATTCAACAGATAGGATCACCTAATTAAGGCTTAGGTAAACCTGCTGGTTATTCTTTCTCTATGAATGGATCGGTCTATTGAGAGTTGACTTCTCTCATCCATGTGCTGACATTGCTGGGAATGCATTTACAGATGCAAAGAACACAGGGTTAGTCTCCTGCCCTGTCTTTCTTTTTAGTTTTCTAGTTTGACGTTGACAGTGGGGAGCTAACAGAACTGTAATTCTCTCAAAGCAGATCTTCACATAACAGCAGAAGGGTAGAGGCTAGGACACACCCTTCATTTTTCCCTCTTTGTTGTGTACTGTTAAAAATAACCAACATTTGCAATGCAGACTGGGAGCTTAAAAGGCATTTGTCATAATAAACACAGACATGGCAGGGCTTTTTCCCTCTTATGCTCTGCTTGCAGAAACTTGCATGGGATTTGCAAGTGATGGAGCTTTTTTTCTTCCTTCAAACTTCAAAACAGAGGCAAATACCCATGTGCCACTTGGCCTATTTAACTGTTTCAGAGCTTCACTGCATGTTGAGGCTGTGGAAGAGAGATTTCTGCTGTAGGGAGTCTTAGGCAAAACATGAGTTTAGGAAGTCTGGAGAGTATGTTTGCCAGTGAATCACAGGCAACAAGAAAGGAAGAAAATTTTTGGTCCATGAGCTTGCTTTTCAAGTTTCAGCACTTTTAAAATCATAATCTTGGTATTCATTCTGTGACAGAAATGCTGAAATTTAATGAAATTTAATTTAATTTAATTTAATTTAATTTAATTTAATTTAATTTAATTTAATTTAATGCTGCAATCTGTCCTGGCTGATCAGTGTAGCACGTATGTACTTGCTAATTAGCACTATCTTCCAAAGGGTCTTCCTCTAGTAGCTGTCACACTGGGGGAATCCTTTTGCCTCACTGATGCTTACAAAGTATGGGGAATATCTAAGTGTTTAAGAATAATTTGTGTTCTTTTTTAACTACCACCTTCTTCTTCTCCCTCTGGCATATTTCCAGTGGTTTCTACAAGAATCTTGCTTTCCTGAGCTGCATGTGTTTTCATGATTTCATCACAGATGTTCTGACCTGCAAAACAACTTCACAGAAGTAGCTATTTTCTGATGATGATAGACATACAGGGAAAAGGAGAATGAGAGAATGGTAACTGTCATGTCCCAGAGAGATTTCCCTTCTATTCCTTGTGAGCAGTCTCATCTTTTCCTCTCATGGTTACTAGTGCACTCGGTGTTATTTTGTTCATAAAGTTACCCTCCCCATAAAACCAAGATACCTTATTTTAATGGAATGGTGGACTTCACAGAATGGTGGTCTGTTATATACAGTAATGTTACTATCTTCTATGTGTCTTTATCTTGCTCTCCATTAATTTCACAGGATACCACCCTCTGGCATAGGGCAAAAAGAAAGTAATAGCATTGTTTCTGCAGAACTGAGGTTCAGATGATGCATTATTTTTCAAGGCTTGGCCTCCTTCAGCTTCAGTATTTGAGACATGGCACATGCTCCTTTTGTTACCCTTTCTTCTTTGTTGCTGTTATGTGGACAGTTATTCAGTTATAACAGCTCAGAAAACTATTAATTTAATACCTTTAAAAAAATCTATACATATCCTCAAGTCAGCTTCACATAGTTAGAGATGATGGTTCTTAAGTGTAAAGCACTTTTAATTTGAAACTTCCTAACTTATGAAATAATATTGTCTGCATATAAGAGATTTGGTAACAGATTAAACTAACATGGGACATTTCATACCAAAAAAAAGGAAAAGTTTATTTCAGTGCAGACTGGGAATGGAATATTCTGTGAAACAGGTCGCTACAGCACAATATGGCTACTAAAAATTTAAACACATTTGAGAAACAGGTGGACAAATGTGCATGAGAAATCCACCAAAGTATGTAAAATGCAAAGGTATTACCTTTGACTCAGAAATTACCTTAACAATTCATGGGAGATTGAATCATTTTTAGGGGATGTATGGGATGTATCACAATATGTTTGTTCTGATAATTCATTCCTTTCCCAGAATCTGTTTTTGGCCATTATCAGATGTTATAATAGGTGGATATTTTTATTTGATCCAGGATTGCTGCTCCCATGTGCCTGTTCAGCTGCAAATGCACAGGAGTTGGGACAGCTGTGAGTCTTCATGAGTCTCAACAGTATCAGTCTTCATTAGTACATGAGTATCTGTCTTCAGATCTTCAGTATCAACAGAATGCTTTTGATAGCCAGCAGTGTGCTTCTAAGGTAAGAATCAAATATATTTCATCTTTGTGGACTTGAAGATCTCTGTGAAGTGTCTCCTGATGAACTGATGTTGTAAGTCTGTACATCACCAAATTTCAAGCTTTCTCCCCCAAAAGAACTGCTGCAGTCCTGCGTGATAATCCATAGGATGATAACCTTTCCCCTCTAAAATGAGGCTGTCACTATAGAGCCTCTGCTCTATGGTCATTAGCAATTCCAAGTCTGAGTGCAGCTGGCATGGGTGGACATTTCTGACCACTAATGGCAATCAGGCTGGTCTACTTCCCTTTCACAAAATTTCAGTCATTTCCAGGAAGCCACACAGCAACATCCCAGCTTCAGTTGCAAGAGAAAGGGCATAGATACAGAAATCAGATCCTACGTTTCATTTTCACTGTTAGTCTGACAGAAATCTATCTTTCAGAGCAGAACATCATTGCTGCTGCAGAAGAATTACAAAGTTCTTGCCATATTTGACAAGAATTGTGTTTCAGTTTATTCTTTGAATATGAAAGATCATAACTCCTACACTAACCGTGTGGCTTTGATTTTTTTTACTTAGACATCTAAAGTACAGTAGACATCTAAAGTACCTTTATTAAAAGAAAATATATAGAAGAAACCAAAATGTTTCCTGTAGTCTGAGAATGCAGAAAGTCTTTGCAGTCTTAGCAAAATAGACCTTTGACACTGTTCTGATCTCTTTGTAATCTTCTCAATTTTTTTGATGTTTATCAGTACACCAGAGAGTGCTGTGCTAAGGAAAACTGTGTTGGGATCTCCTTCATAGGCACTCAGGATGGGGTCAGAGAACACGAGGATGATCAAGTTAAAAGCATGGCTTGTTCTTTTGCTCTTGCTGGTGTACTCTGCTAAAGCCGGTGCTGGCATGCCCCTTATGAGCAATTAAAGCACTGACTGTAACCCAGGTAAGAAATCCACTGACATCAATCAGCCTGCCTGTAAAATTCTTCCCAGGTGACCCACACTCAGCTAAGCAGTCCCTGCCATGGGCTGAGTCAGAGAGAGCCCACGCAGCAGACGTGGGGTCAGAACCCTACATCCTTGTGCACCCAGGGCTTCTCAGCATTTAGGACGGGGCTCCTGCATGGCTGACTCTAAAATTGTCTGCTTGGCTGGTTTCATTTTTCTGCTTTACTCTTCCATGTCTTGAATGCAGGTGCATGGTTTTTAAGCTCACAATTGCCTTTGCAGAAAAGACCTTTTGCCTGCAGCATTTGCGCTTTTCAAGAGAACTACTGCTTTATGATATGCAGCCCTTACAATGAAATGGATTTGGAAACATGTTAACATTTCATCAAAGAGGTCTAAAATGAAAAATTACTTTCATTAATAGAATCCTAATATTACATGCTAGGCACAAGAACATGAGGAATCACTCTACATTAATGTAGTTAGCACTTCTCTGTTGACAAATGGTTTTGAATGAGCATAGGAATGTGCTTTCTTCAAGTCATTTTGTTCTAAGTTAGGGTCCTAATGTTTGTTAGAAAGGGGTTTATTAGACTCTTTTTTAAACCTGAATATTTTACTATCTTGCTATAGCTTTTATTTGTATTGGCATTCAAGTGTTTTGTATAAGTTACTTGGCATACAAAGGAAATATTGTAGGGGGTTTTATTATGTGTATTGTTTACTTGGGAAGAAAGTGTCTTTTTTCTTGCCTGGATTGGCTTTGGAAGCTCTAAATTGTCTAGAACCAGAAGTTAGAGAGTGGTAAGGAGAAGGTATTGCATTTTATGAATGTCTTCGCCCTGCAGGCTGTCTTGGTAGGTGGCAGAAATTAACATGAGGAGGCACAGAGGACTCATAGGGCTGTTTTACCTCAATTTTATGCCAGAAAAATTGTAAAAACATCACATGCAACAATTATTTAGTTTCTCTTTCGAACAGCTGTTTGCTCTGCTGTTTCCCTGATCTTCGCACTTTATCATTGAAACCATGCCACAGGTTATGCATTAACAACATACGAAGCATAATGTGCAAACCTCACTCTCATCTAGGAGAAATGACTGTTATCAGATGTTGACAGCTTGCAGAACTTTATATCATAAGTAAATTTCAACAATAATTGGGGTAAAGTTAATCTGCTTAACTTCTAAAGAACTCTTTGGGGGAGACATTTTTTGCCCAGAGTTTTAATCACGTGTTTGCATTACTACACATGATTAAAATGAATGTTGCGGTACTCAAATTGGGACACCAGGATTAATGAACACATTCTGTGTCTGGAGATTATTCTTTCTAACTTTCCATTGTCATCAATGGCTGTGTGTTAAGCCTTATCCATTACTTAATTCATTTTTTGGAAAAGCCTTTCCAGTGAAGTGGTTGAGTCACCCTCCCTGGAGGTAGGAGTCGACTGATGGATCAGTTTGATCTCCAGCCCCGAGGAGTCAGCAGTCTTGCTCCTGTGGTCAGGAGAGGTGAGTAGGTGTGAGTGCAAACAACCGGGAGCAGGGCTGAGGTTGGACATTTCACATGAGCTTTCTTATGATACTCCATGTGGCCACAGGGGCCAGGGTGCATGTCTGATGCGACTTTTGCTCTAAGCCCTGGCACCCCCAATTTTTTCTGCTGGCATTGCAGACTGTAATGCAGCCTTGTGCCTGATGCAGGAGCCCTTTAAGCCCTGCTGACGCAGATGGCCAGCTCCAGTGACAGGTCTCCAGATAGCACGTCGCTGCAAGTGAGCAGGTGCTGCCTGAAGCCAAGGACACATAAAAGGAAAGAAAGTTTATCCTGTCAGAAGCCCTCTCATTAATCATCTTCAAATGCCATACAGATCAGATGTATTTCTCCCCATTAACAAGCTTATGCAAGCAGGCTTCTTTGGCTGTAGCTAGCACTGAGTGTAAGCCACTAGGAACCCACTGTAGAATGTTTAATTTTTTAAGTTTTCTTCTTTCCAAGGGTGTTGAAAGGTCCCATTTGCGGGTAACACTGCCTGCATTGTTCACCCTCCAGAAAGCCCTGTGTCTGTCAGCCTCTGGAGAACTTGTTTTGTTCCTCCTCCATCCATCCTGCCCTCTGTGGTCACCTGCAACAGAGGACAGCAAACAGCAGCCTAAGCTCTCCTACCTTCCTTTCTTGCCTCCACAAAGTAACGTGTCACAGCCGTGAGAAAGGTTTCTATTTAAAAACAAAGAGCTGTGACCGCAGAACTGTGACTAATATTGGAATTTAGCAAGAAGTCAGCTCTTGTTTCAAGAGGTTGTGTTGCAAGTTTGGGAACATTTGCTACTAAAGCTCTTGATGAATGACTCCAGGAAGAGGCGTTAGTTTTTCTGATTTCTACTTCTCTTTCAGTGCCTGTTTTGCACAGATGATAATGAGGAGTGTCAGGAAAGCATGTAACAAATTGTTTTCTCTCTCTTGACAGAGAAAAGCTATCATTGTGTCACTCTGACGCTGAGAACCTCCTGGACTTGGACAATAAATAGGTTTAGGGAGAAAAACATTAAAAAAAAAAAAGACCAAGCATTATAAATCACTTTGCTTTCTCAAGTATCAGTTGTTCAGGATAACTCATAGATATCTGTCTTTCATTCTACTACATTCACTTTTTCTGCCTTCACCATTTACAGTTTAATTCACATTAAAATACATTTTTTAATTAAAAGTTTTAAAAGAGTCTCTGGGATGAATTTTTTGGCTTTGAATTCTTATTTTTAACAAAACATTGGCAGTATAAAAACAACTTACAGACTCTGAATTCAGGTAGAAGTGTCTGCCCAGATGCAAATCAGGTATAGCCAAAGCAGTCTCCTCAGGTCCTCAGTACCAGGACATCTCCTTTGTTGTCTCTGCTGCTGCCTCTGAGTTTGACAAGCTGCATAGCAGTGTCCCCCATAGAAGCTGAAATGCAAACATATTTCCTTCAGTTTTTCTGGGAAATAACTTCCTTTCTTTTATTTTGGAGCTCAATTTTTTGCTAGTTTCTGTTACAAGGAGGAGTGATTTTTAATTTTATTTTTTTTTCCTTGCATCTTGCAATTTCCTTTTCTATCCCTTCCCTGCAAACACTGAGTACTGCACTTTACACTGAGCTGTGTAGTTTTGTCCAACAGATTGTGCAATGGCCATCTACTGAAGAAAAAAATATAACACACTCCTTCTTCTCTTTTTCAAGCTCTGGGGTGCTTGCATTCCAGGAGGGCATAAAGATTATTTTTCCTCAGGGAAACTCTCATGTGCCTATTCCCCCCTCTGCTCTGTTCCTCCCAGTGGATTCTGTTAGCCAAGGGACAATTGCTGCAGGGTGGAAAGACAATTTCAGCCTTTCCTGTTCTCTTCTGCACCCTGTGCTAGCTGTCACGTCCTTGCTTTGTTTTGCTTACAGATGTGCTGATTCCCTGGAAATTGTGTTGAAGGCATCAAGCTACTCTAGGAGATCAGCTTTCCTCTGTTTCAAAGCCTTGTGTACTCTCATCTTGTTAATGATGACAGACGCACCCTTTCAAGCAGGCCTAGTGTCCACAGTTCAGTTACTAATCATGAAAGAGGATCTTGTACAAGAATTTACCAAATTAACACTTATTTCATCTGGTTAACAGTTCAGGTTGACCTTGTCGGAGTTCTGGTTTCAGCATTAAGACAAAATCTAAAATACTCAGTCTGCAGTGCATCTCGAAATGTACTTAGCAGAAAGTGCAGATGATTGCTTCCCCACTCCCACCACTCACCTCAGTGTTTATTGTTGCAGCAGGCTGCTCAAAGACACAGCCCCTGCTGTGCTGAGATGGCCAGTGTCCTGCTGCCCTCAGATCAAGGATGGCCAGCTCTGGGACATAGTTCAGTGATGGAGAGAGTTTGGCATCACAAACCTAGCCCCAGTGAATACAGGGCATACATGTTGACTTCACTGGCAAACTCACTTCTCACTGTTAGCTTTTATACATGATAAATTTTAAGCCACAGCTCAGCTGAACTAACAACATTCCACTTATTTTCCCTTTGAAGAGAGGTAATTCCTTTAGATGGAGGGCTATCAACTCATGCTCTGATCTGACTTTCCCTTACCTTTTCTTTTTAGCTGTGGTAGAATGACTGCTGACCATCCTCTGTCTTATTTACAGACATTAAGATTTCATTTTCAAAGCATTCATTTAATAATTTTTAAAGTCCTGAAAAAGCATCATTACATCTGAGTTGCTGTATACCTTGGATATTTAAATCTGCCCAGTAAGCATGACACAATAAAGATCCAAAGGCACAGACACCAGATCTGTTGTGATAATCTCTTTTTCATTCACCTGTTTGTTCTCACTAATCATGACAGAAGACACCACCCAGTACTGCCCAGGTCAAGAAGTGATTATGCAAGATTTTAAAGTGCTGAAGCTGACTGTTTCTGATACATAAACACACACATATCACATCAAATAAAGACCTGTTTTCACAGAAGCCAAATGTTCTAAGTTTGAAGACGCAGTAGAGAAGAATATACATACAGACCATATATATGGCTTCCTCAGAAACCATGTTGAAGTGGAATCAACACTAATGTTAGGCATATGGAAAGACCGAGGCTTGTATTTGTGATCTTAAGAGATATTTAAGTTGTTGGCTCAGCACCATCATCCTTTGTCCTGGAAAACCTACAAATCAAAGGAAATTTAAATATGTTAGCACAAATTAAATGATCAATGATTTCCTAAGTGAGACTGCAGGTTCTTGTTACTGTGCTCATCTTCTACTCATTTGGCATATCTGCACTACTGTGGATTTCAGTGGTCTGAAGTCATACTGCCACTGGTATGTACTGATGCACTTGACTAATGGTTTTAGAAAGAAGATTGTCAGCATGCACAGAAAGTTGCACTCTGTACATTCAATCTAGGGCAATGCAGACAGTGAAGGAATTCTACTGCCTTCAAGGGTTTTAAACAAAGGCCTATGTGACAAAAAAAACCAAACCAAAACAAAACAAAAAAACAACAAAACAGGGCTAACTGAGCTAAAGGTTGTGTCTAAAAAAATAATTTCGTATTTTTTGTTGTAACAGAATTCTTGTTGCTGATTCTGGTCACCATTTCAGGACATCCATCAATGTTGATGTAGTTGTTGATGCAGGCAGTTACTTCAGGACACATAGTAATACCAAAGGAGCTTTTCACATACTGTCTATGTATTCACACATATAGACTTTTCATGGCTCCCTAGGAAATCTCTGTTAGAGTTTTAAAAGTACATGGGCAAAATGTGGTAATTAATTTTTTTTCAGTGCTGCAGAAACATGCAAAACCACTTAGTTTTGTTTTATGCAATTCCATCCTATTTGTATTCTCATTTGAGAAAAAATGCCAGGTTAGACAACTTCTTGTAGAAATACTGTATTTTTTGGAAGCAGGTGTGTGCAGATGCCATGCCCTGATGCATGACCTGTCAAACAATGTCATACCAGTGAATTCTGTGAGACAGCAACTACTCAGAAAGGAAATGGCACCATGTCAAGTTGCCAGCATCCAAACAGTACCAGGCCACTGGTGTTAAGGTTAGCGGTATTGAATGGTCAAGTTTTAAATTCCATGGCAGTATTTAAAGCTTGCACATTTCTCTGTCACACCAAAACAGTGCAGTTGAGACTCCTTCTGTGTGGCTGACACGGTGCTGAAGCCTGCTGCTACAGCCTTGGTTTACATTTATCTTCAAAGCACAAGATTGCTGATGTGATCCCAGCAAATCCTCTTCTGACACTGCAAATAGAAGTTTTGTGGCCTTATGTCTGGAAAATCTACTAGATCTGGTACCATTCGCATCAAGAAAATTTCTCGTTGAACTCCCCACTAGAAGCGCTCTCAGCGCATACCCTAGCTAAACCTTTGTATCTTTCACTGCAGTGATTTACACACACCTTCCCCTAGAGTATATAATTCTCTCTCTCCAAAATGTTCATCTTGTTAATATCAATGTAAGTCTGGATGATAATTTATTTGAGTCACAGAAATAATTCATTGGGACCTTAATGTGATTTTTCTATCAAGCCATGAAATCTGATTTTTTTCCCGTCACCATGTCCAACTGATTGAATGTGTTTTCTGTCTTTGTGATTTACACTGTACCTAATTGTAGCATGAACAGGTTTGTTTCTCAGAAATAACTAACAGGTGTACAATTATGTGCACTCACATTACTCCCATCCGGGTGATTTCACACTCCATATCCAAATGCAGCAGCTTATTATTCTTTTTTTGGCAAGTGGTTGAAAACTTACTCAAGGTGGAATGTTCCCTGCTGGAAATCAAACTGCAAGCATGATACCTCACTGTGGTCTTAAAACAATGTTTGCTTCATGTTGTAAAGCGCCATAAAAAGTTGTCAGTTGGGTGACATCATTATTTGTGTATCCCACAAAGTGTTATAAAGACAAATCACTGCCTATGCAATTATATGGAGTCATACCAGTGATGATGCACCAGGCAATTTTCTATATTCTTTAGCAGAACATAGAGTGCACAAGATGCTAATTATGTGACATTTAGAGAATCATGATTAAGAGTCAATTATTTCTGTAATAGATTTCATAGAACATCTTCTTTTTGTAGCTGGTTTTCAATTGCTGTTGCTATCATACAAATTGTATTGCATATGTTAGATATGAAGATGGAGAATTCTGTTTACTTATGCTTTTAGCAAAATCAGCTCTCTAAATTGAAGCTGTTTTTCCAAGTGCTTTGTTTCTGAAGTCCTTTTTCTGGCTGCTTGTCTTTGCAGAGCTGTGGGATAGGCCACTGTGTGCTTGAGTACCAAGTAACAGAGACAGTTTGACCTCTGAAGTGGATAAAGTTGTGATGATGAGGCCTGCGGGGACTGGAAAACTCATCATTTTAGGCAAAGGATTTGCTTATGTTCTTAGTGTTTGTGACATATATTTGGTCATCTGTTTTCTTTAAAACTAGTTGACTCATCTGTATTTCTTGATGCTGAACACTACCTGGAACAGCAACTAGAAGCCTTCTTGCCATCTTTCCTTTTCCTTAATCATGTTAATGTCATAATCTTCTGCAATGCCTTTAAGATAAACGCATTTACATCTATGTACATTTGCCTAGCATCAAAGACAATTTGTAATGTGGAAAATCTCTTTATTCTGTTGTCCTAATCAGAAGTGTACACCATGGGTTCTGAGCATTAAACTTTCCCTTTCTTCAGTTGTGTCCCTGATTTCTCTTCTGCTGGAAAGCTAGCTTCAAAAATTCCAGACTCTACTACCACTGGTATGTACTAATATGAGAAACACAAAATTAGTGTAAGTTAAAACTGTTCCTGAAACATATTACAAAAAGATACCTGGTGGCCAGTATAATTTCAAAAGCTGTTAGGACTTATATAATTTATATTTTCTATTAAACAGGTTTCCAAGTAACTCTAACTGAGAAAAAGAAATTATCAGAGGTACATGAAGTGAATTGAGGGAGGTTAAGAATGTACAGGAGATACATGCAACTGTCTCCAGTTTGTCCACTGTGGGATCAGTCAGCATTTATAACACACTGGCTGCATGTGAGACAGGCAAGAAGGCCAAAACAGAACAAAATGCACAAATGAGCTGATTTTAAGAAGTCAGAGAAACTGAGACCAAAGACCTCTTTCCAAAATCAAGAATTTGTAGCATTCTTTATAAAGCCTACAACTCCTGTATGTAATTAATAATTCTGGACACTTCACTCTTCCAGGCTTTATAAAAAACAAAGAGGAGCCAAAATACTATCAGACCTTCAAGAAAAAGCTGACTTTGTGTGGCTGCCCTCCAGAGGATGGTTCTTCCCCGGTTTTGTTCTACAATAATAGGTAATAATAGGCCTTGCAAAAAGGCTAAGTGCATGAGGCATTTGTTCGGTATTTTGCACATCATTCAGGAAGGGTTTTCTAAACAAGTTGCTCTAGTATGTTCCCTGGATGGGTTTCCTCCTTTGAGTGCTGCAGGTCTCCTTTAGAGGATAAATTCCTCCAAACTGCAGATCTGCTTTAGACATTCCCAGAGGGAGTGCAGGCTGGGTAGTGCTCCATCCAGGGCTGGTTTAGCCCAGCTGGCCAGGTGGGCTGCACTGGGGCAGCCATACCTGAAAGGAGGCATTACAAGGCAGCTGGCTAGTTACCACAAAGAAATAAAAACAACTAATGTTTCTTTCAGGTGAGGAATCTGGTAACCTACTCTCTCCATGGAACTCCTTATTTTCTTCAAGACAGTCAGAGACCTTTCAGTGCACTGGCAAGTACAGAATTCCTTTCCCCTTTCTGCCCTCAGATCTTCACTCAGCATTAATGCAAAGCTGAATTTTCAGTCTGTGACAGACTGGATATCAAAGCATGGAAAGGGTTGTTTTTCCTGTTGTTATTCTGGTATTTTCTAGCATCTGGTCAGATTTCAGGCCGGGCCATGTATCTGCAGCATGGAGATTTAAATGATTTTCAGCCAGTCACAAAGAGACACACAATTTTCATCTCTCAAAAAGGATAATGGGGAGAACTGTAACTTTTTTATGTACCTTGTGAGACGCATTTGGAACAGTTTATGTTATCTTAGCTCCCATGTCATATGCTGCTTGCTAACAAAACCTCCAGTACAATGGTAAGGGCATGGCTGCCAGCATCTCTTGTGAGCTGCTGTACCAAGAGTTGAAGAGACTGAAAAATATCCACTGTAGGACTATGCAACAATAATAAATGTCATGAACAGTCCTGAGTGTAGACAGAAATCTTCAAGGAAAATGGAATAGGTTAGTGTAGCTGGTTGTTCTGTGTGTATCTACAATTCAGGGCTTGAAAGAGAGTCATGTCATTTTGGAGAGCTATTGGCATGAGAACCAGAGGGTTACGTGGGCATAGGGTAAAATACACATAAACAAATTCATGTAAGGCCCAGAATTTGGCCATTGAAAAAGGAAAAGCATGGGGAATGCTGCTCAGGTAGGAATGCTGCTCAGGTAGGAATGCTGCTCAGATTAGGATGCTGATCAGGTTAGAATGCAAGTTTATTAAGATGATCAGTGCAAAAAGTCCTCAGAAAGCATCCCTAGGGCCACTTTCACTCTCTCAATCTCCAACAACAGCCAGTGTCAGGAGAAAGGTGTACAAATATAAACTGAGAGTAGGTTTAGATTAGATATTAGGAAGAAATCCTTTACTGTGATAGTGATTGGTTGCCCAGAGAAGTTGTGGATGTGTTGGATTCAGGGCCAGGTTGTTCTGACCAGCCTGATATAGTAGGAGGTGTCCCTGCCCATGGCAGGGCTGAAGCTCTATGGTCTTGAGGTCCCTTTCAACCCAAGCCATTCTATGATGCTGGAATTCTATGAAACCATAGTTCTTTGCAAGAAGTGGACAATGCCAGAGATCAATGAAGAGAATTCAGAAATTGCATAATGCAGTTAAGTCTGCCTGAGGAGAAGGAGGAAGCAGAAGGCTTTTATACCTTGCACACCTGTCTTCTCTGATGGAACAAGAGTACCATTCTCCCAGCAGAACTTCTCCCTAGAGAAACGCTGTAGAGAACAGACTGTCACCCTGAAATAGGATGAGCCATATATTAAGTTATACTTGGGGGCTGATAGGCAAGCCTAAAAGCATCAGAAACATTGATATTGCTCTGAAACAAGTTACAGACTCTGTAAGGTAAGCAGGCTGTTCCAATGATGTGTTTTTCAGTCATGGACTGTCTGAACTGGACGTGGCTGTTAACAGCAAGAGACTGTGACATTTGTCATAGTACAGGAGCAAAGTACCCGCAGTAGTTCTTACAAGCTGTGAATTTGTGGAGTCTCTGTGGTGGAGAAGTGGACTCTAATAATTGGGCAGAACACCACACAGCTCTCAATGGGTGCAGACTTGTGCTGAGATGGTCCAACTGTCACACTGTTTACTGCCCCAGGAGATTTCAGACTTTCATGCACAGAAACAGCAGAAAAGAGAGAGGTGTGCATTATCCTACTGTTGCCCTCATAGCTACATTAGAAGGACTAGAAACAGAGGAGATGAACAAATACATTTCCCATTAAAAGACAAATGCTAAGGGAGAAGGCAAACACCAAATACTTTTAAATTTTTTTGATCAGTCAGGCATACATCCATCAGCACTTGTTCAGTCACTTACTTGGGAAATGATATTTACCCATGCCACTGTTTGAGTAACCCTTGGTATCCAGAGGATTTTGATTTAATGTGGGTAGTCTTTGTGTTGGTATGAAAGGTTTGCAGAAGTGATACTTTGGTCTGATAGGAAAAAAGTGGTAAATAATGACAAGTGGAGGCCTCAACCTCCTTTTTAGAAATATATTGTGCTGTTGAACTAAGGTGGATACTGGGCATCACAGAACCAAACAGCTGGGAGAGTGGTGAGGGGTAAGGTGCATCACAGTCTGAGGGGCTGTCAGTCTATGAGGGAAGGGCAGTGTAATGTTATCAGGTACCAGAGGATTAGGGAAGCCATTCATACAAATGCTTGCTTTAACCTATAGGAAAAAATGGTGAAAAGGCTTAAAGCTGAGAAAACACAACGAGTTAGCTTTTTATTCAGAGTGTTGCTAAGTTTTGTGTTGTCCCAGCCAGATTGTTTTCAGAACCCCAGCTATATCTGGTTGCAGCTTACACAGATTTGCTTGCAACACGCAGCAGTTTGCAAGGCAAATACATCAAAAGCTTGTTTCAGTGAGCCAAATTTGTGCTACTGGTGACAGTCCCACTGGAGACTTGGGTCAGGGAGTGATACGGGGCTGCTGCTGAGTGCCCAGGGCTGTGATGTATGAGTTCAGTACTTTTTCACTCTGGAGCTGAGCCTTCCCAAGCAGCAGCCACCGCAGTCTGGGAGCAGAGAGCAGGGCTCTGCAGGAGTGTCCAAACACTAGTAGGTACCTACAGGGCTGTTTCCCTTGAGGCTGTGGTGAAGGATCTCACAGAGAGAGACTGTTTTCCCCAAAAGCTCTCACTTGAACAGCTTTTCCTTCAAACTCCACAAAATGCAAATCCTGCCTCATTAAGGGGTCACCAAGGTGAAGTAACCACCACAAGGTGCTCGTGATACTTTGGAATAGGCCTCATGTTGCTGTGACTGATTCCATGGCTGGGGGAGACTTTCAGACCAGGTGTATTTATCAAATTCACTCTCTTTAAATTTATTCTGGTATAGCCTTTCAACTCTTTCTACATATTAAAAAGACATCCAAAAAAAGCATTGGTTATTATTTTTTTAGGCAGAAAATGGTAAGAAAAAATGTCCCGGTTTCAGAAAAATAGGAGGCTTATGTAAAAGACAGTCTGTAAAATATCCTGTCACAAGTGAGGAAGCAGACATATTAATACATTCAAGGAACTGAAATTTAATTGAGCAGAGCTTGGAAGTAAGCATAATCACTCATCTTTTAATTCCTTGACTCCCAAACAGCTACGTTTTTGTGCTTTATTTTGAACTTCAACATGTCTTCAACCATGATCTTGCTGACCATCTTTCCTGAGGAGCTAACTGAAAATGTCTGTATGTGAAGGTTTTTCATGGGTGTCAAAGACTGTAGAGTGAATTAGTAGCATAGAAAGGCATGGTGTCCAGCAGGAGGAAGATAAAAGGTGATGGATGGAACATATTCAAAGACAGCACTGCTCTACTCAGCCCAGAAAGAGGCTTTGGCTCTAAAGAGAAAGCAGTCTAGAACTTGGGGTATAACCCAGTTTGTATGACCCAGTGTCTGCTCAGGGAGAGAGGACTTGCTTGTGATTGAAATGGAACAAGAAAGCAGATGTCTCTTTTTGGTCATACCCCACCTTCCTTCACTATGTCATGAGAGCTGCAGGACTTGGGGTATCACCAAAACAAACAAACAAACCTGTGTCTAAGCCTGCTCCAAGGCCCAAGGACACCCACCATCCACCACATGGGCAAACATCCATGCTTGGACGTACAAGTCCCTGCTGAGATAAGGCTCTAACCCAAACTTCAGAGCTTGCTCGTACTTCAAAGGGTCTTCATGGGCAAAACCAGTTTCCTCTCTGCCTGCAAACTTCTAGCCCTGCAAACAGGAGACAGGAGTCTCCACAGACCTGGGTTTCAAGAAAGTCTTTCTGAGATATTGCTGACCAATCCTTGGAAGACCTTAACCTATTCATATTCACTTCAGGAAGGAATTGCAATAGCCTGTGTCTCATGAATAGGCATGAGGCTTTAGAAGCATAACATGGACACTCTGTGGCAGTAGTCATGGGCAGGAATTCACACAGGAAGTCTGTGGGATACAAAAGTCTGTTGACTTGATGTAGCTTATAAGTGCCACTTCTTCTAGTATGGAGGTAACCCTATTTCTTAGCCTGGCTGTTGGAAAAGTGAGGATACAACTTACCTATGACATGTGGCAGTAATAAGCCTCAAATAAATGATGCTTTCAAAGTGCTTTGCATTCCTTGAAAGGAATGTGTTGTACAAACACAAAATAATTCATTCAAAATTTATGTAAAGGTTGCATTTATAAATGCTGTACAAGTGGGTAACAAATGATTAACAGATGTTGTAGCCATATTACAGAGATTAATGTATTTTAGATGGTTATAAACTATCTATGGAGTTGTTGGACTCTTTAAGGATTGGAGAAGTAGATTAACCATGGATTAAAATATCAGTCATGTGTTAAACTCATTTATAACATTGCCCTTAGTAAAAAAAAAAGGTGAATTTACTTTCCAAGAGGCTTCATTCATGGGAAAAAAGCAATGGTGAGTCAAGCCTGTCATTTCACTGTTACATGTAAGACAAGGGGAAGCATTACTCTTTGCTTTTAAAAGCTTCATTTTGTTGATACAAAAGAATTCATGTAATGGGAATTACACATTTTTAAGCCCCTCTTCTCTTACTCTAAGAAAGACTAACTTCCCCTATGGCTGTGGATGAGGCTCTTTTCAGTCTTTTCCCTCATAACTATGAAAGTGAGTTTGTTGTATCATTCTCCTTAAAAATTGATACAGAGGAAAAATAATGTAGGTATAAAAATACAAAACCTAAACCTCAAATTATTCAATGCACCCAAGGGTCTAACACTAATGAAACTAGTAAATAAAGTGGTAGCAAAGATGCTTTTGTACCAAAGCTACCTTTATTCCATTTAATCTTTTTCAGAAGCGCTGCTCCAATCCAACAATTCTTATTTAAATGCTGGAACTTTTCACAGCTTCTAAGTACTCCTCATAGAATAATTACTCCAACTTTTTAAGTTTTTCAGCATTCAGCCTGATCTTCATGTCATCTGTTATTCTACCATTTTAAAATTTCTGTTTTGTAGAAGCATTGCTGAGTGCTTAATATTATTTACTAGCCATTGCATTAGCCCTGCATGTAAGGGTCTGCTGCATACAAGTTGCCTACTCTGGTGCATATCCAGAGTAAGTCACTAAAGTTACAGGTGACTTGACACAACAGCATAGAAAATATCTATAGCATCTGACTTCTAAATAACATTTTTTGCCCCTATTCTACCTGGTCATGTTCATGGGGGTGTGAGTTGTTTCATCATTAATCGTTATCACCGTAATCAACCTATGGGGATATGCTCACTCTGTAGTTTAAATCAATTTATCTGCTGTCTTGCCTGGTCTTAAAGGTTGTGAAAGGTGCATCCTGGTACCCCTTCCAGCATGCCAACAAGCACATCATCTCTGGGCTCCTATGTTCACTAGCCACTGACTCTCTAAGCGCAGAAAGAAATTGGTTCCTGCTGTGTATGTTTTGTGAGTAAAGCCATGGATCTTTGAGAAAGAAATGAAAGATTGTCGTGAGCACAGGCAGTGTAAAAGGGCCTGCACGAGCCAACAGCTATCCACACAGTTTTATTGAAAACACCTCCCCCCTCCTATGTATGGTGTGTCAGACACCACTCAATGACAGCAGCTGATAAATAAGGACTTGTCTATAGTCTGTGGTAAACCAGATTAACTATCTGTATTGATCTTCTCTGCAATTTAAATTTGTAAACTGCTCATCCTCCTTATGTAGTAAACTCCAGTGCAGGTAGTAAAGCTCAACAGGGAGACCTGCAGACAATCCTGACTGACACACAGCTGTAGCATGTGACCTTCTGAGAGAGATTGGTGCACACAGTCCTGCTTGGGACTATAACAATTATGGAATTAAAAGCTTGAGTCTCTAAATGTGTTTGAATGTTTCTTTTCCAACAAAATGTGGCTGCTTTTTTCTTTTTCTTTTCTTTTTTTTTTTTTTTTGCAAACTTGATTCCTTCATGTTTTCTGCTCCTGGCCTATTGTTTACCTCCCTTTACATGTGTGTTTTATTTCATGCTTCTATTAATTGAGGTCTTCCCCCCTTCACCATTGCATGCCTTGTGCTTCAGAAGTAAGAAAAGAAACTGTGTCAAATCAATAAATTCCAAGCTGAGAGGCCAGCTCCATCTAAGCCCTTAGACCCACTGGGCATTGGCTTGCTGAGTGTAACCTGAAATCTTAAAACACTTTCTAGACGAACATTAAGGTACAAATGAGGGCTGGTTTGTCTCTCAAGTCAACACTTAAAATGAAAAAGCTGATGATATTTTCATTGAGGTGGAAAGAGTGACAGACAGCCTCTTGACAGTGGATTACCAGGAGAGAGAAAACAGAGCTAAAGTTCTGTTTTCACTTTCCACTGCAGAGTGAAGGAGGGAGGTTGGGGCGCTGGGGAGGAGATTGGAAGTGGCTAACTGCATTTTTCCTTGTGTTTTTTTGTTAGGCTCAGTTACACATATATCACCATGGCTAAATTAAAAGGCCTGTATTCTGCTGATGGATGGGCAGTAGGTTTTGCTTGGAACCACAGGAACTCTCAGGATAACATTGGCAATACCCAGGCCAAAGGGAAATTGACAGCGTAAACTGAATGTTAAGCTTCCCTTCCAGTAACAGACTGTGGTCCAATCCCTGCAAACTCTTTCTGTAGTCATCTTTCTACAGCAAAATATTTTAGACATCTTTTAGGGTCCAGCTCTCAACAAAGTACTTAAAGACAGAGGAGTGGAAATTCATCCGGAACTCCTCTGCAAAAGCTAGAAATGGGAAAAAGCGAGCTCATGTATCACAAGAAGAAAAGCAGAGCTAATTATGGGAATGAGTGGTCTGAGCTGTACTTCACTTGCCAGTAGGAGTAATTCCAACAAGGAATTGGTCTTCCCCAGGCAAAGGCAGCAAACACAAGCCATGACAGAAAACATCCACAACTACAATATGCTTAAATAAAAGCAAGAGGAAGTTTTCTAGAAACTCACATCCTTGGCAATATGGGGGCCTGCTCCCCATCCCATTAAGTCCAGTCTGTCGTCTTTAACTAGAAATTGCAATATCTTGTCATCTCAGTGCTGCAGCCCATGTCTCAGGATCAAGTTATCTGTCTGTCCTTCCAGATGTCTGTATTTCCCTTGCTCTGAGGTAGTAGGCTATTCCCATAAGTGGAGGCCTGTGACCTTAGCACTTCCAGGAGGAACAACATTATTGTCTCTGATGATACAGTTATTTCTGGATGCTGGGCCAGTCTGTGTGGGCACAGGGGACCTGGAGAACAAGAAAAAGCAGGTACACCTTCTTGCTGCTTGCCTATCTTAACTCATATACCTACAGCAGTAGGACAGCAGTAGCAGGAGTGAGAAATCGGGATGTCTGCCCAGTAAACACATCTGTTTCCAAAGGGAAAATTTCTTGTTATTTTCTGAAAATCAAATTCCTCCTTAGGGTCCTTCAGATTAGGCTTTTCCACAATTTGCTACATTTGAAAAAATATCAACGAACCATCAGTACAAAATCACCCCTCATGTCTGACAAATCTTGGCCAGGTTCATCTCTGCATTCTCATGGCAGAATAAGCACTGCAAAAATCCACCATGCATGTGTTCAGCAATGTCTTTCCTTCACCACACACACACTCATGCATAAGTTTTTAAAACATACAATTGGAAATAAACAAAGTAAAAGATGATTAAAAAATCACACATGCTGTGAATATGAACCTGAATGCTAATGCTTGACATGTTATAAAATAAATTTTATTTTTAAGGAAAAAAAAAAAAAAAAAGTAGAGATGCTTCTACAGTAAGTCAGACCCAAGACTGGAACAGTCAAAATGTGATAGAACTGAATCACATCCCTGCACTGCTTGGCACCAGAGTGCCTAGCACATGTTGTTGTTCTTATTGAAATGCAGGCAAGAATTAGACCCTGAGGCAAGGAGGTAGCAAAAATGAGTTCCAGAAAATGCTTCTACCTACAGCAAAGCAGCAATACAGAGGAGACATGGCTAGGGGATTTGAAGAGATGAGATCCATGGTGCAATGTGACCAGCTGGACAGCAGGGAGTGATCACGAGGATGGGACAGCACTGCTGAGCAACTGAAACTGGACTTTGAAAGGAAGCTACTAGTACAAGTCAGAGGTGCAGTAGGTTCCAAATTCAAGTTAGTGAAGGAGATCTTTTTTCCATTGGTAAGTTGGGGTTTTTTCACTTGTTTTGTGGCTAATGTGGCAATCTGATAATTTGATTTTCATTACTGCTAGAGTTAACTGATTTGTCAGTTAATCTAAAATGCTGCTATGCGATCACTTGAACATAAACTACTGCCAGGACATCCAAAATTTTATTAATTTTTGTATGCAAAACTGCAACTAGCTGTTGACAAAGAAGGAGGCAGATAGAAAGCAAAGGTGTAAGTCCAGTAAAAGAAAGAGTAAGAACAATAAAAAATTAAGAAGTCATGTTGAATGTCAAGTGTAAGGGCCTTTTTTCTGATGCTATTTCTTTTACATTACATTTTCCTGGTGGAAAAGTTAGAAACCTAAGGAACAAAGGAGTCTGTCTTAGGCTGGTGACTGGAAGGCTGACTAAGAGCAAAAGATGGTTGGACTTACAAGTAACTCAGGGACAGCATTTTTCTAGTTAGTATTTGTATCACCTGAAACTGTTTAATATCTGCAAGGTAGGTAATTGCCATGGACAGAGTATTTTCCTGAGGCAATTTGGTAGTAGTCAGCAGCAGTACAGTAGAGGTGTTTCTGGTCACGAGAATTTTGAGATCTCTTTCCTTCCTTTGAGGAGCAACAGGAGTAGAAAAATTATATGCAATTTCACCAAGTCAAACCAAGGCCAGGAACCTGTGACTGACAACATCTGGGAGAAAAAATTAACTCATTTTGAAATGTATTATATGCTGACTGCGTTAACCTCTTAAAGGAAGCATGTCCACACACCCATGAAAGATGATTTTGCCTATGCAAACTACTTGTAGTGAGATGTTTTCCCCATGGCCTGTGCTATCAACCCTCACCCTCAACATGTGATGCCATGTTACCCTATCCACTATGAAGGGAAGCGAAGCAAAGGAGCTCCTCATCAGGTGTCTTAGCATCAGGGCCACTCTTCCTTTGTACCTGCCATTCCCATCACAGGCTCTAGATAAGGCAGCCCTTTTGATGGCTTTAATCATAAAAGCTAACATTCAAGGAAGAAAGAACCCTTCTTCTAGCTCTCTTCTTTATATCTTTCATTATCTGCTTTATACCTTCGTAGCGGGAGAAAACATACACCGGTGTCCAGGATCTTTGGTATGCACCTTTGGTTTAAGACCTCCTGTATCCAGTGGTTATTAAACTTTGACCCCAGGTTTTGAATGTATTTTCTACATTACTTTTCAGGAGAGCAAAGAGGTAGTCTGGCCATTTCAGAGTACAGTTTATAAAAAATGAAGAAAGTGAAGGAGTAACATCACTCAGTAACTTCAGATAGTAACAAAACTATCAAGTATATTTATTCCATACTTACACAGTGGTGTCTTTCTGAAAGCCCTGAAGTCTAAAGTTAAATGAAGTTATGGTGACATAACTTCAGCTTCCAGCAGAAGTGGTGTAAGGACCTTACATCCTCCAAAAGGAGTAGTGTTGTCCCTGTTTACAGGTGCATGAGGAGAAAGCAGCTGTTAGGAACCATGTCACCATCATATTTTCTGAAAAATCCCCTTGCCCAGGATTTTTGTCTTGGGAAGCTGAGAACCCTCAGAGAAAAAGGAAAACAGTATTATCTTATTTGCTTCTCCTGTGTTTTGCTGCTTTGGAATGTGGTTTGGAGACGGTTTATCCAACAGGTGGTTGCTTGATTGGTTTCATGTGAATTGTTTTGACTTAATGACCAGTCACAGTCAGGCTGTGCTGGACTCTGAGGAGAGAGTCATGAGTTTTCATTAGTATTGTCCAGCTTTCTGTCTGCATCCTTTCTCTATTCTTTAATATAGTTTTGGTATGGCATTCTTTAATAGAATATAAATTTATATTAATATAATATAAATTATTATTTTATTGTATTATATTATATTAATAAATTAGCCTTCTAAGAACATGGAGTCAGATTCATCATTTTCTTCCTGCCACGGGGGGACCCCAAAAATACCACAGAACCATACATTTGTGGTTGTTGTTCTTCTCAGGCCCTGTAGCAGAAGATGCACATCTGTAGCAGAGGAAAAGCAAATACTAACATGTTTGCAAAATATTCAAGGAGATGGGCAAATGGAAATCGATATATGGTGGAATTGACATGAAATGCAACTGTAAAGCTTCTGTATTTTTTTGGGTACTGACAACAGGAGAGAGGAAATTAATCTTCACAAGTCCATTGTAGGACCCCTCTTCCTTCCTTTGCTTCTCTCACTGTGATCTTTCTTTATCCTAAGTGGGTGGCACACCTTTCCTTCACATACTTCAATATTTAGAAGTGTGCCAGAGGCCAAGAAGGCAGAACAGAAATAGTTACCCATGTACTGGGGAGGACTATGCAGCAAGCCTCAAATGCAGAACCAAGTACTTTACATGTCTTATTAATTAGCATTTTATAATAAGAAAAAAGGCTTTCCAGCTGCAGGGAAAAGCTGTGTCTCTAGGCAGCAGACAACAAATGCAGACTGCATTGGGAACAGAAAAAGGGATTCAGTTTTCTTTCCTACTGGTGGTTCTCCCCACTGCTTGCTGAAAGATGTATATAACAATTACACCAACAAAGAAACAGCTGTAAGATTAGGGAGGCTCAGTCCATGACTGCACAAGCAGAACAGTACAATACTGTGGTCCATCTGCTCCACTTATAAGGATTCACTCTTTTTTCCACGTCCTAACTGTGTGCCTGACCTCAGTGCACCTTCTGCCCAGGCCATTTCCCAGACTAGAAAGTGGCAGAGATACAAAGCCAGAAGAAACTGTTGTCCCTTAAAAAGAATAAACTTCTCTCAGCTCACATCACATTCTATCCTACAAGCTTAAGATAAGAATATCTGTAGTATGGTAGGAAAGAGTCAACTTAGCCATGTTTCCTGTGTTATGGAGATCAGTGTTGGAGGCCTAGGAAAGACCAAAAGGAAGGAACATGAACACCAGCATGATCTTCCAACTTTCAGGTATTAGCAATTCACAGGCTTCAGAGCCAGCATTTTCATGTCAGACAATCCTTGATAAATCTTATTTCATGAACTTATCTAATTTTGTTTAAGCAATCATGCATATAGCACACAAGCATGTACTTCTACTTTCCTCTAGATTAGAAGAATCTGCTATTTTTATGGCTTGTCCTGTATTTGCTCTTGGAAAAGCTGAAATGTGTTTTCTCTCTGGCTCAGTTTCATGAACACTGATGAAAATATTAGTATTCACAAGAATACTTATAAAAGGAAGCTTCATATTGACGTATAACTCAACATGTAATTAATTGGTAAATTGTTATGTTTATATGGTAATACTCAATCAAATATTCTAGAATTAACAGATGTCCTGAATTCCTTTATGTACAGCTATCTCAGGTTTTGCCCAAACCATAATAAACTATAATAAGTTTGGAAACACCGGAAAAATGCTGACTTTTTGAAAGAATTCCTAAACAAATCTTTGTACCTTTTGGGAAAACAGGTACTGTATTGTAAATATTTATTATAGAGGTATTATTAAAGAAGAGGCACAGCAGGAGTTTTACAGCTGGAACTAAGTTGCTATGAATAATTTTGTTAAAGAACACTGTCAACAATATTTACGCTGTGTCCAAATTGTGCTAAGTTTTTACACACTATTAGGAAGATAAGATCACATGCCTATTGCAGTGTTTGGAACTCGCTCAGAGCCAAGCAGTCTGGCAGGACTCCACTGCAGCCAGTGCCTCAGCTCCTAGCAGATGAGTGTTACACAACGTGCCTCTCCGCACAGCACAGCTCACCCGGGGCTCCCAGGGACGCCTTCCCAGCCCCGGTGCCCCAGCACGGGATGGGGTGCTGGGAAGGGAAAGTCACTGAACCCCAAATGCAGTGAGCTACTAATGAGTATTTTGAGGGCAAATTGTCTCGCTCTAGGCAAATTCTCATTAGGTGGAGGCACAGGGGAGAGAATTTCACTGTTTTGTACATACAGACTTTGGTGTGTCTGTTTGTGTATGGCTGGATTCTGCTTAGGTGCTCTGCTCTGTCTTCACTTGCTCGGGGACAGAGAATTTTACAGGTGAGTTCATGAATGCAAATGAATGCATGAAGTATGATGCTAGCCCTCTCAAAGACAACTGTATGCAAATGTGCATGCACAGATGTTTAAATTCTCACAGGATATAATTATAAAATAATACACACAGAACCAGTCTAAACTCAGGTATGTATGCTTGCTGTTGTTTACATAGTTCTTAGGCTGTAAAAATGTATTATTTTTTTAAATGTAGGCCATCCCTTAATTTAATGCCTTCCTTTTAATTTTGTTTGGATTTTCCTGATGGCACTCTATGTTAAAAAATTAGTTAGGGTCAAGACAATTGTTTTTAATTCAAGAGAATTGCTTCCCTAGAGCATTCAGTCTTGTAATTTAGTTTTAAGTAGCAAGGAGCTGCAAGGAGCATGAAGTTGAACTTAATGACCCTTATGGATGAGTCCCTTCTAATTTAAGATGCTCAGCAATTCAATGAAAATTTTGTAAAATTATTTTTCCCCTACAACACATCAATTGAAACTAGATCATCAGAGTTGCCATTCCAAAAAGATATAATTTGAAAAAACATTTGTTGTCTATCAATCATATCCTGGATGGATTCCAGATAACTGATTTTAAGGATATCTTAAAACTGTAAACACCAAGTTTTAGTCGCCATTTCTTTAGAAGACCAGGTTTTTGAGACTAGAACTAGTCTGTTTGTATTTGTTTGTCCTGTTCACCACTAATAATGTTTCAAACATCAGCAATTTCACTCTAACAGAGAATATGAAGTCGCCCATACCACCAAGTTTTTCTAGATCTGGAGACAGCAGCATCCAGGCTGTGAGAAGGACACCTGTGGCGATCCTTTATGGGGTGCTAGAGGACTGGAAATGGGCAGAGCCATCACAGAGCCATCACAGAGACCGTGGTGTGGCTCAGCACTGGCGCAGCCAGCAGGCAGGAGAACGCCCGCGGGAGGCAGAGAGCGGCGGCTCGGTCCGAAGGAGATGAGCTGAAGGCAGGCAGGCTGATCGCTGGCACTGGCAGACGGGTGCAGCCCTGCAGCAGCCCTGCAGAGCGTGGCTCCAGCCCGCAGAGCTGTCCCACTCAGGGTCCCTGCCCTGCCGCGGCCCGGCTCCCGCAGGAGCGCAGCGCTGCGGATGC
Organism: Ammospiza caudacuta; assembly: GCF_027887145.1. Taxonomy (NCBI): domain Eukaryota; kingdom Metazoa; phylum Chordata; class Aves; order Passeriformes; family Passerellidae; genus Ammospiza; species Ammospiza caudacuta. Next base: position 42,169,894 of record NC_080632.1, read on the forward strand.
TGCTCGCTGCCCACAGGTGGCAGTGAGCCTGCACCGCTCGCCAGGGAGAAACCAAATCTGCCTCTGAGCCTTCGGGAGTTTGTTTGTTTGTTTGTTTGTTTGTTTGTTTGTTTGTTTGTTTGTTTGTTTGTTTGTTTGATGGTGGGCATCGGCCTGACGGCCCCTGCTTGCGGTGCCTGGGCCCGGCTTTCGGGGAGCCCCGCAGCAGAGAGCCCTGCTTTTCCTCTCTCCGAGTGCTGGAACATTACCTGTGCGGCTGGGAAGCGTCTGTAGGTCCGTCACAATGAGCAAGATCTGCTGAAAAACTCACGCAAATCTGAGATGTCAAATGGTGTCAATATAGTTGGGAAAGCAACACTTCAAAGCAGAGTATGTTTCAGAGCTGGTGATAATTTTGTGATCTGTACCTGCCTGAACACCGGCCTGGTGTGAAATGACAGAGAAAGGGAGAGATAAAGAAAAGGAGCTGAGTAGATCGGAGGAGATCAGAAAATTGCTCATTCAGGGTAATAAATTACTCATTCAGAATAATGAATTTTGCTGTCAAAAAACACAGCTTCCCTTGGATTTTTCAAAGGATAAAACCACCATTGTTTACATTTAAGCTACCCTCTCTCCCATGTCCTTTATCATAACAAAGTTATTTAAGTTACCTATGAAACAACAGTATATATTTTTGATGTTCCAAATTACATGCTGAGTACAAATTTTCAAACCTTCACAGATAAATAGATTAGATTAAAGAACAGAAACAATGGTGTTGAGTGGAAAAATAGACGTTAAGTAACATTCGGCCAACCCATAAGCTGAAGATGTTTGCATATACTATATAAAATCTGGGTATCTGTCCCTTCATTTTTGTCCTGGCATCAATAACAACATGCATCATGTAGGTTTGCGGTTTTTGGGGGCTTCTCCATTTTTCTTTCCAAAAATAACAGCGAACTTCAAAGTGACAAATAGCATCAGCAAACTGAAAAAACTAAACAAATGTAATTTTGTCTCAAACTGCTGCCCAAATGTGACTTAACTATGTGAGTTTTTCTCTGCTCTCAAACAGCTGTGAACATCTGCCAAGAGACTGGAAACCCATTGCATCTGGTGCCACCTGCATCTTAATACACACAGCAGCAAGCCAAGTTTTGCCATCATGTATGTTTTTGCATCTTCACTTGAATCCACTGGGGCTGCATGCATGTAACTGAGAGTTTAATCCCAGTGGAGCTCTGTTGTGTTTCCCCGTGACTAAGTTCAGTGGACTTCAGTGGAGTCACAGGGTGTAACTGAGACCAGACACCCTCTATTGATAAATACTTTTACTAGTAAATCCTTTTACCAGCCTGGTGCCCTGCTGCAAAGTTTCCCCTAAAAAAATGGATATTCTGACAAATAGAGAGCTTGCTACTAGACATCTACAGCTTGGTGGACTGATCTTAGGACAAAATTTTTAACACAACGGTGTCTTCTACTGTTTTCACGTGAAAAAGCAATTCTGTGACAATTCTGTGAATGCTCTATTCCCTGCCCCTGAGCCAATGTGGAGGCACGGGTCCCATGGGAAAGACCAGCTCAGGATCTACATCTAGTGGGAAAGAGATCTGGAGACAGGGCCTCAGAAGCCAGCCCTCAGGGTCTTGCCTCTCCAAGCCTGGGGCCAGACTGGCTTTGTGAACAGCAGTAGGTTCATCATGTTCAGCACCCAAACGAAGCTGATTTATTTTTGGAGACTCCTGGTCTGGAATGGCCCTAATCTGAATGTCTGGAGCAATAGGAGGCCCATACCAGAGAGCTGGCAGTGCAGGTGCAGAAGGTGAATTCTGTGTTGTTTTGTCTCATCAGTCCCTGCCACAGAAGAGAAGATTTGTTCTCAGGCTACCTAGAAAGAGATACTAGGTAGACAATGTTTGTACTTTACAGGGAAACAAAACCCCACTTAGAGAGTCCTCATATCACCTTGGGACATGTTTTTTAAATTCTGAATAAGGTGCTGCAAGGAAAAACATCAAAAAGAAATTTGCATTTTTTAATTTAATAAAATTAATCCTTGCATCTTTGTTATTTTGTATACTATGTGCATTTGTGACTCTTTTGGGCAGAGTAATTTTCACAGGAACTGCATATTGCAATTTTATGCAGGAATAGAGTTCACATACAAAGTGAAGCCAGAACTGTCTGGCACAGAGCTCCTAAGGACAGATGGTGCCACCTGCATCCTCGAGTAAGAATAGTCCTAGCCAGGTTTGTAAACAATGACTTATTTAAGTGAAAGAAGGGAAAAAGTCTGTGAGCTCTTTTTCTATCTAAGTACAGAACATTTACAGCAATAGAAAAGTATTAGAATGAAGCATTATTGAGAGACGTATTTTCACTTACTTATAGCTCTCATGATACATGGAAGTTCTCACTGCTATTCAAATCTGTTGTTTCTTTCTTGCCACCCAGTTTCTTTTCCAAAATATATTTGAGCCACAGATCGTGGAGTTTTGTGTAGAGGCCTCCCCTATGTTCTCCTTCTTCCTCTGAACAAGGTTATTCAGCCTTGCAGTTTAGTTTCAGCTGAGATTTTTGACAGGCTCATTGTTGCAATGAATTTGCAGTTGGGTCGTGATACCTTATTATCTTGCCACTGAAATAAAAGATGTCACAAATTCAGCTCTGAAGGGAGCACTGGGGATTTAAATGTCATTTGAACATACATTTCTTTAAGAAGTAGTAAGAATAACCAGCATAAAGATAAATAAGGGAAGGTGAAAAAAGGGTGAGCATGTGAGTTTTTCTTAACACGAAAAATATTCTATTTACAGGAAAATACATTTCTTTCATTGATTATTATTGCACTCCATTTCTTGGTAAGAAAATATTTGTGCTGTGTCTGTTTAAAATTTCATCTGTTTTTTGTGGAAGGACATTTGAAAAGGGATAGTTTTTCACTTATTTAGTAATTGATTATTCCCAAAAGTTTGTGTGTTTTTGTGAGTATAGAGACACATGTCTATACACCACATTTTATGCCTAGTGAAGAATGTAAACAGTAATACAGGCACTAGCTGACATTGGGTTTACTTCTTTGCAAACACTGATGACTGACAAGCAGATGAAATCTAATTTGTTTATAGAGAAGTGAAAATATCAACAAACTTACTAGAGGTCTTTCCTTGTTAGATTTCTTCTAAGACATGAAAGAAGAGCCTATTCAGACCGGCTATCTGCTTGGTGTTCTTGAAACCAGCAGAGGCTACAAGGTCTGTTGACAGTTTAGTGTATTGAATATTCCCTGGTTCTGGCACCTCACATTTTGGAAATGGACTTTATTGGTAGCCTTTTACAAGAGATAACAGTAAAAGTTTAATCAGTAACATTATTTCATATCAGGCTGAGCAGAAATGAACCAGAACGCTTTTTGTGGTCTCGCCATTCAGTGTAAAATAAAAAAATGCTCAAAACAATCAGGTTATAAAAAAGGCTATTAAAAAACATGTCACCAAATTTTACAAGTTTTAATGAAAGTTTTTTTCCATTTGAATTTCAGGATGAAGTCTGGCTCTCCTTTAGACTTACATTTCCGGTTTTCTCCATTACTAATTAGAATTCCTTGTGATGGAGAATGTTCAGGTGTAAAAATGAAAACTGCCCCCTCTCAGTGCAGTCAGAAGCCACGGGAATGAATGTTCATGGAAATGTTTGTGTATACCTTACAGTGCCACAAAACAACACCCGGTTTTGATTTGTTTAAGCTACATTTTTATTAATAAAATTATATGTACAGTGTTTGAAGACTGACTAAAGCCAGAATGGTGGTTTTGTATGACAGCTATGCAATTTAGATAGAATTCATATGAGGTAAAGTAATATGGATATTTATAGTCACTTTTATTTTCTGTTGTGCTTGAGGTTGTTAAACTTTTTTATGCTCTTTTCTTTTTAGACGAGGGACCCTGAAATAAATATTTGAAACATATCTATAGCATATGTGTTTTCATAAACTATATTTTTATTTTACTATGCAAGTACTATATGAAGAATATCCCTTTTTGCCAGGAAAGTAAGGTTTGATAAACTCAGCTGAAATGGAATTTAATGAAAAGAAATGAATGAGGCCTTTACAGATTAGTTCACTGAATGGTTTCAAAAGTTTCAAATTAAATGACACATTAAAATGCCTGCTTTGCCAGCTTTTCTGGCACAAAAGAGCTACAACAAAATGTAACTAAATCTCTTTTAACATTTGAGTTATAACAAAACCACAAGACAGATTTTTTAACAAAGACCAGGCTACAGACAGGACTGAACAATCTGAACACTGACTTCTACACTTATAAGCCCCAATGAAGTGTTAGTCTCCCATGCATAAGTAAACAATAAGCCTGTAGAAGGAAATAGAGGCTTTAAAACTGTTTCTTTTACCTTAAATCTGGTTTCTCAGACCTCTCCAGGTAGGGTTTCAGGCAACAAAGTCACCAGACTACTATCTTCCTTCAAGTGCCTTGACAAGTTATTTTCCAGCCTAGTATTACTGAAAGCTTGATTTCTCCTGATGACTTGATATACAAACTCCTCCTTTCGGAGGAGGTTGTTTCTCAGGTGGAAAAAATATATATAACCTTGTTCATTTCTGCATTGACATTTTTTTTCAGATCCTGTGGTGTGATATTGAACCTGTCTCGAAGCTAATATGTCAGAAAACTGTAGGCAAAACCAAACAAACAAACAAACAAACAAGCAAATAAATAAATAAATAAATAAATAAATAAAATATTTTCTAAACCGTTTCTGAAACTCCATTAAGATAATGCTTTCTTCATAAATTTTACATTCTCTGCCTGTAATTTTTCTTGAATTTAGTGAGCACTGAAATTTTTGTGCTGTATATTACTATTCACTCCTGAAAAAAAGGTTGAGTTTCTTCTGGATTTATAAGCAAAGAGCCCAGACACACAGACAAGCCTGTGTGATCCACAGAGCATTTGAACACTGAAGGAGCAATCAAACTCTTGGCATGGGAGAGCAATACAGCTGAAGTCAGAGTTCAGGGATAGGTGGGGCGGCTGGTAGTCCTTCCCTGGAAACAGTCATGAGGGGCTCTCTACAAGGGAACGAGAGAGCCTGGCTATCAAGTGTTTGCTGCACATGCAGAGCACTTCTGCTTACACCTCTTGATAAGGTTCTTTCTTATTTCATCCAGCCTCAGGAGATCAATTCATGTGTTTGTGAACACTTCCCTACCAGCAAAGAACACACAGTAAAATGTGAAGACCACCCTCTGTGGGAAGGCAAACTGAGAAAGCTGTGACAGACAATGGAGGAGTAAGGAGAATATTACCATAAGACAGAATCAGAAAATTGGAATGTTTAACCCATCAGGAAGGCTGCTAAATCCCCCTGTGTCGTGAGGACGCTGTGGGAGCAGAAAATCTGGACCACTGACAAAATTAATACAGTCTCCTGAAGCTTCTGATGCTTGATGTAACTGAATAACCTCAGATCCTTGTCTATGGTGTAACAAAATATTTACTTGTTGCTGTCTTTGCTTCCTTTGAGCTAAACAGGAGTTTTCATACTGGCTACTGTGAGAACTGGGGTGTTCAGGAGGAGGAAGAAGCTTGAAATGTCCCTCAAAAAAAGGAAATCGGGTGGAAGAGTAGTTGATAGATCTTGGCCAAAAGCTTAAAAAATGCTTTAAAAACTTAAAAAATGCTTTAAAAGGTGCTAAAAAAACGATCATCAAAAGCTGCCAGCGTAACTGGAAGGAAAGGTCTATCACTTCTAAATAGATGTCTAGAGCCTTTTGTCATTTGACAGTTTTGAAGGTTATTTGAAGGTTAAGAGATCAGTTTATAAGCTTACAAAAACTAGCTTCTTTCTGTAGTCATCACCAAGTTTGAAGAAGTCCTCCAAGATCACTGAATGTGACCCTTAACCCAGCACCACCATGTTCACCACTAAACCATGCCCCAAGCCACATCCACAAGCCTTTTGAACACTTTCATCACTTCCCTAGGCAGCCTATTCCAATGCCTGACCACTCTTTCAATGAAGACATTTCTCTCAGTATCTAATCTAGACCTCCTTTGGTGCAACTTGAGGCCATCTCTTCTCATCCTGTCATAGATGTTAGTTATGTGGGAGAAGAGGCTGACCCCCACCTCGCTACTCCCTCCTTTCAGGCACTTGTAGAAAGTGATAAGGTCCCCCTGAGCCTCCTTCTCTCCAGCCCCCACAGCTACTCCATGAAGGACTTATGCTTCAGACCCTTCATCAGTTCTGTTGCTGTTCTCTGTACACACTCCAGCATCTCAGTATCATTCTTGTCATAAGAGCCCCAGAACTGAGCACAGTACCCAAGGTGTGGCCTCACCAGCACTGAGTACAGGGGGTCAATCCCTGCCCTGCTCCTGCTGGCCACACCATTGGTGGCACAGGCCAGGATGCCTTCTTGGCCACCTGGGCACTGCTGGCTCACGCTCAGCTGCTGTCACCAGCACCCCCAGGGCCTTTTCCTGTGGCAGCTTTGCAGCCACTCTGCCCCAGCCTGTGGCACTGCCTGGGGTTGCTGTGACCCAAGGGCAGGGCCCAGCACTGGGCCTTGTTGAGCCTCACACCACTGGGCTCGGCCCATGCTCCAGCCTGTCCAGATCCCTCTGCAGAGCCTTCCTGTCCTCCAGCAGATCAGCACTCCCACCCAGATTGGTGTCACCTTCAAATTGATGGAGGGGGGGCCCTTGATTCATTCATCCAGACCATTGATAAAGACATCAAACAGAACCTAGCCCCAGCACTGAGACCTAGGGAACACTGCTGGTGACAGCTTTTCCACAAGAATGCTGTGGGAAAGTGTGTCAAAGATTTTAGTGAAGTCCAGGTAGAAACATCCACAGCGTTTCCCTCAACCACTGTGTAGGTCACCCTGTTAGAGAAGGGATCAGGTTGGTCAAGCTGAATGTGCCTTTCACAAATCCCTGCTGGCTGGGCCTGATCCCTAGGTTACCTGTCCATGCTGTGTGATGGCACTCAGGATGCTTTGCTCCATGATCATCCCTAGCACCAAGGTAAGATTTACAGGCCTGTAGTCCCCTGTATCCATCTTCAGCCCTTCTTATAGATGGAGGCTACATTTGCCAACCTCCAACCAGCAAGGACCTCCCCATTTTAGCCAGGACTGCTGGTAAACAATGGAAAGTGGCTCAGAGAGCACTCCCACCATCTTCCTCAGTCAGTATCTGCTAGTTACGTTTGTATTTCTATGATGAATATCAGTACTCATCGAAATATCACTGAGTCCTGAGGCCCAGGATACCACTCTGCCTGGTTGTAGATAGGAAGAGTCTATTGCTGAGCATGAAGAAAACTATGGCAAATGGGTAACTACTGGACAGCAGTGATAAGTATGTATACTGCCTCTGAATGGGATTGAATTAATTTTTTTTCATAGAAGTTTTTGTGAGAGTTGTGACCAAAAGGATGTTGATGGCAGAGTGGTTTAGCTGTACTGAAGAGCATTTGCACAGCATCAAAGCCTTCTTTGGATCTCACTCCGAGCCTCTATAATAGATTGGGAGATGTTCTGAACAAGCTGAAAGCACGCACCATGTCATACAACATCATGCTCAGCAATACAGAGGGAAAAGACAAGGTGTTAGGAGAGTTAGCCATCTTTTACTCAGAAGATCCCAGGATATCTCTCTGCCTATGGGAGGTGCATCCCTTGTTTTGCCTTATTTACTTTTTCTCTTCTTTCACTTCTCCTTCATAAGTGCCTTTTCATGCCTTTTGATGATGGAGTTTCTGTATCACCCTTGTCTGTCCCTGATACCCCTTTAGTGATGGGGGAAAGTGACCAGGAGTCTGTGGAGTCCTTAACTGTCTCCTTTGGTTAGCCCCAACAGTACAAAAAGTCAGGCACAGTCTTGTAAATAAAACTGATTTTTAAGGGTTTGATTTTGAAAGAGTAAGACTTGTTCTTGATTTCTTAATATTGACAAGATGCAACTCATTTGTGAGAATTGTTATGAGAAAGAGCACAGAGATTTTTGAAATCTAACAAGTGGGTTATAGATGTGGAAGGGGGAGCAGATATGGTTTCTCATCTCCCAAAAGAATGGGAGATGAGAAACTATTCTGAAGAGGCTGTGAAGGGCTCTGAAAATAAAATATTTTTTGTTAGACATCCTATAGAAACAGGAGAGAGTAGAGAGAGATAAAAGAGGGGTGATTTAGTGAAATCTGTTGGCTGATAAGAGGAACTTTGCAGGAGGATTCAAAGTGGATACAAGCTGATTCTTCTGTTTCAGTTTCTTCTATTACTATATTCAAAACCTTGTCCAGCTACTAAGAAGGAAATTTCATACTGTTACTGATCAGATGTAACAATAGAAATACCTTGTGTATATGGGGCTTATTTCATTTATCAGGTGTTGGGAGCTGGTATATTCTTTTATTTAAGAAAGCACAGGGTGAGCTGTGCTCATTATTCACCTTTCATAACTATTTCTGCAGATGTCTCTAAGCTCACCCACTGCCTGACTTGGATGTACAGCATCTTCACACTCAGGTGTACAAACAGAGAAACCACATGCAAACAGACAGCAACATCTGGGGAAAAGAACAACAATAAATTTTCATAGCCACTAGAGCATTGCTTGTTCCATTTAGCCACATAGATCGATCTCACTACCATTTTGCATGACCAGCACACTTGAATGCAAAATTCCAAGGATGGCACAGTCCCAACCAATAAAAAAGTGGTTTTCCTCAGCCAAACATGCACTTGTAGAAGACTCAAACTGATTGCCCTTGTTGGTTTTGCTTGCAAAAACCAACAAAAAAGTGTGTCATGCAAGCTCACAGGAAAAGTCTGCTGCTGACACTGGAGAGGGGCAGTTTGCAGACTGACTGGCTGGAGACACTGTGCACATTGAGTTCTTTCCATACATGGATGGCATTGTGCTGAAAGCTCTCCAGTACCTGCCAAAAAGAAATAGAGGTACTAGGGCTCCAAGTGGCAGATTGTACGATTTATATTTTTTATTCACAGTTTATGTCCTAAGCACCCCATATTTGGCTTGTGAGGCAGACTGGTCATGGTTGCCTTCTGAAGTGTGCACTCTGAGTGACAGGGAATGGGGCAGAGGAGAAGAAATTGGGCAGATGGCTTTTGCCTGGAGTACAAATGCAACATTATAGCCACCAGAAACCTGGTTGTCCAGCATGGTACAAGACAAAGTGGGACAAACACTCTCCATGGGGCAAGTAGATGCTAGCAGACTCCCAAGGGCAGACCTAGAGATGAACTTTAGAGTCAGTGGGAAGAGAGAACTCTTTCTGATGGACCTGGAGCACACAGTGCAGAGAATGTTAAATTGTCAGAAGTCATTAAAACATGGCCTGAAGGAAAATCTCTTGAAAAGGACCTGTCTCTGTAAGCAGATAGCAGGGGGAAAATAAAATTACTCATGAAAACTTATGTCCTGTCTAGGAGATATGAGCTGATGAATTTTAAAAGGAAGACTTTTGTACTTTGGGTTTTAAAATGTTAGTTCCTCTACTTTGGGTTCTGGGAATAATTAATGCTAAAAACAAGAGGTTTTTCGAGATTTTTCACATGTTGACTCCCAAGGCAAGGTACAGGTCTGGGTCTGGGCAGGTCAAGATCTGCAGTGCATCCACCCTCTATGCTCCACTATCCAAAAAAAGATTGTAAAAAAGCCAGTTCTGGTAGGATCATAATGGGTATATGAGGTGAGGAAAATCAACAGGCCATGCAGGAAGGCATCCAATTCCAGATCCCCATGGCATTGGGTATGTGTTTGATTGGTTGCTGAGGAGTTTTCAAAATATACTACCGTGTTGGCCATGGTTGAAGTTGGACAGTGACAGGTAGGAGCAGGTCTGCCCAAGAAAACTTGTACCAAGTTGGTGTTGCTATTGTAATTCTGTCTTATCTCCCTGACTAAACACACTTCCCAGTGCTAAGTACTTGCAATTTCAAAGAGAGGAAAAGAGTACTGGTAAGATTGAAGTACCTAGATATCTAGTTTCATGGAACATATAAATATCTTTTGTACATATTTTTCAACATGTATTTATAGAGACACAGGTCCTAGCAGGAAAGTTGGGACAGGATAGCTCCTCTAGTTTGCAGGAGATAGCTAGAGAAATTAATCAATGTGCCAGTTATTTGCATAATTGTTTCAGAGTGGTTCTAGTACCAACTAGTGCCAATGTTTCAGAAATTTTTCTGTTCTTCAATTGGAATTGCTCACATGCAAAACATATCACTTGCCAAAAAGTAGTTGTTCTGTTTACAGTGATTTTACAAACAGTAATGAGCCACTGAAAAGCATCCTCTTTAACTATGGCAGAAGAACAACACTCCTCTAGCAGAAGGGATGGGTATGGCATTCTCTGCAAAAGCAACCTTTCCTGATACTGGAGGCTGTTTTATTCCACTACATCAGATATCAGCCTGTACAGAAGATATGAACAGTTTACTGTACACTATTATTACTAAATTATAACAGGACAGAACCAGAAAGTGCTCATCTTAAACTGATTTTGAATTTCTTCTTACAGTCTGACTACTCAAATTCCTCTAAATACTGACTCACTCTTGTACCACACCTGAAATGCACAAGTTCAGTTGCCTCTTGTAACTCTTGCATAAGTATTAAAGTCTGTTCTAAAAATGGTGAACACAGCTAAGATTAGTTAAAGATCTTGACAGCAGTTTACTAGGATAGAAATCTTACACTTCCCACATGTCTGATCCTCAACTTACATTTCAGTGACCTTCAGAAATTATGTTTTTATAAAATTGGCAGACAACTTTCAAAATGGTGGATGTACTGTACATATCTCCTTCCTCTTACCTGTGCATTTGCATAAAAAAGCTCCACCGTGAGGGAACATGAGAGGTGTGTCTGCAGCAGCAGCAGGAAATCTGCAACATTCATTCTTTTTCAAAAAGCCTCCAAGAAAAATGAATAGGTTCATACTGTGCTTTTGCAAGAAAAGTTAACAATGTTCCCTGGGTCACCATTTTGGAAGAAAGTGAAAGGACTTGGGACCCCTTTTGTCAACATGACTGCACTCATGTCGGGGAATAGATGTTATGCCATCAAGGAAGGGGGGGAAAACTTCAGTAAGAAACTTTTCAGAGGTTTTTTCAGATTACAACTGATTAAGGAGCATCAGCAAGGTAGAATTTGGACATAGCCTCACATAGGGAGTGCTGATGAAAATACTTCCTTGCTAACATCCTAGCTTACACTCAGCTGTGGGTTTATGACAAAATGTCACCCAAAAATCCTGTACAGGATAGAAATTCTATGCTTGTGTCAAAAATGTTTTAAACATTTCTGAAGGGCTAGCATTGCATAGTTGGGGTTTTTTTCCTGTAAAATTATCTAAGGAGAGACAATGACTGAAAGCCTTTCTTAAGACTCCTTATGCCACTAACCTGTCAGTGAACAGCTAAGAAGAAATCTGGGTCAAGAATCAATGCATAAATGAAATCTTGGCAAAGGAAATACAGTTACTTTAAACAATAGTGGATTTTTCCTCTTCCTTTCTGATGTTCTTCAGTTGCAATAAGGAACACATATTACAGAGCTGTTCTGAAGTAAAATCAGTGGCTGTTCCCAAACCTACTTTGACAAGTGTCAAAAGAGATGACAAAACAACAAATGCATTGCAATGGCTCAATATATTAGAAAGGGAAGAAAATGTATGTTGCGTATCATTTGTGGGACAGCGTCCCTTAACATCACAAATCTTGTGTTAGGATAGTCTGGGGGACACTGTCCGCAAAGGTGGTTAAATTCTAGAGTCGTGAAAGCATGGGATTAGGGACAATCTCCAGAAGAAACTCATCACGCAGGGAAAAGACTCCTCTCTTTAGGGAGTGACTGTCTCACAGCCGAGACACGGGCCCCCAGATCTATAACCATTATGACACACTTGCTTATTCTGCACTGTTTGTTCCCCACTCCTGGAACAGATTTACCACAGGGGTTTAAACGGGCTGCAGCTCTCCCTCCAGCGTGTTGGTGCCTCTGTCCCAGCCTTCCCTGCAGCCGGCAGCATGCCTGCAGTCCAGACCTCCCCTCTGTGTGGGAGAGCTCTGCCTGCTCACAGGGACTGGCTGAAGGCAAGGGGAAGTCTTGCATTTTTCCATGCCAAATGCCTAATACTACATGCTAAATGAGACCTATTTTTTATAGGTAGTTCAAAGTCCTGGTATGTGTCACCTAACACAGCCAGCTGCATTGCTCCAATCACTCAGATTCATAGGAAATCTGGGACCTCTCCACCACACCATACCAGGACAACAAAAGCCGTTTTCATAGACTTTGGCAACTTTTATGAGGCTGAAATAATCACAAACATTTTGGGGTGTGCCACAAACTATCCAATTCTCATTATAATTCCTCCACAGGGTTTAAAATGTTACTTTTAGTCTGTCATATAATGCCTCTTCTAGCAAGTAGAAACAAAATTCTAATGTGTGTATCTTTATGCATATGTTCTCTGAGTTTGCATGAAGCAAGTATAGAAGGACAAGTACAATGTGCTGCTAAGGGAGTAGGATATGAGGATTTTTTTTTTCTTCTTTTGCTTTAAACATCACTATGTTCTTTACGCATTTTAAGGGCTATGAATTATGATAGAAGCCACAGGATAGAACATAAAACCAGGGTTTTGTATGAACTCCTTGTACTTCCAAGGTGCCTTTTTTTATGCAGTGGGATGCATTTCCTTGATGTCATAATATGAATGCAGTTGCAATAATTCAAAAAAAGTTAGAAGTATAAGACTATAAATCCAAGTTTAGTTCATATAAATATCAAAACTCCCTCAGCTGGGAACAGCATCAGAAAAAATCTGGCAAACACCAGGGATAGTCAGGTTGCTGCATTTTATAATCAAAGACTTGACACCACAGTGTAAATAACAGATTTTTACCTCTTACTGTGTATTTCAGATCGTGATGTCACATACAGAAACCTTGGTACCGCATCTGATGTTACCTTCCTTTTCCAAACCTACCAGCTAAATCACAAAATACTACCTGTAAAGGACCATTTTTTCCTCTTAGCAAAGAAGCATTGAGAAAAAAATTCTGTAAGACACAGAGCATACAATGTGTTCTTGCAAGGAAAGATGATACGTGTGATGTCAGCTTACTGAAGAATTACTTGGCAGATGGAGGTGTAACAGCAAAACCCATAAGACTCAGCTCAAACTTGGGAGGGCCTCGTGGTTAATTGCACTGCAGCTGTCCAGCAGCAGGCCTTGGAACAGGCTGAGCCACTTCTTAACACCTCCAGGAATATTTAATATCTTATTTATGCCTAAAAGTTGTAGTTTATTTACATTTGAATGTTTGCAGCAGTTTCTGCTCTGCAATCAAGAAAAATCTATGCTCAGAATTCCCCCATGATCTCTTATTTCTTCACAATTCCCTTGATAACCAGACTATATGGTGCAGCTGGACAGAATTTTAAAAATGCGTTTCTTATGCCATCTGCATGTTTCCTCTAGCAGTCTGCCATCTCCTGTCACTCAGGCAGAAAGCAGCTAACAGAACCGAGAATACCTTCCTATTTCTTACAACATTTTTCATATTTTCACAAGTGATGAAATAAAAAATCCTTCTTTTGCACTGTATGTCACTAATCACAGAAACACTTTAGCAAAAGTGAAAAACATGTGAGAGATGTAGATAATGTCTGAACACAAAAAAACTAAAGCCTCTTTTGGAGATTCAAGCCCAGGATACACATAATAAATTGGCTTACCTCTTTTGGTCATTTCAGATGGACCAAACAATAGAAAGACAGAAACTGCAAGGCAGATGACTACTATATCTTTATTTCTGTGTACTTCTCTGTCAGACCCTGCAGAATTGTTGTTCACAAGGCCACAGATGATGAAGGAGGTTGAGGTCTCTGGGAAAGACTCAGGCTGCATCCTTCATTGTAGTATGCTCAACTCTTCTAAAATAGCAAGTGGCAGGTCTAAATGTTTCTCTTCAAATGTTTGTTATTGATTGGATAATCTCATACGCCAGGTGTGACTTGGCTGCTTTGGTGACCGAACTGTTTTCAACACAGCAGCTCTAGAAAAAGTCACACATTTTCTGAGTTAGAATATTTGTGTCCATTTCTATAAACATTAAATTATGTTTCTAATTTTTCTGTGACATGGATAGTTTCCACTCCTCCCGCAGAATAATGAACAAATGGGGAGCCTGTATTTTCTTGCTAAACTTCAGTTATCAGTAATATATCTGGCTAGATTTAACCTCCAGACACATAGTAATTAATACTTACCAAAAATTATATGACTTTTTACTAACATCCAAATTATGATATTGCAAGGATGATCATTTATGACCATGTTTCCCTCATGACAAAAGAGATACCTGGCAAGCACAACAGAAGATGTGTGTATTTGTGCTATGATATGGTCTTCTCTAAAATTTTAACATAATCATGTCCACTCACTTTTTTTTCTAGCCTTCATTGACTGTGGGGAGATTACATTTTATGCTGCTTTGGCCCACAGAGACATCAATTAATGACTCTGATTTTCACTGTGAAGAAAAATACACTGAAAAAGCAAACTGGAAAATTGTGATTGCTTCTATAGTCTTGTGTAAGAATCCCAAATTCAGACTTACACACCTCAACCTACTCAAAGTGCTGCTGCTTCACACCAGGAGAATCTGATGTATTCATTCCCCCATAAGGTCTAGTTTCTTTACCATGCTGGGTCTGTTTTTCATACAGGTAGCGGTGATAAGTAAGATTTGTTCATGAATTCAGAACCAATTTTAGTGAAATGGAACTGTGTTTCTTCAATAAGCATTCAGCATAGTGTGTCATCCTGAAGGATGAGTACTTTGCTGACTAACACATATTGCAAATAAAATTCAAAGTAACTTACAATATAGTACCTTTTAATAAGTTTTATGAAAAATATTGAAACATAAAATATAAATAATCTCAGCCCAAAATAAAATTGCTTAAACCAATGCCTAGAAGTGTGTACAGAAACAAGAAATTGTCTCGGCTGTATTTCCATTGCACTGGTTGCACCCACACGGACATGTATGCAAACAAAGTGTCAACTCTGTCTGAAGGGGCAAAGCTGCTAAGTGTATCTTTATATCATGCACTCCCTAGGGAATTCAAATCCTTTTGTTGCTAAGTTGTTTTTTTTCTTTAATCTGATTGACAACTATTTCCAGGTGCTCAAAACTGCCTCATCTAGGATGATAGGACTTCATACTTTGCTTTTGGTCCACTTGTGCTATCAAGAGACTCTTCCATTATAAACAACAAATTAGACCAATTTATTTATTTTCTGAGTAGGCTGTGCTGTCAATAATTCCCACCATTAATTTTAAATCTAATCCTTTTTTTTTATTATCTAGTAACACTGAAAATGTTAACACAATGTATAAACTAGTGAAGAAGACTATATTCATTCATATTTTCATTACTGTAGTTATCTATACATGGATTTCTAATGTTTCAATTCCATATCAGTTCCCACCAGCAGACCTTTCTGAAAAATATGTCTCCATCAAAAAGGTACATAAATTTTCAGGTAGAGGGGTCCATCAGATAAAGGGCCTCATCTTTTTCCTATACAGATGATCAATTAGTAAAAGCAACATATTTTGAAGTGTTTTGATATGTTTCTGAGATAAAAAAGTAGCAGGGGATAACACTCTCCTCTCTCTTCCCGACTTTGCTGAATCTTGAAGGACCATCAGAACATCTTTAGCTCTGTTCACCAGCCCCCTTGCAGCACTGTACTGATCCTCTCCACATCTTGTACAAATATGACAACCACTCACCTGGGGACAGAGTGCACTGTCCTATATTAAGGCAATGATAATGTAAACAGAAATAGAGAAGACAATGCCTTAACAAAGCTTAAATAAGGGCCAAAATTCATGACCGCTCAACAAGGGAGAGGTCATGTCTGAATTGGTTATTTTTCTTGGGATTCTTGCCTTTTTAGTTCGAATAATTTTCACACAGATCTTGTCATAGCTGACCAGATTACTTCACCACTTGAACTATTGTCACAGCCTTTTACATACTTGCAGTTTTGTTACCAACATCAAACACTTAGTACAGACAAGCCCTCGCATATTGTCTTTAAATGGAATGACTGGAGAAGTAGTATTTGTGAAGCAATATAAAGAGTAGATTTATTCATTTCTCCAGTCTCAGCTGTTTTTGAACCATTCCCAATACTTACCTCTTTAATTCAAATTTGAAATGTTAGAAGAGATACCCTATAGCCTGTTCCAGCTATAAAATCATATTTTCCTTCTTATTCAGAGTGTCTGCAATTGTTCTCTCATAGTACCTAACCTTTAAAGTCAGGAGGTCACTTGGAGGCTCTCCAGTCTGAAATGCGAATGTCCATATTTAAAATACAGAAACCCTTTTAAAAGGATGAAGGTATTTTTATTTGAAAGCCCAGTTTATAATGACTGTTGTCCATCAACCCAGAGCTACTTTCTTGCCAGGGACCTTTATTGTTTCTTTCTTATTACGTGGTATAACAATTCTTTGGTACTCATTTCCTGAAGAAGATTACTTTTCAGTATCAAACTTCGCCAACAGGTCTTTTTTGGGCCAAAGTCTGCAAATCTGCATTGCAATGAAGCAGGGCAGCTTTCCAGGCGTTGCTGACTGCAGAGAAAAATCTGATGTCTGTTCCACTGTTCCTTTCTCTGCACATTTACTGCTGATCATGAATGTGTGCACTCTGGGCTGTACTCATCTTAGAGTTTCTTGCAGCGAAACACAAAACCAAGAGAAACCTGACTGGTTTTGGGTTTCATTACAAAATCCAAACTCAGCCCCATTTTGTCTGAAAGTTTGCTAACATTCTCAATGTCTTTGAAATAAAGTGGGTGCACTTATGACTCAGCTTGGCAGATTTAAGGTGTCATATTGAAGCAGGTATTTGATTTAAAAAAAGGTGCATCAGAATGAGCTAGAGTTGAGGTAACATTTTTTTAGATGCACCACAGCAACTTAGAAGCCCCGTTATCAAAACTAGTTTAACCACTTTCATATGCTAAACATTTGTAATACAGGGGCCAAACCTCCTTTGACCTTTAATATATTAACTATATTAAATGAAACAGATTCAATAATGATACAATCATAATTTCAGATTGGGATCTTTGCTGCTTTCTCTCTGTAGATCATTTCGGTTGTGGCTTTCACCAGCTAGTACAATTTCTTGTTTTATTGCCACAAAACAAAAATAATGTTGCGAATCAATGTGGATAATAGCATTGTGAAAGAGACCTTCTATTTTCTGCATTTGGCTTGTAGTGTGTAGCTGTGCATCACACTAGACCTGATGTTACAGTTGGTCCCCTCCATATCCACATCCTTTTATACATCCTAAATGAACCAACAGCCTGATGGCCGGCAAAGTCCATGGATGGAAAGAAAATTGACTCCTAAAGTATTTTTCTAAGGCTCTAAAATGGGTCATTCTTCTTGGAGGTCTTCATTTGAAACTTTTTCCTGAGCCTGAGAAACATCACAAAAGTTTTATCAAAACCTGATAAATGCCTACAAAAACTCTCAGCTCAAAGTCACTATTAAAATTTTTAAAGTTATCTTTCAGTGAAATTCTGAATTCCTTGTCATGTTTACCCTATAAAATTACCTACAAAATCACTGTTGTGTGGTCAACAACTACATCATCCCAGTAAGAAACTCATACTTAAAGGAGGATTTTTCAGATGAAGATTACTAGAGAAATAATCAAAAATCTGGGTGTACAGAGGAAGACATCACTGGAAAGAATTTTAGTCAGGGCTGTGGGGGTAATCCATAATTCAGAGTAGCTAGGTGAAACAATTTCTCTGTGGCTGGGCATGTCATATATTTTCCTCTGTGACTGATATTTTATTTCCTTCTGGAAGGGTATACAATAAATGAACAGGTCTTGCCATCTGTTTTCTTTTTCAAAAAGCTGATACATGCGTGATAATTCTAATGTTTGTTATAGAGGACTCAAATCACAATTAGTTCCTTCAACCAACCAATAGTCAGTTCTTTGTTAGTTCTTTGTTTCTTTTTAGAGTCATTAAAAATGTAATTTTTTTGTAGTTGTAACATGCTTGAAAACCTTTAGCATCAGATTATAGCCAAATCTTCAAACTGGATTATTTTCATTGTAATTTGAAGGATTTTTTAACTCAACAGCCTACTTTGCTAATACAGGGCAGGAGATGAGAGGTTGAGAATTCTTGAGTCTCACTAGGGGGATCATGAACAGTCAATATAAAACTCTTGCATGCAGTTCAGAAGACCTGAGATATTATTTGTTGAAATATGGTATCTGACTAATATGCAAATGAATAAGCATTTTCCTATCCAAATATTAGTACATCTAATATAACACCAGAGCCATCTTCAACATCTTTCCACACCACCTGCAAAAAATAAAAGAAAATAGACAAAAAGCCTCTCAAACAGACTAATGCTTTAGTCCGTGGAGTTATACATTTAACAGGTCACTGTTGCTGTAATGCCTCCCCTGTTTTCTTCATACAGCCGCAGATCACAACACCAGTATTTTGCCATGATGAGCCATGCACAGCCTAATTTGCAGTGTAACTTTAAGCAAAATTGCATTAGCATTTTGCATTCTTGGTGACAGTGTACATGTCATCATAAAACAAAACAGGGTACATGCCACCATAATGAAGAAGAAAATTACTTTAAATAAAGACTGCCCACCAAATGAAAGATGTTATGCACTATTTGTTCAGAGCAAGGACAAGAGATGCCTTTTGGAACACAGGGGTTCTGAAAAAATTATGAAAGTAGATTGCTTTTTTCACATTTCAAAAATTACCATATCAGTCTGTTCAAACCCCCAAGAGAGATTTCTGCTGTGAGAAATCTGTCACTCCTCTCTCTGACTTACTTCAAAACTGTGGCTTCACAACCACTCAGTTCTTCTCTGGTACTTGGTTTATTACTTTGGATACAGCAGATATTTCCTAGCAAGGAAAGTCATTGCACTCCTGACTCCTCTTCCTTTCCTGATGACTTCTGTCAAGTGGAGCAGTAAGACAGCAGTAAGCAGGTGTCCCTTTTACTTAGTGCTCTCCTTCACAGTGAAAAATATGATTCTGGCTTTTACTAGTATTGCAGAGAGTTTGTCTAACTCCAGTACTTCCGTGACTAATAAAGTTATCTCACAAGTCAGCCTGCCAAGCCCTCAGGACTGGCCAGAGGGTAACCTGTGAGAGAGACTTTCTTCTTGCAATGGTTCATGAGTTCCCATCTGTTTATAAACCTCTTACACTGCTCAGCAATTTTGCATATGGTGAACGTGCCTCGCCAAACTGATCGTGTCACCTCACAGCCCCCTGTTAACATATGGCTCCTAAATGCAGATCTGCTTGACTACCCTAAAGCTACCAGTATAAAAGGGAAAAAAAGCCCTAAATATGAAACAGATTTCAAAGTGCACCTTGGGATGGACATATTACAGAGACAAACCATCATCAGACTCCTCAAGATCACTTTCTGGAGTTGCTTTATTATCACCTGGTCATGTGGTGTGCACCTGTGCTCTCATGATTTTGCAACTGGCTTCAACACAAGAACTCACAACCCAAGGTCCAGAAATAGCTTGGGTTTTTCAGCATCTCTCGTGTGTTTTATTTTACTTTTTTTTTCCTCTGTGCTGGAGTTTTATGACTCTCAGGGCTTCTGTGTGGACTTATTGTAGTGGAAGAGAGACTCAAACTTAATTTTTACCACAAACTGTGTACATATAAAATAATTTTTTTTTAAAAGGCAAGATTAAAATGTATTAATGCAGTAGCAAAGCAGAAAAGAGAAGAAATGTCAAAATTAGGCTCACATCCACAAGGAGTGAGATCATTTGCTAAAAACTGTAATTTAGTGACATTTTCTGCTAGAGCTCAAAATACCAACACAAGACACACTTGCTTCTTAAGATGTAGAATACCTCTGCCTGAGTGTCTCCATTCTGACCTCCAACAAACTGAATACTGGCCTCTACCAACGTGCTTTCCTTGGGCCCCTTGTGCTCGGCATCTGTCTGCTGACTCTGTGTCCTAGGTAAGCCTGAACAGCATCTGGCCGCTGAATTTGAGGGGCACCACACCTGGCAGGCAAGGTCAGAACACATCTAAAACTCACTGGCAGCACTGCAACCAAATCACACTTCTCTTCCTTAATGAGATGTTGATATCAGTGGTGATAACTGCTGGCCCAACCTACAGGGCACATCCTTTGGGAATAGCTGTGCGTGGCTGAGCTGGATCTCCTTGAGGAATCTGGAAGGTCATGGGAGACCTGTGCCAGACCTCTTCCCTTGGGTAGCATAGCTGCCCTGGGGAAAGGAAGGCATGAGGCTGGGTATGGGGAAGAGCAAAGCAGTGGGAACATTACAGGAATCAAAGGGCCAGGATAAAGCCACTTGGAAAGCAGGACCACCTGAGGGAATGCTCTGCATTGACTTCACATGGTTGACTCCACCTGACTCCAGACTGAAGTTAAGCTTTTCTTCCCCTTGAGACAGCTGAAATACTACATTGCTCATCATCCTCACCATGATTCTGTGGAAATCCACCAAACTGGTAGACTTCCACTAGGTTTTTGAGCTAATGGAAGTGACAGTTACTGTCATCTCTGGTAACCTGACAGGACTGGAGCTCTCCACATGTTACTTGTAGAGTTCTTTGCATCACTTGGGCACTACTTGGTATAATTTTGACTGTGATAATTACTCATCCTAAATACAGTAGCACAGATTCCAGATTTTACCACATGATGAACATGCAGTTGCATAAGTCTCCAGCTGCTTGGTCTGACGACTACTCAATATCCAGAGGATTAGCAAGGCTTTTAAAATAGTTCCTAATGGTTAAGCTTGTTTTCTAACAGTTATTTTATAACTTTTTTTTTTACTGTAACAAAACTCTTGAATTCTGTTCCATGTACTTAATACCCTAACAGGGATACACAAAAAACTACTTGCAAGGTCCAGCTCCTGCTGTGTTTATGATTTCTTGTAATGTAGCAACACCAAGTGTGAGCCATTTCTTCAGCTAGAGTTGCTGTGCACTAAATTAAATGTCAGCTCAATGTATCTTTACAGCAGCAGCGAGGAGCCAAATACAGCACTTCATAAAGAACTAGGACTTATTGAAGTCAAGAAGCTTATCCGCACAGAAATTAGGATGTGGGAGTGCTAATTTATGTTTGATTAAAAAAGAGGTGTGTGTGATTTTAGGAAGAGGTCAGGCTCACTGATCTTAGAAAACGAGGTCATGAGTTCTGCCTCCAGTGACAGCAGATCTGGAGGAGTGGGGTCTGCAGGCTGACCACCGTGTGCCCCATCAGTCAGGCAGGAAGGCTACCCAGAATTCAGAATAACTTACCTGGTAGACAGTGTGGCTAGGAAGTTCCCTGCTTTACTACAGGACTTACCTCTCATACCTGTAGGCGGGAAAGGTTTTGGTTTGTTTTATATTTGGTGGAAACCTTCAGTAAAAAAATAATTTCGGCCTTCCTTGAGGCAGTGTGTTTGAGCTAATGCCAGCTGCCAAGGCAATGCTGCACTCTGATGTACAAGGAGTATTGCTAAACATACTCTATCAGTCTTACATAAACATCTACTACTTTCAAGATTGCAAATTTTTCTTTCCAATGCATCAGCTCACTGTATTTTCAATGTATCATCATTATTGATGTTGTCATTGCAATTCTTCAAACAGTAAGCTAGTCTATTTTTAGGTATGCATATTAAATTTCTTAAAAACCACAGGGTTTTTTAACTAATCTTTTTTTTCCCAGAAATTTGCAATTAAGACTTTAAATTAAGAAAGCACTCCATTAGATTCAGATTTTTTTTTTTTTTATAATAGTACAGGATGGACAGAGAGAATGACGACTTTCATTCTCTTACATAAATTTTACCTCAAATTTTGGTAAATTTGAAGTAAATATTTTCCAAAACTATTACACGCACCCTATTTAAAGTTCAGCAGGATTGATGTAGAAGGCACTTCTCAGGAAGCAGCTCTAAACTGACCAACAATTTACTGTCAGGTTAAGAAGTTGTATGATCCATCAGGCTCCCATTAGCAACTTTTAAGAATACTGCAAAAGAAAAAGACCTAATTTATTCATTTGTTTTCAAGGTGCTATCCCAGTCTTTTCTATGTACAACAGAGTAAATTTGGGGGTCTATATAGGCTAATGGGCACTTCTATAGGCATTCAAGAAGAAGAATTTAAAGATGCTCCAAAATCAGCAATTTGAAGTGCTCTAAAATTGAAGAAAAACAGTGAAGTCTAACATTATTGTTTTCCCCTATAACATATTCTTTCCTTTCAACATATTTTCCCTATAACATGCTCTTTTTCCAGAGAATGACTAAAATCTCCATTAATCCTCTTTCGTGAGGGCTGTGGCAGAGTTGCATCCCTTCCCCAGCTGCCTTTAACTTTTGTTCTTGGTGGCCAAGGGTGAAATAGGGAGGGAGTGTGTGCCTGGGAATGTGTTAAAAAAGAGGAGAGGGAGTGGAGAGGCTCCCTCCCATTAGAAGTGCCTGTAATCAGTGGTAGGTCAAAGAGGCTGTGCTGAATTGCTGCTTTGGATTAGGTTTAGGTTGGGGATCAGGTTCAAGGCTGAATTGAGGTTAAGAGTTTTGGGTTACTGTGCTGAAATTTTGAGACACCCCTGTGAAATTATAGACCCCAACAACAGCAGTCAAATGATATCCCAGGGAATAGGTTAAAGCCTCACCCTAAGTCTAGTAAGAATACAGGGTTGTACATAAAATGTGTAGTTTGAACACACTTCAGTGGACTTTAGCTGACAGCTCTAAGGTTGAACCATGTGAAGTTTATAACTACAGTCGGAAATTACCTGCATGGTCAGGGTAGGAGACTAGAAAGTCACTATCTGTTATAGTAGCTTGCTGCTTCCCATCCCAGGCTAAGGGATGAGGGGAGCCTGGTGCGTTTTTTGGATTATTATTTGTAGCTGAAAGATGAGTTATTATGTTTAGATTAAGAATGGAAAAGGATACAGTGAATTACAAATGTAGCAGTCAAGGGAGGAAGCAATTTTAAAGAGTCAAGAGATCCAAACCTGCCTCACAAAAGAAATATTTGCTTTCTTTTTAAACTGTAACTAAATCTTTCCCCTTGGGGCAATTCAGTTAGTTAGCAAGCCAAAATTTGTGTTCTGTATTTACTGGCTGACCCTTAGAAGAGAATACTGTCTCCAATCTCTTCTTCAGCCTTTTGAGGAGAGGAGATGCATGAGATGGCACAGCAGAGAGGCCTTTCTAGAGGAATTTTCAACAAGAAGCCCATCACCTATTTCTGTCTGTAATGTGTGTTCTTCGCTACAAAATATTGAAGAGTCACTAACAGCATTACAGAATTTTGGCATCCTTTGCAAAAATACAACTCTCATGGGTTGTTTTTGTGATGAGGACTGTTTGTCACACATATAATGCTCTCCTAGAAACACTTTCATGCCCATGCTTTATGTGCCTTTTAGATGTCAGTCACTGCAAAGGGAATATTTGTTGTGACTTAGATATCTGATGACAGAAATTACTGCAATAATTCAACTGATCTTAGGAGTTAACTGTCTTAAGTGCTGTCATTATAAATGTTTGAATATGGAGACATTGGTCAAAATTTCTTTTTAATGATTGTACATCTTGCAAGAAACCTGGATGGAAAGAAACAGCTTGATCATCTCATTCTGATGTAGTTCTAAGACCAGGTGGTACTTTCAGACCAAGGGGACAATGCTGTTCCTGGAATGAGTCTCTGGTGAAGAGTGGTTGCCATATGTTCTTCAGAATTGAAATCAGAGTCAGCTGTGTCAGGGCTGTCACTGCAAATCCCCACTAGGTTCAGCAAAAGCAGAGTGGGCAGCTCGCTGTGGGCATGTGGGACCTGTCATCTTTACCATGCTCCAAGGGGCAAATGCCTGAAGGGCACAAGGATCACAGAATCACAGAATACCCTGAGTTGGAAGGGTCCCACAAGGATCATCAAGTCTGGCTCTTCCATGAATGGCCCATATGGGGAAGAAATGCACTCTGTTATTGGTGCCATGCTCTAATCAACTGAGCCAATGGGGAGATGATTCCATGGTGAAGCAGCTCCCAGGAGGGTGAGGGACCCTTAGGTCATTCTCTAGTCTCCACAACTAGGTATAAAGGTAAGAGGCAAAAAACTGAATAAGATCAGGTCTAGGAGGACTTCTTTTTCCCCTGAAGGCCCACTGTCCCAGGGGAACCAAGGGTTTGAGCAGCCCATGTCTCCTTCAGTGCTAAGGTAAGGTTTGCATTTCGTGCTGACATACGGCCAGGGCTGGATTCCAGTTTTTCCCATCACAACTGCATGTGGCTGCTAATAAAAACTAATGGAAACCTTACTGGGACACAAATTTAAAACTCAGTCACACCCATCTGCTCTAATGCATTTTTTAAAAGCAAGAAAGTGGGTTTCCTGTAAAGATTGCAAGGTAACATGTAATAATTGAATAATGACAAAAAAAACTAAGGAGGGATGGATGACATTTTCATGAATATGTGAAGAGTTCGGTATTAAATATTTGTTCAGCTTCAACATGTAGTAAATATCTCTTTTTGTGGCAAGCACTTGTAAGCTGTTTTATTGAACTAAACTTATTGTAAAAATTAAATGCTTTTAGGGTTTGATTATTTCCACACACTTTTTGTTGGAAACCTAAACTAGAATATGAGTTTGGCAGATGATAACAAAACTTTACCACTCTTATTTATTGTAACTGCAATACACATGTAACCAGAGTGCTTTCATTACTTCAGACATCTGCCTGTTGACATACAATTTGCATTACAGAGAATTTACCCCCTAAAAACTCATTTGGTTGGTTGTAAAAAATGTTTATGTAAAGTTAGGATTCTCAAATGGCATGTACTTTATGTGAAGCATTTCCCACAGTTATTTCAGTCATACCAGCACAAATTCAACTTCTGCAATGAATACTTTTTCTTAAAAATTCCAATTTCTTCCACTTTACACTGAGCTGCAGCTTTCAGCTATTTTTTTATTTTCCCTCCCCAACTCACAAACTGTGATGCTACACAAGTGCTGTGGCTTGCTGTTTTACTTCTGAATTTTTCTATAAATGATGGTCTTATCTGTCAGCAGATGACAAAGAAGAAATTAATTAAGAGAAAGAGAATTCCTGCCAGTTGTGCAAGTGACTCACCAACAAGAAAGGATGTTTTATTCTTGAAGTCTGTCTTATCCTATTCAACCTCTAGTTAGATGTTTCATCTAAAAATCAGTGCATCTTCCTGCCTAATGAAACAACAGATGCATTGCATTTTAGCAGTTGTCAGTGATACTCAAATTTCTATGAATGTCATCATATTATCATTTAAATAGCAAAAAGAAAAGAAGACTTACTTTTTGCTATTTATACAAGATGTGCTTTGGTCTATTCTTTTTCTGAGGCTCTGGAGACTTCTGTTAGGGCTGACTTTCCTACTTTTCCTTGATCTGATCTATCATAGTGGAAGCATTCCTTCTTATTAGAGTGAGAACCACACTTGACTTTAAACAGCACCTATTCCAATTAAAGCCTGTGTTTTCTTATCAGTGAAAAAAAAAAAAAAAAAAAAGAAATGAAAAAAAGAAAAAGAAAAAGAAAAGCCAAACCACATCACTTACAGCTTTGAATTAAAAGAAAAAGCCCGTAAACCACAAAGTCAGACTCCAACTGTGACGTTGTCTTGAATTTTTCTGTGAAATATGTGGTCATAATTCATTCTCTCCACAATTATTTTCCATAGGTATGAATTTTACTTATATTTGTTTTCCTTTAGATCCTAGGATGATATTTTTACTACGCTTTTAACACTGGAAAGTAGCAAAACCTTGCTCTACCAGCTTTGAACTAATTTTGAACAAAACTTCTACTCTAGACTTAAGCACCCCTAGCTTTTATCCACACCTGGAAATATGAATTCACCTTTCAAGTTTCATATTCTAAGTGGATGGTCAGTCTCTGGAAATGCCTGTTTCAGCATCTCCATCCTTTGCTAGCTCATTAGTAACAGTCCTGGGCAAGTAATTGGCCCATGCCATGTTTTACTTTCATGATGGTCTCAAGTTTAATTTGGATATTTTTCCCCGATGGTGGATAATATCATGAATCAGCTAACAAGGGAATTGTCAGCTAACAATCTATGCTATTGCAGAATAAATATTAATGAACAGATTATTACTCTTCCAGGAAGAACAATTCACAACTCAAACTATTCATGGTCTTCCTGTTTCCTAGTGCCAAACATTCTTAAAGCGTCATTGAAGACCGTTTGTCTTTGATGGTATCCGAAATTTAGATTACAGTTCACCATTGCTATGGCAGGCAGAGGAAGGTACCAGATCTCTATCCCTGACCCTTTTTCTTCAGTTCTTGTGTCTCTGCTGGTTTCCTGAAGAACAGTAACATAATCTGTCTGATGAGAGAAATGTCACACCAGGTCTGTAACTTTCTCTTGATGACAGGTCATTTCATGAGATGAAGCATTGGGACATACTTGCTCAAACACCTGCTGAAAGTAACCCTCAGTTTGAACTACAGGACGTAATGTGAAAAATGTCAAGTGACCTCTTCAGAAATCATCAGGGCTTTGATATTTCAGTGCCCGCAGCAAAGCAGTAACCAACCACTCCTTGTTCCAGTATAGGAGGCTGACTCCTATTCTCCTCATTCTCTTCCTATCTAAGGATGATCTATTGAATTTTTTTTCCACAAATCCAAGCCATTTATCCAAGAACAAAACCCATTTAATTAAGCATGATTCTCCTCCTTGGTAAATCTATGCTGACTTGCCAATCACCTTCTCCTTCTTTACATGACTGCCATATTTTTTTATTTTCATGCCTGTATTGAATTTGAGTCTGATATATGGGTTTGGAAAAATATTTTGCAAATGTTCAGAGCCATGGAAAACCTCCCAACCACTCAATCACAGAGTCTGCACAAGTTTGAAAGTTCTTAAATGCAGAAATCTTGTCTTTATACTAATCTTTACTACATGCAGTACTATTTAATCTGTTTTGATTAAAGATCTGATCTGACTGGTGCAACAGAGACACTGAAGGGTAATACAAGGTTAGTTGAATTTCCAGTGTGCATAGGACTTAATTCATGCCTGCCTGAAGGAAGAAAATAAAAGAAGAAATACCCCAAAATAAATTTCTCAATAAACACATTTGTTGATAGCATTTATTTCTGTCACATGAAATAAGAAAATATTTTGCTTTAATTTTAAGCTCTGCAGCAGAACATCAATGCATACAAAATTATGGTAGAATGCTTGTTTCCTTATACTCACAGCAATCACCCATTGAGGGCACAGGGTAAGCAACAGGATTTCTACTAAGAAAGATAAAAATAATGTGAGGTATTGGGACATACATTTATGATATGAATTTGTCAAGAGCCTCCACTAACTGAAATTACTATTACCTTTATATGACATTTGATTTGATGTAACTGAAAGAACCCCAGCCCTTGTTGTCTCTGCCATGACAGAGTAGATGCTGTTTTCTGCATGTCAGCAGTGTATAAATTTCTAACCAGACTGTATCTGATAACATGGTTTTCTGAGTGTTCTGTTCATCATCTTGTTTTAAAACTCTTTCAAACCCTGTTTGTGTGGCTGCACTCATAACCCAAAACATCCCAGCTACAACAAGCAGGATAATGTGGATTTACTTTAATCTGAGATACTCACCACAGCATAAACTGGAGATTTAGATTCAGTTTGGCTCCTAAACATTCAGGATTCAGTTGGAGTTACAGTTTACATACAGGACACTGAAAAGCAGTATTTTACCTATATTTTAATAGCAAACATAATACCTTCATATTTCTTTAAATCCTTTTCATTAAGTGAAATGTTTCATGCCAAGCTTTCTCTGGGGTCACATTTCAGACATTCCATTTCCAGCTCCTGTACATAAAGGTTTTTGGTGGCTAGCAAACAAAGTACCTTAACGCGCTTCTGTAGCTGCACCCCAGGAACTGGCCTTGCACTGACTCACAATAATATTATGTATCTGAACAAGCCTTCAATCTACTGGTGCCAAGAAACAAATGTTTCAAGTGTGGCAAAAATCATCGAGTTACAAGCATTGTATGGTCTAACAAGAAACCTGCAGCAACCCTCAACTGTTCTCGAACAAAGGAGGGCTGTGTCTGGGTGGAAATCATCACAAACATGGGTAGGAAGAAAATTTTAAACCGATCTTTCCCTGTGTCATCGTCACCTCTGACTGTCCCTGACCGTGTCTCCGTGTGCCTCTTTCACACACACACACATACCCACAGACAGACCCACAGCCCTCAGCTCCCCTCCCTCACGTCTGAACACTGTCACTAGTAATGGCAGAAGCATATGAGGAAGCCAGTTGACTTCTTGACCCCCAAGTCATTTTGTAGATGTCACAAGGATGCCAAATGTGAAGCAGAAGGCTGTCAAAGATGAGCTGAGGCTAAAAGCAAGACTATGAGCTGTAATACAAAGCAGAAGGAGCCTCTGGGGAGCAATCTGTCATCCTAAGAAGTCTTGTGAACTGCTTTTTAGTATCAGGTGCATCATCTTGAGAAACCATTGTGCATTCCAAGTAAAATTAGTTTAATGTTCCCACATAAAAAGGACCACAGCCAGGTGGAGGATCAGAATAGGAGCACACAGTGTGGAACTAAAAAGTTTTGCATGCTTCTGGAGGGGAAAAAAGCCCTATGTAGAAATTTATTACAGATATATTTCATATGTAAATCACAGCCACTTATTAAAGTGGTTATAAAAGTGGGTGATTTTATGAGTGCTAAATACCTCTACATGTTACCCTTTCAGACAGCAATGTTCATTTCCACCATGGAATTTTTACAGGCAGTGGGGAGCAGGTACTTGTAGTCTTACACTGCTGATGTTCCTAGGGTTAGGAAAGGTTTCGGCATTTTCTTCTTTCCTGTGAAGTTAGCAGGAGAAAGATCAGGTCCCAGATCACTTATCCTTTCTGAGAGCACATCACACACACTGTAATACTAAGAGTATAATAAACTTGAGGAAACAGTAAGGAAGAAATAACTAAAATTAAGACTACAGATTTCTAAATCAATAACCCTGATCAAAACAAAATGTGCTACATTTCTCACTGATCAAATTGTTTTGTAACATAGTTACAAACCGGAATCCACTTGAATACCTGACGCATTAGTTACACATTTTTGATTCCACCTTTTGTTATTCTGTTACCATCTATAGAATAATTGTTGGATGTTAATACATTGTCAGACTACCTTGTGTGAGTAGCTCAGAGAGAAAACCTGTGGGAAGTGCAGGGTATAAATGTATGTTTAAAAATGTACATAGTAATAACAATTAATTTATTTGCGCCTAACAATTACATTTACAGCTTTGAGACATAACAAGCCGTGTCAAGATGAGGCTTTTCTGCTCATTTGGTCATGATGAGTGGTTACCACATGTTGCTTACCCTAGCACCATGTCCAAATTCACAAGTGCTGTAAGTTTCAAAGTTACGTTACAAGCCATGTGTTTTAGCTCTGTTACAGTGGAAATGCTGTTAGAGCCTTGTTAAGTGTGGTATGTCATGGGCTGCGGTGTTACAGGGCATTTAGGAGGCATGTCTAGTCAGTTGAATCAATGTGAAAAGTGCAACATGGATTAAGCACACCTTTTTCTCTGCCAGTTTAAGTAAATGCTCAGGATCTTCTGGTTAACCTGTTTGACTGAAGGATAATACTTTATAATACTTTCAGGTCAAATCATTCTGCAGAAAACCATCTTCCTTGTTCCTGTGTATTGCCAACATACAAGGCTATTATAAATGATTCCATTATTATTCCTGTGTGAGAGAAGGGGATTTATTTATCTGGAATTAATCAATGCATCAGGATAAAGAATAGCCTAGCTAGGAGCACCAGGAGGCCCCAGAATGTATTTACTTGATTCTGTTTTTTGAAACCATAATCTATGACATCTCATGGTTCAGATCATTGGCAATACTTGATGAAAACTTAATCCGGAATTTGTAAGACTACAGTAAATGTCAGGGGCAGAAATGTAAGGAAGGTATGAGCACGTAGAAAACAGATTTATTTCTTTTATGCTTCATCATTGTAATACAAAACAAGTCCACCAAAAACATCCATTCAGTAACAGGACTATACTTGCATGCAAAAGCATGTCACCATTAAATATTATGTTGAGAAAGTTCTTTCAAGTGAGAAACACATTTCTGTAAGCTTGCCTGTGAGAGAATCCAACCAAGCCTACTGTAGAATGTTTATTTCACTCTAACAGACCCAGCCTAATTGGGTTCTTTTGGACTATTTCCCCGATGCGCACTCCTTTTATACTGGTCTGTAATAATGACCCCTCTTTCCGAGCAGAGTAATTATTGTGAAATTAGGACATTCTGGAGGAAACAGGGAGGGCAGAATGGTAGAGTGTGTAAACTCCTAACAACAGGTTCCAAAGCAAGGTGTTGAGCCTTACTCAAGTTTTGTGTCAAAAGCTGATCACAACTGATTGAGTGAAGCACTGATGGGTTTTTTTGGCCTTTAAAAATCAATTATTTGAATGTGGCCACATCCCTCTCCTGTGTGATCTGTGCTTCAGCAACTGGAAAGATTTATCTGCACCAGTCTGCTAGGCCATGTAAGTTCTGACAGAAGGATCTTGTTTAAAAACAACAAATGCCAGATGATGCTCTGGGAACACTGTAATCCTCCATGTATGTATAGGTTGGGAGACAGCACACTCTAGAAAGTAATCTGGGTGTTTTAGTTAATGGAAAGTTCAATGAGAGTCAATAATGTGCCCAGGCAGCAAAAAGAGGCAATTGTATCCTGAGGTGCACTAAGAACAGCGCAGCTAACTGCTGGAAAGTGTTTGTCCCAGCCTTGTGTGGCCTCACCTTAAGGACTGTGTGAGTTTGGGCTCCACAATTAAAAAAGGGTACAAAAATATTGGAATTATGGCAAAGGAGAGCAGCCAAGAGGGTGGAATTGTCACTGTTGAGTCAGGAATGGATAATAGATGACACAGACTCTAGGTCAGAAGGCTAAGAAGCTAGAAGCCCTCAGTTTGAAACCCTTTCTTTTATACACTGGTCTGATACAGGTGGACCTGATTGGTCATTTAATCAACATTTCACATGATTAGCTAATTAAGAAGACATCCTTCAGTAAACATCTTATGAGAGAAACAACTTATTCAGAACACCACTTGCAGATAGTTCACCATTTGTTTACTATTCTTTCTCCCTGCCTCTCTAAAACTTCCCAGACCAATTAACAGGAAAGCTTATCTGGCTTTCTCTGACCAGAGTGTTGTATCCACATGGAATGACCACAGGGCATGACTTGCAGGAAGGCTCTGAGGATGCTTGATCTGTTTAGCTTAGAAAGGGGGAGACTGAGGGGAGACTTCGTGGCTGTCTACAACATCCTCATGAAGGAGAGAAGAGATGGAGGTATTGATCCCTTCGTTCCCGTATGTGGAACATGAAGACATTTCGTGAAGAAATGCCGTAAAGTAGCACTGGGGAAGTCTCCATCAGATATATATTAAAAAATCTTCACTGGGAGTGTAGTCAAGTACAGGAACAAGCTCCCAAGGAAGTATTTCCAGCTAGAAGTTAAAAATCACAGACATATAAAAAACCCCCATACAAATGGTGTGGGGGAGAGGGCTTGTGGAAAAGAAAAAAAAGAAAAGAAAAGAAAAGAAAAGAAAAGAAAAGAAAAGAAAAGAAAAGAAAAGAAAAGAAAAGAAAAGAAAAGAAAAGAAAAGAAAAGAAAAGAAAAGAAAAGAAAAGAAAAGAAAAGAAAAGAAAAGAAAAGAAAAGAAAAGAAAAGAAAAGAAAAGAAAAGAAAAGAAAAGAAAAGAAAATCCTCTGAGTAAAGTGGGTTCTAAATTGCGCATTGTAGAACTGAAACATCCACAAGAATTTTAAATGCAAACTGATAGTCTCCATTCCCTTGAAATTGTTTTGTGTCCTTACGTTTCATTATTTTTATCCTTCTTTGTTATTTTTTATGTGGCAATATAAAACTGTACAAAAGTCTGAGGAGTCCATCTTTAATTATTCACAATCATTATTATTATCTTTTACTGAACTTCAATCTAAGAACTAAAGCAATAATTACTGTAAAATTCAAAAGCTGTACATTAGCTGTAAGGGTTTCTAACATTACCTTTAAAGTTAAGTAGTTAAAACTGAACCATTCAGGTTGCAGCATTTCTGAAAACACAATTACTTAGAAATTAAGGGATTCCATCACTAGCCATGCATTCATAAAATCCTGGTCCATCTTTTTTCACACTGATGTGCAAGTCTCCCAGTGGGAATACATGTAATTTATTCTTAGAGAGAAAGATTTTTTTTAGAATCTCCGATTCATAGGATGATGGAATGGTTATGGTTCAAAGGGACCCTAAAAATCATTTCGTTCCGACCCCACTGCCATGGGCCTCCCACTAGACCAGGTTGCCTAGGGCCCTGTCCAACCTGGCCTTTTCAGGGATGGGGCATTGACAACCTCTCTAGGCAGCCTAGTGCTTCACCATCTTCTAAGTGAAGAATTTCTTCCTGAAATCTAATCTATACATCTAAAACTTTTCTGTTTAAAACCACTGTCCCATGTCCTGTCACTATCTGTCCATATAAAAAGTCCCTGTCCCTCCTTTGAGTAAGCCCTCTCTAGCTACTGAAAGGCTGCAATAACATCCCCCCAAAGCTTTCCGTTCTCCAAGCTGAGCAATGTCTGGGTCTCTCACCTGTCTTCGTAGGAGAAGTTCTGGAGCTCTTTGATTCTCTTTGTGATCTCCTTTGGATTGTTCCCACAGGTCTTTCTTGTGCTGGGGACCCCAGAGCTGGATGTACCACTGCAGATGGGGCCTCACAAAGAGAACTGAGGAGCAGAACAACCTCCCTTCACCTGCTGTCCACCCCTCTTTTCATGCATTTAGGAAGCTTTATTTCTGGGCTGTGAGCACACACTACTGTCTGATGTGCAGTTTGTTTTTTATGTGCATCAGCACATCTCTGGGAGGGATCTATTCCAAGATCTTCCCAGGCACACAGCTGAGGCTCACTGGTCTGTAGTTCCCCAGATCTTTCTTTCCTCCTTTTTTACACTGTAAGTGATGTTTCTCTTTTTCCAGTCACCAGTGACTTTACTTATCTGCCATGACTTTTGAAATGCAATAGAGAGTGGCTTGGCAAGATCAGCCAGTTCCCCCAGGAGCCAGAAGTGCATCTTATTGGATTCCATAGACCTGTGGCTATTCAGCTTCACAGTGTGGTTCTGAAGGCAGCTCTTCACAATCTAACCCTGCCTTAAAATTGAGCACAACACATCCACCCCCCTTTCCCAGCCTGTCTCTTCTGAAAAGCTTGTGGCCCTCAACTGCAGTGCTCCAGTCATGTAACTCATGTTCCATGTTTCTGTGATAGCAATTAGGTCACACTTTTCTAACTGCGCTGTGGTTTCCAACTCCTCTGGCTTGTTACCTGTGCTGCATGAATTGCTGTAGAGGCACTTTAGCTGGGCTGTCCACCTCTTCATCTCCTGGGAAGAGCCCTCTCTAATTCTTTTGGGATGATTTGCAGCTATTTCCCTGAAGGTATTTCCCTAAAGTCCTGTTACTGAAAGTTCCTTATGATGCCCAGCAGAGCGTCTCCTCTCCCTGCTGAATCTAGTTCAGAGCCCTGCTAACAAGCCCTGCCACCTTGCCAGGTGCATCCCATCTGCTGCCAATGTGCCCAGTCTCCCAGAGGTGTATCCCAGGTCATGGAACCTGCAGCCCTGAGCATGGCACCAGTCTCAGCCAGTTGTCCTCCCTAGCCACTCATCTCACTCTGCCTGGGTCCTAGTCCTTTCCAGGAGGACAAAAGAGAACAGTAACTGTGCTCCCAGTCTTTCCAAGAGACATAAAGTCTCTTTTGGTATTTCATTATAGCTTTGTTGCAGCATCGTTCAATCCTACATGAAAGAGTAGGAGCAGATGATAGTCCTCAGCTTTTACAAGTATTGGAATCTTCTCTGTGACATCCCAAAGATGAGTCACCCATAGGCATAAAACCCCTTTAGAGAGGTTGTCTGGATGCCTAACAGCTGCTTCTGTGCCTTTCAGTGAGAAGTCACAAATAACTAACCCTGTCCATGACTTTTGGTGGTGCTTTTTCTCATACAGATTAGTCTGATTGTACTAATCTAGTAGAATTCTCTTCTTCTTGATCTTGACTACTGTAGTGATCAGGTAAAAAGTAAGGAATGTTTCTCTGTTTCCTCATGGAAGAGTATGCTTTGAAAAGTAAAGTTCTAAACTACCTCTAACAAAAACTTTAGAAACAACTTTATTTTAGAAAATGTTTGCAGATCGTGAAAAGAATTTTGTATCTGGTGATACATCACATGAGGTGAGCAAGCAGCAAATTTTTGATACATTAAATGAGTAGGCAATCAAATTTTTGATTCGTCAGGTGAACCTCAAGTAGACACCAACAAGGGAGCCAATGAACTTTAAGCAAGCAAAGCTGAAGTTCTCCACTGATGTGCTGTTGCTATGAGGTGAATGTGACATTGCCACTCTGAAAACACTCCATAAGCAGGTGCACGAGCCACCGTAGGGGCTGCAAACTGTACAAAGTGTCAGAGTCTTTGTTATCTGCGCTGCTGTCTTTGCTGCCCTGGCTGCTCCTGCAAGGCCATGTCCCACCCTGCTGGATCTGCTGCTGCTGTGGTACTGCTCCCTCGCTGGCTTGCTGGCAGCCCTTGGAGAGACTTTGCCAGGAAAACACCAATCCCACCCAATGCAGATCTTACTCATCGCTCTCTATAAGCCAGCACTGGTGGGTTTTCATGATGGATAACCCATGGTGTTATCCTCTTTCCTGTGCATAGTAATTCATGGCATTTTCCTGCACTTCTCTCCTTCTTCCTCTTT
Organism: Ammospiza caudacuta; assembly: GCF_027887145.1. NCBI lineage: Eukaryota > Metazoa > Chordata > Aves > Passeriformes > Passerellidae > Ammospiza > Ammospiza caudacuta. The sequence continues at coordinate 42,205,006 of NC_080632.1, forward strand.
TATGAAAAAAATGGGGTTGGATTATCACTTTGGATGCCAACATTTAACCTTGTTTGTGTTCTAATCTCATGTACAAATGTGTTTAGAACCTAGTTCCTTTCTGCAGTTGTGGATCAAGGCAGAACTTCCCTCTCCTCCCCTTAAGTGAGAGCATAACATCAATCTCCTGCTCAGATTGAGACATCAATGTTTACTCTTCTCATTAAGTAAGATATCTTGCTTCCCTCATTTTCATTAAAGGATGCCACAGTGCATGTAGTGCTCTCAATTAATATAAAGACTTTTGGACAGCAGAGCTTCAAAAAGAGTAGGAGCTGCTTCTCGTGAGGCCGGAAGTATGGACACATTATGTTCTCAGAAAACTGAAGCACAGCAAAATTTTAAAAGGGGATGCAATACAATTTTGAAGTTTTAATAATCAGTTTTAACACTAGGCAAGGCTGGACAGAAGGAACTTTGGCTTTGCCAGATTTACTTTTTTTTTCTTTTTTTTCTTTTCTTTTTTTTCTTTTTTTTTTTTTTCTTTTTACAGGAATAAGGCTACATTATTTTCTTCAACTGAAAGAATTGTGAGAGTTTTGGTTACAGTGCTATTTGTCTCTTGTTTTTACCCAAAAAGCTTTTTAAGTGTAACTATAAATTTCACTACATTTTATTGCCTCTAATTGGTAGGGTTTTTGCATTGGATTTTATTTTTACAAGAACATGTATCATATAATCAGCATTATGTCTGTCAACTACTAAGTAAGTACAAGTTAATTTTTTTTTTAATTGATAAATCCAGGGTTGTGATTAGAGAGAGACTGGGAGGGTAAATATACAGTTACCTGGCAGCAAACATAATCCAGCCCAACAGGAGTCCTGGGAAGAACAGAACCAATACATATCTGTCAAGTCCAGACAGCTGGTGAAATCTGGTGGTTCCCAGATTTTTACTGCCTTTTTAAAGAAAGGTGGACTCTTTTTCTTAACAGAAAAAATAATTCTAATTAAAAAACAAGACTTTATCATGTTGTGGCAGAAATTACAGTAAAGAAATGTACAGTTATAATGTTAGTGAAGGGCTGAAAGCCAAGATCCTGGATAATAATAGCCTCAAACATAGCAGAAGTTTAGGACCACATATATAGCCATCCAGACCCAAATCATTCTTCTGGCCACCACTGCTAAAGCAGACTGAAACAAAACCTTATCTAACGATTTTCTGTCTTAATTCTGGTTCTGAATTTTCTGATTTTGGTCACTACTGAAATGTTGCTGCAAATGATTGTGCTAAATCCTTACTTCCATCTTTCTCCACATTTTCTGTTTAATAAATCAGTATAGCACTTTATTTACAGGATATATGACTCCTCTACATGCAAGAAATATATTTGGGTTTCACTTCCTTAAATCATGAAGAATGGCAAAAACTCATACTATGTTACAATTTTACATATATATATTTAAAGAGTAAGCTATCATCTTTATTTAATCACTCTTTTTAAATTAATCACTCTTTATTTAAACAAGGAATCCATTTCCACAAATGACTGCGGCAACTGGGTAAAAAGCAAAACATGTCTGTAAAAAGTCTTGTACATGTTATTTTTAATTTACTTTTTTTTATTTAGTCCATTTTTTAAAAACCAGATAGTTAATAAATCTTCCGAATTGCTGCTTATTTTAGGAAATAATAATTTTTCTGTTATGCAATAATTTTTTCCTCTGAGGAATTGGAGCTGGTATGAATCCAGGCTGTGGTTTAGTCTTTCCAAAGTCCTTCCCCAGTCCTTACAACTTGTGCTTAAGCAACTGTTCTGGAAGCACTGAAGGTGACTTGTGTGAAGCTGGCTCGCTCAGTGCTGACTCCATCCAGGCACAGGGACACTGCCTGCTTGCGCAAGTGAATGGTGCTGTCAGCTCACTGTGCAGGGTGAGCAATAAACAGCAGCAAGAGGAAAAGCTGGAGCTTCTTACAGTGCTCCTGCCAGACCTGAAAGCAGACTCCTTCGTGTCCTTAATGCATTCAGCTGAACTGTTTGCGGTTCTTAAGCAGGTAGAAAAGCATTTGCTGGATCAGGCTCAACATGTGTTCCCTATCTGTTTTCATGTAGTCTAAAGATAATATGATTTTCCAGTTTCCATGCTAACCCTTTTGTAGCTAAAACTGATAATCATACCAGGTTCCCTAGCTGGGTTTTCTAGTCCCTTAAGCTTTAGTTTAGTAACATTTTGGCTGATCAATTGGATACAAAATCCTTTATTTTCTGTTTAAATTCCCATTCCAATAAATAAGCCTTTTGGGCTTAAGTCTACATAACTCTCTTTTGAAAGTCTGAGCCAGAGAGTCGAGAATTAAAAAAAAAAAACACCTCAAACCATATTTTTTACTCTGTGGATGTCTTCAATGTTGTGATCTCAAAAGAATATATTGGGGTTAGAACAAAAGAGATGGGAGCAGATGTTGCAATTTTCACGAAAGAGCTTTCTTGGAAAACAAAATAACTTTTCTTAACCTTTAAGCACCACAGACTTTACTTAACTAATATTTTCATTTAAAAGTCTTAGTGAAACACTAGGGCACCGCAGCTCTAACCCTAACCAATTTAATACTCTGTACAAATTTTTAATTTTCATGAGATTCCTTCATATGGTGCAGCCTAATCAAGAAATCCTGAATCAGTTTTAGTTTTTCTTTATGTTAAGTTGTATTTTTCTATTTTAGTCTCCAGGCCGTTACCCTGTGTTTGCATATTTGGATTGTATCTTTTCACTCTGAGGCAGATTTAGGAGTTGTTATCCTAGACTCATAGTAATTGCAAGAAAATCCAGTTCCATCTGTTTCTGCCAACATATGGAAATTGAATGAGAATACCAACATAAAACAGCACTTGCTCAATATCAAGTGCGTGCCAGCTATTGTGTTTGTTATAGAAACTTGTGGTCAAGCAAGCTGAGAGAAGCCAGTAAGCTGCCTGTCTGGTAAGAAATCCGGGTGCAGATCTTGTTCATGCCAGTCTGTCAGTTGTCAGTTGCTAGATTTTGGCTTAATACAGCTATTTCCATCACTTACAGATAACGTGCTGCTGAACAAGGTAGGGTTCACCCTACAATGTTTAATAGGAATAAATATTTTCACTGCACCAAAACACTGATAAGGTTTTGTTGGAAAAATCAGCATTAAGTCTGGAGAAGGATAATGCAGAATGTAACCTCTGAGCTACAAGGGGAAGAAGATTACTGTTTTACTCACTGCTAAATAACAACTCTTGAATATTTTTTATTCCTAATCAAGTCATCACATACCCTTGAGAAGTTACAGCAGTTGCACTACACTACCACTATCTAGTTTTACAACAGGTTAGATAAATGTAAATATATTTAAAATACACATGGGAAGAACGAAGTGAGTTGTCTCACAGGTGCCCCAGAAGTACAAACTTTCCTCAGTGTGGATCAATTCGAAATAAAAATTCTCCACCAAAAATATGTCCACCTGAGGATCAGTCCTTTTCAGGTGCTGCCTGCTGTGTGATTACCTGTTAGACAGCTTTCAATTTGTCTGGGCTTTGCTGTGCAGAAATGTTAGAGATTATTTTGGGCTTTTTTTCCTGCATGAGCTATCCTAGAGTTTTTAAGTCCAAGGACTTTGGAATAGGAAGAATAGTGTTTAGGAAAAATTATGCAGCCCTGAAGGATGTGAAGTAACAATCTCAAACAATCAAATGAGGATGGCTTAAGCAGTTGTCTCTCTGTAAGTGGACTCCACCTTGTTTCTGACAAGATATGAGCTGATCGTGTGTGCACATACTTCTAGTCTATTTTAAACACAGGTAAAATGCATTTTTTTTAGACTAGCATGAGCTATGTGGGTAATTTTCAAGCATTTAGTTCAGTTTCCTTTGAGCTTATTCATCTCCCCTACCTTTGCAGCAGTGCTGGGAATTTTTTTCCTAACCATGGCAACTAGAAGGCTGAACAGGGAGCATGCTGTCAAGTGAGACTTATAACACAGTTTCTTATGCATGTCTGTTTTTCTAAGACACTTAATGAAGCGGTTTAGAAAGAGTCGTGATAACAATGTGAGGAAGACAGAGGTAGCTGTCTTATAAAATACATTATTTTCTTTCTCCTCATGTAGATTTTGTGTGTCATCTCCCACCAGCGGGGCAGTAGAGCTGTTAGAGTTGTCTAACCTGGACCTCTGAGGGGTGCATGTTGCAGCAGGCAGGTGAGAGGCTGGGGGCAGTGTCCGAGCAGGGTGCCCGCTGAGGACTGCCTGAGGTGGCATTGCCAGCTCCGCATTGGGGGCACTTCTGCACACCTCCACATTGCCATGCATGCACTCACTAGCCTGAGGGCAGGGTCCTCCCTAAGCCATTTCCATTTTTCTCTCCCACTTTTCTTCCCTGCTCTCCTAATTGTAATAAAAAGCCTGTGGCTATAAGAAGAACACTTAACTGTAATACAATTTCCATAGCTCAAGTTACGCATTAAGTAAGTGTGTTATACACTCTGTTTGTGAAAGACTAGACCAACTCTTTGTAGGAAGGTAAATAATACTTATAGCCCAGAGCATAATCATCTTCCATCTCTGCTCTGTGATTTAATTTAATACTGATTATCAAGTGTTTTACTTTTACAATTCATGTGGTTTTTGCTGACAGAAGTGTGTATTCATCACTAGGAGCTCAGGAATTAGACAAACCTAGCACACTGGATTGCATAGCACAGCATAAGGCTGCTCTAAAGATGTTACTGCCTTCACAAAGACGAAAAAAAGGGTTAGAAGACTAAATTCAAGGAAAATTCAGTATCACATTATCTGGGTTTCATCTCCTCCCAACTTCTCACCCCGTTTTCCTTCTCAAATATGGGGATACTGCAAAAGAACAATAAAGGAACTTTTTCTCAGAAATCCATTGCCTCTTTGATAATTTAAAATTCATTTTTACTGTTGTACAAGATCCAAAATTTCAAGCCTCTTCACCATCTCCCCACAAGTGCTAGGCACTCTTTAAAGAGGCATTTTCCTGGCCTTGAGCTTAAAGATGAGAAACATAAACAAAAAAAAAAAAAAATTTAAAAACTGTGGGAGAACAGAAGGAATGCGCTGCAGGAGAGAAGTGAAATTATCATAATGAATTCCTAGCCTTGCAGTTGGTCTGAGCAGTTCTTTTTTTCTAGTCATATTTAAAAAGGGACAAAATCCATCCTTACTTTCCTACACTCCACACAAATGTCATCCCTCCTGCTTGCCTTGCACCGGTGTCAAGCTTCACACTTGCACACCCACTTCCTTGCCCTGTCCTCCTAGGGCTTTCTGTTCCTTCCTTCTTTTCCATATGAACGAAGCCATTTAAAAAGGTGTTGATGGACACGTAGAAGACATGGGCCTTCATAAGAGCCTGAAATAAGTAGCTTTGCTGTTACTTCTGCTTGGCACAGCTCATGTTTCACTCCAGAGCCTCCATTTGCCTCGGAGAAGCAGCCCCAGTTCAGACCAGCACCTGTCCCACTCCGTGTCTGCCACCACAGTGCCTGCCAGCCAGCATCAGTGCAAGTGGATCCAGCAACACGTATGGCATCTGTGACAAATAACACATGAGGCTCTGCTGTGCATTTCCCAGTCCCTGGCCAAAGGAGTTACTTCTACTCTACAACATCCTTGATACAGCCAAATACGTGTAGGACTGGGCACCAGAAAGATTTTTTAATGCAATGTTTTCCTTTGCAAAAGCAACCTGTGCTATAGCTGGGGAAACTTGTAAGAGCACAAGAATGAGAGACTGAGAAGCAAAAAGAAGAATGCTGGCAGCTTCTTGTTAGCTTAATAATATTTAACTTTTTGTTGTGTTGCCTTTTCAGATTTAGCCTGCATGACCTAGCAGCTGTTTCACTTGGCTCAGGGCATTTATGACTCTATTTTGGACAAATCTTTAACATTTTCACTTGATTTTTCCCAACTCAGCTTTGTGCCTCAAAATTTGTTTTAAATTTTACGGTCATTTTTTCCCCCCTTTCTTACCCTTCTTACAGCTGTAGGCTCTGGAACCCAACAACTGTGGTGTTGCTCTCTTTGGCCAGCAGCCTGTTTTATAAGGTAAAGACAAAGGAAAGGAGTGCTTTCGGGAGGAAAAGAAAATAAGACAAGACAGGAAGGAAGTGTCGGAAGGAAGTGTCGGAAGGAAGTGTCGGAAGGAAGTGTCGGAAGGAAGTGTCGGAAGGAAGGAAGGAAGGAAGGAAGGAAGGAAGGAAGGAAGGAAGGAAGGAAGGAAGGAAGGAAGGAAGGAAGGAAGGAAGGAAGTGTCGGAAGGAAGGAAGGAAGTGTCGGAAGGAAGGAAGGAAGGAAGGAAGGAAGGAAGGAAGGAAGGAAGGAAGGAAGGAAGGAAGGAAGGAAGGAAGGAAGGAAGGAAGGAAGGAAGGAAGGAAGTGTTGGAAGGAAGGAAGGAAGTGTCGGAAGGAAGTGTCGGAAGGAAGTGTCGGAAGGAAGTGTCGGAAGGAAGGAAGGAAGTGTCGGAAGGAAGGAAGGAAGTGTCGGAAGGAAGGAAGGAAGGAAGGAAGGAAGGAAGGAAGGAAGGAAGGAAGGAAGGAAGGAAGGAAGGAAGGAAGGAAGTGTCGGAAGGAAGTGTCGGAAGGAAGGAAGGAAGGAAGTGTCGGAAGGAAGGAAGGAAGTGTCGGAAGGAAGGAAGGAAGGAAGGAAGGAAGGAAGGAAGGAAGGAAGGAAGGAAGGAAGGAAGGAAGGAAGGAAGGAAGTGTCGGAAGGAAGTGTCGGAAGGAAGTGTCAGAAGGAAGGAAGTGTCGGAAGTGTCGGAAGGAAGTGTCGGAAGGAAGGAAGGAAGGAAGTGTCGGAAGGAAGGAAGTGTCGGAAGGAAGGAAGTGTCGGAAGGAAGTGTCGGAAGGAAGGAAGGAAGGAAGGAAGTGTCGGAAGGAAGGAAGGAAGTGTCGGAAGGAAGTGTCGGAAGGAAGTGTCGGAAGGAAGTGTCGGAAGGAAGGAAGGAAGTGTCGGAAGGAAGGAAGGAAGTGTCGGAAGGAAGTGTCGGAAGGAAGTGTCAGAAGGAAGTGTCGGAAGGAAGTGTCGGAAGGAAGTGTCGGAAGGAAGTGTCGGAAGGAAGGAAGGAAGTGTCGGAAGGAAGGAAGGAAGGAAGGAAGGAAGGAAGGAAGGAAGGAAGGAAGGAAGGAAGGAAGGAAGTGTCGGAAGGTAGTGTCGGAAGGAAGGAAGGAAGGAAGGAAGGAAGGAAGGAAGGAAGGAAGGAAGGAAGGAAGGAAGGAAGTGTCGGAAGGAAGGAAGTGTCGGAAGGAAGTGTCGGAAGGAAGGAAGGAAGGAAGTGTCGGAAGGAAGTGTCGGAAGGAAGTGTCGGAAGGAAGTGTCGGAAGGAAGTGTCGGAAGGAAGTGTCGGAAGGAAGTGTCGGAAGGAAGGAAGGAAGTGTCGGAAGGAAGGAAGGAAGTGTCGGAAGGAAGGAAGTGTCAGAAGGAAGGAAGTGTTGGAAGGAAGTGTCGGAAGGAAGTGTCGGAAGGAAGGAAGGAAGTGTCGGAAGGAAGTGTCGGAAGGAAGTGTCAGAAGGAAGTGTCGGAAGGAAGTGTCGGAAGGAAGTGTCGGAAGGAAGTGTCGGAGGGAAGGAAGGAAGTGTCGGAAGGAAGGAAGTGTCGGAAGGAAGGAAGGAAGGAAGGAAGGAAGGAAGGAAGGAAGGAAGGAAGGAAGTGTCGGAAGGTAGTGTCGGAAGGAAGGAAGGAAGGAAGGAAGGAAGGAAGGAAGGAAGGAAGGAAGGAAGGAAGGAAGGAAGGAAGGAAGGAAGGAAGTGTCGGAAGGAAGTGTCGGAAGGGAGGAAGGAAGGAAGGAAGGAAGGAAGGAAGGAAGGAAGGAAGGAAGGAAGGAAGGAAGGAAGGAAGGAAGGAAGGAAGGAAGTGTCGGAAGGAAGGAAGTGTCGGAAGGAAGTGTCGGAAGGAAGTGTCGGAAGGAAGTGTCGGAAGGAAGGAAGTGTTGGAAGGAAGTGTCGGAAGGAAGGAAGGAAGGAAGGAAGGAAGGAAGGAAGGAAGGAAGGAAGGAAGTGTCGGAAGGAAGGAAGGAAGGAAGGAAGGAAGGAAGGAAGGAAGGAAGGAAGGAAGGAAGTGTCGGAAGGAAGGAAGGAAGTGTCGGAAGGAAGTGTCGGAAGGAAGTGTCGGAAGGAAGTGTCGGAAGGAAGGAAGGAAGGAAGGAAGGAAGGAAGGAAGGAAGGAAGGAAGGAAGGAAGGAAGTGTCGGAAGGAAGTGTCGGAAGGAAGTGTCGGAAGGAAGGAAGTGTCGGAAGGAAGTGTCGGAAGGAAGTGTCGGAAGGAAGTGTCGGAAGGAAGTGTCGGAAGGAAGTGTCGGAAGGAAGGAAGGAAGGAAGGAAGGAAGGAAGGAAGGAAGGAAGGAAGTGTCGGAAGGAAGTGTCGGAAGGAAGTGTCGGAAGGAAGGAAGGAAGTGTCGGAAGGAAGTGTCGGAAGGAAGTGTCGGAAGGAAGGAAGGAAGTGTCGGAAGGAAGTGTCGGAAGGAAGTGTCGGAAGGAAGGAAGTGTCGGAAGGAAGGAAGTGTCGGAAGGAAGTGTCGGAAGGAAGTGTCGGAAGGAAGGAAGGAAGGAAGTGTCGGAAGGAAGTGTCGGAAGGAAGTGTCGGAAGTGTCGGAAGTGTCGGAAGTGTCGGAAGTGTCGGAAGTGTCGGAAGGAAGGAAGGAAGGAAGGAAGGAAGTGTCAGAAGGAAGGAAGGAAGTGTCGGAAGGAAGGAAGTGTCGGAAGGAAGTGTCGGAAGGAAGTGTCGGAAGGAAGTGTCGGAAGGAAGTGTCGGAAGGAAGGAAGGAAGTGTCAGAAGGAAGGAAGGAAGTGTCGGAAGGAAGGAAGGAAGGAAGGAAGGAAGGAAGGAAGGAAGGAAGGAAGGAAGGAAGGAAGTGTCGGAAGGAAGGAAGGAAGTGTCGGAAGGAAGGAAGTGTCGGAAGGAAGTGTCGGAAGGAAGTGTCGGAAGGAAGGAAGGAAGGAAGGAAGGAAGGAAGGAAGGAAGGAAGGAAGTGTCGGAAGGAAGGAAGGAAGTGTCGGAAGGAAGTGTCGGAAGGAAGTGTCGGAAGGAAGGAAGTGTCGGAAGGAAGTGTCGGAAGGAAGGAAGGAAGGAAGGAAGGAAGGAAGGAAGGAAGGAAGGAAGGAAGGAAGGAAGGAAGTGTCGGAAGGAAGGAAGTGTCAGAAGGAAGGAAGTGTTGGAAGGAAGTGTCGGAAGGAAGTGTCGGAAGGAAGGAAGGAAGTGTCGGAAGGAAGTGTCGGAAGGAAGTGTTGGAAGGAAGTGTCGGAAGGAAGTGTCGGAAGGAAGGAAGGAAGTGTCGGAAGGAAGGAAGGAAGGAAGGAAGGAAGGAAGGAAGGAAGGAAGGAAGGAAGTGTCGGAAGGAAGGAAGTGTCGGAAGGAAGGAAGTGTCGGAAGGAAGGAAGGAAGGAAGGAAGGAAGGAAGGAAGGAAGGAAGGAAGGAAGGAAGGAAGGAAGGAAGTGTCGGAAGGAAGGAAGGAAGTGTCGGAAGGAAGGAAGGAAGGAAGTGTCGGAAGGAAGTGTCGGAAGGAAGGAAGGAAGGAAGGAAGGAAGGAAGGAAGGAAGGAAGGAAGGAAGGAAGGAAGGAAGTGTCGGAAGGAAGGAAGGAAGTGTCGGAAGGAAGGAAGGAAGGAAGGAAGGAAGGAAGGAAGGAAGGAAGGAAGTGTCGGAAGGTAGTGTCGGAAGGAAGTGTCGGAAGGAAGGAAGGAAGGAAGGAAGGAAGGAAGGAAGGAAGGAAGGAAGGAAGGAAGGAAGGAAGTGTCGGAAGGAAGTGTCGGAAGGAAGGAAGGAAGTGTCGGAAGTTTCGGAAGGAAGGAAGGAAGTGTCGGAAGGAAGGAAGTGTCGGAAGGAAGTGTCGGAAGGAAGTGTCGGAAGGAAGTGTCGGAAGGAAGTGTCGGAAGGAAGGAAGGAAGGAAGGAAGGAAGGAAGGAAGGAAGGAAGGAAGGAAGGAAGTGTCGGAAGGAAGGAAGTGTCGGAAGGAAGTGTCGGAAGGAAGTGTCGGAAGGAAGTGTCGGAAGGAAGTGTCGGAAGGAAGGAAGGAAGTGTCGGAAGGAAGTGTCGGAAGGAAGTGTCGGAAGGAAGTGTCGGAAGGAAGTGTCAGAAGGAAGTGTCGGAAGGAAGGAAGGAAGGAAGGAAGTGTCGGAAGGAAGGAAGGAAGGAAGGAAGGAAGGAAGGAAGGAAGGAAGGAAGGAAGTGTCGGAAGGAAGTGTCGGAAGGAAGTGTCGGAAGGAAGGAAGGAAGGAAGGAAGGAAGGAAGGAAGGAAGGAAGGAAGTGTCGGAAGGAAGGAAGGAAGTGTCGGAAGGAAGTGTCGGAAGGAAGTGTCGGAAGGAAGGAAGGAAGTGTCGGAAGGAAGGAAGGAAGTGTCGGAAGGAAGTGTCGGAAGGAAGGAAGGAAGTGTCGGAAGGAAGTGTCGGAAGGAAGTGTCGGAAGGAAGTGTTGGAAGGAAGTGTCGGAAGGAAGTGTCGGAAGGAAGGAAGGAAGTGTCGGAAGGAAGTGTCGGAAGGAAGTGTCGGAAGGAAGTGTCGGAAGGAAGGAAGGAAGTGTCGGAAGGAAGTGTCGGAAGGAAGTGTCGGAAGGAAGGAAGGAAGTGTCGGAAGGAAGTGTCGGAAGGAAGTGTCGGAAGGAAGTGTCGGAAGGAAGGAAGGAAGTGTCGGAAGGAAGTGTCGGAAGGAAGTGTCGGAAGGAAGTGTCGGAAGGAAGTGTCGGAAGGAAGGAAGGAAGGAAGGAAGGAAGGAAGGAAGGAAGGAAGTGTCGGAAGGAAGTGTCGGAAGGAAGGAAGTGTCGGAAGGAAGGAAGTGTCGGAAGGAAGTGTCGGAAGGAAGGAAGGAAGGAAGGAAGTGTCGGAAGGAAGGAAGGAAGGAAGGAAGGAAGGAAGGAAGGAAGGAAGTGTCGGAAGGAAGGAAGGAAGTGTCGGAAGGAAGGAAGGAAGTGTCGGAAGGAAGGAAGGAAGGAAGGAAGGAAGGAAGGAAGGAAGGAAGTGTCGGAAGGAAGGAAGGAAGTGTCAGAAGGAAGTGTCGGAAGGAAGTGTCGGAAGGAAGTGTCGGAAGGAAGTGTCGGAAGGAAGGAAGGAAGTGTCGGAAGGAAGGAAGGAAGTGTCGGAAGGAAGTGTCGGAAGGAAGTGTCGGAAGGAAGGAAGTGTCGGAAGGAAGGAAGTGTCGGAAGGAAGGAAGTGTCGGAAGGAAGTGTCGGAAGGAAGGAAGGAAGGAAGGAAGGAAGGAAGGAAGGAAGGAAGTGTCGGAAGGAAGTGTCGGAAGGAAGGAAGGAAGTGTCGGAAGGAAGGAAGGAAGTGTCGGAAGGAAGTGTCGGAAGGAAGGAAGGAAGTGTCGGAAGGAAGTGTCGGAAGGAAGTGTCGGA